>NC_091783.1:10562372-11812372 GCF_029378745.1 Bos indicus
GTTGGTGATCCCATCCAGCCATCTCATCTTCTGTGGTCCCCTTCTCCTCCTGCCCCCAATCCCTCCCAGCATCAGGGTCTTTTCCAATGAGTCAACTCTTTGCGTGAGGTGGCCAAAGTATTGGAGTTTCAGCCTCAGCATCAGTCCTTCCAAAGAACACCCAGGACTGGTCTCCTTTAGGATGGACTGGTTGGATCTCGTTGTAGTCCAGGGGACTCTCAAGAGTCTTCTCCAACACCATAGTTCAAAAGCATCAATTCTTCGGCACTCAGCTTTCTTCACAGTCTAACTCTCATATCCATACATGGCCACTGGAAAAACAATAGCCTTGACTTAGACAGACCTTTGTTGGCAAAGTAATGTCTCTGCTTTTGAATATGCTATCTAGGTTGGTCATAACTTTCCTTCCAAGGAGCAAACGTCTTTTAATTTCATGGTTGCAATCACCATCTGAAGTGATTCTGGAGTCCAAAAAAATAAAGTCTGACACTGTTTCCACTGTTTCCCCATCTACTTCCCATAAAGTGATGGGAACACATGCCATGATCTTCATTTTCTGAATGTTGAGCTTTAAGCCAACTTTTTCACTCTCCTCTTTCACTTTCATCAAGAGGCTTTTTAGTTCTTCACTTTCTGCCATAAGGGTGGTGTCATCTGCATATCTGAGGTTATTGATATTTCTCCTGGCAATCTTGATTCCAGCTTGTGCTTCTTCCAGCTCAGCGTTTTTCATGATGTACTCTACATATAAGTTAAATAAGAAGTGTGACAATATACAGCCTTGACGTACTCCTTTTCCTATTTGGAACCAGTTTGTTGTTCCATGTCCAGTTCTAACTGTTGCTTCCTGACCTGCATATAGGTTTCTCAAGAGGCAGGTCAGGTGGTCTAGTATTCCTATCTCTTTCAGAATTTTCCACAGTTTATTGTGATCCACACAGTCAAAGGCTTTGTCTTACCAATAAAGCAGAAATAGATGTTTTTCTGGAACTCTCTTGCTTTTTTGATGATCCAGTGGATGTTGGCAATCTGATTTCTGGTTCCTCTGCCTTTTCTAAAACTAGCTTGAACATCTGGAAGTTTACGGTTCATGTATTGCTGAAGCCTGACTTGGAGAATTTTGAGCATTACTTTACTAGTGTGTGAGATGAGTGCAATTGTGCGGTAGTTTGGGCATTCTTTGGCATTGCCTTTCTTTGGGATTGGAATGAAAACTGACCTTTTCCAGTCCTGTGGCCACTGCTGAGTTTTCCAAATTTGCTGGCATATTGAGTGCAGCATTTTCACAGCATCATCTTTCAGGATAGCTCAACTGGAATAACATCAGCTCCACTAGCTTTATTCGTAGTGATGCTTTCAAAGGCCCACTTGACTTCACATTCCAGGATGTCTGGCTCTAGGTCAGTGATCACACCATCGTGATTATCTGAGTTGTGAAGATCTTTTTTGTACATTTTTTCTGTGTATTCTTGCTACCTCTTCTCAATATTCTACTTCTGTTAGGTCCATATCATTTCTGTCCTTTATCGAGCCCATCTGTGCATGAAATGTTCCCTTGTATCTCTGATTTTCTTGAAGAGATCCCTAGTCTTTCCCATTCTGTTGTTTTCCTCTGTTTCTTTGCATTGATCTTGAGGAAGGTTTTCTTATCTCTCCTTGCTATTCTTTGGAACTCTGCATTCAGATGCTTATATCTTTCCTTTTCTCCTTTGCTTTTCACTTCTCTTCTTTTCACAGCTATTTGTAAGGCCTCCTCAGACCTTGCTTTCTTGCATTTCTTTTCCATAGGGATGGTCTTGATCCCTGTCTCCTGTACAGTGTTACGAACCTCTGTCCATAGTTCATCAGGTGCTCTGTCTATCAGATCTAGGCCCTTAAATCTATTTCTCACTTCCCCTGTATAATCATAAAGGATTTGATTTAGGTCATACCTGCATGATCTAGTGGTTTTCCCTGCTTTCTTCAATTTCAGTCTGAATTTGGCAATGAGTTCATGATCTGAGCCACAGTCAGCTCCTGGTCTTGTTTTTGCTGATTGTATAGAGCTTCTGCAATTGTGGTAGGGATACTGGTAAGATATGATAATGTTTACCATAGCAATCAAAAGATTTTAGTTCCTTTTTTGCTCTCTTATTTCACATGCCAGTCACAGCCATTTCTGCTTACTAATTATTTAGATGTTAGAGATGGTTAAGGAAATCCTACAGAACTAAAGGTAGGCTTTTCTTAGAAACAGGGCGAAAGGGAAGATACCTTGTGGACAATTACAATGGTCTCTAAGACTGGAATCACCTCATGCTACTCAAAACCTTTGCCTATAATTTTTGCAGAAATCTCAACCTCAGTATTTCCAAACTGACCTAATCTCTTTTGAATTCCAGTTAGCCATCAAGTTTTGTTAATCCTGTTTGCATATTATTCATTGTGGTCCTCATTCATATTATCTATTTCTTGGAACTGTGATTGACCTGACTGTTGGAATACACTGAAGCCTTCAATTGGGCAACAAACTGTCATGGTGGATGGGAGAAACAGAACAAACATTTCAAAGTCCTGGAATTGCAGATGCCTTTCAGCACTCTTAGAGAATTAAAATTATTTCTTGAAAACTGACCTCATATTAACTAATGGTTAAAATAAATAAATATAAATCTGAAGGAAGACATTGAGCTGGGAAACACTACAGTAGGTAATAATAGAGTCCCCAAGATACTTCAACTGAAATAGTTTAAGAACTTAACACTTTTATATTATTAATATCCTTGCTTCTGCATTTAAGTAAGTGGTGGTTGTGGTTTAGTTTCTCTTGTGACCCCATGGACTGAAACCCTCCAGAGTTCTCTGTGCATGGGATTTTCCTGGCAAGAATACTGGAGTGGGTTGTCATTTCCTTCTCCAGGGGACCTTCTGACCCAGGGATCAAAGCCCAGTCTCCTGCATTGCAGGCAGATTCTTTACTGACTGAGCCACCAGGGAAGCCCATTTAAGTAAGTAGAGAAGCTTTAAATAGATTCACACAAGTGCAGAGTATCTTCTGAAAGGTATATTGAGGCAGTTCCACAACCTTGGAAAAAATGAACTTCAAGGCGCAGTCAGTAACCTTCCCCCACCCATCCTATAAGGAATGATAAAGTTGCTTATGGAATAAGGGGGGTTGTTAAGAGGCATTCCTTGTTTTTCTTTTATAAAAAGATCTGTCAAATTAAAAAAGAAAAAGGAAAAGGATTTCAAACTACTTCCTCTGTGATAATATTACCACTCACATCCCCCAGAGCCTCATTTTACTGCCTGTCCAGCCCTAAGGTTTTATAGAACTTGCTCGCTTCACACCTTTAGATCCTAATAGGAAACATTAGATTTGCTTCTTTAAATTAATAAAGGGAAATATGTTATCTTATTTTTAAGTAGCATTTTAGAAACTAGAACTTTAAGAGTTTATTTTTTTAAGCTTTGGAACTTCCTGACCATTGCAAAGTATGTCTTTTGGTATGCTATTTTGGCCAAGCCTCCTCAGTGGTTTTCTGAAGACAGAGGCATTGTATTAACTGCCATCTGCTTGTCTCTTTGAGGAGCTGGCTTTAGTTTCAGCTTTACACAAGCCTTTCAGAATACATTATATTTTATAAGTTTTCACAGATGGAATAATTATCTTTATATAACCAGGAAGAGGTCATAGAAAAGACAATTTGTAATTAGATTCAGTAACAAACTGTATAAGTGCATAGATTATCATATTTTTCATCCCTTAAGTCATAATTAGTCTTCTTTGAAAACGTAATTGTTCTGAGTCACAGTGGGATCATTTTCAGCCCGTATATGCCCATCCAATATCACACATTGCTTCAAGCATGACAATGTTTATCTGTCATAGTCACTTAGCATTCTTGGAAAAAATAATGATATTCAAATCCTTTGAAAATACTTGTAGAACACATACATTAGGACAATGTATCCTACACTATGTTTGCAATAGTCATTTATAAGTTTTTATATGTGCATGAAGTTTGCAGAAATAATAGTAGTTGACTACTTCAAAGTTTAGAAATAAAGAAATCATTAGGTATTTACTACCCAGGTATAGGTTGCTATTTTTATAGAATTACTTAAAATACTTACATAACATATAGTGTGCATCAGACAGTATTCTGTGTACATTGACTCATTTAATCAAGATAACAACCCCAAGTGACATGCCTTATTTTCATTGTCATTTTTCATATGACAAAACTGAGGTATGGAGTTAGTGTTAGTCGCTCAGTCGTGTGCGACTTTGTGATCCCATGGACTGAAGGTCCCCAGGTTCCTCTGCCCATGGGATTTCCCAGGCGAGAATAGCAGAGCAGGTATTGCCCAGTCACACAGCAGTGCGTGGTGGGGCTGATCTTGTCATAGACATCTTTGCTCCACAGGTGGCGCTCTTAACCCCACTGAGCGGACTTAGAACATTGCGTTTCAACATATTTGGGAGAATCACCTCACTCAGGAAATAGTAAACTCTTGATCTTCAATATGGTGCTACATAACCTTACTTTATGTAAAATAGCTTCATAATTCATTATAAAACTAGGTGTATATCTGTATAAACTAAATAAATATTAATACTAAAAAATAGAAATGCATATTCTTTTACTCCATTTATAATTCCTCAATTCAGAGATGATTTCTATTTGCATTTGAGGGCATAGTCTTCCAGGCTTTCTTCTCTGAATTTGTCTACATTTATGGTCAAATTAATGGAATCATTTTCTATGTAATTTCTTTCTTTCACCTAGCAAAGTGTTGCACCATATTTTCATTTCATTAAGTGCCTTTACAGCATAAGATTTAGTAGCTGAATAGCATTATGTTAACATGAATTTCAGACTTCCCTGGTAGCTCAGTTGGTAAAGAATCTGCCTGAAATGCAGGAGACCTGGGTTTGATTCCTGGGTTGGGAAGATCTGCTGGAGAAGGGAATGGCAACCCACTCCAGTGTTCTTGCCTGGAGAATCCCATGGACAGAGGAGCCTGGCAGGCTACCGTCCATGGCCTCACAAAAGTTCAACACAACTTAGCAACTAAACCACCACCAACATGAATTTTGAAACTTATTTTTCATTCACTTGTTTCTTTGTCATCTATGAGAGCAATTTTTTATATCTTCTCCAAATAATTAAATACAAGGTATTCTGGGATTTTTCCAGTGTTTTGAAATTATACAATGATAGAAAAATATAGAGAAGTATATATGAGTTTATCTCCTGAAATACTGTATTAGAATATCTTTTTAGGTATTAAAAATAGAGCACTGTTTTATTCATTTATATTACATGTTTTCATGAGAATGTTATATGAAAAAAAATTTCAGAAAATAAAGTTTTTTGACGGCAATCACACAAGAAAATACATATGAGAAATAGCCAGTGAACCTGCAATAGCTAAATTAAAATTGGATTACAATACTGGTAAACACATAATTAAGTTTTATACGTACTAATTGCATTGGCAACATGTAGTGAGGAATATAGTCCAAAAGGAGTTTAAGTGAACCTTCAGTAGAGAGTTACACAAAGATTTAGCCTTAAAGTTATAAGAATGAATCCCATTTTGGAAGCTTGTGGAAGGGAAAGAAAAGGTGGGATACCAGGTTTTTTTAAATGAGATTTTGCCAATGTGTATTTCATCAACTGAAATTTGTATCTTCCCATTGTGGAATATTTTGCATGGGCATTTTCAATCCTATCAATGCACAGCCTTCACATGGGGCTCATTAATCCACAGCCCTCCCCGAAAGTGAGTGAAAGTCGTTCAGCTGTGTCTGACTCTTTGTGAACCCATGGACTCCCCTCCCTGCTGCTCCAAAACAGAGTTCACAACAGCCAGCCCAGGAATGAATTGACTCTACATTTTAGGATACCGCACAAGTAGTGTTGGAGAAGGCTATAATGTCAAAGAGGGCTTAGGCGGTTTCAGCCACTACATTGCTTCATCTGTAGCATACACTCTCAATTCCACAGTAAATGAGTAAAATATAAGTCTAATGAGAATTCATAAACAGAACAAAGAAAAAGGTATTTTACATTCTAACTCTCTTAAGAAAGATTTAACACATGCTTAATTATAATTTTTGGTTCAAAAATTGTCTTCCTTCTCACTTATATCTGCAAGCTATATCCACTCATTTCTTATTATATTCCTATTAGCAGTTCTGAGAAAGCCATTTAAAAGCCTTTATTTATAATGTCACTCTAAGATACTGCCAAGTTTCCCTTGATTTTTAAGAGATCACAAATAGGATTAAGTTTCTATATTTATCTGATCCACACTTCCCCAGCTCCAACTTTTATCTTCCCCCACACAGCCACCAAATCCATCATTCTGACTTATTCTTTCTCTGCTTTGTGACCTCAAGAATCTTTAGAGTAAGAGGGAAAATGATGGTCTAAAAGGAGATAATAGAAAACATTTTATTATGTCTAGTTTCAAGACTGGTCCAAAAGTTAAAATGCAATTTAAAGAACTTTATTCAGCTTTAAGAACATGAACTACCCAAGACAGACGTCATACACAATGTCAGAAATCTATGCATTTCCTTTCTTCTATTCAGGAAAATGCAAAGTATAATGTAGACTCTATGACCTTAAAATTAGATATACAATCCTACTTCTATTTGCTATTATGTAGATCACTTAAAATTTCTCAATAGACATCCCTTCATGTGTGAGTATAATATATTATATGAAATACACTTTTCTATATTAAAATCATGTGATTCTACTTGGATATATTATATTGATGCTTATAATAATATTGTTGTTCAAATATTAATAACTTTATTAGATAATATTGTGTTAATATCAATGCCACCTTATTTTAATATATTATATATTTTGAAAAATACTATACTATACGTTTTATTTAATATTTACACATATGTCTAGATACTGGAACTGATATTAAATCCAAACAAGCTAATATGATTCAGAGTAATGGCATGTTTTTCTCTATATTGACATATTATGCATGGAGGGATAATATAAGTATATATACATATACTGTATAATATAGACAGTATTTTATACTGTATATAGTATAATTGTAATAATATATAATTATTATATAAATATAATGATAATTATATACATATAATATACAGTGTATGTGTATACTGTATATAAGGGGGGATAGATGTAAATATATGTATACTTATAGCTGATACATTTTGTTGTACAGCAGAAACCAACACAACACTGTAAAGCAGTTATCCTCCAATCAAAAATAAAAATTTAACAAAGAAAGAAATGTTATACAGATTTATATCCCTGTATTCACTTGATTGGAAAATAAAACCACGATTGCCGACGTAGGTCAGAAATGTCATTGGCTATTTCTCTAGGGCCCATTTCAGACATATTAATTGATAACAGTCTTCCTTATTAGCCTGAACTCAGCTCTGGGTATCTCTCATCTGACACTGCTGACAGCTGCCAACACTCTTCAATCAAAAAAGGACCATTATTTGCAACAATTTTTCCCTTCCCCTTAAATGTATGACCACTATAGGAAATTTGGAATATGGAAGATAGCAAACAAATCCACAATAGTTCATCATTCAAATATGCTTACTGCCACCATTTCATTCTATTTTTTTACTGTTTCATATGACAGGGTATTGTATTCCTATCTGTTTTGTTATGATACAGATGCATGAAATAGTGATAACTTAACTTTTAAATATTTCCGTCATATGCTTAAGCTGAAAAAATAACATAAGGTAGAACAGTCATTCAGGTTTAATGGATATTATGCTTTGATAGCTTTAGGTTGTATCAGAGGAGAAAAATGCCACAGATATTTCTAAACTTCAACTTAAACCGGTTTCTCTTTCTCCTATCATCTTAACTATCATAATAAATTCTGTGTATTATTTTTATTTTCCTAGACTTAGTTTAGAAAGCCAATTTATGAGAATAATTTATAATGTATCATCTTATAATTTTGAAACATTTGGTAGCATATGGTCCCTTAATTTGAACTTCAATTCTTTATACATTTTTTCCTACATAATTCGTTTATATTTGCCTCTAAGTGGACAAATTTAAAAAATTTTTTGAGATATAAAGTGGTAAAGAAAATAGCTGTTAGATTATAGATTAAACTAGCTTTTAAATATATACTAAATTTGGACAAATTATCTTCATCATGTCCATGTATGTGCTCAGTTGTGTCTGATCCTTCGTGACCCTGTGGACTGTAGTCTACCAGGGTCCTGTGTCCATGGAATTTTCCAGGCAAGAATATTGGAGAAGGTTGCCATTTCCTTCTCTAGGAAATATTCCCAATGAAGAGATCAAACCAGAGTCTTTTGTGTCTCCTGCACTGCAGGTGAATTCTTTACCTTTGAGCCATCTGGTATGCCCATTTAGTGGTTGCCCAATTTTTAATTTCATTAACTTATTACGGAGTTCTGTTTTTTGTATATTTTCATCAACTGCTGGTACTAAAATATTTAATACTTTCTGAGCATCATATTGATTTTACAAATATAAAATAAATCATTGTTATTTTTATTGTTGAAAATATGTTTTAAATACAGTTGAAAATGCAGCGCAAATACTCATTAACCAATTTTAAGAATATTAACTATCAGGAGGACCAAAAATTATCAGTTCTTGACCAGAAAAACGACAACTAGCAAAATTAGCAATATTTTTATTTATCACCTAATAACCAATTCATATTAAATATTACAGATTCATAAAAATGTAAGGATAAGAATGTGTTTATACAAATCAAGGTCTAGACAATGACCTCACTTTACACTTGTTCTTGTGTCTTAAACATCTTTTAATCTAGCACAATATCTTCTTTTAAAACCCCACACTTTTTTTGTCAAACTACTAACATGTTGAAGCCTCCCCAGTCCCATCCCTCTACATTGTCACAGAACACACAGGCTTTGGGTTCCCTGCCTCATATAACAAATTCCCACTGGCACTTTACATACGGTAATGCACATGTTTCAGTGCAAAAGGACAGACTTTTGGACACAGTGGGGTAAGGGGAGAGTGGAGATCTTCCCCACCCAGGGATTGAACCCGGGTCTCCTGTATTGCTCGTTTATTCTTTACTGTCTGAGCCAGCAGGGAAGCCCTAATGCATATGTTTGAGTGCAAAAGAACAGACTTCTGGATGCAATGGTCGGGAGGAAAAGGTAGGAAGATTTGAGAGAGTAGCATTGAAATCAGATTTTTTTAGCAGCAGTAATAAGATCCCTTGGAGAAGGAAATGGCAGCCCACTCCAGCATTCTTGCCTGGAAAATCCCATGGACCGCGGAGCCTGGTAGGCTACAGTCCATGGTGTAGCAAAGAGTCGGACACGACTGAGAGGCTTCAGTTTCACTTTCACTTTCAGTGAGGGATAACTGACAGAACAAACCACACATATTCAAATTGATGTGGGTTTCTTTGGCATATTTATACTTCTGTGAGACCATCATCACAGTCAAGATAATAAAGCCATCACTTCTCGATTTTCTCTTACGCTATGCTAAGTCACTTCAGTCGTGTCCGACTCTGTGTGACCCCATAGACAGCAGCCACCAGGCTCCCCCGTCCCTGGGATTCTCCAGGCAAGAACACTGGAGTGGGTTGCCATTTCCTTCTCCAATGCATGAAAGTGAAAAGTGAAAGCGAAGTGGCTCAGTCGTGTCCGACTCTTCGCGACCCCATGGACTGCAGCCCACCAGGCTCCGCCATCCATGGGATTCTCCAGGCAAAAGTACTGGAGTGGGGTGCCATTGCCTTCCCCGGATTTTCTCATAAGACCCTTGGTATTCCCTGCTTCTTCTTCTCCTCCAGCTCCATGATCTCTCAAGAACTTACCTGTTTTCTGTCATTGTAATAGGTTTGAATTTTCTAGAATTATATACAGATGGAAACATACAATCTGAATTATCTTTTGTCAAGCTTCTTTCATTCAGCATAACTATTGGGGATATTACTTTGTGCATCAATAGTTCATTTATTTTTACTACTGAGCACGATTACACCCCGTGGATGTACCACGCTTAATACATTGAATTGTTGCTAGGCATTTGATTTGTAGTCATTTGGGCTATTTTAAATAAATCTGCTTTAAACATTCTGATAAATATCTTTGCATGGACGTGTAATTTTATTCATCTGGAGCAAATATCTGAGAATAGAATTGCTGGCTCATATGGCTGGTGTATATTTAAGTTTTTAACTTAAAAACCTGTTTTCTACACCGGTTGTGCCAGCTTCCATTCTCACCAGCAGTGCATGAAAACTATATCCCATTTGGTACTGCAATCTATAGTCTTAATTATTTTATGTTGATTGACTGTGCTTTTAATTTTCAGGGATTTTTATTGTTCAATTCACATTTCAATAGAGGAGGTCAGTGTTAACTACTCCACAATTATAACTATTTACTTCTTAGTTCTATTGATATTTGCTTCATGTATTCCAAAGCTCTGATATTAAATTCACTTATGTTCGGGAATGTTAGGCCTATTTGATAAATTTCCTTTTATAATCTTTATAAATGCTCTTGTTATGTCAGATGATATACTTCTTATCTTGAGGTCTTGTTTCTGAGATACTGATACATCATTTCAGCTAACATGATTATTATTTTATGGTACATTTTTCTCCTCCTTGTCCTTACAACCTATCTGTGTATTTATAATTACATGATTTGTTTAGTACTTTGTTGGGTTAAGTTTTTAAATTCCAAACTGACAAACACTGCATGTTATTTGTAGTGTTTTATTAATCTCATTTTACTGCAGTGACTTATTGGGTTGAATTTGCTATACAATCTTGAGTTTACTTCTTCTCCTGCAGTCTCCTGTTTATTATTGCACTAATAAAAATTTCTAGAATCTTACTTTCCCTTTCTTCGTCACATGATACGGCATTTTGTTTATTTTTAGTGATTGCTCTGGTGAATTTGGTGTGCATCCATCATTTCTCACAGCAGCCTACGTGAGCAATTGCTACATCACTTTATCTATAATGCAAGAAGTTGAATAATAGTGTAATTTCCCACATCCCTTTATTTTCATCATTATCAGCATTGATTTTATTCTACATGTTATATACCCTGTAATATTGTTATTAATTTAAATAGTAGATATTTTAAAGTATCAATAAAAATACAAAATAGCCTTTTATATTTACTATACATATTTAATATTTCCTTCTAATTCGTTATTTTATGTTGGTCCACATGTCCTTCATTCTGAAGAGTTTCCAGTTAATAGTTTTACAGTGCAGTTGTGCTGTTGATTAATTCTAATGTGTTTTATATTACCTTGATTTTGAAGGATATATAATTATAGGTTGAAGGATTTTCTCTCAGAACTTTATATGTGTCACTCTCTTTTCATCAGTTATTTCTGATGAGCATTTAATGGACATTCTCATTGTTTCCCTTTTTATCCTAACATTTTATTTTTAGTAATTTTACAATAACATGATTTTTCTCTTACTTGTTTGTTGAGTGTCTTTTTAAATGTGATATTGTTCTGCACATTTGAAAAACCATTGGTTATTATTATTTTCTCTCCTTTCTCTTTTGGACTCCAATGATATAGATGTTATACTACTTGAAATTGTTCTATAGTTATTGAAATTCTCTTTATTGTTAAAAATCATTTTTTCTGCTGCTGCTATTATCTCTCTACTTTAATTTGAATAATTTAAAAAATAATATTTAAAATCAATGGTATTTTCTTTTATAATGTTTGATCTTTTGATATAACCATTTTGATTTTAAATATTACATCATTCAGTTCTAGGAGTTTCTTTTTTTTTTTCGTTCTTTGTTGTGTTTCTTTATGTGATCACTAAAATATTTGATTTAGACAGTTATCATCAATAACTGGCAAAACTTTAAAAGGAAGAGTGATGAGGAAATTCATAATAAATGATTCAAGTGCCAGTACATGAAGCTAATAATGAAACTTAGGAACAAGAACACATCAAGACTGGAAATAAAATATGACAAAAGTAAGAACTGTTTGCCTTCAGATATGAAGCAATATGAAATGTAGAGTATCAGTTATGAGTATTGTTGACAAATATGTAAAATTGCATCTAATCAAGATTCTACTAATTTAAAGTAAATAAAGAAGCACATTAAACCACACTGTGGGGATGCAGTCAGAAAAATCCATAATGTGCGAAAATCCATAAGATCAATAACTTTTCTCAACACATAAATGGAAAGAAAAGTTAAATTTAGAGTGATGAGTCTTGTGGATTAACTGAGATGTAACAAATGTCTCAACAAACTACATGGTGTGGAAATAGCTGAATCTTGACTCAAATATGTTTAAATAATTTTACTTTGAGTATTGTTTGAATATTTGATTGTATTGAAGACATTCTTAATTTTTAGTAGTCAATTTTGATTTTTAAAAAGGGTACATACATACACACACACACACACACACACACACACACACATATATATATATATGCCATGTGTGTCCAAGTTTGCTTGTGTGTGTAATGAATCATTAAAATGATAGACATTTCAAATTGTTTTTAATATCAGGAAATAGGTGTGTATACAGATTAAGCAAGACTGATCATGTCTTGATAATTTTGAACCTAAATGATGGTGTTTGTTATACTATTCTATGCTTAAATGTATGAAGATATCATAATATAAAGTTAACTATGATGGTATTTACCTGACATTTTATTTTTTAATTTTTTTATTTATTTATTTTTTACTTTACAATATTGTATTGGTTTTGCCATACATCAACATGCGTCCACCACGGGTGTACACGTGTTCCCCATCCTGAACCCCCCCCACCTCCCGCCCCATACCATCCCTCTGGGTCATCCAAGTACACCAGCCCCAAGCTTCCTGTATCCTGCATCGAACCTGGACTGGCGATTTGTTTTTTATATGATATTATACATGTTTTAATGCCATTCTCCCAAATCATCCCCCCCTCCCTCTCCCACAGAGTCCAAAAGACTGTTCTATACATCTGTGTCTCTTTTGCTGTCTCACATACAGGGTTGTCATTACCATCTTTCTAAATTCCATATATATGCGTTACTATACTGTATTGGTGTTTTTCTTTCTGGCTTACTTCACTCTGTATAATAGGCTCCAGTTTCATCCACCTCATTGTAATACATATCACTGCTAGTGATAGTTTTCCAAATTTATACAAAATATCTTTTCATAAAGAAAACTGTACTTGTTCCAAATGTTTTCATTTTTCATTGCTATCAGAAATATGCATTTTATCCATTTCTAAGCAATAGACATAATTAAAATTTCAAATATTGAACATAAGGGTAAAATTAATCTTTAATTTTTACCTCAGGTGAATTTTTTTCTTGATTTTCATTAAGTAAACAACAAAGAATATATCTTCTTGAAGGAATTAGAGAGGAACCATGGAATTCCCATTAACAACAGTATGTCCTTTATAATTAGCTTTTTTTAACACTCTTACTAACAGGAGTCAAAGACCTAAGAAATCTGTCAGGGACAATCACAGATATGTGGAGAAAATTCAAACAAGGTCATATGAAAAACTCCTAACTCAAAAAGATTTTATGACTTTTCTGTTGATTAGGGCACTGTTAAATCTGACAAAACTATTTTTCTTCCTTGAAAGTGAAAGTGAAAGTGAAGTCGCTCAGTCATGTCCAGATTTTTGTGACCCCGTGGACTGTAGCCTACCAGACTCCTTTCTCCATGGGATTCTCCAGGCAACAATACTGGAGTTGGTTGCCATTTCCTTCTTCAGGGGTTTTTTTTCCTTAATCCCAAACAAGAGACTGGTTCCAAATAGGAAAAGGAGTACGTCAAGGCTGTATATTGTCACCCTGCTTATTTAACTTCTATGCAGAGTACATCATGAGGAATGCTGGGCTGGAAGAAGCACAAGCTGGAATCAAGATTGCTGGGAGAAATATCAATAACCTCAGATATGCAGATGACACCACCCTTATGGCAGAAAGTGAAGAGGAACTAAAAAGCCTCTTGATGAAAGTGAAAGAGGAGAGTGAAAAGGTTGGCTTCAAGCTCAACATTCAGAAAACGAAGATCATGGCATCTGGTCCCATCACTTTATGGGAAGTAGATGGGGAAACAGTGGAAACAGTGTCAGACTTTATTTTTGGGGGCTCCAAAATCACTGCAGATGGTGACTCCAGCTATGAAATTAAAAGACATTTACTCCTTGGAAGGAAAGTTATGACCAACCTAGACAGCATATTCAAAAGCAGAGACATTACTTTGCCAACAAAGGTTCGTCTAGTCAAGGCTATGGTTTTTCCAGTGGTCATGTATGGATGTGAAAGTTGGACTGTGAAGAAAGCTGAATGCCGAAGAATTGATGCTTTTGAACTGTTGTGCTGGAGAAGACTCTTGAAAGTCCCTTGGACTGCAAGGAGATCCAACCAGTCCATTCTGAAGGAGATCAGCCCTGTGATTTCTTTGAAAGGAATGATGCTAAAGCTGAAACTCCAGTACTTTGGCCACCTTATGTGAAGAGTTGACTCAATGGAAAAGACCCTGATGCTGGGAGGGATTGGGGGCAGGAGGAAAAGGGAACGATAGAGAATGAGACGGCTGGATGGCATCACTGACTCGATGGACATGAGTCTGAGTGAACTCCAGGAGTTGGTGATGGACACGGAGGCCTGGCATGCTGTGATTCATGGGGTCGCAAAGAGTTGGACACGACTGAGTGACTGAACTGAACTGAACTGAACTGAATCCCATACAAATCCAATTTGGTTATATGGAGACTATATAAATATGGGAAATGCAAAGTTATTCTGTTTCATTTAAAGCTGGGAATTACCAGTCATGTCCTGGAGAGTTGGTATGAACAGTGTCAGGTAAACGGAAAGTTCTAAATGGAAAAGTCTCTAGCTTGTTTGTGTGTCTTAATTTTTTTTATTCATTTTTTTAAATTTATTTATTTTAGTTGGAGGCTAATTACTTTACAATATTTATTGGTTTTTGCCATATAGTGACATGAATCAGCCATGGGTGTACACGTGTTCCCCATCCTGAACCTCCTCCTACCTCCCTCCCCATTCCATCCCTCTGGGTCATCCCAATGCCCCCCGCCCTGAGCTCCCTGTCTCATACATCGAACCTGGACTGGTGATCTGTTTCACATATGATAATATACATGTTTCAATGCTATTCTCTCAAATCATCCCACCCTCACCTTCTATTTAAATACTGAAAGATAGCTTTCATCTCCATTTTACTTATTATAAACATTCAGCCATGTTACCCAAGCACTGTAATTTGTATTTTATTTTCTATAAATGGTTTTGTTTCTTTGTTAAGATGAAAAACATTTCTTTGGTATATATTTGCAATATAAAAATATCTTAGAGTTTCTATTCACAAAGTATTTGATAACATCAATATTATGAATCAGTATAAAATTTTAAGTTCCCCAGGTCTTAAGCTGAATTTTCTCTTTTTTTTTTCTATTTAATTAGCTATGTAAAGTATCATAATTTGAGAAACTGAATGAAAAAACATTTCTATTGAAAAAGAGAAATGTCACATTTCACCTGGTTTGATAGTTGATTTAATGGAGTTTGAGTTTTACTGAAATAGAAAAAAGTAAGCGAGTTAAACTTTTAAAAATTTATCAGTGCCGGTTATCTGTCAAGGAGATTGGTAGGGCAACTTTTCCACCTTCAGGCAGATTTATGACAATAACTAAGCAGAAATTTGTAATTGTTCCATTCAAATTATTTCTACAAAATATGATTAACTAGCTTACCCGGAAAATAAATGCATATTTTGTCCCATTTTTACAGATGCAAAAGTTTTATCCTGCCTTCAATAATTCTGTGAGAAAGTGTTTTGTTTTTAGGTGATTCAGGAGAATTTATTTATTTATTTACTTATTTTAATTGGAGGCTAATTACTTTACAATATTGTAGTTGTTTTTGCCCTACATTGATATGAATCAGCCATGGGTATACACGTGTTCCCCATCCTGAACCCCCCTCCCACCTCCCTCCCCATCCCATCCCTCAGGGTCATCCCAGCGCACCAGCCCTGAGCGCCCTGCCTCATGCATCGAACCTGGACTGGCGATCCATTTCACATATGATAATATACAGGCTTCAAAACTATTCTCTCACATCATCCCACCCTCACTTTCTCCCACAGAGTGTTATTTTTTACATGTCAAAATATTGTTTTATTCTGTTCTCTAGGAATATGGAAGATACGTAAGAGTTGAAAATATTACAAGAGAGCTTAAGAGTTTTGTTTGCAGCACACTAGTTCCCCTGAAGAGTACCAGTTGGAATCCAGAGCAAAATGAATTGTTGGTTATTGCTGCCTTTTATGTTGGGAATTCCTCTCCTATGGCCTTGCATTATAGCAGCAGAAAACTCTAAAACAGAGGAGGTGAGGCACCCAGCGGGATCTCATTTGAGAATCAGGCGTGGCTGGATGTGGAACCAGTTTTTTGTACCAGAGGAAATGAATAAGACCAGACATCACATTGGCCAGGTACTGATTTTCTGAAAGTGCTACTGGAAATAACCTTGTAAATGTAATCGAATGAGTTGAGGAGGCTTCAGTATTTGATGAATTTTTCATTTTCTCAGTGGAACTATTAGAAAGGCTCAAACAACAGCATAACTGATTGTTTCATATTTGCAAACGCCTGAAATATTCTCAAAACTTGAAGAAGAAGGAAAGCTCTGCCTTTCAAATTTCACTTTGGTCTCTCATGTGAAAATGCAGCATTTATCAACATCTGGAAATCTGATGGTGTTATTTTTGGTAATGGATCAAAGCAACAGTAATGTTTACCAACAGTATTTAGCCGAATTTTCCATTATGCTAAGTGGGTGTTGATTTACCGCTCATTAATTTTTAATGAAATAGATTAATACCAAATCCTTTTACAGTCATGTAGCTTCAAGAACCTACACACTTCATTTGATTAGTGAAGTTGAAGTAAAATGAATAATTATTTCACTTCTCTATAAAAACATTTTAAGAAAATGTCCTTAATGACACAAAACATTTCCTATTCATGTTTTCAGTTTTTATTCTTATTTGATTTTCTTTAAACAGAGGTAATTATAATATCATGTCCTTCTTCTCTGTAAGGCTCTTTCTCTGGATGAATGAACTCAAATAAGTTTAACCGCTAATTAACTAGCACTAAAATTTAATTGGGCCCAAAGGGTGAAGCACTCAAAATTCATTAACTCCCTCCTTCTAGCCCTTTCAGGAGAACTTCTGTGTTAGTGTGTTGTCTGGATTCCGCATGAGTTCATCTAGCCCATCAGCCAAATATATGAGTACATTCAACCAATGACCTCGGTTAGGACTTTAGGCCAATTTCAGTCATTGGTGTGTGTGTGTGTGTGTATCTGGTGTAAGTAATATTTCTCATGCCTTTTTTGACTTTTAGTGGTAAGGCTCTAAGGGAAGTACAACAGTGCAATCAGAATGAGGACTAGTGATGTGATTAATTCACATTTTCTTGTTTCTTTTTTTGCTTCTGCTCACTACAGATAACTTTTATTTCCTCCTTTCATATAGCATTTAGCTTTGTTTTTCATTCTGTAAAAATATTTATGAAAGTATTCTAACAGATATCTTTCCTCTAAACAACCTCATTGGGCTTAAACAGCATACAGGTAACTATTTAAAAGAGAGTAATAGTGAATATTTACATGTTGTAGTGACAGAGCTGGTAAAAAGACAATGTAGCTGATATGTCCAAAATCACTTTGTTTTTGATCAATTTATTAAAAGGAGTTAAAATTTGGAAGCACAATTAAGTAAAGATTTCATCATATTGGTTTGCCAAATTGATAGTAAATACATAATTGAAAAAATGGTTTTGAATGGAAATATAGAAAATGTATAATCATGAAATTGAAATGTGTTTAACATGCATTTTGTGACATAAATAGGAAGATGTTGAAATTATGGTTTTTTAAATTAAATCTGAATCCTAAAAAGATCGAGCTCACTGATCTATGACAATTAAACTGAATATACTAGAAATGCATTTATTCGTAACTAAATCTGACTTTCCTTCATCCTGATATTCAAAGTATATTGAAATGATATTGGAAACCAGGGGCTGTGATTCTTCTCACTTCTAATACTTATTTTAGAAAATACATTTGTTTTCCTTAATTTCTTATCATTAGGGCATGTGGACTTCACTTTTATGAATAATAAAGGACTTTAAAATTTAAAAGCTGTAATTGTTTTTTCATTATTTCCAATTTGTTTCTTTTATTGTAAAACAATGATTCAAGACAGCATTATAATATTAAATTGTTCATTTTGATATCTTGAGATATTCTCCCCACATAGAAAAATGTATTAATTAGTCCAGAATAATGACACATTGTACCTTGAGCTGTCAGAAAAATTATGAAATTAAGCTTGTGTCTATTGGTTAACCATATAAATTTTCAGAGAAGCTCTTACTTTGAAGAAGGGCATATTCATAAATAGTGCTCCCCCGCTGGCACAGTGGTAAAGAACCCCCCTGACAATGCAGGAGATGTGAGTTCGATCCCTGGGTCAGGAAGATCCCCTGGAGGAGGAAATAGCAAACCACACCAGTATACTTGCCTGGAAAATTCCATATACAGAGGAGAACATGCACACACCAGTATTCTTGCCTGGAATAAGATAGACAGAGGAACCTGGTGGGCTATATTCCATGAGGTCACAAGGAGTCATACATGACTGAGCACACACACACATTCATAAATTGAAATATGAATAAAGAATCAAGAAAACCATGGATTCACGATAATTAGGAGGTTCCTGTCTAATGCTTCTTCTCTTAATGTAAAATAAGTTAGATATGAAAAATCATGTAGTATTATCTATATAATAACCCTTTTTAATATATAAAATTCAAAATTCCATTAACACTATGATGAATAAGCTATTTAGTGAGAGCCAAAAAATAAGTATATTTGAGAATTAAGTGGACTATATTGGAAAGAAAGAATTAGATCTAATCTGGCTTAAATTTGAGGACTAAAAGACCATGTTACATAGTGATTTGTAAGAGGGGAGGGGCTGTGTAGGCGAGGGTCTGGGGTCAAACAGGGCTTTGGTCCAAATCATAATTCGACACCCAAACCATACAACTCTGTGGAAGTTTTTATATTTTTAAATCTTACTTCTCTTCTCTATTCAAAGCATTTATTAAATCAACAATATATATTTCACAATATTAGTATGAGGATTAATTGAAAAAACTAATATAAAGCAATTTTCAGATTTTATGGATGATTGAGATTATTATCATAGTCTCAACATGCTCCCTAATTTTCTTACTAATATTTCCATGTCTTCTATGTGTTTTTAGCCTAGAGATAGAACATCACTATTTAAATTTATGTAAGTCATTATCTCTTTAACTGTCTCTAGATCCCGATCTAATATAAATATTTGAGATTATGGTTTTAATGACTAAAAATGTAATCATCTGAGTAAACATGAACCGACTGTGTTGTGCATAATGTATAAAAGAGACTTTGTTTTTCAATCATTATAGTTTCTAATTGGAATCATCTATTTAGACTAATAAAATTTGTATACTGCTTTACAGTGAAATTTCTTGGTGATAGATTTTAATCTTAAATTTAACATTTCACCTCATTTAATACAATATGGGAATTATATGAAGTTGTTAGTTTGGAGAATAATTAACAAACATGAAAATGAAACAGTTAAAATATATCTATCTTAACATATCTAGATAGTAAATTATCTCTCTTTGCACTTGCAGCTAAGATCTGATTTAGACAATGGAAACAACTCTTTCCAGTACAAGCTTTTGGGAGTTGGAGCTGAAAGTCTTTTTGTTATTGATGAAAGAACAGGTGACATTTATGCTGTACAGAAGCTTGATAGAGAGGAACGGTCCCTCTACACTCTCAGAGCCCAGGTAATCGACACCACTACTGGAAGGGCTGTGGAACCTGAGTCTGAGTTTGTCATCAGAGTGTCGGATATCAATGACAATGAACCAAAATTCCTAGATGAACCTTATGAGGCCATTGTACCAGAGATGTCTCCAGAAGGTATTGCATATTAATTTACATCAAAGATGTACCTGTTAACAATGAAAACAGATTTAAAATTTCAAGCATATGTTTTGAACATGAATTATTTAAAGTTCTACCTGGGTACTTCCTTCTGCAAATCTGTTAAGTAAAATACTTGAAAAATTTGACTATACAGTAGCATTTTATAAGCAATGATACTATTTATTATTAGGTAATTTGTCTTGTTAAAATATAATTTCAGTCTTCAATAAAGAATGGTTAAACATGTTTCAGTGATACATGAAATTCTTTAACTTGTTCACTTATTACTTTCTTCAATATAAGAATTTACTTTCCAAAATAAACTATATTTTTGAATCTCAAAAAAACATATAAGATCATCTCCATTTAAAAATAGGAGAAACCATTTTATAAGACAAAAAAATCTATATTTCATCCAAACAAGGGATCGTGAAAACGAAAAACAAAACAGTTGAAGATATTTGTGTAGCCTCATCCATTTTTAATTTCTTTTTCAAACCCAATATCACTTTAATAAATACTTTAAGTATAAATACTTGTAAAGGAAAATGCTTTCCATGAGATATAATAATTGACTGCCTTGGAAACCAGACTTGTTTCCAAATGGGGAAAATTATCATACAATCATACAAAATTTATCCACTCTTTCTTTGTCAGAAAATTGTAACAAAACAACAAATAGTATATAAATTTTACTTCATAAAATGTATCTAATTGTGATAAACTTGAATTTATGTGTGATTCAATAAAGATGATTTTTAAAATTATGCTAAGGTGCTTTAAAACTGCCTTATCTGAACATTAGATTCATTATCCAGCATGTCTAAAAATGTAAATTCCATATATACTTTCCGGATTCTTCACTCTTTAACAACTAGCAATTTAAAGACCCATTTCTACATGTATTCAGAACATAGATTTTTAACACCAGCATAAACAAATTTAGCTGTGTAATATATATCAAGGCCAATTATCCTTAGATATAAATGATGAATTAATATTGTCCTGTCTGATCACTAGGCAGTGATATATTTCTTTTTCTCCTTCCATCCTTCTCATCCTCCTCCTCCTTTTCCTCCTAGCTCTTTTCTTTTCCTTCTTCAGCAAACATATGTTATAGATCAAACATGTTCTAGGAATTTTTTGTGAGACTAGGGATTTGATTGTAAAGGAAACATATGAAGTAATTGCTAGTTAACAGAGCTTATATTTTAATGATGGCGTACAAACTGTAAGCAACTATTTTAAAGAAGCCAGGTAATATTTGACCTTATATGCTATTAAACTGTTAAGTATGAGCAAAATACGATGATGGCTAATTGACTGGACAAAGCGGGGTCATTTAGGAGGTAATATTTAAAGAAAGTGATCCAAAGAGGCCAGCCATGCCATGTTCTGGGAAAAAAATTCCCATGGCACAGTGAGGAGAGCTGCAGAGGGAATGGCAATGGTTAAGATCTCCTTGGTGAAGAATGTAGGTAGGGAAAAGGAAAAGATACAGGGTGACCAAACTGCTAGATATAAAGGAGTTGACTGGTGAAGGAGAATCAGTGGAATTAGACAGTCATGTAAGAAAAGAAAGACATGAGAAGCGATGTTGCAAAAGAAGAGATCCTCCAACTGCATGGAAGCTGCTGTGAGGTTGAATAAAATCAACAGAGAAGAGTGATTTTTTTTTTCAAGGATTTGAACACATTTACATGTAAGTTTACATACACAAAATAAGTTTTTACAAGATGATATGTCTGATAAAGTGGGCAAAGTCAAATATCATCTTAAGTTTTATTTTCATAAAGTCCTTTGCAAAGACTACCTTTAAGATTAAGAGGCTGTTCAGAACACAAAGTTGATTTAAATTTTCCATATTGGAGAAAATCTCTAAAGGATAATATAGGAAAACAACATCAACTATCAATGTAATGGATAGAATGCAGACTTACTATATTACATATTTTATTGTTATAAACTGTGCTTCCCAGGTGGCAGAGTGGTAAAGAACCTTCCTGCCAATGCTGGGGACATAAGAGACACAGGTTATTATATTACATGCTACGTTGTAAATTTATTAAAGGAAGAAGTAAACTGAGAAATTGCTCTTATTAAAATCTAAGAAAATGATATTTTATAATTATACTTTCTTCGCATAACAGGATAGATAAAAATAAATTTAAGAGTGCTTTAGACTTCAAGAGTCCAATCATTGGCTCTTTGCATTTGCAAATAGTTTGGTCATCTGTGATCAAGCTTGATGACAACTCAGAAATTCAGTGACCTTTAGCTCTTTCAGTCACCAAGTGAAGGCTTTCCCTCGCTCTGGTATACATTCCTTGCTAATTGAACTTTAAGAAGTTATTCAATTTAATTTTTTAAGAGTTGCCACAAATTACCCAATTCTAATGACAGGATGGTGTCATAAGATGGAAGAATAGGAATTAAGGGTGAGAGAATTCAGTGTACACATATACAGGTTTTGGGTTATTGCTCCTTCCCTTAGCACAAAATTTTCATGATCATTCTGCATTGTCACAGTGGTTCTAAGCAGGGTGATCAGCTCTCCAGTTCTACCCAGGACCGCCCTACTCAAACCTATATATATATTTACAACTTGTACTAGAAGCATTTGTCATTGATTTTTAATTTTTGAAAAAATATTAATTCTTGCATTACAATAAGCCAGAGTGAATTTTGTAGACATCTGTTGTTTTACTTCCAGTTTCTTTCATAATGTGTGAGACACATGGGCCGTGAATGCAGTTCTTTTTAAGACATGATTAAATCTGAATGGGGGCTATATGATAAAATACAGTTAATCTGAGAAACTGATCAAATGATGCAAATGTGGATGAAGGGTATCCTGATATACTTCAGGTTAAAAAAGTCTGCACAAGATATCTTTCATTAATGTACATATAGATCATTTATGCTTTAGAAATATATTTATTTCTAATATAATTTAATTTTTGACTTATTAATGTTGTAGAGTCAACCTTATCAGTTTTAGTGAGAGTACATTAAAATGATCAATAGAATAAATAGAGGCTAAACAGGTTAGATTATATATAATGACATATACCATGCTTCATACACTGATTGACTAATACAAATTAAAGATGATACTCAACCACCAAGTGTCTGTTATCTATCTTTACTGGTATTATAAGGAAAGGGACACTTGAAACAATCATTGATTGTTTCCATGAAAGACACATCATTGGCCTCGTGGTGATTTTGTCAACATTCTATGTACTGTATAACATTCCTAACTGCAAGCTCTTCATGACCCAGATAACCATGATGGTGTGATCACTCAACTAGAGCCAGACATCCTGGAATACAAAGTCAAGTGGGCCTTAGGAAGCATCACTAGTAACAAAGCTAGTGGAGGTGATGGAATTCCAGTTGAGCTATTTCAAAACCTAAAAGATGATGCTGTGAAAGCACTGCACTCAATAAGGCAGCAAATCTGGAAAATTTACCAGTGGCCACAGGACTGGAAAATGTCAGTTTTCACTCCAATCCCAAAGAAAGGTAATGCCAAAGAATGTTCAAACCACTACACAATTGCACTCATCTCATTCGCTAGCAAAGTAATACTCAAAATTCTCCAAGCCAGGATACAACAGAATGTGAGCCAGGAGCTTCCAGATGTTCAAGCTGGATTTAGAAAAGGCAGTGGAACCAGAGATCAAATTGCCAACATCTGCTGGATCATCAAAAAAGCAAGAGAGTTCCAGAAAAACATCTACTTTTGCTTTATTGACTACAGCAAAACGTCTGACTGTGTGAATCACAACAAACTGTGGAAAATTCTTCAGGAGATGGGAATGCCAGACCACCTCACCTGCCTCCTGAGAAATCTGTATGCAGGTCAAGAAGCAACAGTTAAAAGTGGACATGGAACAATAGACTGGTTCCAAATAGGGAAAGGAGTACGTCAAGGCTGTATATTTTCCCCCTGCTTATTTAAATTATATGCAGAGTACATCATGCAAAATACTGGGCTGGATGAAGCACAAGCTAGAATCAGGATTGCCAGGAGAAATACCGATAACCTCATATATGCAGATGATACCAGCCTTATGGCAGAAAGTGAAGAAGAACTAAAGAGCCTCTTGCTGAAAGTGAAAGAGGAGGGTGAAAAGTTGGCTTAAAAGATCATGGCATGCAGTCCCGTCACTTCATGACTAATAGATGGGGAAACAATGGAAACAGTAACAAACTGTATTTTGGGGGGCTCCAAAATCACTGCAGGGTGACAATATACAGCCTTGACGAACTCCTTTTCCTATTTGGAACCAGTCTGTTGTTCCATGTCCAGTTCTAACTGTTGCTTCCTGACCTGCATACAAATTTCTCAAGAGGCAGATCAGGTGGTCTAGTATTCCCTTTTCCACAGTTTATTGTGATCCACACAGTCAAAGGCTTTGGCATAGTCAATAAAGCAGAAATAGATATTTTTCTGGAACTCTCTTGCTTTTTCCATGATCCAGCGGATGTTGGCAATCTGCTCTCTGGTTCCTCTGCCTTTTCTAAAACCAGCTTGAACATCTGGAGGTTCACGGTTCATGTATTGCTGAAGCCTGGCTTGGAGAATTTTGAACATTACTTTACTAGCATGTGAGATGAGTGCAATTGTGCAGTAGTCTGAGCATTCTTTGGCATTGCCTTTCTTTGGGATTGGAATGAAGACTGACCTTTTCCAGTCCTGTGGCCACTGCTGAGTTTTCCAAATTTGCTGGCATATTGAGTGCAGCACTTTCACAGCATCATCTTTCAGGATTTGAAATAGCTCAACTGGAATTCCATCACCTCCACTAGCTTTGTTAGTAGTGATGCTTTCTAAGGCCCGCTTGACTTCACATTCCAGGATGTCTGGCTCTAGGTGAGTGATCACACCATCGTGATTATCTTGGTCGTGAAGATCTTTTTTGTACAATTCTTCTGCGTATTCTTGCCACCTCTTCTTAATATCTTCTGCTTCTGTTAAATATCTTCTGCTTCTGCTTCTGTTAAAAAGCCTCTTGATGAAAGTGAAAGTGGAGAGTGAAAAAGTTGGCTTAAAGCTCAACATTCAGAAAACGAAGATCATGGCATCTGGTCCTATCACTTCATGGGAAATAGATGGGGAAACAGTGGAAACAGTGTCAGACTTTATTTTTTGGGGGCTCCAAAATCACTGCAGATGGTGACTGCAGCCATGAAATTAAAGACGCTTACTCCTTGGAAGAAAAGTTATGACCAACCTAGACAGCATGTTAAAAAGCAGAGACATCACTTTGCCGACAAAGGTCCATTTAGTCAAGGCTATGGTTTTTCCAGTAGTCATGTATGGATGTGAGAGTTGGACTGTAAAGAAAGCTGAGTGCTGAAGAATTGATACTTTTGAACTGTGGTGTTGGAGAAGACTCTTGAGAGTCCCTTGGACTGCAAGGAGATCCAACCAGTCCATTCTGAAGGAGATCAGCCCTTGGATTTCTTTGGAAGGAATATTGCTAAAACTGAAACTCCAGTACTTTGGCCACCTCATGAGAAGAGTTGACTCATTGGAAAAGACTCTGATGCTGGGAGGGATTGGGGGCAGGAGGAAAAGGGGATGACAGAGGATGAGATGGCTGTATGGCATCACTTACTCAATGGACGTGAGTTCGAGTGAACTCTGGGAGTTGGTGATGGACAGGGAGGCCTGGTGTGCTGCGATTCATGGGGTTGCAAAGAGTCGGACATGACTGAGCAACTGAAATGAACTGAAAATCACTGCAGATGGTGATTGCAGCCATGAAATTAAAAGACGCTTGCTCCTTGGAAGAAAAGTTATGACCAACCTAGACAGCATATTAAAAAGCAGAGACATCACTTTGCCAACAAAGATCTGTCAAGTCAAAGCTATGGTTTTTCCAGCAGTCATGTATGGATGTACGAGTTGGACTATAAAGAAAGCTGAGTGCCAAAGAATTGATACTTTTGAACTGTGATTTTGGAGAAGAGTCTTGAGAGTCCCTTGGACAGCAAGGAGATCCAACCAGCCAATTCTAAAGGAAATCAGTCTTGAATATTCATTGGAAGGACTGATGCTGAAGATGAAGCTCCAGTACTTTCGGCACCTGATGCGAAGTATGAACTCTTTGGAAAAGACCCTAATGCTGGGGAAGATTGAGGGCAGGAGGAGAAGGGGACAACAGAGGATGAGACAGTTGGATGGCATCATCGACGCGATGGGCATAAGTTTGAGTAGGCTCTGGGAGTTGGTGATGGACAGGAAAGCCTGGCGAGGTGCAGTCCATTGGGTCTCAAGAGTCGGACACGACTGAGTGACTGAACTGAACTTTGAGTCAATGTACAATTTCTCTTATACGTGACAATTCCTCACAGAAAACATAAATGTACAAAATATTATCAAATGATTTGTATTTCTTAGTTGCTTCAATGGGAGAAAGCAATGGCACTCCACTCCAGTACTTTTGCCTGGAGAATTCCATGGACAGAGGAGCCTGGTAGGCTGTAGTCCATGGGGTCACGAAGAGTCGGACACAACTGAGCGACTTCGCTTTCACTTTTCACTTTCATGCATTGGAGAAGGAAATGGCAACCCACTCCAATGTTCTTGCCTGGAGAATCCCAGGGATGGCGGAGCCTGGTAGGCTGCTGTCTATGGGGTCACACAGATCGGACATGACTGAAGCGACTTAGCAGCAGCAGCAGCAGCAATTGCTTCAGTGCTTATTTATTATTACTGTTTATGTTACTTTACTATTTTTGAAGATTTCTACAGTTTTTAAATTACTGATTAAGAATGTATACAGGCTTACTTCTCTCCACTGACTTTTTTAGAAAAAAACCTTTAGAAAATATTTAAAGGTTTTAAAGTTAATTAATCTGTATTTAATGAAATGTTATGTCAATAAAACTGAAACAGGAGAAAAGAAAGACAGAAACTGAAGAAAATAAAATCAGATAGTTAAAGTGATGTTAGAATTGACCATTCCTAAAGTCCTTCTAAGTTTTATAGCTGATATTTACAAATTATGAGTAAGAGTAAAGCAAGACTTTATTAAATTTATTTTAGAAGTTCTGCCTCAAATTTGTATCATCTTAATTTATTTTACATTTATTATTTTCATAGTAAAAACACAGAACATAGAGCTACAAAAATATGTGTTTTCAACAAGACTCATAATGCCAGATTCCATATTTACATAAAAATCATTATAAAGCACAATTAAATAAAGATATTTAATTTAACCATTGATTTTAAACATACAAGTATTTATTTCCCATGAATTTTATTGATTGTTATTAAATTAGATTAAGAATGGTTACCTTATCAAGCTGGTAGATTTTACATTGCACTTTAAAAGAAAATTCATTAAAGTAGGCATTTTGTTAAATGGAATGATGTTAGCCAAATAATTCTGCTTATTTTCAGCTTGACACTAGGTCAAGATTATTTTAATAACATTTATTAATATTTTTAAATTCTATAATTTTTTGAAGAACTGGTTACAATATGGTTTTTGAAGAAAAACTGCTTTTAAATCTCCCATTGATTACTCCACTAATGGAGTATTATTTGAATAATCCTTAATTATATATTTTATTAGGTTATTTAATATGTAGGTTGCATAAGATCTACACATTTAAAATTCTATATTGTATTTGGGAATAAGGGCTATTTTTTATAAGGTTATATTTTCTTGTCTAAACAAAAGTATATTTGTTTGTTTCATAATTCAGAAAAAGGAGGGCAGGTCTTTCTTGCTAAAGAAAGAATCTTAGAGAACTAGGATCCATTTTTCAAAAAGATCAGAGTCTTAATTTCTTGTAACTATTTATGTTCTCTTCAGGAACATTAGTAATCCAGGTGACAGCAAGTGATGCTGATGATCCTTCAAGTGGCAATAATGCTCGTCTCGTGTACAGCTTACTACAAGGCCAACCATATTTCTCCATTGAACCAACAACAGGTATTCCTGGATGAAATAACGTGCAATTCAACATGATTCTAAGTTGGCAAACATCAGAGCAAAAATTCCCTGCCTACAAATGTGTTGTAAAGTGGACCAAATGTTTCCATAAACAAGGAGGTTGTAATGTAATCTTAAGCATTTAATTATTTTTATTTTTAGCTGATTTTTCTAAGGTTGGGAGATTAGATTTTTCACATCCATACCACAAATGATTTGTGTATGGGCTATAGAGCATACCTAAGGATTATTACATTTTAAAAATATGGGAAAGAGACATTTACAAACAAATGACAAAAAAGTTGATACAAAGATAGCCTGCAAGCATATTAAAATTGTGCAAGCTTACTAGTCATCATGGAAATGCAAATTAAAATCACAGAGTTCCACCTGTACACCCAGCCAGAGTGAGGTTAATCCTGACTTTATGGCTGGGTGTGGAAACTTAAAAATAATAACTCTGTATTTTATGTACTTTTGATTTACATGAGTATAGCATTTGATTTTTCTACCCTTGCTTCTTCAATTTCTGTTAATCAATTGAATACTTTATAAAATAAATAAAACAAAAATTTCTCTATATCTATTGAACATATAAGAATTAAATAACATTGGTCATTTAACAAGTATGATTTCTTTGGTCACTGCAAAGATTAAATACACATAAAGAAGCTTATAGTCTCTAAAGACGAAAAAAATAAATACCTAACTAACCACCCAGAAATGTGGCAAGTGCCAAAAGGAGTAAAATTCTATGGTTGTTAATGAGACAAGTATTATATCCATCTCGATGACATGAAAAGCTTTAAGCAATTAAAGCATGTGTTGGGTCTTTAAGCATTTTTTATTGATTCATTCATTTAGCAAATACTAAATGTCTCAGCTTTTATCAATCAGGTCTCTTGTGAGAATCAGATTTTGAAAAGTATGATTTGAGTGACTATATTCTTAATTCTCCCAGAATAATACCTAGTTTTTATTATCCTGAATGTACAAGTTAAAGTTATTTTAATACATGCAATGAATAGATGCCTTAAGACATTAGGTTTTCCTTCTCTTACATGATCTTGGTTGAGAAGGGTCGAATATGTAACAGGTGTTGTGTTTACAACATACTGTGTTTACATTGTACACAACATTGCAATATTTAAAAAAAAACAATAATAAAAAGGAAGCAACAGGAATTCTTATCTCTTGGAATTTAAATATAAATTTTAAACATTGGCATATTGATAAATGCATGCATTCAGTTTGTGTATATCATGAAGTAAAATAAACAAGGTTCAATAGAAGAAAGTAAGCACTATTTCATATTGTCCGGCAAGGCAGAATGCACTGAAAACAGGATGCTGAGCTGAGCCTGTGATCAAAGTGAGGAGAGGAAGGCATTCCAGGTTATAGGAAGAATGTACAGGAAATCCCTGAGAAGGGGAACTGTTGAAGCTCTTAGACTACCCAGGCACCAGGGTGAGAAAACAGAAGAGGAGGAAAGCAGAAAGTGGGTTATCTGTGGAGGAGACGTGTGCTGGGTGGCACTCGATCTTCTTGGCCATTTCGAGCCTTGTCTTTCTCTCCTACTCCTCTCTGGCTTCTTAAATATTATATATTGAACAAATCTGCTAAAGCAATTAATTTCATTAGCAGAGGAGCAGTAGAGTGAGCAGCAAGGCAATTGAAAGCCAAAACACAGAAGAGGTAAGTTTTGGAGTGTGTAAGAGGATCTAGGAATATATTTAAATTTGTTCATTTTGAAGGTGAGAAGAAAAGAAAAGGAAGTAGGCAGGGTTAGTTGAAGCCTCCACACATGGGAAGTGAAGGTCTTTGTGTTCCTCTCAGTCTCTACACCTTTGGATATATAATTCAGAAGGTCTAATACTATTCACCTTTGCTAATAGCAAACACGATTCTCTGTTGAGTCACATCTAGGGAAGACGGTAGGAGCATCTGTTTCATATATTCTGTGGTTTCCATATTGATTACATATCAGATCAGATCAGTCGCTTAGTCGTGTCCGACTCTTTGCGACCCCATGAATCGCAGCACGCCAGGCCTCCCTGTCCATATACTAGAATATAATTGTGAAACACCAGTCCACAGTTAAAATATCATGAGAGTGTGGTCCGATTTATCCTTCTTTTATTTTTGTTCAGGTATCACAATTTTTAATAAATACCTTTGCCCAGACGTTGTTGACGATTAGCCATTCCCTTTCTTATATTTGTATTATGTGTTCCCCAATCTTTAGGATTGCATTTCAGCCTCCTATGCACCATCTTAAGTTTCTCCTGGTTTCCTCAATGATGAATAACTTTTTATTGAATAATTTTATAGAAAGTGGACACTTAACACAACAATTTCATGGTCCAGTGTGGGTTTGAATATCTCTGTTGGTGGATTATGAGTAAGTGTGAATCAAAAATCAGCCCTTCTTCACATGTTATGACTCAAAATAGATTTTAACATCACAGGTGCACAGTATTTTTTGCATAAATTTAGCATTTTAATTTACACATGTATCTATAGTAAATCAACTCCTTCCAAGTTTAGGAGAACAGATAATTGTAGCATCCTAGCATCAGGTCAGAAAAGAAAGCAGAAAAATAAGACTTTCTTCTTCTCTCCCTGTGGTTTATCTTAACATAGTATTTTATTAAGGATATACTACTCTTAGTATTGTGATGACTAAACTCTAAGCAGAGTTGGTGAATAGTTTATTTTCATATTTTAATCTCCAGGGCAGCATCTGGCACGTTGTAATGATTCAAAATGTGTCAAACAAATGATCTTATGTTCAAATTCTTAAGAAATTAACTAGGGAGAAGCCATGGTTAATTATGAAATACTAATTGTATTTTGTTACATTTTTAAAGGAAAAATAAGAATATCTTCTAAAATGGATAGAGAACTGCAAGATGAGTACTGGGTGATTATTCAAGCCAAAGACATGATTGGTCTGCCTGGAGCACTGTCTGGAACAACAAGTGTATTAATCAAACTTTCTGATGTCAATGACAATAAACCCATATTTAAAGACAGTAAGTAAGAAGTACCCTAACAAATGATTTTTGAAAGTATGGGAAATAGCACAGACTAAGTCTTGGGAAACAGCACAGACTAAGTCTTGATTTGGCAATGTATTAAAGCATCTGCTTTCAGATTTGGGATAGTGTCACTCTCTCCTCAAGAGTAATTTGTTGGCAATTTTTAATTTGTGCAATCGAATAAATGATTCTTTTAACTTCCCCACAATGACAGATACATGGTAGCACACTTAAACTCTTGCTTCCTGAAAACAGCGAAATATTACCAATTTTAAAGTGACATTTCTCCTGCTTAAAAATAGAGAAAGATCTCACAAGGCAGTCTATGTAGTGACTCGCTATGTGCTTCTAAGGAAATCAAGAATCCCTTTAAAGACAAATTATATTGAATGTGCTCCTTTTTTTAATTTTAAGATTTATTCTTTAGGATGTTATCATTCCTGATGATTTTTTACATTTCAGCATAAATTACAAATGATATATGAGTGACTAACTTTAATAAGTTTTTTGCAAGTTACTTCTGAAAAGTAAAGAAAGGAAGCTTATTTATTTTTATTTGTGTCAATATATTTCAAATATAACTGCCATTATATAAAAAGAATAGAATCATCTGATGCCTGCATGGTTTTTCACAACCAACCAACTATTGCAGCTCCATCATTTGTTTCTTTTAAAATTATTTTATTGATGTATATTTTGGGCTTCCCTGGTGGCTCAGATAGTAGAGAATCCGCTTGCAATGCAGGAGACCTGAAATCAATCCCTGACTTAGGAAAATCCCCTGGAGAAGGGAATGGCTACCCACTCCAGTATTCTGGCCTAGAGAATTACATGGACAGAGGAGCCTGATGGGTTACAATCCATGGGGTTGCAAAGAGTTGGACACGACTTAGTGACTTTCACTTTCATAACTGATTTACAAAGTTGTGTTAATATCTATTATACAGCTAAGTGATTCAGTTATGCACATATATACATTCTTCTTCATATTCTTTTCCTTTATTTTTATCACAGGGTATTGGATATAGTTCCCTGTGCTCTACAGTAGGACTCGTTTATCCATTCTCTGTATAATAGTTTTCACATGTTAGTTCTGAACTTCTAATCCATCCTTTCCCCCACTCCCCATCCCACTTGGCAACCACAAGTCTGTTCTCCATATCGGTAAGTCTGTTTTTGTTTTGTAGATAAGTTCCTTTGTGTCATATTTTAGATTCCACATATAAGTTATAGCATACGGTATCTGTCTTTCTCTTTCCAACATACTCAACTTAGTATAATGATCTACATGTCCATCCATGTTGCTGCAAATGTTCTTATTTCATTCTTTTTTATGGATGCACACTTCCACATCTTTCTATTTCATTTCAACCATGGTTAATGCAATCCAAGTTCATAGTCTCTTAAATCAAACTAGTACACTTAGAACTCAAGTATTTGCTTTTAGACACTACCTTCTTTAATTCATACTTATATTTATTGGTAATTTTAGGTATCAGAGAATGCCTGAGTAATATTGAAAAACTTTGTATCAAATATAATTTGGCATTGTTGAAGGATACAACAGAAAATAAATCCATGAATAGTGAGAAGGTATGAGTATGAATGGGCTTCCCTGGTAGCTCAGAAAATAAAGAAGCTGCCTGCAAGAAACCAGGGTTTCATCCTTGGGTCAGGAAGATCCCCTGGAGAAGGAAATGTCTATCAATTTCCCTGGAGAATCCCATAGGCAGAGGAGCCTGGCAGACTAAAGCCCATGAGGTCAAAAAGAGTTGGACATGATTGGGTAGCTAAGAGACACACACACGCACACACACACACAAATATGTATAGAAATTTGGAAATTATATGTAGTGCTGAAAGAACTTTCTAAGATATGAAGCTCTCACATGGCAACTAGAGAGAAGTCCCCACTCTCTGTGGTAGAGAAAGCCCATGTGCAGCAACAAAGATCCAGCAAAGCCAAAAATAAATAAACTTTTAAAAAATAAAAAAAAAAAATAAAGAGAAAATAATAGATATTCAAAAAGATATGAGGGAGATGTTTAGACTGCAAAATATAAAGGGAGAGAGAGAGAGGTGTATTTAGAATAAGCAATTAGTGAGAATGGGTATGCTTTTTCTGATAGCACATTAAATAAAAGGAGGGTGCTATATTTGGAAGTTCTTTATGTTAATTATCTGTGCAAAATATCCTGAATTTTGTTTTTGAAGGTTTATACCGCTTGACTGTCTCTGAATCTGCACCTGTTGGGACATCTATAGGAAAAATCATGGCATATGATAGAGACATAGGAGAGAATGCAGAAATGGACTATAGCATTGAAGACGATTCAAGAACATTTGACGTCATTACCAATAATGAGACCCAAGAAGGAATAATTATACTAAAAAAGGTAGATGCATTAATTTTTTTTGCTTTGCATAATAATGCAAAATCAAATCAGAAATACATATAATTATTTTGTGTAACCAATTAGTGTTTGTTTCAATTAAGTAATTAAATTAAGATCTTGTGATTTATAGTTTACAGAAAAAAGGAAAGATATGTGTGCTTTTAAAAAACTTCTAAGATGTTTCATTTTTTAGAATATTAACATATATTGCCTACATTTTAGCATAAATTACAAAGCATAATTTTAAAATAGCTAATTATCAGTTTTGTGCAAGGTACTTCTGAAAAAATTAAGAAAAAGTTCAGTTTTTTATATTTCTATCTATATATTTCAGATATAACTGATGAGAGAGTTATTACGGAGTTCCTTGAATTACACTGTAGGAGAGTTTTTGAAAAAGATTTTAAAACAGAGGACAAACTTCAAAAATATATTAAATAACAGGAAATTAATTCTCAACTCCCTAAGATATTTATACTCAGAAAAGTATAGCTTTAATCCTAAAAAAACTAGTTATTAACTAAAAACATTTTGTAACAGTTGTAAATAACAAAATACACATAACATAGGGATTTTCTCCACAACTACTAAATATTTAATGACAATCTCATAGGGATCCAAGAACATAAATAGTAAAAACCTAACTGGAAAGCACCTGAGACTTAATTTATCAACAAAACCTTTTTTTTTCCCCTAAGTAATTCCTTGGGTTTTCTGTGTACACTGTATTACTTTGCAGAAAGTGAACTTTGAGGACCAGAACCACTATCGTATTAGAGCAAAAGTTAAAAACCCCCAAGTTGATGCGCATCTCAGGGAATACCACACTGAAGCTTCCACCACTGTCATCAAGATCCAGGTGGAAGATGTTGATGAGCCTCCTGTTTTCCTCCTCCCATATTACATCTTTGAAATCTTTGAAGAATGCCCTCATGGATCCTCTGTAGGCACGGTCTCTGCCACTGATCCTGATCAGAGGAAATCTCCAATTGGGTATGTCTGGAAGCCCAGCTTTGCATTGATAAATGAGGGAACACAGATTAGTTTGAAAATAAAATTTTTTAAAAGTGGAACCAAGATATATCCAGACCTATATTTCTCTCTATGGTCACTTATAAAATTTGCAAAAGTTTAAACAAATCAAAACAGGAAACCTCACTATTGGTTAAGATGCAAAGAAGTAAGCTCTTGCAAACATGGACAAGAGAGAGGCTGTGCACCAAAATCCGATGCAATCAACTCTGTTAATTGGGATAGGGATGTTAGGAAAAAGAAACCCTTGATTATGCCAAGTCAGAGGAGAAACAAAGTTGATGACAATGTGGTTCATACAAATACTATTTGATTAAGTTAAAGTAAAAGTTGCTCAGTCGTGTCTGACCCTTTTCGAACCCATGGACTTATATACAGTCCATGGAATTCTCCAGGCCAGAATACTGGAGTGGGTAGCTGTTCCCTTCTCCAGGGGATCTTCCCAGCCCAAAGACTGAACCCAGGTCTTCCACATTGTGAGCTGTTCTTTACCAGTTGTGCCACCAGGGGATGATATTCAAAAGTTAACCAAGCTTTTATAAGGTACCATTAAAGGCATAAAAATGAGTCCAATCAGTTAGAAATAAGTTTTTTTGTTGCGATTAAACTATATTTACCATCCATTAAATTAGTCTGTTACATTCGGGTAATATACTTTCTGCCTTTAAAAAAAAAAATTTTATTCTCCTTATATTTCTTATTAAAGATAAAAGCAAAAGCTGTTATTATATTTGGCTGTGGTCACATTATTCTCATATATGTTACATAATATTTTGCATATAATCATCAATTTTAATGCTTTTGTATTTTTTCAAATGTCACATTTTCAGCTAAGTTTTTACTCATCATTATTTCTGATAGCTCGGTTGGTAAAGAATCTGTCTGCAATGCAGGAGACCCTGGTTTGATTCCTAAGTCAGAAGATCTGCTGGAGAAGGGATAGGCAACCCACTCTAGTATACTTGAACTTTCCTGGTGTTTCAGACAGTAAAGAATCCTCCCTCAATGTGGGAGACCTGGGTTTGATCCCTGGGTTAGGAAAACCCCCTGGAGAAGGAACAGCTACCCACTCCAGTATTCTTACCTGGAGAATTTCTTGGACAGAAGAGCCTGGCAGGCTACAGTCCGTGGAGTCGCAAAGAGTTTGACATGGACTGAGCGACTTTCATGAAGCATTCATCATTCATTGCCTTATTTACACAACTGAGATTAGATATTTAAATTGTTTCTACAATTTGTCATTATAAATGATAGCATGATAAAAACTTTAATCATGAAAGTATTTATTAAGTTGTGTGTTCTTTACTATTATCAGAAAAACAAGTAGGTTAATAGACATGCTATTTAAAATTTAAACAATGTATTGTGCTTTGATTATATACACACACACTTATATTGGAAGTCTCCCTGGTGGCTCAGACAGTAAAGAATCTGCCTGCGATACAGGAGACCCAGGTTGGATCCCTGGGTTGGGAAGATCCCCTGGAGAAGGGAATGGCAACCCACTCCAGTATTCTTGCCTGGAGAATCCCATGGACAGAGGAGTCTGGCAGGCTACAGTCCATGGAGTCACAAAGAGTCCTACACGACTAAGCAACTCACACACACACACACACACACACACACACACATACACTACATATATACTTATATTCATTACTAAGTTTACTGCTAATAAATAGGAGCTATATCTACATGTTAGAAGACAGCATTTTGTGATTAGGAATTACAGTGGGAAACTGGAGCATCGTCTGTCTTAAAAATTTAAAGATGCTTCTTCTATATCAGTAGCCCTTCCAAAGAGCAAAGCAATACCCAGCATCTTAGTATATGGAAGCCTGTGTAATTCTCTGGACTATAAATATGGAAATAGATGAATAAGGGAAGGTGGTGGCATAAACATGTATTAATAGTTGTTTTAAGGAGTCTAGTGTGCTAGGAATTAGAACCTCGAAATTATCTGTAATAAAAACCCCATCATAAAGTTATAAGAAACTGCACAAGAAATCTTCCCAAAGTTTTTCATCTTATCCCCATTCTCTATATTACTGCATTGTTTAGATGACAGATAGAGGGAATAAATTCTTTGCCACTATTGTGGATGATTTATTCCTTGGACATTTTTAAAATTTCCTTTCTAACTAAACCTAGAGTCAAATTTTATAATTTTTATAAATATGGGAATGGCACTAAAATCTTTTCTGTTATTAAAAAAAGAAAGAAAATTAAAAACTTTAGAGTAGAAGCTGTGAAATTGAAAATAGAGATATACAATGGAATGATAGCTGGTTCTTCCAAAACACCAGTAGAAGTTATCCATCTAACCGGACTACCAAGGGGAAAAAAGAAGAGGCAAAAATTACCATTATCAGAAATGAAGGAGGGAATGCAATTATTTAATTGAACCTGTAGACATTAAACAGTATTAAAAGGAGATACTAAGAATAACTCTATGAATTCAGATCAATTCCTTGAAAGAGAAAAACTGCCTGCATTCACAGCAAAAGATAAATAATCTGAGTAATCAGACTTGTGGGAAAGAGTTTAGCCGCTAGCTGGAAGCAGGTTTGTGTTTCGTTCAAGAATGACAAGGATTTCTTTCACCAGTGGAAGAAGCTGTCTTTAAACATCTTTCACCTAATCACGGACTTAGAGAATAGACTTGTAGTTCCCAGGGGGAAAGTTGGAGGAAAGGGATAGTTAGGGAGTTTGGGATGGACATGTACACACTGCTATATTTAAAGTGGATAACCAACAGGGAGCTACTGTATAGCACCGCTGTCCATGGGATTCTCCGGGCAAGAATTCTGGAGTGGGTTGCCCTTTCTTTCCCCAAGGAATCTTCCCAACCCAGGGATTGAACCCAGGTCTCTTGCATTGGAGGCAGATTCTTTACTGCTAGAGCCACCAGGGAAGCCCCATAGCACAGGGAACACTGCTCAATGTTATGTGACAGCCTGTATGGGAGGGGAGTTTGGGGGAGCAAGGGTACATGTATATATATGGCTGAGTCATTTCCTTCTTCACCTGAAATGATCACAACACTCTTTGTTAATTGGCTATACCCCAATAGAAACTTAAAAAAATAAAATAAAATCCTTTATTACTTGTGCATAAAAGCATACTTAAAAGCATCCTTGAAAGATCTGGTGGAGTTGCACCTACTTGGGAAGATTTAGCCTTTGTTATGGGCTTGGCTTTTATGTGTCTCAGTTCTTCTTCTGGGAGACAGGAATAGTACTTTTATAGAGGTGTATGAAGATTAAGAACAGACTATAAAGGCATCCATATATGCATGGAGAAATCATTTGTTTATATCATTCTGTCAGGAACCCTTAGCAGTGAGAAAACGCCGCACAACCACATTCTATTCACTCAGCACTTTTAACGGAATGAAGAATCTTTAAAAAGGAATTGCAAAGCAAACCAGAGATTAATCTGAACATCTAAACTTCACATTTTAGGCTTTTTAGTCCATGCTCTTTATAATATATATTACACATTTATTTCTTACATGGTGAAGTGAAGTGAAAGTTGCTCAGTTGTGTCCTGATTCTTTGTGGTGTTGGAGAAGACTGTTGAGAGTCCCTTCTGCAAGGAGATCCAACCAGTCAATCCTAAAGGAAATCAACCCTGAGTATTCATTGGAAGGACTGATGTTGAAACTGAGGCTCCAATATTTTGGCCACCTGATGCAAAGAGCTGACTCATTAGGAAAGATCCTGATGCTGGGAAAGATTGAAAGCAGGAGGAAAAGGGGATGACAGAAGATAAGATGGTTGGTTGGCATCACCAATTTAGTGAACATGAGTTTGAGCAAGCTCTGGGAAATGGTGAAGGACAGGGAAGCCTGGCATGCTGCAGTCCATGGGGTTACAAACAGTCAAACACAACTAAGCAACTGAACAACAACTATTTCATTTTGTCAAAAATATTTAAGTAGGAAATGTGACCACTTGTTGATATGTAAGCAAATTGCTTATTAAGATTTAACAATGAGCAGAGCTAAAACTCGGAGAAGGCAATGGCACCCCACTCCACTACTCTTGCCTGGAAAATCCAATGGATGGAGGAGCCTGGTAGGCTGTGGTCCATGGGGTCACTAAGAGTCGGACATGACTGAGAGACTTCACTTTCACTTTTCACTTTCATGCATTGGAGAAGGACATGGCAACCCACTCCAGTGTTCTTGCCTGGAGAATCCCAGGGACCAGGGAGCCTGGTAGGCTGCCGTCTATGGGGTCACACAGAGTCGGACATGACTTTAGCAGCAGCAGCAGCAGGGCTAAAATGGAATTTCCTTAAAGCTTAATTCTCTGTAGTTTTTATTTTAATTTTCCCCAACACCAACCTACAAATTAGTGTGATATTTTTTAGAATTTTGTTAAAATTCTCTCTTGCGAATGAGAATGAGTGGCATGTCCAGATTTAGCACACATTATTTGAAAACTAGAGTTTGTTTCAGGTTTTTCTCCTCTATTTCCATCGAGTTGAATTGTAAATGTAGAAGTTATCTTTTTGAAAATTTTCAGCATTATACTAGCTCTGTAGAATGTGGATTTGATATCTTTTTGCTTAACAAGAACAATGTATACACTTTAAAGTTGTACAGAGAAAATAATATTTTAAAGGAATTATTTGTGCCTGTGTGTGCAGATATTCTATTACCAGAAGTGAAGTGTTCAGTGTTGATGACAATGGCACAATATTCACAACTAACCCACTTGATCGAGAGACTAGTGCTTGGTACAACCTAAGTGTTACAGCCACGGAAAAATGTAAGTATTCATTTGAGAACCATATATTGGTTCACCATGTTTTTTAACCATTCAACAATCTCTAAACACAGGAACAAAGGGTAGCTTAAAGTGTTGCTGAAATTAGAATTAAATGGTATTTTATGTATCAAGTGTATATAATTTATTTATCATGTATACATTTATATATCAAGTGTTTATATATACAAGTGTATATCATTTATTATTTAAAAGTTAACCATCTGTTCATTCTTACTACAGCTTATTTATATACTTACCACAAAATATCTCTATTTTATTATGGCAATATATAATGTTTAATATAAGAAATGAATCAGAAAATTCAGAAAAACATAAGAAATAAACCCAAATTACTTGAAATTTTAAAATCTTTATTTATTATATGCTCTTACAATATTGTTCACGAATACATTTTTAAATCAATTTTTAAACATTGAAAATAAATTTTGCAAGTTTTTTTTTTTTTTTTCAAATTGGACATGTAACTATTGCCCAGTGAAATTTGCTCAAATAAAACTCATGTCAGCTGTGCTAATGGTCACATCTTCAATAATCAGTAGTAACCAGGTATTTTTCCATTTCCAGGTTTCAAAACATAGATAAAATTATCTAGTTTACCAGTTAGTTTGTGTCTTTAAATTTTCAATTAATCAGTTATTAAATCAATCAAGCTCAAAAGAATAGAGAGAACAGAATGGAAAAGACTATCAAAATCATCACTATTATAGTCAATGGATTTCATATAATACAGTAAAGGATTCAGTTTGTGAATTTGAAATGTATCAGAATGCATCCTTTCCAAACTGATTTTGCATAGAATTTTAATAATCGTGTTTACCTACTTGGCTTGTTCTTTGAAAGTCTTTAAACAAATATCTTACTCCTCACCTTATTGAGCAGTTTGCTGATGAGATGCTGGAGTAGAAGCATCACTTACATATTTTCTGTTCTACACTGAGTGGCTCTTTGGCACCCAGGAAGATTGGGGCTGAGTCTTGAATTTTCTATTTAAACACTAAATGGATGGGGAGCAAATGTTTCAAGGGAATAAATGTCTGCTGCACAGAAGAAATTCCAAAGCTTTTGGTGTCAGAAAACACAAGGATGTTTAGCCTAAAAGCAAGAAGCTTTTATTCACTGGATATTTTCAAGAAAAAAATTTATTGCTGTTTCCAAAGAATTGAAGAAAGAATTTAAATCAGTTCAAAGGATGAGTGAACATCTTTGAAAAATGTGTTTCTCCATGAAGTAGTTTTCAACTTTTAAAAGAGCATGTTTTAATGAAATTTATGTAAATAATTATCCACTGTAATTTTATTTTATATATAAGGAGAACTTAAGTAAGAATATTTCATTAACTTCTGCTAAATTAAAGCATAACATTTTAAGTTATTAAAAAGCAGTGTCTTTAAAATTGATTATGTGTATTCTAAGACACAAATATTGTAAAATTTATAAAACAATTTATAAATAAAAGAAGATTAAAAATATGGTTGAGGAAATAATTCCTGTGAAAGGCAAATTGAAAATAAACAATATATTTATATTACATGAAATTTATTACTGAGAAGTTAATCACTGTTCCAGAAATAAGTGATTAGAAATGTTATAAAGTTTAGAAATTACACATTTCTTGCTGATCTGCTTCTTGTGCTATAAAATTCATTTTCTTAGAGTAAAAAAAAAAATACACCTCATTTAAACTCATCTTTGAAGATATATTTCGTAAAATATCTGTTTCATTTTAAGACTTTAAGGGAAATTGCTTAGGAAGAACTTATATTACACCAAGCATCCAATTTGCAAGCATTTTTTCCTCTACCTCTTGATTCATTTTTAATCCACATTATTAATTTCACTTTAGAACAACTTTGGAGAAAATAATTGCAAGTGCCAATTTTTTATTATGGTAATATTGATATCAAACATAATTTTTGACCCATTTCAGTCACTTAAGACATATTAATATAAACAAAAACACTCAGATAGTGGAAAGCAGGGCTTCATGTAAAATTGTTACATAAAGCACTTGCTGCATGTGTTAAGTATCTGGAAGGTTGTGACGTATCAGTTATGTTGATTATGGGAAAGACATGCTCCAAATTAACATGTGTTTTCCCAGCAAATGAAGTTCACTGTGTGCTTAGTCTTTTTCCTGGAAAGTTTCCCAAATTAAGCATCAAGCTATTTATCAACATGACAGCTAAGTGAATTGTCGGAGGAGTTTGTAATTTCCTCAGTTCTGTCTCACCGCAGCAGAAATTTGAAGCAATGAACAGACTATTGTTACAGCTCAGTATATTTTGGCAAGCAAAGGAAAACACATCCTCCAGGAGTAAGGGTGGGCCACGTAAAATACAGGAAGAGAAGAGAGGCCCCCCACCCCGCCTGGGCTCAATTTTGGCTCCTCTTTTTGTATGTTATTTTCTCCACCTAATGAACCTACCTTATGTAAATTGGGCTAGGCAGGAGGGCTGTTTGTTTTACCTGAGGTTCTCACTCGGTCCTTGGACCTTCCTTTGTTTTATTTTCACGGGCTTTTTCCTTTTAGCCACCACCATTCTAGACTCCTTTTCCTATTCTAACTACATAACTAACTACTTTAAACAAGCTGCAAAGATATGGGTATGCTTTGTATAGTCATGTCAAAGGTTTAATTTGAACTTAATTTTTTATTTTATTTTTATTTTAATTTTTTATTTTCTAATTGAAGAATAATTGCTTTACAGAAAAATGTGGTTTTCTGTCATACATCAACAAGAATCAGCCATAGGTATACCCATGTTCCCTCCATCCAAGACCTCCCTCCCATCTCTCTTTCCACCCCACCCTTCAGCCTGTTGCAGAGCCCCTGTTTGAGTTCCCTGAGTCTTACAGCAAATTCCCATTGGCTATCTGTTTTACACATGGTATTATAAATTTCTATGTTACTCTCTCCATACATCTCCCCTCTCCCTCCTCTCCTCCCACCTTGACAATAGGTCTGTTCTCTATGTCTGTTTCTCCATTGCTGCCCTGAAAATAAATTAATCAGTGCCATCTCTTCAGATTCCATATATATGTGTTGGTATACGATATTTATATTTCTCTTTCTGACTTACATCACTCTGTATAATGGATTCTAGTTTTGTCCACCTCATTAAAATAGATCCAAATGTGGTCTTTTTATGGCTGAGTAGTATTCAATCATATATATATATATATATATATATATATATACACCAGAGCTTCTTTATCCATTCATCTGTCGATGGACATCTAGGTTGTTTCCATGTTCTACCTATTGTAAATAGAGCTGCAGTAAACATTGGGGTACATCAGTTTTGATTTCCTCAGGGTATGTGCCTGGGAGTGGGATTGCAGGATCATATGGTGGTTTTATTTCTAGCTTTTTAAGGAGTCTCCATACCGTCTTCCATAGTGACTTTATCAGTTTACATTCCCACCAGCAATGCAAGAGTGTTCCCTTTTCTCCACACGCTCTCCAGCATTTATTGCTTGTAGACTTTTTGATGATGGCCATTCTGACTGGTGTGAGGGGGTATTTCATTGTAGTTTTGATTTGCATTTCTCTGATAATGAGTGATATTTATCATCTTTTCATGAGCTTGTTAGCTATCTGTATGTCTTTGCGGAAATGTCTGTTTAGGTCTTTTTCCCACTTTTTGATTGGGTTGTTTGTTTTTTCTGGGACTGAGTTGTATAAGCTGCTTGTATACTTTGGAAATTAATTCTTTATTGGTTGTTTTTTTGCTGTTATTATCTCCCATTCGTGGGGTTGTCTCTTCACTTTGTTCGTAGATTCCTTTGCTGTGCAAAAGCTTTTAAATTTAATTAGGTCCCACTTGTTTATTTTTGTTTTTGTGTGGATCATGGAAGATCTTGCTTTGATTTATGTCACTGAGTATTCTCCTCTAAGAGTTTCATAGTTTCAGGTCTTACATTTATGTCTTTAATCCATTTTGAGTTTATCTTTGTGTATGGCATTTGGTAGTGAACTAATTTCATTCTTTTGCATGTAGTTGTCCAGTTTTCCCAGCACCACTTATTGAAGAGGCTATCTTTGCCCCATTGCATATTCTTTTCTCCTTGTCAAAAATAAGGTACCCATAGTGGGTGGGTTTATCTCTGGGTTCTCTATCTTGTTCCATTGGTCTACATTTCTGCTTTTGTGCCAGTACCATACTGTCTTGATGACTGCAGCTTTGTAGTAGTCTGAAGTCAGGAAGTTTGCTTCCTCCAGCTCCATTCGTCTTTCTCAAGACTGCTTTGTTTATCCGGGATCTTTTGTGTTTCCATATGAATTGTGAAATTTTTTGTTCTAGTTCTGTGAAAAAAGCCATTGGTAATTTGATAGGGATTGCATTGAATCTGTAGATTGCATTTGGTAGTACAGTCATTTTCACAATATTGATTCTTCCCACCTAGAAACATGGAATATCTCTTCATCTGTTTATGTTGTCTTTTATTTCTTTCATCAGTCTCTTACAGTTTTCCGTATACAGGTCTTTTGTTTCCTTAGACAGGTTTATTCCTAGATATTTTATTCTTTTTGTTGCAATGGTGAATAGTATTGATTCCTTAATTTCTCTTTATAATTTTTCATTGTTAGTATATAAGAGTGCAAGTGATTTCTGTGTATTGACCTTGTAACCTGCAACTTTGCTGAATTCGCTGATTAGTAATTAGTAATTAGGGGTTTTCTATGTATAGTATCTTGCAAATAGTGCAAATAGTGAGAGTTTTACTTCTTCTTTTCTGATCTGAATTCCTTTCATTTCTTTTTCTTCTCTAATTGCTGTAGCTAGGACTTCCAAAACTATGTTGAATGATATTGGTGAGAGTGGACACCTTTGCCTTGTTCCTGATCTTAGAGGGAAAGCTTTTAGTCTTCACCATTGAGAATGTTTGCTGTGGGCTTTGCATTATGGCCTTTACTATGTTGAAGTAGATTCCTTCTGTGCCCATTTTTGAAGTGTTTTTATCATAAATCGATGCTGGATTTTGTCAAAGGCCTTTTCTGCATCTATCAAGATGATCATATGGTTTTTATCTTTCAATTTGATGTTATGGTATATCACGTTGATTGATTTGTATATATTGAAGAATCCTTGCATCCCTGGAATAAACCTGACTTGAAAATGGTGCATGAACTTTTTTTTTTTTTTTGGTGCTTCAATTTTATTTTATTTTATTTTTAACACTTGGGGTCATTTATTTTTTATTTTTTTAATTTAAATTTGTTTATTTTAATTGGAGGCTAATTACTTTACAATATTGTATTGGTTCTGCCACATATCAACATACTGTGTTGTTGGATTCTGTTTGCTAGAATTTTGCTGAGGATTTTTGCATCTATGTTCATGAGAGATAGTGGCCTGTAATTTTCTTTTTTCATGTTGTCTTTTCCTGGTTTTGGTTTCAGGGATTGTGGCCTCATAGAATGAGTTTGGAAGTGTTCCTTCCTCTGCAATTTTTTTGGAAGAGTTTCAGAAAAATAGGCACTAGCTCTTCTCTGAATGTTTGACAGAATTCCCCTGTGAAGCAAACTGGCTCTGGGCTTTTGTTTTAGGGGAGATTTTTTTTATCACCATTTCAAGTTCAATGTTTGTAATTAGGCTGTTCATAATTTCTATTTCTTCCTGGTTCAGTCTTGGGAGGCTGATTTTTTCTCAGTATCTGTACGTTTCCTCCGGGTTGTCCATTTTGTTAGCATGTAGTTATTCATAATATTCTCTTATTCTGTGTTGTCTGTTGTAACCTCTCCTTTTTCATTTTATTGACTTGATTTTTCTCCCTTTTTTTCTTGATGAATCCGGCTAGTGGTTTGTCAATTTTATTAATCTTCTCAAAGAACCAGCTTTTAGTTTTATTAACCTTTGACACTGTTTCCTTCATTTCTCTTTCATTTATTTCTGCTCTGTTTTTTATGATCTCCTCCCTTCTGCTGACTTTGGGGGTTTTGTGTTCTTCTTTTTCCAGCTGCTTTAGAGGTGGAGTAGGCTGTCTATTCAATGCTTTTCCTGCTTCTTGAGATATGATTGTATCGCTATAAACCTTGCTCTTAGAACTGCTTTGCTGAGTCCCATAGGTTTTGGGTCATCGTATTTTCTTTGTCATTTGTTTATAGGAATCTTTTGATTGCTTTTTTTATTTCTTCAGTAACCTCTTTGTTATTTAGTAATGTATTATTTAATCTCCATGAGTTTGTGTTTTTTGCTGTTTCATTCCTGTAGTTGATATCTAGTCTCATAGTGTTGTGGAGAAAAGATACTTGACACAATTTCAATTTTCTTAAATTTACTGAGGCTTGATTTGTGGCCCAAGATATGGCCTATCCTGGAGAATGTTCCATGTGCACTTGAGAAGAAAGTGTATTCTTCTGCATTTGGATGGAAAGTCATGAAGATATCAATTAGGTCCATTTGGTCTAATGTTTCATTTAAGGCTTGTGTTTCCTTATTGATTCTATGTTTTGATGATCTGTCCATTGATGACAGTGGGGTGTTAAAGTCCCCCACTATTATTGTGTTGCTGTCAATTTCTCTTCTTATGCCTGTTACTGTTTGCCTTATGTATTGAGGTGCTCCTAAGTTGGGTGCATAGACATTTACAATTGTTATGTCTTCTTCTTGGAGTGATCCCTTGATCATTATGTCGTGTCCTTCTTTGTGTCTTATGATATAAAGTCTACTATGGATTGCCACTCCAGCTTTCTTTTGGTTTCCAGTTTCATGGAATATCTTTTTTCATTCTTTGACTTTCAATCTGTATGTGTCTCTAGGTCTGAAGTGGGTCTCCTGTAGGCAGCACATATATGAGTCTTGTTTTTGTATCCATTCAGTCAGTCTGTATCTTTTCGTTGGTGCATTTAATCCATTTACATTTAATGTAATTATTGATACATATGTCCCTATTCGTACTTTTTGATTGTTTTGGGTTTGTTTTGTAGGTTTTTCCTTTCTCTTGTGTTTACTGGCTATGTAAGTCCCTTTAGTATTTATTGTAAGGCTAATTTGATGGTGCTGAATTCTCTTAATTTCTGCTTGTCCATAAAGCTTTTAATTTCTCCATAAATTTTGAATGAGATCTTGGCTGGGTGTAGTAATTGTGGTTGTAGGTTTTTCTCTTTCAGTACTTTATATATATCCTGCCATACTCATCTGGCCTGTTGAGTTTCTGCTGAAAGATCTGCTGTTAATCATATGGGTTTTCCCTTGCATGTTACTTGTTGCTTTTTCCTTGCTGCTTTTAATATTCTGTCTGTTTAATCTCTGTTAGCTTGATGAATATGTGTCTTGATGAGTTTCTCCTTGGGTTTAACCTGTAGGAGACTCTTTGTACTTTTTGGACTTGATTGACTATTTCCTTTCCTATGTTGGGGAAGTTATCAACTATATTTTCTTCAAAACTTTTCTCAGTGCCTTTCTTTTTTTCTTATTCCTCTGGGACCCCTATAATTCAAATATTGGCACATTTAATATTGTCCCAAAGGTCTCTGAGGCTTTTCTCAATTCTTTTCATTCCTTTCCCTTTATTCTGCTCTTCAGCAATTATTTCTACCATTCTATCCTCCAGTGCACTTATCCATTCCACTGCCTCAGTTATTCTGCTATTGGCTCCTTCTAGAATATTTTTAATTTTAATAATTGTGTTATTTATCTGTTTTCTTATTCTTTATTTCTTCTATGTCTTCAGTGATTGTATTAACTGTTTTAAATGCTTCTTGCATTTTCTCCATTCTATTTTCAAGTCTTAGGAGCATCTTTACTATCATTATTATAAATTCTCTTTCAGGGAGATTACTTATTTCCTCTTTGTTTACTTGGTCTTGTGAGTTTCAACCTTACACTTTCATTTGTGTTGTATTTCTCTGCCTTTTCATCTTTTTTTTTTTCTTTTTTAAATTACTCCATTCCCAGGCTTTAGGGTTGTATTACTTCTTCCTTTTGATTTTTTGCCCTTGGAGGGAAATGTTGGCTGCATGGTTTGCGTTGATCCCTTGTTGGGGGTGACTTGTGCCTGTGTTCTAGTGGGAGAAGGTCAAGTAGGTAATTACGGAAACACTGGGACATATACACACACACTTCCACACATACAGTTATAATCAAAGTATTCTAAAGAAAAGAGGGAGGTTGACTTGGTTAGCAAGGGAAACCAGAGGTGATATCCACCAACTGAAAGAAGAGTTAGCTACTGCTCAATCTGGAAATCTGAGTATGAGCAGAAGGCCAGCTGGGGAATATAGCATAGAGAACTCAACAACTTAACTTACTTGGTTAAAGAAGAAAGAGTGATGGAAAAATGAGAGAATAAAAAAAAGAGAGAGAAAAGAAAGAGGAGAAGGGAGGGAAAGGAGAAAAGGAAGGGGTGGAGAAGAGGATTTAAAAATTTAAAAAGAAGGAGAAAAAATAGAAAAACAAAAATTAATAGATGTGTGTGGGAAAGATTTATATATATTCATGAATAGCTACAGCTGGTAAAGCACAGTAGGAAAAGCGGTTGAATACATCCAAAACAAAATCCAAAAAAAAATTCATCAAGGGGAAAAAAAAAGTGAGAAGGAGAAAAAAGAAACAACCTAAAATGAATGCTTTTCTTGCATTTTTTGACAAGAAACACAAAGCACAGCAAAAGGCTAATATTGAGGTGGAAATATGTAGGGGGAATAAACCATGTGATTTATAAAAAAAAAAGAGAAAAAATTCTTAAATTGATTTTTTTAAACAAGAAAAACAAAGAAGAAAACTCCACAGCACCACAGAAAGCTAATGTTATGGTGGAAATATGTTGGGCAATAAGCAGTGTGATTTATAAGAAGAAAGAATCTTAAAATGATTTTTTTTTTAATAACAAGAAAAACAAAGAGGAAAACTCCACAGCACCACTAAATGCTAGTGTGAAGATGGAGATATGTTGGTGGAATAAACTGTGATTTATAAGAGGAAGAAAGAAAGAAAAAGAAAAAAAATGAAACAGGAAAAAAATAATAAAGGATTTTCAAGATCATAGCTCTTGGTTGTGGAGTCTGCCCTGTGGATGGGGTTGGGTTAGTGTCCTGTGATGTTTTTCCTGGTTGGCGGAACTTGTGCCTGTGTTCTGGTGGATGGAACTGGATCTCACCTCTCTGAAGGGCAATGCAGTGTCCAGGAGTAGGTTTTGGAGTGTCTATGGGATCAGTATGGAGAAGGCAATGGCAACCCACTCCAATACTCTTGCCTGGAAAATCCCATGGACAGAGGAGCCTGGTAGGCTGCAGTCTATGGGGTCGGGAAGAGTCGGACACGACTGAGCGACTTCACTTTCACTTTTCACTTTCATGCATTGGAGAAGGAAATGGCAACCCACTCAAGTGTTCTTGCCTGGAGAATCCCAGGGACGGCGAAGCCTGGTAGGCTGCCATCTATGGTGTCTCACAGAGTCGGACACGACTGAAGCTACTTTGTAGTAGTAGTATGGGTTCAGTATGCCTTTGGGCAGTTGTAGCTTTCAAGGTGTTGCTGCTGCTAAGTCACTTCAGTCGTGTCCGACTCTGTGCGACCCCATAGACAGCAGCCCACCAGGCTCTGCCATCCCTGGGATTCTCCAGGCAAGAACACTGGAGTGGGTTGCCATTTCCTTCTCCAATGCATGAAAGGGAAAAGTGAAAGTCAAGTCGGTCAGTCATGTCTGACTCCCCGCGACCCCATGGACTGCAGCCCACCAGGCTCCTCCATCCATGGGATTTTCCAGGCAAGAGTACTGGAGTGGGTGGCCACTGCCTTCTGGCGTGTCTATTTCCATAGCTGCTTCAAAGTGGCTCTTAGCATAACTGCAGTGCCACCAGTCCCCTACTTGTCCCTGGGATCACTGCCGGTGCCTCTGTTGCCCTGTCCCGCCCTGTGCTTTTGGCCGAAGCTTGCTTGGTAGGTGTTTGTGTGGATCCTTCTACGTCCTGGCGATTTGTGTGGGCTTCCCTCACCTTCCTGAGCTTACCCTCCGTGTCGCAGGGGTGTGTGCATTTGACTCTCAGTTTCCGTGGTCCACTTTATGCATCGCGGGCATTGTGTGCACTTGTCTCAGGTCCCTGGGCATGCACTCTGCATCACGAGGCTTGTGTAGACTTGTCTCAGCTCCCTGGGCATCCACTCTGCGTCACTGGGCTAGTGTGGACTTGTTTCAGCTCCCTGTGCTCACCCTCTACGTCGCGGGCTTTATGTGCACTTGTTTCGTCTCACTGCCTGCACTCTTTGTCGCGGGGGTTGTTTGTTCTTCTTAAGGCTGTGCCGCCGGGAGGGTAGTGTGCGCTGCCCAAGTTTGTAGGCCTCCCTTCCGTCGGCACCTCGGTCCTGCGCTTTGCGCTGGTTGTGTTTGCGCCCTCTGTACTACAAGGGTTGTGTGCACTGGCTGGGTTTGTCTGCTACACCACTCTCGGTTCCCCTGAGCGCGCCCATCTGTTTGGGGTCACAGTCCATGGCCTGTTAATGGACTGAGAAGTTCAGCTTTCTCTGTTTACGGCCCTCCAAGTCCCTGCTTTGCCTGATTTTCCAATACTCCCCAGCTCCCCCTTGGGCCCGCCTGTGAGGGAGATTCCCAGTGCACGGGAACTCCCTCCCTCCCTTGGGGCACAAGCTGCTGCCCAGAAATTCCCTGTCTTTTCCCTTTGTGTGTCTCCCTCTTCTCTCCTACCTCATTTCAGAGAGCTTAGCCTGTCTCCGGGAGGCCTGGGGTCTTCTGCTGTCGCCTAGAGGTTGCTTTGTAGGAGTTGTTCCATATCTTGATGAGTTTTTGATGTATTTTGGGGGAAGGCTGGCGATCTCCCCATCTTACTCTTCCTCCATCCTTTCTGATTCCTAAACTTAATTTTAAATAGCTTTTTCAGGCAAAAAAATGATAAAGATTCTAAATTATTTTTTAACTAATTTTCTTAAATTTATTTGTAACATATACTTTTTCCATTTTACTTAGGCAGAAAGTTGTTCTACAGTGATGTATAGTTAAACCATAAAATATGAATTTTAAGTTTTGAATACTTTTATCTTGAAATTTCTAGAAATATCTTTTCATATTTAATGTTTTTAATCTATTTGATTCTGAAAATAGTACAATAGAGTCACCAAATAATAATTCTTAGTGGTTTATGTATTTCCTAAAGGCCATGGGTTTTTTATATGCAATAAAAACTGCAAGTTTTAATTTTAACTGATTGATTATGTATTGGTTAAAATAATTACATACAAAATCTCATCCCAACCTGGAAAATCTCTTTACAAGGTGAAACAGATATGAACAGTTTTATAATTAAAAAGCATTAAACCAGAATTTGATGTTCATCATAGTTGGAAAGAAACTGCCAAGTCAGAAAGAAACCTCAGGCCTTTTACATAGTCAACCAAACAGGATCCGCTGCAGGCATGTCTCAAAATAATGGAGTGGGTAGCCATTCCCTTCTCCAGGTGACCTTCCAGACCCAGGGATTGAGCTTGGGTGTCCTGCCTTGCAGGCAGATTCTTTACCACTGAACTACCAGGAAGCCCAGATAAATAACTACTGGTATTAAAGTAGGAGCACTTAGCACCACCACGTGTCACACAGTTTGTGCTAAGTCCACTAAGTAGTTAGAATGACCATTTGTGTTTGCTAACTGGCTTTATTCATATGAAAACTAAACTTTGTACATGTTTATGACAAGAAATAGTTCTGTATTTTGGTCAAGGTTTTTGCTGAAGTTAGGTGCCTACCCTCCCACAGAAAATGGGAGAAAATATGCTATTAATATCTTCCTTGATGATTAATTACATTCCAAAGAATTGGCTCCCAGCACTGAAAAAAGACAAGCTTGGGTTGTAAAGTTGGCAAGAGATTTGTCTCAGTTTTAAAAGGTTAACATACATTTCAAAAAAATAGAGAGAAAACTAATTTACAAGCTTTTCTAAAGTAAATACTCTAAGAAGGAGAAGAAAGGAAAGACTTTTCCCTAATTTTCAACAGAACTAATTCTTTCTCTTTTTTAAAAAATTGTGCTTTACCTTTACACATTAAAATTTCAAATATAATGCTTTTTGTTTAAAAAAAAAAAGAGCATGCAAGATTATAAAGACACTAAGACAAAAGAAATTCCTCCCCACTCTTCAATGTATGTAGTTTCCAGTGACTTTTCAAATGAAGAAAGAAATATTCAAAATAATGATATACAAATATGCAATACCATTGCCTGATGGATCAGATCAGATCAGTCGCTCAGTCCTGTCCGAATCTTTGCGACCCCATGAATCACAGCATGCCAGGCCTCCCTGTCCATCACGAACTCCCAGAGTTCACTCAGACTCACGTCCATCAAGTCAGTGATGCCATCCAGCCATCTCATCCTCTGTCGTCCCCTTCTCTTCTTGCCCCCAATCCCTCCCAGCATCAGGGTCTTTTCCAATGAGTCAACTCTTCTCATGAGGTGGCCAAAGTATTGGAGTTTCAGCTTTAGCATCATTCCTTCCAAAGAAATCCCAGGGCTGATCTCCTTCAGAATGGACTGGTTGGATCTCCTTGCAGTCCAAGGGACTCTCAAGAGTCTTCTCCAACACCACAGTTCAAAAGCATCAATTCTTCGGTGCTCAGCCTTCTTCACAGTCCAACTCTCACATCCATACATGACCACAGGAAAAACCATAACCTTGACTAGACGAACCTTTGTTGGCAAAGTAATGTCTATGCTTTTCAATATGCTATCTAGGTTGGTCATAACTTTCCTTCCTGGAGTAAGCGTCTCTTAATTTCATGGCTGCAGTCACCATCTGCAGTGATTTTGGAGCCCAGAAAAATAAAGTCTGACACGGTTTCCACTGTTTCCCCATCTATTTCCCATGAAGTGATGGGACCGGATGCCATGATCTTCATTTTCTGAATGTTGAGCTTTAAGCCAACTTTTTCACTCTCCACTTTCACTTTCATTAAGAGGCTTTTTAGTTCCTCTTCACTTTCTGCCATAAGGGTGGTGTCATCTGCATATCTGAGGTTATTGATATTTCTCCCGGCAGTCTTGATTCCAGCTTGTGTTTCTTCCAATCCAGCATTTTTCATGATGTACACTGCATGTAAGTTAAACAAGCAGGGTGACAATATACAGACTTGAGGAACTCCTTTTCCTATTTGGAACCAGTCTGTTGTTCCACGTCCAGTTCTATCTGTTGCTTCCTGATTTGCATACAGATTTCTCAAGAGGCAGATCAGGTAGTCTGGTATTTCCATCTCTTTCAGAATTTTCCACAGTTTATTGTGATCCACACAGTCAAAGGCTTTGGCATAGTCAATAAAGCAGAAATAGATGTTTTTCTGGAACTCTCTTGCTTTTTCCATGATCCAGCAGATGTTGGAAATTTGATCTCTGGTTCCTCTGCCTTTTCTAAAACCAGCTTGAACATCAGGAAGTTCACGGTTCACATATTGCTGAAGCTTGGCTTGGAGAATTTTGAGCATTATTTTACTAGCATGTGAGATGAGTGCAGTTGTGTGGTAGTTTGAGCATTCTTTGGCATTGCCTTTCTTTGGGATTGGAATGAAAACTGACCTTTTCCAGTCCTGTGGCCACTGCTGAGTTTTCCAAATTTGCTGGCATATTGAGTGTAGCACTTTCACAGCATCATCTTTCAGGATTTGGAATAGCTCAACTGGAATTCCATCACCTCCACTAGCTTTGTTCGTAGGGATGCTTTCAAAGGCCCACTTGACTTCACGTTCCAGGATGCCTGGCTCTAGGTCAGTGATCACACCATTGTGATTATCTGGGTCATGAAGATCTTTTTTGTACAGTTCTTCTGTGTATTCTTGCCATCTCTTCTTAATATCTTCTGCTTCTGTTAGATCCATACCATTTCTGTCCTTTATCAAGCCCATCTTTGCATGAAATGTTCCTTTGGTATCTCTGATTTTCTTGAAGAGATCTCTAGTCTTTCCCATTCTGTTGTTTTCCTCTATTTCTTTGCATTGATCGCTGAACAAGGCTTTCTTAGCTCTTCTTGCTATTCTTTGGAACTCTGCATTCAGATGTTTATATCTTTCCTTTTCTCTTTTGCTTTTCGCTTCTCTTCTTTTCACAGCTATTTGTAAGGCCTCCCCAGACAGCCATTTTACTTTTTTGCATTTCTTTTCTATGGGGATGGTCTTGACCCCTGTCTCCTGTACAATGTCACGAACCTCATTCCATAGTTCATCAGGCACTCTATCTATCAGATCTAGGCCCTTACATCTATTTCTCACTTCCACTGTATAATCATAAAGTATTTGATTTATGCCATACCTGAATGGTTTAGTGGTTTTCCCTTCTTTCTTCAATTTAAGTCTGAATTTGGCAATAAGGAGTTCATGTTCTGAGCCACAGTCAGCTCCTGGTCTTGTTTTTGCTGACTGTATAGAGCTTTTCCATCTTTGGTTGCAAAGAATATAATCAATCTGATTTTGGTGTTGACCGTCTGCTGATGTCCATGTGTAGAGTCTTTTCTTTTCTTATGTTGTTGGAAGTGGGTGTTTGTTATGACTAGTGCATTTTCTTGGCAAAACTCTATTAGTCTTTGCCCTGCTTCATTCCATATTCCAAGGCCAAATTTGCCTGTTACTCCAGGTGTTTCTTGACTTCCTACTTTTGCATTCCAGTCCCGTATAATGAAAAGGACATCTTTTGGGGGTGTTAGTTCTAAAAGGTCTTGTAGATCTTCATAGAACTGTTCAACTTCAACTTCTTCAGTGTTACTAAAAGAATACCCAGTTGTGGATGTGACTGGTGATAGAAGCAAGGTCCGATGCTGTAAAGAGCAATTATTGCATAGGAACCTGGAATGTCAGGTCCATGAATCAAGGCAAATTGGAAGTGGTCAAACAAGAGATGGCAAGAGTGAATGTCGACATTCTAGGAATCAGCAAACTGAAATGGACTGGAATGGGTGAATTTTATTCAGATGACCATTATATCTACTACTGCAGGCAGGAATCCCTCAGAAGAAATGGAGTAGCCATCATGGTCAACAAAAGAGTCCGAAATGCAGTACTTGGATGCAATCTCAAAAATGACAGAATGATCTCTGTTCGTTTTCAAGGCAAACCTGATGGCTCAGTTGGTACAAAATCTACCTGCAATGCAGGAGCTGAGAAGGCAATGGCACCCCACACTGGTACTCTTGCCTGGGAAATCCCGTGGACGGAGAGCCTGGTAGCCTACAGTCCTTAGGGTCGCAAAGAGTTGGACATGACTGAGGAACTTCACTTTTACTTTTCACTTTCATGCATTGGAGAAGGCAATGGCAACCCACTCCAGTGTTCTTTCCTGAAGAATCCCAGGGACAGAGAAGCCTGGTGGGCTGCCATCTATGAGGTCATCACAGAGTCGGACACGACTGATGCGACTTAGCAGTAGGAGCAGCAGCAATGCAGGAGACCCAGGTTCCATCCCTAGGTCAGGAAAATCCCCTGGAGATGGGAATGGCAACCCACTTCATTATTCTTGCCTGGAGAATCCCATGGACAGAGGACCCTGGCAGGCTACAGTCCATGGGGTCACAAAAATCAGACACGACTGAGTGACTAGCACTTTCTTTCAACAGGTCACAAATGTAGACAGTTATGCTTCCTAGTACCTTCAGACCACATCTGAAGACAATTTAGATCATCACAACTAGAGTGGACAATGCTACTGGCATTTAGTTAGTAGAGGCCAGGGATAATACAAATATGTTTGACAGTTCCTGGATTTAAAAAAAAATATATTCATATACCTGACTATCTTCTTTACTTTTACAGCTTTTCCTCATCAGCTTCCTACAGTCCATGGCAGGTACAAGGCACTCGATAAATACTGATTGAGCTGAATGTTCTGAGAACATTTTTTGTAGGCTATGTTGTTGTATATGAAATATATAATGATCCTGTCCTTGGCTTTTATTCATGTGAAATAAAAATATACCACATAACCTCTAATGCAATTTTCATGACTATGTTACCCCTAACAACAGCATTATTCTTTATTTTCATTCTGTTTACTCAATTTGCAGACAATATAGCACAGATTTCTTCAGTACCTGTCTATGTACAAGTTCTCAATATCAATGATCATGCTCCTGAGTTTTCCGAATACTATGAGACTTATGTTTGTGAAAATGCAGTCTCTGGTCAGGTAAGAATCCATCATAAATTGTCAATATCTAAACAGTACTTTGTATTATACAGAATAGCATTTTCTATGTATTCCTCCATCTTTGAAATGATATTAATAAAAATAACCTTTATTTAGCTATATTAATTATAGGCTTTAATGTAAGTTACATATAATTTAAATTTCTTTCTTTCAAAAAATATGTAAACTTCAAATTTTCTATTTCCAAATTCCTCACGTTTGAAAAATCTGCTAACCCCTAGAATTTAATAGTAAATCATTTGTACTTTGTCAGTAAAGAAATTATTTTTTGTGATTCTGTAAATAATTTTAATTCATTTTTATTATTCCATCCATCATGCAAATAAAGATAAAATGATATATAAAATACATCAGACATCAACAGATGAAATTAAATTTGAAATGAATTATTAAATATATAAAGACAAGATAGCATACTCTTTTTGAAATACATTATCATTACTTCACAGTTTTTTCACACATTTTCTTATATGGGGCTTACCTTTTTACATTTGTAAAATGTAGAATTTAAATTAGATTCCCCTTTGAGGATCTCAGTTCCAATCACAATAACTTTACATTTTTATTTATCCTATTAAATGTCATAAAACATTAAAAAAAACCTACTTTTTAAAATCCTAAATAAGTATTGCTGTTGTTTAGTCTCTAAGTCATGTTGGCCTCTCTGCAACTCCATGAACTGCAGCACACCAGGCTTCCCTGTCTTTCACTATCTCCCTGAGTTTGCTCAAACTCCTGTCCACTGTGTCAGTGATGCTATCCAACCATTTCATCCTGTTTTCTACTTCTCCTCTTGCCCTCAATCTTTCCTAGCATCCACTTCTTTTCCAATGAATCAGCTCTTCATATCAGGTGGCCAAAATATTGGAGCTTCAGTTTCAGCATCAGTTCTTCCAATGAATATTCAGGGTTGATTTCCTTTAGGATTGACTAGTTTGATCTCCTGACCAAAGAACTCTCAAGAGTCTTCTCTAACAACACAATTCGAAAGGATCATAAAACAAACAAACAAAAAAAAAGAATCAAGTACTTACAAAACTATAAAACAAAAATTGAAGGTTACAAAAACCAATATAAATGTATTACTGGTATTGGTTTTGTTTTTATTGGAGGTTTTTTTACTTAGATTCTTGATTTATTCTGGTTGGTTTGAAATATATTATGTTGTTTTTTATAAAATATCTCAGAAGCAATAACTCAATAAATTTCATTTTTCTTTCTTAAAGTAAGTTAATACTTTTTAATTTATCAGATTATTTTATTTTGAAATTATTGTTTGAAAGACAATGAAATGATACCTTTGAGTATGCATATCAAGAAAAAGAAAGAAAAATTGGGTAAATTATAAAAATTATATCCCTATTTTGTAATATGATATTTGTGTGTTCTAATAATTTGAAAATATGAATGATGTAAACAGTGTTGGGAAGATGATACATAAATATATTAAAATTCTCCAGTGTTTTCAACAAATTTTGCTGTAACAAATAGATAAGAAGGAAACAGGGAGGAAATGGAAATTCCATCTAAACCTCATACTTTATACAAAGATTATTTTATAATGTATCATAGATTTAAACATAAACCTAAAACTAGAGATAAGCAGAGGAGAAAATATTATTTTATGGCTAGGCAAAGAGTTCTTAAATATAACACCAAAATACCAATCCAAAAGAGAAAACATGTATTAATTTGATGTAATCAAAATTAAGCCAGTGAAAGTCCCTGTTAAAAGAATAAAAAAGACAATCTACAGAGTGGCAACAAATATTTGAAAGTAATGATATAACTGGTACTCAGTCTAATAGTCAAAATCTCCCTTAATACTGAAACACATTTGGTAGTATATTTTAAAATAATAATGCGAATAAAATCTCTGCTTTCCATACTATCAATTCATAGTGTTCCTAAGCTTAGGTCCCTACAATAATACATATAATTCATACAAAGTGGAGTTACCAAAAAGAATAAAATATATTTGAGAACATAAAATTATCTAGTCAAGTGAGTAAAGTACTGACAAATAAATAAGATAGAATTTTAATTTTTCTGAAAGCATTAAAAAAAGAGAGAGGAGATTGCTTTTCAACAGGCATAATGTTTGCATTAAGCTGGGTGAATAAGCCTGTGACATTGTCACTATGGTTAAAAATGTGTTAAGAGAGTGGATCTCATGTTAAATGCTTTTGCCACAAAGTTTTTAAAATGTAGAAGAGAAAGGGGTAAAATTAATTTTAATGTTTGTTTGACAGAATATGATGATTTTCACATGTAATAAAAATATAGGGAAATATTTTATGTATTTTCTCATACTATGAAAATCACTCTTGTTTCGTGTCCCACAGGCTCAGACAGCTGGACAAAATGGTGTGTTAAAAGGTCTCCTGTATCTATCTGCTTTGGGTAGATAATACAATCCCTGTAGGAAACCAAAAATGCCAGAACAGTGCACTGTATTCTGAAGGAAATCAGGCCTTCCCTTAATGACCTATGTGGCTAAGCAGAAGTTTTATTTCTGTTCCTTATGTGCAAATGACCAGGATGCGGCAGAGAGGAAGAGTAAAACTTTTCAGGGTTTTGCAAAATATGAATATAATAAACGAGCTGACATTAGGGCAATTTGCCTTTTCTGTTTGGTGTAAATAGTTATCATTTTTCAAATTAATGATTCCCATTATCTTGACTGATACCAAATATCTTTTCCAGAAGTCAAGTAGAATAGCAGTAATTTTTAGATTCCTTCATACCAATACACTGTCTAATGTAAAGACAGTTACATTGTCTCCATGTAAAAATTTTCTCTTGCCTAAATTTCTATGATCCCACAGTGTGTTCCCTGGGTTTCTCTTCATCTTCCTTTCTCCCTCCTGTCCCTTACTTTTTATTTTTTTCAGACTCACTCTGTTATCCACAAAATGTCTCAATTACAGTCATATGCAAATGACTTCTAGATCTTTATGCCAGTTCTTTCTCTTATATTTAATGCGGTAAGTCCAAATAATTAGAGAAAATTTCTACCTCTATTCTGCTGGAATGTAAACAGTGGTGATAGAGACATTCTTGGCCCCAGCCACCATGGGACACCCAGACCTGAGATGACTTGGAGTGTTCCAAATGCCAATGAAACATTTGTTAAATGGATACCCTTGGGATATTCATTATATACATTCATAGTTTAAATTTATATGTGATGATTTTCTTTGTACTTTTATAAAGAATTTTATAAAGAATGACAAAAGTAATTTATCAAAGGAAAATGAGAAAATATATATTGAGATAAAATCTAAGACTATTTCATTTTTAACAGAATAAATGTATATCTATACAAGTTAATGGCAAAACATTACATTTAATGTAATTTGAATACATCTAATAAAATTTTGTGAAAACTTTTTTTTGAAACAGTAGTTCTGCCTCTGTCTGCTATCAAAATGTTATGATATCATGAGCTTTTCAATATTTTTTCCTTAAAAATATTCTAAACAAAGAAAGAAAACAGACTATAGACTCAATTTTCTTATAGCTCTATTATTTGATTAGCACTTTGACCTTTAGAACAGATGTTCACAACCTTTTTGAATACTAAATGTATATCCTAAAAATAAATATAAATAATCCTAAGAATGTATATCTCCATATTTAAAAAAAATATTGGAGTATAGTTGATTTACAGTGTTGTGTTAGTCTTAGATATACAGCAAAGTGAACTAGTTGGCACTCCAGTGGTTAAGAATGCTGGAGAGGGTGTGGAGAAAAGGGAACCCTCTTACACTGTTGGTGGGAATGCAAACTAGTACAGCCACTATGGAGAACAGTGTGGAGATTCCTTAAAAAACTGGAAATAGAATTGCCTTATGATCCAGCAATCCCACTGCTGGGCATACACACTGAGGAAACCAGAAGGGAAAGAGACACGTGTACCCCAATGTTCATCGCAGCACTGTTTATAATAGCCAGGACATGGAAGCAACCTAGATGTCCATCAGCAGACGAATGGATAAGAAAGCTGTGGTACATATACACAATGGAGTATTACTCAGCCATTAAAAATAAAACATTTGAATCAGTTCTAATGAGGTGGATGAAACTGGAGACTATTATACAGAGTGAAGTAAGCCAGAAAGAAAAACACCAATACAGTATAATAAGGCATATATATGGAATTTAGAAAGATGGTAACAATAACCCTGTGTATGAGACAGCAAAAGAGACACTGATGTATAGAACAGTCTTATGGACTCTATGGGAGAGGGAGAGGGTGGGAAGATTTGGGAGAATGGCATTGAAACATGTAAAATATCATGTATGAAACGAGATGCCAGTCCAGGTTCAATGCACGATACTGGATGCTTGGGGCTAGTGCACTGGGACGACCCAGAGGGATGGTATGGGGAGGGAGGAGGGAGGAGGGTTCAGGATGGGGAACACATGTATACCTGTGGTGGATTCATTTTGATATTTGGCAAAACTAATACAATTATGTAAAGTTTAAAAATAAAATAAAATTAAAAAAAAGAAAACTAAAAAAAATAAAAATAAATAAAATTAAAAAAAAAAAGAATTTAGGCTTCCATTACAGAGGGCGCGGATCTGATCCATGGCATGCATGCATGCTAAGTCACTCAGTCATGTCCGACTCTTTTTGATCCCATGGACTATATAGCCTGCCAGGCTCCTCTGTCCATGGGATTCTCCAGGCAAGAATACTGGAGTGGGTTGCCATGCCCTCCTCCAGGCGATTATCCCAACTCAGGGATCAAACCCGTGTTTCTTACATCTTCTGCAATGACAGGTGGATTCTTTACCATTAGTGCCACCATCCCAGGAACTAAGACCCACTTGCCGTGCAGTGTGGCCAATAAATAAATGTTTCTCCAAATTTTAAACTTAGAACATTAAGTGGGAAAGACAGAATTCAGAATATTAGACTTTCAAGCCCATATCCTTCATCCTGGCTATACAAAATCTTGCAATAACTCGAAAGCATTATCCTGATACAATGCACATTTATTATTGTAGGCATGGATTGAATAAAAATGTTTTATTTTACTAGATTATTTAATTAACACTCCATGATTGTGATTTAATTAGGAATGTGTTGTAAGGGAAAAGATAAATCAATGTAGAGAAATAATGTACAAACTGTATTAGTTTCACAAGGTTCTTCATGCATGTGTAGAGATATCCTTTGAAATGTAAGATTATAAATCATATCTGTCATCTTGCAACTAAGGATATTTTTGTTTGACACATTGTTAAAAGCAATTTAATTCTAGAAAATTCAAAACAATAACTTTTATAGTCAATTTACTTTAATTTCCAGAATAAATCACAGTCTCACTATTTGATGTTGACAGCACATCTCTTTTTTGACAATAATTAACTACTTGACTGACACTTTCATGTCTTGAAAGCAAAGGACTAATTGTGAACTGATTTGTTCCTAGTTGCATTATTTCATTTTTTTATAATCTGAGATAGAGAGAGGAATTTACTTGACATGGAACACTTTTGCTCTAATCTTCTGGGTGAAAGGAAATCATTTACATCACCCCTAAGCTTTAAATACACTACTCTTAAAATCAATTTATAACCTCATTACTTTAACAAATACTCAAGTAAGACAATAAAGTTTATTACAGTTATGTCTCCAATATATGCAGGAACTATTTAATTTCAGCAAGTCGTAATGGTTAGTATTCAGATAAGAAAGAGAGAAGGAGAAAAGGACAGAAAGGAGAAATCCAGGCAGGAAGGATCGGAGGATGTTTTCTGACAAACTTACCTTACGGAAATCATCTCATCCATTAACAAGAATTTACTTTCTATGTAATATCAAAACATTCTTCTGAAAGGAGCAAGTAAACATGTTTTTAACCTCAGAAAATATTTTCATATTTTCCACCAATTTTTAGATATCCTCTGGAATATCCATAAAGATTTTGGTAAAGCAATTTTAATAGAAGCTAATAATAATTTAAAATAATAATCAGAATATTATAAAGAGAATGATCAAAACTTATCCCTATTTTTTTTCCTAGGTGATTCAGACCATCAGTGCAGTGGATAGAGATGAATCCATAGAACATCACCATTTTTATTTCAATCTATCCATGGAAGAAAATAACTCGAGTTTTGCAATCATAGATAACCAAGGTAATGCCATTCACTTATAATAGCTTTCTATTCATTCTTTGAGATCTTGTTTAATTTTAAGAAAATTCACAGCATTACTTTTTATACTGTTCCTGCAATATGATAGTGTTGAGAAATTATTCAAGGAGTGGCAATGGAAATGGGAAACAAAACCCAAATTAGTGTTCTGGGAATACTAGCCTCATTTCCCACTGGATTTCTTTAAATTGGAAACACTTTTTCAAGTAATTATTGGCTATAAGCCCTTGCAAAGTCTGAATGTCCTTGAAAATATAATTGCAGTTCCTCTCAGGTCTTCATATCTGGAGAAGAAAATGATATATACTTCCCTGGTAGCTCAGACAGTAAAGAATCTGCCCGCAATGAGGGTGACTCGAGTTCAGTCCTGGGTTGGGAAGATACCCTGAAAAAGGGAATGGCAACTCACTCCAGTATTCTTGTCTGGAGAATTTCATGGACAGAGGAGCCTGTAGGACTACAGTCCTTGGGGTCCCAAAGAATTGGACACAACTGAGCAACTAACACTTTCACTTTTCATAGTCACTTGATTGATTCAAAGATATTTGGAATCATTAATTAGAAGCTATAAATATATGAAAAGGCTGTTCTTTTCCCTTCAAAACAAAATAGTTGTATCAGCCTAAGAACAAAATGTTCTAAAGAATTTTGTATGGAGAGACGGAGTTCCTTTTCCTTTCATACAGAAGTAGATTAACTTTGTACAAAGCTGCAGTGTTCTTTTTTCCTTCAGTAAAATATTTTTTGTCATCATATATGTTTCTATTCTAATTTTGCTTCATATCACAAAGATATGCAGCACTGTAGGATTCAGGCATCTATAATCAAACACCCGCAGCTGTTCTTCCTTACACCTGAGTTTAAGCTCCCATCAAGGGGAGATCTTTTATGGAAGGATAAATGCAGACACATTCTTTCCCCTTTGCCTTTGTCAAATTCCCTAGTGAAAGAAACTCAACTAGATTTAAGATTAAAAAAAAAAGCCACATCAAAATAAGAAATATGCTATAGATTTGTTTATATTAATATAAAATAAATTAGTGGGACAAAATAAATATATTGAAACATAAATGGAACAATTTAATTTTGGTTTAATATTTGTGGTTATAAGTAATTTAAGAAAATACATACCAAAAAGTATAAACTTTCTCACCTGTTTGATGTGTCTAGTGAATAAAATCACAGAAGGTTTATAGACTTCAAGAGCATGATGGAGAGTTTGTTTTTAAAAGGAGATTTAGGAAAAGTGATAAGTAGGCATATATTTCAAAAGACTTCCATATTTTTTATTTATCTATTTCAAAGACTTCCATTTATCTATCTCCTCTTATTTGTTTGTGTCTTCTAAAATTTGTTTGATTGCTACAGAATATATTTCAAGGAATGCCAATAAAAAAAAAAAAAAAGTGTCTGGGGGAAACATATTGTGTACCATTGACTGATACACAGTAAACTGCACTGGAGAAGACCACTTAGCATTTTTGGGGATTTAAGGAAAAAAATTAAATATGTTGAAGTATTCATGATTTATTTTTGTTAACTCTTTGAGTGTTCTAGCCAGGTGACTTAATCAGTATTATTAAGGTTTAACGATTCTCTGAAATATAAGTAGAAAATAGGTTAATAATGTCAAGGTGAAATAAAATGTTCTAAAAGAAACTTTAACTCCAAGTAAAGTTAATTCTTTTGCCTTACTAATAAATACATTATTTGAGATCACTACTGTGACACAGAGATGACTTTGAAAATCTCAGGTTATTTATACTATTTGTGAAAGTAATGAGTTTCTATTAGAAAAATGAGTCATGAGTATTTAATTCAAATGAAACTGATGTGTCTTTATACATTTAATTCTGCTGCTGCTGCTGCTAAGTCGCTTCAGTTGTGTCTGACTCTGTGCGACCCCATAGACGGCAGCCCACCAGGCTCCCACTTCCCTGGGATTCTCCAGGCAAGAACACTGGAGTGGGTTGCCATTTCCTTCTCCAATGCATGAAAGTGAAAAGTGCAAGTGAAGTCACTCAGTCGTGTCTGACTCTTCGTGACCCCATGGACTGCAGCCTACCAGGCTCCTCTGTCCATGGGATTTTCCAGGCAAGAGTACTGGAGTGGGGTGCCATTGCCTTCTCCACATTTAATTCTAATACCCCCATATACTGTCAATGGCTAATTAAAAAGCAATTTCTTTTCTGTGTTCCATATGTATGTTTCCTCTTTACCAAAAAAAAAAAAAAGATTTTAGAACTGATTCATATAATTCATCTAATTTTGTAATTGGGATTTAGGCAGTCTAAATCAGTAATGACTTTTTGAATTGATCTTTTAATTTTCTTTTTCATCAGAAATGTACTCTTTCTTATTTGAGCTTATTTAATCTCTACATTCCTGCCTCTTCTACACTTAGTGGCTATGAATTTCTTTTGAATTATTAAAAATAAATTATGCCTGTGGATTTTTGTTTTAGATAACACAGCTGTAATTTTGACCAATAGAACTGGTTTTAGCCTTCAAGAAGAGCCTGTTTTCTACATAGCCATCCTAATTGCTGACAATGGAATCCCATCGCTTACAAGTACAAACACCCTTACTGTACACGTGTGTGACTGTGGTGATGCTGACAGCACACAGACCTGCAGTCATAAGGATTTTATGCTTTCCATGGGATTCAAGGCCGAAGTCATAACTGCTATTCTGATATGCATTATGATAATATTTGGTAAGTCATGTGAACTGAGCATATATTCATTTACTGACAACAATATGATACATATAGAAAAGAGTTAATCCCATTATGATGATATAATGTGGACTTGTGTGTATGTGTGTCTGTTTGTGTGTGTTTAATTGCCCTTCTGAATGTGTTACAATTCTTAACTCAAGTGGATAAATGAAAAATAGAGTGAATATGCACTTCAAGTTGAAAATCAATGACCCTTGAATTTGATGAGTGTGTGAGTACACATGTGCACGTCCTTTTAGGAGTGGTTTTGACACACACACTGCAACATATATAGTAATGTAAAAATTAGTAATAATAATGGTGAAATTCTGTTTCACGCTTATTATACTCCAGGAGACTGACTTAAGTGATTTGCAGAAATTGTGCAGTTTACTCCTCAAGATAACCTCAAGAAGTAGCAACTGTTATCGCCCATATTGTACAGATGAAGAAGTGAAAGTCCAAGAGTTACCTAATTTACAAAGGGTCCTGTAGCTAATAAATGAAGTGCTGAGGTTCCATAACCATAACAAACCTCCATCCAACTCTTTCCTGCAGCACACTGAAGCCTAGACGCATTAGGGAGTAAATGTTAGGATGAAAAAAATGTAAACGAGAAGTAACAAGGATCTACTGTAGAGCCCAGGGAACGTGTCAATACTCTGTACTGGCCTATGTGGGAAAAAGTCTAAAAAAGAGTAAATCTGTACACATGCATAACTGATTCACTTTGCTGTACACTTAAAACTAACACAATATTGTAAATCAACTCTACTCCAAAAAAAAAAAGGAAATTCCAACTGATCAGGACGCACATAGTTCTGTCGGTCACATACATCTCAGGGTTTCCAACTTTCCAGCATATACCATGAGGAACTAACAGAAAGTTTCCTGCTTTAAAAAAAAAAAATCATTTGTTTATGATGGGTAATTATGCTTAAGCTAGCTTTGTAGTTAAAAATAAACATAGTTTTCATTCTAAACACGTAAAATAGAGAGTCTTACTTAAAGTGTTAAACACAAAAGAAATCTCAGTAAAATAGCTCCACTTGTTTTTGTCTGTTTGCTAATGTTGTTGCTGTTGTTTTCACAAGGAAATAAGTTATAGTCACTTTACAGATGAGGCAAATGAGGTTCCAAATGTTTTAGCTAAGCTTTTAAAACTACACATTATGCATCAAGCACAACTTTTCTTAACATACCAGTCTATATAGTCTAAACCCTTCTGTTGATTCCCTCATCACTTCACATCAAAGCCAACACAACTGTATTGAATGTTGACAGCAACCGTATGAGCCATGGGTTATGAAATCCCAAACTCACTACTCAAACTGACATACAAAATGTTTCAGGATTTGCTTTACCTTCACTCTTCTCATCGTTCTCAAAGCTTTAAAAACCAGGCATTTCTCTTTTACCAAAGTTGCCCGTCTTTTCTATCTAGCTTCAGTTTTTCAAATTATGTTTGATGATCTTTTATCATAAATCTGAATTTAGAGCTATATAACTAGATATCAGAAGCAAGAAGCGGTAGAAACAGTATAATGTTTGCAGGTTGCAAGTACAAAATTACTCACTGATACAGACCCAAACCTAGTCCCAAGACCCTGCAAGTAAATCAAGGGCAACCTCACAGTCAAGGGCACGAGTCATATTGGAAAGGTGGAATGTCAGGTTCAACAATAGTCAGCAGTTTCCTGTGAAAGTTTCATGAATATGCACTTCAATTCATAGATTGAAAAATTATTTATTAGATCCCTTTCTATTTCAACCATATATCTCAGCTGTATTAAATTACTGTACCTGGATTCAGGCACAGTGAGCTTATTTCAGGAACACTATTTCAATTTATTTAAATGTAAGATTTACCTAAAACGTTGCCTAATGTATTTCTCTTTTGATAATATTAATAACATTACTTCCTGTTTGTTTCAGTTTCTGTAGATGAAATTCTGAACAGATACATAAGATCTGAACTTGTGTAAGGGGACTAACCATGAAACACACAATTTTCTCCAAAAAATTTTTAAAAAGCATTCTGAAATTGTTCTATTTCTACACAATGTTAAAACTATTTCATATTAATACAGTTGATTGATGTGAACATACCAGTGTTATGACTCAAAAATCTGATAAGTTTCGAATTTCTGAAATTAATATGGTGTAGCAAAGCACAGATTGTGAACCAACTTTCTGGTTTTGAATGCCAGCTTTTTGTTCCCTGGGCATGTGATTTAATCTCTCGGCACTTCATTTTCACCATCTTTACTAGAGCACTATAATAAAATATAGGTAGCACAGCAAATCAATGAATATATGTAGAGCTTTTAGAAAAATGACTGGGACAGACTTTGTAGTCAATAAATACTAACTTTGAAAGAAATTATGCCATAGAATGTGTCTCAGTGGTAAAAATCAAACCATCTCAGTGTGATTAACTTCCTCTAACACGGATCACTGGTTCCTGAGATTGACAGAGGCAGGTAGATTGGAAAATCTTCTTTCTCATCTTTGTTTTATTTTCAATAAAGAAAAAAAATAAAATTTTGTAATAAATTGATCATCATATAAAGTTCACTGTATTTCTCTGATGTTTTTCCACTCTAAATCATCAACCAGTTAAGACTTCTATGCTGCCTTATCTTTCTGCAAGTCCCTTTGGTAAATTTTCAATGACAAATATATCTTTGCTTTATAATCAGAAAACTGAAGCTTTTGTCTTGAGCTTGTAACAAAAGCAAGAATTTATAGCTTATTATAAATAGCATACTATTTAACAATATTTTATAATGTAAATAGATAACATATTATATATTTAATTATAGTATGCATTAATATTATAAATGTAATATTTGATAATGTGTTTCAGTACAAATAGAATAAATATATAACATTATATAGGTATAACATTAGTATAACAGTATTAGGCATTATTGTTTATTTATAATATAGTAATACAAATATAAACATGCATTATATTTAAGGAGTAATATGAAGCCTTAATATTTATAATATTGTATTTGCGTTAATGTTCTGATACGCTTTGTTTAACAGGGTTTATTTTTCTGAACCTCGGTCTGAAACAACGGAGGAAGCAAACTCTGTTTCCTGAGAAAAGTGAAGAATTCAGAGAGAATATATTCAGATACGATGATGAAGGTGGCGGAGAGGCGGACACGGAGGCCTTTGACATCGCGCAGCTGCGGGGCAGCGCGGTAATGCGGGGCCGAAAGCCCCGCAGACCCGCCAGGGCGGAGATGCGCAGCCTGTACAGGCAGTCTCTGCAGGTCGGCCCTGACAGCGCGGTGTTCAGGAAGTTCATTCTAGAAAAGCTGGAAGAGGCTGACACTGACCCGTGCGCCCCACCTTTCGACTCCCTCCAGACCTATGCTTTTGAGGGAACAGGGTCCTCAGCTGGATCCCTGAGCTCCTTAGACTCCGCAGTCTCTGATCACGATGAAAATTATGATTATCTTAATGAACTGGGACCTCGCTTTAAAAGATTAGCGTACATGTTTGGTTCCACTATGCAGTCAAAGAATTAGGGCTTTTTTCATTAATACATTTTTTAAAAAATGCTAATGTATGTTTGGGCAAACTGGTAGTCGCTTGGTGAAAAGTTGTTTACTTCAGTTCCCTGGGAAAAGAAAGAGACGCAACTTACACTATTCTCTGATTTTCTTGTAATAAATATCCCATATCGTCCCTGACAGCAGATAAGGGAAGTGAAGCTAACTGCTCTTTCAGACGTTTTTTATTTTTATTTTTTTTAATGCCGAATACAAATTTTCAAAATTTTTGACTGTTTAATGTGAAAAGGGCAATGAACTAGATCGTCTTACTTTTATTTCATTTATTCACTTTGTAAATCTTGCAAAGTAAGAGTAAAGTGTTTCTGTGTGTTAACTTCCTGATACTCTACTGAGAAAAACATATAGGAGAATCTGGGTGGTTATATACAACTTTGAAAAACTCTTTTCTGTGAATATGCAAGCTTATGACTGAGAGTCTATGATTCATTCCAGTTTGATATTTTAAAATTGTCTTCAACACCACATTTTAAAACTGATTTCAAATTTAGACAGATGCTTGGTATTTGTTTATGAATCAAAGATATAGTGTAAATTTATATTCTCTTGGATATTACAGCTTTATAGAAAAAAGCACATAGACTATGTTTAGGAGATTTTCATAAGTTATTTTCTTATGTATTCAGAATACTTCTTTATCATGTCACAATGCAATCACAAAGTACATATCAATATTTCCTCAAGATTAAATTAAAACTTTTTAAAAATAATTGAAAGCGTGAAATTTTTTCATTTTATTTTTTAATTTTATTGCTACCAAATGAGAGAAGTAAGTGAAATTAGTACTGGGTTAAAACTAGAATTAGTATTCATCCAAAATATTATGACCAACTGTGCTGCTCTTACTGTGCATAAAATAAAACATGATAAAATTCTCAGCATTTCCTTTTTTATCGATGCTTAGACTGTAACTGATTCTTCCATGTCATTTTTTTATTATTCAGTATAAAATTAGGTGCAAGAGTTACTTTTATTGTAACATTATGGAGGAAATATGCTAAGCTGCTGGACATAAAGCTTGAAGGTAACATTAGAGAGTAAGATAATAAAACACTTTGATTTTAATCAGCCTTGTAAAAATGATTCTTATTATTCTATCCAAATCAAAGTGAAATTCGAAATTCACAGTTTGAACAGAAAGTAGTGAACACTGTGTGCTCAAAATTGCTATATGTGTTCATTTTTTATTAATAGCGTGTGAAACTGAACTGAACCAACTTGATCATATATGTTCAAATCAAATATTTCAAATAATTTTGAGCTGAAGTTGGAACAGTTGAATACCTACAATCTCTCTCTCTCTATTTTGAGACATAAACATCCATACCATGTAATAGAAGATAATTTTTTCATCAATATCAATCAGGTATCATTGGTATCATTTTGTGTCAGCAACACAGATATAATTTTACAAAAGCCTGAGAAAATCAGACTTGCAATACAACAATTTTGCAAGATATTAAAAGCAGTTGGAGAGGACATCAGACCAGATCAGATCAGTCGCTCAGTTGTGTCCGACTCTTTGCGACGCCATGAATCGCAGCACACCAGGCCTCCCTGTCCATCACCAACTCCCGGAGTTCACTCAGACTCACATCCATCGAGTCAGTGATACCATCCAGCCATCTCATCCTCTGTCGTCCCCTTCTCCTCCTGCCCCTAATCCCTCCCAGCATCAGGGTCTTTTCCAGTGAATCAACTCTTCTCATGAGGTGGCCAAAGTACTGGAGTTTCAGCTTTAGCATCATTCCTTCCAAAGAAATCCCAGGGCTGATCTCCTTCAGAATGGACTGGTTGGATCTCCTTGCAGTCCAAGGGACTCTCAAGAGTCTTCTCCAACACCACAGTTCAAAAGCATCAATTCTTTGGCGCTCAGCCTTCTTCATAGTCCAACTCTCACATCCATACATGACCACAGGAAAAACCATAGCCTTGACTAGACAAACCTTTTTTGGCAAATAATGTCTCTGCTTTTGAATATGCCATCTAGGTCATAACTTTCCTTCCAAGGAGTAAGCGTCTTTTAATTTCATGGCTGCAGTCACCATCTGCAGTGATTTTGGAGCCCAGAAAAATAAAGTCTGTGGACACTGTTTCCACTGTTTCCCCATCTATTTCCCATGAAGTGGTGGGACCAGATGCCATGATCTTCGTTTTCTGAATGTTGAACTTTAAGCCAACTTTTTCTCTCTTCACTTTCACTTTCATCAAGAGGCTTTTGAGTTCCTCTTCACTTTCTGCCATAAGGGTGGTGTCATCTGCTTATCTGAGGTTATTGATATTTCTCCCGGCAATCTTGATTCCAGCTTGTGTTTCTTCTAGTCCAGCATTTCTCATGATGTACTCTGCATATAAGTTAAATAAACAGGGTGACAATATACAGCCTTGACAAACTCCTTTTCCTATTTGGAACCAGTCTGTTGTTCCATGTCCAGTTCTAACTGTTGCTTCCTGACCTGCATACAAATTTCTCAAGAGGCAGATCAGGTGGTCTGGTATTCTCATCTCTTTCAAAATTTTCCACAGTTTATTGTGATCCACACAGTCAAAGGCTTTGGCATAGTCAATAAAGCCGGAATAGTTGTTTTATGGAACTCTCTTGCTTTTTCGATGATCCAGCGGATGTTGGAAATTTGATCTCTGGTTCCTCTGCCTTTTCTAAAACCAGCTTGAACATCAGGAAGTTCACGGTTCACATATTGCTGAAGCCTGGCTTGGAGAATTTTGAGCATTACTTTACTAGCGTGTGAGATGAGTGCAATTGTGCGGTAGTTTGAGCATTCTTTGGCATTGCCTTTCTTTGGGATTGGAATGAAAACTGACCTTTTCCAGTCCTGTGGCCACTGCTGAGTTTTCCAAATTTGCTGGCATATTGAGTGCAGCACTTTCACAGCATCATCTTTCAGGATTTGGAATAGCTCAACTGGAATTCCATCACCTCCACTAGCTTTGTTCGTAGTGATGCTTTCTAAGGCTCACTTGACTTCACATTCCAGGATGTCTGGCTCTAGGTCAGTGATCACACCATCGTGATTGTCTGGGTTGTGAAGATCTTTTTTGTACAGTTCCTCTGTGTATTCTTGCCATCTCTTCTTAATATCTTCTGCTTCTGTTAGGTCCATACCATTTCTGTCCTTTATCGAGCTCATCTTTGCATGAAATGTTCCTTTGGTATCTCTGATTTTCTTGAAGAGATCTCTAGTCTTTCCCATTCTGTTGTTTTCCTCTATTTCTTTGCATTGATCTCTGAACAAGGCTTTCTTATCTCTTCTTGCTGTTCTTTGGAACTTGCATTCAGATGTTTATATCTTTCCTTTTCTCCTTTGCTTTTTGCTTCTCTTCTTTTCACAGCTATTTGTAAGGCCTCCCGAGACAGCCGTTTTGCTTTTTTGCATTTCTTTTCTATGGGAATGGTCTTGATCCCTGTCTCCTGTACAGTCAGTGTCACGAACCTCATTCCATAGTTCATCAGGCACTCTATCTATCAGATCTAGGCCCTTACATCTATTTCTCACTTCCACTGTATAATCATAAGGTATTTGATTTATGCCATACCTGAATGGTCTAGTGGTTTTCCCTACTTTCACTGTAGTAAATCCTTGTACATGCATATCATTATTTACCTAGGGAAAAGAAAGGACAGTAAACAAAAGAAAGTTCCAGAAAAGCAAAAGCTTGCAAGTAAAAAAGAAATGTATGGGTTGAGAGAATGTTTATATTCCTATCATATTGACATAAAAATTGAAAAAGTATAGTTAGGGAAATTTTCATGAATCATTCCATGAATGACTGCTCCCTGTATTTAGAAAATAGTGTATATAATCTTGGTTAAAGAAATTGAAAGTGTGATAAATAGCAGGTGAAGCAATCTATGGAAAATAGAAAAAAAAATAGGATCTTTGAGGCTCACAGTCAGTTCTGTCATGGATGGAAGCCTTATAAACAGCTTATCAACTTGGATGAACACCTTATAAAAATGCACATTGATGCAATATCTGCATCAATAAGGTTTAACGTTTGAGTCCAGTGGCATTAAGCAAATGTGTTAACATAAATTCTGGTTTAATTAATGATAGGATTGTCAATCATACCGTACATAGGAAAAGAGATTCAGGGATAGATACCTATATGTTAGTCTAAAAAGTGCTCTTTTAAAATTACATATAAAAAACACTATCAGATTCTAGTAGATAAGTTGCAATTTTCTAGAAATTGTATTCAGTAATATTTCAAAAACTATTAAAAATTTTTTTCTAGTCACACAGGTGTTGCAAGAATACAGCTGTATCCCAAGCGAAAGACATGACATTAAGATCTCATTTTTGTAAATTTTAATAAAGATAAATCAGTGTGGATACTTATGAAACAGCACAGCTTCACATTATTACCTGCACTACAGTGTTCTTGCCTGGAGAATCCCATGGACGGAGGGGCCTGATGGGCTTCGGTCTATGGGGTTGCAAAGAGTCAGACACGACTAAGCAACTAACACACACAAACTTAAATGTCACTCTTCATTAACTTACAGGTTGATGCCTAAGTCTTAAACTACTGGTGGTTGATACAGGAAGATGTTAAAAGCCTTTATAGGGATCAGAAAATATTAGCCATATTTATTCACTAAGCCCATGGCTTGAGCCTGTCAGATCTGAGTTTGCATTATTTCGCTTTCATTTAGGTAACTGTGTGAACTTTGTCGAATGGAATAATTTTTCCACGTCTGAGGCTGTGATCGCTAAAATGAGGTCCAATCTACCTATTTCACACAATTGTTGTGAAGAATAAGCAAAACAGGAAGAGTGTGCAGTACCATACAAAACACAAGAGCTCAACAAATGACAGCCCATCATCACAAAGGCCGGCACGGCTCTGCTGGAATGCACAGATCCCTTTCTTTTCAAACACTGAACCATCCCAAGGGCTTCACAGCACATTTGAAATATAAGTCAACTTTCTGACCTGACATACAAGGTCGTGTATCCTCCTGTGTTCTGCTTATCCTGTGTGCTCTCCACTCTTCCAATGTCATGCTCAAGGCCTGAAACAACCTTTCTCCAAACATTTCTATTTTTCATTCCCTCACTTCATTCAAGTCCATGATCAATTCTGACTTCCTCAGAAAGACCTACTGGGCCACTGTCCCCTAAATGTGGGTCCCTTGCTTTGCTTTCTTTCCATCAGATCACTCAGTTACTCGGTATTTCATTGTACATATGGTACTTACTATTGTCTTTATCCTTTTGTTACAATGTAAACCCTAATTGGGCAAGGAATTGTCTGACTTTTTCACTTGTTCTTGTCTGAAATAGCTTCTGGCACACAGTATGTGACCAATAAATATTTCTTGAATGAATGCAGTAATGAATTCCAATCTATTTTTCTTGGTCATGTATTATAGAAGCAACCTTAACTTTGTTGAATATTAATATGGAATTAAAGTATTTGTCAAATGAGGTTGGCACTGGGTAGTTCTGGGATACAAATAATATCCCAGAACTTTGAAAATACCCCAGATTTTCAAAATCTTTCTTTAACTAATAAGAGTTTGTTATTTTAACTTGTTTGTACTTAATTGTATCACTTCCTGTTGTGGGGAGGGGTAATGGCAGTTACCCTGTTTGGTCGAAACACATCCTTTGATGATTGCTGTAGAAATTCGCATATGAATAAAGTCCCATGAAGTGTGATCCGCAGGAAAACATTTGTGTGGCATGGGAATTCTGCTTCACATGTTAGAAAACAATCTGGGAACAAATGCATTGTTAAGTTCGCAGGGCTACACAAAACCTTCAAGGTAGGTCATGTTCTTTTTTATGATATAAATAGGCATTAGATATCAAAGACACTCAAAGCTGGGAGACACATTAGCGAGAGAAATGTAGGAAAGGATTATGTGACTTTTTTTTTCCTTTTTTATTTTGTTTTTGGCCACAATGAGCAGCATGTGGGATTTTAGCAACCTGACCAGGATTGAACCCACGCCCCTTGCAGTGGAAGCCCAGAGTCCTAAACACTGCACTGCCAGGCCAGTCTTGTATGTGGTTTTTTATACATCTAATTATGTCTGTCTTCTATATCTGCATACCCACCACATATCTATCTATCATCTATCACCTGACTATTATCTATCTCGTCCTCCAAGAAATTGTAATTTCACAATTACACTTGAGATTAGCAACTCAATCACAGGTTAGATCCTTGGAACCTGTTAGCAATTGTTGTTTTCTCTTCCTAGAGAGCTCTGAGGATGGGAAGCCGCCTGGTATGAAACGGCAAGGAGAGAAGGCAAGAACTGGGCAAAATGCAGTTCCTACCCTTTGACAAGGCAAAACTGCGTAATTTCCCAGAGATTAAGTCACTGCACCTGTAGATATTTCACACAGAAGGGAGAAGCTTCGGGAGCTTAAATCAGTCATTCAAAGACTGTGTGACACAGGCTAAGGAAAAACAGAGACCTCTGGTCCTTAAAAGTCTCCGAATGCCCCCTGCATGAAATCCAGAAGGGAGGGGCAGCCGTCAGGCGCCGGTCATCACTCAGGACTCTGGCTGTGAAGCTGTGAGAGTGCCGGTCCTTTGTTTTTCACCTTTCCATCCCCACCCAGAAACCAGAGGTCCTGACGCACAGAGTACGTGGAAGAGGGAGAGGGACAGAGCCATCTTGGCCAAGGTGGGCATAACAAAGATCAATGGAAATGTCTCTTAAAAACTGAATAAAATAAAGCATGTTCATGATGTTTCTTTCACGTTGCAAACTGATCAATAAAGTGGATACATTAAAGTATCAAATCCATTTGGCATTTCATGTAGTTTGAATAATTTGAAATTCACCTTGCTAGTGTGAAGCATTCGGAGAAGGCAATGGCAGCCGACTCCAGTACTCTTGCCTGGAAAACCCCATGGGCGGAGGAGCCTGGTAGGCTGCAGTCCATGGGGTCACAAAGAGTCAGACACGACTGAGTGACTTCACTTTCCCTTTCATGCATTGGAGAAGGAATGGCAACCCACTCCAGTGTTCTTGCCTGGAGAATCCCAGGGACGGGGGAGCCGTCTATGGGGTCGCACAGAGTCGCACAGAGTCGGATACGACTGAAGTGACTTAGCAGCAGCAGCAGTGTGAAGCATTAGCAAAATACAAAAAAGTAAATATAATTGATAGTTTTCTTAGGCCACTTGAAAGCATATTAAAATAGTTTGCACAACTTTATTTTATCACATTTTTTGTGCTTATTCATTTTAATATTTAAGTTGTGATCTGTTCTTTGGGTTTTGCAGTGCTAAGTGGTTTATCTCAGCCAAACATAAGGCTGGACATGGAAATGACCATATATTCACGATGACACAGAGGTACAAATCTGTAGAATGTTTTGCCCTAAAAAAGGGGGTACAGATGATATATGGAAATCACATGTTTCTGTAATATTGCTTCATTTACATGGTAAAGAGAGTAAGTGGTGTATGAAGTACATTTCATATTGTTTTCCAGTTGCTAATGTTTCTTTCTTGTGTAAACTTCGGAAGTTACTTAAAACATTGTCTTTTGGTAGCTCCATCTGTACAGTGGTAACATTAAGGATATATACCTCATCATATTATTAGAGGAAGTAACCAAAATAATACATATAAAGAATTAATTGAGCTTAATGTATAGGAAACATGACATTTTAACTTGTGATTGTTAAAAATAATAATTATTATAATTATATGAAGTTAATCTTTAGGAATGCTCATGGACTCATCTTACTCTAGAAATATTATGGGCAAAAGAAAATGAAGTAGAAATGAGTGAAGATGGCTGAAAGCTATCTACAAACTTCCGTTTATAAAATAGGTCCTGAGAATGAAATGCATAGTATGTTGACTATAGTTAATAATACAAAAAAAGGTGAGAAGAATATGAATTAATTTAGGATAATAATTAGCTTGCTGTTACTTCCTGCCTGCCCACTTTGACCCTTCCATGGTAATGTGCTGTTACTACCAAAGGAAAAATTAATTGCTTTAGTTATACATTATGTATGAGATGTTCTGAGTGAACATCCCTCCTCTGTGACATTTACTTGGAAAAAGCTCTGCTAAATTAAGTAGTAACCGCACTTGGTGGCGACTTTTCTAGGTTTATTTGTTTTAGGGGGAAAAAAAAAAAAACTGAAAAAAGAAAAGGGTTGATTTTGCTCACTTTTGTAACTGATGGAAAAGTGAAATTATTTCTATGTTATGTTAATATTGGAACTACATGGAAAACAAAGTAAATGGGCTAAGGGCTCCAAGATAAAGCTTTCATACCTTTTGTAATATCTAAGGTCTGATACCCAGAGTTCTAATTTTATACTAAGAATTTAAAGTACAAAGCAGATTCTTCTCATCACCTCTGAAGATACAAAATGAAAAGCTGCACCTTGGCTTCTCTCTGTATTCCACTGTCCTTTCTCATTAAAAAATAAAATAAAATAATGACATGTTGCCATATATTCTCTGATGAGAACGTTTTTGTCATCTTTTTCTCTTCTATCTATTCTTAAGGCTCAGACAAGTTCTAGGCAATTATCTGGCTCATACTGACACCTCAGTTTTCAGAAACTTCTTTCTCATCCCAGAAGACCTCTGCATTATTCTGGAAGCTTCCTTTGCAGAGCTAATTATCTAAGTTTAAGTCTCTTTAAAACTTAACACATACCTGCACTTGACAAATTCAATTTACATAGAATTTCATCTGATCACTTGAAAATGTCAAGTTTCAGGGACTATATAAATAAAATTAGAAGTTTATAAATCTTATATTTATTCATACTCACCCATCACCATATATCATTAAAATAATTTGTCCAAATAGTACAGTGTTTAAGAACAAATATTTCTCCCCCTTTGTATTCTACAGTCACGTTACTTTGTCTTTTTAAGTAAGGACTTGAAATTGAAACCTGTACCGAAAAACATGCTGGGAAAATGTGTTAACTGTGCAAATCCTATGTATTTCTCACTCTTGTGTTCATTCACCTTCTGTAAATAAATAGCAAACATCAAAGACTTTATCCACTAGTATCATCTACTGAACAACACCACATTGAGTGCTGAGCAGTGAATCCTGATTGGAATCCTAACAAACGCTATATGTGTGTCCTCGCCTGAAAAATAATGATGAGCAACACACTGAAGTTGAGTTGAGATTGAGCTGACTGTGACTTGGGTGTCAGGCTGGCACCCGGGTGAGATAAGGTGCTGAGTCGGTTCCCTCTGTGCTTCAAAAAGGAGCCACTGCCTCTCACTGATCTTCATTCAGTTACCCTTCTGGCCAAAACCAAGAAAGTATTCATGATGAGATTTGTATTTCAAATGTTTCTGGATATGACAAACAAAGCTGTTCCTTTAAATCTCACTCATTCTTTTTTTGTTTATTTTAATTGCAGTTGCATTTCCAGGTGTTATTCTAAGGGTCACTTTAAGTGTTATCTCATTTAAATCTCTATTAGCAAAGTAAGGTACTAATATTATTCCTAGCATACTAATAAGGAAACCAGGACAAAGAAAAACTGATTTGCCTAAAGTCATACACAAGATCAAGTTAGTTCTAGATTCCAAGGTTTAATCCATCATACCATATTAGCTCCTAAATCTGCATCACCTCCTTAGGTTATTAATCTGGGGCTTTTTCATTTGGTTACTGATGATTTGTTACTTTAGATGATATGGTAATATTTATGAGTACACATGGATAGAATAAAGAGCTGATTAGTATTCTTTTTTCAAAACATCCTTATCCATTTTTATGTTGTTATTACTGAAACTGAGTTTCTGTCAAAATTAAATGACAAACACTCTTCTTTTCCTTTTATTATTACATATCATTCCTTATTGCTACTAATCAACCATAGAAATGACACATTCAAAACATATGTGAGAACAGAAAGAACCTTGATTATTTAAGGATATGCATTCTTAAATTATTGTTATATTAAACTGGCATAAAAATGCAGTATATTAATTTACTTAATATGATATATTTTTCCCTCTGCATATTAATGATCATCCACAAAGGGCATACAAATAAATAATTGTGTATATGTTGTCATGAATAGCAAGTATGTAATGAGCAAAAGAAAGAAAGGAAATTAGGCAAGAATATGAAAAAGCACTAAATTCACATTGGGGAATTCAGAGAAACTACTTTTCATTTGCATTGCTTGTTGTCACATCACCCTGCTCCTTTCTTGGCTGCTTTTTTTTTTTTTTTTCCCCCTATGTGAGCATTTTCTGTATCTTTTAAAACTTATAATAGAATGCATTTGATTTTTTTCATAATTTAATCCTCAATCAGAGAGAGGGATTAGCTATTTTTAAGCAATGACTTTTGAGATTCACAGAGACAGAGAACTGAACCCAAGCCTCACAGGATTGTTGAATTATTCTGATGTGTTTGGGTAGCACAAAGAAAGCTTTCATAGATAAACACACATGGTTCCCTGATGCATTTTTCAGCAAAATGATCTCTGCCCTAGGAACAAAAGAAAGATAATAAGCCTGACATGTTCTTTTAATTCTCCTTTTCTGATATCAGAGTTCATGGTCTGTATTATATCAAAGAATGTAGTTCTCCTTGATTAAAGGAGACAGCAACTGACCAAGGGATGACCTGAAATACCGAGATAATAGCCACTGTCGCTACTGGGCACCAGGTCATCGACTGATTTCTCTAGGACACACCCACTTCACTCAGGATAAAACCAAATAGAAGTTTCCATTTTATCTACAGTGACTGTTCTCCATGTTCTCTTTCTACTGTACTTATGGAAAGAAAGTAACCTAAAATCCTTCTTCTAAATATTTTTAGAGTAAATATTAAAGCATGGTGGGCAGTTATTAACATTGAATCATTACTGAATCATTGCCAAGCAGTTAAAATGCCTGTTTCTATTGATGAAATAAAGCTTGACTGATCTGGCAAGGGCAAAGTAGGTATGAGATCCATAAAATCTGCCCCGGGAGGGGGTGCATTCTACCCACTTTTTAGGTTGGATGGGTAGAATTAAATTAAGACTATGGGCCCTTCTGTATTTTTGTGCCAAAGCAAAGATTATCATTATTGGCTCAGAGAAAGAGAATATAATTGAATATGCATGAGTAAGTAGCACCAACCCACACAGAATTTTATATTACGTTAAAATCTTAAATTTTTCTTGTGATTTTCAGCTTTAAAATGTTTGGTTTGCAACATTAATAAAAATTACCAGAGCTATTAAAACACATAGATAACTAGAGCTAGAAGTCATTTCTTAGGGTTCGATGAGTGAGCCAACTTAGTGTATTTAACATTCAGGTGGCAGAAGGGTTTCCGCCCTTATAAATCATTTGCTGCCTTATAATGTATTCTTTTTTCTAATTAAATTGATTGCACAAAGCTTGTGGAACCTTGGGATTTGAACTCAAAAAGCCTTGCAGGGGAAGAGCAATTCATTTCCATGCTGAGTCTTCTTTTGCCACATGCCTTACACTTCTAAAAGCCAAATGTTACATTTTGTGGCATATATGCTAATCCCTGAGGCAGGTTGCAGCTCACAGTTTCCCTTCCCTAATCACTTTCATTGACTTTCATACTGTCTACAACATTAAGTTAATCAGAGTATTCCATCATGACCTCTAATTGCTTTTCTGAAAGGTAGGATTCTTAAATGTATCAAATATGTTAAACATGGCATCAGTCCCACTGAGAGACTGGGAATCTCAGCAACATCAAATCTTTATAAAGCAACCCAAGGTGCCTCTCTTCTTCCAAACAGTCCTTTTATTCAAGCAGAACTGATCTGAGATGTGGCTTTTACAATTAGCTTTTGACTTAAGACATTGCCCCAGGTGAGAGAGGATCAGAACAAGTGAAAGAGGATCAGTATAACAATGAATTTTAAAATGACATACCTGTACTGCTTTGCATTAGTAATAAAAGAGTCAAGCAATACTGATTTGGAATATGCAAATATTTAGTAGGTATTCTTTATGGAAAAGTACTATGTAGTTAACATTGTTAATCTTTTCAAAAATTAAATCTCATACAGTTAAACCACTATTAAACTACTTGTAAGACACAATGGCACTTAAGTCCCAAAAATGTCCTTCACTACTAAAAGTAGGAGGAAAATGTGAAAATGCATATGTTAAAAGATTTTGTTACTTAGTAATTGTTTCTTCAAAAGATCCATTTGAATAATACTATTAAATGTGATAGCTACATGATCCCTATATTGTTACTTTTTTTAGGATGATTTGGTTCTAGTTTACTTGTGTCATGCCCTGAAAAATTGTTGTTGTTTAGTCACTAAGTCATGTCCAGCTCTTTTGCGATGCCTTTGTAGCCCACCAGACTCCACTGTCCATGGGATTTGCTAGGCAAGAATACTGGAGTAGGTTGCCATTTTCTTCTCTAGGGGATCTTCCCAGCCTAGGGATCAAACCTGCATCTCCTACATTGGCAGGTAGATTGCGTACCACTGAGCCATTAGGGAAGCCCAGCAATGAAAAGTACCATTATATATATATATACACACACACATATACAAACTATAGCAACTCATAGTAACATACATTGTAAGGGGCAGAAGTCACACCATAAGATAGTGAGAATCCGTTTTGCTGTTCTCATCCTTGGTTCTTTCTAATTACATATAGACAACATATTTATTCAATTTTCCCTTTTAAATCCTAATCAGTAAGTATTTATTGAGCACTGATTACATGCCTAAGTGTCTTTAAAATCAGAGAGAATGACACAAGGTCTCTTAAGACCCCAAATATACTCTAAACAAGAGAGAGCCATGCAGCTCCAGTTCTCATAATCTCAAAGCGGTCCCCAGGAGGGGATAGGGCAGAGAGATGTGGTAAGAAAACTTTCTCTAAGCAGGTGATATTTGAACTGGGCTTGAAAAAGATAAGGAGGTGGTTGTTTATATGATGTTTGCGGATCATGTGAACACACGTACCTACAACACAGTGGAATTTCTTCAGACGTTAGCAACTTCCGGTGACACCCTTTAGCTTGCAGGTACATAAGAACTGCCTCAAAGCTAGTACGTAAGTAGTGAATACCAAGTGTGGTGCAAATGCAAACACTAGGTAGAGAGCCTAACTATGCAGTAGAGAAGGAACATGGTTGCATAACTCTGCAGGCGCTATTTATTTGCAAGCAATGTTGCAATAGAATTTGAGTCATGTGGCAACTTTGGCCACAAATGTCTCTCTCCCAAGAACACTGTGAATGTCTCTAATTTTTAAACAATTTTAGATTTATGTTTGCTATATTGCTTTTAGATTTACATTTTATTTTTTGAGTATTCATTACCTATGTTTTAGGAATTTCCTGGTGGCTCAGATGGTAAAGCATCTGCCTACAATGAGGGAGACCTAGGTTCAATCCCTGGGTTGGGAGCTCTGTGACTATTTTCTGGTGAATGATACTAGAAATGAAGATTTGGGCAGTAAGAGTGTTTGTTGCTACTGAGATAATGGTTTTTCTTTTCTTTTTTTTTTTTCCTTTTAGGCTCTTATCTGTAAGAGCAGGGAAACATACATGTGTTTATGGCCATGTGTCGGAGAAGGCAATGGCACCCCACTCCAGTACTCTTGCCTGGAAACTCCCATGGACGGAGGAGCCTGGTAGGCTGCAGTCCGTGGGGTAGCTAAGGGTCAGACATGACTGAGCAGCTTCACTTTCACTTTACACTTTCATGCATTGGAGAAGGAAATGGCAACCCACTCCAGTGTTCTTGCCTGAGAATCCCAGGGATGGGGGAGCCTGGTGGGCTGCCGTCTATGGGGTCCCAGAGAGTCGGGCACGACTGAAGCAACTTGGCAGCAGCAGCAGTGTGGCCATGTGTGGATTCATGTATCTTACTCATACCATAAAAATTTCCATATACAACCATCTGTTTTAAGCAAAATTGTTCTTCAGTCATTCAGTTGTGTCTGACTCTTTGCGAGCCCATGGATTGCAGCACGTCAGGTTTTCCTGTCTGTCATCACCTCCTGGAGCATGCTCAAACTCATATATTAAGCAAAATATGAGCTCGTATCTTTGTTTCCAATATTAATCCATTAGCTAGTGTATCATTTTAGCCTTTTATACTTGCTTATATCTAAACTGTGACCCAACAGTGAGAAACCTGGTTTCTAGTAAATGCCATTCATTTACTTAATTATTCAGTTCTAACAAAGATCTAGAGCAGTAGCAGAATTGTTAACAAGTACCCCTGTGGGAGGAAACTTTGTATGCATGGGTTCTGCTGTGGTTAAACAGAGTATTCTATGAATGCCAATTTGATTGCATGACAATGGTGGTCAGGTACTTATATCATTACTAATCTTCTGCCTGCTTGAACGGTCAGTTACTGAAAGAGGGTGTTGAAGTCTCAAACTAAAGAACAGACTTGTTTATCCTTTAAGTTCTTTAAGTTTTTGCCTCATGTGTTGGTGCTCTTTTGTTAGATAACACTATAAGGACTGTCACCAGTTATATTTTCAGAGGGAATTGACTCTCTCCACCGCTATCTGTTGGGGCTTCCCTCATAGCTCAGTTGATAAAGAATCTACCTGCAATGCAGGAGACCAGGGTTCCATTCCTGGGTTGGGAAGATCCCCTTGAGACGGAAATGGAAACCCACTCCACTTTTCTTTCCTGAAGAATTCATGGACAGAGGAGCCTGGCAGACTACTGTCTATGGATCTCAAAGAGTCAGACATGACAGCAACTAAACCACCACCACCACAGCGCTATCTGTTTCTGTCTATAATCTACATAATATTCTTCATTATAGATGATAATTTTCTCTTTCCTAAAGACCATTATTTGTGAAATTTATATACTTACTCAAGGTTTTTTTTTTTTAAATATTAGCATAGTACATTTTCCCCACCCCTTTACTTTTAACTTATTTGAATCTTTACATTAAAAGTGGATTCCATATATCCAACACATACTGAGTTATTTTTATATCCAGTCTCATTTTTTTAATGATTACCCAGTCTCTCTTTTTTAATGATTATACCATTTATATTTAAAGTTATATTATCTATATGTATGGGATTCCCTGGTTATTCAGTTGGTAATGAATCTGCCTACAATGCAGGAGATCTGAGATCCATCCCTAGGTGGGGATCCCTGGGTGGTGGCCAAGAGATGCCCTGGAGCAGGGAATGGCAACCCACTCTAGTATTCTTGCCTGGAGAATTCCAGGGACAGAGGAGCCTGAAGGGCTACAGTTCATGGGGTTGCAAAGATTCAGACACAACTGAACATGTCTAATACTAATGCTTTCTTACTTTATAAATATATAAATATATAAATATATATATATATATATATATATATGTATATGTATAGCTTCAAATTCCCCTAGTGTCCTTTTCTTTGTCTCCTTACATGAAGTCCCTGCCTTGTGATTATTTCATTAATGCTTAGTCAGTAAGTGCTCATTCACTAAATCTTATTTGACTTCTTTGCGACCCCAAAGGCTGTAGCCTGCCAGGCTCCTCTGTTGATGGGATTTCCAAGGCAAGAATACTGGAGTGAGTTGCCATTTCCTTCTCCAGTTTCATTTATAATCCACTCTTATTTACTGGAGCTCTGATGATATGGTAATACTGTGGGGGAGGGGAAGCATTCTATAAAACTATGGTTAAATCTCAGTTTATGGTTAATTTCATTTACTGACCCTCTGTCCCTGTGCTTTGACCTTCACAAATATTTTTTAGCTCTCTCCAGCCCTAAAGTGAGGCAGGGAGGAGTGGGAGCTACACTCAGATAAAAAATGGCCTTGTCTCTAGGTAGGTGTCTCTGGCGAGGTCTTTTTCCTTGGAGGGTAGGCCACAGAGATAGCATTCCATAGGCCCACCAAGAATATCCTGGACATATTTTCACAATGGTTATTTTTCTTTTCCTACTGCTATAAATATAAGGAATCTTCTCGATGACCTTCTCTTTCCTTCCTTCTTTATCTTCTTCCCTCCTTTCTCTCTTCTCTATTTTCTTTCCTTTTGTGGGGATAGGCAAAGGCTCTTTTTCTTAAAAGCTCCTGGAATTCCAGAGGGGGAGTCCACCAAACACTGACGCTTTTAGGAGTTTCTTGCTCTTGTGCTAGTCCACACTCCGTCCCCAGCAACTGGTTCAAATGACCAATTAATGACTCTAGGGTCTGAGACCAACTGGATTCACCTGTCTTTCCAAAGTTCAGTGTAGCAGTTTTGCCCTGCAATAATGAACTGCACTATTGATTATCTGATAGGTTTAAGAAAATCAACACACAGAAATCCCTTGCATTCCTATACACTAATAATGAGAAAACAAAAAGAGAAATTAAGGAAACAATTCCATTCACCATTGCAACGAAAAGAATAAAATACTTAGGAATATATTACCTAAAGAAACTAAAGACCTATATATAGAAAACTATAAAACACTGGTGAAAGAAATCAAAGAGGACACTAATGGATGGAGAAATATACCATGTTCATGGATTGGAAAAATCAATATATTGAAAATGAGTATACTACCCAAAGCAATTTATAGATTCAATGCAATCCCTATCAAGCTACCAATGGTATTCTTCACAGAGCTAGAACAAATAATTTCACAATTTGTATGGAAATACAAAAAACCTTGAATAGCCAAAGCTATCTTGAGAAAGAAAAATGGAACTGGAGGAATCAACCTACCTGACTTCAGGCTCTATTACAAAGCCACAGTTATCAAGACAGTATGGTACTGGCACAAAGACAGAAATATAGATCAATGGAACAAAATAGAAAGCCCAAAGATAAATCCACACACATATGGACACCTTGTCTTTGACAAAGGAGGCAAGAATATACAGTGGATTAAAGACAATCTCTTTAACAAGTGGTGCTGGGAAATCTGGTCAACCACTTGTAAAAGAATGAAACTAGAACACTTTCTAACACCATACACAAAAATAAACTCAAAATGGATTAAAGATCTCAATGTAAGACCAGAAACTATAAAACTCCTAGAGGAGAACATAGACAAAACACTCTATGACATACATCACAGCAGGATCGTCTATGACCCACCTCCCAGAATATTGGAAATAAAAGCAAAAATAAACAAATGGGACCTAATTAAACTTAAAAGCTTCTGCACAACAAAGGAAACTATTAGCAAGGTGAAAAGGCAGCCTTCAGAATGGGAAAAAATAGTAGCAAATGAAGCAACTGACAAACAGCTAATCTCAAAAATATACAAGCAACTCCTACACCTCAATTCCAGAAAAATAAATGACCCAATCAAAAAATAGGCCAAAGAACTAAATAGACATTTCTCCAAAGAAGACATACAGATGGCTAACAAACACATGAAAAGATGCTCAACATCACTCATTATCAGAGAAATGCAAATCAAAACCACTATGAGGTACCATTTCACGCCAGTCAGAATGGCTGCGATCCAAAAGTCTACAAGCAATAAATGCTGGAGAGGGTGTGGAGAAAAGGGAACCCTCTTACACTGTTGGTGGGAATGCAAACTAGTACAGCCACTATGGAGAACAGTGTGGAGATTCCTTAAAAAACTGGAAATAGAACTGCCTTATGATCCAGCAATCCCACTGCTGGGCAGACGCACTGAGGAAACCAGAATTGAAAGAGACACGTGTACCCCAATGTTCATCGCAGCACTGTTTATAATAGCCAGGACATGGAAGCAACCTAGATGTCCATCAGCAGATGAATGGATAAGAAAGCAATGGTACATATACACAATGGAGTATTACTCAGCCATTAAAAAGAATACATCTGAATCAGTTCTAATGAGGTGGATGAAACTGGAGCCTATTATACAGAGTGAAGTAAGCCAGAAAGAAAAACACCAATACAGTATACTAACGCATATATATGGAATTTAGAAAGATGGTAACAATAACCCTGTGTATGAGACAGCAAAAGAGACACTGATGTATAGAACAGTCTTATGGACTCTGTTGGAGAGGGAGAGGGTGGGGAGATTTGGGAGAATGGCATTGAAACATGTATAATATCATGTATGAAACGAGTTGCCAGTCCAAGTTCGATGCATGATACTGGATGCTTGGGGCTGGTGCACTGGGACAACCCAGAGGGATGGTATGGAGAGGGAGGAGGGAGGAGGGTTCAGGATGGGGAACAAATGTATACCTGTGGCGGATTCATTTCGATATTTGGCAAAACTAATGCAATATTGTAAAGTTTAAAAATAAAATTAAAAAAAAAAGAAAATAGTAAAAAAAAAAAAAAAGTCAGTTTGAATCTCAGTGTGTTTCTTTTTGTGCTGTGAACTCATAGCACAAACTGGGGGTGACATCTTCTAAGCTCTTTATCCACTGTTGCTCATGACAGAAACATCTCCCCCAGATTTGCAAGGCAGAGGGAAAGCATGAAGATAAGCCCATGAGCTGGACAAGGCAGAAAGGAGTACAAAGGTGGCACTGTCTGGAGACAAGAAGAAAAACAAAAGACACAACCAGGGTCTCTCCATGGAGTTGATCCCAGTGACCTCTGACCCTCAGAGCAATGCCTTAAGGTTAACAACTGGTTCCTTCATATCAAGTTTGGGTGCTTTTCACAGAGCTGCTTTTGTGCTGGACCCCAGGGTGAGGTTTTTTCTTTGGCTGTGCTGGGTCTTCGTTGCTGCATTGACTTTCTCTCGTTGCTGCGAATGGGGGCTTCTGTCTAGTTGCTGCTGCTGCTGCTAAGTCGCTTCAGTCGTGTCCGACTCTGTGCGACCCCATAGACGGCAGCCCACCAGGCTCCCCCATCCCTGGGATTCTCCAGGCAAGAATATTGGAGTGGGTTGCCATTTCCTTGTCCAACACAGGAAAGTGAAAAGTGAAAGTGAAGCCGCTCAGTCATGTCTGACTCTTCGCAACCCCATGGACTGCAGCCTACCAGGCTCCTCTGTCCATGGGATTGTCCAGGCAAGAGTAGTGGAGTGGGGTGCCATCACGTTCTCCAGGGATCTACCCAGACCAGGGACCAAATCCCTGTCCTCTGCATTGGCAAGCGGATTCTTTACCACTGGATCAGCAGACAGGTCCAGGGGCGAGCCTTTTAAGTGCAGTTTCTCGATTCGCTCCTGGGTATTGCCATCACGAGTCCCTAGCTGTGTTGGTTTGTCAAGCTGGGTGTTTTGGGGGCTCATCTCTCGGGTGTCTCAATGGGTGCTCAACCCACTGAGTAAGTCGGGTGCTCCCTGTAGGGGGTTAGAACCATTCGCTTCTCTGGGAGAAGCTACCGTTTTGAGTTTCCCCTTGATTGTGGGTTGAGTTCTCCCTACTGTTGTGTTGTAATTTGAAATTGTTTGTGGCCCTTCTGAATTCCAGTAAGTGGGCAGCAAATCTTTCTTAAAGGCTCAGAGGGTAAATATTTTAGCCTTGCTCTGAATATAGTGTTTATTGTGACTTCTCAGTGTTTGCTTTTATAGAGTAAAACAGTCACGGATGATACATAAATTAGTGGCACGACTATGTTCCAATAAAAATATTATTTGTAAAATCAGGCAGCAAGCCCACAAGCCCTAGTTTTCTAACCCTTGTTTTAAGGTATTTGTAAATCCAATCCAATTCCAGCTCTATGTTAGTACTTTAGCGCTTTAAGTAATGATTTTTCTCCCAGTGTCCTATGAATTAAGCAATCTGGTGTGGAATTTGCCTGGATTATGCATGAAGAACAGCTTTTATGTAGATTCTGTCATATATTGGCAAGTAATTATAGTTTCCTACTTCAGTTTATTCATGTGAAAAAATCAAATATAGCAATATGTCTATGACAAAGGAGGACAGAGTTGAGGGAAAAAAATGAAATTGTCCTACCTTCCCTATGCCTATTTTAATACTTTGTAGGAGTATTAAATACGCCTGCTTTATACCCCTGGTCAATTTTTGGAGATCAAATTAGAAAATACATCTGAAAATATATAGTACATGATGTGATACATGATATTTAAGGGTTATTATAAACACAAATCAGAGAAGGCAATGGCACCCCACTCCAGTACTCTTGCCTGGAAAATCCCATAGATGGAGGAGCCTGGTGGGCTGCGGTCCATGGTGTCGCTAAGAGTCAGACACAACTGAACGGCTTCACTTTCACTTTTCACTTTCATGCATTGGAGAAGGAAATGGCAACCCACTGCAGTGTTCTTGCCTGGAGAATCCCAGGGACGGCAGAGCCTGGTGGGCTGCCGTCTATGGGGTTGCACAAAGTCAGACATGACTGAAGCAACTTAGCAGCAGCAGCAGCAGCATAAACACAAATAGTAAACATATTTTGTTCTTTATAGCCAGGTACATATTTTCTAGGGCTTCCCTGGTGGCTCCGTGATAAAGAATCCTCCTCCCGATGCAAGACAAGCGGGTTCCAATCCTGGTTTGGGAAGATTCCCTTGAGAAGGAAATGGCAACCTACTTCAACATTCTTGCCTGGAGAAGCCCATTCACCGAAGAGCCTGGAGGGCTACAGGGCATGGAGTCGCAAAGAGTCAGACATGAACTAGTAATTGAACAAAATATTATTTAAGCTTCTAACTGGACATATTCCTGTGGACTGAAACACTATCCGATCAATTAAGCAATTAATCAGAGATTATTTTTTTATCCCTTGTCCTCTGCTGTTAAAGGAGGTGCTTTAGCTTAGGTTAAACGAGGTGCTTATAGCATAACTTTTGTCATTCAGCTCTGTTTTAACATGCATGCTTCAGAGAAGATTGTATGACTTTGAAATAACCTAGATTTTCAGCATTTAACTCTACAATTCATCCATAATCTCTCCCAATGCAGCCATTCCTTTGAATGGATACTTTTCCTAAAGTGATTATCATATACAGTACTTCTCATAAGATACAGATCTTGTTTAAGTAGTGGCCATCCCTGTCATTTCTTTAAAACAGAAGCCTGTAGATCATTTTTTCTTATATAATTTAACAGTGAAGTAGGTTTAATGCTTTGCTTAAGAATTATGGAAAATTCTCTAAAACATGAATTTGTCAGGGTGGAACTACAATATCTTTATGGGCAATTTTATTTTGAAACATAGTCTAGTGTGGATCAGCCTTCTTGATTTCAAAATTAATACCAGCAGAGTATATTCTGAAATAGTTTTAAAGCACTACCCTCTCCATCCACAGTCACTGTTTGAGAAACTTGTAAGTGCAGAGAGAAGCAGGTTTAGAAAATGAACTAAATGTAAGTCACTTCATTTGTAAAGTCCCATAGCGACACTTTAAAGAACATAGGAAGATGGAGTGGTCACTTATCTTTTTATCTCTAGTTAGCTTAGATTTTAAAATTCTTATCTGTTACTCCTCCCTGAATTGATCCTAATTTATCATGCCAGAAAGTTATCTCTTTAATAATCACAGAGCATAGTACAGAGTTGCCTGCTTAATAGGTCATCAATGAAATCATAAATTAGACTCTTAAGATAGGTATAAATTATCTTTACAAAATTTACTTATCCAAAAAGAGAAAGAGTTAGAGTTGGGCTGAGAGGAATGATTGCTCTTTTGGGGTCATAACAGCTTCCTATTTCAAGTTAATGAGAATTAAATGAACTGCTGCAGCCTACATGCTGCTGTGCATTTATATTGCACGACTTTGCATAAATGTTATTTTTATATGGTGTCATGTCAAACATGGGAACAAATGCCAAGCAGGTGAAAGAATTCCTGTAACTTCTTATAAGTTAAAGATTTGGATTCAACAAATGTCAAAATAAACTTAAGCAGCAAACTGACTAAAATCACAAGCCAAAGAGAATTTTCAACAGTATACAATTTATTCTTTGAATCTCTGAGCTTTATTGAATCTGATAAAATGATACAATGTCTCCTGTTTTTTCATTGAAGGCTCAAACCAATGTTTTGAGAGCTTAAATTTCACTGTTAATCTACAAAAGATTATTAGTATTGTACTTTAAGTTACCAATTCTGGTGAGATACCCTCACTAACCTATATATATATATATATATATATATATATATTCTGAAAAGAACTATCACAAAATCTGCATTACTCAGAGGTATCAGTAAAATAATAATAAGACAGAATTTCAAGTTTGTTGTTAAGATCCAAATGTGTTTTTTTTTTTTTTTTCCTGAATGTATGTCCTAATCTTGCATTTGCAAAGCATCATTTATAAGTCTGAGTATGTGCCTACTGAAGTTTGATTTTTATCACTTTACATAAGTCAAAAGGTTTAAAGTAATTGAAGGAATTAAATATATAAAAATTATTGGAAGATTTGATTTACAATAGTCTAGTAGAACATTTTCTAGGAGAGGTTTTAGGAAATGAAAAGAGTCATCAAACTAGCAGGAAAATGCCCATGATCATAGATGCCTATAGCAGAGGACAGGAAATTTGCAGGAAAAATTTATTAAAGCCTGAAGAGTTGGCAGTATATTACTTCCTCAGAAATCTGTGGGTCCTGCCCACCCTGAATGGAATAATTGCCTTTATTTTTCTCTTTCATTTTCAGATCTCATACAACTACTTCTTATCAGTAGATTTAAACCCGAAATAATGCAGACTGGGGGGAGGTTCAGCACATTTCTCATATCAGGCACAGTTGGGCCAGAATCATACAGAAAAATAGAAACCTGCCTTTTGTACAGGTAGGTGTTTAATACAAGAAATGATAACCCTAAAATTGTGTTAAAGTGCTGGAGGAGTCAAGGCCTGGAAAATTATTGCTAACTCTCAATTTCATTCTTAGAATTTAGAAAATCAGTTTTGCAGAAATACAAGGAAACTTCAGACAATAAAAGGACCTGCCTGTAACAGCAGACAGGGAAATTATCAAGGAAACACTAGGAGAGCTACGTAACTTCATGTCTTCCAAAGCCCAAGCTTACACCTGAAAACTCTGCAGGAGACACAAATGGTCTCTGCTTCTGTTCTGCCTTCCAAACTGACTTTGCTTTTCTCCTTTTCAAAGTTTTGAGTTGGTGAAACCTCAACCAGAAATTTGCTCTCAATGTTTCCTGTCCATAATTCAGCAAGGGCCGGAAGATGATGGTGATGATTAGTAGTTGAAATAGGTAGTTTTCCCCGGTTCTTACCCACTCATATCCAAACTCTCATCAAGTTACGTGGATCCTATTTGTTATACAGATCGCGAATGTATTCACTTATCTCCACCTTTGTCCTTGTCCTCCTGTTGTGTGTGTGTGTGTGCTCACTCACTTGTGTCTGACACTTTATGGCCCTATGGACTGTGTAGCATGCCAGCACCTCTGTCCATGGGATTTCCTAGACAAGAATACTGGAGTGGGTTGCCAATTCCTCCTCCAGTGGATCTTCCTAACGTAGGGACAGAATGCATGTTTCTTATGTTACCTACATGTGTTTCCTACATGTATATTTCTTGCATTCCTACATTTGCTACACTGGCAGATTTTTTTTTTTTTTTACTACTGAGCCACCTCGGAAGTCACTATCCTCCTATTACATGCCATCATTCTTTCTCACCTGGACTATCGCAATGAAAATTAACTGGTCTCTTCAATTCAGTTGATAAGTCATGTCTGACTCTTTGTGACCCCATGGAATTCAGCCCACCAGGCCTCCCTGTCCATCACCAACTCCCGGAGTTTACCCAAACCCTTCTCCATTAAGTCAGTGATGCCGTCCAACCATCTCATCCTCTGTCATCCCCTTCTCCTCCCGCCTTCAATCTTTACCAGTATCAGGGTCTTTTCTAATAAGTCAGTTCTTTGCATCAGGTGGTCAAAGTATTGGAGTTTCAGCTTCAGCATCAGTCCTTCCAATGAATATTCAAGACTGATTTCCTTTAGGATAGACTGGTTGGATCTCCTTGCTGTCTAAGGGACTCTCAAGAGTCTTCTCCAACACCACAGTTCAAAAGAATCAGTTCTTCAGTGATCAGCTTTCTTTATAGTCCAACTCTCATATCCATACACAACAATTGGAAAAACCATAGCTTGACTAAACAGAACATTGTTGGTAAAGTAATGCTTCTGCTTTTTAACATGCTGTCTAGGTTGGTCATAGCTTTTCTTCCAAGGACCAAGCATCTTTTAGTTTCATGGTTGCAGTCACCATCTGCAGTGATTTTGGAGCCCACTCCCCGCCAAAAAAAAAATAATAAAGTCTGTCACTGTTTCTATTATTTCCCTGTCTATTTGCCATGAAGTGATGGGGCCGGATGCCGTGATCTTAGTTTTCTGAACGTTGAGTTTTAAGCCAACTTTTTCACTCTCCTCTTTCACTTTCATCAAGAGGCTTTTTAGTTCTTTGCTTTCTGCCAAAAGGGTGGTGTCATCTGCGTATCTGAGGTTATTGATATTTCTCCCAGTAATCTTGTTTCCAGCTCTTGTGTTTCATCCAGCCTGGCATTTCACATGTTGTACTCTGCATTTAAGTTAAATAAGCAGATGACAATATACAGATGACGTACTCCTTTCCTGATCTGCAAGCAGTCTGTTGTTCCATGTCCATTTCTAACTGTTGCTTCTTGACCTGCATACAGATTTCTCAGGAGGAAGGTCAGGGGGTCTACTATTCCCATCTCTTTAAGAATTTTCCACAGTTTGTTCTGATCCATACAGTCAAAAGCTTTGGTGTAATCAATAAAGCAGAAGTACATATTTTTTTCTGGAATTCTTGCTTTTTTGATGATCCAGCAAATATTGGCAATTTGATCTCTGGTTTCTCTGCCTTTTCTAAAACCAGCTTGAACATCTGGATGTTCACGGCTCGTGTACTGTTGAAGCATGTTTTGGAGAATTTTGAGCACTACTTCGCCAGCATTTGAGATGGTAGTTTGAACATTCTTTGGCATTGCCTTTCTTTGGGATTAGAACGAAAACTGACGTTTTCCAGTCCTGTGGTCACTGCTGAGTTTTCCAAATTTCCTGGCATATTGAGTGCACCACTTTCACAGCATCATCTTTTAGGATCTGAAATAGCTCAATTGGAATTCCATCACTTCACTAGCTTTGTTCCTAGTGATGCTTCCTAAGGCCCACCTGACTTGGCATTCCAAGATGTCTGGCTCTAGGTGAGTGATCACACCATCGTGGTTATATGAGTCATGAAGATCTTTTTTTTTTTTTTAATTTTATTTTATTTTTTAACTTTACAATATTGTATTAGTTTTGCCAAATATCGAAATGAATCTGCCACAGATATACCTGTGTTCCCCATCCTGAACCCTCCTCCCTCCTCCCTCCCCATACCCTCCCTCTGGGTTTTTGTATAGTTCTTCTGTGTATTCTTGACACCTGTTCTTAATATCTTCTGCTTCTGTTGGGTCCATAAAATTTCTGTCCTTTATTGTGCCCATCTGTGCATGAAATGTTCCCTTTGTATCTCTAATTTTCTTGAAGAGTTATCTAGTCTTTCCCATTCTATTGCTTTCCTCTATTTCTTTGTATTGATCACTGAGGAAAGCTTTCTTATCTCTCCTTGCTATTCTTTGTGACTCTTCATTCAAATGAGTATATCTTTCCTTTTCTCCTTTGCCTTTAGCTTCTCTTCTTTTCTCAGCTCTTTGTAAGGCCTCATCAGACAAACTTTTTGCCTTTTTGCATTTTGTTTTCTTGGGGAGTCTTGATCACTGCCTACTGTACAATGTCAGGAACCTCCGTCCATAGTTCTTCAGACACTCTGCCTATTAGATCTAATCCCTTGAATCTATTAGTCACTTCTGCTGTATAAGCAATCATAAGGGATTTGATTTAGGTCATACCTGAATGGTCTAGTAGTTTTCCCTACTTTCTTCAATTTAAGTCTGAATTTGGCAATAAGAAGTTCATGATCTGAGCCACAGTCAGCTCCCAGTCTTGTTTTTGCTGACTGTATAGAGCTTGTGCATCTTTGACTGCAAATAATATAATCAATCTGATTTCAGTATTGCCCATCTGGTGATGTTCATGTTTAGAGTCTTCACTTGTGTTGCTGGAAAAGGATGTTTGCTATGACCAGTGCGTTCTCTTAGCAGAACTCTTTTAGCCTTTGCCCTGCTTCCTTCTGTACTCCAAGACCAAATTTGCCTGTTTTCTGGGTAGATCCTGACTTCCTACTTTTGCATTCCAGTCCCTATAATGAAGAGGACATCTTTTTTTGAGTGTTAGTTCTAGACATTTTTGTAGATCTTCATAGAACCATTCAACTTCAGCTTCTTCAGCATTACTGGTCCACAACCTCATCTAATCTGTGACTCTGAAGATTCTGTGTACAGCCTCAAAAACTACCTTTTCTTTTAATTTTTCGGGAGAATGTTGTTCATATCTTTTCACATCAAAGTTTAACTATTTACCACCAGTCAAGTGAAGTCTCATTGTCAGAAATAATGGGATGTCAAGGTGTATTACTATTACATTTATTCCATGTCAATAAGGGAGATACACATAAGTTAAAATGGATAACAAAAGAATAGCATGACCGATTTACCATATTTTGACAATATTTTATTTCAACATAGAAGTACTTAAATCAAAATATCCTTGTAGTCATTCCTTCACTCAGCATATATTTTAATTATTATTTGTTGTTGTTCAGTCACTCAGTTGTGTCCTACTCTTTGTGACTCCATGGCCTGAAGAATGCCAGGTTTCCCTGTCCTCCAACATCTGCTGGAGCTAGCTCAAACTCATGCCCATTGAGCCGGTGATGCCATCCAACCATCTCATCCTCTGTCATCTGCTTCTCCTCCTCCCTTTAATCTTTCCCAGCATCAGGGTCTTTTCTAATGAGTCAGCTCTTCGCATCAGGTGGCCAAAGTATTAGAGCTTCAGCTTCAGCATCAGTCCTTCTAATGAATATTCAGGACTGATTTCCTTTAGGATTGCCTGGTTTGATTTCTTTGCAGTCCAAGGGACTCTCAAGAGTCTTCTCCAACACCACTGCTCAAAAGCATCAATTCTTTGGCGATCAGCTTTCTTTATCGTCCAACCCTCACATCTGTACACAACTACTGGAAAAACCAGTACATTGTCTAGATGGACCTTTGTTGGAAAAGTAATGTCTCTGGTTTTTAATACTCTGTCTAATTTTGTCATAGATTTTCTTCCAAGGGGCAAGGATCCTTTAATCCCATGGCTGCATTCATCATCAGAAGTGACTTTGGAGCCCAAGAAAATAAAGTCTCTCACTGTTTACATTGTTTCCCCATTTATTTGCCACGAAGTGATGGCTTTTAAATTAAACTTTTAAACTCCTACCTTTCTTTATCTTGGTAATTTTTAGAAAGCTTTTTAAAATAAATTTTTAAAATAAAAATGTATTTACTCATTGGCACTAGAAACGCATTTCCAGGGCTTTATGTGAAAGATGTAAATGTACTGTATGAAATGATATGAATGTGTATAAAACGTATATGCTCATATTATTTCCAGATTTTATGCATTGCTATATTCTCAATTCTATCTATAAGGTATAACACCATACCTCTGAGTAACTTGTCAGTATTCTTTCCACTACTCATATTCAGTATAATATTCATAGTCAATACAAACTTATTTAAATGTGCACATTATGTAAGTGTAATTTATTATTCAACTACACATCTTATTTCTTTGCTTTTTCCTTTCTGTCTCTGATGATGAATTTTGTGTATCACCTTGACTAGGCTATGTTATTCAGTTGTTATATCAGAGACAAGACTAAGGTGTTGCCACGAAGATATTTTTCAAGTGTGATTAACATTTAGATCAATCTGCATAAAGCAGATTGTTAAGTCACTTCAGTTGTGTCTGACTCTGCAACCCCATGGACTATACCCCATGAGACTCCTCTATCCAAGGGATTTCCCCAGGTAAGAATACTGGAGTGGGTTACCTTTTCCTACTCCATGGGATCTTCCCAACCCAGTTTCTTATGTCTCCTGCTTTGGCAGGTGGTTTCTTTACCACTAACTCAATTTAATCCTATCAGTTGAAGGTCTTTAAGGGCAAAGACTGAGGTTACTCAAAGAAGGGATTTGGACTCAAGATTAAGGCATCAACTGTGACCTGAATGCTAGCCTGCCAGAACTGTTCTACAGATTTTGAACTTGTCAAATCCCAAGTTCCTTAAAATAAATCTATTTGTCTATCTATCTATTTTCTCATATTGATTCCATTTCTCTGGAGAACTTTGACTAGTACAATGTTCTTTATGGTTTTAAGTGTACTTCTTAGTGGGGGCATGATGAAAAATTCAGGAATAAAAGCAGAGCTAGTTCATGAAGCATGCATGTTGTATTGAAAAATTTTGAGGAGTTTCTCTAGAGCTGCCCTAAGTTACAATGAGATAATTTTGACAATTGTATTTAGCTTTTAGAACTATTATTTCGACTGTACTCTACAAAATGTGCTGCATTTTTAAAGCTAGATTTCTGGAAGTTGAATTAGATTGAGAATCTCTTAGAAAAGAGTTGATGGTGTTTATCACAGGAAAGTTATATGGTGGTTTCAGAAAATGGGATGTCTAAATTTCCTTTTTATTTAGGAATCAATTATTTATGTTGACAGGATTCAAGGTATGATCCTGAGAGTGGGTGGGTAAAGATGAGAGGATGAATCATCCTTATTAAGATTATAGATATTTATACTGAAGGTAAGATTTGGATAGAGAGAAAGATGTGATGTTAAATGGGGGAAAATGACCAGAAAGGTGGTAGACAGTAGTGGTAGGAAGGGTGAGAGTTCTAAGGGGCGAATTCCTGGTATCGAGCAGGGTTACAGGGAATAAGCGGCATATGTTATAGGAGACACACACCTCAGGGACAAGGCTGGGAGAGGGAAGCGTTTCTAAACAGTTTGATAATTTAGTTGCTTTTTCTATGAAACAGAGATTAAAAGGAGACTGTGGACTCTGTTGATTATTTAAATATTCCACATCTTTGGTCATCACTATTGATAAAAGGGGTATGAGTTTCAGAGTTAAAGGTAAAAATGTTAGTCACTCAGTCATGTCCAACTCTTTGTGACTCCATGGACTGTAGCCTGCCAGGCTCCTCCATCCATGGGATTCACCAGGCAAGAATACTGGAGTGAGTTGCTATTTCCTTCTCCAGGGGATCTTCCTGACTCAGGGATTGAACCTGGATCTCCCACATTGATGCCAAATAAATGTAGGGTAAATGAATAAATCAATGAACTTACTGCCACATGTTTATCTCTTTTAATCTAATAATTTAGGTTTATTCCTTTTGATCTAAAATTGCATATAGTGGCCTCACTGATACTTGAAAAGTTCTTATAAATGGTATTAAGAATTCTTATTGTACACATAATGGAAAGCACTTGAAGACAATCTGACTTTGGAAACCCTCTAAAAGTGGTTCAGTTCAGTTGCTCAATCATGTTCGACTCTTTGCAACCCCATGGACTGCAGCACGCCAGGCTTCCCTGTCCATCACCAACTCCAGGAGCTTGCTCAAGCTCATGTCCATTGAGTCAGTGATGCCATCCAACCATCTCATCCTCTGTCATCCCCTTCTCTTCCCGCCTTAAATCTTTCCCAGCACTAAAAGTGGTATCCAGTTTGTATAGCAAAATATTGCCTATAATATTTAAATTGGGATTTCAATTTGAAATTTGAATTTAATCACAACTATGAAAGGAAGATTAATGATGATTTCTTGAATTATTTATCAGAATTAAGGGATATAGTATGGATACTCAAGCAATCTACAATAGTGAATAGCTGTTTGTGTTTGCAGTGAAACAGAAAAAATGCCTCATTAAAACATGGAGCTGATCTTTATATAAAATTATCACATTCAAATCCTTTTTGATTAGATTTTCAATTTTAATTACATAAAATGAATTCCATAAAATACAAAGTGAACAAACATATTTTTAATTTTAATAAGAAGCATTATAACATGATGGGAATTGAAATTACTTTCTAGGGAAAACTATCACCTCATAGACTGAATATGAAACCAGCCAAGCTTTATCCAGATTGAACAAGTTTCTCTATGCCTTATTTTCTCATAGGTAGGATATAACTAATAATAAATCTATAACCATTTAGTGACTTAAAGTATGTTAAGCAGTTCACATAATTCCTGAGAAAAAAGGTTTTTATGAGCATTAGTTGTTTGATGGAGTCTTGAAAATGATGATGTTTAAATTCACCTAAATTATTACTTTATCTATATATGTTATTTGACCATTGTATAAGGCACTATTCACCCCAAATTTAGTCAATCATGGTGTTTATTTCATAAACCTATTCAGATTAATTTAATCTAAATATAAATGAAGAGTAAGAACCTGAAAGACACTCAATTTTCCCCCTTTTGTATTTTAAAAATTTGCTATTTGAAGTATGTTTGATTTACTATTAATATATTAGTTTCAGTTGTACAGCACAGTGTGGAGGAGGAAATGTCCACCCACTCCAGTACTCTTGCCTGGAAAATCCCATGGATGGAGGAGCCTGGTAGGCTACAGTCTATGGGGTTGCGAAGAGTCGGACACGACTGAGTGACTTCACTTTCTCTTTTCACTTTCATGCACTGGAGAAGGAAATGGCAACCCACTCCAATGTTCTTGCCTGGAGAATCCCAGGGACGGCAGAGCCTGGTGGGCTGCCGTCTATGGGGTCACACAGAGTCAGACACGACTGAAGCAACTTTAGCAGCAGCAGCATAGTGATTCAGTATTTTTATAATTATATTCCATTAATTATTACAAGATGTGTGTGTGTTAGTCGTTCAGGCCTGTCTGACTCTTTGCGACCCCGTGGACTTTAGCCCACCAGGCTGCTCTGTCCATGGGATTCTCCAGGCAAGAATACTGGAGTGGGTTGCCATTTCTTCCTCCATATTACAAGATAGTACCTGTAATTGTCTGTGGTATATGATATATCCTTGTTGCTTACCTATTTCATGTATAGTAGTATGGATCTCTCATCCTCATACCCCTAACTTGCCCCTTCCTGCTTTCCTCTCCCCACTGATGACAATTTGTTTTACCTTGCGGTGAGTGTGTTTCCATTTTGCCATATACATTTGTTTATTGTTTAGATTCCATGTATTAGTGATGTCGTACATTTTTTTTCTTTTTCCCTCTGTCTGAGTTATTTGACTAAGCATAGTATTGCCTCGATCCATCCACATCGCTACAAATGGCAATATTTCATTGAAAAATAACTCCGTTTTAATCATCTGCAATACTTAAATAGAGAAAAATGTAAACCTCCCTTAAAACTGACAAGTCACTTTTCTAGTGAAAATAAAGCTATTTCTTTCAGTTATGTGGAATATTTAATGTAAAAATTTAAGAACTTAGGTTTGTAGAAAAATCATCAAATAAAGAGAACAAAGAACAACTTTTAAAAAGTGTATTTACTATCTATTTTATGTAAAAATTTAATCGTGTTCTGCTGTGAAAATAATGTCTAGATAAGCACAAATCCCATTCCTCTGAATGTGATAAATTTTAGTAGTGTTATTCAAGCATTTCTAATAAAAACTGGTAAATAATTCATGGTACAAACACTGCCAACTTGCAATAATTTTTCTTTATCTCAAATTTATTTACCAAGAAGCTGAAAAGTTTTAACTCGCCAAAAGTAAATTAGAGAAATAGCAATATTAATTATTCTCTCCTTTCTAGTAGTGAAAAGTAGAGCCAAAACATTGTCACCAGGACTAATGTGTGAAGTATGAATTTGGGATTTTTCTGTAGTGGGTTAATAATGGGCCAAATACCATCATATTGAAACTTTGAAGGCAAGTGAATTAATAAAACCCATTCCCCCATGATTTGCTGAAAGGCACACAAAGCCAAGTAGATGGGATGCGAGTATAATTTTCCATGTGTAGGCCCTTCAGATATCAGGAGCCATTACCAGCTGTTACATGAAAATATTTTTCTGTGCTCTCATTTTTTTGTTGTAAGTCTTCTCTCATGAAGCATAATTCTTGTCTATACTTTCATCACCATATTGGATTTGCTGCCAGGAAATAATACAATGAATTTAAACCAGAAAAATCTCTCATCCTAAATTAATCTTCTTTGAAATAAATTGATAACTTAGATGTTGGTTCAATAAGTCTGTTCCTTCCTTGGGTTCCTTAACACCATCTAACTTGGTAAAATAGAATAAATGAAACTGCATTCATGTGAATCACACTTAATCTGGGCTTGCCCCAGTAAATGTATTTCCAATTTTTGACATCTGCATAAGGACCACATCTTTCTCCACATTTTGATATACCTTTAGTTCCAATAATATGCAGTGTACACTGAGGAAGTTTCAGAATTTTCTTTTTCTCTCTCTGTTTTATATTTCCTCATTCTTCACCTTCCTGACTTGTTATTTAAACTTTTTATCTTTCTCAGATTAAACTCATTCTCTGTTTGTGTGTGTGTGAGAGAGAGAGATAATCTGTAATCTATATAAGCAGAAGCATTCATGAAGTTTTACTTTTCTTCTCAAGCAGGGTGATTGCATCCCAGCAGCATAAACAAAATCTATGTTTGCCTTTGGTGGTGACAAAACGGCTTCCCAATGGCTTCAGGTCATGAAACAGACATTTCAATATTTTAGCTCACGGTGTAAAAAGGTGAAAGAGCACTGCTTTGTGTACACTTGGCTGATTTCTTTCATCCAAAATTCTAATACTAATTGAACTAATACTAGTTGAAATTCTAATTCAACTTCCCTGATTATTAGTTCAATATTTATATATCTCTGTTTTTTCTGTTACCTTCCCTCCTCCAAATTAACAACAAAAACATCTTTTGCTGATAGGAAATTACCAGGCAATTACTAACACTAGTTCCTCAATGCACCTACTTGATTGCATCCCACACAGGAAACTAATGGAAAGTTGAAGAAATGTTTGTACATTAGTAAAACATTGTATAATTTTTAGTCACAGAGTTTATTATTTAGAAGCTAAAGTTTTAACATTATTCAACAGGATAAATACTTCAAATGACAAAATGTACATTGACTTACTCATCTTTACATTCCCTCAAATTATAATATGAATTATAGCAATAGTGTATTTTGCTTGTTGAAGGTTCAGCTTTTGTACCTCTTTCCATAAAGTGACTGGGAATAAAAGCTTTAAAATGTTGTCTTAAGACAAGGCAAGTCATTTTCAATGTATTTTATGCCTTCCAGGAATTAAATTATGTTTATTTAGTTAGTGTATGTCCAGACCACCTGTACCAATGTTTCTTTAAACAGTCTACATATGGGGAAGAGAAAACTGACAGTGTTAGGAGTAGCAGGTGATTAGTGTGGCATAAATATTTTGGGCTTTTTTTTTTTTAATTCTGCTATTTTTTTTTGCTTTGATCATGTGTTTGGATTGAGCTGAATTTGACATTATCGTATTTGTATGTGTGATTAATAGAATATGACCGGAGAAACAAACTGCTTTTGAAAGAAACCTCTTCAGGCAGGTAATGTCATGCAGATTGCAGTTGAAATATCATCCCATCCATTCTAGCAGTTTTCTGCCCTTATATCCACATTCATGATTTCCTTGTTAAGTTTTTCTTTTTTAGTGCTCAATACCTCAAGGATATGGGCAAAAAATAGTTAATATTATGATCATGTTCTTTTCAAAACCCTATGATCAATTCATGTAGAATCATTGAAATGAGTATAAGAATTACATCCCTTGCCACAAAAATCCTCTTAAAATGACAATACTAGGATTCTTAAGAGATGATTCCAAAAAAAGAGAATATGAATGAAGAAAACAGCAGCAAAATACCAAAGTTAGAGGACCTGCAAAGGTGATAAGCGACTTAGCAGATATAAGTAAGAAGAATCATAAAGTGGGGGCAGAGAAAGTCAAGATGCTCCCTGATTTTCCTGAGAAAACTTGCAAAATGCTTAGGAATTCGTAGGCTTCAGATTTCCCTAAAAGTGAGGCGTAATTCAGGGATAAGATGAATATCTATAAGAGAAGTGCCTATTCTGTACCATGAAGTCATTTCTCTGTACACTGTCTGAAGTCTTGTTGTTCAGTTGTTAAGTCCTGTTAGACTCTTTGTGACCCCCTTGACTGGAGGCCACCAGGCTCCTTTGTCCATGGGATTCTCTGGGCAAGAATACTGGAGTGGGTTGCCATTTCTTTCTCCAGGGGATCTTCCCAACCCGGGATCGAACCTACATCTCCTGCATTGGCAGGAAGATTCTTTACCACTGGTTCACTTGGGCAACCTACCAAGATTCCTGAAAACTAGCAGAGTTCTTTTTTTGTAGAAAGAAAAAAGTGTCTTTGGATCCGAGGCTGCCAGGACTGAACGAGGGCAGTGTTATCATACTGCATGGAAGGCAACGAGTGGCTTTCTGTCAGGACAGAGTTACATGTGTGCAGTCTGTATACCCTGCAGAAGAGAAAAAGAATGGCTAAAATCATGGAATTTGCTATGGTCTGAATATTTGTGTCCTCCCAAAAGTCTTGTGTTGAAATCTTAAGCCTGAGGTGACAGTATTTGAAGATGGGGCTTTGGGGAGATGATTAGGTCATGGGGGTGGTATCCTCATGAATGGGATAAGTGTCCTTTGTTAAAGACACCAAAGAGTGTCTTGGTCATTCCACCAAAGAGCACAGTCTATGAACGGAGAATCAATCCTCACCAGAAACCACACTGAATCTGCCAGCATTATGATCTTGGACTTCTCTATCTATAGAACTATAAGAAATAAACGCTGTATTTAAGCCACCTTGTTTGTGATAGTTTTTATAGCAACTCAGGCAGACTAAGATTCCATACCCTATTCCTTCACCCGTAGAGCTATGTCTACACAGACATGGTGTCCTATGGTTAATTCATATAATATGCAGTATAAGGTTGTTATATTATTGAAAAGTGTACAGTAAACATCTACATCTTATATTCTCATTCCCCACATTGCCTCCAAAACAAATGCAAAGACTTAAATTTGTAAATCCAGGAAGAAGTGTGAAAGGATTTTCTCAAGGCACACTATTTTATTCAAAAATTTTTTTAAAAGAACAACCAAACAAAAAACATTTTTTTCCTTAAAAATATACACACTTATCATCTGGGTAAAAATAAGACATCAGTAATCAACAATTGTTTAAACACAGTCTCTCAACATTAAGACTGTTCATACTTGAACTATGCTGCTGCTGCTGCTGCTGCTGCTGCTAAGTCGCTTCAGTTGTGTCCGACTCTGTGCGACCCCATAACTATACATGGACCCAAATTAATGAAGGAACACAGCCTTTAGTTTATTAATGGCTCCAGTTTCATTTTTTTGGATTTTGTAGAATTTTCCTGCTCTCACAGCAGTTATTCACACATGGTATCCTGGAGACTAACAAAAAAAAAGTTGGATGGAAATCAAAGATATAGTCTTACTAATTTATATTATATTGCTGCCTTTGTTCATTTGAGCTGCTATTGCAAAATGCCACAGGCCAAGTAGCTTGTAAGCAACAGAAACTTATTTCTTACTGTTCTGGAGGCTGAAAGTCCCAGATCAAGATGCTAGCATGATTGGGTGAGGTTCCACTCCCAGGTGGCAGGGTTCTCATTGTGTCCTCACATGGTAGAAGGGGCTCCAGAGCTAGGTGGGATCACTGTCTCTCTCTTTTTCGCAATTTTATTTCTATTTATACATAATTTTTCAGGTTTATTGAGCTGTAATTGACATATAACATGTGTAAGTTTAATGAGTATAACGGGTTGATTTGATATACTTAATATAGTGCAGTGTGATTACTTAACACCACCATCATGTCACATAATGCCATTTATTTTCTGTGGTGAGAACCTTTAAGAATATACAACTATATGGTCGACTGTATCCACAATGCTGTGAAGCTAGTCCTCAGAACTTTATCGTCTTGTAGTTGGAAGTTGCAGCATTTTGGAGAAGGAAATGGCAACTCACTCCAGTATTCATGCCTGGAAAATCCCATGGACCGAAGAGCCTGGTGGGCTACAATCCATGGGGTCGCAAAGAGTCGGACACGACTGAGCGACTTCTGTGTGTGTGACCAATAGGATTCTGACTTGTGAGTTTACAATATAAAGAGGCCACGACCATATGTCACATTATTGCTTCTTTTTACAATTAATAGAATTTTAATTTTTTAACACTTCTGAGCTTATTTCCATTTTCACTAAACAGGAAGAATTATATTACCTATCTTATGAGACTGTTGTGAGCATTAAGCAGGATGATGGAAATTTAGAACAGTACCTGGCACAGAGCAACTCTCCAGCATGTGAATGAAAGGCTTGCCCATTGGTGAGAGTTGGGTTACAGTGACATTTAGAATCAGGAAAGTAAGTTCTTGCTTCGGCAACAGATAAACTAAAATTGAAACAGTTCAGAAAATCAGGAAGCTGTGGCAAATAATCCACCTGCTGATGTAGGAGACGCAGTAGATGAGAGTTCTATCCCTGGGTCGGGAAGATCCCCTGGAGTAGGAAATGGCAACCCATTCCAATATTCTTGCCTGGGAAAGCCCAGGTGCAGAGGAACCTGATGGGTTCATGGCATATCAAAGAGTCCGACATGACTGAACACTGTCCAAACACACAGAGAATCAGGAAGGTGAGGACTAGATCCCACATCCCCCACTTGCTAGCTGTGTGATCTCTGAAAAAATCCCTTAACCATCTTAACTCAATTTTTTCATGTGTAAAACTGACATCACAGGTACTTGTTGAAGAAGCTCAATTTTTAAAAATATAGTTTATACAGAAAATATTATATTACTTCCAAGTATTAGAAATAGATGTATTATATTAAATATTTTTTTGATCTATACCATCACTGAATTTCAAAAATGTAGTTAGTCTTAAGGGGTTATCTTTAGTTTCTTGTGGGATTGCTTGATAATAATTTTCATTGATATTCTTAAGTGATATTGGCCTAATGTATTGCTTTATCATTCACATTAATTGCACTTCAGTATAACTCCAAACAAATTGAAAAAACTTTTCTCTGAAACAGTTTACATGTGAATTTACTCTCTGATCTTTAAAAATTGGGTACAATTTCCCTCAGAAAAAGATCACAAGTCTAGGGTAATTTACTGGGAAGTTCTTTTAAATTGTTTATACTCTCTGTATCTTTTGGCTGTAATTTTTGTATGCTATATTTTCTCCAAAGCATACATTTCATCTGAATTTCCAAATTTTTAAGAGAAATATATTTTTAGTTGTTCCTCTTTTTGAAAATTTATTTGTTCTGTGAGTTTCACTTGCCTTTTCTTAATTTTATATTTGTATGCTTTTAAACCCTTGTTGAATATTCAATTAGCTAGAGTGTGTCTAGTTTGTCTGTCTTTATTTTCATTTTAAAAATAATTATTTTCAGCATAAGTGTAATTATTCTATATTGTAATTGTTGTTTAATTTTTCCAAATTATTTCATTCACCTTTTATGGTACTTTATAGTTTTGTGACTAAATAGCATATGTAAATATTTTATATTTTTAAATTTCTAGATACTTATCCTTAAGATTTGTCAACTTTTCTAATTCAAAAAATTCAGAAATAATAAGAATTGACTGTCCAAGATAAATTATGGATAATTCAATCTATTTCCAAGAAATTATTAATTCTGTGAAAATAGCGATAAAATATGTAATTTTGTCAATATGCATAAGTCAAAGAACATGTTTATTATTACAAACATGAAATTTGTGATCTCTCCTTATTTGTTCATATCTTCAGCCATTCAAAAATCTTTACTGAGGACTTATCCATTACCTTATATTGTTATATGGTTTTTAAAAGCCTGGCAAAATAACAATATTCATTAAAAAGTCAGTTTTACAGCACTCTCTGAGCCATCACTCAGTGTGCAGCCAACTCATCTTCTCCAATATGCAATTAGCTTTTTTATACAAAAATTGATTTATGGTTAGATTTTCCATTATCTGGAATGTGTCCTTTTGAAGCAAATTTTCCTAAGCACAAAAAATTCTGAGACCTGGACTTCAGGTTGCCTTGAAAAAATATTTATCCTCTTATCCTTGTATTAAAAAAACAAAAATAGAAGTATCGCATTATCATAGGAATGTTGTGTGACTTTTTATAAAGTATTTCTTTGAAACAAACTCAATGTGTCTCCACAGATGCAGATTATTTTCTTGAGAATGAACATTTCTTCTTTTCCTTTTTTATTTCCATCAAGGAGATAGAAACAAATAAGAAAATGACAGACATATCGTGGAACTCATTTTACAGTAAATAGAGTGCAACCATGCAAATGCAATTCACTGGTCCACCTGACTTGGGTGGACCTTCAGAAGGGAGGCCTTCTGAAGACTCTCAGTGTCAGCTAAGTAATAATACAAGTGGGACCAGGGACATGTTCAAAATTCTGTATATACTCTTAACCAGTGTTCAAATATGTTGCTGCTTTTCCCATATCCAGGATTATAAATTCAGGAATCAAGAGTGGACATGGGAGTGCCTGACTCATACTGATGCCTACAGACCTACAAGTGAATCATTTGCTTCCTATCCCTGTGAACGTAGGCTCTCCTAGCTTCAGTTCAGTTCAGTTCAGTTGCTGAGTCATGTCTGACTATTTGTGACCCCATGAACTGCAGCACTCCAAGTTTCTCTGTCCTTCACCATCTCTCAGAACTTGCTCAAACTCATGCCCATTGAGTTGGTGATGTTATCCAAGCATCTCATCCTCTATAGTCTCCTTCTCCTCCTGTCTTCAATCTTTCCCTGCATCAGGGTCTTTTCCAGTGAGTCAGTTCTTTGCATCAGGTGGCCAAAGTATTGGAGCTTCAGCTTTAGCATCAGTCCTTCCAATGAATATTCAGGACTGATTTCCTTTAGGAATGACTTGTTTGATCTCCTTGCAGTCCAAGGGAGTCTCAAGAGTCTTCTCCAACACCACATTTCAAAAGCATCAATTCTTCAGAGCTCAGCTTTCTTTATGGTTCAACTCTCACATCCATATATGCCCACTGGAAAAAAACCATAGCTTTGACTAGACAGACTTTGTCGGCAAAGTAATGTCTCTGGTTTTTAATATGTGGTCTAAGTTGGTGATAGCTTTTCTTCCAAGGAGCAAGAGTCTTAATTTCATGGCTGCAGTCACCATCTGCAATGATTTGGAGCATCCCCCCCCCAAAAAAAATCTCACTGCTTCCATTGTTTCCCCATCTATTTGCCATGAACTGATGGGACAAGATGCCATGATCTTTCTTTTTTAAATGTTGAGTTTTAAGCCAGCTTTTTCACTCTCCTCTTTCACTTTCATCAAGAGGCTCCTCAATTCCTCTTCGCTTTTTGCCACAAGGGTGGTGTTATCTGCATATGTGAGGTTATTGGTATTTCTCCTGGAAATCTTGCTTCTAGTTTGTGCTTCATCCAGCCCGGCATTGCTCATGATGTACTCTGCTAGTTTAGAGACTTCCAGAGGAAGGAGTGGGGCTTGCCACCGGTATAGTGGTAAAAGAACCTGTCTTCCAAGCAGGAATGCAGGAGACATGGGTTTGATTCTGGGTTGGGAGTAGGAAATGGCAACCCACTTCAATATTCTTGCCTGGAAAACTCCATGGACGGAGGAGCCAGGCAGGCTACAGTCCATGGGGTCACAAAGAGCTGGACATGACTCAGCATGCACGCTGGCAAAGGAATGAGTGCTTCCTTCAAAGAGACTACTGCCTCTATCCATTTTGACCTCCTCATGGCTCTGATTAGGCAAAGAAGGGAATTAATTTACTGGGTGGGATACTGAACCTGATTATTGAGGGGAAACTGAGCTGCCTATAAAACTTTATTCACTATTATACCCGGCAAAGCCAAGTTTCACAAAAACAAAACAAAATGAATAATGCTGGTTTAGTTTAAGTTGCATTAACATTGATTAATATCAGTAGAAAAGTAAACTTGTAATAAATAAAAGGTAAAATGAAATATCATAACCATGACTTTCAGGAGTACCGTGTGAGAAAGCACTATAACATTTCACACATAATTTTGTAAATGAATCCTTACCTCTAGGCTGTTTTGAATTTGTCAGTAATCATTTATTTTTTCCCAGTGAAAATGTTATATGTATTATGGTACAAAGCTTTATAATAAACAAATGCATATTATGCATATTAATGTCTATTAATACTCATATTATGTATATTAATTCTGCCACTGGGTATTCCATTAAATATAATCATGAATTAATTATAACTTATTGTGGGACTAGGAGCTCATAATCAAAAATAATTGCTTAGCATATTGTCCTGAAGAGCACAAATTCATTCAACATATTGGGCAAATGCACATTCCACTCTGCTTAAAATATCCATAGAGGTAAGAATAAGCCCATTCTAGAGAAATTTTAGTCCATTTTTTTTTCATAGTTGTTTATAGAATATTGTCAGCTTGATACAGAATCTTCCTCAGCGTAATTTCTATCCATTACTTTCATTATACTTCTCTCATCTGGGGTTTTGTTTTATACATCTAATTCCTCTTATGAGGGTGTCCTTTTAATAACTTAAAGACAATATTCATACCCCCTCCGATTTTTTCCTTCCACAGGCAAATTTAATTTCACATACATAAACTTTTCTTTTCCTCAAAATCCTGTTCTTCCTCTTTGGGACGCATTCTATGTTAGATCATCACTTATTTCAAGTCTAACATTCAGATTGTATCTAAGAATTCCAGCAATGAGTTAATGCTGATCTATTTCATATATTATATATATTTTATATTTTGCATGTATATATATACATGCACATTTTAATTTAAGAACCAGACCTGGAGAGGTTCCTATTATGGCCAAAACTCACATGCCTGCTAAGAGGTAGAATTGGGGGACTCAGGGAGAATTTGGGGTTGACATATCACAGTATCTATCCAGGTTTTCCTCACTGGGCTTCCCAGGTGGCTCAGTGGTAAAGAAATCCCTCTGCTAAAATGCCGGAGAATCCCACTGACAGAGGAACCTGGTGGCCTACAGTTCATAGGGTTGCAAAGAGTTGGAGATGACTGAGCGACTAGACAACATTACAGTATTGATTCCTATCCAAATTTTCCTCACTGGCTATATCACTTCTACCCTAAAATTATGAGACAGATGAATTGCAAGATGGTACTTACCTCTCCTGCCCATAAGTCCAGTCATGAGGTCAAATTTCTGCTTGACTGAGAGAGCTGTTTGCGAAACAGAAGATGTCAAATTGTATCGCTTAAACTTTAGAGGCAAGGTGGATTTAATTACTGTAAAGATGCAACAGTAATCAGAAGTTATTAAATTTGGTATTCTATGGGGCAAAATAGATGAAAATGGTTTAAGGAATTAAAGAGGTTTTGTTTTTTTTTTTGTATAACATAAGTATTTTCTTGCTTGAAAACCTTATATCTGTTTTGACTGCCTACTGCAGTATGACAGAGTTACAGCCAGGCCAATATTAAAATTAAATCTACAATGAAGACTGAAGAGCAAATCTGATAGAGAAAATAAACACATCTGATGGAATTGCTCAGTATTATTAAGACAGTGTAGATCACTACTTGCAGAGATAAGATGTGAATATTATTGTAAAGTTTGTGAAAAATTATCTGAAGGAATTTAGTGATGCATGCATGGGATATGTAGGCATAATTGCTGAGGGAATATGTATCAGGCAGATGAAGAAAATAAAACCTACAGATGAAGAACTGCATCAACATAACACTTTCACCAGAGTGAAAGGGCAACCCATAAAATGGGAGAAAATATCTGCAAAAGAATGAATATCAGAAACACATAAAGACTTCCTACGTCTTGATAATACACGTATAAGAACAAAATCAATTTAAAAAAAAAGAAAGGACTTGAATGGGCATTTCCCCAAAGAAAACAATATATATGGCTAATAAACACATGAAACAATGCCCAATGTTACTAATAATTAGGGAAATGCAAACAAAAATGACAGTGAGATACCATTTCACACTCATAAGTATGGCTACTCTCAAAATATAGGAAATAAGAAGTGTTGACAAGGATGTGGAGAAATGGGAAATTTTATACACTGTTGATGAGAATGTAAATGGTATGGCTGCTATGGAAAACAGTATGGTAGTTCCTCAAAAAATTAAGCAGAGAATAACCATATGATACAGCAATTTCACTTCTGGGTATATATCCAAAAGAATCTGGAACATCCTAAAGAGATACTTGGTACTCCCATATTATTGCAGCATTATTTTGCATTAGCCAAAAGGTGGAAGTAACTCAAGCATCTGTTGATGGGTGAATGGAGAAACAAAATGTGCAATAAGCATACAATTGAATACTGTTCAACCTTAAAAAGAGAGTAAATTCTGACTTGTGTTACAGCATGATTAACCCTAAGCACATCATGCTAAGTGAAATATACCAATCACAGAAGAACAGGTACTGTAGGATTCCATTTATATGAGGTACCTAAAGTAATCAAATTCATAGGTATGGAAAATAGAATAATGGTTGGCAGGAATTGGGAGTAGATGGGAGTATTTTACTTTAGGTATAGAATTTCAGTTTTGCATGATAACAAGGCTTCTGTGGATGGATGATGGTGATAGGAGCACAGCAATGTGGATGTTCTTAATGCCACTGGATTGTACTTAAAAATGGTTAATTGTTAGGGACTTCCCTGGTGTCTAGTAGTTAAGACTCTGCACTTCCACTGCAGGGGATATGAGTCTGATCCCTGGTTGGGGAACTAAGACGGTGTATGGCAGAGCCAAAAAAGGAAAAGCTTAATGGTAATTTTTATGCTGTATGTATTTTGCTATAATTTTTAAATTTTCCAGTTATTTGAAAATCAAAGATGCCAATCATTGCTGCATAAATACAGAGAAGTAGTAGCAAGGGAAGTGTCGTGATATGTTACATTATGGGTTATGAAGTCAGTTCAAGACAGATATTGATGTTGCATGATGGATACCAGCTCATAGATTTCTATTCTATTAACCAACACAAAATGCAAACTAAAATTAAATATTTTGCATTAGGTAAATGATTATGAAAATATTTCAATTATATTTATGTTTATTTTGTTTCCAACATTTTGCAGATATCAAATGAACTGCATTTCTTTCTTTTTTTTTTTTAAATTTTACTTTATTTTTAAACTTTACATAATTGTATTAGTTTTGCCAAATATCAAAATGAATCCGCCACAGGCATACATGTATTCCCCATCCTGAACTCTCCTCCCTCCTCCCTCCCCACACCATCCCTCTGGGTCGTCCCAGTGCACCAGCCCCAAGCATCCAGTATCCTGCATCGAACCTGGACTGGCATTCATTTCTTTATTTCCACAAAGAGTTAGAATAGTTACTCTCTGTAGCTGAGCCAAGGACGATTTATTGAAAATCAAAGATAAATGCCTTTTATAGTTGCTCCCATATGCTTACATATTTTATGCTTTTGTTTGCATCTTATTTATTTATTTTTTGTTAACAGATGCTTTTCTTCAACTGTAAAGATTGTTTGATACACTTGAAAAGGGCACTATTCCCCCAGTGATTCGGAGAATAGAAGCCCTTGCAATGATGAACATGGCGCAGCTTTACTCATTTGGCTTTATTAATACTGTCTCTAGTTATAACTCAGTTAAAATTCAAGGCAAGGGTAAATAAAATAAAAATAGCCTGTCAATTTTATGATATTAAATTTAATGATGGCAATTTGATATAAATTTAATATTTGGCAATATGATTTTGCTTGTTTATTTGAATGACTTTACTTTCTCATTCAGCAAACCAAAAGTTGTTCATCAGAGAGAAAGCCTTGGATTCACAGGTTTATTGAAATATATTTCTATAGTATAATTTTGTTTGAATAATATTCCATAGTATGTGCATGTCTTTATGCATTTATCCATCAGTGGACACTTAGGTAGTTTGTATATCTTGGCTACTGTGAATAATGCTGCAATAAATATGAGAATGCCAGTATGTCTTAAAGATAATGATTTCATTTTCTTTGGATACATACCCAGAAGTGGAATTGATAGACCATATGTTATTTATATTTTTAATTTCTTGAGGAAATTCTGTACTGTTTTCCATAGTGGTTGTTTCAATTTACATTCCTACAAATAAGGCAAAAGAGTCCTGTTTTTTTACACATCCTAATCAGCATTTGTTATCTCTGGACCTTTTGATAATAGCTATTCTAAGTAATGTGAGTTTCCATTTGCATTTCCCTGATTAGTGGCCTTGATCTAGGTGTTTTGGACCCAGACCCTGCAGTGGGAGTCTTAAAAGTTGAGGTCTAGATGAGGAGTCCAAACTCTTTGCCCTCAAGGAGAAGCTAGGTGTTGAAGGTCCCTCCTAGTCATATGAGGGCTTCCCTGATAACTCAGATGGTTAAGAATCTGCCTACAGTGGAGGAGACACAGATTTGATGCCTGGGTCAGGAAGATGCCCTGGAGAAGGGAATGGCAACCCACTCCAGTATTCGTGCCTGGAGAATCCCATGGACATAGGAGACTACTGGACTACAGTGCGTGGGGTCACAGAGCTGGACATGACTGAAATGACTTAGCATGTCTGCATGCCCAGATGTATGGTGCCACGTTAGGACTGGGGCTTGTGTCTCTGCCTTTTCTAAACTTTTCAGTGAGGATGTTTTTTCTCACCTGCATACTGTGTAAGAGTGCCTCAGCTAGCTTCTGGGTTTATTTCAGAGGGAATTGTCCCGCCTGAAGCTATACATTCAATGTTGTTTTGTGGGAAGAAGGAAGCTTAGGAACCTTCTGTGACCATCTTGATGGTCTCCTCTTGATCTATATTGGACTTCCCTTGGGGCTCAGATGGTAAAGCGTCTTGCTTACAATGCGGGAGACCTGGGTTCGATCCCTGGGTTGGGAAGACCCTCTGGAGAAGGAAATGGCAACCCACTCCAGTACTCTTGCCTGGAAATGACTATACATTTGACTATACAAATGACTATACATCTTGGTGGGCTCCTCTTGATATATATTAAAGTTACTTATTTAAATTCATGTTAAGAACTTCTGGGCTCCCCTGGTGGCTCAGATGATAAAGAAGCCACCTGCCAATGAAGGAGACTTGGGTTCAATCCTTGTGTTGGGAAGATCCCCTGGAGAAGGAAATGGTTTCCCTCTCAGGTATTCTTGCCTGGAGAACCCCATGGACAGAGGAGACTGGCAGGCTACAATCCAAAGGGTTGCAAACAAATTGGACACAACTGAGCAGCTAACACTTTCACTTTACGAACTTCTAACCAAAAATATAGATTTTCTTTGGAGTTCCAGAAACAGTAATATATGTTTCTTTGAAACAGCTGTCATATTCTCATGTGCTTTTTTCCTATAAGCTAATTAGTCATAATTCAGCTGTCATTCTTCATATGACACGGCAGTGAACTAACGAGCACTTCATCTTAGTCAGTCTTTATCAAGTTGCTTTAAGTGGGCAGACCCTCTCATTTACACATATTTTTATTTCAATGTAGTGTCAAAATATGTGACAAATCACCGGGGTCACAGTCAAATGCAATTAGTTGTTAGTAACATTTCCATCTTTATAAATAGTAAAGCCATTTTAATTTTGCCTGGCCACCATTCTTCACACCATAACCAAGGTGTTGAGCACATCCGTCGGCTACTCCAGCCCCCTGTCGCATCCTGAGTTTACAAGGCACACCTGCCCTCTGGGAGCCACTGTTCGGTGAGGAGAACAGATCGAATATCTGAGGGAATAATACCTGCATCACTTGATTTTGATACGTTATCAAGAAGTAATGGAATGAAATATTGTTGAGCGTTCTATTTCCCATCTGAAGAACTCCTAATGATACCCGGAATACCAAATAAGAAATTTGTCATAGTGAAAGCTAAGGAAATAATGGGGTGGCAGAGACTAGTAGCTAACTGTCAAAACTTCCTCAGCCACCCCTTCATCACGGGTGCACATCATTTCTCCACCACTCTTTCACTCAGGTCTGACCTTTTGGAAGGGGATAGGGTGTAGGCAGAAGTGTTCTATTTCTGACCAAAGGCTTTTAAGTCAGCAGCATACCAGGTTCACACATCCCTTCTGTTTTGTCATCTGCATCTCATACATGGCAACCAGGTGTCTATCAGGCAGATGGTGAGTAAGCCCTAACAGATGGAAGGGTTCTGAGTGTGAACCAACAAATGAATGAGAATTACACACAGACCTGGAACATCTCCCCTCAACTATCATGTAGAGAGAAATACACTCTTAAACCACTAAGTTGTCTTGAGTATCTCATGTCATAGTTGGTTAGTAATTAACAGAATTAACAGTAATTAACAGAAATTCAGCAAATATATGATAAACAAACTGTAGATTATATGACATAATTATAAGCCAAAACAATAGTTTCATAAGCTGGATCCTGAGACCTAGGGGTGAAGTTAGTGTTAGATGAAAGGACTAATTAATCAGAAACAGACAGAGTTTCTCCAGCATAGGCCCATGGTCCTTTATGCAAACTTGATTATATATACTGACATTTTAATTTTGTAAACAATCCAAAAATGTTCTGTAGGAATACCAGGTACACTAAGTCATGGAAGAGTCCCATTTATCCTTGAGTAAACAATGAAAACCAGAATTTTGTATGGAAACTTAAATGCAAATATATGGTATTATACTTGCACTTAAACTAAAATGAACAGCCCTGACAGTCCTCAGTGAAAGAGAAATACAATATATGGATACAATTTAAATTCATATTAGGAAATACAAATACAAAATACCCTCTTAAGAAGTTTTTGATTATAACATAATTTCATCCATTACTTGTCAATATATCTTTTCATAGTTCTCCCAAGAATATTTCTGTAAATGCAGTTTGAGGGACTGGCTCTAAAATCTCTTTAAAGTGATTTTACCGTAATTGTTGCCTTTATCTATCATGAGATTCAATTTCATGTTTCATCTGCTTCCCCAATTTCCTGTTGTTAAATAGAAAAATATGTTCTGATCTTCTAAAAAATGCATGGAAATTGACTTCATCAAATGGATAGTTTTGCAGGATATAATCCATCTATTAAGGAAAGAATTTGAAAAGCTAAATAATTTAGTAATGATTTTTGTATCTGCAGTGCCTTTCTATCATTAAAAATACTTCAAATAGTCAGATAGTTGAATACATTAATTTTATATTCTAGGTTCTGTTGTTTCCTATGTTTATTCTGAAATAAACTATTTTGTAATTATTTTGTAAGTGATCTATCAGGTAATATCTTCTAAAATGTTAGGAGTAATTATTAACACAATAATTCTTGATATCAAATAATAAGATATGGATATACTTTTATTCCAGGTACAGTTGTATGCAGTCAATACTCAAGTATTCCTGTCATAAATATGACAGTTTAGATAACTTATCAAATTCACAGATATTAAAAGACAGAGTCACAATTCAAAACCAAGCCATTTGCCTGCTGAGCCCATGATTTAAACACCACTCCATGTAATTCTCCACAAATCATACTGATTTAATACAGTACTATCATTTTATGCAAAAGGAAATTAAGGCCCAAATAAGAAATATGACATCTAAGAATGAACAACAATGCAATAATAGTTTCTTTCCTTCTAGAACATTTCAGTAGGTATCAGAGTCCCATAATATAAATTTAAAAATTATCCCTTTATTTAACAAAATAACAATAATAATTTTAATAAATTATTAACATCTGCTTAGCAAAATGCAGTATTGGAATTTAGATTGAAATATAAAGATGTCCAGTAGCAGTGTCTGCACTTAGGCACAGATAGTTTACCATAAAATATGCAGTGAGGTGTGTAATAATGTTGAAGGTGTTTAAAAATAAAATCTAGGAATTTCCATTTACACAGTGAGAACACAGGGAAGAAATCATTAATATTGTTTCAACATCATAAACAACTTGTGTCACTACATCATATCTAGACTATCACAGACTTGTCTGTTACTGAAATTCTTTATTTAGAAGTGACCAACTCCAGATTTGAATAGAAGCAACCAAAAACAAACACATTACTGTGAAAATTTTTATGAAATTATTTGATGCCTGTGTAACGTTTCTCTCTTTGACATCTTTACTCTTCCCTGAAGCACAGGAGACATGGGATTCAATGCCTAAACTGCCATCTTGCTGGACATGAGTGGACAGTAACTCCCTTGAATGGGCCTCAGTACCTACCTCCACATGATTCTATTATAACCTGGCTTTTTGGTACATTTCACTTTCTTTTAACAGACAGAAAATTTGCAATATTCTCAACATTTCCAAAATGCATGCCTCTAACTCTGACTGTACATTTATCCAAAAACTCCCCTCTGCAAGCTATCTGCCATTACGGGCACAGAGGAATGAAGAACTCCATAGCAGACATCAGGCTGGGGTTATGGTCAGGGTAGCGAAGTTAGTTGGCCTACCAGTTAATAACCCTCAGAGGACATCTTAGCCAGGATGTTTGCAGCTCCATTTAGAATGTAGGATTGAAATTTTTTTTAGCTTAGCTGTGTGTTCCCTTGCCAATTATCAAAGTCATACATTCACTCTCAATATCCTGCTATATTTACTTTGATAAGTTATGACAAAATATTCTATTTTGAAATTTTATATGAGATCAATATGGGTTGAAAATATGGTTTCTTTTAATGTTCAAAGTTTGTTGTTCAGTCACTCAGTTGTGTCCAACTCTGTGACCCCATGGACTGCAGCAGTCTATGCTTCCCTGTCCTTCACCATCTCCCAGAGCTTGTTCCAACTCATGTCCGTTGAGTTGGTGATAGTATCCAATCGTCTCATCCTTTGTCATCCCCCTTCTCCTCCCGCCTTCAATCTTTCCCAGCATCAGGGTCTTTTCCAATTAGTCAGTTCTTCCCATCAGGTGGCGAAAATACTGGAGTTTCAGCTTCAACACCAGTCCTTCCAATGAATATTCAGGTTTCATTCCCTTTAGGAAATACACATGCTTTTCTATACATAGGATATTTTTGTGTGTGCTTTCAATTGTTAGTCTCACCCTGAAAAGCAGAAGCATCCTAAGGTATAATTCACATAATTTAGTTGGCTCTTGAGACTGATGATGATATACACACACTCCAAGAATATGTAAACTGTTCTTACGTACAGAAATGAGGTCTCTGGTGAAAGCTTCTCAAAAGCACATCTGAGGTGCCTTGAGAGCAAGAGCACTGTCTGGGGTTTGTTCTTTTTTATTTTTAATGTTAAAGGGGAACAGTTAGGATAAGGTTTCCCACATATAGGCAGAGACTTTCTATTTGAATTTCCTACTTGCACCAAAGAGGTGAGAACCCAGACTTTCTATCAGCTTGTCTTGATGTGGTACCTAAGTGGGAGTGGGGTGTGGTTGAGGCTTCACACTGTTAGCAAACAGTAAAAAATGGAGTCAGATCCCTTATTTCATTTTTTAAATCATTTAAAGAAATAGAAATAGTAGTACTCTTGATAATGTCACCACTGAGAGATATAAGAAAGTAAACAACAAGGTGTTAAGATGACATGCAGAGCTTTGTGTCTGTAAGAAGGATCACCCCCTGGTAACAATACATACCAGATGCCTGGAGGTCTCAGGTGCTTGGATAGATGGGCTTGTCTCTGGCCAGGACTTGCCCTAAAGGAGGACTTCAGGGAAGTCCATGAGAGCACTGCATGTTCCTATCACACTCTCTATTTTGACTAAAAAGGAAACCTCATGGGGAGGAAAGAAAAGAACCCATAGAGTTAACACTGACCCCACCCACACATTTCCCGCAAGACATCATCATAGTGGATCTCATCATGCCCTACAGATCATCGGACCTCAGTTGTAGCAGAAGCTGAAGCTTCTAGGGATGTCATCATCCAATGAGTTGTTCTGTGTATGTTGCTAGGCAACCCATTAATGATACCCCATCTGAGATGCCTTTCTGATCCTCCAAAATCTTCTACCATTCTTGCTCATACTCACAGTCAATTACTTGCAAAATCTTTATCTTTTCTTCTTTATCTTTCTCAGGGTGAGTGTATATCCTTCTCTTATTGAACCTAGTTATTTCCTGTGAATGTTACTTCACTCTTACCACCTAATCAAAATACCTTTTAGTATTCCTCTGCATCACATCTATGCCCCACATACTGTAGGAAGTTGGTAAAGGTTCTACGTGTTCTTTGGTAGTATTTCACATGACTGTGTGTACTCCTTGTTGCCACAGCACATACTCACATGACAGTGTGACATCTACTATCCCTCCTAGGATGGATGATGTCTATTGTGCTAAACTTGGCAATTTTTGTATGCTGGAAATAAACTTGATTCTTTTGAACTCACTCCCATCTTTTTCTATATTCTTGACTTCTTAAATTTATTAATTAACTTTTTTCTCTTACAATATCAACACACTTTTATCCTTTCCAAAATAGATATAGAATAAACAAAAGCTAAATGGTTAACTAGATTGTTTTTGTATGTGCCTTTGAAATATAATTGGGTGCAATTTTTCGTAGTCTGTTTTAAACAACTGACGGTTAATAAGCGCAATGGAAATAAAGATTAATTGCCTTAAAATTTACCAAATCTTCAGAGAATTTGTAAGTTTCATTGATTTGTCCTCTGCCTTCTTTCAAAAGTTCTAAATGTACAAGAGCTGAACGACTGCATTTGGAAACTTATTTTTCCTTAATTTTTGTTGGGTATACAGCATATATCTATGTCACAAACTAAATATAAAAAGTCATACATTTTAAAATATGTTAAAAATTGTGTGCTTTGGGCTTCCCACTACTAGATTCTGCTAGTAGTAAAGAACCCACCTACCAGCGCAGGAGATGCAAGAGACTGTGGGTTGGATCCCTGGGTCTGGAGAATCCCCTGTGGAAGGAAATGCAACCCACTCTAGTATTCTTGCCTAGAAAATTCCATGGACAGAAGAGACTGGCGAGCTGCAGTCCATGGGGTGGCCAAGAGTTGGACATAGCTGAAGCAATTTAGCACGTATGGAAGACAAATATTCCAGACGTGCTCACTTTCATAGTTCAGTTGGTAAAGAATCTGCATGCAATGCAGGAGATCCCGGTTGGATTCCTGGGTTGGGAAGATTTCTGGAAGAAGGGAAAGGCTACCCACTATTCTGGCCTGGAGAATTCCATGGACTGTATAGTCCATGGGGTTGCAAAGAGTTGGACACGACTGAGTGACCTTCACTTTCACTTTTCACTTTAGAGGCACATATGCTAAATATTTCACATGTGTAACCGACGGTGCTCCTGTGATCAACATATATGCAGAGTAAAATGTAGAACCTGAGACTTTGACTGCTCCTGTGTTTGGAACATGGCATCAACATGCCTCACACCCACTGGAAGACACCCCATCTCGTGCACTGACACCGACTCAGATAAATACACAGCTCCCAACTGCTCGGCCTCAGAAGCCATCCAAGCAATTTTAAAATCAATTTGGTGTTTGACAGGGAGCCATCGCAGTTCCCACAGGAAAGCAGTGGCATGCTGAGGCCATTTAGTGTGAATAAAATTCTGACAGCAGCATTTTGCTGAAGTTGAGCCTTTGCGACATTTTTCTTTTTCTTTTTTTTCCCTAAAAGACCACTTAAAAGGGAAATGATGATAGTCTAACCTATAGGTTAAAACAGCAAAATCTATTGTCTCAACATCAGTGGGACAACAGTTGGTAGATGCTTTCTGTTTTTAAGGCAATTATAAAATTAAATTCTTGTCATAGATCTGAAATTAGGATACAAAGTCGAGGGTTCATTCCCAATTAGCTACCAAATGTTTGGCACAAGCACAATGACCACTGCCATTAAGTTAGAAAGACAAGAAGCTTCAGGAATAGTGCATCTCCAGCAGCAATTTTAATCTAACCATTTTGGCATCATTGCCTATATCATTTAATATATATTGAATGATGATACTAAATCAAATTATTTTGTTCTATATGTATTTTTGAAAGTCCATAACAATTGTATTTGCATTTAAATCACCACTGTATATATCATAATCAATATTATCTATTGTAGCATTAATCCTACTGAATACTAGACATTAATATTATCTACCCTAACCTTTGTAATTCTAGTATATATACTTACTTTCTCACTTCTCAGAGGACCATTGCGTTTCATTCATAAATGAGTGGAAAAATACTACAACAATAAAGCATTTTTCTCTCTGTCGTTAAAACACTTATCTTTCATTCTAAATGGTCTGAAAAATTTTATGATGTAACTGTCTTTCATATGCAATTTCTGATTTTAAATATAAGCAATCGGTTTTCACTACATCAACCTGCTGTTAAAAGAATTGAAAAAAGATGTGTGTGTGATGCGGGGAGGGTAGACAGACAGATATGGGAGAAATTAGAAAAAGTATTTTTAGGTAAAAATAAACACAAACCCCAAAGCCTGTCAGAATGAATGTAATTTAGCTAATGTGTATACCCTACACATAAAAAATATTTTCCTCACATTTTCATCTCATGAAGGCAAATGGAACCTGGTGGGAAAAGTTCAGTGCAAAGGATCAATTTCTCTTCTCTCTCCCTCTCTGTCTCTCTGTCTCTGTCTCTACAAGTACATAGCGGAAGCACTATGATGGGACAGATGGCCACGGACGGTAAAGTATGGCCATACTAGAATGCATGTAGGTCTAAGGTGGGCTTTTGTCATTATCTCCAAACAATTGGAAACCTATTAATTTTAAAGCTACAGATATACTACAAGAACCTCTGAAATCCTGCAAATATATTACTTGCTATCATTCATATCCACTCTGAAGAGCTGAAGATACTGTTTTGTTCCAAAGTGTTTATTTAATTTTGGAAGACAAATACATAAATTTGATATGTTTTATTTGTTATTGAGATAAATTTTACATAGGATAAAAATAATCACTTCAACATATAGAATTCAGCAGCATTCAGAACATTCACAATATTGTGCAACTCCCACTTGCATCAAATAATTTTCATCAACGCCCAGAAAACCAGACATTCACTGAAGAGTCGTTCCATTCGGTGCCCCAGCAGAGCCCTGACAAACACCTATCCACCTTCGGGCTCCATTGTTTATTCTGTTTTAATATTTTATAAAATACAATGACATAATTTGATGTTTTGTGGCTAGATTCTTTCACTAAGCATAAGTTTTCAAGGCTCATGCATGTTTAGGATGTATCAGTACAAAATTCATATTATATGGTTGACTAATATTCCATTGTATAGAGGTGCTGTGCGCGCAGTCCAATCTGATCCTTTGCCACCCCATGGACTGTAGCCCGCCATGCTCCTCTGTCCATGGGGCTTTCCAGGCAAGAATCTTGGAGTAGGTTGTCATGCCCTCCTCCAGGGGATCTTCCCGAACCGGGTATGGACTCTGCATCTCCTGCTGTCTCCTGCCCTGGCAGGTGGGTTCTTTACCACTGAATCACCAAGGAAGCCCATTGTATGGATATAACACAATTTGCTTTTCCTTTCATCTTTTGATGAGCGTTTGGTTTTGTCCCAGCTTTTGGCTATAATCAATAGTGCTGCAGTGAGCATTTGTATCCAAATATTTGTTTGAACACCTGTTTCAATTCATGGGCTAGTTGGTTGTCTGTATATCTTTTTCAAAGAAATGTCTGCTTAAGTACTTTACCTATTTTTAATCAGATTGGTTGTTGTTAAGTTGTAAAAATTATTTTTATATTCTGAATATTAGACCCTTTTCAGATTTATGCTGCTGCTAAGTTGCTTCAGTCGTGTTCAACTCTGTGCGACCCCAGAGACGGAAGCCCACCAGGCTCCCCCATCCTTGGGATTCTCCAGGCAAGAACACTGGAGTGGGTTGCCATTTCCTTCTCCAATGCATGAAAGTGAAAAGTAAAAGGGAAGTCGTTCAGTCGTGTCTGACTCTTAGCGACCCCATGGACTGCAGCCCACCAGCCTCCTCCATCCATGGGATTTTCCAGGCAAGTGTGCTGGAGTGGGGTGCCATTTTCTCCCACTCTGTAGATTGTCTTTTCTCTTACTCGATAATGTCCTTTGATACAACAAAACTTATTTTTAATAAGCCAAATCTGTTTATATTTTCTTTTGTAGCATATGCTTTCTTTATAATATCTAAAAGTTCATTGCTAAATCTAAAGTTTTGAAGGTCTACTCCTCTGTTTCGCCTGAGAATTTTAGGATTTCAGCCAGTATATTTAGGTCTTTGGTCCATTTTGAGACAGCTTTTGTTTACAGTGTAGGGTCTGAGTTCAACTTCATTCACTGTGAGGTCAAAATTCAGTTAATCAAGAATCATATATTGAAGAAACTATTCTTTTTCACTGTATGGTCTTGGGCCCCTTTTGAAAATATATATATATAACCATTTATAGTAATTCTATTTCATTAGTCTGTCTATTCTTATTGTAGCATCACTCTGTTTTGACTATATTAGCTTTGTGTAAGTTTTGAAATCAGTAGGTATGAGTCTTCAAACTTTGTTCTTATATTTCAAAATTGTTTATTTGAAATTCCATATGAATTAAAGACTGCCTTTTTTATTTCTGCAAAAACTTCTACAGGGATTTCACTGCATCTGTAGATCATCTTAGGTAGCATTGTCATCTTGACAATATTAACCTTCCAATCTATCAACATAGGTTGTCTTTCCACTTATTTAAATATTCTTTCATCTTTTTCAGCAGTGTTTTGTAGCTTTGAGCATATAGTCTTTTGTCCCCTTAGATAAGTTTATTCCTAGATATTTTTTTTTTTTTTGGCATTATTGGAAATGGAATTGTGTTCTTAGTTTCCCTTTCAGATAATTTATTGCTAGTGCATTGACACAAAAGGAATTTATATGTGTTGATCTTTTATCCTGCTATTTTGCTAATCTAGCTTTTAGCTCTAATAATTTGTTTGTGGTTACTTCAGGATTTTCTATACATATAAGATCATGTTACCTGCAAATACTACCCAATAGACAGGTTAAAACAGACAACATACTTCTTTGAGGCTAAAGTATTCTCTGCTTCTTCTTGAATAGGGTCCAGGCCCCACACAGGCTATATGAGCCACATTCTTCAATACTATTACAAAGCCAGGGAGAAGCTGGGACAGGCAGAAATAAAGTCATCGTTAATTTCTCTTACATTTTTTTTGTTGCAATTTTTGAAAATTCAGTGTTCATTTATTTGCTATAAACTTTTGACTATTTTCATAGTTCTGCTAAAGTGGATAATGACAATTTTTCCTCAAAAATTTGTGATTTTCTCTGGAAGCGCTAGTCCTTAGAGCTACCTACATTTGTCTAATTTTTTTCATGGCAATCAAAGCCAGTTAAATTTGGATAACACTAAAAAACAGGTGTTTTCTAGATTATCCTTGGTTAATCAAAGGAGTTAATCTATGGGGGAAAAAAAAAAAAAAAAACTGATCCCACCAACTCATCACAGAGAGGAAACAAGTTAGCTCTAGGAAACTCAAAGGCTGAAAGCAGATTCATCAAGAAGTTGTTGTCATCGTGATAATTCAGATCCAGAGTGTTTACATGTAACTGTGTCTGTGCAACATTCTAATTCTCAGGATTAAGGATCTTTTTGCACTGAAACCCTGGAGGTGTTAGATGATAGATTCTCTTAGGAATACTATGGAGAGAGGGGAAGTTATCTAAAGGAAAGTAGAAATGAAAATGAAATGTCCTCTAAAACAAGGAGGGCTAAGAACAGGCACACACAGGCTGCACAAAACCCCCATTCCAACCCATTCTTAATATATGTGCACAATCACACATTGTTCCCATGAATGGAGCTGCAAACTCATGTCTATTCAACTTTAGAACCTTCCTCGGGAACCCAAGAAGCAAAGGCAACTGTTCAGTTAGATTGTAAAGACAACACTGCTGTGGTCCTGAGATTCAGTGGGTGTCTCAAAGCTCATTACAAGCTCATGAGGTGCTGGTGCATATTTACAGCATCAGAGTCTGCCTTAAAAACATTATTTTTTTTTAATTGTGAAATCCTCACTGCTAAATCAGACTAGTAGAATCTTCTCCCTACAATCCTGAAAAAGATTATTTCATAATGTTTGCTTTAAAAGCACGCATGTTAATCTCAACTCTCTTTGTTTTTGAATATAAGCCTGTAGTACTAGTCTACAGTTGAAAGTAAACAAGAAAATACAGTCATAAAATGACTAAGGAAGAAGAAAATGGAATAAGAATTACAGTGTCAAACTTTACTTCTAATTTCCCTTCAGAATACCCAGAATTATCATTAGATATTTGTTGAATTATTCATGCCGTTTGCATGCTACTTACTTACTATTCCTGTAGTTTCTTTATGACAATACATTATTTGGAGATGTTACTATTTCTACACATGGATCCTAGTTGGTGTATTTTTCTTTATTCTTAGTACATTTCTGTTCATGCTTACAGTCCCAAGTGAAAATGTTTCTGTTTGTCATAGAGAATAAACCCAAGAATTTCAGTTTTTTTTTATGTTCAAATTACAGATTTGTTACAGGGAATGAAGTACATTAATTTCATGATATTTGGCTTGAATATTTCATGTGTCCCTTTCCACTCTAGATATTCATACAAAAATAGTCAAAAAATAACTAGAGAAAAAATTATATTTTATTTGGTTTTATTCTGACTATATATGCCTTGTCAGATGGCACTAGTGGTAAAGAAAATTGCCTGCCAATGCAGGAGACATAAGAGATGTGGATTCCATCCTTGGGTTGGGAAGACCCCTGGAGGAGGGTCTGACAACCCACTCCAGTATTCTTGCCTGGGAAATCTCATGGACAGAGGAGCCTGGATGACTACAGTCCACAGCATCACAAAGAGTCGGACACAACTAAAGCGACTTAGGACAACACACAGCACAGATATACCTCATTCCACTCTTTTTGTTAAGGATCATCAGATCAGATCAGATCAGTCGCTCAGTCGTGTCCAACTCTTTGCGACCCCATGAATCGCAGCATGCCAGGCCTCCCTGTCCATCACCAACTCCCGGAGTTCACTGAGACTCACGTCCATCGAGTCAGTGATGCCATCCAGCCATCTCATCCTCTGTTGTCCCCTTCTCCTCTTGCCCCCAATCCCTCCCAGCATCACAGTCTTTTCCAATGAGTAACTCTTTGCATGAGGTGGCCAAAGTACTGGAGTTTCAGCTTTAGCATTACTCCTTCCAAAGAAATCCGAGGGCTGATCTCCTTCAGAATGGACTGGTTGGGTCTCCTTGTAGTCCAGGGGACTCTCAAGAGTCTTCTCCAACACCACAGTTCAAAAACATCAATTCTTTGGTGCTCAGCCTTCTTCACAGTCCAACTCTCACATCCATACATGACCACAGGAAAAACCATAGCCTTGACTAGATGAACCTTTGTTGGCAAAGTAATGTCTCTGCTTTTTAATATGCTATCTAGTTTGGTCATAACTTTCCTTCCAGAATGTGGTCCACTGGAGAAGGAAATGGCAAACCACTTCAGTATTCTTGCCTTGAGAACCCCATGAACAGTATGAAAAGGCAAAATGATAGGATACTGAAAGAGGAACTCCCCAGGTCAGTAGGTACCCAATATGCTACTGGAGATCAGTGGAGAAATAACTCCAGAAAGAATGAAGGGATGGAGCCAAAGCAAAAACAATACCCAGCTGTGGATGTGACTGGTGATAGAAGCAAGGTCCAATGCTGTAAACAGCAATATTACAAAGGAACCTGGAATGTCAGGTCCATGAATCAGGGCAAATTGGAAGTGGTCAAACAAGAGATGGCAAGAGTGAATGTCGACATTCTAGGAATCAGCGAACTGAAATGGACTGGAATGGGTGAATTTAACTCAGATGACCATTATATCTACTACTGCGGGCAGGAATCCCTCAGAAGAAATGGAGTGGCCATCATGGTCAAAAAAAGAGTCCAAAATGCAGTACTTGGATGCAATCTCAAAAATGACAGAATGATCTCTGTTTGTTTCCAAGGCAAGCCATTCAATATCACAGTAATCCAAGTCTATGGCCCAACCAGTAATGCTGAAGAAGCTGAAGTTGAACGGTTCTATGAAGACCTACAAGACCTTTTAGAACTAACACCCAAAAAAGATGTCCTTTTCATTATAGGTGACAGGAATGCAAAAGTAAGAAGTCAAGAAACACCTGGAGTAACAGGCAAATTTGGCCTTGGAATACGGAATGAAGCAGGCAAAGACTAATAGAGTTTTGCCAAGAAAATGCACTGGTTTAGAATCATATCCACTAGCATTAATCCAACAGTGATTGTAGGAAGGGCAATACAATCAGAATCAGTTATGTAAGGACTGAAAATGTATTAAGCATATTTTGCAGTTCTAGAAAATAATAAATGAACTAGTCCATAAAATAAAAATTGACTTTTCTTTATGTTAAATTTACTCATGTCATGGATAGTTTTACGTACTTAAAGCAACTAAGATGTAGTCTTTTCTTTAGAGTAATGCTGCTGCTGCTAAGTCACTTCAGCCGTGTCCGACTCTGTGCGACCCCATAGACGGCAGCCCACCAGGCTCCCCCACCCCTGGGATTCTCTAAGCAAGAACACTGGAGTGGGTTGCCATTTCCTTCTCCAATGCATGAAAGTGAAAAGTGAAAGTGAAGTCGCTCAGTTGTGTCCGACTCTTAGCGACCCCATGAACTGCAGCCTACCAGGCTCCTCCGTCCATAGGATTTTCCAGGCAAGAGTACAGGAGTGGGGTGCCATTGCCTTCTCCATTTAGAGTAATAATTTATCTAACAATCTGATATTTTAAGCCAGTCAACTGTAACAAAATGTAAGCTAATTCATCTCCTCAGCGACAGGGAAAATAAATGTCACATACGTCATGTGTGTTCTTGCATGGGTGGGGTAGAGTAGGGTATTAATTGTCCTGGTATTAAAGAACAAAATGCATTCTACTGTAGCCAACATTTAAACTGAGGATCTCAGGGGAGGAGTTTTGTAGAGAGAATTTTCGACTCATTTCTTTATTGTGTTTATTCATTTTTTCCCCCACAAATGATGACATGATTTGTTTGGTCAGATAAATGACTGTTCATATAAAGTCTAACTATCTCTCCCTTAACCATAAGTTCATTTTTTAAATCTGTGAGTCTAAGTTCTGTAAGTAAGTTCATTTGTACACACTGCTATATTTAAAATGGATAACCAACAAAGACCTACTGTGTAGCACATGGAGCTCTGCTCAATATTCTGTGTCAGTCTGGATGAGGAGGTTTGGGGGACAGTGGATACATGCATATACATGGCTGAGTCCCTTCGCTGTTCACCTGAAACTGTCATAGCATTGTTAATCAGTTATACCCCAACACAAAATGCTTTTGGTGTTAAAAAGATTAAAATTTAAAAAAAGAAAAGAAAAATTTGAAAAGAAAAAAGTGATTTATCACGAGGATATGAAATACTCTTGGAGAGTTATAAACTCAAAATATAATGTTATAAACATTAGCAAGGATCAAGAAATCTAAAAAAAAAAGAAGAAGAACCTACTGAAGGTGATGTAAAATGCTACACTAATTGCCAAACAGGAGAGTACAAAACATCTAGAAATATGATAAAATGTAAGGACATCTGTGGCAATAAGAAAATTCAATAGATTCTGAGAGAAAAGATACAAAGCAGATAATTAGAAACAACTCAGTTTGATATAAGGAGACAATGAAGTCAGTTTTCAAAGTATTGAAAGCAAAGTTAATTCTGTAATTTTAAAATCATTATTATAAATAACATTTAAAGAAGAGAGCACAGTCAAGATTTCCCTGGGAGTACAAAGCTTTAGTAGGTTTATAATAGGAATATCATCTTGAAAAACACCCTTTGAAAAACCAATTCAAAAATAACCCATGTAAAGCCCAAGAATGCAGTAATACCTATTGGTAGGAAAGGATGATTAAATAATCTAATCAACTTAGTTATTTCATTAAAAAAAACAACAACAACAAAGGCTACTGCTGTGGCTGTGGTTTAATTGCTATGCTGTGTCCAGCTCTTTGCAACCCCATGGACTGTAGCCCGCCAGACGCCCCTGTCCATGAGATTTCCCAGGCAAGAATACTGGAGTGGGTTGCCATTTCCTTCTCCAGGGAATTTCCTCACCCAGGGATCAAACTCAAGTTTCCTGCTTTGCAGGTAGATTCTTTACTGCCTAGCCATGAAGAATTCTCCACAGGGGCCACTAAATAAATAAATCATGCAGAAAGAGAGGGGAGCAGAGGAAGGAACATGAGACACAACTGTGCTGCTGTACTTGCTCCTTTGGGGACAGATGAGACTCTTCACTTGGAACCTAGAGGCAATAATGAAAGACGGAGATGATGAGTATGAAATTGAACACCCAAGACCACATGCAGGGGCAGGAGGAGCTGCAGGTGGGGTTAGAATGAAAAGTGGAGAGAGAGAGGATAAGTGACAGTAGATGCCGAAGACCAACCTCAGTGTTGGAAGGTGTAGCTGGTTTCAATAACCTCCATCTTCTGGGTCTCTTCTCAGGAAGACATGCCCACTGGAACCTCAAGGAGCTACTCCCTGAATGTCTGTAGAAAAGTGGATCATGGGTGTTAGTATTATTTATTAAGCTGTCTATCTGTTTCCTATATTGTGTTACCTGTGTATTTTATTTTCTCAATAAAAATTTTCAAATGTTAATAATAAATTTAAAATGTGGAATGAAACAAAGTACATCTTTTCAAGGACCCATGTATGATTCATGAAGATGTATTATATATTTGCCCTCCAGAAAAATCTCAGTAAGTTCCCCAAACTAGAAATGATGCATACCAAACTATTTTGTATTATTTTCAAGAAGCGTAAATTTAGAAGCAATAGTTACATTTTTTTTTTTTCTTGCCTGGAGAATCCCAGGGACGGGAGAGCCTGGTGGGCTGCTGTCTATGGGGTCGCACAGAGTCAGACACGACTGAAGTGACTTAGCAGCAGCAGCAGCAGCAGAAAACAAACAGAAAGCCATGTAGAAAAATCTCAGGTCCATGAGGAACTACAAGCTGAGACGCGTGATTTCCAAAAAACAGTAGTAATGAAAACATCTTGTATTAGACTCTATGAAGTGAAGTGACAGTTGCTCAGTTGTGTCCGCCTCTTTGCAACTTTATGGACTATACAGTCCATGGGATTCTCCAAGCCAGGATACTGGAGTGGGTTGCCATGCCCTTCTCCAGGGGACTTTTCCAACCCAGGGATTGAATCCTGGTCTCCCACATTGCAGGTAGTTCCTTCACCAGCTGAGCCACCAGGGAAGCCCCAGAATACTAGAGTGGGCTGCCTATCCCTTTTCCAGTGGATCTTCCCACCCAGGAATCAAACCGGAAGTGAAGTGATAGTCACAAAGTCCTGTTCGACTCTTTGCAACCCCATGCACTATAGAGTCCATGGAATTCTCCAGGCCAGAATACTGCAGTGGGTAGCCTTTCCCTTCTCCAGGGCATCTTCCCAACCCAGGGATGGAAACCAGATCTCCCGCATTGCAGGCGGATTCCTTACCAGCTGATCTAAGAGAAAATCAGACTCTATGAGTAAAACTAAAGCAATGCTCAGAAGTTAGGGGCTTGATACACTTATATCATTATGTGTATACAAATACATAAATATCTTTAAATACATTTTTATAAGAATACATGAATTATTCATCTGAAGTTGGAAAATGTTTAAGAACTCTATCATAAAACAGAAGTAAATAAGTAAATAGGAAGCAAAGATATAAAAGATAACTGAGTTAGAAAACAGAAAATCCGTAGACTACCATAAATATAAATGTAAAAATATGCCCATAGGCAAAAGTCAGTAAAAGAGAATGATTTCTCAGTATGTAATCTCGCGACACAGGAATAAAGTACAAATACACAAAATAAGAAATAGCTAGGGAGGAAAAAAGACTAAAATCATTGAAATTTTAAAAAATAACAGATTTCAACTTTGCACAAGTCTATTTTAATGCATTTGAAAGTCTGACTTAAAATACCAACTTATCAAAACTAGTCTGTGATGAAATAGAAGAGTCTAAATAGATCAATTTCCCTTTATGCTTTCATAAAGTTTTCTAACATGTCCCAAAATAGTAGGCTCAGACAGTTTCACAGGGAAAAATTTTCCACAACTTAAAGAAAAAAGAATATTTAAAAATTAACTATATTATTTAATAACATATAGAAGTTTTTTAAAAACAAAATTTTAATTAAGTAAATATAACAAAAACACTAAAAATTTAAGTGAAAAGAGAAAGTTGTTCAGTTATGGCCAACTCTTTGCAATCCCATGGATTGTCCATATAATTCTCCAAGCCAGAATACTGGAGTGGGTAGCCATTCCTTTCTCCAGGGGCTCTTCCCAACCCAGGGATCAAACCTAGGTCTCCCACATTGCAGCCAGATTCTTTTTCAGGTGAGCCACCAGGGAAGCCCAAGTATACTGGAATGGGTAGCCTATTGCTTCTCCAGTGGATCTTCTGACCCAGGAATCAAACAGGGATCTCCTGCATTACAAGTGGATTCTTTACCAGCTGAGCTGCCAGGGAAGCCCTTGTCCCAAAAGAAGCCTCTATCCAATAGCTTACAGATATTAAGTAAACATAAAATGAACTCACATAAATATTGTTGCAGAACCCCTAAGCAAACATTTGCAAAGAAAATCAAATGTCATCATCAAAAAGTAATACATCAAACAAGTTAAACTAGTTGAAAAAATAGACATGTATTACAATATTTGAGAAACTATTCAACATTAATATAATGAATTATTTCTTTTCTAAGAATTAAAAAAAAATTATTTATGGACTAGCTAGAGAGAAGGAAATGGCAACCTACTCCGTAATCTTTCCTAGGGAATCTCATGTTCAGAGGAGCCTGGCAGGCTATAGTCTATGGAGTTGCAGAGAGTTGGACATGACTTAGAGACTAGACATACACACACACATCTCCATATATGACGAGAACAACAAATGATACAAAGATGAATAGATTCCTCTTTAACAACTTTTTTCATGAATATAAATACACATAAACATCTCCAATCCACTATTGTCCCTGTGTAGGAAATAGTAGACATGTTCTTTGTACAAGGAGCCATGTTTATAATCATTATGAGTGTTTAATATTTAATCAGATGTATCTATTGACGTACGTAGATAGGAACTTTCAAGTGAGTGGCAGATAAAATAATCAGACGAAAACCTATTGTAAGCAATAACAAAATTCTTAAATAGTAAGATACAATGTTAGTATACAGATATAGACTTCATATATACAAACAAAATACATAAAATTACAAAGGATTGCTTTAATATGTCCAAAATAGAATAAGAAATCTCATACCACTTGTGAAAGACTCAACTGCAAATGTAAACAAATGAGAAATTATGCTGTGTTCTTGAAGTGAGAAGCTCAGCATCATAAAAATATCTCCAAGTTAATGTAAAAATTTAAAGCAATTTGAATAAAAATAGCATCTGATTTTTTTTTCCTCTGGAATTATGCAAGAAGTTTTTAAAGTTTAAATGTAAGTATTAATGAATAGTAGTAACTAGGAGCGGAGAAGGCAATGGCACCCCACTCCAGTACTCTTGCCTGGAAAATCTCATGGGCAGAGGAGCCGGGTGGGCTGCGGTCCATGGGGTCGCTAAGAGTTGGACACGACTGTGCGACTTCACTTTCACTTTTCACTTTCATGCATTGGAGAAGGAAATGGCAACCCACTCCAGTGTTCTTGCCTGGAGAATCCCAGGGACGGGGGAGTCTGGTGGGCTGCCGTCTGTGGGGTAGCACAGAGTCAGACACAACTGAAGCGACTTAGCAGCAGCAGCAGCAGCAGTAACTAGGAGCAGTTGAGTCTAGACCATCAGGTAAAACTACTCTAAAACTATAATAATTTAAATTCTGTGATATCAGATTAAAAATAGGCAAAGAACAAAATAAATAGTCCTAAAAAGACTTTCATATATAGTAATATAGAATATGAAAAATGTAATGACTGATTTTATCAATTCAGATAAAGAAAGGGAAAAAATAATGGGTGAGAAAAGGAAGAAATGTCTGAAAATATAAAATTAAAGATGAGTAACAGTATCTAAGACAGGTATGTAGAAATGACCATCATGAATCATTACTTGTTAAAAAATTAGGAAATTTAAATAAAAGCCATAAATGTCTAGGAAATTAAGAATTGTTAGATTTCAATGAAAAATATTAATAAACACATAAATGTTAAAACAAGTATTATTAACTAAACTATATTACATATACTGCATGCATGTGTGTATGACAGATGGCTTTATATGTAAGCAATAGGTCAAGAAACCAAGATGTCTCTTAGGGAATTTATTTTTTTAGTTTTTCAAAATAATAAAAAGGGAATGAGATACCCAAGTCACTTTGTGGGTTAAAAAATGAACCTGATGTGATGGTAAATTTTATGTGCCAGCTCTGTATGACAAGGTGCCCAGATTATTTGGCTAACTGTTATTCCTGGGCATGTCTGTGAAGATGTTTTCAGATAAAATTAGTGTTTGAATCAGAGGACTGAGTGAAGCAGTTTACCTTCTGTGGGTGGGCATCGTCCAATCCATTGAGAGCCTAAATAGAATAAGATGTCTGTGGAAGGAAGAATTTGCCATGATTACACGGGCTGGGACATGCATCTTCTGCTCTTGTTGTCATGATACTCTGCCTCAAGGGACCCCACGTTTCAATTACGACAACTGCTGTTCCTCTCTATTCTCTGTTAGCAACATATCCCTAGATTGCATACGAAGTCACGTTAAATATTGTCTCCTGCTATGTATTCCACAGTACAGGGCCCTTCTCAGGACCAAGGCATATTTTAAGCTTTGTTTCCAGTATTTAAGTTTAGATTAGATTAATTTTCTTTATTTGTTCACTCCTAGCACAAAGCAAGTTTTGTTCCATGCAAGGTAAGATTTGTGCCGAGCATATTTCCCCATCCATTGGTGTTGATTCAGCAATGTGGTTTGTTTGGTCAATGGAATTAGTAAAGAAATTACAGTCATACTACTTCTAAGCCAAGTCTTCAAGAGGTTGTTCATGTTTCTGCCTGTTCCTTTGCACTTCTGTGAGCACCATGAGAAGGGTGTGCACTAATTAGCTGCTGATCCAAAGACAATGCAGCGAGGTATGGAGCATATCCAAACGGAACTCAAGGTCGAAAGCCAACGCCAACTGACTCTAGGCGTGAAACAGAGCTTCCCCATGCAATCCACAGACAAATGAAAAGGAAAACAGGACGGTTTAGGCTGTCTTGTAATGCAGTGTTATTTTAGTGAAAACTGAGTAATAGGATTGGGTAAGCAGAATCATGTCGCATTGATTCTCCGCATTAAAGGGACATTTAGACAGGAAAGTCTTTATAGATGCAGTTCTACACTTAATGTGATTATAAATAGCTTAATATCTATATTGAAGGCATATTATAAGCAATTATTATTTGAGAGATGCTAAGTCTCAGTGGCATAAATCAAGTTGCAGAAAATATCATTTGAAAGAAGATTGTTCAAAAACACAATCATTTTGTTAATATGACTGGATCAGTGCTTCCCAACTGGTGCTGTAATAAAGAATCCATCTGGCAATGCAAGACACACAAGAGATGCAGATTCGCTCCCTGGGTGGGAAAATCCCCTGGAGTAGTAAATGGCAACCCTCTCCAGTACTCTTGCCTGGAAAATCCTGTGGAAAGAGGAGCCTGGTGGGCTACAGTCCATGGGGTCACAAAGAGTCAAACACAACTGAGCGACTGAACATGCACACGTGTTCCAACTCTGTCCCCAGAGCTAGAAATTTTCTTCATACAATGTTTATACACCAACTAGTGCTGTCTTTCTTCTTGCCATTGGTATTCTGAGATTTCAAGAGATCTTGGTTTGTTAAAAAGCCAGATTATCCAGCGGAAAAAAAAAAAAAAACCTTAGTCCCAAAGAGATGGACTAATGAAAACAAGGGTGAAAAATGGTCTTTTTTTTTTATAAGGGTTAGTTTGTTAGCAAAGGTGCAGCAACTTATTTGTATTTTAAAATTAGAAATGGTCCAGGTGAAGCTGAGAAACATTTCTGAAAGATTTTCTATTTAATTTGCTTTATTCACTCAATTATTTTTCTGGCAGGTGTCTGTATATATTCTGGTCTAGTACACATGGAAAATTCCATTTGTGAATACAAAGTAGTGCCCACTTTTCTCAGTGAATGGACATCTTCAGAAAGGTAGATGGCCTAATTTAGTAATGTTGCACCTAGTAAGATTTTAGAGAACTCATTAAGTTGGTAAATGATGAGGCAAAATGAAACTGCTAATGGCAGACTAAGTAGGCTACTGTTCTGGGTACTTATTAGCTCTCTAATATGAATGTATGTAAGACACTGCTTCTTGGCAACCTCAGTCTAGCCAGCCAGAGTATCTGGTGCCAATCAGTGTATCACTTGACTAGAGGCATCTATCTAGGAAAATAGAGCATTGGGGAGAAATTATAAGCAGCAAGAAGCTGTTAAACAAATATGCTTATAAGGGCAGCTGAATCAATACAGAGAAATAATTTAGCAAATTCCAATTCTATCAAGAATGAATCCACCAATTTGGATCTCAGAGTCTCAAAGAAATATAGTGAAACAGAAAGCCACTATTTATTAAAAGAACTTTTTGAGTTAGGTTTTTTTATTTTTCCATTCCATAACCCACCATCTCCTTGAGATATGTAAGCTGGGCCCAGTTGGCAAGAAGGGTCTGATAAGTCAAGGTAAGGAAGGGGTCTGGAAATATTTTTCAGGTTATGTGAATGATAAAATCTTACACTATGCACAAGCTACACAATAACTTGAACATAGTTATGAAAGGTGTAACTTAGGATACTATCTCGGATGAGAGTTGATGAGGATAACTGGCTGTTTCTTCCAGCTCATGATTGTTTGGCTCAGATGAGTGTTTCCTTTTGGGAGTTTGCTCTCATACTCAGTAAGGCAAAGGAGATTGCCTTAAGTCACTGAATGACACATTCTTTACCTAACATATAATTTAATGTCTTATATGCACTGTATCTGTACTCTGAAATGGTAGGAGGAATGAACAGAGTTGAATCCAGAAGGAATTTGTGGTTCCTTTACAAACTTTACAAAGCTACCAGGAGCTTCCCTGGTAGCTTGGATGGTAAAGCATCTGCCTACAATGCAGGAGACATGGGTTTGATCTCTGGGTTGGGAAGATCCCCTACAGAAGGAAATGGCAACCCACTCCAGTGTTCATGCCTGGAAAATCCCATGGACTGAGGAGCCTAGTGGGTTACAGTCCATGGGGTCGCAAAGAGTCGGACACGACTGAGCAACTTCCCTCTCTCTGTCTTACAAACTTTACACTGGAATGAGTGTCTTTATTGCTGTGTATAGAGGTATGTTCCCTCTCCACAAGGAGCTTGAACAGTTTCAAGGTGGGAGTGGGTGGGTAGAACGGACTTGAAAGCAAATACTAATTTTCACAGTGCAGTTGGCCTTATGTCCATGTACTGATAAGTATTTTCCTACTGGAACAAGAAACTCTGAGTTCTATAAATACAAATGGAGATGAGAATAAAATGAAATCTGGTTCACAAACTATTCTCGAAGTATTTAAACTTGCCACGTTTTTTGTTTCTGATTTTTTTTTCCCAGTAGAACATTTGGGAAAGCTTACCAAAATTAATCAAAATACCAGACTTTCTAGTTTCTTTACGGTCTACTGTAATATTAGACACCAGGAAGAACAAAATCTCATGAACTATTTTCAGGTTAATTGACTTTCTCATATCTGCGAGTACCTGCCTTGATCCTGATGGTCCCACATTCAATTTTCTTTATAATTTAGCAATGTTAATTGAAGGCCATCGATTTTGACTTCATCTTTTCCCTCTTTTTTTTTGACTGACTGCTGCCACAGTGGTCAGTCATTCATCTCAGTCTGTGCAAAATCTCTGTATCTCAGCTCTGCACAGTAAAGTGATTGAAAATCGCTTTTGAACTTTGAGGTGGAGGCTATGGACAAATATGGCCTGGAAGAGCATTTCCCGTGGCTTTGGTTCCCAAATGGCATTCAAATATGTTAGTCACCCGCCCCAGGCCCTCACCTAGTCTTTGACCTTTGCTCGGTTTGCAAATGTTTATTTTTGTTCAGTCTGACCTACTGGAACATGATACAAAAACTGCCTCTGCCAATTTCTCTGAAACTGCCTTTACAAATTCCTATTTTCTAGACCACTTGGCTTATCTATGCCATCAAGCTGGGTGTGCAGTCTCCCTGTGCATTCCATTTATGGTGTTTATCTGCCAGCAGTACAACCTGAATATCTTATTGAAATCTTGCCAATCACATTTATAACAGTAATAGATATGGAGAACAGGCAAAGAATCACTGTGACTGTTCCTATTGGAAAGGCATCTGAACTGGCTTCTGACAGCATTTACTCAAGTACTTCATGCCCGTTAGTGAAGTGGTGACAGAAAGATGCCACCATCCTCCCATATTATACTGGGCATTCATTTCTATACTGATGCTAGAACTGGGGCTCTATTTCTGAGTCTGTGTTTGCAGAGATGAATCTGGAGTAGAATCCCATGACTGACCACACTGAAAGGTGGGTTGAGAAGGTTGTGCACATGAAGTTGAGCCCTGGCTCAGTGCATGATCCTTCTGAAAGGTCTCAGGCTCGACTTTCAGTTTAAGATTAAGAAAGATGGAGTGATTCTGGCTAATGAGTGTTTGTCAGGTAAAAGGGCTGTTTAGGAATCTTTAACATCTCTAAACTTGTTCTGTGTGTCTTTCATTTAGTATCTTCTAGCTGAACATGATCGAACCAAAGGTTTATACCCATGGCTTTCACACTGACTTAAATCAAGTGTGCCTGTGAGGACAACTATTTAGTTCTCTTTTTATTATCCTAGGTATTATTGGACTGGACAATATTAGCGCAGATTATACTGAGCTGTAACATGAAACTGATAAAATATAATATACAAAGGATTTTACATTATTATACAAATTGCCAATTAAATGAACTTCAATATGCAGTATACAGTTTACTGGCCAGAAAATCCTTAAAGAAAACTAGATGAAAGGAAACTTCTTGAGAATTCTGAACTGTTTGCATTACAATCATTTCTGCTGCAGACTACAGGGATCTCTTTGATGCCTAGGTCTGCTCATGTTAGCACTGTATATCTTGTTCTGGACTCACGTATATGGGAAACTGTGTCATAAAGCTGGGGATATCAATCATAATGCCTATTACCATAAGATTTGGGGGGACTGAATCATTCATCTTAGTAAACTAAATAAGCTTCCCCAAGATTTCAAATTAAATAAGCAGGAATATGATCTTTGGATGGTGTAGCTGTGTCTTCCCTGCTATTGACAGAAGCATTTTAGAGACACATAAATTCAAGAAGTATTTTCATTTGCATAAGGTCTTTAGGACCAGTATTAGGAAGAAGAAAGGTCCTTGTTAGAAAAATCAATGACTCATCTGATAAAATTCCGTATTTGTATCAGTTTTCAGGTGGAGATCTGGGGAAAACCATGGCCTACTATCACAGAAATATTGGAATAGAAAAAAAGATTGTATCATGATTTAGGGTATGGGTAACATAACAGAATCTTGAAAGCTATAAAGTCAGTTTGGGCAAGGCTTTATGTAGTTTCATCAAACTGCCTCTGATTAAAGCTCTGAGAATTTGTAATATACAACTAGAACTAAAAGTCCAAAACAAAACGATAAGAGCAACATAATGATGTTGCTATTATTCTTATGTGTAACAGAACAACTGGCAGTAAAAAGAAAAAAGCATGAACAAATTCTCAGAAAAAATATTACTTTAAAATAGAACATATAATGTAAAAGAAAAAGTAGCATATATATGAATATAGGAGTGTATTGTGTATATATGTTACTTTACACAGACGCAGCGACAAACAACTTTGGAGGAGATATTTATTTTCGAACTGAAAGTTTTTTAATATTTTCTCTTTAATGTTTATTTTCTAATGTTATAATGGAATGTCTCTAAGCCTAGGTTAACATGGGGATTTTGGTAAAGTGATCTCTTTAAGGAGAATCAAAACTGAAATTTTTATTGACATTTGAACTGCAGCAAGTTGGAAGATTACACGTAATTGTTCTGCATAATTTCCCAAGTAAATGCATATTGCTTTCCTCCCAAACTCACAAATATATTGCAATATATTCAGTTCAGTTCACTCGCTCAGTCGTCTCTGACTCTTTGTGACCCCATGAATTGCTTCCCTGTCCATCACCAACTCCCGGAGTTCACCCAAACTCATGTGCATCAAGTCGGTGATGCCATCCAGCCATCTCATCCTCTGTCGTCCCCTTCTCCTCCTGCCCCCAATCCCTCCCAGCATCAGAGTCTTTTCCAATGAGTCAACTCTTCGCATGAGGTGGCCAAAGTGCTGGAGTTTCAGCTTCAGCATCAGTTCTTCCAGTGAACACCCAGGACTGATCTCCTTCAGAATGGACTGGTTGGATCTCCTTGCAGTCCAAGGGACTCTCAAGAGTCTTTTCCAACACTACAGTTCAAAAGCATCAATTCTTTGGCGCTCAGCCTTCTTCACAGTCCAGCTCTCACATCCATACATGACCACTGCAATATATTGCAAGGGTACTAAAAAAAACTCTAACTACATGAGGTGAAGGATATGGTAATTAACTTGATTGTGGTAATAATTTGATTAAAATATGCACATTAAATCATTACATTGTATACCTTATATATATATATGATTTTTAATTTGTCAATTGTACCTCAATAAATTTGGAAAAAATAAGACAATGCAAGACTGTGAAGTCAAATAACTGTGCTTTCAAGTGTACTTTTATTTTTTCAGCTTTATTAAGTATAATTAACAAATAAAATTGCAATGTATTTAAAGTAGATTTTGTTATACATTGTGAAAGGATTCTCATAACTGATTTAATTAACACATACACATACTCACATATATAGCTTTTGTGTGTGTATGAGAACACAGTTCTTTAGCTTAGCAAATGTCAATTACATAATACATTATTACCAACTATATTCTAATATATATATAAGTATATATATATACATATTTAATATATATATAAATTATATAAAATTATATTATATAATCATTATATTCTGTAATATAATTATATCTATATTTAATTATATTCATAATTATATTTAATTATTATATCATATACATTACTATTATATATATTAAATTTTATATATTATTATATATATTAAATATATATATTAAAAATGCTTACTCCTTGGAAGGAAAGTTATGACCAACCTAGACAGCATATTGAAAAGCAGAGACATTACTTTGCCAATAAAGGTCCGTCTAGTCAAGGCTATGGTTTTTCCTGTGGTCACATATGGATGTGAGAGTTGGACTGTGAAGAAGGCTGAGCACTGAAGAATTGATGCTTTTGAACTGTGGTGTTGGAGAAGACTCTTGAGAGTCCCTTGAACTGCAAGGAGATCCAACCAGTCCATTCTGAAGGAGATCAGCCCTGGGATTTCTTTGGAAGGAATGATGCTAAAGCTGAAACTCCAGTTCTTTGACCACTTCATGAGAAGAGTTGACTCATTGGAAAAGACTTTGATGCTGGGAGGGATTGGGGGCAGGAGGAGAAGGGGACGACAGAGGATGTCATGGCTGGATGGCATCACTGACTTGATGGACGTGAGTCTGAGTGAACTCTGGGAGTTGGTGATGGACAGGGAGGCCTGGCGTGCTGCGATTCATGGGGTCGCAGAGTCGGATATGACTGAGCGACTGAACTGAACTGAACTATATTCAACATGTTATATATTTGACCCTCAAACATTATTTATCTTATAATTGAAAGCCCTTACCTCCTCACTAGCTTCTCCCTGTTTCCCAAACTTTTAGCCCCTAGTTATCACCATTCTACTGTTTTTGTGAATTTGACTTTTTTCACCTTCTTTATATAAGTATGAAATACCATGCAGTATTCATTTTCTCTATCTGGCTTATTTTACTTAGCATGATGTCTTTTAGGTTTATCCATGTTTTTTTGCAGATGACAATATATCCTTCTTTTTCTAAGGCTAACTAATATTTTAGAGACAAGTGCTTTCAGCATTTGTCCAAACAGGAGGAAGAGGGTGCAGAATGTCTTTGGGTGCTGTTTATGTTTGTAGCAAAAAAAATTAACACTTCTGTTTGTGACCTTCCCAAGTCTGCCTTTGGAAGCTAGTTTTTTTTTTTTTTTTAATTTTATTTTATTTTTAAACTTTACAATATTGTATTAGTTTTGCCAAATATAGAAATGAATCCACCACAGGTGTACCTGTGTTCCCCATCCTGAACCCTCCTCCCTCCTCCCTCCCCGTACCATCCCTCTGGGTCGTCCCAGTGCACCAGCCCCAAGCATCCTGTACCATGCATCAAACCTGGACTGGTGACTCGTTTCATATATGATATTATACATGTTTCAATGCCATTCTCCCAAATCTCCCCACCCTCTCCCTCTCCCACAGAGTCCATAAGACCGATCTATACATCAGTGTCTCTTTTGCTGTCTCATACACAGGGTTATTGTTACCATCTTTCTAAATTCCGTATATATGTGTTAGTATACTATATTGGTGTTTTTCTTTCTGGCTTACTTCACTCTGTATAATAAGCTCCAGTTTCATCCACCTCATTAGAACTGATTCAAATGTATTCTTTTTAATGGCTGAGTAATACTCCATTGTGTATGTGTACCACAGCTTTCTTATCCATTCATCTGCTGATGGACATCTAGGTTGCTTCCATGTCCTGGCTATTATAAACAGTGCTGCGATGAACATTGGGGTACACATGTCTCTTTCCCTTCTGGTTTCCTCAGTGTGTATGCCCAGCAGTGGGATTGCTGGATCATAAGGCAGTTCTATTTCCAGTTTTTTAAGAAATCTCCACACTGTTCTCCATAGTGGCTGTACTAATTTGCATTCCCACCAACAGTGTAAGAGGGTTCCTTTTTCTCCATACCCTCTCCAGCATTTATTGATTGAAAAGACATACAGATGGCTAACAAACACATGAAAAGATGCTCAACATCACTCATTATCAGAGAAATGCAAATCAAAACCACTGTGAGGTACCATTTCACACCAGTCAGAATGGCTGCGATCCAAAAGTCTACAAACAATAAATGCTGGAAGCTAGTTTTTAAACAATACTTCTTACTTATGACATAATTCAGAATTAAGAGAATTTTCACGTTTTACAGCTCAGTTCAGTCAGTTCAGTTGCTCATTCATGTCCGACTCTTTGAGACCCCATGGCCTGCAGCACACCCGGCTTCCCTGTCTATCACCAACTCCCGGAGCTTACTCAAACTCGTGTCCGTCGAGTCAGTGATGCCATGCAACCATCTTATCCTCTGTCATCCCCTTCTCTTCCCCACTTCAATCTTTTCCAGCATCAGGATCTTTTCCAATGAGTCAGTTTTTCGCATCAGGTGGCCAAAGTACTGGAGTTTCAGCTTCAGCATCTGTCCTTCCAATGAAGCTCACATTTCCTCTTATAGACTTTTTTTTTCCGTAGCTGCAGAGTCTCTGCTCTTTTCCATTCACCTCTGCTGTTGCTGCAAGAAATGTCTCTATTTAACATCATGATAACATACGTTTTTTATAGTCACAGATCTGTTTTTATGCTTGTAATGCTTTGATCCTGCAGCGTGTTCAGGATAATTGTCAGTTGTCTTAACTCAGTATAAAATGCTGTTGATAATCCGGCTTCAATATGTTGTTAACCCACTGAAGTCACTTCCTTGGTTACACGAAGCATGATTTGCTCTTTTAAAGGTTTCATATATCTCCCAAAATAGACTGGAAATATAAAGGCCAAATGTTAAATATGAACTGTGGAACAAGATGCTTGAGAAAGTGCCAGGAATTCCAGGTTATAAAATTTTCTTTCATTCCTGGAATTTCATGATAAGAAAAATTATAAGAGGGAAAAAACAATAAACTAAAAGGCTGGGGAAAATGTGTGGCAAGAATTTTAGTGAGGGGTATTCACATATTGTGGAGATTTCTGTAATCTAGAATGCCAATAAATCTATCCTGAAAATCGATGTGCCTTTTTCTAGAAATGTTAAGGCATGGAATGAAAATTTACTGGAATTTGCTTAAGGAAATTTTCTTTCTCCACATACTTCTGACTTCCCTACAAAACCACAGATAGAAAACCAGGCTGCTGTATAGTTCTCTTAAATCTTTGACCATGCTGTCATAACAATTTAAACAGTACACATAATAAATAGTTTATATTTTCTACTGTGTGAGTAGACGTCACATTTCTTCATAGTATGTTCGATAACACACATGTTGAGTAAACAGGAATGTTGGTGGCATTAAACAAATTTATGAAGATGTAATGTTGGAAACAAATAAATGAATAAGATATAATATTGATCTTTATCAGGTTATAGTCACACACATAGTAATAATGCATTAAGATATTTTTAAATGCCCTTGAAAGAGTAATTTATAATACAGTGAAGCACATATTCTAGATCATAAACACTATATTCATTGTATTGACATGAATATTTGTGAAAAAGATAAAACAGATGAGAGGATGCCCGATTAAGTCCAAGAAACTCTGTCATAAGTTAAAGAAAAAACAAACTTACTTCCATAAAAGTACATTCCCTGCTAGATTCACTTTTTTCTGTGAAACAAAAATTATCAGCTTAATTATGTTTTTATTGTTTCCATTTCAACAATTTCCATTCATCCTTGTCCTGAATTGTATTAATATTATGATGAAAAATATCATGTTTTTCTTGTCATCAAAATAAAGTTTCAGAGACAAGAGTTACCTTCCCACCAAGTTCAACTAGAAAAAAAAAATAACTAGACTAATTATATGGAATAAAGATTTTTATAACTGTGGAAACAAGTCAGTGAAGCAGACTGATGCCTAACACGATGGACACAATATATATACGCTCAGTCCTCTCTGCGGAGAAGGCGATGGCACCCCACTCCAGTACTCTTGCCTGGAAAACCCCATGGACGGAGGAGCCTGGTGGGCTGCCGTCTCTGAGGTCGCACAGAGTCAGACATGACTGAACCAACTTCACTTTCACTTTTCACTTTCATTCATTGGAGAAGGCAATGGCAACCCATTCCAGTACTCTTGCCTGGAGAATCCCAGGGACGGGGCAGCCTGGTGGGTTGCCGTCTCTGGGGTCGCACAGAGTCGGACACGACTGAAGCGACTTAGCAGCAGCATTTTTACCCTATGTTTGATCTTTCAAGCTATTAAGTTTGATACATATTTATCAAATTATATTTTTTACTGGAAAATCATATTTTAAGTTAAAAAAAGAAGTTATTTAATTTCTTATATCAATAGGATCCTCTTCTTCTTTCTTTTATGTTCAGCTGTTGACACAGGTCCTCAGTTAGGTCATTTAGTCTAATAGTCTTGTTGTTTGACCAGTGTTAGTATCAGATATTCTGGTAATGATAAAGAGACAAGAGGGTAATTTTCCCATGTTCATGTGTTTTAAGGCCAGCTGTCATGTCCTACTGTAAGGATATTAAGTTCTAAACTCTCCCTGCCTCTTCAGTGTCTAAAAGACAAAGATTATTCTATATATATGTTTGACTCACTATAGAAATTTAGGAATTCAGACAGGCTTGGCATGTTTGTGGTTTGGCGCAGATATAATATTGCCTCTTTGGGTCAAAAGAATCTCCAAGTCCTGGGCTACACTAACCTCTGTCCTGGGGTCTGTTCTCTGATGCTGCTAACCAGATTTCTGCCAACTCATGGAGGACAGGACCCTGCATTCTCCTCCTATAACTTCCTCAACAGTTCAAAACTACAGAGGCTGCAAATGGAATTATTTCTTCCATGTCTAAACAGTTATCTGGCTGAGTAGAGCATGCGATTTGGAGTTTGCAGTGGTGAGAAGGGAGCTACATTTAGATAAATCGCTTTGTGGCTCAGCTGGTAAAAGAATTTACCTGCAGTGCTGGAGACCTGCGTTCCATCCCTGGGTTGGGAAGATCCCCTGGAGAAGGGAAAGGCTACCCACTCCAGTATTCTGGCCTGGATGTATAGTCCACGGGGTTGCCAAGATTCAGACATGACTGAGTGACTTTCACTTCAATTCACTTCACCTCTAATTAATAACTACTTTTAACAGAAGAAATATTAATTTCCCTCATCCATCTCCAAGATCCAGCATTGTGTCATGTTAGTTGTGAATCTATCCTTGTGGATGTCTTTATAGAAATTTTTGTAGACATTGTCCTATGCATCTAGAGTAGTACATCTTCTCATTTCACCAATAAATCAGTTCATAGTTTTTTTAAAGCTGACTCAATTCTTTCCGTTGATTATTTTTTTACTGTATCATAGAATAAACAAGCATGTATACACATGTATATGGGCTTCATATAGGTTTCACAGAGTTTTATAATATACTTTTGTTAACTTTTTGTGCTTGAATGTTGGCTTGAAAAGTAGTTCTAAATTAAATGTTCTAAATATTAGAAGCATATCTTTATTATCTATATTCTAGTATGAAATCTTATACTTGATAATTCTGATATCAATCAGATTCTTGGTCAGTAGATAACTTTTTCTTCCAATCTATGCATCTGTCCATATCTTTGGAATTTAACTTGAGTAAAAATGATGTTCCAAATACTTCAGAGAAAACATTTTTTGCTGTTTTTTTACCCCATGCATATTTCTCTAAAGTCAATTGGCCAAACACGTTTTTTAGCTTCAAGAATTCATCCTCACTTTCGGCTTTGGAAATTTCTGGAAATATTTTTTTTTCTATTTACTTTGTCTTTTGGGGAATTATTAAATGGATGCTAGAACTTTCTGATCTTCCTTATTTTAAAAATTTTATATAGTGTTTTCTCACATGTTATAATTTGTTCACTGTTTTGAAAGTAGTCTCAACTTCTTGGACTTCATTTTGTAAAGAATTATTTCAGCAATGATATTGCAATTATTATGAACTCTCATCTTCTGATTGTTCCATTTCATACCAGCCTTTTTTCTTCTTCAAAACTAATAAATTTTTGAATGCCTCAGAAATTATACATTAGTAACATGTTAAGTTCTGACAAATCAGAGCAGAGATACCATTCTTCAATCATAAATTAGAGAAAGAACTTGTCAGGGTCAAACTGACTTGGCCATCTAGTCAATGATAGAAAACCTGCAATGTATTCAGATAGAAACATACTTTGCCTAGAGAAAGGGAGGAATCTCATGTACCTGATAAAATTAGATAAAAAAGAAAGCAATATGTAAAAGCCTGGACCACATATAGACACCTTTGACCTATTGCTCCAACTGTTATGTGAAACAATACCCTGAAAATCAACCTCCGACTCTTCTCATCAGGATTAGTCACATTCACTATCTCCTCCTGCAGGTCTGTAATGAAAATATTACATAGATAAGTGAACACAACACATAATTGGATATTACAGATACATTATATTCCACAGTTTGAAATGCACTCTTTTGTTGGTGCTTAGTCACTAAGTTGTGTCCCACTCTTTTGTGACCCCATAGACTATAGCCAGTGAGGTTCCTCTGTCCATAGGATTTCCCAGAGAAGAATACTGGGGTGGGCTGCCGTTTCCTTCTCCCAGGGGATATTCCTAGACCAAGGATCGAACCCGCATCTCCTGCATTGGCAGGTGGATTCCTTACCACTGAGCCACCTGGGAAGCACTCTCTTTTACCTCAGAAAATACAGTGTACTTTGATTGCATTATTTATATAGGGAGCTGCTACAGGATGCCAAGTAACATAGTTATTGACTCTTTCTGCATGGTAAACATTGTCTGTGATGCATTTTTGTACAGAAATATATAACTGGAAGCTTTTGTATGTTGCAAAAGAATAAAACTCTGCTATTATTAATGAAATATTCCAGAGAGAAAGGGCTGTGAGAAGACACAGTAGAGCAGTTTGATGGTTTATTATGTGTAACTGCTCAGAGTATTTCATAAGCATGTTTTGAATCTCTGTCAATGCATCCGGATAAGTAAGTGAATTTCAATTTTGAAGAGTAGTCACAAAGGAAAAGTAATTGAAACATCTCTATCAAGAAGTGCAGTTCAACCTGTTCAAATAGGACCAGAAAAATATATGATTTCTACATCTAATGTTTGCTGATATGAGAGTGAGGACAATTTCCAGTCACTGTATAATGCTAGCACCAACTGTTAGAAGGAATATTTACAATTAGCATAGCAACCTGAATGTCAAATTGTCTTGTGGAAAATAGAACATATGAATGTAGAATAAAATATATTTAAGACTGTCTTCGCTATTAAAAGAGAAAGCTATGCACTGCATAAATTGAGGTTTAAATTTTATGATAGCTTGTGTGATAAGAAGTGAAGTCATACTTCTTTTTAGTACCCAATGAGTAATACAAGAATGAGGAATAAAGACCTCTGTCTCTTAAGTTCACTTAAGTAGCTCGGTCATGTCCAACTCTTTGTGACCCTGTGGACTGCAGCACGCCAGGCTTCCCTGTCCATCAACGACTCATGGAGCTTGCTCAAACTCATGTCCATCCAACCATCTGTCCTCTGTCATACCCTTCTCCTCCTACCTTCAATCTTTCCCAGCATCAGGGTCTTTTCAGATAAGTCACTTCTTCACATCAGGTGGCCAAATTATTGGAATTTCAGCTTCGGCATCAGAACTTCCAATGAATATTCAGGACTGATTTCCTTTAGGAGGGACTGGTTGGATCTCCTTGCAGCCCAAGGGATTTTCAAGAGTCTTCCCCAACAACACAGTTCAAAAACATCAATTCTCTGGTGCTCAGCTTTCTTTATAGTCCAATTCTCCCATCCATACATGACTACTGGAAAAACCATAGCTTTGACTAGATGGACATTTGTTGACAAAGTACTCTCTCTGCTTTTTAATATATTGTCTATGTTAGTCACAGCTTTTATTCCAAGCAGCAAGTGTCTTTTAATTTCATGCCTGCAGTCACAATCTGTAGTGATTTTGGAGCCCAGGAAAATAAAGTCTGTCATTGTTACCTCGTCTATTTATCATGAAGTGATGGGACTGGATGCCATGATCTTAGCTTTTTGAATGTTTAGCTTTAAGCCAATTTTTTCACTCTCTTCTTTCACTTTCATCAAGAGGCTCTTTAGTTCCTCTTTGCTTTGTGCCATAAAGGTGGTGTCATCTGCATATCTGAGGTTATTGATATTTCTCTGAGCAATCTTGATTCCAGCTTGTGCTTCATCCAGCCTGGCATTTCGCATGATATATTCTGCATATAAGTTAAATAAGAGGGTGACAGTATACAGCTTTGACTATTCCTTTCCCAATTTGTAACTAGTCCATTGTTCCATATCCAGTTGTAACTGTTGCTTCTTGACAGGCATGCAGATTTCTCAGGAGGCAGGTCAGGTGGTCTACTATTCCCACTTCTTTAAGAATTTGTTGTGATCCACACAGTCAAAGGCTTTGCCATAGTAAATAAAGCCAAAGTAGATGTTTTTTTATGGAACTCTATTGCTTTTTCTATGATCCAACAGATGTTGGCAATTTGATCTCTGGTTCCTCTGTCTTTTCTAAATCCAGCTTGAATATCTGGAAGTTCTCAGTTCACATACCACTGAAGCCTCACTTGGAGAATTTGGAGCATTATTTTGCTAACATTTGAGTTGAGTGCAATTGTGTGGTAGTTTGAACATTCTTTATCATTGCCTTTCTTTGGGATTGGAATGAAACTGACCTTTTCCAGTCCTGTGGCCACTGCTGAGTTTTCCAAATTTGCTGGCTTATTGAATGCAACACTTTCACAGCATCATCTTTTAGGATTTGAAATATCTCAACTGGTATTCCATCACCTCCATTAGCTTTGTGTCTTAAGGAGCTACCTAAAGTCAACAGTAATGTAGAATTCACACACAAGAACATCATTTTTCCAATGCAATTTGGGATTGGTATAAAAACATATAATCTTATTAATTGTGCTTTATGTAAATTTTATCCATTATTTTGTGTACTATTTGACCCAAGATTTTCAATCTGTAAATAGATAGCATTTTTGAAAAATCAACAAAAAGCATACATATATATTTTTTTCCTGATTGCTTTTCACATAGAGACTTCTTCTAACTCTAAACTAGATATATTTACATTTTTTATTTGTGATGGTGAAATATTTTATGTTTTTATGAGAAAGTCTATACTAATGGGAAATAATTTCTGATCCATATTGAACCACACAAATATCATGGCTTTATCAAATTTCTCTTTCATGACATTATTAATAAAGACCTGCTTTCTCTTACAAAATTGCCATTATTTTTATATTAAGAAAAACTATAAATATTAAATACTCTTAAATATTAAAATACACCTAAAAACCCAGAAATGAGTTAGTAGACCCTTGCATTGCCATCAGCCAAATTAGTATCATTAATATTTTATCATATTCATTTCAACTATTTCATTTAAAGATATATATCACTTGTGACATAGCAATCCACAACCTTTTCTCCTTCATTCTTTCCAATAAATCTATGAATAATATGTATATTTTATTATGTAGAATTATGATTTTGCATTAGATTCTGACGTTGATAGCTTTTGAAATCTTACTGAATTTTCCTTTGGCTCTTACATTATTTCCTTAATTTACTAAACTTATTTAATTAATGATATGAGCAGATATAGCTCTTTATGTCTCCTTTCCTAAATCAGATTTCATTTTCAATTAAATAGAATTTTCAACTGTATATTTGTGAGAATTATCTGAACAATTTTTAGAAAAAGTTGCCTTTCTGTTACAAATGTTCAAAGTCTCTTCTTGAATAAGTACCATTGTCCTATGTCAAATGTAACAGGTTTTTCCCATGGCCCCCTGGTGAATGTTTGGATTAGACAACTCTTCCTTCCAGCTGTTAATCCAACTCTGATGAAAACTCACACCAAATTGACAACCTAATAGGTACAGAGATAGATGGTAAAACTCAAGTGATTTCTTCCTTTAAAAAAGTGACTAATGAAAAAATATAGGCTTCCTTTGGAGTTAAAGGAGAAATGATTTTGTGCTTTATTTCCCAAGGGTCAGTATGTTACAGGCTAGTTTTTTCCCCTTTGAGAAACTATATCCTATTTATGAATAATATCTTTTGAAACCCCAGCATTCATTTGATACAAAAAATAAAGGCAGCACATTTACAGAAAGGTTATGAATGTGTCACAGAAATCTGCTGGCCTATATTCTCTCCCTTTAAAATTGGCTCTAGTTGAATGAACATCACTCTTCCAAGTAAGAACTTTATCCCACACTACAAATGTGCTTAAGAGCTTATTACCAAGCATAATTCCCAATTCCCAGCTATCTTCCAAGCAGCAGAAAAGGCAGAGTCCGGTCACATTTAGTAGCTTCATTTTCCCCAAACTTGAGGAATTCTAAACTTTGATCATTGTTCTCCTTTCTCCATAGTGATTTATATGATATATCATGCTCCCCTTGACTGCTTACATATTTCTAACAAGACTAGAAAAAATAGTTTCTTAAAACTATCAACACTGGAATATTTTGAGACATAAAGTAACATCATTAACAACCACTGGTGATTTATAATTTAACATATTTTCCAAAGGATTTTTAGCAATGAGAGCTACGTGAGAAATTTTTGCCAAAAATGAATGTGCATTTCTTCTGATATGAGATGCCTTTATGTGATTATGTGGGCTGTATGTGTTTATCAGCCTACACTGAAATGTATTTTGTCAGTATAACAAAAGTTTGTGTGTGTTTTTTTTTTTAATTGATTGAGAAATGAAAGGCTGTAGCATAAATATATCATAAAATCAGGAAAGGGTTAAAAATACAGTTAATCACATTTACATTAAGAAGTAAAACTCAATACCTAATTGAGATTCAGGAGCAAACAAAAATAGGTATTTTTAAGAAAAGCATTTTGGGCTTTTATGTTTGAGTTGAACTGACCAAACCTCAGCTCTAGTAGTAATGGACAAGATAAGGAACTCTGTGTTGTGTGTGTGTGTGTGTGTGTGTGTGTGTGTGTGTTGTGTGTATGGAATAAAGAAATAATGTTAATTCAGTAGCCAAGAAGCAGGACCTGGCAGAACAAAGTGGGTGGGAGGAAGTGGAGAACAGGTGGGGGATTCTTAACAAGCCTGTTACTTGTTAAAAGAAAGATTTCACAGAGATTTTTATACAGTATAAAAATCTATTCCAAAATAACATCTTCCTCCACTGTGGTTTCATACCACTCAAAGCATTTATTTTACTACTCTTCATATAGTATCATGGCTATCTGTGGCTTAACACCACAGTAACATCTTTAACTTTCTATTCACCATCAAATCTTATGTAAGAAATAGCCATCAAAGCAACAGTGTAAGGCGCCAGTCTTTATGATGTACCAAACAACTTCTGGAGTAAATTTGAATTATTATCTCAGTTAGCTCATATAACTCATAAGTCACCCTTCAATAGAAGTGAGCTGTATACTGTTTCAGATCCTGTAATGTCCTTGAGAGATGAACACCAACACTACTCCCTGTCTCACATTTTGCAACAAACAAGTGATAATTAAAGGCTGTGTCTATAGGAAGAGCCTCCAAATTTTCGATCTATCACTTGTATGTAACAGGTGAATTCTAAGAGCAATCATCTCCTTGCAAGAATGAAAACCATTCTCAGCAGCAGTCAGACTTTTGACATTCCAGAAAATGTTGACACACTCGGAAGAAATGAACAGTTACTGTGAAGGACCCAAGAGGACTCCACTCACACGAACATTACACAGTCTCCTTGGAAGGAAGAGAGAGGATCCATATTGGCAAATGATGGGGAAATAGAAAGGAACTGACTGGTTAGAAAGGTCCCGACTCTCCACGGTCATGTACAGAGAGAGCGCACTGCACTTTCCTGACGAGATGCTGCTGCTGCTGCTAAGTCGCTTCAGTCGTGTCCGACTCTGTGCAACCTCATAGACGGCAGCCCACCAGGCTCCGCCGTCCCTGGGATTCTCCAGGCAAGAACACTGGAGTGGGTCGCCATTTCCTTCTCCAATGCATAAAAGTGAAAGTGAAGTCGCTCAGTTGTGTCCGACTCTTAGTGACCCCAGGGACTGCAGCCTACCAGGCTCCTCCGTCCATGGGATTTTCCAGGCAAGAATACTGGAGTGGGTTGCCATTGCCTTCTCCACTTATGAGATGAGGTCTGCATAAGCTCATTTCCCCATCAACGTTGTTACTCGGGAGAACAGGTCTCTTGTTCAGATCTGAAATCTGGGGGTAAAGTTACATCCACAATATGAGGATAAGACCAGTCAGTCATTCCTTGTTCTCAAGCCCCAAAAGATAAGTTCATTCTCAAAAGAAACACATTTAAATTGTGTCAAATTCAGATGCTTTGATTTAGCAAACCCCAATAGTTAAAACCTAAAAAAAAAAAATGGATTGTATTTATAATTCTGGAAAACGAACAGTTCAACAGGCTGATGAATAATATCTATGAATTGTGCAGCTATGGAAAAAATCATGAAGCTAGATGATTTTTAAGATGTATTTGTCATATATTAAAAATGTAACAAAGCCTTGCATTAAAACTAAAAAAGGAATCCATGCTTGTTACAGTACCATTTATCAAGAATGAGTTAAAATTATTTCATTTAAAACAGGTATATGCTCATCAAATATTACTGCACACATATAAGATTCTGTTCAACGAGAGAGCATTCAACAATCTGGAGATTGAAGAGAACAAGATGCTGCCATGTGGGAGGGAGAGCCCACAGACATTAGATCCTGAGGATTATACCTCCCTTTGGCACATCAAGGAGGAGTCAGGGTCTGAGTTTTAGAGCATTTCAAGTGTGCAGTTCACCAAAATGATAGCTGACACTCATAGAACAGGATGACCTAATAGAACAAATCACCTGAAAACAAGACAATGTAAAATTTGACAATTCAAAATGTGACAGACATGTCAATTAAATATGTAAATATTCTAAATGGGGTCAGCTGGGAAGAAACAGAAAAACTAAATAGAAATAGGTTGTTTGAAAATATAGACTGATATTAAATATTCAATTGATCATAAATATGTATACAAGGAAGCAATAAAGAGCTGTAAATTAGGCCCAACAACAGCAATGAGGTAAATAATAGATAAGAGTACAGACAATCTGGATGTTAGGGCAAAAAATTAAAACATCAGCATCAGCATAACAGGAGTTAAAATATGTAAATAGGTTAAACATTTAAACAAATATACCGAGAGTGAATAGAAATTAAAAGATTATTTTCCAGGGAATAGGATTCTTATATAACTTATAAATTGAACCAATCCAAACAATGTAAAAACCATGACTTTTTCATCTGTTGGATAATTAATGCTCATTTAACTATGAATCAAACACTCCTTCAAAGAGGCTATATTCAGAATGTAAGAAATGGAAGTACAGTGGCAATAGATATAGTACATCCATGTTCTGATTATTTTTTGTACATAATTTTTTAAATATATGAACATATTCAGCTTGATTTACACTTATTTTATCTAAAATTGATCAGATGTTAGAGGGGAAAACTCATCCTCATTTTAAGAATTTTTTTTTTTAATGGGTGCCGATTTGCTTTAAATGAGGAGATTGCATTGTCAGATATATGCTGGAGTCTTCTGTTAGGCATAATCAGAAAGAAGAAAAATGATAAGAAGGATTTTTTAATATAAATTTATTTATTTTAATTGGAGGTTAAATACTTTACAATATTGTATTGGTTTTGCCATACATCAACATGAATCTGCCACAGGTATGCACGTGTTCCCCATCCTGAACCCCCCTCCCAGTGTGGAGATTCCTTAAAAAACTGAAAATAGAACTGCCTTATGACCCAGCAATCCCACTGCTGGGCGTACACACTGAGGAAACCAGAATTGAAAGAGACAATGTACCCAGTGTTCATCGAAGCACTGTTCATAGCCAGGACATAGCAATGTTCATAGCCAGGACATGGAAGCACCTAGATGTCCATCGGCAGATGAATGGATAAGAAAGCTGTGGTACATATACACAATGGAGTATTACTCAGCCATTAAAAAGAATACATTTGAATCAGTTCTAATGAGGTGGATGAAACTGGAGCTTATTATACAGAATGAAGTAAGCCAGAAAGAAAAACACCAATACAGTATATTAACGCATATATATGGAATTCAGAAAGATGGTAACGATAATCCTGTATGCAAGACAGCAAAAGAAACACAGATGTATAGAACAGTCTTTTAGACTCTGTGGGAGAGGGAGAGGGTGGGAAGATTTGGGAGAATGGCATTGAAACATGTATAATGTCATATATGAAACGAATCGCCAGTCCAAGTTCGATGCACGATACTGGTTGCTTGGGGGTGGTACACTGGGATGACACAGAGGGATGGTACGGGGAGGGAGGAAGAAGGATTTTTAAAGCCTTCTGAGGGTGGATCCCAATGCTAGTATTGATGGAACCCTTTAAATTATGTTAAATTGCATGTCATTTTGATAACAGAATTCCTTGGTGATAAAATTTAAGACAATTTTTGATATATAGTATAACGTAGAAGTAAAGGTTTTATTTTTTAAATTTTTGTTTTTGTTCATAAAGAATGCTATCCCATTGATCTAGTGTAGGTTTCTTATATTTCTTACAAAACTGCTCTACAATTTTTACCATATAGCCTCTACACATATTTATTTTATTAGATTTATAATATTTGATGTTCTTGATATTATTGTAAATGTCCTTTCTTTTGTTAATTTTAAATTTTCTTTCTTTTGTTAATTTTCATTTAATTATAGTCTATTGCTAGTTCCTAACAATGCAATAGATTTTGCATGTTGCCCTTGTATTCTGTGAAAATGCTAAACATTAGATTTAGTAACACTTTAATGTATTATTTGAGATTCTCTGGGTGAACAATCATGTAGTCTGAGAATAGAGATAATTTTATTTCTTTTCAGTCCTTATGTGATTTTGTTTTCCTTTTTTCTATGATGAATTTTCTGGAAAAGATGTGTCTCTTTGGTGTCAGAATAATACTATGCTCATTAAAGTAGTCAGAAAGTGCTCTCTTCCACTGTTGAAAACTTTGTTAACAATGAATATTATTTCTTGCTTAAATATTTGAGCGTATTCATCAGAGAAGATATCTGGACCAAAGGTTTCCTTTGTAGGTTTACAGACTTTTCCCCTTGTAACTTTCCTGATTAGCATCTACCTTTCTGATTCACTATAGCCGCTAAAGCTTTCTCTTGGTTACTGTTGCATGTTTCAATAATCTTATCTTCAAACAATACATGTACTATTATTTCAAGTATGATTCTTGTAGATGGAATGTAGTCAGGACCTATTTTCTATAGAATCTAATTTGAATAGATCATTTACTCTCAATGCAATTTTTAAAAATTGGTGGTGGTGTTGGTCACTAAGACCTGTCTGACTCTTGTGCGATCCAATAGAATGTAAGCCCACCAGGCTCCTCTGTCCATGGGATTCTTCAAACAAGAATCATGGAGTGGGCTGCCATTCTCTTCTCCAGGAGATCTTCTCAATGCAGGGATGGAACTCCTGCATCTCCTGCTTGGCAGGTGGATTCTTTACCACTGTACCACGTGGGAAGCCCCAATAGTGAGGACTAAAAATTGACTTATAGCTATATACTATTCACCCCATTGTGGTCCTTTTTTACTTCTTTTTATGGATTTTTCTTTATTACATTATGCTCTTTTTCTAGGATTAACAATATATTTCTGTAATTTATCAAAGTATAGATCAAAATAAATATTTGACTTCTTTGCATGTAATATATAAATTGTATATTCCCAATTTTTCCCTGTATTTTTCATTTAAAGAGATTAAAACTTAGAAAAATATACTTTATATTTACCTTTATTTTAATCGTTTCTCTTGATCATTTTTTTTTTTAAGATTCACATTTCTGTTTAGTAGTTTTTTACTTCTGCTAAGGACCTTCTTGTAATATTTTTATAGTATAGACCTCTTAGCAGTGAATTCTCTCAGCTTTAGTTTGTCTGAAAAAAAAAATCTATATTTTTGGTGAAAAATACTTGATTTTATATATATATATCATATATATTAAAATGTTATTTACATATTTATATACAGCACTCATTTACTTTTTTTTTTCTCTTAATGTTTTAGTGTGGATAATTTCTATTTGGGCTTCCCTCAGAACACAGTGGAGAAGGCAATGGCACTCCACTCCAGTACTCTTGCCTGAAAAATCCTAGGACGGAGGAGCCTGGTAGGCTGCAGTCCATGGGGTCGCTAAGAGTCGGACATGACTGAGTGACTTCACTTTCACTTTTCACTTTCATGCATTGGAGAAGGAAATAGCAACCCACTCCAGTGTTCTTGCCTGGAGAATCCCAGGGACAGGGGAGCCTGGTGGGCTGCCGTCTATGGGGTCACACAGAGTTGGACACGACTGAAGTGACTTAGCAGCAGCAGCATAGCACAGTAGTAAAAAATCACCTGAAATACAGGAGAGGTGGGTTTGATCCCTGGATTGGGAAAATCCCATGTAGAAGGAAATGGCAACTGACTCCAGTATTCTTGCTTGGGAAATCCCATGGACACAGGAGCCTGGTGGGCTACAGTCCATGGAGTCACAGAAGATTCAGATATGACTTAGCAAATAAGCAACAACAAGAACTATTTCTATTTACCTGTGACCACTAATTCTTTTTCCCTCTGTGTCAAGTCTACTGATCAGTCCATCAAAGGTACTTTTTATCTCTGCTACCATTCTTTGTACATTTCCATTAGATTCTTTCTTATAGTTTCTCTTTGAAATTCCAGTTACTCTTGAACACTGGACCCCTTTTCTGCTGGAGCCTTTAACACCTTCCTCATAGTTAGTTTAAAATGTCTAAATTTTTAAATATTTAAAAATTGTAAGATTTCTGTCATTGTTTCAACAATCAGATCATATTTGAGTGTGCAATTTGTACTTTGTATTTATGACTGGAAATGTGAACACATCTTCCGCTGGTACGTGAGTGTGGGAGTTGACTGAACCTACACAAGAATTGAACTGAGTGTACCTTTTGTTGTTTCAATGGTAATCTTCACATTCCCCTAATGTTACCTTGCCCTTAGGGTGGGTTGAAGAATTTTTCTTAACGATTTCCTGGCTGAAGTCCTTCTCTGTGTGCTGATACCTCAAAATGCATTTCTCTCTATGCAGTTATTTCTGTCTCAGCCGTAGACTGTTGGTGCTTGTTACTCCTTGCTTGCTAGCCGGGTTGTAGGAGCTCCTCTGTCTTCTGCAGCCATTGTATTCCTGAATCTCAGGACTGGTCTCTGTGATCCAGCATCTTCCTCAGTGAAATAACTCTATTTGTAAAGGACGGCTATTGATTCTTTGTCCTTCCCCCAGGGGTAAAGGGCTTTTCCCCCTTCGTCTTTTCAATAGCCTACATTCAATAGCCGTGTGGCGGAGCGCTTCATGTCCCTTCTCTCAGGACTCCAAGAGGAATGCTTCCTTCCACGTGCAACATTGTTGCCAATATTTCTCATGACCTCCCTGGAAAGGAGTTTGTGAAAAGCTGCAACTCCTTTTGTATATCAGCTCCCTAGGATTTTTATGTTTTCACTTTAACCCACAGTAAGCATTTGTTAACTTGTTAACAAATTTTACTGTTACTTATTCACAATGCACACTTATTGAGCACTTCAGTTCAGTTCAGTTCAGTTGCTCAGTCGTATCCGACTCTTTGCGACCCAATGAGTCGCAGCACGCCAGGCCTCCCTGTCCATCACCAACTCCCAGAGTTTACCCAAACGCATGTGCATCAAGTCAGTGATGCCATCCAGCCATCTCATCCTCTGTCCTCCCCTTCTCCTCCTGCCCCCAATCCCTCTCAGCATCAGGGTCTTTTCCAATGAGTCAACTCTTCGCATGAGGTGGCCATAATCACAGAAAACTAGCCAATCTGATCACAGGGACCACAGCCTTGTCTAACTCAATGAACCAAGCCATGCCATGTGGGGCCACCCAAGAAGGACGGGTCATGGTGGAGACGTCTGACAGAATGTGGTCCACTTCAGTATTCTTGCCTTGAGAACCCCATGAACAGCATGAAAAGGTAAAATGATAGGATACTGAAAGAAGAACTCCCCAGGTCTGTAGGTACCAAATATGCTACTGGAGATCAGTGAGAAATAACTCCAGAAAGAATGAAGGGATGGAGCAAGAGCAGAAACAATGCCCAGTTGTGGATGTGACTGGTGATAGAAGCAAGATCTGATGCTGTAAAGAGCAATATAGCATAGAAACCTGGAATGTTAGGTCCATGAATCAAGGCACATTGGAAGTGGTCAAACAGGAGATGGCAAGAGTGAACGTTGACATTCTAGGAATCAGTGAACTAAAATGGACTGGAATGTCATCTGCATATCTGAGGTTTTTAGCTTTAGCATCAGTCCTTCCAGTGAACACCCAGGACTGATCTCCTTTAAGATGGACTTGTTGGATCTCCTTGCAGTCCAAGGGACTCTCAAGAGTCTTCTCCAACATCACAGTTCAAAAGCATCAATTATTTTTAATTGATGCAAAAATGGAGCACTTACTCCACATCAAATAGGAAGCCAGGATCAAGGGATTCAATGCAAGTTGAAAAGCTGACTCTCTGGAAAAGACCCTGATGCTGGGACAGATTGAAGGCAGGAGGAGAAGGGTATGACAAAGAAAAAGGTGGCTAGATGTTATCACCTACTCAGTGGACATGGGTTTAAGCAAACTCCAGGAGAGAGTGAAGGACAGGGAAGCATAGCATGAGGCAGTCTATGGGTTCACAGAGTCAGACACGACTTAGTGACTGAATATCAATTACAAATAATAATAGTACAATAGAGGCTTCCAATTATAATACCAGTTTTTCTCACTCTTATCTGATATTGGATCTTTCCTGCCTCTGGGGGTCTCCAATCAGCATCCAAGATAAATTAAATTAGATTCTCTGGTGCTGAAATATATCTAACAATATTTGGTCATAACAGATCCCCAGGTAATTCTGTTATATCCCCAAGGCCGACCACCAAAGCACCCTGCAATCCTACCTCTGTTTCTCTTCAATTTAGCAACAAAGCCCTTATCAAAATAGGTCTACTGTGTTACAGCACAGCTGCTTCCTACGGAAAAAAGAATTTGCTGAATTAAAAATGGGAGACAAACCTTTGCAAATAATTCTTTCTTTCTCTAACTGTGGTTCTATTGTGTTTACCTGTTGGATCAATTTTTATTATCTGTTTTATATTCATTTCAAATTAGGAAAAACTCTGTTTAGTATGTTGAATCGATGGGGTGATATTTATAGGATGAAGCATAATAAACAAATTACTAGACATCATTTGTGATTTCCCAAGGTGAGCTCTTGGCATTTTCAGTGAGATGGCTTTTAAAATGTATTGTATCTAGTTATTCAGAGACAGAAGAATAGAAGGGGGATTCACACGATTGCCAATGCTATAAATCCTGTTTTTGAGCAGCCAAATTATTTCCCTGGAGGTCTTTGGGATAACACAGGTTTAAACAAAGGACAGTTGTTTCTCAAAGACATTGGCTTAAAAGTTCAAAGTAAAACTCTAGTAAGGTACAAGATAACTCTTTTTAATGCTGTCCAATTGGACCAATTGATCAAAAGCCACAGCATTCTAAGTCCATTATTTTGCTGATATTGATGTCTCTAGTTTTACCATTCCAAGTTACTGAGCTCAGGCCTGAAAGGAAGCAGTAAAGGGAACAGGAGTAGGAAATCTTGCTTGTCCAAAGCAAGCTCATCTTATATGACATTTGGTCTTTTCTTTCCTTTACTATATATTTGTTGCCATTGTTCGAAATACAGAGGCAGTAACACATATCAGGAAATTCTAGTTAGCAAGTTGACTTAAGTTTTATACAAGAAAGATATACACATGTAGACTGGTCACAGGGGGTCAGAACATTCCAATTGTTGGGCAATAATAAGAATTTTGATAGCGAAATTTCAAAGGTAATTCCCAATATGAACCCAAGTATGGCTTGATGACCAGGGATTCCTTTATCCATTTTATTGAATCTCATCCAATTTTGAGGGAAAGACCCTGCTTGTAGAACAAATAACCAGGGTAAGAGTAAATGATTTCAAGATACAAGCCATAGGTGCACAGAGTCACAAAAATATTAAACTGGTTTTGAACTTTTGCCCTACCCCATGCCCCATATTAAAAAAGCTGACACAGGGGAGGGCATGAAGATCTCTGAATTATACTCATTCATTGAGTTAAAAATCTGCAAGATTAACCCTCACGAATTATTTGATCAATACTATGGAAGCAAAATAATGTGGTCAATCTTCTCACTTAAAAAAATAATAAAAGTGTTAAGTACAATATTCTTAAAGATAAACATTTATTTCATTAGTGAACTGGCAAGAAAGAAAATCTAAAAGATCAAACCAAAGTGAAGTTTGAAATCTTGTAAGTTAGAAAAGTGTTGTTAAAAATAATCAAGCATATTTTGAGATACAACCAAATAGATTTTTCTAGAAATCAATACACAATTTTTGAAATTTTAAGTTTGTTGGATTGTTTAAGAATAAATTAAAAACAAACACAACTAAACAAAGAATTAGTAAGCCAAAAGTAAACCTGTTTAATTGTTGTTGTTGTGTGTTTGGTTTTTCCTAAAGGCAAAGAGAAAAAGCCACAGAAGATATGGATTAGAAATTAAAAGAAGTTAATTAGGTTAACATCTTACTTGAATTCCAGAAGATGAGAAGAGAGAATAGAAAAGGTAATATTTTAAGGTCTAATAAATGAGACTATCCAAAAATTAACTTTTAAAAAGATATTGATACTCATCAAACCTGAACAAATTACCAGTTGAATATGTTAAAAGCAACTCCTCCCCACAAAAAACCTAAAAAGATAAAAGTGCCATCTAGGAACAGAGAACCGAAAGAGAAGATGTCAATGACAACTAGAAATTTAAGAGAGTTTATGTAAAAGAAATAATATGCTCACAGCACACTTTTCCACAGGAGCAATTCTGATAAGGGGCTTCCCTCATAGCTCAGTTGGTAGAGAATCTGCCTACAATGCAGGTGACCAGGGTTCGATTTCTGGGTTGGGAAGATCCCCTGGAGAAGGAAATGGCAACCCACTCCAGTATTCTTGCCTGGAAAATCCCATGGACAGAGGAGCCTGGCAGGCTACAGTCCATGGGGTTACAAGAGTTGGACACCACTTAGCAGATAAACCACCAATGCTAGTAAGAAAGAGAAGGAAATTTTCTCAATTTGCTAATCAAAAAAAAAAAAATAGTCAGCCTGACATAAGTATAGCTACCACTGCTCTCTTTTAAGTTCCATTTGCATGAAATATCTCTTTCCTCCTCTTCATGTTAAGCCTATCCATGTCCTTAAAGTTGAAGTGACTCTCATAAGCAGCCTTAATTGGGTCTCAATTTTTTAATCCATTCTGCCCTGCCATTCCTTTTGATTGGAGAATCTAATCCATTTACATTTAAAATAATTATTCATAAGTAAGGATTCACTAATGCCATACCAATAATCATTTTTTGTCTGTTTTGTAGTTCCTTTATTCTTTTTTTTTTTTTTGTAATTGATGACTTTTCTAAAGGAGTGTGCTTTGATTTCCTTTTTGTTAACTTTTGTGTATCTACTCTAGGTTTGCATTTTTAAAATTTGCTAGGAGAGTAGGCCTTAAGAATTTTCACCAGATACATTGAAAACTATAGATTCAATGCAATGCCTATCAAGCTACCAATGGTATTTTTCAGAAAATTAGAACAAATAATTTCACAATTTGTATGGAATTACAAAAGCCTCTAATAGCCAAATCAATCTTGAGAAAGAAGAATGGAACTGGAGGAATCAACCTGTCTGACTTTAGGCTATACTACATAGCAACAGTCATCAAGACAGTATGGTACCGGCACAAAGACATAATCATAGATCAATGGAACAAAATAGAAAGCCCAGAGATAAATTCAAGTGCTTGTGGACACCTCTTTGACAAAGGAGGCAAGAATATACAATGGAGAAAAGACAATCTCTTTAACAAGTGGTGCTGGGAAAACTGGTCAATTACCTGTACAAGAATGAAACTAGAACACTTTCTAAAACCATACACAAAAATAAACTCAAAATGGATTAAAGATCAAAATGTAAGACCAGAAACCATAAAACTCCTAGAGGAAAACATAGGCAAAACACTCTCTGACATAAATCACAGCAGGATCCTCTAAGACCCATCTCCTAGAGTAATGGAAATAAAAGCAAAAATAAACAAATGGGACCTAATTAAACTTAAAAGCTTTTTCACAATGAAGTAAACTATAAGCAAGGTGAATAGACAGCCTTCAGAATGGGAGAAAATAATAGCAAATGAAGCAACTGAAAAAGAATTAATCTCAAAAATATATAAGCAGTTCCTACAGTGCAATTCCAAAAAGTGACCCAATCAAAAAATGGGCCAAAGAACTAAACAGATATTTCTCCAAAGAAGACATACAGATGGCTAACAAACACATGAAAAGATGCTCAACATCACTTATTATCGGAGAAATGCAAATCAAAACCACAATGAGGTACCATCTCACACCCGTTCAGAATAACTGCTATCCAAAAATCTACAAACAATAAATGCTGGAGAGGGTGCAGAGAAAAAGGAACTTCTTACACTGTTGGTAGAAATGCAAACTAGTACAGCCACTATGGAGAACAGTGTGGAGATTCCTTAAAAAACTGGAAATAGAACTGCCATACGACCCAGTAATCCGACTGCTGGGCATACACACCGAGGAAACCAGAACTGAAAGAGACACATGTACCCCAGTGTTCATCGCAGCACTGTTTACAATAGCTAGGGCATGGAAGTAACCTAGATGTGCAGCGGCAGATGAATGGATAAGAAAGCTGTGGTACATATACACAATGGAGTATTACTCAGCCATTATAAAGAATACATTTGAATCAGTTCTAATGAGGTGGATGAAACTGGAGCCTATTATACAGAGCGAAGTAAGTCAGAAAGTAAAACATCAATACAGTATACTAACGCATATATATGGAATTTAGAAAGATGGTAACAATAACCTGGTGTACGAGACAGCAAAAGAGACACTGATGTATAGAACAGTCTTATGGACTCTGTTGCAGAGGGAGAGGGTGGGAAGATTTGGGAGAATGGCATTGAAACATGTAAAATATCATGTAAGAAACGAGTTGCCAGTCCAGGTTCGATGCACGATACTGGATGCTTGGGGCTAGTGCACTGGGATGACCCAGAGGGATGGTATGGGGAGGGAGGAGGGTTCAGGATGGGGAACACATGTATACCTGTGGCAGATTCATTTTGATATTTGGCAAAACTAATACAATTATGTAAAGTTTAAAAATAAAATAAAATTTAAAAAAAATTAATGCATATATATGGAATTTAGAAAGATGGTAATGATGACCCTATATGCAAGACAGCAAAAGAGACACAGATGTAAAGAACGGACTGTTGGACTCTGTAGGGGAAGGTGAGGGTGGGATGATTTGAGAGAATAGCATTGAAACATGTATATTAGCATATGTGAAATAGATCACAAGTCCAGGTTTGATGCATGAGGCAGGGTGTGCAGGACTGGTGCACTAGGATGACCCTGAGGGATGGGATGGGGGGGGACCTGGGGAGGGGGCTTCAGGATGGGGAACACATGTACACCCATGGCTGATTCATGTCAATGTATGGCAAAAACCACTACAATATTGTAAAGTAATTAGCCTCCAATTAAAATAAAAAGAAAAATAATAAATTTTTAAAAAAAGAATTTTCAACAGATACATTGAAAACAGTGGTAATTATGTGAGGTTTGAATATGTTAATTAGCCTAATTGTGGTAATCATTTCTCAAAGTGTACATATGTCAAACATTACATTATATATTTTAAATGCATGCAATTTTATTTACCTCAATTATATGTCAATAAAGCTGAAAAAAAAAATGCTAAGAACTTAGAAAAGATGTCACTCTGAAATACTATATGTATACAAAGTGAACTTATCTTTCAAGGAAAAAAAGGCCAAATAAAGATTTTTTAGATTGACAGTAACACTGAGCTAGCTGGAATTTACCAGTTCCAGTACTCTTGCCTGGAGAATCCCAGCGATGGGGGAGCCTGGTGGGCTGCTGTCTATGTGGTCTCACAGAGTCGGACACGACTGAAGTGACTTAGCAGCAGCAGCAGCATTTACCAGTAAGCATGAACTCTCAGGGTCCTCACGGCTCCTGAAGATCTGGAAAGAATTGACATTGGGACTGTGAATGGTGAATGTGAAATTAACTGATGTGGGAACAAAGCTGGCGTGCTACATTTGTAAGTCTCTTGGTTAAAACACACGACAGACATTGAGAAGGAAGTATACTGTCTACTGCTGAAGGCAGGTGGGGAAACAAACAAAGAAAAACTACTCTCATCTGAGAGGCAATTGGCTCAACCTTAATTGTGAGACTCGAAAAATGCTGCAGAGAGTAGCATCTGTGGCTGCACTAAGAACAGTATATGAATGCACTCCGCTTTTGTAAGACTTATCCAGATAAAGAGCTTAGACATCAATTTTCCCAAATACTCCAAACCCAGTTGTGACTGCTTCAGTTGTCTGAGGCAGCTAGAGCAGAAAGAAATGGGTTTTTGAAGCAGACTGTGACTGAAATAATAATCCTACATTACCGGTTAACCACTGCATTCCACTGAACACATCAGAATCCATCTTGGTTAATTTGTACACCATATAGCAGTCATATATATATTTTTAAAAGAAATTGTAGCTATGAAATTTACTGCATTCACCATTCTGTGACTTTAAATTTTGCCACTGTTAATGACTTAAAGATAAAGTCTATCAGAAACGTGAAGGTATGAGCTTTAATGTGATATGATCAAGGGGAAAGTTTAAGATATCAGGTTGCAGGAAAGTAGCAGTTATTGAAGTTAGAGTTGTATTTGAACTCCATGGAAGACTCTCCGGTCATACCCAATGTGTAGCATCATGCTTTGTACACTGCAGGCAAATTAAATAAGAAGGAATCAGTGGGATCTCACAGTTGTAGGGATATATAGAGATAAACAGTGGAAAAATACAAATATATTATTTGATGAATTTATAGAAAATTTTAGTTAAATAAGGGTATCATTAATATTGAGGCATCCAGAATAATTACTGGCCATTTTTAATTGGCTATAAAGTGTTGTTTTGTATATGTTTTCTCCCTGAGAAGATAAAAGAGTAGAGGAACAAGTGAACCAGATCAAGTTTAGAGTGTATGATTATTTCAAAACTATTTGCTAAAATATGAATTGATATTAACAATTCATGAAATGTTATTTTAGCTTAGAATTTATTATGACAGAATTGCCTGGGTTTTTTGTTGTAATTAGAAAGCATATTAAATGAGTGCATGATCTGCATTCTACCTTTAAATTGAACATAATTTAATAATGATTCAGTACAGTGCTCAAAACCCTTATTAGTACATGTTACTCTAAATATACAAAATTCTTGTAATAGTTTCAAAATATTAGTCAAGTAAATACACCAAAGCAGCAAAATTCTAGTGCCTAAACTTCTAAGTATTGTCTTGTACAACATATAAGCTTTTCTTAAACCAACTGGAAATCATTAATGAAAAATATAAATTAGTAAGATTTCCTAGTTATTCCAGGAATTATTTGGTTAAGAGTCCTCATTCTATGAGGACCTTTGAAATCACTTACTTTGCAAGAGAGAATAATAAAATGTGTGTTTTTGCAGTCAAACTTGTTGGCACTTTTATAGAATCATTCTGATTGTGCCTATGCAACACTAGTAAGGAAAATGACTTCCTGAAGTCAAAGATGTCAATTTTCTGTACTTTGCTTTACTCTGAGCACATAGCCTTTAATCAAGCAGTGATCTTTGATGAAAAAAAAAAAAATTCTAATGAAAAACATTCACAGTGTCAGCAGACCTAGATTCCTGATGTGTATGTAACTCAAGTTGCCCTGTTGCAAAATAGGAGAATGTAGTCAGTGGGAGTTAGTTAACTCTCCAAACAGTAAGATCTGCTGTCAACAACAGAAATTCAGAGCAGAGGAGGAGGGGGGTGTTCTTTTGTTAAATCAATGGTTGACTCATATGAAGAATACTGTATTGCTTATGAAGCCACATATACCTAATCATCGTTAGTAACATCAACCACATTTTTCAAATGAAAAAAAAAACACCACTTACATTATTTCTCTAAACTAAGCTGACTCTATCATCTCCAGAAGCAAATCTCTTTACAATTCAGGCCTCTTAATGTTCCTTTATCTCATGGACACAACCAAAGCTTCAGCACATATTTCTGATCATGTTGCAGTTGACCTGGCAAGTTGTTGCTGTAGTTTCCATTCCATAATAGAATGTTTGCTTCGTTCACTTTCCAAAATTGTCCAAATGCCAAGCTGGCTTCACCTCATTAGGTCATCAAACTGCTACATAGAATAAATAGTAGTACGTTAGTAACACTAGCACTGCAGCCTAATTTTACAATTTTATTCCAAACCAGCTTGTTCTAGTTGTGTCCTGATTGCTTTGTGATATGTTATATTCATGCTCCATTAGACACAGGCCAACACTATAATTCATGCAGGAGAGACAAGGAGTCGGAAGCTGGCTTCAAGAAGTGCTTCCCAAAAGCAGACAATTCAAATGGATCTCACTAATTGACATGGAGAGGTTTTCTGCGGATCCCTTTAAAATAGAAGAGAATTATATAAAAAAAAAAAGTTTTGCTTCTGGATAGCATATAAAGGTTTCTTTTAGTTATCAAACCTTACCAGTTGTCAAGGGGGAACATGAAGACAAGGATATATTTCTGAATAGATTCTAGACCAAGGGAAATAAAAATATAATATATTCAGCAGAACAGAAAACACTTTTAAAATACGTGATCAGATGATAACTGCACCTTTTAGAAATCTCTCATTTCTTTCAGTTGATTTATCTGAGTATCATCTATCTTAACATGGAGCATTCACTAATATTTTCAATGTCTTTTTCTCCCCCTGTGGATGGCTAACACTCTGTCTTCTGAAAAGTATAAGACAGAGCTAGGTTATAATGACCCAGTATAAATGCATGAGTTTTGCTTGCACATCACTTTAACTATGGATTAGATATCATGTCATTTTTTTCTTCATGTTTTACTATCCTTGAATACCTCTTTTAGAAGACCTCTTTTAAATAACTAACCATTATCCAGGCCTATATGATTTAATAACCCCATATTTCCTTAGGATTTCTCCTTCTATCCAAACCAACCATAAACCTTTCACTCTAGATGAGCTTTAAGTGGAACTTGTTGTGATGGATTGGAATGTGACAGTAGGGATGGAGATTGATTGTTCCAAGTAAGAACGATAGTGTGAGCAAAGATCCTGAGGCATACAAGCTTAAAGATCATCGCCTAGGTGACTATTAGCAGTTTACAGGATGGTACAGGATTCAGGCCATAAACGAGTGTTTAAGAAAGGCTTATCAAATACTTCACTTATCAAGAAGGATGAAAACTAAAAAGGAAAAGAAAAGAAAGATGAAGACTGAAATGACTAATGATGTATATTTCAGCTCCAGTACTTTTGTGATTGAGGATGAGGACATAAACATTTTTATCTTTTCCCTTCATGTGCAGACTTACTTAATACATATCCAGGATATTTGTCCAGCTGTACATTTTCTTTTATCATGTAGAACCAAGAGGTAAAATGGTGGGTGGAGACAGCATGTAAGAACTCAAATCAGATATAGAGGGAAAAAAACAAGTAAGAGTTTTTGAAACAATTTATTTGAGATTTTAAAATGTGTTTATCCCATATCTAAGATATAGCTATTTCATTTTTCAGTGAATGATGTGGTATTTTTGGTAAAAAAGTGGAAATCTGGTCTCTAAAGAGAGGCAGTGCTCAAAAGTTTTAAACCAAAGACACCACAGGCCACTTCCACACGTTTTCACTGGAGGTCAATCTACTTTTCCTCAAAACAATCACATGGTTTTAACCCTGCACCCTGTTTGTGGTCCAGTGAGTTGCTGCCCTCTTTTCTCCATGTTTTGCCTGATATGTGACTTTAGGCTGAAATTCAAAGAAATGTGCTAACATTATCAGATTGAATAAGAGCTGACTACAATATGGCTAAGTTAAGTAAGAGCTTCTTCTGCTGAAGGGCTTCCCTAGTGGCTCAATGGTAAGGAATCTGCCTGCAGTGCAGAAGATGTGTATTCAACCCCTGGGTCGGGAAGAACCCGGAGAAAGAAATGGCAACTCACTCCAGTATTCTTGCCTGGGAAATCCCGTGGGCAGAGGAGCCTGGCAGGGCTACAGTCCATGAAATGGGACATAGTAACTAAACAACAACTTCTTAATTTACCTACTTACTCACTTGCCAATTCACTCATTCTTCCACTTAATGATTCACTGATTTAGGAAACTGTGCACCCACTACCTGCCAGTAACTGAAGCAGGGGAAGCATGTGTGAAGAACACAACACGGGCAGACACAGATGTCTCTGAAGTTCACACAAAGCAGATTCTCATCAGATCATAGCAACTTTACAGGACAAACATGATATTAAGGTGCTGGGAATGTAAGATATTGCTTATCTTCTCTTCACTTTTTCATCATAACTCTGCCTTGATTGTACGATGTACACAAGGAATCACATCATGTTCTCTCTTGTTCATTGACGCTTCCTCTTGCAACTCTATCACTGGATTTCTACCTTGGACTTTCCAAAATCCAAATGTGAAAAATGAAAGGGTAATATGCATATTCACAGGCATATTACTGGCCATGTTTTTACCCAGAATGGTTTAGGATTTGCAGATGGTTAAAAGTACCCATAAGACATATACACTTTATCACTCATTACAGATCATAAATAGCACTTTAAAATATATTCCTTATTAAAATTTGAGGGGAAAAGGCAATGGCACCCCACTCCAGTACTCTTGCCTGGAAAATCCCATGGACGGAGGAGCCTAGTGGGCTGCAGTCCATGGGGTCGCTAAGAGTCGGACACGACTGAGCGACTTCACTTTCACTTCTCACTTTCATGCATTGGAGAAGGAAATGGCAACCCACTCCAGTGTTCTTGCCGGGAGAATCCCAGGGACGGTGGAGCCTGGTGGGCTACCGTCTATGGAGTTGCACAGAGTCAGACACGACTGAAGCGACTTAGCAGCAGCAGCAGAATTTGAGGATTAACATGACTAATCTTTATTGTGTGTATATTATAAATGTAGCATATTTCCCATTTATTAATAATCTCTGTTCATAGTCTACATAACTATATATGTGCTCATTTAAAACTGAAGAAGCTGAAGTTTTAATTTACAGGAAGAAACATTTTAATAGTTTACTAACTACCTCTATTGTTTTGTTAATTCTCTTTATTTTCTTTGAAACTGAATCTACACATGATTGAGATGAGCAGAGATCCTAGAATGCCATAGTGTGCCTCTTTTGATGTTAGTTTTATCTAAAGAAGACTGAACAGCTTCAATACCACAAACTCAGCTTTTAAAAGGAAAACACTAACAGTCTATCCAGATAGATCAAATCCTTGGACCTATCTAAGGGTCTGAATCCCAGCAATAAGTTAGAAACTGAAAAGCATAAGACTTCTTTCAAGCTGAAAGGTTACAGTGGAATGTATTACATCAGTAATGCCCTATAGTAACTAGATGGCCTCAAATTCTTCTCTGCTCCACAAGCCCAGAGGGGAAATGGAGTGATTTTCAATAATGCTGCAAAATAATGGACTCAGTTCTCCCCTGCATCTCAGGGAATGTGGTTTTCTTAAACAGAAAGAAAGAAAACTCTGCCATTTTCATTCCCTTCCTGTATCCCACAATTGAATCTTTCCAAAATTAGATATAGGAAAAAAAAAAAAAAAGTGTTGCACACCAAGCACAACCACCCATTCTGCTATGTTTTGTGTATCTTTTTAAAATGTGGTACTGGTGTTTCAAATCTATATGGAAATGTAGGATTACAAAAAAAAGAAACATACCTGAATAAATTTCCCATAGTTGAAATATTTCATTTTAAAAGTAAAGCCATTAAATCATTAAAAATATATGCAGGACATGGGAAAATATGTAAGTACATGACATGTAAGTTCAGTTTATGACATAGCATAGACACAAAATATCTGTCAAAATATCAATGGCAAAATTTTATTATTTTATATTTTCAAGCTGATATATTAATTACTTTCTGTAAGGGTATCATTTAATTATTTCATAACATAATTTAGGTAATTATTATTTTGCAGATTAGGAAACCATGTTTATAGTAAATGAATGAGAAATTGACTATTGTACAAATATCTGTCTCCAAAGTGTGGGAGGTTAAACCTACACAATAATGAGTTTGTTCATCAAGTATGTATATCTGTGTGTGAGTTTGTGTGTGCAACATGGCTTTACCAACTGACGTCAACAAATTTTATATAAATACATATGATTTAATATACAACAAATATACATACAAACATTATACATAAACTTTATATGTGTAAATTGAGTATATATAAAAATTTGTGTATTGTAAGATATGTACATGTACATACATAAAAAGAGATGCTCAAAAACCAGGGATATATAAGTCAAAATGATTTGAGATACTAAAATACTATCTCCTACATCTAACATTGACACAGTTTGATAATATGTGCATGCTAAGTCATATCAGTTGTGTCCAACTCTTTTCGACTCTATGGACTGTAGCCCACCAGGCTTCTCTGTCCATGGGATTCTCCAGACAAGAATACTGGACTGGGTTGCAGTGTCCTCCAGGGGACCTTCCCTACCCAGGGATTGAACCCATACACCTCCTGTGTTAGCAGGCGTGTTCTTTACCATTAGTGCTGACAAAAATGACACAGTTTGATAATACTGATTGAAAAGAAATGTACCAAGCATTCAAAAAAATGTGCATAAACAGCAATTTATATGCATTGCTGGTGGGAGTGTAAATTTGTATGATAACTGTGGAAAACAAATTGGGATTGTCTTGTGAAATGAGTGTATGTATCCCAGGAATATACATAGAAGATACCTTTGGAATTGTACAGTGGGAATGATATATAAAATGTCCACAGCAACACTGTAGATGATAAGGGAAGAAAATTGGAAGCGTATTCAATATTAAGTGAGCAGAAGATGGGTAATCATATATGCTATATATTCATGCAATGAAATATTATACAGTAGTGAAATTGGACATAATGCAGGTTCATATTAAGACATGAATGGATTTCAATGAGACAACATTTAGTAACAAAACAAGACACAAAAGATTACATTGAGAATTCTTTTCAATAAAAAATATGTAAATTTAAAACCAAGTAAAGCTAAAATAGCTGACTCATGATCAACACAAGTATGAACGTTGTAGGTACATTTGTTTATATGCACTTTTTTCAATAAATAGATATTAAAATATGGGTTTTCCAGTGGTTATGTATGGCTGTGAGAGTTGGACTGTGAAGAAAGCTGAGCACCAAAGAATTGATGCTTTTGAACTGTGGTGTTGGAGAAGACTCTTGAGAGTCCCTTGGACTGCAAGGAGATCCAACTAGTCCATCCTAAAGAAGATCACCCCTGGATGTTCTTTGGAAGGAATGATGCTAAAGCTGAAACTCCAGTACCTTGGCCACCTCATGGGAAGAGTTGACTCATTGGAAAAGACTCTGATGCTGGCGGGGATTGGGGGCAGGAGGAGAAGGGGACAACAGAGGATGAGATGGTTGGATGGCATCACCGACTCGATGGACATGAGTTTGAGTGAACTCTGGGAGTTGGTGGTGGACAGGGAGGCCTGGCGTGCTGCAGTTCATAGGGTCACAAAGAGTCGGACATGACTGAGTGACTGAACCAAAATATTCAGTGAACTGAACTGAAAATATTAAATGATCTGTGGTTGGTTGAATCTACAAACACAAAACCACAGATGCAGAGGAAACATATACAGAAAGCCAACTGTAAAGTTACATATGCATTTTCGACTGTGCAGAGAGTTGGTGACCCTAACCCCTGCTTTGCTCAAACACCAAGTATACTTTGTTTAAATACTTATACACACACACACATACACACACACACGCATGTGGCAGATTCGTTATCTCAGGAGTCATGTTGGGGAAATTGGTTGCCTGGTTGGAGGAGTATATACAGGTCCATTGTAACATCTTGGTAATTTTAATTTATTGGGTTGCTTGATGGGCCTTGCCTGTCTATTGTATTAGTAAAGCAAATAATAAATAAATAATATAAAATAGAATAACAATGAAAAGAAAAAATGAAAGTGTTAATTGCTCAGCCGTGTCCAACTCTTTGTGACTCCATGGACTGTAGCCCTCCAGGCTCCTCTGTCCATGCCTCTGTCCAGGTAAGAGTACTCAAGTAAGTTGCCATTCTCTTCTCCAGGGTATCTTCCTGACCTAAGGATCAAACCTGGGTCTCCTGCACTGCAGGCAGATTCTTTACCATCTGAGCTACCAGAGTAGGCAACAGTAATTGATAGAAGATCAAAATATGACATCAGTGAATGAAGCAAGAAATGTGATATATGTTCTGTGCACCTGATCCCACCCCTTTAAAAAGAAAATAAGGAGCAGAATTACTGAAATCCAAATTTCCAAATGTCTTGGGTTGTGTTTCATTCTGGATGGTTAACTAATGTCTATGATGGGATTTAACAATAGCTATCCTGGGTGATGTGTTAGCAATACCAGCTTTATCCTTGACACACACAGCTTTCCCCTTGCCTCACCCCAAGTTCCTTAAGCAACAGGATGTTGTTTGTGTATATCTAAACCTGTTTTAAGTTGGTTTCTCAAGAAACAAAGATGGTTATATATATGCAAGAAGTTAATTTGTAAGTTCTGTTTGAGGGAAAAAAAAAACTCTAAAAGAATGAGGGAAGCAGCGTTTGACAGGAGTAGTTGCAACACAGGTAATGGCCAGGAGCTCTGTCTTCTAAGGGATGGCTTTTAGGAATTCTCATACCTAGTGGGAAGGACTTTGTATCACCCCCATAGACCAGTCAGTGGATGCTGACGTCCCTGGGGAGGAGTGCATATTTGTGTGATGGCTTACTCTGATGCTTAGACAGGAGCTCAGCTGCGAGCCATGAGCTGGAGAAACTAATCATGGCTGGGGGACTAGTGCCTGTATCTTTCTGTATCTTCCACATCATGGCCCCATTGGCTTTCAGTTGCGTGGAGAGACTGTCTCATTTACCTTTATGTTTGTCACAGTGCCTAACATTGAGACTGACTCCCTTCTCCAGGACATCTTCCCAAGGCAGGGATTGAACTCAGGTCTCCCACAATGCAGGCGGATTCTTTACCAGCTGAGCCACAAGGGAAGCCCAAGAAGATTGGAGTGAGTAGCCTATCCCTTCTCCAGCAGATCTCCCCAACCCAGGAATTAAACCAGGGCCTCCCGCATTTCAGGCTGATTCTTTACCAACTGAGCTATCAGGGAAGCATTGAGACTAACTCAGAATAAATGAGTTAAAGTAAATGAGTCAGTGTAAATGGGGCAACTGAGGATGAGGTGCTTGGACGGCATCCTTGACTCAATGGACATGAGATTGAGCAAACTCAGGGAGACAGTGAAAGAAAGGGAAGCCTGGAACGCTGCAGTTCATGGGGTCGCAAAGAGTTGGACATGACCTAGGGATGAACACAATAGAGTAAATGAATAATAGATGGTTGGGTATATAACTTTTTAAGATTATCATACTAAAATACATTATTGTGATTACATCACAACTCTCCATATTGAATAAATTTATTTTTCCAATTTTTAAAGACCCAAACTGATTCTATCTAAATGGTCAAGTAATTTGTCTATAATAAAAATTTAGATTGTGACAGAACTACAGTAATCACCGTGATCGTCTGCATTCGACTCCAGGGTTCTTTTATAAAACAAAGTCAAATTAACTCAGATTTTTAAAAAAAAAATCAAGATAGAGACTTCTGGAGAGCTCAAGAGATATAAATGCAAATTACCACCCACACACTGGAAGCCGGACAAGCTTCTGGTATTCTAGTTAAGACATACTCACACAGATGTATATTGCAAAGAATATGTTTGAAGAAAACATACCAAAATTTGACCAGCTACAATGACTACCATTATAGTATCCCTTGAGAAGCTTACATTAAAGAAAAATTATGTTCTGAAAAGTACCAATAAAAAGCACGGAGTTAAAAAAACTGCAGTAAACAAAAATTTAAATACAGAGAATGAAAGACAAAAGGTAACAAAGAAGCATCTCGAAGTAGCTATGCCAATAGAGAAGTAAAACAATAAAATTTTAAAAGTTATAAAACATATTTCTCTTTTAATCAAGAACTCAAAAGAATAATAAAATTTCAAAGGCTTTTAAGATAACAGACGGAGATAAAAATCGAGCTGGCATAACTGAAGATAGAAATGTGGAATAAAAATAAAATTAGCACTAAAATGACTGCAGTACAATGAAATGAGGCACTCTTGTAAACATAGGCTGGAGGGGTTGAGAATAATGAGCCTTTTTAATTGGAAAATAATGGAATTAGAATTATGTGAAGAAAATAAAATGTATTTGTCACAGGAAAAAGTACAATTAACCTGACTGCTTGTAGTTGCTCACAAAAAGAAGTAAAGAAACAGGAGAGAAAAATAGGAAAAATGTTCCTTACAGCAAAGTTTCCCTAACAGAAATGAACAGAATATTTAGATGAAAAGGACAGAACTTGAACAGACAACTGCAACAAGCAATCTTAAATAGACCAGCACCGTGAATGCTTCTGGAGTGTACAAATCCAGAAATGATCCTAAGGATAGCCAGTGATTATCCTCCAAGAATCCCCAATGTAGAGGAAAGAGCTGATGAATTTTGAACATCTGTTTTCATATAAAAGTAATAATGTTAAAAGATACACTGAAGTATATTATATTTTTTGAGTTAAATGATCAAAATTTGATTCTAATTGGGTGATACCAAATTGGAACTGATTTGGAGTTTCCACCCACAGAAACTTGGGAAAGACAGTCACAGGGAATGCTACTCAATACTGTTTTACCTGTATGGGGAAAACCTGAAAAAGAATGGATAGAGAGTCCCTTGGACTGCAAGGAGATCCAACCAGTCCATTCTGAAGGAGATCAGCCCTGGGATTTCTTTGGAAGGAATGATGCTAAAGCTGAAATCCCAGTTCTTTGGCCACCTCATGCGAAGAGTTGACTCTTTGGAAAAGACCCTGATGCTGGGAGGGATTGGGGGCAGGAGGAGAAGGGGACGACAGAGGATGAGATGGCTGGATGGCATTACTGACTCGATGGACATGAGTCTAGGTGAACTCCGGGAGTTGGTGATGGACAGGGAGGCCTGGCGTGCTGCGATTCATGGGGTCGCAAAGAGTCGGACACGACTGAGCGACTGATCTGATCTGATCTGATAACTAAATCACTCTGCTGTACACCTGAAACGAACAGAAACATTTAAAATCAACTATACCACAATATACAGTAAAAAAAAAGTTTTTAATTAAATTTTTAAAAAACAGACATCAAACAAAGAAGCAAAGCAAGAACATTTTTTAGCTGAGGCTAAAGCATTTGCATTATTTGAGAAAGTCTCTTGGTTGGCTGTCATGAAGTTTCAATTTCTAAATCTTGAAGCATTAGATTTTGTTTTGGTCACAAGCAATTAAGATATTAAAGTCACCTCAGTCTAAAGACCTCATTGTTTAATTCAGCTATAGGCTTTATCCAAATAGGTAACAACATATGCAATAGGTATTTCCTGAGAAATAAAGAGTTGAGAATTCACTAGATCATAACTGGAGTAACCATTAAAGTAAGATTTGAATTCATTTGTCTGTTAACCTAAGTAGGGGGAGGGATGAGATTGTAAATATTACAGACATTGCAATTGTGAAAACGTTTTGTTTTTCAAAACCATGCATGTTCATGACAGGACCTCATGAGAGCATACGAAATGTCTGAAGAGGTAATTTTCTCTCCCTGCTCTAATGTTATTGTGGAGGAATAAGATTGGGAGAAGGAATGAGACATTCACCGCAGTGTATGTGGCTAAATGATTACATCTCTGTCAGAGTAAAATCAATAGCTACCCCTGCTCTCACTTCTGCGGGACCTCTCAGTAAGGGAGTCTGTAGTTCCCTTCAAATCCACCCCTCAGCCCAGGGCAAGCCCCCAAAATGACTCCTCCCCAGTTCTGAATCAGCATAGTCATTCAATATATCTATAGATTGTACTCCATATAAATTTACTATAAAATATGGACCCTATTCCCTCTGCCAAATGCTGCATCTTGTAACAGCTATTTTATACCTAGAGGTTCATCCCTCATAATCCCCCTCACCTATTTTGCCCCCGCTTTGTTCTCAGTATCTGTGAGTCCATTTCTATTTCTGTATATTTGTTCATTTGTTTTATTTTTTGGATTCAGCATATTAGTGAAAACATATGGTATTTGTCTTTCTCTGTGTGACTTACTTCACTAAGCAAAAAACTCTCCAGGTTAATCTGCAGCATCACATGTAGCAAAATTTCATTCTTTTTTATGGCTGAGTAATTTTCCATTGTATATATATACCACAAATTCTGCATCCATTCATCTGTTGATGGCCACTTAAGTTGCTTCTGTATCTTGTCTATTGAGGGCTGACATATGTCATCCCTAAATTTGTGGTGAAAAACTAGAAAATCTGGTCAGTGGCATTATTCAGTAACACAGTAGCTTATATATTCTATAGCAAAGGAGCTTTGACATTCCAAGAATCCAAACATACATGTAGCTGAATATGCCCCTCTTTACATACGACAAATGTGTTATAAAATACGAAACAAGAGCAATCTATGTAGGAAATAGGATGAGTAACAGTTTCTCCTCCATATATCTTGTAAAGAACAAGTGTATTTCAGAAAGATGTATGTCTGTTTACTCCTTTTTCCCTCTTGATTAGATAGTGCTCCTATTCTTAAAAACAACAAAGCAGAACCCAACAAAAATTCTACTGACTCTACATTGTCAACAGGCTAAATTCCAACCCTACAGGATGGCAGAAGTGCTTCACAGTTGAACTTCATTCTACCTTGCCAACTTCATCTCACACAAGTACTCCGTGACCTCCACAGGCCAAATGATTTGGCAACTTTGAACTTCCATTTTCTCTAAAAACAGGAATGTTTTAGAGGGCTGTTCTCAGGGGACAAAAGATGAAAGTTTCAGCAAATGGTAGCTCCTATTCACCTGATGATTAATTCTTTCCTCCTCTGAGGTGCTAAATGTAAATCACATGTGTGTGATTTACACATTTACACATGTATGTGTAAATCACATACAAAAGAATCTTGTACTTAGAACTTTTTAGTATAAATTTATGTATAAATTTATATATCTGCACGCATACATATATACTGTTTTTCCACTGACATTTAAAAAGCATGACATAGAGGAAAGAAGAAAGTTTGGCAATCAGAAAGTCTTACTAGACCCTCATTTCTCCACTAACAACCATATCATTTCAAGCCAGTCACTCAAAGTATCTGAGCCTTGCTTCTTTCATGTTTTGATCAAGGATAAAGCCAGAATCCTAGTCAGACCTTTATTTGATGTTCATTAGATGTTAACAAATAACTGAAGTGTAAAAGCATAACACTTCTGAAGTGTGTTGCATCTTCTTAATATTAATTTGATTCAATGAAATTATTATGTATTATGAATACATAATTCATATTTATGTACATTGATCACAAAAAGAAATTGAACAGTGACCAAAAAAATTCCTAAACCAAAGGAAAGAAAACATAAACATGCAATCATTTATTTGTGTGCTTAGTCACTCAGTCGTGTCTGACTCTTCGCAACGCACTGGACTGTAGCCTTCCAAGCTCCTCTGTCCATGGAATTTTCCAGGCAAGAATATTGGAGGGGGTTGCTATTTTGTTCTCCAGGGGATCCTCCCAACCTAGGGATGGAACCCCTTGTCTCTTGCATCTCCTGCCTTGGTCTGTGCCACCTGCGAAGCCCAATCATATATTTAACAAAGGATAAAAATTCCTATTTCTGGTTTAGTAAATATTCTTCTGGTTTTTTTTCTTTTAAATGAACATGTGTTTAAAACATATGTAATATATAATGTGGATGTAAAACCACAGAAAATTACTTTGAAAGCAATTATTATTTTGTGACGTGCTTTCTTTTTTCTCACATGGTATTGAATAAACATGTTTATATGGTTCTTTATTCAGCTTAGCAAATATATGCTGTGTGTGCATGCTCAGTTGTGTCTGACTCTTTGCGATCCTATGGACTGTAGCCCACCAGACTCCTCCATCCATAGGATTTCCCAGGCCAGAATCCTGGGGTGGGTTGCCATTTTCTCCTCCAGGGGATCTTCCCAAACCAGGGATCGAATCCATGTCTCCTGCATTAGCAGGCAGATTCTTTTCCACTGAGCCACCTTTGTCCTCTGTATGCCAGGTACACTTCTATCCACTTGAGATAGGTAAGTGAATAAGATGATAGATACCACCTCCACCCATTAATTACATAGAAGATAAAAGAGTTCCAAGTTCTACCAGATATAGTGCAGGAAAAAGTATCCATTTTTAAGTCTTTACTAAATAAAGTTGATTATATAATACATATAATGAATCTAATATAGTTCTAGTATACATATATTTTGCTTTTATTTTTAAAAAATGTTTCTGTAATAGATTCAGAGATCTAAATCTTCACATTGACTCAATATTATTTTATTAAGCTATTTTTTATCTAAGTTACTTCCTGAGTGTATCTAAAATATATAAACCCAAATCATCATCCCACAGAAAGCTTTTGCCTGTTTTTATAATCAGCTGCCAAGTATTTGTGGCCCCATGTTATAAGCTCCCCAAAATAAATGACTGGCTACCAACATTTTTTGAGGGGCCAAGCAAAGGAAAGAATATTATATTCAGGTTTACAAGATATCTATCACATATCTATTACTTAACAAAAATAAGTAAGCTCCCATGTAAATAATCACACACAAAAAAATTCAGACAAGTCTATGCTTCACTTACCCACATTAGAAACCAGGCTCTCTTATTCTATGAGATAAACAAACTATACAACAAAATAAAAGCCAAAAAACACTTTCTAGCATTAAAGAAATACATTTTGACTTTAATATTTATTTGACATATATATTGCTCATAAAGTAGATAAATGCTTTTTAGAAATATTCTGTATGGCCCGAATAGACCTGTTGGTAGTGTGTATACTGTGAAGAAAGCTGAGTGCCATAGAATTGATGCTTTTGAATGTGGTGTTGGAGAAGACTCTTGAGAGTCCCTTGGACTGCAAGGAGATCCAACCAGTCCATTCTGAAGGAGACCAGTCCTGGGATTTCTTTGGAAGGAATGATGCTAAAGCTGAAACTCCAGTACTTTGGCCACCTCATGCGAAGAGTTGACTCATTGGAAAAGACTGTGATGCTGGGAGGGATTGGGGGCAGGAGGAGAAGGGGACGACAGAGGATGAGATGGCTGGATAGCAACACCGATTCAACGGACATGAGTTTGAGTGAACTCCAGGAGTTGGTGAGGGACAGGGAGGCCTGGCGTGCTGTGATTCATGGGGTCACAAAGAATCGGACACGACTGAGTGACTGAACTGAGCTGAACTGATACTATGGAATACTTCCAAACAATTAGTTTAAGCGCTTTTTTGTTACTTGGAGTACTATGTATTTCTATGCAGACTTTTTGAATAGCATTATTTCTCTTGAACGGGTACAATTTTTACCATTCCAAGTGCTCAGTAAGTAGAATAAATTTTCTTTTATTGCATTATTACATATTTTCATGCAAAATTAGTGAATAGCAACAATGTTTCTAGTGAATGCATGACATTCTTTATTATTGAATTTTAGAAAAGTGTTCAAGATGAAATTGATCATAAATTGGTTCGTCAACTTTTTACATTTGAGTTACCAACCAATCTTACAACCTTAGCTCTGTTGACTGAGCCAACAGAATGTTTAAATACACTCCACATTAATGAGAAGTTAAAGATTTGGATCAATGCATGGAAATTAGACAAAGATGCTTTTAGAAAGTTTCTAAGTTATTATATTTGAAAGTATAATTATTATCTTTTCTTTTGGTTATGCTTCTTCTGAACTATACATGTTCTCTGTGTTTGTGTGTTTATGTAGGTAAATTTTATTTCTAATACCAGGCAAGGATGAATGAGAGATGACTGAGAACTGAGTGAGAAGAACTAAATAAAAAATATATAAAACTGGAAAAATAATAGGAAATTAAAATAGTGAATGACTTTCAAATAAATTCAGAGCTTTCCTTCAAGCTTATGTTTGTGCAAAAGGCATTCTTTAAGATTACCTGAGGACTAAACTCATCTTGTTACCCAAAAACTTAAAACAGGAAAATCACCAGATTTACATTTTTATAAATATTGTATTTTCCATATTCCTTTGGCATTTTATCAAACTAAAATTTAAATGCATCCCTACTTCATTACATATTTAACATTTTCTACATGGGGTCACTGCATTGGTTTTCCACAAAGAGATGGCTGAGCCTTAAATCAAGCAATTTCAGAGAACAAATTTTCTGTAATGGTTGATGGCACTTTATTCAAAACTATTTCACCTTTAAAAATGAAAGTAATGGATTAATTTAAAATATTATCTGGGGAATAATTTAGTTTCCTAACTTTTTATATATTGCTATGCCTCCTAACTCAATGAAGTTACTGATTTAGTAATATTTATAAAGATCAAAGGAACAAAAATGTCAATAAAAATGGAGGCAAAATGCATACATATCTATTAGGTGTATATCTAATGGTAGATTTGAATCTGACCTTTTTTTCTGGCTTTGCATTTGTAGCATTAGTACACAGTATTACTGGTATTATTGATTCCTGTACATCTACAATTCTTCCATGATACTTAGAGCAAATGGAAACTCTTATTGGTCGTTATGATGATTTGAATAAAGATAGCTTTATAAAGACCTAACAATGCTGAGATAAAGTATTCAATTGTCAGAGTACTCTATGGAAATAAAACGTCACCTAGAAATAACCCTTTCTTCTCATTATTTTATTTTATCCTGTTAAAAAGTGACATTTTAAAGCAAAATAAACCCTAAATATATCAAGGATTATGTTACCGTACCTCCCAGTCAGAACTGAGTTGTTAAGCTTCTCTCAGATTTTGAACTAATGGAGCAGGTCCATGAACAGATTATTTTTACACAGTTGCATTTGAAAGCACAGTTCAGTTCAGTTCAGTTTGGTTGCTCAGTTGTGTCCGACTCTTTGCAACCCCATGAACTGCAGCATGCCAGGCCTCCCTGTCCATCACCAACTCCCGGAGTTCACTCAGACTCATGTCCATCAAGTTGGTGATGCCATCCAGCCATCTTATCCTCTGTCATCCCCTTTTACTCCTGCCCCCAATCCCTCCCAGCATCAGAGTCTTTTCCAATGAGTCAACTCTTCACATGAGGTGGCCAAACTACTGGAATTTCAGCTTTAGCATCATTCCTTCCAAAGAACACACAGGACTGATTTCCTTTAGGATGGACTGGTTGGAAATCTTTGCAGTCCAAGGGACTCTGAAGAGTCTTCTCCAACACCACAGTTCAAAAGCATCAATTCTTTGGCACTCAGCTTTCATCACAGTTCAACTCTCCCACCCATACATGACCACTGGAAAAACCATAGCCTTGACGAGACGGACTTTTGTTGGCAAAGTAATGCTTTTGAATATGCTATTTAGGTTGGTCATACCTTTCCTTCCAAGGAGTAAGAGTCTTTTAATTTCATGGCTGCAATCACCATCTGCAGTGATTTTGGAGCCCCCAAAAATAAAGTCTGACACTGTTTCCACTGTTTCCCTGTGTATTTCCCATGAAGTGATGGGACCAGATGCCATAATTTTAGTTTTCTGAATGTTAAGCTTTAAGCCAACTTTTTCGCTTTCCTCTTTCACTTTCATCAAGAGGCTTTTTAGTTCCTCTTCACTTTCTGCCATAAGGTAAGATATGCTTTATCCATGAACATATTTTTGTTGTTGTTGTTTAGTCACTAAGTCATGTCTGACTCTTTTGTGACTCCATACACTGTAGGCTGCCAAGCTCCTCTGTCCATGGGATTCTCCAGGCAAGAATATTGATGTGGTTTGCCATTTCCTTCTCCAGGGGATCTTCCTGACCCAGGAATCGAAACTACATTTCCTGCATTGCAGGTGGATTCTGTACCACTGAATCACCTGGCAACTGCATCATAACTTTAGGAGCAGTAAAATATTTTCCAAGGAAACCTGGTATTAGACCCATGTGCCAATTTATGGAAAGATGTTTCTATAACCATAAAAACAATTACACTGAAGTTTATGGAGATACTGTCTGAGATAGAAGAAGCTTAATGAGCCTCATCCCGTGACTTAAAAAAAGACACCACAAAATTTAGGTACCAAACTAGGCTCATCATTAGAAACAGGGAAACTTGAAAAGTCATACTTGCATAATATCCTTTAGGCTGACATTTTCTTTATTGCTTTGTAATATATGAATGCATCCTCTGTGCTCAATCCTGAAAGTTAAACTTCAATTTAGAAAGCAAGTATAGAAAGTAAAAACAAATTAAAATTTACAAACATTTACCATAGCACCAAAAAGAGAAATTAATTACTTAGATATAAATCTAATGAACTAGATACAAACTCTGTGTGCATAATACTACAAAATTGATGAAATAATAAAAAATGATCTAAACACATGGAATGAGAATATGTATTCATGCATTCATGCTAGAAGACTCACTATTGTTAAGACACAATTTTCTCCAACTTGACGTTAATCATCACAAGGGCCTAGTTAAATTGGATGTTGAAACTGATACCATACGATTTTGAAACTTTCCTGCTCCTGAGCCAATAGGCAGAAAAAGGCTTCTCTGTTGGCTCAGTGGTAAAGGGTCTGCCTGCCAATGAAGGAGACACAGATTTGATCTCTAGGTCAGGAAGATTCTCCTGGAGAAGAAAATGACAACCCACTTCAAAATTCTTGCCTGGAATAGTCATGGACAGAGGAGGCTGGTGGGCTGCAGTCCATGGAGTCACAAAAGGCTGGACATGACTGATCGATTGAGCAGTATCAATAGTATTTTCTAATTATTGAGTTGCTTACACACAATAAGAGGGCTTAACATGTAACTTGAGAGACTCACTGGGATATCTATTACCAATTCTATAACTGGTAATTACCAGTTATAGCTAATTACCTATTACCTAGTAATAGGTAACTGCCTATTACCAATTCTATTACCATTTATAGAATTTACCATTCTATAAATGGTAAATGTCAGTGAAGGCTTAGAGCAACACAAGAGAGACAGAATCCTTAGGAATTTAGACCTTTCAGGAACATTCTCTCTCCTCCAAACCCATCTAAAATATCCCATAGCATTTTGGGTGAAAAGTAAAATTTTTAGTCAAGTCTCTAACATTTTCCATGTTCTATGCCAAGTTTATCATATGCCTCTCTTCTCCTTGTTTATTTTACATCAACAAATTAACCTTCTTTCCATCCTCAAAGTTATCAAATCCATTGCTGTTCCTTTTGTACATGTTCTCTACTGGGATTCTCTCAGATTCCTGTGCTAACTAAACTCTTAATTACTATGGAAATATGATATTAAATTATTTATTCTCTATGAAGAGTATCCTAACTCTTGAAGTTAGGTCTTTAAAAAGTCTTTTTTTACAGTAGCCTGTATTTATTTTCTTCTTATTGATAATTAATTATAATTAGCATAACTAAGATATTATACAGAGAAGGCAATGGCACCCCACTCCAGTACTCTTGCCTGGAACATCCCATGGACAGAGGAGCCTGGTGGGCTGCAGTCCATGGGGTCGCTAAGAGTCGGACACAACTGAGCAAGTTCACTTTCACTTTTCACTTTCATGCATTGGAGAAGGAAATGGCAACCCACTCCAGTGTTCTTGCCTGGAGAATCCCAGGGACAGTGGAGCCTGGTGGGCTGCTGTCTATGGGTTCACACAGAGTCGGACACGACTGAAGTTCGTGAACCAAGATATTATAATTATAAATTATTAGTAATATGGCAAATAATTATTTGCCATACTACTAGTGTGACGGGTCTTCGTACTTTTGTTCATACTCATTCATGCTTTTATTTCTTCATTAAATTAAGAATTATTTATTGACCACTTCATGTACTAATTAATTATGACATTGATATACATGTAATCATGATCCCCAATTCTTTCAATCCTAGTCCTTAAATAATCTTAGAATCCATGTCTTTTCAGCACTCTTTTTCATGGTGATTCCTAGACCATGTCTTTATTAATAGTATCAATGTCTGCATAAATTAATCTTTCAAGTATTCTGCATTTTGATGACCAATCCTATTTCCAACTAGTCCTTCCAGCATACAAACTCTAAAAGCCCATAATTCTTTTGTATCTACTATGTTTTTACCCTACTTTTATTGTATACATTCTTACTTTCCTCTTTAACCCATTTAAATTCCATGACCAGTCATTATAGTCACTCCTCTGCCATACTCCAAACTCTCATTCTTCCCTAGAAACTTGAATTATGTCCTTTAATATACATGGCACATGTAGTTAAGTGTGTCTAGAGAAAAGTACATAAACAGAATGACTGATCTCTTGAAAAGCATGACCCTAAACCCCAGGGAGGCCCTAATTGCTTCATTTTCTAAGTTCTGAATATCCCTTATCTCCCAGATGGATACTTGATGCCTAATCTCTGCTCATAATTTATCATAAACTCTTCCATTTCATTCTCCTCTGACATTCTCATCTACTATTCATTCTTTATGGTCTGAGCCATCAGGGAGTTCCCTCTACTATTAATACTTTTCTGACAGAGGAGAACTTGCACAGATTTCCACTATCTTTTCTAGCTAACAACCAGAATCTTAGTCTATGGGGATTCCCAGGTGGCATTAGTGGTAAAGAACCCGCCTGCCAATGAAAGAGATGTAAGAGACTCAGGTTCCATCCCTGGGTTGGGAAAATCCCCTGGAGAAGGAAATGAAAACCCACTCCAGTACTCTTGCCTGGGAATTCCCATGGACAGAGGAGCCTGGCAGGCTACAGTCCATGGGATTGCAAAGAGTGGGACACGACTAGGCCCATGTTTGCACACAGCATGCCTACATCTTAGCCTATATCCTTTACATCTTCTCCTCTGATCAGAGGTACATTCTCCTTCCTGCTGTCTAAGACCAACATCTCAATTTATATACAACATTCCATCCCCTGTCAAATATCAAAGAATATTGCTTTAGAAGTTCTATCTTCTGAAACATATGTCATTTTCCTCTCCAATGGATCTGTTCTAGCAGCATATAAATATGCCACTACTGACATATTTCTTTCTTCCTCTTTCTTGTAAAGTTGTTGAATTGATTTATTTGATGGCTCTTCTCCCATTTGCTCATATATGCATTTCATATCCATTCTAATGATCAAGTTTTATGTGTCAACTTGACTATGTTGCAGCCTCTGATTATTCAAACACTAATTTAGGTGTTGCTGTAGAGGTATTTTGTAGATACGATCAATGTTAACTAGATAAAGAAGATTCTGCTAGGTAATCAGAATGAGATTAATTAAATCAGAGGATATGTCTTAAGAGCATAGCTGAGAATTCCCAGTAAAAGAAGAAATTTCTGCCCATGGATTGCAGTTCAGGTCTTGTATAGGAAAGTTCCCGCCTGATCTTCCTAAAAGCCTACCGTATAAATTTAAGATTTGCTTAGTAAACCCTCTCAATTCCCTATGGAAACTCCTTGCAATAAATCCCTTACTGTGTATCTCCTACTGATTCTATCTGTCATGCTGTACAATGACTGCTACACCCACTATTCTAACACAGCTACTTTGAGAAAGTGGACCATGAGTTCAATGTCATAAACGTCAACAGTCCATTACAGTCCTCATCCTGATTGTTCTATTAGTCTTATTTGTCATAGTCAATCTTATTTTTATACAATTTATTCCTTCAGTCTTTGCAGACTCTCCTTCATTTGCTTGCTCAGATCAATAATGCTTTTTTTTTTTTTTTTTAATTTTAGCCATTCTAACAAGGATGGAATGACATCTTGTTGTGGTTTTAATTGTATTTTCCAAGTGCAAATGATTTTTAACATCTTTTAATTTTTTTACCATCTGTATATATTTGTGAAAATATATTTTCATGTATTTTCCCTGTTTTATAACTGCATTCTTTTTCTTTTTTTGCTTGTGAGTTTTAAGACTTCATGATGTATTTTGGACATTAGTACTTTTTCAACTGTGCTGTTTGCAAATATTTTTTCCAAATCTGAATGGATATTGAATTTTATCAAGTGCTTTTGACTAATAAGATCATGTGATCTTTCTTCTTTTGTATTACACTGATTGATTTTAAAATAAAGTCAGCTTTGTATATCTGGAATAAACTCTACTAGGTCATGTAATACATTTTTTAAAACATTATTGAATTTTCTTTCCTAATATTTGTTAAGGATTTTTATATCTATATTCATGAACTATATGGTCTGTCTTCTTTTCACCATTCAGCATGTTCTTTTTTTAATGTGTAACAGCCAAGGTTGTAGGTTGTATTTAGTGGAAGAAATAAGGTGAAGTACATCTACTGTCTTCTCCTAGAAGTTCTGTTATAACATTTTGAATTTTTAAAAAGTGTAGCAATTTATCTTTGATTTATGGAAGTAAATATCAAAGCTATAAAAATATTCCATTTATCTTTTATTCACCATCTCATTTACTCCAACCAATATGTTCTGAGAGATAGTGCTATTACTATTTTGCATATTAAGAAAATGATGCTTATACAAATTGTTCCACATCAAGTCAGTAGTAACTACAGGAGACAAAATTTAAATCTAGATAAATTAACCTCTAAACCTGTTTTCTTTTTAACCACAGCATCATACTACTTTTCTTATTTAAATTATGACTACATTTTAATTATGGCTCTTATATTTTAATCATAAAGTTAGCAAAAAGGATTAGTGTTTTTTTTTCCCTAATATACATGAGAAGTTAATATATGTAAATGCAAACATTCCATAAAAAATCAGTTTAGGAACAAAAAAATTTAATACAAATATTAGTGTAATATAGTTGTCTTAGGGTCATGTTAACTAGTAAAATTAAGCTTATTTTGTTTTTTTTAGAAATATATATATATATATATATAATGGGACACTGAATGCAAATGAGGTGATAGGATCTAGCATAAAGCAAGCTTTAATTACTGAATAAAGGTTACATTAAAGCTGTACTCTATATTAATTTTTTTTTACAAAATTCATTTGTATTCTAACTAAAACATCATAACCTCCAATCATGATATGTATTCTAATAATAGCATTTCACCTTTCAAAATGTAGTACTTTTCAATTACTCATGTAATTATGTTTACTAAAAATGTCAGTGACCTTTGATGTCAATAAATTTTTTCAAATTCTTTTGGGTGATGAGGGTTATCATTTTCATTTTATAGGTTAAAGCTATTTTTCAGTGTAAACAAAAGTAATATAAGCCACTAGAATAAAACTCCTTAAAAATAAACTGTTAAAAACTGTTAGTTTCTCTTCCTCATATTTCTGCTTATCCTACAAAGTCAGTAACTTTGGTAATTTATGGGCTTCCCAGCTGGTGCAGCAGTAAAGAATCAGCCTGTAATGCAGGAGACACAGGAGGCACGGGTTCAACCCCTAGGTGGGGAAGATCCCCTGGAGGAGGAAATGGCAACCCACTCCAGTATTCTTGCCTGGAAAATCCCAGGGACAGAGGAGCCTGGCAGGCTACAGTCCCTGGGGTCACAAAGAGTGGGACAGGACTGAGGGACTGATCGTGCAATAGAGTTCTCTCTATTCTTAAGAGATCACACTTTGATCTTAAATTTTCATTTTACTTTATTACTCCACATTCTTTTCTTTTACTACACATATTTAGTATTTTAGTGGTATTGGAGAGGACTCTTGAGAGTCCCTTGGACTGCAAGGAGATCCAACCAGTCCATTCTGAAAGAGATCAGCCCTGGGATTTCTTTGGAAGCAATGATGCTAAAGCTGAAACTCCAGTACTTTGGCCACCTCATGCCAAGAGTTGACTCATTGGAAAAGATTCTGATGCTGGGAGGGGTTGAGGGCAGGAGGAGAAGGGGATGACAGAGGATGAGATGGCTGGATGGCATCAGTGACTCGATGGAGGTGAGTCTGAGTGAACTCTAGGACTTGGTGATGGACAGGGAGGGCTGGCGTGCTGCGGTTCATGGGGTTGCAAAGAGTGGAATATGACTGAGTGAATGAACTGAACTGAACTGAACTGAAGGTAGTTATCTTAACAAGAGGACATACAAAGAATAAATCCATGTCTCAAATCCATGCCATTATACAGTCTTAAACTAAAACCTGGTCATCCTAATTTACAATTCACACATGATTTTATTTTTTTTTTAATTTTTTTAATTTTTTTTTTACACACATGATTTTAAATATGGCATATAGTACAGCTATTGTTTGGAAAAGGCAATGGCAGCTCACTCCAGTACTCTTGCCTGGAAAATCCCATGGATGGAGGAGCCTGGTGGGCTGCAGTCCATGGGGTCGCTAAGAGTCGGACACGACTGAGCGACTTCACTTTGACTTTTCACTTTCATGCACTGGAGAAGGAAATGGCAACCCACTCCAGTGTTCTTGCCTGGAGAATCCCAGGGACGGGGGAGCCTGGTGGGCTGCCGTCTCTGGGGTTGCACAGAGTCGGACACGACTGAAGGGACTTAGCTGCAGCAGCAGCAGAGCTATTTTTAGAAAAGTAAAGATAATCTCATCTGACCATAATCTTATTAGTTGTATGATAATAATTAAAATTGTTCAATAATAGCTTAATATATTTGCATTCATTCACACCATTCACCTATTGGTGTCAAAAATAATGCTAGTTACTGGGACATAATTACTACTAACAGCAATTTCCATCTCTAAACCTACAGAAAAATTTTAGTCAAAGAACTAAGTATATCTCAAAATAAAGTCTTTTAAATTATTATTTAAAAGTGCAAGTATGAGGGAATTCCTTGGTGATCCAGTGGTTAAGACTAGGTACTGCCATTTCAGGGGCACAGGTTCAGTCAGCTGGGGAACTAAGATCCCATATACCACATGGCAGAGCCAAAGATTTTTTATAAGTGCAAGTGTAAGTATATATTAAATACAGGTAGAGATTTCGGTTGGCTTGTTTGTCTTTACCAAGACTTATACAAGTAGACTTGTCATTATTTCTCTTTTCACCTCAGAACTGTCTCTCAGAGCTTGAAATCCTTTTACAGACATGGTTTCTCTCTGTGACAGGAAAAATGACAACCAGAACCCCACTAATTAAACACTTTCTTAGCAAGTCTTCTCTGTGCCCAATCCTTATCCTCCTGGAAGAAGAGATTATTTCTCTACCAATGTCCTTACTTCAGTCTTTGGTGTCCGCTGCATATTTTTAACCAATGATTCAGAGAAATGTCATACAATAGCTGGTGGCGAGGCCCTTGTCATGTAACCACTCCCTTTCAGGGCCAGTCAACATTTTGGAATTGCCAATAGATAAATTAGGCAAGAGCAGTTGACAATTTTTTTTTTGTAATCACAGGGAGGGGAACCAGAAGTTCTATGCTGTAGAGAAAAGAGAATCTGGGAAGATAATAACTTTCTAATTTATTTGCCATCATAAAACTGTGTCTACAGACATGTATTTCCATACACATTTTGTTGTTGTTCAGTTGCTCAGTCGTGTCCAATTCTTTGCAACCTCATGGACTGCAGCACACCAGGCTTTCCTATCCTTCACCATCTCCCAGAGCTTTCTCAAACTCATGTCCACTGAGTTGGTGATGCTATCCAACCATCCCATCCTCTGTTGCCCCCTTCTCCTCTTGCCCTCAATATTTCCCAGCCTCAGAAAATGAAAAGTGAAAGTTAAAGTCACTCAGTTGTGTCTGATTCTTTGTGACCTCATGGACTATACAGCCCATATACAGTCCATGGAGTGGGTAGCCATTCCCTTCTCAAGGGGATCTTCCCAACCCTGGGGTCAAACCCAGGTCTCCTGCATTGCAGGCAGATTCTTTACCAGCTGAGCCACAAGGGAAACCCAAGAGTATTGGAGTGGGTAGTCTATCCATTCTCCAGCAGATCTTCTTGTCCCAGGAATTGAACCAGAGTCTCCTGCATTGCTGGTGGATTCTTTACCAACTGAGCTATCAGGGCAGCCCTAGCATCAGAGTCTTTTCTGATGAGTTGGCTCTTTGCATCAGATGGACAAAATATTAGAGCTTCAGCTTCAGCTTGCCATTTCCTTCTCCAATGCATGAAAATGAAAAGTCAAAGTGAAGTCACTCAGTCGTGTCCGACTCTTAGTGACCCCATGGACTGCAGCCTACCAGGCTCCTCCATCCATGGGATTTTACAGGCAAGAGTACTGGAGTGGGGTGCCATCGCCTTCTCCAATAGTATACACAGTATATGAAATAGCTTTATGAAGTAGTGTAGGATGAGAGAGGATATAATGGCAACAGGTTTAAGTTTGGAGAGATCTTCAATGTAACCATAATTTAAGAATTTGAGGTTTCAGGTTAAATAGTATATGATTTCAACTGTTACCTAGGTACTCACATTTTAGTTGATACATACTGTAGATATTGTGCTAGATACGGTAAGGCATGGTATGATATGGTAAGTATGGTATTATGTTCTAAATGCTATATTGAGATGTGTGAAACAATATTGCTGACTTACACTTGAATATATTGAGCTCCAAAAAGCATCTCACATTTAAAATCACAGAAAATAAAAATTATAAGAAGTTACCCCAGGTGTGGCTGCATTATTTCATTAGAAACACCTTCTGTGAAATGACCAATATTCTATCAACAGTACCACTGGAAGAAAATACCTTAAAATTCGGCACATGAAAATAAACTTTATTCTTCAACTTATTGAATTTCTTTTCCTTGAGTTTCCTTTGTATTTCCTATTTAACTTTGGGTACCTGAGCTTGGTTTCACACAGTTAATTTTAGGCCATATGATGAAGACATGACCCTCTGATCAGAAATAGAAATTAATAAAGATGTGTGAGAAAAATTAAATTATAAGCTTGACTGAGCTCATGTTGTTGAAAGCCTTTTGCTAATGGAATTTCAGACAAATTTGTTTGGTTGTTTGCTTAGATCAGTCTTTTCTTGGCAAAATTATAAGGTACTTAGCATAACTATTTGTCTTCAGCAAGAGTACAGAAGGGCTATTCTATTAAAAAGCAGAAAGATTGTATACATATTTTATTGCTATTTTCTAAAATTTGAATATGTTTATTAGTATTTTATCCTAGAATATCTCTTAAAAAAAGGAAGTTTCAAAAAAATGAAGACATGTAAAAAAAATCAATAAAATCAATTCAGTTCAGTTCAGCTACTCAGTCGTGTCCGACTCTTTGCAACCCCATGAATCGCAGCACAGCAGGCCTCCCTGTCCATCACCACCTCCCAGAGTTCACCCAGACTCACGTCCATCGAGTTAGTGATGCTATCCATCCATCTCATCCTCTGTCGTCCCCTTCTCCTCCTGCCCCCAATCCCTCCCAGCATCAGACTTTTCCAATGAGTCAACTCTTCGCATGAGGTGGCCAAAGTACTGGAGTTTCAGCTTTAGCATCATTCCTTCCAAAGAAATCCCAGGGCTGATCTCTTTCAGAATGGACTGGTTGGATCTCCTTGCAGTCCAAGGGACTCTCAAGAGTCTTTTCCAACACCACAGTTCAAAAGCATCAATTCTTCAGCACTCAGCCTTCTTCACGGTCCAAGTTTCACATCCATACACGACCACAGGAAAAACCACAGCCTTGACTAGACGAACCTTTGTTGGCAAAGTAATGTCTCTGCTTTTGAATATGCTATCTAGGTTGGACATAACTTTCCTTCCAAGGAGTAAGTGTCTTTTAATTTCATGGCTGCATTCACCATCTTCAGTGATTTTGGAGCCCAAAAAAATAAAGTCTGACACTGTTTCCACTGTTTCCCCATCTATTTCCCATGAGGTGATGGGACTGGATGCCATGGTCTTCATTTTCTGAATGTTGAGCTTTAAGCCAACTTTTTCACTCTCCTCTTTCACTTTCATCAAGAGGCTTTTGAGTTCCTCTTCACTTTCTGCCATAAGGGTAGTGTCATCTGCATATCTGAGGTTATTGTTATTTCTCCCGGCAATCTTGATTCCAGTTTGTGTTTCTTCCAGTCCAGCATTTCTCATGATGTACTCTGCATGTAAGTTAAATAAGCAGGGTGACAATATACAGATTTGAGGAACTCCTTTTCCTATTTGGAACCAGTCTGTTGTTCCATGTCCAGTTCTAACTGTTGCTTCCTGACCTGCATACAGATTTCTCAAGAGGCAGGTCAGGTGGTCTGGTATTCCCATCTCTTTCAGAATTTTCCACAGTTTATTGTGATCCACACAGTCAAAGGCTTTGGCATAGTCAATAAAGCAGAAATAGATGTTTTTCTGGAACTCTCTTGCTTTTTCCATGATCCAGCGATTGTTGGCAATTTGATCTCTGGTTCCTCTGCCTTTTCTAAAACCATCTTGAACATCAGGAAGTTCACGGTTCATGTATTGCTGAAGCCTGGCTTGGAGAATTTTGAGCATTACTTTACTAGCATGTGAGATGAGTGCAATTGTGCGGTAGTTTGAGCATTCTTTGGCATTGCCTTTCTTTGGGATTGGAATGAAAACTGACCTTTTCCAGTCCTGTGGCCACTGCTGAGTTTTCCAAATTTGCTGGCATATTGAGTGCAGCACTTTCACAGCATCATCTTTCAGGATTTGGAATAGCTCAACTGGAATTCCATCACCTCCACAAGCTTTGTTCGTAATGATGCTTTCTAAGGCCCACTTGACTTCACATTCCAGGATGTCTGACTCTAGGTCAGTGATCACACCATCGCAATTACACATCTTTTAATTGACATTTAGGCTTTAAAGTTAGACAAATCTTCTTTACCTCTGTATTCCTAGACAGTCTGCTGTGGTATACTAGCAAAATGCTTTACCTCTATAACCTCAAGCTCTTCATATATAAAATATAGAAACAGAAACTCTCTTGCAAGTCAATATAAAAACAAAATGAAATAACTGATACATAAGATCAACATTATTTTTTATTTGCTTTTAAAAGAAACAAAGATAAATATCTCTTACAAAATACTCTTGTTTTTATCATAATATATAGTATCTTTCAAGCAACATTCATAGTTAAATTGTTAATTAAAAGTAAAATCTAGAACTGTTTAACTAGTTAGTAAATATATTTGTATTAGAAAGATAAAAAAGAAAAAGATCATTGCTTGCTTTGAATTAACATTGAATCCAACTGAAAAGAACTGGCACACAATGAAATAATAGGATGTAGAAAAAAGCTATGGTGATCCTCTGTGACTCAGAGGGTAAAGAATTTGCCTGCAATGCAGGAGACCAGGGTTCCATCCCAGGATTGGGAAAATGCCCTGGAGAAGGGAATGGCAACCCACTCCAATATTCTTGCCTGGAGAATCCCACGGACAAAGGAACCTGGCAGGCTACAGTCAGGTACAACTGAGCTATTAACACTTTTCACCTGGCTACAGTGAAAATTATCACATAATTAAAAGCTGAATTTTATGGTGGTTAGTGTTACAAGATTTCAGAAGTGTGCTTTGATTGTTAGAGAAATATAGAGTTATGTCACAAAGGAAACAAATCTATAAAACAGGCATTTGAGTATTTAAAATGTTTATTTGGGTTTCTTTATATTTTACAATTCAGAATGCCATTACTGATATTGTTTTGTATAATTTGAATTATCAACATTAAAATGGATACTTTACTTAATATTTGATAACATTAAAAATCTGACATTTAGTAATATAAGCATCAAGCTTTATTTTAAGTACTTTGAATTAATTATCTTACTTAATCTTCATAACTACCCTTGAATATGGGTTGTATTATTACCCCTATTTCTCAAAAAAAGGGAATTGAGGACAGAAAGTTTAAGTTATATAAATAAACAAGATCTCAGGGCTAAGAAACAGAGAAGATACTTATTAATACTATCAAGTGGAAAGTGTATCATGAGTAGTGAATCATTTGTATATTTAATTACACCGATGAGATTATATCTGTACTATTTCTTCCATGGAGTTACAAATACTGGTCCACAAATAAATAGGAAAGAATTATTGAAGAAAATCAGTGTGAGGTCATTGTCTTTTATCATCACAAAACACTTTCAGCAACTTTCTTTGGAAGAGAGACTTTGTCTTTATTTGTCAATATTTGTCAATATTCCAGCAGCTAACATAATGCTTGGCTTCTAGGGTTTGCAATATGTTTGTTGTTCAAATGAAGAGCTTTCTTCCAGGAGCTATACTAAGGAGACGTTAAAGGATAAGCACGTTAGCATTCATTGATTACCTAATTGATGTATATGCCAAGAAAACACACACACACACACACACATCCACAGACACAAACACACACACCCACACACGCACGTGATAAACTAGATAAAATGCTGCTTTGAGCAAAGACCAAAACAACAAAAATTCAAGTTGTTTATGTAAAACTTTAAATGTAATCTTCAATATACTAGCTAAAAAAAGTAAGTCTATTTTTTCATGATGTCTGCAAGATTTGAGAGCTGGAGGCTTCCTCACCTCTCTGTCAGGATTTTTTTTTTTTTTTCATTATAAAGAGTATTTAGACTATAGATAGACACAGTTTAGGGGAAAAAATTAGAGACAATTTGGTGCACGATGCCTATTTTGATTCTTGGAATGTGTTTCCTGGCTTGATCCTTTACTTGAAAGTACTTATAAAATTTAAAGAAAACATTAATAACATTAAAATTGTTGCAGATAGTCCATTCTTCATTTTGACTCTGAATCTATCTATATACATATCTATAGTTTTAAGTTATAAAGCATTTTTAACCTAAAATTTTGTTGACATCTTGATACAGTTTTTAAAAGAGATTACAAGTTTATTTGTCTCCAGCTTCACATTTTTCAAATATATTTTGAAAGAAAGGCAAGGGAATCATTTTTCCCATATGTCATTGCCTTAAAGGTTTATGATTAAATACTCAGTCAGCACCATTCCTTTATTGAAAGCTTTCAGATAAGTTGAAAGGAAAAACATAAATAAATCTTTTAAGGGACTAAAAATCAATGCTACTCACCATCCGGAATGGTGACTCATTCTGGTAATTACCAGTAAAATGTCTTATTGCTAGGCTGCAGTGTTTCAACTTTCTATTAAGCATTACTTTGGAAAGATTTCAGTCACACCCGTGAAAAACAACTCTGAAATCATGCAATTACAGAAAAGCTTGAAGCACAGCATCAGTGCACTTGAAAACAAAGGATTTTTCTACTCCACAGCATGCTTTTGCTTATGATAGAAACGTATCTTGTAAATTGCAATCTCTGTCCATTGAGATTCAAGAGGCTAACACAAGTCTTAAATTCTCTGCTTCTGTTGCATATGGATGCATGTGCCTCTGAATGTGATTAATTACAGTGTGTACAATGCTAGATATTAAGAAAAACTCTCAAGTCACTTAAGAACATGTTCCTGCAGCCTCATTTCTAGATACTAATATCTTACATTCCATTCTCTGTTCAACAGTGACCCCCAAATGATAAGAGGGAAGGAAATATGTCTGTCATACTTTATAATGTTTATGCCATGTATTGCTTGGCAATAGGAACATTCAATAAACATTTGATTAATCAAATGAATTTTAGGGAGTAACTACAAATCTGTTTTTCCTGAAGCAGGATTGAGTGAAAATATTAATATGAAGCTTATGTTACCACAGAGGCATGGCCAATCAAAAAGAACATTGGCCTATTTAGAAACATAAAGTCCAACATGGCAACCCCATCCATGTCTGCTCTCAGACAACTTCCTTTACCATTTTTGCATGTTATCTTTACTCTTTTTTTTTTGTCCATCCTACATTTGTATCTTTTATCTAAGTTTAGATCAATCAGCATTTATTACTAATATTCCTGTCTTTTGAACATATGAGATGCTACTTAATTTTGTATAGCATTTCAATTCACTCATTTTTATTGAGGTGTAACTGACATGTAATAACCTGCACACATTTAATATGTAAAACTGGATATGTTTTGATGCACATATATACAACAAGAGACCATCACCATAAACAAGACTTTTTACTTTTGGAGATTCCAATTTCTACTGTGTTTTTTTATGAATTACGCTTTTGTTATATCTAAAAAGTTCTTGTCTAAGCCAAGAAATAAAATAGGTATAAAGGACTATATTGCAGCAAAATTTTAAATGTTATCATTGTAGTCTTCATTAAGGAAAGCCTTAAGAACTAAATGATCTTTAACAGTTATTTCTAAGATACTTAACATGAATGAGAGTAAAACATGAATGGGTTTCCCTGGTATCTCAGTGGTAAAGAATCCCACCGCCAGTGCAAGAGACGCCTGTTTGATCCCTGGGTCAGGAAGAGCCCCTGGAAAAGGAAATGATGACACTTCAGGGTTCTTGCCTTGGAAATTCTGTGCACAGAGGAGCCCAGTGGGCTACAATCCATGGGGTCAAAAAGAGTCAGACATGACTTAGCAATGAAATAAGAACAAAAATCTTAGAGTATGGAGATTCATGTATAGGATAATACTAGAGAATGAGTTCACATTTGGGACTTAAAAATAACATTCTAATGGACAGAAGTTATTTAGATGCTTTTCCTCTTAAAGTTCGCATCTTTCTTAAACATAATTTTCAAAATCAATTACTATTTAGATTATACTTATTTGGGCTTCCCTGGTAGCTCACCTGGTAAAGAATCCACCTGCAAGGCAGGAGACCCTGCTTCAACTGCTGGGTTGCAAAGATCGACTGGAGAATGGATAGGCTACCCACTCCAGTATTCTGGCTTTGAGAATTCCATGCTTATTTAGAAATGAATAAAGTTATACAGAGTTACTGTTTGACAAAAAAAGATCAATATCAAATGACTAACCAGATATTTAGAATTACCATTTTGAATGTTTTCCCCTATGTAGGAGAGATGGTTAATATACATTTGTCATGTAGTATTCTTTCTGAAGACATTGTAAGTGAAATTCAAAAGATTATCTACTTCTTTTTCAACTACAAAGATTTATTCCTGGTGGTAAGCATATAAAAATGCTTGTATCTGCATTTTTAAACATTTACAAGAGGAAACAAAGGGTATGAAAATTTATCCTTACAGAAAAATTTAAATAACAAAACTTTTCCAAGAAAAAATACATTAATATTCTATATTAATGTTATTGTCAATCTATACACTGTTAAGGAGAGTTTATTTTTACATTTTGCATTTCTACTAAGAGAGATTTAAATTAACAATTTTCAAATGACTACTGTTAACCTGAATTGAATAGACGAAATAAAGACTCTGCTAGGTGATTCAGTCAGAGAGAAATTTAATACAGAGAGTATGGAGCTTATCAAAAATGTTGAAAATGGACAAGTTACATTTTAGTCCATATACCTGAGAATAATTCCCAGCTTTACAAGGAGCTATCTTTCATATCTTATACCAGTATCACCTCTGAACACTAACAGGCTGGAGAAGGTATATTCAAAGCTACAATCTTGACCTTCATGAATTATGCACAGTGGCTATCTCTATAGTCAATGTTTTATCAAATCCAGGAGATGAACCTCAATCAAAATGAAACTGCTGCTGGGAATCCATGACCATGGTAGACCACGGCCACTGACAACAGTTCCAGAATGATCATCTCCTGTCTTCAGTTCTGCCTTCTGAATCTCTACTGTTATTGTTCAGTCACTAAGTTGTTTTTGACTCCTTATGACCCCATGAACTGCAGCACGCCAGGCTTCCCTGTCCTTCACTATCTTCCAGAGTTTGCTCAAACTCATGTCCATTGAGTCAGTGATGTCATCCAACCATCTCATCTTCCGTCTCCCCACCTGTCTCCTCTTCCCCCCATCTTCTGCAGTATTAGGGTCTTTTCTAATGTGTCAGCTTTTCACATCAGGTGACCAAAGGATGGAAAGTCTCAGCTTCATTATCAGTCTTGCCAATGAATATTGAGGGCTGATTTTCCTTAGGATTTACTGGCTTGATTCCCTTGCTGTCTAAGGGATTCCCAACAGTTTTCTCGCTTACCACAATTCAAAAGTGTCTATTCTTTTCCTTTATGGTCCAACTTTCATATCCACACATAACTACTACATAACTACTGGAACACTATAGCTTTGACTATATGGACCTTTGTCAGCAAAGTGATATCTCTGCTTTTTAATACTCTCTCTAGGTTTGTCATAGTTTTTCTTCCAAGCAGCAAGTGGGTTTTTCTTTTTCTTTTTTTTCATGGCTGCTGTGATCATCCGCAGTGATTTTGGAGCCAAGAAATCTAACATCTGTCATTGTTTCCACTTTTCCCCCATCTATTGGCCATGAGGTGATGGAACCAGTTGCCATAATTTTTATGTTTTGAAGCTGGGTTTTAAGCCAGCCTTTTCACTCCTCTTTCACCCTCATCAAGAGGCTTTTTAGTTCCTCTTTGGTTTCTGCCATTGAAGTGGTATCTGAATCCCTGTAAATGCATCCAATTGGTGGAAAGTAATTTACATCTAAAACATCTAAAACCTTACCAGTAAGGAAGTTGATAAAATATAGTTTTTATTTTGTAAAATATGGAGACTAAGCAAACAAATTCCAGTATGTCTCACATAATGTATACAAAATGATGAGTTGTCTTTTGAGAGATTGAGATGTTCTTTACAATTTAGGATATTCTTTACAATATAGAATCGTTTTTTTAAGATTTTTATTTTTATTTATCTAATTTTCCTTTATTAATTTCATTTTTGGCTGTGCGGGTTTTTGTTGCTCCACGTGCGTTTTCTCTATTGTGGTGAGCAGGGGCTGCTCTTCACTGTGGTGGCCTCTGTTGTTGAGGGGCCCAGGCCCTAGGCACACGGGCTTGGTAGTTGTGGCTCGAGGGCTTAGTTGCTCCATGGCATGCGAGATCTTGGACCAGGGATCAAACTGATGTCCCCTGCATTGCAAGGCGGATTCCTAACCACTGGACCACCAGGGAAGCCCTAAAATAGTTTTTGATTAGTTGAATTTCTTGATAGTTATTATTAAGTAATTCAAGTAAGCAAATTGTGGCACTGAATTTAAAGTGTATGGGTCATTCTCATTTAAAGATTGAAAGCTGGATGCAGTGCTTTTATTATTATAAATACTTTATCTAATCATTTTAGTTTAGAACCCATCATCAGTAACAGTGCCTGGGAAATCTGAGTTCTAATTGTAATTTAGACACACTCTCCTACAATTAATCTGAATGCAAAGCCACTTCTAGCATAAGTAAGTAAGTGAGTAAGTGAAGTCGCTCAGTCGTGTCCGACTCTTTGCGACCCCATAGACTGTAGCCTACCAGGCTCCTCTGTCCATGGGATTTACCAGGTACTGGAGTGGATTGCCATTTCCTTCTCCAGGGGATCTTCCCAACCCAGGGCTCAAACCCGGGTCTCCCGCATTGTAGATAGACGCTTTACTGTCTAAGCCACCACCTAAAGTATACTTCTAGCATACTTTATTGTATATTTTATTATTTGCTACTGCTACCATAGCAAAGCAAACCTAGCTTTTGAGATATTTAAAGAAGCAGGTGTTTTTGTCACTCTGAAATCTGTTATTCACAAGTTGCCAGGCCACGATTTAGACAGTTCTACTGAACAACAAAAAAAACTAACATTTCCATGGTGACTCCATTCACATGACAGTCACCAGATTTTTCTTGCTTTTAAGGTGACATTTATGTAACTCTTAAAGTTTTCACACTAGAGTAAGACAGGGCTTATGTGATCTGAAGTGGATTTGAGCATATATATCAGTAAAACATACATAAACCAAGTTGATTATATACATTCATTCTGCATTGTGGATATGAATGGGTTTTTTTAATAACTATATTTATCATACTCTATAAAATGTAAACATTATTAACAATAATGCTTCAACTATGACGTTTTAATGATAAATTGCTGTACAAATAGACACACACATTTACATATAAACACAGAATACTCAAAAAGCAGTGCTTTGCTGTCAGCTTTGAACCTAGTGTTGATTTGTTTTGATTCTTTCAGATTTGTTCCATATTTAAAGAAGTGTTTCAATCAATAATCCACATGGACATCATTTGATCTAGAAATGTAATGTAAATCAAAATTTTTTAAATAAGGAAGAATTTTTCTCTTGCATATCCTGATATTGTATTTAAGTATTCCCTATTCTCAAAATAAATGAGCTCTTCGTAGTACAAAAGAACATCAGGGCTGATTTCATTACTGGAGGAACGATGGGTGAGGTAATGAAACCTCCACAAGTGGGATTAAAAAAGCCAGCTGATTTTTTTTTTCCATGCAGTTTCACATTTCTAAGTGAATGGACAGTTCACATTTCTAAATGAACGGACAGTGTTCCTGCCAAATAGAATCCTGCTAAAGGCCAGAAACAGGACAATAAGGGAAAGACAAAGTTGTATGTGGTTGTGAAGCTGAGTTGAAAAGCTATTTGGCAACTGGTGATACACTGTAAAGCAGAAAGAGAACTTTTAAGATTTGCTAGCTCTCTATTGATTAAGAAGTCCTGATGTTGCCTTCAAAATATTTGAAGCCAGGGGTAATCTGGTTATCATTTTAGGTATAATACAGCCCAGACCTAGCTCAGAGAGAGAAACGATTGCCTCTAATCCCTCTGGTAGCATCCTGGCCGAGGGTAAAAAATATTTACTTCAAACTCTCCTCTGCTTTTATAACCCACGTCTAAAAATCTCATTCTAAAACTGCGAAACATAAAAAGAAGCAGGAAAATATGACTCATTGTCAAGAGACTCAGAAGCGGCAGGAACACCTACACACTTCACACATTGGAATTAGTAGAAACTGGATTCAAATAACTATGAAAAACAAACACAGGAGGCGTCGTTCCCACCGGGGCATGCTGCGTGTTTAGTCGCTCAGTCATGTCTGACTCTTTGAGACCCTGTGGACTGTAGCCCGCCAGCCAGGCTCCTCTGTCCATGGATTTTTCAGGCACAAATACTGGAGTAGGTTGTCATTTCTGCCTCCATCTTTTCCGCACTGTTACTTCTAAACCCTATGTGCTTTTAACTTTACAGTGTGCATGTTTCTTTTAATGTTTGCAAAGTTGTTTACTGTTTGGCAGGATATGTTATAAATTAAAGATGCATATCATAAGCTTGCTTTGAGCAACCATTAGCATTTAATACAAAGAAAAATATCTAAAATTTCAATACCAGGAATAACATGTAATAGTGAAAATAAATACTCAAGGAACCCAAAACAAAGCAGGAATGGAAAAGAAATAAAAGACAGGTAGGAAAAAATATAACATCAAGAACAAAATGTCTGACATTAATCTAAACCTATCAATATTTATATTAAGTATAAACAGTCTGAAAAATGTTTAAAAATCCAAACTGACAAGACTTGATAAAAGAGAAAGTCTAACCTCATCCTGTTTATAAGGCTTTTCAGATTATTAGAAACACTTTTCCTTAAGTTTTTCTGGGTATCAACCTAATGGCAACCCACTCCAGTGTTCATGCCTGGAAAATTCCATGGACCAAGGAGCCTGAGGGGCTACAGTCCATGGGGTCGCAGAGTTGGACACAACTGAGCGACTTCACTTCTTCACTTCAACCTAAATTACTCAGAGAGTTCATAGAAAGGTCTTATACCTGTACCATGTAGTCAATTGAATCTAACTGCATTCTCTACAGCTTGTCATGTCTGACTTTTTGCTACCCCATGGAATGTAGCCCACCTGGCTCCTCTGTCCATGTGATTTCCCAGGTAAGAATAGCAGAGTGAGTTGCCATCTCCTTCTCCAGGGAATCTTCCCGACCCAGGGATTGAATCCATGTCTCCTGCATTGGCAGGCAGGTCCTTTACCACTCAGCCACCAAGGAAGAGTTAGTAGTCACTACAATGGCTTTTTATATTCAGTGTTTTGTGACAGAGAACAATTCAAAGTAACTGACATATCTATCTATGTCAGTGTGTGTGTGTATGTGTGTGTGTGTGTGTGTGTTTGGCCTTTTAAATCTTACGACCAGAAAAATGACGTAAACATATCATGCCAATTTTATATAAGAAAAATTGAGACTATAAAAATGATAAATTCACACAATCTTGCTCCTAGAAGTGCTAAGTGCTTCATTTCATCTATAGCATTTCTACCTCCAAATTTTGCATCCTTCTGTAACATGATGCCTTCTAAAAGTACGTGTACTGCACTTGAACTCTGACAGCTGGACAAAGCATCTCCATAATATTGTTTACAAATCACCAAATTTCTAAACCTATGGTATCCATGAATGCCTTATAACAATAAATCCTCTGATTTGAGAGCTGAAAGGGATCCTAATAATAAAAATTATAAAGCATTAATTTGAGGACAACAAATTACACAAATTGATTTTAAAATAGACTGTGTTTTCCATTTTTATTTTTTCTAACTCCCCCATATACTCCTTAGAAAAGTGTTTTAATGAGATCAGATGTAGAGGGATGATTACAATCAAGGCCAGTTATGTAAGTGTTCACAATATACATCACACATTGCTTTATATTAAACTATGATTGTAACATTTGCTTCCAGCCACATTCATAACTGTGCTGAATAATCATTTCTACCTGTAATGTACTTACTAATTGGTAAAATATGTCTTTGTCAATTGTTCTCATTCTAAAATGTTTTCAGTTCATTAATGGACAATATTGAGTTGATTTTCTCCAAATTGTCATAGATTTTTCTTAGCTCATTGGAATTTAAATTTATACCTTTCTTTCTAAAATAAATAAATAAATAAATCCCACCACAAACCAATAGACATCCTCATTTGCAGATCTTGTTGAGGATACTTTCAGTCTTATCTGACAGTTTATGTATTATGAGAATAATACATTGAATGTTAAGAAATAATTTAGTTTTCAATTTGATTTGCCATTTAATAGTGAGATACATAGTTCTTAAACTGAACTTGCTTTTTTGGAGATTGTTTTCTGTTTTAATAGGAAATTTAGCCTGTGTATGGAAAAACTAATTAGTCAAGTATCATACAAACTTATTAGCAAAGCATTCACAAGTAATCAAATATTGTTTCTGTGCACAGTTTAAGAACATTTTTTCCTTTTATTAAATATTTGTTGTTTCCTTCTTCCTTTAACATAATAATAATTCATTCGACACTGTATACTTATTTTATGGTGAGTAAGTTATGAAGAAAACAATCCCTCTAAAGTGCTAAAGTGACACAATTGCTAACTTATGGAGTCAGAATTTGTCTTCTTTTTATGGAAATTTTAACCCATGAGCCATACAACATCAATTCTGCCAAAGGCATTCATCCATTCATTGGTGTATTTGCCAAATATATATATTGAACCTGCTTCAGCAGGCCTAGATCCAGAGAACAAACTGACTATGACATAGAGAGAACTCACAGTGTTCTAGAAAAATAGAAGACTCAGTAAATGAGTTAGATATTATAATTGCACAGCTTTGTATACAGTTATACAGTATCAAATAGTTGATTTTAGAAGGGTTCCCCCATGCTTGCTCTATGCCAGACAATGAAATAGGCAGGAAAGATTCAATGTTGAACATTATATACGGTTTAAAACTTCCTGAAATATACTGTCAAGTAGGACATTGCAAAGAAAACATAATTAAATTAAAATATTGGGAAGTAAACATTGAAGAAATGGAGAAAAAGACAACCAAAACTGAGATGTTAGGTAATACTTTAAGGGTAAAAAAAAAATGTTGTGTAGAAATTAGTATAAGCATTGGGGTAAGAGGGACAGATAGCATGTTCCAGACAGCAGAGTTTAGAGTATGTGCAAGAAAACTTAACACAAACAGAAGTTCAGCACCAAAAGCAGTTTAGCCTAGTTGACTAATGGAGAATGCAGGATTAGGGTAAAATGGTTAGTTCAGAAATATCTCAAAAGAGGAATTAGCCATACAAGACCTCAGGCTACACTTTCATAATGATATTAGAAATGGGATTGCTTTCTTAATTTCATTTACAGATTGTTCTTTGAAAGTATCTAGAAATACAATCGATTTTTGTATATCGATCTTGTACCCTGCAACCTTGATGAACTTGTCTATTAATTCTAATTATTTTTTCCAGTGTATACTGTTAGAATTTTCCATATAGATTATGTTACCTGAGGACAGAAACAATTTTACTATCTCTTCAAGTTAATGACTTTTATTTCCTTTTCTTCTCTGGTTGCCCAGACTAAAGCCTCCAGTGCAATGTTGAATAAAAGTGGACACAGTGGATAGAGGTCTCTGGCTCTGGATCTTAGAAGGAATGCATATAGTCTTTCACCATTATGTATGATGTTAGTTAGTTAGTTCAGTTGCTCAGTCATGTCTGACTCTTTGCAACCCCATGAATTGCAACACGCCAGGCCTCCCTGTCCATCACCAACTCCCGGAGTTTACTCAATACCGTGTCCATCGAGGCGGTGATGCCATCCAGCCATCTCATCCTCTGTTGTCCCCTTCTCCTCCTGCCCCCAATCTCTCCCAGCATCAGGGACTTTTCCAGTGAGTCAACTCTTTGCATGAGGCGGCCAAAGTATTGGAATTTCAGTTTTAGCATCAGTCCTTCCAATGAACACCCAAGACTGATCTCCTTTAGGATGGACTGGTTGGATCTCCCTGCAGTCCAAGGAACTCTCAAAAGTCTTCTCCAACACCACAGTTCAAAAGCACCAATTCTTTAACAACCTTTTAGCACCTATGAAAAACATTTCTTTCCAATTTGGATCTATCTACCTAGACTTCCTTGATGGCTCAGTGGGTAAAGAATCTGTGTGCAATGCAGGAGGTATAGGAGACATGGGCTTGATCTGTGGGTTGGGAAGATCCCCTGGAAAAGGAAATGGCTATCCACTCCAGTGTTCTCGCCTGAAAAATTCCATGGACAGAGGAGGCTGACAGGCTACAGTCCAAAGGGTTGCAAAGAGTCAGACATGACTGAGTGACAACACAATCTATTGACCTATCTACCTAGCTAGCTAGCTACTTACTCTGGGTAGGACTTTCAGTACTGTGTTGAAGAGGAGTTGAGAAGTACGTGTCTCTGTTTTTTCCTGATCTGAGATTGCAAGCTTCTAGTCTCTTACCTTTAAGTATGATGTTAGCTGTGAAATTTTCATACACAGTCATTATACTGTAAAAATTAAATACAAAATGGAGACTGGGCTTGAGAATTCCCTAAGCAAATAAAAGCACATAATCTGTGTAATATCAATAACCATGAAATATCAATAACCTCAAATACACAGATAACACCACCCTTACGGCAGAAAGTGAAGAAGAATTAAAGAGTCTCTTGATGAAAGAGGAGACTGAAAAGTTGGCTTAAAACTCAACATTCAGAAAACTAAGATCATGGCATCTGGTCCCATCACTTCATGGCAAATAGATGGGGGAACAATGGAAATAGTGACAGACTTTATTTATTTGGGCTCCAAAATCACTGCAGATGGTGACTGCAGCCATGAAATTAAAAGACACTTGCTCCTTGGAAAATAAGCTATGATCAACCTAGACAGCATATTAAAAAGCAGAGATATTAGTTTGCCCACAAAGGTCCATCTAGTCAAAGCTATGTTTTTTTGTTATTATTATTATTAGTCATGTATGGATGTGAGAGTTGGACTATAAAGAAAGCTGAGCACCAGAGAACTGATCTTTTGAACTGTGGTGTTGGAGAAGACTCTTGAGAGTCCCTTGGACTGCAAGGAGATCCAACCAGTCCATCCTAAAGGAAATCAGTCCTGAATATTCATTGGAAGGACTGATGCTGAAGCTGAAGTTCCAATACTTTGACCACCTGATGAGAAGAACTGACTCACAGGAAAATACCCTGATGTTGGGAAAGATTGAAGGTGGGAGGAGAAAGGGTCAACAGAGGATGAGATAGTTGGATGTCATCACCAATTCAATGGATATAAATTTGAGCAAGCTCCAGGAGTTGGTGATGGACAAGGAATCCTGGTGTGCTTCAATCCATGGGGTCACAAAGAGTCAGACATGACTGAGCGACTAAACCGAACCGACTGAAACCATTAAACCAAACTAGATCTAGCTTATTTAATGAATGTAAACAAAAATTTGTTGGATTATTTCTTGTAGATGCTTCTGACAATCATAAAAAACTTAGGTCACCTTTCTAAAAAAGGTAAGAGATAATCACTTTTAACAAATCCTCTGCCATATAAAAACCATCATCGTGATAACCAGTTAATGTAAAGGATATATCACATCTTCATTTTTACTTTATAAGTATCCAATAACTTTATACTCTTGAATTTCATATCAGTCTCTCAATTTGAAGGTTCTTAGTTGGTGAACTGTTTTAATATGCAAAATAAATTCTTTCTAAATACTATTTATTGATTTGGTGCCTTTAATTTTATTTTTTCTGAATTTTTGGCATCATGTTAAAGTAGTTTTCTTCTATTCCTAATTTGTTGATGGTTTTTATGTTGAAAAAGTGCTGCATTTTTGTCAAATATTTTTTCTGTATCTATTGATATGATAATGTGATTTTTATTTTTTACTCTATTGATATGCTAATCTTCTCTTGTATTTATGAAAGCATCTGCAAACAATTGTTATACACTCAGAATGGAAAAAGAAGTAGCCTATTTAAATAAGTTAACAAAGCTCAGTTGTAAGTTAACAATCCAATTGGGCCAACAAAGGAATAGCTTTAGCTCTTATTGAACCATTTTCCTTCTGTTAACTTTTTCAAATGGCAGTGGGACAATGCGGTAAGAAGCAGATACTGAGGAGACTAGATTAATATATAATGGGTACGAAACCTATAAGATAAGATCACTGGGGTCATGAAAAGTTATTTAGTTGTGAAAGACACTTGAAATATTTCCTGTTAGAATAGCCACTTACAGGCATACTTCCTGGAGTTCTCACTATAAAGGGCAAGACTTTTGTTCAGCATATTTTGAATCTTCAAATTAAAAGTTGGCAAAGTTTGAAAATGTTTTAAAGAAGTAAGATGAAAAAAGATAAGATCAGAACAAGACGTATGTTAATATATAAAGATTGCTGATTTAGAAAGGATGCTGCCTTTTCATTTTCCTACAAGTCCATAAGCTCCAACTTCACATAAAACAATGAAAATTGATTGAGAGATGTTTCAAAAGTTTTCTTGAAGAAGGGACTTATCACCCAAAGAGAAATAATGTTACTATACTGGACATTCAGAAGGATGAAGTCTTATTTTAATCTTAAAAAAATTCACATCACAAAATAATGATAGAATGAGCTGAATGTTGACACATCATTAGAGAAGATGAAATAGTTGTTCTTAAATAAAAAAGGCAAATCCCTACAGATAATAGGGAACATTTCCAATGCCCTTCAATTCTACACAAAACGTAGATATGCCTTTAAAGTTTAAAAGGGACTGTGAAAATGTATTTATTGTCTTGTGAAATATATTGATAAGTCATTTCATCTTAAATTTATGTGGAAACAATGAAGACCTTTAAGCCATTGGGTGTAGAAGTATGGACTGGTATGAATCCAATGATCTAGAAAGTATAGAGGTCAGAGTTGCCAAATGAGCAGTTGGGAATGAACAATAGAATGCTATGAAATAGGATCAGGATAATATGCCAAAGGCTTAAAAGCATAACAGCCAGCAATGAACAGGTAGAATCTAAAATGAAGACCACAATATCACTTATGCTGCTAAGTCGCTTCAGTCATGTCCGACTCTGTGCGATCCCATAGATGGTAGCCCACCAGGCTCCCCCGTCCCTGGGATTCTCCAGGCAAGAACACTGGAGTGGGTTGCCATTTCCTTCTCCAATGCATGAAAGTGAAAAGTGAAAGTGAAGTCGTTCAGTCGTGTCCGACCCTCAGCGACCCCATGGACTGCAGCGTACCAGGCTCCTCCATCCATGGGACTTTCCAGGCAAGAGTACTGGAGTGGGTTGCCATTGCCTTCTCTGAATATCACTTATATTAGCATCTAAAAATGAAATATTTAGATATAACTCAAACAAAATAGACTACCCAGGTAGCTCAGAAGAACCCATCTGCCAGTGCAGGAGACACAGGAGACAGGGGTTTGATCCCTGGGTTGGGAAGATTCCCTGGAGAAGGAAATGGTAACCCCCTCCAGTATTCTTGCATGGAAAATTCTATGGACAGAGAGGCCTTGCGGGCTGTAGTCTATGAGGTTGCAAAGAGTCAGATGCAGCTGAGAGACTGAACATGTACGCTCACAAAAAAGATATGTACAAGATGTATATGAAGAAAACTCTGAAGAACAGAATTAGAGAAGAACAAAATAAATGGAAACATGTGCCATGTACATGGATAGGAATAATGAGTATTGTCAAGATGTCAGTTCTTCCCTACTTGACCTAAAGATACAATACAATCCAAATACAATCTCAATCAGTAATTTTGTGGAGATTAGAAAATTGACTCTAAAATTTATATGGAGAGGCAAAAAGACGTAAAATGGCCAACACAATATTAAAGAATACAGTTGGAGGATTGGCTATTATTGAACTTCAAGGTTAATTATAAAGATATAGTAATCCAAGAGAGTGTGGTATTGGCAAAAGAACAAACAAATAGATCAGTGGGAAAGAATAAAGATCCCAGAAATAAACTCCCACAAACATAGTCAGTTGATCTTTGACAAAAGAGAAAAGGCAATACAGCAAAGATAGTCTCTTCAACAAATGGTCCTGGAATAATTGGGTGTTTTTACGCCAAAAGATCTTCCCTTGTAGCTCAGTGGGTAAAGAATCTGCCCGAAAGGCAGGAGACCTGGATTAAATTCCTGGTTGGGAAGAGCCCCTGGAGAAGGAAATGGAAATTCTCCCTGGTATTCTTGACTGGAGAATCCCATGGACAAAGGAGCCTGGCAGGCTACAGTCCATGGAGTCACAAGAGTCAGACACGACTTAGAGACAAAACCATCACCTTGCCAAAAATGAATCTAGACATAGATCTTACACCCTTCACAAAAATTAACTCAAAAGAGAACACAGACCTAAATGTAAAACTTAAAACTACTAGAAGTTGTGCTCAGTTGTGTCAGACCCTGGGGCCCCATGGACTGTGACCTGCCAGGCTCTTCTCTCCATGAAATCTTCCAGGGAAGAATACTCGAGTAAATTGCCATTTCCTTCTCCAGGGGCTCTTCCCAACCCAGGGATCCAATCTATATCTCTACTGTCTCCTACACTGGCAGGCAGATTTTTTATCACTAGCTCCACCTCGGAAACACAGAAGAAAAGTTAGATAACTGGATACAGCAGTGACATTTTGGACAGAGCATCAAAGGCATGATCATGCACAAAATAATAAGCTGGACTTCATTAAAATTAAAAATATCTACACTGTAAAAGAGAATGAGAAGAGAAGTCACAAGCTAGGAGAAAATTTTCAAAAGTCATCTAATAAAAAAAACTGTTATTGAAAATACAAAAAGAATTCTTTAAACTCAATGGAAAGAGGGAAAAAATTATTTAAATTGCTTTTGAAATTGTTAAAACATATTTTTAAGTGATCCAAAGACCATAAAATTCACCTCACCAAAGAAAGTATACAGATGGCAAATAATATTGAAAAAAGTTTCCATATCACAACTCATCAGGGAAATGCAAATTAAAGCAAGAGTGAGATGCTACTACACATCTATAGTGTGTGTGTGCTCAGTCGTGTCTGACTCTTTGAGACCTCATGGATTGTAGCCCACCAAGCTCCTTTGACCATGGAATTTTCCAAGCAAGGATACTGGAGTGGGTTGCCATTTCCTCCTCCAGGGGATCTTCCTGACCCAGGTATCAAATCCATATCTCCTGCATTGGCAGGTGGATTCTTTACCGCTGAAGAATCCAGGGAAGCCCACACATCTATTAGAATGGCAAAATATCTGGAATACTGACGAGAGCAAATGCTGGCAAGGATGTGAAGCAAGATGAACTCTCATTCATTGCTGATGGGAATGCAAAATGGTATGGCCACTTTAGAGAACAATCTGGTGGTTTCTAATAAAAGTAAGCATGCTCTTTCATGCTTGACATCCAAGAAACCCACCTGTTGCTTGAAGGAAGCCATGTTAATGATGAAAACCCCTTCCCTTGGTGCTCACTAGGGAAGGAAATAGCAACCTCTGTAAAGTTGCACCTTTTCCAGTGACTAGTAATCTGAGCATTAATTTTAATCTACATGGGCAAAGCCTGTAGCCTGAGCATATGGATAGAAAGCCACAACAGCGACAAGAGAGCTATGTGTCACTATTAAAGCTGTAACCCCTATTTCTCCTCTGTGGGTCATCGGGTAGGGTCCATGACACTCAGGTAAATTTAAATTTCATATAGATAACAAATAATTTTTAGTATAGACTTGTCTGATCTGATCTGATCTGATCTGTCCCCAAATATATTATACTTACAAATATATATATAATATATTATATATACTTACAAATATATATACTTACAAATATATTATACTTACAAAAACACCCTTATGAAATTTAAATTTATCTATCTCTCTAGTATGTTTGTATGCATGCACCTATGTATTTCTTTACATTAAATAAATGCTTATGGACCAAAATGCATTCTCTTTAACTAGCCTGACTGTAATTATTTCACTTTGTATATGTAGAGTAAATCATCACATTGCACACAAAATGTATATAGTTGATTCTTAACAACATGGGGCCTGGGGGACTTACCGCTACACAGTTGGAACTTCATGTATAACTGTACAGTCAGCTCTCTGTATATACAGTTCATCCATATGCTGAGTTCCTCATATCTTAGGTTCCATATCCTCAGCTTCAATCAACCAGGTCATGTAGTACTGTCATATTTACTATTTGAAAAAATTCCATGTGTAAGTGGGCCCACGCAGTTCAAATTCATGTTGTTCAAGGGTCAATTGTACATACAATTCTTATTCAAAAAATGATATTATAAAAATGCATGGTCAACTAGGGCATTGTTTGAAGCTCAGTGTGACTGAGGGAAGGGGGTCTGGGAGAAAATAAAAAGTCCATGCTGCTAACAGAATGTAGGAATATGTACTCTGTGTGTGTGTGTGTGTGTGTGTGCGCGTGCGCGCACCAGTCATGTCCAACTCTTTGAGACTACATGGACTGTAATCTGAAACATACCTCTGTCCATGGAATTCTCCAGGCAAGAATCCTGGAGTGGGTTGCCAAATCCTCCTCCAGGAAATCTTCCTGATCCAGGGATTGAACATGGGTCTCCTGCATTGCAGGCAGATTCTTTACCATCTGAGCCCCCAGGGAAGCCCAGACTATGTGTTAGGTCCAGCATTATATCTGGAGAAAAGATAGGAAAAGTTAGGAAGGCCACTTCCCCAAGACTCAGGTTCACATTACCTGCAAAAATTATGCTATAATAGAACATCAGAAAATGAAGTTCTCCACCACTCACCACCACTAAACTCACAAGTGCCAGGTAAAGTCACTTGTAAGTTTACTAAAAAACTGAATATAGAACGGAGACCTGCAAGAGACGGTCTCTTTGGGGAGCAGCACAAAGGGAAGATTCAAAGCCAAGAAAAAAATTGAGGGACAGAGTCATAGAGTAATGTGAGGCTTTTGGTTCAGTGACGGTAACCATAGCAACTACAAACCCCAAACCCAGCCCAGCTCCCAAGTTGGTAACACTACCTCCCCACTCCAAAGGATGCTTACAGTTTCTGAAGAGGACGATGATCTCTAAACTCTCACCTTGCACCCAAATGCGCTCTGTCACAAATGCTATGTGTATGGTTTCAAGTATAAAATCAGAAACCAGAAACAAGGCCCATTGTTGAGTCATCAGTAGACTGGATAGAGAGACAGAAACACAAAAATGGAGGATTCAACATGACTTCACACCACAGCTGCCACTTACACCAACACTCAGGACAACCCCGCCTCTGTAATTCCAAGTGGCATCTGTATAACGTCATCAGATGCCCTCTTATAGAACACATTAACTCCACTTTTTTTTTTCTTAAACTGTATTTAAATAGCTGCCACATCCCTCAGTGACTCATGACAGCTTTACCATCTCTAGATATCTGTTATTAAGCAATTAATTCTGAAACTTATTCCCACCATTCCTCACACTGAGAGCATGTAGGAGCTTTCCAAATTATAAGTAGGAAGCACAATTAAAAATGAAACAGCTCAGAAGTGCACGCTGGACAGCAGACACCTGTTACTGACACTCCAAGAACTATTCTTCCATTTCCTCCAGCCATCACAGCATCAAGATTAGTTAACAGATTGGCTGTGTCTTTCTCCAAGCACACAAGTATTTGCTTTAGTATCTGCTATCCAGGGCAACATTTTTGCTTTCAATAAAGAAGCATGAAGCTTACAAAAAGGCAAAACATATAGTTTGAAGAGACAGCACTTTAGGTGAAGAGACAATCGTCAGAGCCAGTTGTGATACAGTTGTTGGAAAAATCAGCAGGGAATTTAAAGAAATTGAACTTAGTATTTTTAGAGGCTCTCATGGAAAAGGTTGAATGGAAGAATCAGCTGCAAATGCCATAAATTTAAAAATAACAAAGATAAAGAATTTCTTTAACAGATTGATCATTAGACTTGACAGCTGAGGAAAGAATAGTTACCTTGAAAATGAATCAATGAAAACCACCTAAAGAGAAAGTAAAAAGAAAAGACTGAAACAAGTAAAGGAAAACAAAACAGCCCAGCAAAGGGATAAAATCAAATGATCTGAAAGTGAAAGTGAAGTCGTTCAGTCGTGTCCGACTCATTGTGACCCCTTGGACACCAGGCTCCTCCGCCCATGGGATTTTCTAGGCAAGAGTACTGTAGTGGGTTGCCTTTTCCTTCTTTAATCTGCATCCTAGGACTAGAAGAGAAAGAGATGGGTCAGAAGCACAAAGTGAAGAGGGGATGAAGGGGTCACAGCTGAGAATGTGGCAGGGCTCCCCAAACTGGCTGCACATTATAACTATTGTCACTGCGTCCTGGTGTATCCCTATATCTAAAGATTGTTACTGCCTCACAAGAAAATAGGACTCCTATGTTAAAAATCTTCTGTTCTTTTTTGGTGTTAATTTTTTTAATTTTTAAAATTTTAATTGGTGCATAATTGCCTTACAATGTTGTGCTAGTTTCTACTGTACAACAAAGTGAATCAGTTATATGCATATGTTTATCCCCTCCTTGTTGAGCTTCCCTCCTACCCCGCCCTCCATTCCCACCCCCTTAGGTCATCACAGAGCCCTGAGCTGAGCTCCCCGTGTTTACAGCAACTTCCCACTGGCTATCTGTTTTACACATGGAAACATATATATTTCAATGCTCCTCTCTCAATTCATCCCACCCTAGCTTTCCCCCTCTGTGTCTACAAGTCCCTTCTCTACATCTGTGTTTCTATTCCTGCCCTGCAATTAGGTTCACTGTATTGTTTTTCAAGATTCCGTATATATGTGTGAATATACAATATTTGTTTTTCTCTGAGTTACTTCATTCTGTATAACAGGCTCCAGGTTCTTCCACTTAAGTCCAAAAGTCTGTTCTTGAGGAAAAAAAAAAAAAACCAAAACACTTGAGAAGTTGAACTTGGTGCCACCTCAGGCACTCTGCTTTCATTGGACTGGGGTCAGGGTGAGAGGACAGACAAGGGATCACTTCCAGGTGCTCTGCACTCTGCATCCAGAATTAATTATCACTGGTTAATCCTCAAGGCCAGGCAGCTAACTGTGTCCATTTCAATGGGCTTCCAACACAACAAACTCTTCTTGGGTTTTGGGGATTAAAATGCAGTTAAAGGTGGTAATATTAAAATGATGCCATGCTTAAAATTACTGTGGCCCAAAGTATATTACTGTCAGGGAAAAGGAATATAATGGTAACAAGATAAGAGGGCTGGTTAACCAAATCCAAGATCATAAAATTGGTAGCAACAGTCTCTCTGGGGCTTGCTGTACAGAAACAAGTATGTATGTTGCAAAAACGTCAACTTCTTTCTAAGGATAGCAAGCTAAGTGCCTAGTAGAACAATAAGGAAAGCTATTTCTAACACAGATTGCATTTATTGACTAAGCAATCACTATTGAACTATATCTCTGCAGTTTGCTTAGAAATGTTTTATGAACGACATTGTCCAGATTGAAATAGTTAATGACAGTCTTCATTGTTTTGCTTTAAAGATATTGTATACAAGAAAAAAATGAATCACTTCAAAATATGAGAGATAGAATGCCAAAGCATATTTTTCAAAAATGTAAATTCATGACTCTCATAAAATTCTAAAATGAACCTGTGTTAAAGATTTCACTTGTCATTTTTCAGAAGGAGCTAGTGAGTTAAAACATATCCAAAGGAAATTTGGAGACTAGACATATACATTGGTATTCAGATACACTTAAATGAACTTGCTAGTAGATTCTTGCTAGCAAAATTGTTTAATATGGGTCAATGAATTGTGTGATGTCATTTTTTCTAGAGGATGCATCAGATACAATTTATTTGAATTGCTATGGAAAAGAACCGCTTGTGACACTGTTATTAAGGCAACTCAGTTATTATCCTGAGTTAGAATATATCTGAGTTGATAGAAACAGAAACATACTAAAAAGACAATCAAAGTCACAAATCCCTATAAAAGCAGAGAATCTACTAAAGGATTCTCTGAGCCACTGCTTCCAATAGAAGCTTCTACAATAATGAGACACATAACTGGACTCTCCAATACAGTAACCATTAGCCAGATATGTCTATTAAGCTCTCATGATATAGATTATGTGACTGAATAACTGAATTTTTATTTTATGTAATTTTTTGTCTTCCATATTGTTGTTCAGTTACTCAGTGGTGTCTGACTCTTCTGCAGCCCAATGAACTGTATAGCCTGCCAGACTCCTCTGTCCATGGGATTCTCCAGGCCAGAATACTGGAGTAGGTTGCCATTTCCTCTCCAGAGGATCTTCCCAACCCAGGGATTGAATCTGCATCTCCTGTGTCTCCTGCACTGCAGGCAGATTCTTTACTGCCTGAGCCATCATATTAGGCAGTTCAATTCTATAAAATGCCCCACACTCCACTAAAAAAAAAGATTGCATCATTTTTTTCTAAATTTCTACATCTTTGAAAACTTTCCTTTTAGTTTCTCCCTTGGTAATCATAAATAGTGCCTAAAAATGATTATTAATCACAAAATGTTAAGTCTCAGTAGTTTGGTCTGATCACTTTCATGGTCAGTGAGATTTGTAAAACCCGATGTGTCTCTTTGGCTTACTGTTCAATAGCTGCACAGTATTGAGTAACTGCTTGCTGCTGATGCTTAGTCGCTTATGTTGTGTCTGACTCTTTGCAATCCCATGTACTGTAGCTCCCCAGGCTCCTCTGTCCGTGGAATTCTCCAGGAAAGAGTGCTGGAGTGAGTTGCCATGCCCTCCTCCAGGGGATCTTCTCAACCCAAGGATCTAACCCAGGTCTGCGTTGCAGGCAAGTTCTTTGAGCCACCAATGAGCCACTAGGGAAGTTCTGAATAGCCATTAAGCCCTTATAATTAAGTTATATGGACTTCCCTGGTGGTGCAGTGGTTAAGACTTCACTTCCCAGTGTAAGTTGGTGAGTACAATTCCTGGTCAGGGAGCTAAGATCTCACATACATCACAGTCAAAATGCTAAAATGTGAAACAGAAGCAATATTATAACAAGCTCGATACAGACTTTAAAGAAAAGAAGTTAGACACAGAAGTTTTCATATGGAATTTCAGATTGGACTTTTCAAATCTTCTATTATTTGCTATCTTGCTGGTAAGAAATCAAGTGGATGAAACTGTTCTTAGTAAACTTAATCTGCAGTATATATAAATGTGGGTAAATTCCTTCACTGAAGCTCTCATAATTTGTGAAGGTCCATGTCCTGATTAGGGGTGAATTTTCTTACTGACTGCGAGACAGCGATTAAGTTCCGTGCATGCTTTACCACAAAGCTTTATAAGCATCAGCAATCTGTATTTCTTAATAGCTCGGCACAACTGGTTAAATGAGTTGTCCACAATGCAGCATTATAGCTATGACATTGGTCATGCAATCAGTTTGGTTAATTATATCCTGCCAAATAGAACAGCTTTCTTATTGACCCTGGGTAAATAACTGTATTACTATGAAAATTAAATAAACCTATGAATTTCAAAATTGAGGTGGGGAGGTCAGTAAGAATCAAATACCACTTTAAAAATATTTTATTTCAGTTTTCAAAAACAGACTCCTACTCAAAGGTTATTGCTAGATTAAGAAGACACAAAAAAGGAATTTCTCACTTTTCAGTTGAAAATGAAGTGTAAAAGCAGCACTAACCCTATTACGCTGGGATGATCTGTAACTGATGATCTGAAATTGTCTCAGTAATGTCAACAAAGGCATCAAAACCTTGCACTAAGGTTTTGAACCACTTATCAAATGGTTCAGAATACTTTGTACAGTCCTTTTCCTGAGACACCCAGACTGCTTTATTTTGTTGAAGACATAAATAATGCAAAGACTTCTGAGAAACATTAGAATAAAATGGAGACAGAATGATTTGGAGATGACAAAGACTTAATGGCTGTGTTGAATCTATTATGGTAATCAAGAATATCAGGATAGAAAAGAGTAAAACCATCTATTAAGTATAGTCACTCAGCCGTGTCTCTTTGTGACCCCATGGACTGTAGCCCGCAGGCTCCTCTTTCCATGGTATTCTCCAGGCAAGAATACTGGAGTGGGGTGCCATGCCCTTTCTCCAGATCTTCCCAATCCAGAGATCGAACCTGGGTCTCCAGCATTGCAGGTGAATTCTTTGCTGTCTGATCCACCTGGGAAGGGGTATATCATATAACTACCTCAGAAGAGTTTGATGGAGTTTTACCCGAGGAGTAAAAACATATTATGGGCAGAAGAAGACAAATATGCAGAACCTTTCATAAAGTCTTCACTTTCTGAAAAAATTACATTAAACACACGTATTGAAATCATTTTACTTGCTTTACCTATGTAAACAAGTTGAATGGAAAATGTACTCTCCAATTCAACAACTCTGACTATCCAATTCTCAAAATAATGTTAGCTTTTTAAGAAATATGGAGTACATCAAACAAATCTAGTTACTTGTGGCAACTCTTCTTTCAAAAGGTGATAAAATAAATCTTTGCAATTTTTCAGGGGCCCTCTGGTTAAGTTTAAAATAGCTTCAGATTTAAAACATACTCTGAGAGTTTTATGCTATTTTTTATAGATTTAAGATTTTTGTATGAGGGGAAATAAAAAAAAGAAATTTAGAGGAGGTTTAAATGCTTGATTAAGATAGGATCAGAAGTCTTGAAAACATGTCTATTTATATTTTTTTAACTATGTAATAATAAGGATGTTTAAAATAAATATAAAAGGCCTTGTGTGTTTAGGAAAACTTAGATATTTCATAAATGACATTTTGTTTTTTTTTTTGGCATAAAGCATATGATTAGTCGACCTAAAGCACAAAAAAAACTATTTTGGTGACACATAAAATTTGCCTTTTAGGCAAATTACATTAAACTTTCACAATTTAGCAAAAGCTTTAATAACATAAAAATTTAAAAATAACAGTAAAATTTCCCGAAATTTTTATAACTTTCATAAATTTTTCTTATGTATAAATACCATAAAGAAAAAAAAATAAATTACTTTCCTCACATTTTAACCTTAACTGTATTCTTACATATTCTGGGACAAGCTGGCATTCACTTAGGACAAAACGAATCTGTGTACACTTTTTGTCACTATTGCCATCCTTACAGCTCAGACATTTATATTGTTGTAATTTTGATTACAACTTTTATCAAAGTAATTTCTATTCCCCAGAGCAAACTGGGAGCACGTAATTGAAAGTTATCTACAATTTAAAAGCAACTAAGTTATCTACAATTTAACTTAGCAACTAAGCTCATTGATGCACAGAACTCAACATTCTACAGCTACTCTTATTTATTATATTCTTTCATAAGGAGATTAAAATAAACACTCTCTAGGATGACAATAAAGTAAACAACAAATAATAAGTACTTGCAAGGATGCACAAAAATTAGACCACTCGCATACTGCTGATAAAAATGAAAAATGGAGCAGCCACCAAAGCAATGACATTTGGCAATTTCTCAAAAACTTAAACATAGATTTACCATCATTTCAGTTCAGTCACTTGGTCATGTCTGATTCTTTGCAACCCCATGGACTGCAGCACGCCAGGCTTCCCTGTCCATCACCAAATCCTGGAGTTTGCTCAAACTCATGTCCATTGAATCAGTGATGACATCCAACCATCTCATCCTCTGTCTTCCCTTTCTCTTCCTGCTTTTAATCTTTCCCAGCATCAGGGTCTTTTCGAGTGAGTCAGTTCTTCCCATCAGGTAGCCAAAGTATTGGAGCTTCAGCTTCAGCATCAGCCCTTCCAATGAATCAAATGTGAAGTTGCTCAGTTGTGTCCCATTCTTTGTGACCCCATGGACTGTAGCCTACCAGGCTCCTTCATCCATGGGATTTTCCAGGCAAGAGTACTGGAGCGGGTTGCCATTTCCTTCTCCAGGGGATCTTCCCAACCCAGGAATTGAACCTGAGTCTCATGCACTGCAGGCAGACATTTTACCATCTGAGCTACCAGGGAAGCCAATGAATCAAAAAGATTTATCATGTGGTTTAGCAATTGTATTACTTGGTACATATCCAAAAGAAGTGAAAACACAAATATATGAATATTCATAGCAGTATTATTTATACTGGATAAAAAATGAAAAAAAAAACCTTCATGTTCATCAATTGGTAAATGGGCAAAAAATATTGTGGTATATCCAAACAACGCAGCATTATTTAGCAAGAAGACAGAAAAAAGTGCTGATACATTCAACAGTGTGGGTAAATCTTTAAACAATTATGCTAAATAAAAGATGTCAGACATAAAAATTTTTGAAAAATATTTTTTTTTCACCCAGCGACACGGCTTGCAGGATCTTAGTTCTCTTCCCAGGGATTGAATGAGGTCCTGGCAGTGGAAGCAGGGATTCCTAACCACTGAACTGCCAGGGAATTTCATGCCCAACCTACCCAAAATAAGCATTTTGTATGATTTCATTTATATTAAATGTCCCAGTGAGATCAGAGGCAGCACTGTCTCTAACCAAAAATGAAAGAAAAAGAGAAAAAATAAATTTTGGAAAAATTGTGTGATGTCTGGGCTATTTTGAGAAACTAGATGTCAAAAAAAAACACAAAAAAGGCCAATTTAAAAGTGCTAGAATGAGAGAATTAAAAATACAATGAAAAAAATCTATACTAAGGGAAAATAACAAATAAAATGAAATCAGAAATATGATGGACATATTTGCTAAATATCACCCAGAAAAAAAGAATTATTAAAAATTATTGCAGATATTCTGGTAAAGACAGAAGGAGATGTGGCATAAATATTCTGCTATTGCCAAAAAATATAGTCTTGAAAAATGCAAATATTTGAAATAAAATTCAATGAGAAGTAAAAAGAAATTAAATGTTTTATAAAATTTTTAAAATGATCAAAAGGGTTTACTGTATCAAGAAAATTTGATTACATATAACATAATATTATATACTCATGAAACAATTTCAAGTTTATTTTTGTTAACAAAGCAAAAGTAAGGGAGGCATAGATCTCTTCTCCTTTGACGGTACATCTTGCAATTTGCTCATAAAAAGAGCAGAAGTGTATTCCAGTTAGTGATTTACTTTGTACAATAATTGCTTTTTGCAGACACTCTTATCACTCTGGTGACCTGTGAAATATAATTGGCATTACTGGGTATATATTTGGTAAGACACCTTGAGATCTCTGGGTCAGCTAGCACATGTGCCCTTTTCCTTCGAACCCATTCTTCTTCTTTTCGGACACACAAACTTGAAGCCAGAAACCCAGCATCTACTCTGTTCAAAGAGGTAACACTGAGGATGTCCTAAAGAAGGCAGAAAACAAAGCTAACATTTGTTCTAGGCAGCGTAACTAGGCTGATCTTTGTTTGCATGATAAATAATTAGTTCTTTCCCTTGTTTAAACCTTTTTTGCTGCTGCTGCTAAGTCGCTTCAGTCATGTCCCCATAGACATCTGTGCGACCCCATAGACGGCAGCCCACCAGGCTCCCCCATCCCTGGGATTCTCCAGGCAAGAACACTGAAGTGGGTTGCCATTTTCTTCTCCAATGCATGAAAGTGAAAAGTGAAAGCGAAGTCTCTAAGTCATGTGCGATTCCTAGCGACCCCATGGACTGCAGCCTACAAGGCTCCTCTGTCCCTGGGATTTTCCAGGCAAGAGTACTGGAGTGGGTTGCCATTGCCTTCTCCGAACCTTTTTTGGGAGGACTTCTATTCTATGTATGAATCTTAAGTTAAACTGAGGACCAGTTGTGGTGGAACTGTAAGAGAAGATAGATTATAGAACTGGCTAACCGGAAGAAGTGAGAATACGTATGACAAGGAAACTAATTTTGCAGCTGGAAAGCTGGGGCGCATCGTTGTGTAGTGGCACCTCAGTAGTTACCTTTAGATTTTGGAAGGAAGAGCTATGATTCCTGAGGGTGGTATATGATGGAAAATTCATGAAAAATTCAGAATGTTAGTTTGTGTTGGCTCCTTCTCACGCTTTCAAAAAGCTGTCTCAAGTAAGAAATAAATTGAGGCTGGAGCTTTCCAATCTACTAACAGAGACAGAAGAAATGCCATTTTGCCAAGGGAGAAGCTCTCTCTAGGGCTTACAAAATAAGCTGTCAGGGAGTCTGTGATTTGGAACATTTTCAGGGTTAAAATCCAAGTGCTTCTATATTGTATATTGTCTCAATTATGTGTAGTGCTTGTGAAGTTGCAGATATAGTGGGGAATAATTCTGGTGCCTTGCCATACAGAAGCAGTGAATTTACTGGCAAAGATGGCAAGTGTTTCACATGCCTAAAGGCAGCAACTGCAGAGATAGAAAAGAAAGGAGCTGGCAGAGCTTAAAAGCCAGTTAGTGAGAGTTTAAAAATTATAACAGACTAGGTATTTAGCTCTGTTATTTTCATAAAAAAATAACAAAAACACATTGCTTCAGTGTCTACTCAATTTTTGAATACATATATCCTTATGTAGGTATTGAAATCCAAAGATTAAAAAAATGTAATAAAGTCATTCTTGCAGAATGTGCAAATATAGAAGAAACACCTAGTTGACTACTGTCTCGTCTTCCTGGACCTCAGTTTTATTCTATGTGGAATGATAACAAGTAAGAGATTTCCTTGCTGTCAGCTAGAGGCGATCAATTAATAAGAGTCAAAGTTGTTGGGTGGGCCTGTGTAATAAAGCAGTTTCCCACCAGCTATCTATTTTATGCATCATAGTGTATATATGTCCCACCCTCTCCTTTCCCTAACAGTGTTCACAAGGCCATTCTCTATGTCTGCAAAACTAGCTATATGTCTTTTAAAAGGAAAAATACAATTTGTGTGCAAAGTCGTGAGAGAAGTAATGGAAAACCTTTCTGTGACGGACACATGCACATCTCAAAATGAAACTGATCATTGACAAAGTGAAAAGCTGGTGTAGAATTACAAAACTAGCAGGGGTACAAAACTAAAACATAGCCAATTAACTAAATTATCAACAATAAAGCAGAAAAGAAAATAATTAACAGAGGTAAATAAATAATAAATTAAGACAGGAAAAACAAATCAAATGTGTCAGCTATTTACACTGCATGTGACTATATTTGATTTTAACACTGGAAAAAACATTGTTAGGAAGGGCTAAAACTCCACACCCAATATATTGCATTTTTCAAGAAACATGTTTAAAGTAGAACTATATTGGAAATAAAGAGATAAAAATATTCAAAACAATTCCAAATATTAATGAAGAATAGATAAAGTAACACTAATGGGCAGAACATTAGCATAAAATAAATACAATCTAAGACAGATAAAGCAGATCTTCCCTGGTGGCTCAGACGGTAAAGCGTCTGCCTACGATGCCTACCATGTGGGAGACCTGGGTTCAATCCCTGGGTCAGGAAGATCTCCTGGAGAAGGAAATGGCAACCCACTCCAGTATTCTTGCCTGGAAAATCCCATGGATGGTGGAACCTGGTAGGCTACAGTCCATGGGATCGCAGAGAGTCGGACACGACTTCACTTTCACTTTCATTTTCAAGACGGACAAATGCTAAGGTTCATTATCTCCAGCAGAACACATACTGTAAGGAATCTTAAAAGAAATGTTTCAAGCAAAATTAATGATGTCAAATGGAATCACAAATTTCCGAAAAGAGTTTTAAAAAAGGGGTAACTATTTAGGTAAAACATATATGTTATATATACATGTATTATATGTGTGTATTTATGTAAAAGCACAAAATCATCCAAAAAACACCCCAAATTTCTGAATTAGTTAACATAAAAACAATAAGACTACATGCTTTTTGTTTTGTTTTCTTGTTTTTTTTTCTTTTTATATATTTTTTAATTAGAATATGATTGCTTTACAATTTTGTGTTAGTTTCTGCTGTAACAACATGGATCAGCTATAAGTATACATATCCCATCCCTCTTGAGCCTCCAACTCACCCTCCCCACATCCCACCCCTCCAGGTCATCACAGAGCCTGAGGTGAGCTCCCCGTGCAATAAAGCAGTTTCCCACCAGCCATCTATTTTATGCATCATAGTGTATATATGGCCCACCCTCTCCTTTCCCTAAAGTGTTCACAAGGCCATTCTCTACGTCTGTGGGACTAGCTATATGTCGTTTACAAGGAAGAAGATTTAGGTATGAAGAACTAGATAGTTTTAAAGTAAAGTATTTGAAAAAGAAATTCACACTGAAAATCTAAACAGAGTTTCATTTTAATCAAAAAGAGTAGACAAAAAGCATTACCAAAAATTGAGAAAAACATGTTCTAATATTTTAATTTAGTTATTCATAAAAAAGACAGAAAATTGTTTGTGGACCTCTATATTTATGGACCAAAAAGAGGATGTTTCCAAATATATTAATAATTAACATGACCAAAGGGAGACGTAGATAAATCCACCAATATTTGGAGAGTCTAAGAAATGTTACTGTCAAATTATGAAGAACAAATATAAAGAAAATCGATCAAGTTATAGAAGATCTGAAAACTACCAACCAACTTGACATAATTAACATTTATATACAGTTCAGTTCAGTTCAGTCCTCAGTCGTGTCCAACTCTGCGACCCCATGAATCGCAGCACACCAGGCCTCCCTGTCCATCACCAACTCCCAGAGTTCACTCAGACTCATGTCCATCGAGTCAGTGAAGCCATCCAGCCATCTCATCCTCTGTCCTCCCCTTCTCCTCCTGCCCTAAATCCCTCTCAGCATCAAGAGTCTTTTCCAATGAGTCAACTCTTTGCATGAGGTGGCCAAAGTATTGGATTTTCAGCTTTAGTATCAGTCCTTCCAATGAATACTCACGACTGATCTCCTTTAGAATGTACTGGTTGGATCTCCTGGCAGTCCAAGGGACTCTCAAGAGTCTTCTCCAACACCACAGTTCAAAAGCATCAATTCTTTGGCGCTCAGCTTGCTTCACAGTCCAACTCTCACATCCATACATGACCACTGGAAAAACCATAGCCTTGACTAGACGGACCTATGTGGCAAAGTAATGTCTCTGCTTTTTAATATGCTGTCTAGGTTGGTCATAACTTTCCTTCCAAGGACTAAGCATCTTTTAATTTCATGGCTGCAATCACCATCTGCAGTGATTTTGGAGCCAAAAAAAAAAAAAAAGTCTGACACTGTTTCCCTATCTATTTCCCATGAAGTGATGGGACCGGATGCCATGATCTTAGTTTTCTGAATGTTGAGCTTTAAACCAACTTTTCACTCTCCACTTTCACTTTCATCAAGAGGCTTTTTAGTTCCTCTTCACTTTCTGCCATAAGGGTGGTATCATCTGCATATCTGAGGTTATTGATATTTCTCCCGGCAATCTTGATTCCAGCTTGTGCTGCTTCCAGCCCAGTGTTGTTCATGATGTACTCTGCATATAAATTAAATAGGCAGGGTGACAATATACAGCCTTGACGTACTCCTTTTCCTATTTGGAGCCAGTTTGTTGTTCCATGGTCAGTTCTAACTGTTGCTTCCTGACCTGGTTTCTCAAGACGCAGGTCAGGTGGTCAGGTATTCCCATCTCTTTCAGAATTTTCTGTGATCCACACAGTCAAAGGCTTTGGCATAGTCAATAAAGCAGAAATAGATGTTTTTCTGTAACTCTCTTGCTTTTTCGATGATCCAGTGGATGTTGGCAATTTGATCTCTGGCTCCTCTGCCTTTTCTAAAACCCGCTTGAACATCTGGAAGTTCACGGTTCATGTATTGCTGAAGCCTGGCTTGGAGAATTTTGAGTATTACTTTACTAGCGTGTGCTGCTACTGCTAAGTCACTTCAGTCATGTCCGACTCTGTGCGACCCCATAGACGGCAGCCCACCAGGCTCCCCCGTCCCTGGGATTCTCCAGGCAAGAACACTGGAGTGAGTTGCCATTTCCTTCTCCAATGCATGAAAGTGAAAAGTGAAAGTGAAGTTGCTCAGTCGTATCCAACTCGTAGCGACCCATGGACTGCAGCCTACCTGGCTCCTCCGTCCATGGGATTTTCCAGGCAGGAGTACTGGAGTGGGGTGCCATTGCCTTCTCTGTGTGACTAGCCTGTGGGATGAGTGCAATTGTGTGGCAGTTTGAGCATTCTTTGGCATTGCCTTTTTTTCATATTAGAATGAAAACTTAAATTTTCCAGTCCTGTGGCCACTGCTGAGTTTTCCAAATTAGCTGGCATATTGAGTGCAGCACTTCCACAGCATCATCTTTCAGGATTTGAAATAGCTTAACTGGAATTCCATCACCTCCACTAGCTTTGATTGTAGTGATGCTTTCTAAGGCTCACTTGACTTCACATTCCAGGATGTCTGGCTCTAGGTGAGCGATCACACCATAGTGATTATCTTGCTCGTGAAGCTCTTTTTTGTACAGTTCTTCTGTATATTCTTGCCACCTCTTCTTAATATCTTCTGCTTCTGTTAGGTCCATACCATTTCTGTCCTTTATCGAGCCCATCTTTGCATGAAATGTTTCCATGGTATCTCTAATTTCTTGAAGAGATCTCTAGTCTTTCCCATTTTGCTGTTTTCCTCTAATTCTTTGCATTGATCGCTAAAGAAGGCTTTCTTATCTCTTCTTGCTATTCTTTGGAACTCTGCATTCAGATGCTTATATCTTTCCTTTTCTCCTTTGCTTTTTGCTTCTCTTCTTTTCACAGCTATTTGTAGGGCCTCCCCAGACAGCAATTTTGCTCTTCTGAATTTCTTTTCCATGGGGATGGTCTTGAGCCCTATCTCCTGTACAATGTCATGAACCTACGTTCATAGTTCATCAAGCACTCTATCTATCAGATCTAGTCCCTTAAATCTATTTGTCACTTCCACTGTATAATCATAAGCGATTTGATTTAGGTCACAGCTGAATGGTCTAGTGGTTTTCCCTACTTTCTTCAACTTAAGTCTGAATTTGGCAATAAGGAGTTCATTATCTGAGCCCCAGTCAGCTCCTGATCTTGATTTTGCTGACTATATAGAGCTTCTCCATCTTCGACTGCAAAGAATATAGTCAATCTGATTTCAGTGTTGGCCATCTGGTGATGTCCATGTGTAGAGTCGTCTCTTGTGTTGTTGGAAGAGGGTGTTTTCTATGACCAGTGTGTTCTCTTGGCAAAACTCTATTAGCCTTTGCCCTGCTTCATTCCATATTCCAAGGCAAAATTTGCTTGTTACCCCAGGTGTTTCTTAACTTCCTACTTTTGCATCCCAGTCCCCTATAACACTTTTTTGGGTGTTAGTTCTAGAAGGTCCTGTAGGTCTTTGTAGAACCATTCAACTTCAGCTTCTTCAGCGTTACTGGTTGGGGCATAGGTTTGGATTACTGTGAACTGAATGGTTTCCCTTGGAAATGAACAGATCATTCTGTCGTTTTTGAGATTGCATGCAAGTACTGCATTTTGGACTCTTTTATTGACCATGATGGCTACTCCATTTCTCCTAAGGGATTCCTGCCCAGAGTAGTAGATATAATGGTCATCTGAGTTAAATTCACCCATTCCAGTCCATTTCAGTTCGCTGATTCCTAGAATGTCGACATTCACTCTTGCCATCTCTTGTTTGACCACTTCCAATTTGCCTTGATCCATGGACCTGACATTCCAGGTTCCTATGCAATATTTCTCTTTACAGCATCGGACCTTGCTTCCATCACCAGTCACATCCACAGCTGGGTATTGTTTTTGCTTTGGCTCCATCCCTTCATTCTTTCTGGAGTTATTTCTCCACTGATCTCCAGTAGCATATTGGGCACCTACTGACCTGGGGAGTTCCTCTTTCAGTATCCTATCATTTTGCCTTTTCATAGTGTTCATGGGGTTCTAAAGGCAAGAATACTGAAGTGGTTTGCCATTCCCTTCTCCAGTAGACCACATTCTGTCAGACCTCTCCACCATGACCTGCCCGTCTTGGATGGCCCCACAGGACATGGCTTAGTTTCATTGAGTTAGACAAGGCTGTGGTCTGTGTGATCAGATTGACTAGTTTTCTGTGATTATGGTTTCAGTGTGTCTGCCCTCTGATGCCCTCTCGCAATACCTACCATCTTACTTGGGTTTCTCTTACCTTGGACGAGGGGTGTCTCCTCACCACCACCCCTCCTGACCTTGAACGTGGAGTAGCTCCTCTCAGCCCTCCTGAGCCCGCACAGCCGCCGTTCCTTGGACATGGGGTTGTTCCTCTCAGCCACTGCCCCTGACTTCGGGCATGGGGTAGCTCCTGTAGGCCGCCACCCCTGACCTCGGAGGCCAGGGCAAATAACTACAGCTGACATTTCAACAACAGGTTCAAATTGAATGGGTCCACTCATACATTCCCCAGTGGCTCAATGGTAAAAAATCTGCCTGCAATGCAGGAGACAAGAGTTCCATCCCTGGTTCGGGAAAGTCCCCTGGAGAAGGAAATGGCAACCTGCTCCTGTATCCTTTCCTGGGAAATCCCATGGACAGAGGAGCCTGGCAGACTACAGTCCATTGGGTTGCAAAAGATTTGCACACAACTTAGTGACCAAACGACAACACAAAGTATATAAAATTAGACCATAATCACACTAAATTAGAAATTGATAAAATTAAAATACGAAGAAAATCCACAAAGATCTGTAAATAAAACACTGTTACTAAATAACCTCAGGATCCAAAAAATAATGAATCATAAGGGAAATTTAAAAATATCTCAAACTGCAGCAAAACAAACACATTACAATTCGTGGATGAACTTGCATTTAAACTTCAAATTGTGTGCTTCTTTAAAAAGTTGTTTCTCATTAAACAATGAGAAAAAATAAGCTATAATTTCATAGCATTTCTTATGCCCATTGGAAAGCTGAAGCTAGAATGTAAGGAAGGCGTCTGAAATCCAAAGAGGTTTAAATTCTTCCAAGCTGTCAGGGGACATATATGTTTACTCACCCCTGACAGAGCGTCAGGGAACCTGGACCTGTTTTGACCACAGTATTAGCAGGTAAAGTTTAACTTGACTAAAAGTCAAGTGGGAGCTAATAAATCTGAAGTTGCTGGGGGCACTTAGCAACTGCCTTTCCTCAGCCATACAGCCGTGCATTGCTTGAAATCTCAGGGGAAATTGAGTGCAGGGCAAAAGACCAGAGAGAGCAAAGCTGAGTGGCTCAGATGTGCAGAAGTGATTGACAGCTGTTCTGAGACAGGCACAAAACCTATCTTACTTCCTGAGTCCTTTCTTTTTATACTGTGAGTGCCTTAATCCCCCGGGTTAGGAGCCACAAATGCTTTTGCCTGCACAACTCAAAGGAGGTAATCACAGATTGCAGACAGGACAGAAGCAACTCACTGCCTGTCTCTGCTGACTTGTTCTTGTGTGAAACCGAAGGACAGCATTGCTGGGAATGGGAAGTAATCACTCTCATACTAGGCTATAAAGAGGCTAAGCCTTGCTGCAGGAGTGTGTGAGTGCTTAGTCATTCTGTCGTGTCCCACTTTTTGTGACCCTGTGGACTGTAACCCACCAGACTTCTCTGTCCATGGGATTATCCAGGCAAGAATACTGGAGTGGCTTTCCACGTCCTTCTCCTGGGGATCTTCCTGACCCAGGGAAAAAACTTGCATCTCTCGTGTCTCCTGCATTGCAGGAGGATTCTTTACCCACTGAATTATCGTGGAAGCCCCTGCAGGGGAAATAGACACAAAACCCTGCCAATGATACACACGTTTTATTCCTATGGAACAAAAGCTACAGAAAGAGGGGAAAGGATCCTCATGAGATGGTTAAGACCTGTGAGGATGATAATGTGGTCAGGGATCACGTACCCCTTGATAATATTCTACAAAGTAAGTCAGAAGTTTCTGGGCAGGGAAATCAAGACCACTTACCTGCAAGGCAAAGGCTGAGGATGAAGGCAAGTTAGAGAGAAATGTCTACAGCTGATGGAGAGGTGACAATCATCTCAGGCCTTACAGTCTATATGAATATTCTCTATGTGGCATGGTCTATATTGAAGGGTTCTCTCCCAGTTGCTGGTGGTACAGGAAATCCCCTCCCAAGGTCAACTGCGGATCTAAGGCTGAGTTAGAACTCAGGGGATGGAGACGTAGGGATGCTGAAGAAGATGCTTGCCCAAGGCACAGGGGCACAGAGCCCTTAAGACTGAGAAAACTGGAGACAGGACCAAAACCCAGGGGATTCCAATACCAAGTATCATACAATCTACTGCAAGGAAGGGCAAGTGCATAAGGCTAGTCCTCTGTGGCACAGACATTCAGGAATGGCTGAAAGCTGAGAACAGAGCACTGAGAAAGCCTCTCCAGCACTTCACCACCACCAGAGGTATGGGGAACCTGTGCCATTTGGAAATCAACCACATCAGTAACAATAACAGCAAACTGTTACAGCAGTTATAACAAAGCTGTGCAGTTCCAGGCTATATTGGCCTAATCATTGATTCTAGTGGCCTGACAGGAAGAACACCTGAGCCCCTAACCAAGTTTTAAACTACTTATCTTGGTTTCTGTCATTCTACTGGAATAACTGGCATTCAATAGAAATGTATGAAAATACAACAGAAAGAAAAACTAAATCCCATTTTCAAGAAATAAAGCAGCTAACAAAACCAGACAGAAATAAGGTGTTGCAACTATCAGACAAGGGCTATAAATATAACCATCACTATTATCTTAAAGTATCTAGTGAAAAATAGTTCAATATGCATGCAAAGATGAGAATTGCATCAGAGAGAAGAAAATAAAAAATTAAGAAATATTCAAAATAAAATTCTGATAACTAAAAAAAAATTTATTGACTGGCTTATCAGTAGAATTGAAACAGTTGAGGGAAGAATCAATAAACTTGAAAATGAGAGAATAAAGTAGAAATTACCCAAACAAAATGCAAAGGGGAAAAGAGACTTTAAATAAAAGAAAACACAAGAAAAATGGACCATTTATTGTCTAATATTTGTGTGTGTATGTTTACTCACTCAGTTGTGTCTGACTCTTTGTGCCCTCATGGCCTGCAGCCCACCAGGCTCATCTGTCCATGGAATTTTCCAGGCAAGAACATTGAGTGGGTAGCCATTCCCTTCTTCAAGGGATCTTCCCCACCCAGATATCACACCTGGGTCTCCTGCTTTGCCGGTGGATTCTTTACCATCTGACCTACCAGGGAAACCCTGTCTAGTATATGAGTAGATACAATTTAAGAATAAGGGAAAAAGCAGTAATATGGGTAAGAAATATTTGAAGTGATAATGACTAATAATTTCCCCCAAACTAACGGGGCAAACATCTTAGCTATAACACCAAAACTATAATTTTATAAAATGATGAATTGTACTTCATCAAGACTATTAAAATTTAAAATACTGTTATGAAAATGAAAGCCAAGGCAAAAACACTGGGAGAAAATATTTGAAAAATTATCTGATAAAAAATTTATATCCAGAAAATATACATGTATGCAAACTGCATTTTTAAACATGTGTTTTTCTAATACTTTGCACAATTTTAGCTTGCACAGTTATTATTTTATTCTACTTCTGCATGTGCAAGCAAGTATATCAGTATGTTACATTATATGACAATCTAGTACATGTAGAAGTAATTTTTAGTGTAAAACAATATTAACAAAAATCTTAAACAGTACAGTGGTTACTTCTGGATATAGTGGGAAGGGTAGATGGGCTGAGAATGGGTCTCAAATATTGTCAATTGCAGTATTTTTTACCTTAATACTGGTGTGACTAAGAGGTGAGTTTGATTTTATCAGAATTTCTCAGTTGAGATTTATAAATTTTAGTGTGTCAAAATGTTCCCCTTCCTCTGTCTCTCAAACCAAAACAAGCAACAACAATCAGGGCCAATATTTTAAAGAGAATCACTGAGAGCCACAATCTCTACACTCTTTTCAAAGAGCTGAGATCTCTAACTCCTTTCAAAGATGAAACAGCTTTGAATTGTAAAGTCCTCTCAAATTCTGTACCATACCCTCAGAGATCAAAAGCAAAATATTTTTAGTTTTCAAATACAAATACTTTAGATACATTGTGGAAGCCATTGACTTTGGCCAATATAACCACTGAAAAATGTTAAGGCAAAGAAAAAAAGTCACATGGATGATACAGTACTGTCCTGTGAAAATCACGAATCACTGAGCAGTGAGAGTGAAAATATTTGCCTGGGATACTGTTGATGAATATTTTAATTGTCCTTTCCACTTAGGAGTTTAACAAGGGTAGCTTAGTGGCCAACACACTGTCCATGCTTAAGACCACATAATATATGACTTACCTCCCCAAGCCCTTCCCAACAGTGGCAAGAGCATTTTTGTAGGAACACGTAGAGCAGCCAACTCAAACATCTGTCGCATACTCCTCAGTGGTGTTGATAGCAGTGTTGCGATTATTCATGAAGGCTAAAATTACATTTTTTTCTCTGGCAGTGCATTGCTATTATAACACCTCCCATACCTATTTTAAATCTCGGATCATTAGCATAAGCCCAATTATTTGAAAAACTCAAAAAGAACTTGAATTAAGAATATAGGCACGTAATTTAGAAATGTTCCTAATGATTTAAAAAGTCTGTGCATAGCACTCACTGAAAAAAAAATTATTTGCATTTCCCCCAGAATTACTGCAGTAAGTTAGAATAAATATGCTTAAATCAAAAAAGTGTCAAAGAAGTTAAAGAAAGTGTGTGTCTATGAACAAAAAAATGAATGTTATAATGGATTAACTTAATAATTGAGTTAATTTAACAATTGTTTGCAAATAAGTGTGCCTGGATATGATGTTCGCTTTGGGTCTCCTTTTCTGTGAGAATAGTTGACTTAAGTGTCCATCGACAGATGAATGGGCAAAGAAGATGAGGTATATATACACAATGGGATACTATTATTGTTGTTTAGTTACTAAGTCATGTCTGACTCTTTGCAACCCCATTGACTGTAACCCACCAGGCTCCTCTGTCTATGGGATTTTCCAGCCAAGAGAACTGGAGTAGGTTGCCATTTCCTTTTTCCAGGGGATCATCCTGACCCAGAGATTGAACCTGCGTTTCCTGCATTGGTAGGTGGATTCTTCACCACTGTGTCACCTAGGAAGCCCATGAAACACATAATTGGACTGAATTATAAATGGCTAAGTATTCACTGTGTGATTCAAATTCTTAATTATGCCAGAATAGCTTATCTTTTCTGTTTAAAATAAAATAAATTAGGTTTTTCTCCCACATCCAATTCAGAGAAGATATATAGAGAACAATAGCAAATTCATTTATTCATGCAATTAAGAGCTTTTGTGTCCCTGCCGTGTGTCTGTTGTGATGACAGAGACAGAAGGGAGGAGAAGGGTGTGAGGGCTCTTGCCAGCTTGGAACTTATAGTGTAGGGAGGAAAACAAGCATTAAACACAGCATAAAATAGTAATGCCTAATTATATTCATGAAAAGTGATATGAATAAGTACCTGGTGCCATGAGACAGTGTAATGACAAGATGAAGCCTAGTTCTGGTGACAAGTAAGCAATGACTTTCTGGCTGAAATCTGAAGCATGAGTTCTGGTGAGCTGTGCATCCAGTAAAGATGAGGAGGGAGAGGCAGGCACAAATAAGCCCTAAATTAGAAAATGGAAATTAATCTGTGTGAGATGAAAGAGGATGGAAAGATTTGCAGGAAGTAAAGGTGTTCAATAGGACTTTTAATATGTTGAATAAATAAATAGATCGTTAGGCAAGTTGGATATGGCACATTAGAGATGAGACCATCACAGAGCAAAGACACATTGCGTTACCACTGTTTCCTTTGGCCAAGAAAAGAAAAAACGTATGAACTTAATGCAACTATGGGACAGTTGCTAAAAAACAGTTTGCTGGTCCTTGACAGCATAGAAACAGTGACTCTTTTGCCCTTTCCAATGCCCCTAAGGAAATTATATCACTGAAAACAGTAATGAAAGCACATTAACTTTCAGTGCTAAAATAGTTCAGAATTAATTCATTAGTATGTTGACATTCAAAACAAACAGACCTGTTTTCCTCTTCCAGAATAGTCAAGCTTCCAGTGGATTTAGCTAAAAATTTGTCATGCTCATTAAGGGCCCGTTTGTTTTGTTTTTGTAAATGTCATCTAAATATTTAGAATTATAGAGAAACTGACTGGAAAAAAGCAAATGATTTTCCCCTGAAAGAGGAATCTATTGCTGCCAGAAATTCACCATTTTGACATTAGAATTGATGGATTGGATATAATTCCTGTCCAAAACAATAGGCTAAGAGGTCAAGTATATTTCCCAAAGCCAAGGTACTGCAGTGTCATAAAAAAATATCCACTGTGTTCTGGGCAAACACGGTAATTATTTTCTACCTAAAACCCCTTCTGGGATTTGCATTTCAATTCTTAGTTATTTCATTTAATTAGTGGAAATTTCACTTAGAAGTAGTGGTGACATAAAATATATTTTAGAAAGATGGGATAAATATGGTTATAAGATTCATGAAAAAAATGGAGGTTTTATCAACATCCAGGGAAAGTATCAGAAATGATAAACTTCAACTTGTACGTGCAAAAGTATGGTATTTATACTGCCAAGGTGAGGAAGAATACAAGAAAAACACATACTCCCTTGTAATTGTTCTTCATTGTTATTTCTCTAATGTCGCCATCAATAGCATTTTTTACCACTTGCTGTTCACTCAGCATTATTTCAAGTGCTTTTAGAATTGGTCCCTGTACTCAAGAAATTTATACATTAGGAGAATTAGACTCAGATAATAATGGCATAGAAATGGGAAATAATTTGAGAATAGCATAGAATATATAATTTAGCTCCATACAACTTAATATATTATTAAGTACTGAGTAGTATAAGAGGATATTTTTTAAAAACATCACTGAGGAGACTACGGTCCACTGAAAATCATCTTAAGGTACAAGAGAGCAATTAGTCAAGTGTAACGTAAATACGCAGATGTATGTGTGTGCACTGCACACTTGTGTGGTTCCCTGTATTTTAGAAATGTATCTATTTGACAGTTTGGAATAATAAATAGCTCAATACTGGATGTCAGAAGACCTAAAGTCCTAGTGTGATCGAACTCAGGTTTGGCTGCTCAAAGCTCAAAATCAAGTGTCGGTAGGAAGGAAAGGTGCTTTATTCAGAAAAGCATTCCTTCAATCTGGGGAGAAGGTGAACTCATGTTTGAAGAATGACTCGGAAGATGCTGCTCAGCTATAACAATTTCTAAGGGGCAAAGGGAAAACAATTTTCAGTTAATCATTAAGGAGGAGATCTGACTCTTTGTCATTATTCCATTGCATGATACCCACTGACTTCTGATTGTCTTTTTCAATACTGTCTTGCCTGCATAATCTGCCTGCAACTGAATTCTGTCTTGATGGAGTGATCTGCCTGCAAATTTGCTCAGGAGAGAAGCTGGGGGTAGAGTCAGTCATCATTTTTTAATTCCTTAATTCTTCATTCTTACTCCTTTTAATCCAGTAAAGGCATCAACAGGTTAGGCAAGGCATTGTGTACGTTCAGTAGAGCAGAAGGCAGGAGTTAGGTTAAATGTTACCTCGAGATCCCATTTTCATAATCAAGGTTTAAGGGGAAGATAAACAGACAAACAGGAAAAGGCAAAGGAGCCGCTTAGAAGTCCCAGCTTTTCAGCCATCCTTCCATGTCTGTGAGATGAGGGGCTAGTGTGCCGACATAGGGCGCTATATTTTCAGAGCGGGAGATGTGGACTTGGGTCTGTTTGTAGCGTCTCTTTGCTGACAATTTTAGTTGCCTGCTTCCACAAATGGGCAGAGCAAGCCACAATTATTCTAGTGCCCACAAGGATATAGATTATTATGAGCGATAGTGTTAATCTTGTTCTTTTATTGAACCCTAATCTGTGACTCTACTTTCCTAACCATTAACTGTTCAAACCTGCTCTTTTGCAACTTTGGGAGGCCTGGAAGACTTAGTTTTCCTACAAACGAGAGGGGGCGGGGGCAGGCAGAGAGGTGTTTTGTACCTGGGCAAGGTGGGGAGGGCTGAGCAGGGAGGGTTCTGCTCAGTTCTACTAGTTCTACAGGAAGGGGCTGGGTAAGTGTTGAAATGTAAGAGAAGAGTAACAGTATGATACAGTTTGATGGATATGAGAGATACTCATAGACACCATTAATTAAAAAACTCCAAAATTGAATCTACAGTGCTTATGTTATAGATATCATCCCTACAATATTCTCATCAGTGGTTTTACAACAACCCTGATATTGATTTCCCATTCATATTTATTCATGCTTTTCTCCTTATTTGGAAAGTCTTTCTTTCGTGATAATAAAAATTTGTACATCCAAAAAATCAAAATATTAATATATTCTATCTTGCTTCTTTTTTTTATTATTATTATTTCTTCTCTTCTCCCCCCACCCACCCCACTGGTCTTCCTTATTTTTTCCCTTCATTTTTCATTTAATATTTTAACAAATAAGAATTGATGATCAGTGACACTCACTGATCTAGGTGTTTGAAATATATCAATAAGCATTTCCTCCTTCAGGGAATTTTCCTGACTCAAGGATGGAACCCACATCTCTTGCATCTCCTGCATTGGCAGGTAGATTTTTTACCACTGAGCCACTTAGGAAGCCCCAATCCATAAGCAAAACAGATACAAAATCCCTAATTTTATTGACCTCTTACTGGAGATTTATGAAATTAAATTATAGTATCTTAGCATATAATAGGAGAAGGCAATGGCAACCCACTCCAGTACTCTTGCCTGGAAAACCCCATGGATGGAGGAGCCTGGTAGACTGCAGTCTATGGGGTCGCTAGGAGTCGGACATGACTGAGCGATTTCACTTTCACTTTTCACTTGCATGCATTGGAGAAGGAAATGGCAACCTACTCAGTGTTCTTGCCTGGAGAATCCCAGGGACGGGGGAGCCTGGTGGGCTGCCGTCTCTGGGGTCGCAGAGAGTCTGACACGACTGACGCGACTTAGCAGCAGCAGCAGCATATAATAAGCAGCAATGAAAGGATTAAAAAAAAAAAAAAACTTAAGCAAAACGAAAAAACAACTCAAGGACCCACAAAAGAAAAAGGAAAAGTGAGAATTGCATGGAGCCAGGGACAGGGGAGCCTGGTGGGCTGCCGTCTATGGGGTTGCACAGAGTCGGACACGACTGAAGTGGCTAAGCATTAGCAGTGTGGTGTGCTATGGGAAGAAAACAAGAATTAATAGGTGTCCATATTTGAGAATTTTGTGAGCAATTATAAGGATTTTTGCTTAATATTAAAAGTGTAGCATTTGCAAGGTTTTCAATAAATTATTTTTGTTATCAAATTTAGTGTAAGAAACATCTGTGATATAATTTTCAGAATAGACTGTTGAGCATTAAATGTAGAAAAAGAATGACTAGCTAGGAGACAACTGGAGAATTTCAGTGAAAACTACTTGGACCAAGAAGATATTGGAGTAATTAATTAAATATGAAACTGACATGATTGGTATAGTTGATATAAAACATAGAGAATGTATCATATATTTCTTCATAAGCTTTTATTTCTGTTTAATTTTAATAAGTCAAAATTATCATTTTACAACTTTTCACTTGCAATGCTATTTATTTGCAAATATAGTTAGCATACTGTATCTTCCAAATAGACCTCATATCTGGAAGCAAACAATAGCCTCAACATGTCGATTTTCTGAATAAATTATTAGCCATGAATTCACTTCCAATCATAAAAGGCAAATTGTGAATATTGTTTAAAATGAGGCACAAAGACAATTTCCCTCTCAAAGATTATTTTACCATCTGAAAAACACAGAACCTGAGTGGAATAAACAGTCTGATTCTTTTATTTTAAATAGCATTGAAATTCCTCCTGGGTTTTATAATAATTATTATTTTTATTTTAAGACCTAAGCAAACAATTTGATGTTGCATTTTAAGACTGTAAGGTTTATAAAAACGGACAGAAAGTAGCTGCATAAAGCTGATCAATATATTTGAAAGCTTCAGTATGTCATTCCATTCATGATCATTTAGAGTATTACTGCTGCCTGTCTATTAGAAACATCTTTTGCCAGTCATCAAAGAGTTTTGTTAAAATGACTGTTAGATTAGCATATTAATTATCTCAGGTGACAGATACAAAATGTCATAAACTGTCTGAAAAGAATAAATGAAGGACCAGTACCACACCTCATTGTTTGTAATGTGACTGATAAAATTTTACCACAAAAGGGGCAAAGTAGTTTGCATAAATTATTAAATTATAAGCACACATGAGAATTGATAACTAAACAGGAAATCTTCTTGTGAATTTTTAGTAATTCGTTTACTAAAGAAATAAAAGCCCATCAATAATTCAGGATTACTTTGATTATATTCCATGACTACAATATTTTCAGATATAGCAAGAAGGAGTTAATTTTGCAGCTTTGCTTTTGCAAATATATGCCAGATTTGAATAATAAATTGGAATATAAAAGACATATCTAGCATGAAACAATTTTAAATAGCCATAATAGGTATACATTTATTGCAATGTGTTTTTAATTAAAGAATTTAAATTTTCACCAAAGTTGCTTCAGTGTTTGCAGCCTAAGTACATTTAGTATTTCCTTTATTAATTTTTTTGAAGTATGCATTTTCTTTTGTTTCAATGGGTTCTGTTTTGTAAACAATTCAGCTTTACAGTACATTCCAGCTTTTGAGGCAAATGTCATTAGCATATTTCATGTTTTCCACTGATAAAATATAAGATCAAAATTGTGTTCTTCATTTACATTCTATCTTAAATTACAAGTTATTTAATGTATGCTTTATTTTTATAAAAAATATCTATTTTTGTATTAATGTGAAAATTGCTTTTTCACATATTGCAATAATGAAAATGTTAATATATGTAAAATAGGAGGGACACACCAGCTTATGTATAGTTACATAGACTTAGTTCATTCTAGAAATATTAGTAAATAACACAGAAATCAATTATTATGCCTTTGAAAATGTGTATTACTTGCATAATTTCCTTCTTGGACAAATGTGCATAATTTCCTTCTTGGACAAATATATGTGAGACCTCAATTCCTTTCTACCTCTAGCATATCTTTTAGATTAGCCTATGTAAAGTATTGAAATGTATTATCATAAAATCACATATATACATATATGTTATGTTAGTTAGAAAATAAAGGCAAAAGGAGGTTGTAAAATACATATAAAGGGAGGTAAAATAATTAAAAACTGGTTTTACAAGGTCTGAGCATTATATTCAATAATTACCTTGAAGTTATTTGGTGAGTTAAGGTACAGTAATCACATAGTCTTAAAAAATGAAGTATTATTTATTTTTTATATACAAATATATATAATTTGTATATAATATATACAAATATATATAAATTTATATACAAATTTATTTCTGTAATAAATATAGCACACATATGTGTGACCATAGATGTATTCAATACTAAGTTTTAATCTATTTGATAACTGAGACCTATGCTATCTTAAGATTTTTCTATATATTCTAAGTCTAAGCTTTTACTGAAATGTTAATAAATGTAATATAAATATAAAATGAGCTTTTAAGAGATTGATAATAAAGATGTTCGGAATCAGATATACTCGGTGCAGGTATAAGCAGGAATGTTTTTATCCTTGTCCATAGCTATTGTCTTAGTGAATGGCAAAAACACTCTCTTGTTTCTGTTGTCATTGTTCATACACTCCACATACAGAAGTGCCTTTTTATATTAGATACCACAAATGTGTTTGAAGATGGAGTAGTGAAAGAGCTGATGGGAATCTAGCCCTCATAAATCCTATAATCAAACACAGAAAGTATTACAAAACAAATACAAAAAAAAGAAACTCTATAATGAGGACGGTAATAGGGATATTAGGAAAGGATTCAAATGGAAAGTTGGAGAACATATGTTATTTTTAGGTCCTCAAATACATGCATACCTCAGAGATATTGCAGATCCAGTTTTAGACCACTGCGATACAGTAAATGTCACACTAGAATGTGTCAGAGGAATTTTTAGTTTTCCCAGTACTTGTAAAATTTATGCTTACACTGTATTGCAGTCTATTAAGTGTGCAATAGAATTATGTCTAAAAAAATCAATGTACACACCTTGATTAAAAATACTTTATTACTAAGTAATTGCAAACCATCATCTGAGCCTTCAACAAAGCATAACCGTTTTGCTGGCAAAGAGTCTTGCCTCAATGTTTATGACTTTTGACTGACCAGGGTGGTGATTGCTGGAGGTTGGGTGTCTGTGGCAATTTCTTAAACCAGGAAAAAAGTGAAGTTTGGGCATCAATTGACTTCCTTTCACTGATCATTTCTCTGTAACAAGCAATGCTGTTTGATTGCATTTTTACCCTCAGTAGAATGTCTTTCTTTGGAGTCAGTTCTCTCAATCCCTGCCACTGCTTTATCAACTAGCTTGATGTAGTATTCTAAATCTTTTGTTTTCATTTCAGCAGTCTTCACAGCATCTTCATCAGGAGTAGATTCCATCATATCACATTACCACTTTCTTCTTTCATAAGAAACAGCTCCTCATCCATTAAAGTTGTATCATGAAATTGCAGCAATCCAAGTCACAACTTCAAGTTCCACTTCTAATGCTACCTCTCTTGCTATTTCTCCCACGTGGGCAGTTCCTTCCTCCACTAAAGTCTTGAACCCTTCACATTCATCCGTGAAGGTTAAATCAACTTCTTCCAAATCCCTCTTTATGGTGATATTTTGACCTTTTCTGTGAATCACCAATGTTCTTAATTTTGAATCCTTTCTAGAAGGTTTTCAATTGACTCTGCCCAGATACATCAGAGGGATCACAATCTACAGCAGCTATAGCCTTACAAAATATGTATCTTTAATAATAAGTTTTAAGAGTCCCTGATCCATGGGCTGCAGAATGGTCGTGGTGTTAGCAGGCATGAAAACAACATTCATCTTGTTGTATTTCTTTATGAGACCTCTTGGCTGACCAGGTGCATCTTCAATAAGCAGTAATATTTTTAAAGGATTTTTTTTTTTTCCTGATCAGTAGGTCTCAACACTGAGTTTAAAATATGCAGTAGACGATGTTGTAAACAGATGTGGTTTCATCCAGGCTTTGTTGTTCCAAATATACAGCACAGGCAGAGTAAATTTTGCATAATTCTAAAGGGCCCTGGGATTTTCAGAATGATACATGAGCATTGGCATCAATGTAAAGTCACCAACTCCAATAATCCTAACAGGAGAGTCAGCCTGTCCTTTGAAGATTTAAAGCCAGGCACTGACTTTTCCTCTCTAGCTATGAAAGCCATAGGTAGCCTCTTCTAATAGAAGGCTATTTCATCTACACTGAAAAATCTCTAGTTTGATGCAGCCACCTTCATTAATGATCTGAGCTGGGTCTTTTTGGTAACTTGCTGCAGCTTCTACATCAGCTCTTGCTCCTCACCTTGTACTTTCCTGTTATAGGAAAGGCTTCTGTTAAGTCTCATAAACCACTCTCTGCTGGCTTCAAATTTTCTTCCCAACTTCCTCACCTCTTGCAGCCTTCGCAGAACTGAAGAGAGTTAGGGCCTTGCTCTGGCTACGGCTTTGGCTTAAGGCAATGCTGTAGCCAGTTGGGTTTTCCATCCAGACTGTTAAGGTTTTCTTCTCATTCCTATGTTCATTGAGCAGCACTTTTAATTTCTTCATGGACTTTTCCTTTGCATTCACAACTTGAATGTTTATCACAAGAGCCCTAGATTTCAGACTATCTCAGCTTTTGACATGTCTTCTTCACTGACCTTAGTCATTTCTAGCTCTATTTTTATTTGCATTTTTAAAACTTTATTTGTTTTAATTTGTTTCTTTTTTCCCACATATTTTCTATCATCCATATATGTCAGTTCAGTTAGTCAGTTCAGTCGCTCAGTTGTGTCCGAATCTTTGTGACCCCATGAATCGCAGCACGCCAGGCCTCCCTGTCCATCACCAACTCCCGGAGTTCACTCAGACTCACCTCCATCGAGTCAGTGATGCCATCCAGCCATCTCATCCTCTGTCATCCCCTTTTCCTCCTGCCCCCAACCCCTCCCAGCATCAGAGTCTTTTCCATTGAATCAACTCTTCGCATGAGGTGGCTAAAGTACTGGAGTTTCAGCTTTAGCATCATTCCTTCCAAAGAAATCCCAGGGCTGATCTCCTTCAGAATGGACTGGTTGGATCTCCTTGCAGTCCATGGGATTCTCAAGAGTCTTCTCCAACACCACAGTTCAAAAGCATCAATTCTTCTGCACTCAGCTTTCTTCACAGTCCAACTCTCACATCCGTACATGACCACTGGAGAAACCATAGCCTTGACTAGACGAACCTTTGTTGGGAAAGTAATGTCTCTGCTTTTCAATATGCTATCTAGGTTGATCATAACTTTTCTTCCAAGGAGCAAGCGTATTTTAATTTCATGGCGGCAGTCACCATCTGCAATGATTTTGGAGCTCAAAACAATAAAGTCTGTCAATGTTTCCATTGTTTCCCCATCTATTTGCATGAAGTGATGGGACCAGATGCCAGGATTTTAGTTTTCTGAATGCTGAGTTTTAAGTCAATTTTTTCACTCTCTTCTTTCACATTTGTCAAGAGGTTCTTTTGTTTTTCTTCACTTTCTGCCATAGGCATGGTGTCATCTGCATATCTGAGGTTACTGATAGTTCTCCAGGCAATCTTGATTCCAGCTTGTGCTTCTTCCAGCCCAGCATTTCTCACGATGTACTCTGCATATAAATTAAATAGGCAGGGTGGCAATATAAAGCCTTGACATACTCCTTTCCCAATTGGAAGCAGTCTGTTGTTCCATGTCCAGTTCTAACTCTTGTTTCCTGTCCTGCATACAGATTTCTCAGGAGGCAGGTCAGGTGGTCTGGTATTCCCATCCCTTGAAGAGTTTTCCACAATTTGTTATGGTCCACACAGTCAAAGGCTTTGTCCTAGTCAATAGAGCAGAAGTAGATGATTTTCTGGAACCCTCTTGCTTTTTATATGACCCAACAGACGTTGGCAAACTGATCTTTGGTTCCTCTGACTTTTCTAAATCCAGCTTGACCATCTGGGAGTTCATGGTTCACATACTGTTGAGGCCTGGCTTGGAGAATTTTGAGCATTATTTTGCTAGCATGTGAGATGAGTGCAATTTTGAGGTAGTTTGAGTATTCTTTGGCATTGCCTTTCTTTGGGATTGGAATGAAAACTGACTTTTTCCAGTCCTGTGGCCATTGGTGCATTTTCCAGATTTGCTGGCATATTGAGTGCAGCACTTTCACAGCATCATCTTTTAGGATTTTAAATAGCTCAACTGGAATTCCATCACCTCCACTAGCTTTGTCCATAGTGATGCTTCCTAAGGCCCACTTGACTTTGCATTCCAGGATGTCTGGCTCTGATCACACCATCGTGTGTTTCAGGATGAATATAAATATGTATAATAAATGTAAAAATTCAGAATAATATATACATATACATATTATGTATATATCCACATATATAATACATACATGAAGTTAATATAATATATATATACATACTTATATTTTTCTAAATCTTAAATACTGCTTATAATATTAACAATCTAGGTGTATTCTAGTTGTACTAGATAATTTTTTTCTAAGTGCACTGTTTATATATTAAAACACATGATTTTTTTTTTCTAACTGTACTGTTTACATTTGAAAACAGAACAGCTTATTTCAGTAAGATCATGTGGCTACCTAATGCCGTGGTAATCAAGCAAAATGTTGTCTGCTTATAAAATATGAGTAAAATCTATAAATGTTTTAATTCAAGAATCTCATTTTGGTAGAATAAAAATAGACCTTGAAGCAAAAGGACATTTTGCCTCAGGTGGCATTGCATTTCAGCTGAGGAATAACATCAAATCTATCTCTATGCCTGATATTTTTCCTAATATTTGTAGCTATTATCAGAGACACAGCTTATAGATTAGTAGGTATCATTTATTCCTTATAAATCATTGAATATAAAACCCACTTTATTTATATATATTGAACAATAAATATTTTATGTTTGACTTTTGCAGGTATAGCATACCAGAGACAATTTCAAAATAGGAAAATAATAATTACACACTATCTTCCACTAAATTCCATAAAGCATCCAATAGAGAGGATTCATCAACATACCAAACTCATTCTTTTTTTAAGATGATTTATTTTATATTATTTTTTGACTGTAGTGGGTCTTTGTTGCTGCACCCAGGCTTTCTCTAGTTGCTGCGACCAGGGGCTGCTCTTCATTGCCATGTGGTACACGGGCTTATTGCGGTGGTTTGTCTTGTTGCAGAGCACAGTCTCTAGGTATGTGGGCTTCAGTAGATGTAGCTCGTGGGTGTTAGAGCGCTGGCTCAGTAGTTGTGCAAATGCTTAGTTGCATCGTGGCATGTGAGGTCTCCCCGGACCAGGGATTGAACCCATGTCCTCTGCACTGCAAGGTGAATTCTTAAGCACTGGACCACCTAGGAAATCCTATACCCATTCTTGATAGTTTGTGTTCAAGACAGAGACTGTTCTATGGCATATCTATCCTTTTTGTTTTCTTGTTTGTCACCTTTTAAAAAATCATAAAATGTTTCTCACTAAATAAAACAAGAAAGCGCTGAACATAAATAAGCACACTTTCTGTTTTTATCTATTGAGTTAACAGCACTTCAATCTGTATTCACGCTCACACTCTGTTGCCTCATACACAGATATTTAGATATTATGGTAAGATCTACGGATTTCTTTACATTTACATTTTAAGATGTAAACCACAATACTTTCATTTTATGTGGAGCTACTTTCACTACCTACCTATCTTAAAATATGTCAAATGACTCCTGAGAAGTGTCCTTGAACTTCTCTAAACAGGACCCAGTGGCATCCAAAATGGTACTGTCCACATTAAAATGTAAATGAGCCTGCAGTTACTGCAACCAAGATCATTTTATACAGGCGTTTAAGTATAACAAGACCTCAAAATCGATCCTTCAGGGATACCATAGTTGCTGAATTGCATCTAGGCATAATGCTTTATATACACGTGGTTTTATTGCTCTTGTGTAATGCTCACTGAACTCTTCAGAAAACAGTCTGCTAAATTAAACAAAAGGACATCTTACCAAAACCCACATGAGTATTTATTTCAGCCCTCCTCAAAAGGAACAAACATAATTTTTAGTGATCCTGATTTGCTTGACATTTGATTAATATTTATTGACCAATTATGGTATTAATCAAAAAAAGCACATGCTCTCTGCCTTAGAACAAAACATGTTTATGACAAAAAATTAAAATGTGACATAGGTTTTCTTGATAAGGGAAAAGTTTTATCTTTGGTTATCTTATGGTTATTTTACTTATCTCTGATTCACCTAATATGTGGTCAAATTGTATGTGCCTTCTCATCATATGTCACCACCAAGGTGAATTAAATTACCTCCTGGCAGCACTGTTTCTAGCATATATTCATAATGCATGATTCATAAAGCACTTCCTAATCTTTTAAATCAGATTCTCTACCAGACAATAAATGTAAATGCAGTCAACCTACGATCTCATTTCCAATGAATATAAGAAAAATAACTTTTCCAATCTGGGTTACTTTATTATCAGTGGGAATAAATGAACCTTATTTTCCCTCTAAATAAAGTCTAGAGAAGGCAAAAGAGAACAGAGGACGCCAGGATAAAAAAAGAGAGATTAATTTTCTATTATTTGATAGATCACATTTAAAGTGCTCATGCATTTCTGGGTCTTGTTACCTAATAAATGTCAAAGAAAGAAAAATAGAAAGTGGCTTTTGAGTTCTGAGCTCATCAATTTCCTCCTTTTCAAAGCTGTACTTCTCAGTTAGCACCACTTCTATTAACTAGAGCTAAAAAAATGAAAACAAACAAAAGATACTCATTTTATTAGGGTAGTTGTATATTTACAGACTTTATCTTAAATGTTTTTAAGATATATTTAAAATATATTTTAAAAATATATTTATATCTCAAAATATATTTAAAAAATATATACAGTTAATTAAACATACACCCCCCAAAACAATCTGAACGTTATGATAAAAATTATTTTTCAATAAATTCTTCTATCTTTATCTATCTACTGCTACTGCTAAGTCACTTCAGTCGTGTCCGACTCTGTGCAACCCTATAGACGGCAGCCCACCAGGCTCCTCCGTCCCTGGGATTCTCCAGGCAAGAACACTGGAGTGGGTTGCCATTTCCTTCTCCAGTGCATGAAAGTGAAAAGTGAAAGTGAAGTCGCTCAGTCATGTCTGACTCTTCTTGATCCCATGGACTGCAGCCTACCAGGCTCCTCCGTCCATGGGATTTTCCAGGCAAGAGTACTGGAGTGGGGTGCCATTGCCTTCTCCGCTTTATCTATCTACTTATCTATAAGTATCTCTATCACCTATCTATAACATCTATATACTTACCATCTAGTCAATTAGCTATCTACATATTTATTTCTTTTGTTTCTATAGTTTTCTAGAATTATTTTCGAAGAAGGAGTAGCTAAATGGCCACTGGCTCTGGGATAAGTAGATGCATTCAGGAACAAAGTGGTCAATACTGTGTAGATGGGAATATTTATATGTGTTTTAAACTTATTCATCAGTATAATATTACTGGTCAACCCCTCCTTTTACTAAACTTCAGGTTAATCTCATTTCTTCCTTTTTCCTTTTAACAGAACTACTGCTGCAAATAATAATATTCCCAGAATGTATATGTAGAAGTAATAGGAGATGTATGATTTGGCACTGATCCAACCTGTATGTCTTAGAATTATCCTACCTGCCCCAACAGTATGAATTCTTCCTAAACCCACTATAACTGGCATGAGGCTCATAGGCTTCAGGTAGAACATTCCTTTGCAGAACTATTCAGAAAATGTTATAAGTATTCCTAAGAAACTTTATATATATATATATATATATATATATATATATATATATATAATTCAAGCCACAGAGTGAACTTGGTTTCAGACACTTGTTAATATCTAGGTCTGAATCCTGTGACAGCTAGACCTGGGGTGCTGTCACACTTCAGATTAGTGTAATCATTTGATGTTGTGTGTGTGTGAGTTTTCAATACCTAAGTCATGTCCGACTCTTTGCGACCCCATGGAGAGCAGCACACCAGGCTCCCCTGTCCTTCACAATCTCCCTGAGTTTGCTCAAACTCATGGCCACTGAGTGGGTGATGCTTTCTAACTATCTCATCCTTTGTCACCTTCTCCTTTGATGTTACTGACCAGCAAAGACTGTGCTGAAGTCCAAGGCTGAAGCCCCCAGCTTCTATAATGATGTGATGAACTCCACACCAGCCATGCCACTAAGATGCTGGCATCACTATAGCTGGGTTTATACAGACTTCCCAGGTGGCTCAGTGGTAAAGAATTTACCTGCAGTGCATGAGACACAGGTTCCATCCCTGGGTTGGGATGATCCCCTGGAGGAGGAAATGGCAACCCACTTCAGTATTCTTAACTGGAGAATTCAATGCTCAGAGGATCCTGGCTACCGTCCATGGGGTCCCAAAAGAGTCAGATGTGACTTTGCAGTGGAGCACACATATGCACACACAGACATAGACTTATATTAAATTTGGTCTTGAACATATATATGTTTGGAGTAGACAGATTAGGGAGATATATGTGATATTTCAGTGTCAGAAAGTGTAACCATTCACAAAAACTCATTATACAGATGCTGCCAGTTCTCTGATGATACCAGTGTTGGAGGTGGAGATAACTTGAATGGTGCAGATGTATCCATGGTCCTCTGACAACAGAATCTCAGAGAAACCCCCTGAGATAACTTACCATGAAAATTAGAGAATTTGAGAATGACATGGATCTTAGAATTGGACACAACTTAGAAACTTCACAACAATAGTGTCTTAGCTAAATTGAAGCTCTTGGACTGGGACCTTGACACAATGCCTCAGTTCAGTTCAATTGCTCAGTTGTGTCAGGCTCTTTGCAACCCATGGACTGCAGCATGCCAGACTTCTCTGTTTATCACCAACTCCCGGAGCTTTCTCAAACTCATGTCCATCGAGTTGACATAATGCCTGCTGCTGCTACTGATGCTGCTAAGTCGCTTCAGTCGTGTCCGACTCTGTGCAACCCCATAGATGGCAACCTACCTGGCTCCTCCATCCCCAGGATTCTCCAGGCAAGAACACTGGAGTGGGTTGCCATTTCCTTCTCCAATGCATGAAAGTGAAAAGTGAAAGTGAAGTCACTCAGTTGTGTCTGATGCCTACTCATTCCTAATTCATTTTGCTTTCCTAGAACAGTGGATCTTGTTTCATTAACTCAAATCCACTCACTATTATTACCTATTACCCACAACCAGTTCAGACGCTCAGTAAAGGGAGGATCTGACTGTATTGTTGTTTAGTTGCTAAGCCATGTCCAACTCTTTTCTGACCCCGTGGACTCTACCTTGGCTCCTCCGTCCATGGAATTCTCTAGGCGAGAATACTGGAGTGGGTTGCCATTTCCTTCTCCAGCAGATCTTCCAGACCCAGGAATTGAACCCATGCTTTCTGCATCAGTAGGCATGTTCTTTACCACTGTGTCACATTATGATGTGTTTATTCCTGTCTCTTTAGTTCATTTTACAGTGCTAGATATTAGAATAGATATTAAAGATAAGAAATGAATGACTGAATGCATGTTTAAATGCTAGTGCCTCATATTTTTGTCACCTGCAGCGCTAAATCTGTTTCTCTTCTGCTACATCAAATCCCCTGGAACACTATTATATGTATGAATTAATCAATTTTACTTCACTCTATATAACTGAGATTTGCCCTCAAATAGCACTCAGTGATTATTCACTATATGACCTTATGATTCTTTATTCCATTTAATGTTTAAGATATTGTTTATCCTGACACAGAGGGAAATACTTTATGTCTGAGATCCAAGAAAATCTATGATTCCTCAAAGAAATGATTATTTTTCTCCTTTGGGATAATGACAATATTGTAATTCACTGTGGCGACATTTTGTTTTAATTTGAAGCATCACTTGGTAAGAATAATTTCCAGCATCTTGATATAACACTCTCTTATCGACTTTCTATTTTAATTCCATATGTTGTTACTCTGCCATTTTATTATTTTGTTCACACGTTTATTTTATTGCTTGTTCTCTTTTAAACAACTTTAAATTATCTGTGGAATATAGCAGGGGATATAAAATGGAAAGTGCTTCATGATTTCTAGCATATAGTAAGCACATAGTAAATGTTGGCTCCATTTCTTACCTTCTTTTAATATTCCTTTCACTATCAATCTGTCTTCAAACAATATTTCCAGCTTATTTTCTATGTCTTTCCATATGAATGAGGCATGAAATGTCTCATTTCTGCAAATATATTGACCTATATCATCCCTGGACTTTTTAGTTTGGTGAATTTAAAAGATTCTGAGAAATTAGGAGCACAAATGAAGGTGACTATAGATGATAAAAAGGATCTTTGTACACCAATAGAGTTATAACAAAAGTTAAATATTAATCGTGGCAAACCAATGATAAGTTTTACACTGTAGGCAGCAATGTAAGAGAATTTCTGTTGCTCAATTCTTTCAAAAACCTGGTATTTTCAGTCATTTAATTTTAACCATTCTGATAGATATATACTGATACCTCTGCTGTTTTCTGATAATTAATGACCTTGAGCAACATTTTGGGGGATGGGAAGGTTTATTGGTCAGTAATATATCTTCTTTTGTAAAGTATTTAGCTGTTTTTAATTGAATAGGAATTGTGTGAATTTTATATGTCAGACCTTTATCAATATACATATTAAAATATTCTCTATCAATTATTCCTTGCAAATTCATTTTTAATAATACTTTTGTAGACCAAAACATTTAAATTCTGATAACATCAAAAAGTTCTACAATATTTTTATTTGCAATTAATTTTCTTTAAGTCTTTCTTAAGAATACTTATCTCCCATTGTTACAGGATTTTTATCTTCTGTTTTCTTCAGAAGTTTTAAATGTATCTTTCCCATTTAAATCAATGATTCATCCCGATCTAATTATGACGGGGCTTAATGTCAGCATTTATTTATCTTTTACATTCGTACTCAGAAATAATGTTTTCTTTTCCTAAAGGTACACCAGGTTAGTGTTTGATTTAGTTTGAGTCTAAAAGATAGCAATCATTATATAAAGGGGAAGAAGGGTCAATTACTGATACATATTATGAGCAATGTGGTTTGTAACTTATATTTTAAATTAATTTATAATATTCTGAGTGTCTTTCCATATTTTGTCATTCTTTTTATAATTTGCTATGCATAAACTTTTGCTAGGCATATTAATACGAGTTCAAAGTATATGAGTAGTTATCTCCACTTAGAAAACTGACAACTCAGTGATACAGACAGAAATTATTTTAAATTCCATGTAAATTCAAAATATGAAAGTGGCATATTCCAAAAAATAATCCAAGAGGAAATTTTCAGCAAAAATACCCAAATATACCTACTTTATGGGCTTCTCTGTTGGCTCAGACAGTAAAGAATCTGCCTGGTTTGACCCAGGGTTGATCCCTGGATCAGGAATATCCCCTGCAGAAGGACATGGTAACCCACTCCAGTAATCTTGGCTAAAGAATTCCATGGACAGAGCAACCTGGTGGGCTACAGTCCTTGAGGTTGCAAAGAGTCAGACACAACTGAACAAGGAACACTTCTACTTCACACCTACTTTTTAAAAAACTGAGTGTTTCAAGTTAAAATTTCAAAATAAACTAGATACGCATGTAAAATACATTGAGTAGTAGAAACAGAACAATTTTTATTAGTTTCTTTCATTTGTATGTGTATTTTAAATATCTGATATTACTGTTATTTTGACATTGTATGAGGTGGTATTGTTTCTTGATGTCTTTAGTACTTGATGATTGATTTCTATAATCTCTTAAAATTTTTGCAATTTGGTTCTCTGTGTACAGATAGAGGCAGATGGTTTGAAGATGAAAATTATCAAATTAGGAATTAAATTCATTTTAAAATCAATTTAAGGGTTATAAATTAGGTCTGCATATATTACACATAACACCCACTTACACCTACACACAAATACATGTATTTACGTAAATGAGTTAGCTTTCATGAAAAATGACATCTCTAGAAATCGAAAGCAAATCTTTTAGGAAAAGTATTGTTCATTTCATTGTAATAATCAATTTAAAAATGAGCTTCCTTTTTTGCAAGAGAAAATAATATTATAAATAATTTATCTTCAACAGTAACATCACTTGAAACAAAATGAGAATTTTTTTAACATTTTCCTGGCAGTGATAAATTATAAGAGAAATATCAGGATAAAAGAGTGTTACTACAATGTTGTTAATAAAATACTGTATTTTATTCAATTTGAGGGGTAAACACCTTACTATCTTCCCTATGCTCATTCTAAAATCTTAGAGTCTATAAAAGTGTAACAGTTACATTTTCTTCATTTTATTTCTCTTTGTATATTTATGGTTTCTAATTGTTTTAGTGACCTCTGGATAGGATTTTCCCAACAGGTAATAAAGTGTTTTTTTTTTTTCTTCTGCCAGGAAATAAGCAACCCCAGGTCATCATTACTTAAATGAGTAGATGATTATATAGCTAAAAGGAAAAAGGGAATATAAGTTAAGAGATTTTTTTTAATGATTGAAGAATATTTTCTTAAACTAATACAAAATGCTTTATATTTGTCATTTCTCTATTGAAAAAACATTAGCCTAAGTTCACTGCAGAGTGTATACCTAATGGAAGGAATCAATCTTTGAACACCACTGAGAGTACAAACTTGGCTGTGACCTGTGCAACATCTCAAGGTTAATATAAAAGTTATAATTCAACAATAAACCTTCTTAGTCCTGGAGTTGTATGGAAATGGGTTTGGTTCCATTCAATACAGATTACATCTGTATTCTATTTACTGTTTCACTTTTGTCAAAGTTAGCTTATGATTTTGATAATAAAATTTGTTTATATAATTTACATCATAAAAAGTGTCGTAGAATTGTTGGATAATTAATTGTGCTAATTGGATAGAATCTAATGCATTTTCTTGGACTAGAAGCTCAGATGTTATCTCTCTCCTTTGTTTCCATCAGACTAGTGGTGCCAATATTCCCAGTGTTAATATTGGCACCTGATGTACATGATTTAAGAATAATTCCTTTAATATTGCTATTTTGTGATGTTATTTTGTGATGTTGTTCTAAATATGCTCATTGCCTTTTAACATAGAAATCTAGGGGGATGAAAAACATAGATTGACTTTACCGAATGATTTAAAAATGATTATAAAGACTCATAAGGGGCTGTTGTGCTCTGAATGTGTGTGTCTCCTCATAATTCCTAGGTTGAAATCCTATAATCTGTGATGATATTTGGAGGTGGGGCCTTTGGGAGGTGATGGCATGATGAAGATGGAGCCCTTATGAATGGTATTAGTGCCCTTACGAGAAAAGACACAGAGAGCACGCTTCCTCTCTCTGCTTTCCACCACTTTAAACCAGAGCAAGAAGATGGCCATCTGTGAGCTAAGCTTTAACCATACACTGGATCAGCTGGTGCCTTGATCTGGGACCTCCCAGCCTCCAGAACTGTGAGAAATAAATATTCGCTATTAATCCGCTCAGTCTATGGTATTTTTGCCATAGCTGCCAGAACTGCCTGAGGCAGGAGCATGTATACAGCTCATGTACACTGGTGCATTCAGAGAGGGAAATGCCCAATTACATTTTAGGATGTGAGACTTCTGCCCCATGTAATGTCATCATACAAACTTGGCAGGCTCAGTGGGCACTGACTTGACATTCCAGTACATCACACAAATGAAGATCTTGAAAGATAATTCTCATTTCTGCTTTTCAACTCGCCAGTATCCCACAGATGCTAAAATTTGTTCTTAATACTTCAGTGAAATGAGTTTTGCATCTTGTATTCTAGAGTAAATATAGAGTTACCCAAGTGGCTCTGAGCTGGGCTGTAATGGGAAAGCTGAGAGAATAAGTTTCCTACTTAACCTTCTTCCACAAGAAAAATCCCACTCTTATTTTTGTATACACTAACTTTCCTCATAAAGTTTTGCATAAAGAAAGGATTCTGATGCTATTAAAATGCTAGAAATAAAACATTAATTTTTAACATATATAATATATAGGCTGAACAACTTAAGTGCTAAAATCATAGAAGTGTTACCTCTTCATCTTCAAGTTTTAAGGTATATCAATGACTACTGCACAGCTAAGAAAGGAAATACTTCCTAATTTCTATTCTTAAATTTTAAAATTACTGGTTTCCCACAAGTTTCCATTATGACCAGATACTATTAATATTAAATTGAGCCACATGGAGATTTTATGTGGCTCAATTTAATACTATAACATGATAGAGTATTGACAGTTACATATGGTTCATTCTACTATACAAGGTCATGTCAAGAACAGAGGTGCGCATGCACATGAAGGAAATTAATTCCAAACTGAGACGGTGGGGGAAAGATAAGGTTGATGTAGCATTGCAGCTACCAATTGTTTCACGAAGGCTCTTAAAAAAGAGGAGAGCGAGGTACTTAGGGGTCCTGAAAAGCCAGAAGAGAAACTAGGCTGGATGTGGTAGGCGAGAGCTCGTGGAAGCTTCTAGATCCAGCAAGTCCATACACAGGGCTTGAGCACATATTTTGTTTTGTTTCTGGGCACATACATATTTTGGAAAATTGAAAGGAGAGATAAGAGTTATGTAAATGCATACAAAGACTGTGTATTCATCATTACCGTAACTTATAAACCTGTCAGCTGTATAAATGAGGCAATTTGCTAGCGACATAGCACAGCTCATCTCTGATGTAGAGGTCAAAAGAAATATTTTATTCAAATTCTTTACTCGAAACAGGCTAGATGTATCTTAAAACACCATGCCACTTTATCTCCTTACTGTGCAATATTGAGGCTCATTTTATTTGATTCTTTGAATTCATTGTTGTTCTTAATCCAGTCATAAAGTGGTATAAAATTCATGCATCAGAAAGTTGGTAAACATTATAAAAATGAAGAATTAATAATATAAAACTCTTTCAAAGGAATAAACTTTTCTAAATAAATTTTGCAAAATTAGAAAAGCAGTCAAATCAGAAAAATATATTTTTTAATCTCTGAAATGTTCAGTTATGCTAAAGGAATCAATAGCAGGAATACATAGAGAGAAGCACTGAAGCTTCCTCTAGCACTGCGTGTGTATGTGCTCAGTAGCTCAGGCATGTATGAGTCTTTGCGACCCCGTGGGCTGCACCCACCAGGCTCCTCTGTCCATGAGATCTTCCAGGCAAGAATACTGGAGTGGGCTGTCATTTCCTTCGCCAGAGGATCTTCCTCACTGGTATCAGGGACGAACCTGTGTCTCCTGCATTAGCAGGCAGATTCTTGATCACTGCACCACCTGGAAGATTTTCGTCTTTTTTACAAGAAAAGATGAATCCTTTTAACAAAAAATAAAATTGTCAATTTAAAAAAATTTAAGTGAGATTTTTCAGGGAAGGTATTTGACATCTTTTAGCTCTCACTTTGAATTACAATATGCACTTATGGAAAATAAAAGGCATTCCTCTCATCATGTATTATGTATTATGTCATTTATTCTTTCATATATTTCAGGTTTTTCATTTCCCCCAGTTAGTTTTGAATATTTAGACATTATGACATTCTTATCTATCTTCTGGTCCTCTCCCTTCCCCTCATCTGTATTCAAATATTGGAATGTGAAATTCCTCATTAGGTTTTAGCAATGATTTAACAAAAATAAATGAAATTTCTTTAAGTTGATATTTTGGATTTGAAAATAGAATGAAAATAAGTAAATAAAAGTGAATGCTAATTATATTTGGACCTTTTTTTCCTACGTTGTCTAACATACGCATTTTCCCCTTTGGTGGGGTGTGTTCTTAGGCAAAAGCGAACATCAGAGTGAATGAATATTGCAAACATGCTGTATCTATAATAATTGGTTAAAAAATACCACATTGATACATTCAACAGAATTTCACTACCATCCTCCTTACAGTAGAAAAATCTAACAATGTTAGTAAAACTTGCTCTTATTTCTTGCTTTGACACTAATGGGAATTTTCAGTAAAGACTTCAAGTCCAATTGATGCATGAGCTAGTTGCGCTCCTTAATTGTGTTTGTAAATTCGATAGCTATTATAGAAAGAGACATTCTTGGCTGCACTTTACAAAAATTATTCTGCCTCTTAGACCATCCTTTATTCTTTCTTAACTTGTTTTAAAGCTATCTAATGTTCAGAGTAAGTCAGGAATGTATACTAGTCTCTCACTGACAGGGGAGGTTTTTGTTCTGTCACCTGCTTCTCTGATAACTCAATACATTTTGCTTAAATCCAACATAATGATCTTGAAAGCCTAAAAATATGAAGAAAATGCTTTGCATACAAAAACGAACTAAAATAATTAGAAGTAAAGGGTGTTCTGAAACTTTAATTGAAATGATTTCATAATTGAAAGAAGTAAAAAACACATTTCAGTTACTGTGACAAACTTTCATTGATAATATTTATGACAGAGTATGAAATATTGACATTTTTCCAATCCTGGGGAACTGTTTTAAGTCCCGTATTCTTCAAAAATATGTTTGCTGTCAGTATACATATATATCACACAGTTGGAATTGAAGTATGGATTAAAAAATGATTCATTTTGATATTTGGCAAAACCAATACAATACTGTAAAGTTTAAAAATAAAATAAAATTAAAAAAATAATAATTATCGTGTTAATAAGCAGTGGTCACTTCTCATGAACATAAACTCCTTTCTGCTGTTGGCTCTCTAAGGCTGCCTGACTACTTCTCTGGAATCCCGCGTAGCCCTGCTCTGTCTGCCTATAGGTTGACCGTGAATGACGTTCTCTTGAACCGAAATTTGGTTCTGTACCCCACCATTGAATTATATCTTGAAGACAGTAGTTTCAGCTGAAGTAGAAAAAGATAGCTTCATTGCTTTGGCAGGCAAAGGGGGCCACAGTGGGCTAATGCCCTCAAAACTGTGTGTCCCAACCTAGAGAGGATAGTGAGGAGTTTTGTAGGAATGGTTCAATGAAGGTGTGATCAACTCATGGACATTTTTCTGATAGGTTGGTGGTGAGGTAATTGGGAGTTAGCATACACTTCCGCTTTTCACTTTCATGCATTGGAGAAGGAAATTGCAACCCACTCCAGTGTTCTTGCCTGGAGAATCCCAGGGATGGGGGAGCCTGGTGGGCTGCCGTCTATGGGGTTGCACAGAGTCGGACATGACTGAAGTGACTTGGCAGAAGCAGCAGCAGCATACTGTGTCTTCTGATTCCAACACTTCTGGGGTCTGTGTGCTTGTGGGCAGCATACTGTTAACTTCTCCCACCTGGAAGGGGTTTCAATATGTACTAAACAGCTCAAAGATATCGTTACGTGTGTCCCTTGAGCTGGAAACAGGGCCCTGCCCAAGGCTGTCCTGTTGTTTCTTGACTATTCCTCCTTTGTGCATCCCCTCCCTTCCCTAGTTAGCAATTGTTTGAATCAGCCCATTGGAACTCAGGGAAAGCCATGGAGGCTGAATGAAGCCTGTTTCCTGTAATCAACGTAATGGGGAACACAGAAAGGCTTTTGTGCCCAGGAACCCCACAGAGTCCTGCTCAATATCACACCCAGACTCCTGTAATGAACATACAGAAAGAGCTGGTTTGTTTATAGTCAGTTGGCTAGTATAATCTACCTGCCAATGCAAAAGACAGAGGAGATGCAGGTTTGATCCCTGGGTCAGGAAGATACACTGGAGAAAGAAATGGCAACCCACTTCAGTATTCTTGCCTGGGAAGTCCCATGGACAGAGGAGCCTGGTGGGCTACAATCCTTGGGATCGCAGAGAGTTAGACAGGACTGAGCAACTGAGTATACACACACACACACACACACACACACACACACACACACTGCTACTGCTGCTAAGTCGCTTCAGTCGTGTCCGACTCTGTGTGACCCCATAGACAGCAGCCAACCAGGCTCCCCCGTCCCTGGGATTCTCCAGGCAAGAACACTGGAGTGGGTTGCCATTTCCTCCTTCAATGCATGAAAGTGAAAAGTCAAAGTGAAGTCGCTCAGTCGTGTCCGACTCCTAGCGACCCCATGGACTGCAGCCTACCAGGCTCCTCTGTCCATGGGATTTTCTAGGCAAGAGTACTGGAGTGGGGTGCCATTGCACACACACAGCAGTGGAGAAAGTGAGGAAAAGTGGTCAGTCTTAGGACTTCCCTGTTTCTCTAAACATATCATGCTTTGCTTTCCACATCCTAAGCCAGGGGAATGTGCTGGCCAGTTTTCTTCCTAAATTGGAAACTTTAAGTGGCACTGTCATCCTCCTTTGTTGCTGGCTTTCCTCTCCAACAGTGTATGTTTTTCTCCTTCCTTGCAATATAAGAATCTAGAAGGGAAAATGAAGGAACTGGGAATATTGGCATCTGATCTCCTTCGTCTCCCCTGCAGACTTCCACTGTACAGTGGGATTGATTTCTCCACTAAGTCTACACGTGCAATGTGACTGTGACTCAGTTCGGGGACTTTTGACTGTGGTTTTCATCTGGATACTCTCACAAACAAAGTCTAAGGCAATTGTTTACGTGATGATAATTTCCTGGGGAGGATTTAATCCCGGGGAAGCCAGAGTGAGCAGACAGGGAAGTGAGGCAGGGAAAGAGAGAAACTTACTGGAGAATTTGTTCCAGAACTGGCCACAGCAGCAAGATAAGCTAACTACCCGTTCTTACCAGACTTTACAGAGACACTGCAAGGTTCTCCGTGGGGACTGAGAAGAGCGTACTGCACCGTGCCTGGATGAGGAGGTTGATAATGAGTGATGCCGGAGGTTAAAAGTACTGCCAGTAGCAGCATCCTCATCTCTAGCAACATATACAGGAAAACTAGCATCCAGCCCCACAACCCCAGATGGGTGTTATCCTTTAAAAGCCCATTCTGGCCAGGAGGAAAGGATTCATGCATAAACTGAATCTGGTTCAGCTGACCATCTGCATAAAAACAGATCCACTTATATACTCTTAAGATATTAGAATTTCACCCTGAAATATCATTCCTTGACCGTTTTCCTCTGAAAAAGATCCAAATCTTCAAGGTTGTCGCTGATTGCAATCTAAATCAAGTTTTAGCAAACTAAACTTTGGCCTCTGGCCAAACCCAGACCACAGGACTGTTTCTGTGTGTCTCTGAGTAATAGCTTTCACGTATTTAAGGATTTGAGTCAGGGAGGAAGTAGGGAAGGAAGAAAAATCTGTGATAGAGACTCATAAAGCCCAAAACATTCAAAAGATATAGCTCTTTACAAAAAAATAAAAAACCCATTTCTAAAAACACTGTAAAAAAGCTTCCATGTACACACCACTATATTTAAAATGGATCATCAATAAGGACTTACTGTATAACATAGGGTAATCTGTTCAGTGTTATGTGGCAGCCTTGATGGGATGGGAGTTTGGAGGAGAATGGATACATGTGTATGTATGGCTGAGTTGCTCTGCTGTGCACTTGAAACTGTAACAAAATTGTTAGTCAGCTATACTGCAAGATAAAATTTTAAAATGCTTTTTTAAAAAGAGCTTATAGCAAACTAAGCTATAGTTCTTGCTCCAACTAGTGCTCAAGCTAATTAATGTTCATTGTGTTTTGTTTTTTTTTTTTCCCACCCTCTGCTTCAGCTGGTCTGGATTGCTTGCCTCATGAAATGACCTAGACCTTCATTTCTGAGAATCTGACTTTGGTTTTCTATGTAAGGGAACCACTTTCTGGGAGAAGAGGTTATTAGTCCATCATCCTCCATGTTCATGTGTGAATTGGAATTGAATAGGATGTCACCTTTTCAGTTTCCATTGTCTAATGTTGCAGATTTGGAAGCTATGAGTTGTTTAGTAACATGAAAGTCACTCAGTCATGACTGACTCTTTGCAACCCCTTGAACTATACAGTCCATGGAATTCTCTAGGCTAGAAAACTGGAGTGGGTAGCTGAAGAGTTGTTTAGGGGAGGTGGAAATTCATATTTGTTAGCTGTTCAGACTTAAAGATTTTCGATCAACATTGCTGCAATCATTTATTGAGATTTCCCAATATTTGCTTCTGATTAATTAGAAAGTTTACAGTCTGCAAGACTGACTTTTTTTTTTTTTGACCCAACTCACTGGGTTCTGAGCTCTGCTATGCTTCTTGCCCTTAGCTTAATAGCCTCTGCCCTGAGCAATTCAAGCAATTGCCTCAAGTAAGGAGAAACTAACTTTAATATAGACTTTGCCAACATTCTTACCCATGTGTCTAGAAGAGAATAATTAACACTAACATGGGAAAAATTGGGAACCTAATCCTCTCAATATTTGCTTTTGTTAGAGAATAGTTTTTTTCTATTGCCTGCCAGGGAATAAGCCAGAGTGTGGATACAGAAGGTGCCTCTTTCTTTCTTCACAACACTGAATTTTTTATTTTTGGACCTTCCCCTCAAGGGCTCCATTAGGAAAGTCTTAGGCTGCTGTTAGTGGAAACGGCAGAACAATGACACAAACAATGCTTTCTTTTTCTCACCTAATAACTCTATGGCTTGGTCCTTGCTGGCATTTCCCCCCATTTTTCTGGTCTGCCTTAATATAGGCACTGACTTTTTTGCCTTAAGCACATTGTCTCATTATGAAAGTTTCCACACACAACCACTTTCCCAAGAAGGAAGTTGAGATATTATGAGACAGAGCGACTATTCTTTTACCTGGACACAACCAATTTTTCCTTGGAAGTTCTTGACAAATTGCTCCCTACACATCCTTGGACTGTTCTGGCTTGTGTTACTGCCTACCTCCCTGAAAAAAAACTGGGGAAATGAGCAGTTGTCATGACTGGCTAAGACTTGATAGTGATTTACTGCTGGTGACTTAAATTTACTTAGAAACTTCCCTAAATAACACTGGGATATTCTTGGTAAGAAACAAAGAGTCAGGGTCTGGTATGGTGGCTTGGTGCAGTAAAAACCTCTCACCTGTGTTTACTGGGATTACTTCCTTTTTTATATAGATTGATTCAACTTTATCTACTGATTTACAATGCTGTGTTAGTTTCTGCTGTGCAATTCAGCTGTATGTGTATATATATATCCCCTCCCCCTAGGGCCTCCCTCCCACCTGCCCCCATCCCACCCCTCTAGGTACCAGAATGCGCTGAGCTGAGCTCCCCTGCGCTGCACTGCAGGTTCCCACTAGCTACCTGTTTCACACATGGCAGTGCATATATGTCAGTGCTACCCTCTCAATTCACCCCACTCCCCTTTCCCCACTATGTCCAAAGTCCATTCTCTAAATCTGCATCTGCACCTCCAAATAGGTTCATCAGTTCCATTTTTCTAGGTTCCATATATATGTGTTAATACACTATATATATTTTTTTCTTCTTGACATGTAACAAATAAAACTATTAGAGCCTTTTCCTCTCTGGCAAAACTTCACTCATCAGACCTTAATCACAATATGAAATAAGAAAGGGTCAAAATTGACAGTTAAACACTGAGCAATAAATGTATTATTATAGCTATAATTGTTATTTCTCTGATATACTAAAATTTATCAGTGTAGTGGTTGAGAAGCCAAATAATATAAGGAATTAAAGAAAATGAGAATAGCTCGTTTCATTTTTTTAAACTATTACATCAATTGCTATGCCTTAATAACTGCCAAGTGACAGGCAGTGTAACTTTAGAATAAGAATTATGTTTGAGGTTAATTAATTAAAGAACTCAGTTGATTTTTCACCATTAGCACATCCTTTAAATTGTTGTTTTAATAGAAGTGAAGTAAATTTGTTTATTGATTCTTGTATTGTCACCTGGATACCTTTGTGTTCATTACTAAAATCTCTTAGGTATAAAATAAAATTGTGTACACATGAAAATATAATTACATGCAGCAATTAAAATCTGACTTTGACTTCATATTTATCAGATTTTGTTCAAAAAGTTCTCAGGTGGGTAATGCCAGATTTTAAGAGACTTATTTACGAGATAAACTCAGTTTATTTCATACCTTAATGTAATTACATATTAAAAATAATATATTTTGGAAGGCTTATAACAGAAAAATTAGACTGCATTATTAGAAGGGTGTATAAAATTGATTTAGCTGCATTCAAAATGTTTCCTAAATATCTTCTATTTTTCTGAATGTTTAAAACTCTCGCCTGTGTCCTGTAACATTTTTCTCCAGATATTAATATTTGTATATAAGAAACGTGTAGCAAAGTATATTAATTGGAGGAATTTAATTTGATAGTGTAGGGGAAGCACATTTTTACCTCTACCCTTTTAGGGCTTTTTGACTGGGTCTAAAAATTAAGCTGACATAAAACAGATCAGCAGGTGAAAATCATGCAAATTTATACTAAATCTTCTGTGACATGGGAGCTCTTATGAGGAAAAAAGACTCAAAGAAATGGGAGAAACTACATGTTTTTATAGAATGTTGAACAGAGATAGACTATTAAGGAAAAGTAACTAAGCTATCTGGAGAAGGAAATGGCACCCCACTCCAGTACTCTTGCCTGGAGAATCCCATGGAGGGAGGAGCCTGGTAGGCTACAGTCCATGGGGTCGCAAAGAGTCGGACACGACTGAGCGACTTCACACTAAGCTATGTGGCGAAGCTAAATGATAAGGATTCCTCTAATAAGCTCTGTTTGTATAGGTATAGAATTCTCTCAGTCTCTACCTGCTTGTCCTTGATAATAAGGACATTACTTTGCTTCCTTCTAGTATATGGAGGACATCTTTCATATAGGATATTTTTTCCTGCTTTCAGGAATAAAATGGGGGGAGGGCGGTCAGAGAGCCCTTCTTGAATCTTGTTTCTCAAGTGACTTTAATTCAAAATAGTCAATATGTCATATCCTGGGGTGATGTGCTCCAAACTCCTCATTGGTTATGTTCATATATAAGTGGTTTAATTCATATAAGGTGGCAGGCAAGGACATGAAGTGGATGGAGTATAAAGCTTATTAGACAACATTTTAACCAATCATTTTTATCTAACTTGTGTCCAATTTTTATTCACTTAGTCTTTTGATAGCTGCTGTTTTCTCCAACTGCACCCTCCAGAATTAACTTTACTTTCATAACACATTTTATAAATTTTTTAATTTACTTACTTGTTTTTGACTGCAGTGGGTCTTCATTGCTATATGCGGGCTTTCTCTAGCTGCAGTGCTCAGATTTCTTGCTGTGGCTTCTGTTGCTGCAGAGCACAGGCTCTAGACACTCAGGCTTCAGCAGTTTTGGCTCATGGGCTTAGTTACTCCATGGCGTGTGTGTGTGTGTGTGTGTGTGTGTGTGTGTGTGTGTGTGTGTGTGTTAGGACCATAAATTATAAACTCTTACTACCTCTCTCTCTGAGGTGTGGTGGGGTCTATATTTCTTCCCTTTGAGTCCTGATTGGCTTTTGATTGTTTTGAACAATGGAACGGAGCCGAGGAATGCTGGGTGACTTCTGAGGCTGATCAGGAAAGCTTTGAAGATTCTACCCAGTTCTCTTGAAAACTGACTCTGGGAAAAGGTGTTGTTGTTCAGTAGCTAAGTCATATCTGACTCTGCAAACCCCATGGACTACAGCATGCCAGGCTTCCCTGTCCTTCACTATCTCCCAGAGTTTGCTCAAATTCAAGTCCATTGAGTCTGTGATGCCATCCAACCATTTCATCCTCTGTTGCTTTTTTCTCCTGCCCTCAATCTTTCCCTTCATCAGGGTCTGGGAAAAGATAGCCAGGATATAAATTGCAAATATCCTTAAATGCAGAGCTTCAGAGACCCCCTGTAGTCAGCCTGTAACCACATCCATCGCCAGCCTTAGGAGTGAGCCTGATTAGAGGCTGGGCCAGTCATGCCTTCAGAGGATGAGAGTACAGAGGACTTGTGATGGGTACTCCTGCCCAAATTATTGACCTGCAAATCCCACAGCAAATAATGTGATTTTTTTTTTTAATGACCAAGTTTTGAATTAACTTGTTAGCAATTCTCTTAATCAGTTTGGTCTGCCATTAAGAAAGGCAAATACCATGGTCTTGGTGATTTTGACAACAGAAATTTATTTTCTCACTGTTCTGAAGGCTGAAAAGTCCAAGATCAAGTTTCTGGCAGGTTTCAATCTTTATTCACTATTAATAGTTGATTTAAACTTATTTAAAGCTCAACATTCAGAAAACGAAGATCATGGCATCCAGTCCCATCACTTCATGGGAAATAGATTGGGAAACAGTGGAAACAGTGTCAGACTTTATTTTTTTGGGCTCCAAAATCACTGCAGATGGTGACTGCAGCCATGAAATTAAAAGACGCTTACTCTTTGGAAGGAAAGTTATGACCAATCTAGATAGCATATTCAAAAGCAGAGACATCACTTTGACAACAAAAGTCTGTCTAGTCAAGGCTATTATTTTTCCTGTGGTCATGTATGGATGTGAGAGTTGGATTGTGAAGAAGGCTGAGTGCTGAAGAATTGATGCTTTTGAACTGTGGTGTTGGAGAAGACTCTTGAGAGTCCCTTGGACTGCAAGGAGATCCAACCAGTCCATTCTGAAGGAGATCAGCCCTGGGATTTCTTTGGAGGCAATGATGCTGAAGCTGAAACTCCAGTACTTTGGCCACCTCATGTGAAGAGTTGACTCACTGGAAAAGACTCTGATGCTGGGAGGGATTGGGGGCAGGAGGAGAAGGGGACAACAGAGGATGAGATGGCTGGATGGCATCACTGACTCAATGGACGTGAGTCTGAGTGAACTCTGGGAGTTTGTGATGGACAGGGAGGCCTGGCGTGCTGTGATTCATGGGGTCACAGAGGGTCAGACACAACTGAGCGACTGAACTGAACTGAGTTAATTTAACTCTTCTTTAACCCATGAGGTGATCACTTCTTTATTACTCCAGTGAGTAGGCATTCTCAATATATTGATAGAATGAAGGAGCTGATGACAGCATATTCATTAGGAATGCATTAATTTGAAAGTCAGATAAATGTGTTTATCCACAGTTGCAAAATACACATGTAAAGAAACAATAGTAGAAAGCATGGGGTAAAGGGAATTTAGAAATAATATTATTTAGAGAAAATCATTTGGGAGGAGAGAAATGATATCCTGTTGCTCCTGCTGCTAAGTCACTTATGTCGTGTCCGACTCTGTGTGACCCCATAGACGGCAGCCCACCAGGCTCCCCCATCCCTGGGATTCTCCAGGCAAGAACACTGGAGTGGGTTGCCATTTCCTCCTCCAATGCATGAAAGTGAAGTCGCTCAGTCATGTCCTGCTCTTTTCGATCCCATGGACTGCAGCTTACCAGGCTCCTCCGTCCATGGGATTTTCCAGGCATGAGTACTGGAGAGGGGTGTCATGGCCTTCTCCCCAGATGATATCCTAAGGACTCAAAAACCTCAAGTCATCATATCTCTAATCCTCAGCCTATTTCTCAGTGATTCTTGCCTACAGACTTCCCTTGTGGCTCAGCTGGTAAAGAATCCGCCTGCAATGGGGGAGACCTCGGTTTGATCCCTGGGTTGGGAAGATCCCCTGGAGAAGGGCATGGCAACCCACTCCAGTATTCTGGCCTAGAGAATTCCATGGACTATATAGTCCATGGGGATACAAAGAGTTGGACACAACTGAGCAACTTTCACTTTCACTTGCCTACAGAAAAAATATAAACAATATCCAATTTCAGAGGATATTTAGTTCATGCAAAATTTTCTAGTATTCATTCTCTTATCTTGTAATCTAAAATTATTGAAGTTAATTTTCCCAAAAAATCTCTATTAGGGAATTTCAGATCATACTAAGAGAGTGGTGTAAGGTTGGACTATTCAGAGAAATTATTATGGTTTCTATTTCTCCCAATAAAAAAACATATAAATCTCAACTTAATTATCAGAAGCCTGGAAGCATCTATCTAACATGCTTCCCATCTATTCTAATGATTATTAGTGATCAAATGCCAGCCTGTCAAGTTGAAAATGAGAAAAATATGGAAAGGCATATGTTAACATATATTGTCAGCCTTTTATAAACTCAAATAACCTTGTGAAAAGTGTGATATAGACATTTTGAAATAAGGAAAATGTGTATTAAATGTTATGTAAATTATCCAGACTTACAGAGCTACTCAGGCTTTCCAGGTGGTAAAGAATCCACCTGCTAATGCAGGAGATGCTGGAGATGCAGGTTTGGTCACTGGGTCAGGAAGATCCCCAGGAGGAGCAAATGGCAACCTACTCAGGTATTCTTGTCTGGAAAATTCCACGGACAGAGGAGACTGGCAGGCTCAAGTCCATGGGGTGGCAAAGAGTTGGATACAAGTTAGCACACACACACACACACACACACACACTCACACACACGCACACACACACAGCTAGTAAATGAGGGAACAAATTCTGATTCCAAAAATCAAACCATTTTTTCCTATTTAATGTTGTTGTAGTCAGATGTATATTGCAACTCAAGTTATCTTTATGTGTTTGTACGTGTGTCTATAATGCTTTATTTGCTTATCATTAACTCAAGGTGTTACATTTCCCTGAGGTATTTGTAGTTTCCTCCAACTGTGACTATCATTTAAAGAATTTAGCAGGAAAGGAAGGCATTTTCTTGGCAAGAAATGAATCCAATATCCATAAAATTGCATTAAGTATAACTCCACATTTTTTTTCTACATCCATCCTTCAGCAACCAAAACCTGACTCAATTAAGCTATAATATGTCCTGTGTTTATCACATTATCCTCACAGTGTTGCTATCAATACTGTTACTCCCCCCAAAATAGTGTCCATTACATACCTAACAAGTGCAGTATTTACCAAATACTGGAATAAAATATCATTTTAGCATTCTCTATCTCAGAATGACTTCCTCTTTACTTGGCTTTCAGGTCTCACACTGGAAAATACAAGTCCCAGTACAAAGTAAATATTACTAGACTTTCCATGGATTAGATAAAAAAATTATTTTTGTGGTTGCTATTTAGTTGCTAAGTCATGTCTGACTCTTTTGCGGCCCAATGGACTGTAGCCCGCCAGGCTATTCTGTCCATGAGATTTCCCAGGCAAGAATACTGCAGTGGGTTGCCACTTCCCTCTCCAGGGGATTTCCATGAACCAGGGATCAAACCCAAGTCTCCTGCATTGGCAGATGATTCTCGACCTCTGGGCCACCTTATTATGTCTAGCATTAGAGAAAGTTGTGGACATAAAGTTTTGAGATAGAAGAGTAACACTTCGCAAAAATTAAGACTTTCTCCGCTCGGTCTCATTGGAAAACTAAGAATAAAAAATGTAACATTGGCAACAAGGATATCAAACATAAGAGAAAAGTAAATAAAAAATGAGAGTGAGAGTAAGACTGGTGGGGGAGGAGGGGAGAGGGAGAAACCTAAAAGCTCTGCAGTGTTTAATTTGTGAGAAAATATATTCCACTGTTCTTTCATAAGAAAATAATCTTTAAATGAAAAGTGAAAGTAAAGTCACTCAGTTGTGTCTGACTCTTTGCGACCCCATGGACTGTAGCCTACCTAGCCTACCAGGCTCCTCCGTCCATGGAATTTTCCAGGCAAGAGTACTGGAGTGGGTTGCCGTTTCCTTCTCCAGGGGATCTTCCCAATCCAGGGATGGAACCCGGGTCTCCCGCATTGTAGGCAAATGCTTTTACCATCTGAGCCATCAGGGGCTTCTTTAAATCTTTAAACAAAAAAAGGCAAATATTTGTGTAGTCACCCCTCAGCATCTGTGGGGGATTGGTTCAGAACCCGTTGGATGCCAAAACCCACAGATGTTCAAGTTTCTTACATAAAATGGCCTAGTAATTGCACAGAACCTACACAATCCTCTGCTTTACTTTAAATCATCTCTAAATTACTTGTAATACCTACAAACAATGTAAATTCTATGTGAATAGTTGCTGGTGTGCAACAAATTCAAGTTCTGCTTTTTGACAATTTCTGGAAAATATGGATGGGGAACCCACAGATATGAAGGGCCAGCGGTAATATAATATGCTTAAGAAGCACAATGTTGAACTTTATCTGTACCCTATGATCTTGTAAAAAAAAAAAAAAAACAAAAACAGGAATGGGTGAGAAAAATCATCCATCATTCTAATTTCCTGGAAACACTGCAAAGAACCATCCTTACCCACACTGGAATAATTAAGATTTGTTGATGGCCTCCTTGTTTCCTACGACAAGACAGTAGGCAGACCCTACAGATCCCCAGTCTTTGTTTCATGAATGACTTGTTGAACTTTTTTTGTCTTCCTCCAAGCTAGACTAATGCCTGCTAATATTATTCATCAAACTTTGATCAAGATTCTATCCTCCCCACAAGCCCTTGCCGTGAGATAAGCCTTCTGGTCCTGTCAAAATCAGCTGACTGCAGAGAAAAACACTTCCTGCTCAGCTGTGGTCACACTATGCACTCATCCAATAAGCCCTTTCTGCAGGTTCTTACATTCTTATGGTCAAAATTTGTTCACTATGGCAATTGCAATAATTTTCAAGAAAGCCGCTTCTACCTAAGTGCAGATTTGTGCCATATCTGACAACTGAGTGGTTCTGTTGAACCTATGATGAGATGTCCTAGGCATAACTGATGAATTATGAAATTACTGTGAAAAAGCTAATTAGAGGTGATAAATACATTATTACATATAGCTCATACTTTAGAATGCTCTTAAATTGGGACATTTAAATTTGGACGTGAATATACGTAGAATAGGGGCTTCCTCTGTAGCTCAGTCGGTAAATAATCTGCCTTCAGTGCAAGAGACCCGGGTTCGATCTCTGGGTCGGGAAGATCCCCTGGAGAAATGGAGAAGGAAATGGCAACCCACTCCTGTATTCTTGCCTGGAGAATCCCATGGACAAAGGAGACTGGTGGGCTAAAGTCCATGGTGTCACAAGGAGTCGGGCACGACTGAGTGACTAACACTTCATACATAGAATAGGGCTTCCCAGATGGCACTAGTGGTAAAGAATCTGCCCACCAATGGAGGTAAATGTTAAGAGATGCAAGTTCCATCCCTTGATTGGGAAGATTCCCTGAAAGAGGTCAAGGCCACCCACTCCAGGATTCTTGCCTGGGAAATCCTATGCACAGAGGAGCCTGGGTGGCTATGGTCCCTGGAGTCACAAAAGTGTCAGACAGGACTGAGCACACACTACTATACACTGCATTTAAAAAAGTCCATCTGTTTCTAAGTTGCTTGCTTTCATTTCCTTAAGATTAGATTATAAAATTATGATAAATATTTTTATGAGTGGGCTTCAGTTTTCTGATGGATCAAAGTATTGTCCCAAAAAGGAAATAACAGGAGGGCAAAATTCCAGAAAAGCAATCTGACAGGAACTTCTGAAAACCAAGTTACTTTGCAAAGTCATTATTTTTGAAGATCTCTGTCCTGTGATAATTAATAAGTGTGCTCCCTCTAAAGGAAGTTTGTTTAATTGAAAGGTTTTGGGAAAATTCATCTCTGTATGTTCTTTCCCCTTCAGTCATAGTAAATATTGAAAATCAGTTTGAATTGCAAAAAATGAACCATAAGCAGAATGGCCCATAAAATTCATGGTAAAAATGCTACTGATGTTGGCAGTGACCTTGAAAATGTGTAAGACGGTCTATTAGTGTACACATAGTTTGTATACATTGAACAGAAAACCCTTAAAATAAGAAACTTAATGACAATCCCTACTGAAAATTTCTAGTAATCTAGATGAATTGCTTTGTGGGATTTCAAATTATTGCCTTATTTTATGTGAATCTGTATCTGTGTTTTAATTTAAAAGGAAGATCTTTTATGTGTGAGTTAAGCTATTTTGCATAGAAATTCTTTTTTTTTTTTTAATTTTATTTTATTTTTAAACTTTACATAATTGTATTAGTTTTGCCAAATATCAAAATGAATCCGCCACAGGCATACATGTGTTCCCCATCCTGAACCCTCCTCCCTCCTCCCTCCCCACACCATCCCTCTGGGTCGTCCCAGTGCTCCAGCCCCAAGCATCCAGTATCGCGCATCGAACCTGGACTGGCAACTCGTTTCTTGCATGATATTCTACATGTTTCAATGTCACTCTCCCAAATCTTCCCACCCTCTCCCTCTCCCAGAGAGTCCATAAGACTGTTCTATACATCAGTGTCTCTTTTGCTGTCTCGTACACCAGGTTATTGTTACCATCTTTCTAAATTCCATATATATGCATTAGTATACTGTATTTCTGTTTTTCCTTCTGGCTTACTTCACTCTGTATAATAGGCTCCAGTTTCATCCACCTCATTAGAACTGATTCAAATGGATTCTTTTTAATGGCTGAGTAATACTCCATTGTGTATATGTACCACGGCTTTCTTATCCATTCATCTGCTGATGGACATCTAGGTTGCTTCCATGTCCTGGCTATTATAAACAGTGCTGTGATGAACATTGGGGTACACGTGTCTCTTTCCCTTCTGGTTTCCTCAGTGTGTATGCCCAGCAGTGGGATTGCTGGATCATAAGGCAGTTCTATTTCCAGTTTTTTAAGGAATCTCCACACTGTTCTCCATAGTGGCTGTACTAGTTTGCATTCCCACCAACAGTGTAAGAGGGTTCCCTTTTCTCCACACCCTCTCCAGCACTTATTATTTGTAGACATTTGGATCGCAGCCATTCTGACTGGTGTGAAATGGTATCTCATAGTGGTTTTGATTTGCATTTCTCTGATAATGAGTGATGTTGAGCATCTTTTCATGTGTTTGTTAGCCCTCTGTATGTCTTCTTTGGAGAAATGTCTATTTAGTTCTTTGGCCCATTTTTTGATTGGGTCATTTATTTTTCTGGAGTTGAGCTGTAGGAGTTGCTTGTATATTTTTGAGATTAGTTGTTTGTCAGTTGCTTCATTTGCTATTATTTTCTCCCATTCTGAAGGCTGTCTTTTCACCTTGCTAATAGTTTCCTTGCATTCCTATACACTAATAATGAGAAAACAGAGAGAGAAATTAAGGAAACAATTCCATTCACCATTGCAACGGAAAGAATAAAATACTTAGGAATATATCTACCTAAAGAAACTAAAGACCTATATATAAAAAACTATAAAACACTGGTGAAAGAAATCAAAGAGGACACTAATAGATGGAGAAATATACCATGTTCATGGATTGGAAGAATCAATATAGTGAAAATGAGTATACTACCCAAAGCAATTTATAGATTCAACGCAATCCCTATCAAGCTACCAACAGTATTCTTCACAGAGCTGGAACAAATAATTTCACAATTTGTATGGAAAAACAAAAAACCTCGAATAGCCAAAGCGATCTTGAGAAAGAAGAATGGAACTGGAGGAATCAACCTACCTGACTTCAGGCTCTACTACAAAGCCACAGTTATCAAGACAGTATGGTACTGGCACAAAGACAGATATATAGATCAATGGAATAAAATAGAAAGCCCAGAGATAAATCCACGCACATATGGACACCTTATCTTTGACAAAGGAGGCAAGAATATACAATGGATTAAAGACAATCTCTTTAACAAGTGGTGCTGGGAAATCTGGTCAACCACGTGTAAAAGAATGAAACTAGACCACTTTCTAACACCATACACAAAAATAAACTCAAAATGGATTAAAGATCTAAATGTAAGACCAGAAACTATAAAACTCCTAGAGGAGAACATAGGCAAAACACTCTCTGACATACATCACAGCAGGATCCTCTATGACCCACCTCCCAGAATATTGGAAATAAAAGCAAAAATAAACAAATGGGACCTAATTAACCTTAAAAGCTTCTGCACATCAAAGAAATTCTATAATTTAGTGGTCACTGCTGCTGCTGCTGCTGCTGCTAAGTCGCTTTAGTCGTGTCCGACTCTGTTGGGATGTCCTGTTTTGCTATGCTGCTTTATGAAGCTAGAATGATAGAATAAGATGAATAAAAACACACATTTGTGTTTTGTGATACATACTAAGAAAATTCCCTTTAAAGTAATCTTTTAGCCCATATTCTGTGATACATCCTTATTAATGTTCTTATTTTAGATCATTCCAAACTCTTTTCATCATACTGTCTTATTTTTGGAGGGAACAATGACAAATTGAAAATAGGAAGGTAGACATTAAAAGTTTTATTCTAAAAAGTAAAAAGGAAACAAATAAATTATGAAGGCAGGAAGTCAAAATTAATATGTGAAGGTACTAGAATACTTCATTCTATCTGCAGAGTTTTTAGATTATGGCATTCTTTATACAAAAGTCCTGGGACCAGATATAACCAATAATGCAACATATATTTAATAAAGCTTTCATCTGTTTCTTCCCTTTTATCTAATCAAGGACATTGCTGGCAAAACCCTCCCTTTAACCACACAAAACACAACACACCAGTCTACAAATACACTGATAAATCCCCCAAACTAAACAAACAAATCTTTTTTTTTCTTTTTTTTAGCAAAAAAAAAAAAAAAATGTTTTATTGAAGTATAGTTGATTTACAATGTTGTGTTTTCATTCTGCTTTACAGCAAAATGATTCAGTTATACTTGTGTATATACACTTTTTAATGTTATTTTCCATTATGGTTTTTCAGAGGATATTGAATACAGTTCGCTGTGCTATACTGTAGAACTGGGCTGTTTATTCATTCTACATATGTTTGCAACTGCAAATAAACCATTTTAACTACATTTCTTACTAAACTGCTGTCTCCAACACTGTGCTTACAAATCACACAAAACATACATATTTAAAGAATCAAAACACTCGAATGTATTTTCTTGTATATGTACATGGACAATTATATTTTTAATATGTAAAATCAACTTCTCATATTTTTAAAAGAAATTTGACTCCAACTTTAGTTTTGCTCAGTAGATTCATTTTTTTTTGCTTTTTTAGATTGAAATATAGTTACTATGTATTGTGTTAATTTCTGCTGTACAAAAAAGTGACTCAGTTTCTTTATATTCTTTTCCATTGTGATTTATCTCAGGACATTGAATTTAGTTCCCTGTGCTATATTGTAGTACCTTGTTATCCATCCATTCTATGCGTAACCAGTTCAGTTCAATTCAGTCACTCCGTCATGTCTGACTCTTTGTGATCCCATGGACTGAAGCATACCAGGCTTCCCTGTCCATCATCAACTCCTGGAGCTTGCGCAAACTCAAGTCCATTGGGTCGGTGATACCAATCGAACCATCCCATCCTCTGTCATCCCCTTCTCCTCCTGCCTTCAATCTTTCCCAGCATCAGGGTGTTTTCCGATGAGTCAGTTCTTTGCATCAGGTGGCCAAAGTATTGGAGTTTCAGCATCAGTCCTTCCGATGAATATTCAGGACTGATTTCCTTTAGGATGGACTGGTTGGATCTCCTTGCAGTCCAAGGGACACTCAAGATTCTTCTCCAACACCACAGTTCAAAAACATCAATTCTTCGTCTATGTAGTCCAACTTTCACATCCATACATGACCACTGGAAAAACTATAGCTTTGACTAAACAGACTTTTGTCAGTAATGTCTAAACTTTTTAATATGCTGTCTAGGTTTGTCATAGCTTTTCTTCCAAGGAGTAAGCATCTTTTCATTTCATGGCTGCAGTCACCATCTGCAGTGATTTTGGAGCCCAAGAAGATAAAGTCTGTCACTGTTTGCATTGTTTCTTCATCTATTTGCCATGAAGTGATGGAGCCAGATGCCATGATGTTAGTTTTTTGAATGTTGCATTTTAAGCCAACTTTTTCACTCTCCTCTTTCATTTTCATCAAGACACTCTTTAGTTCTTCTTCACTTTCTGCCATAAGGGTGGTGCCATCTGTATATCCAAGGTTATTGATATTTCTCTCAGAAATCTTGATTCCACCTTGTGCTTCATCCAGCCCAGCATTTTTCATGATGTACTCTGCATATAAGTTAAATAAGCAGAGTGACAATATCTAGCCTTGACGTAGTCCTTTCCCAACTTGGAACCAGTCTATTGTTCCATGTCTGGTTCTAACTGTTGCTTTTTGACCTGCATACAGATTTCTCAGGAGGCAGTAAGGTATTCTGGTGTTTCCATCTCTTTAAGAATTTTCCACAGTTTGTTGTGATCCACATAGTAAAAGGCTTTGGCATAGTCAATAAAGCAGAAGTAGATGTTTTACTGGAACTTTCTTTATCTATGATCCAACAGATGTTGGCAATTTGATCTCTGGTTCCTCTACCAACTCTCAATCCATCCCTCCCCGACCCCACCTACCCCTTGATAACCACAAGAGTGTTCTCTAGGTCCACAGATGAATGGATAAAGAGAAAGTGGTACATATATACAATGGAATACTACTCAACCATAAAAAAGAACAAAATAGTGCCATTTGCAGGAACATGGAGGGTCTTGAAGGGTATAATGCTAAGTGAAATAAGTCAGACCAAGAAAGACAAATGCTGTATGATATCACTTACACGTGGAGTCTAAAAGATACAACAAAGTAGTGAGTATAGCAAAAAAGTAGCAGATTCACAGATATAGAAAACAAGTTAATGGTTACCAGTGGGGAGAGGCAAAGAAGGAAGGGAAATATAAGGGTAGGAGAGTAAGAGGTTTAGACTATTATGTACAAAATAAGTTATAATGATATATCATACCACACAGAGAATATAGCCAATATTTTACAAGTGGAAAGTAACTTTTAAAAATTCGGTATCACTATATTGTACATCTGTAACTTATATAATATTGTACATTGACTATACTTCAGTAAATTTTTTCTTTAATTATAAAGGCATTAAGTAGCAGAAACAGCATAATTGTTTCTATTTCTAAATCATCACAATTTTCCTTAAAATATATATTAAAATATCCAAAATTTATTAATAGAAGTGTAGGAAAAAAAACTGTGCTTTGGTGGAAAACTATGCATTGTCTAGAGAACATTCCTGAAGTCTGTCTGATTCGGACTAACTGGGAGTTATTCTGCAATTTTAGAAATTATAGAAACTTTTAGAAATGCAAGGCAAATAGTCTGTAAACAGACAAATTCTGTCGTGCCAAGTAGAGGTTTAAGTGACTCCCTCCTCCCTCAACCCCAAACTGAAGAAGGTAATTTTGCGTCCATTAGCACATTCTTTCCAATGTTGCCAATCTATAAAAAGACTTTTTTTTTTGGATTCTCCTTTGAAGTGGTTATAGCATTGTGCTGGAACACTTCAGTTAAAATCATCAGCAGGTGTTCACTTTTATAATTTTGTGATAGACATTTTTAAATTATCTTTTAACAATAGTCATCAAAATATTATACTACTTTTATTTATTTTTTGAACAAAAACATTCGCTGATTTTTATATCCTGACTTAAACCTCGATCTGTCTTTCACCCATCTTGAAAATGATAATGATGACAGTTGCCTGAGGGTGGATGTGTGTGAGGAGCATAGAGTCCAAATATGTTTTCCCACCAACTTTGTGACCCTGAAAGCAAATGAAATGATGGAGAAACTAGCTGCTAAGTTTTGCTGTTTTAGCCTTTTCATTTTGAATGCTAAGTGGGTGCATTTTTAAAAGGTTAAATATTTCTCATTCTAGCACAGTTTGACAGACTTATTTCTTTGTAGACTCATGTAATTGTTTTATAAATTAGTAGTAATAATAATCCAAATAAACTGAAATTTATTAGCTCTAATTTTTGTCAATAATAAAAAATTCAGTACAGATTATCATTACCATATTTAGGCAATTCCCATGTTTATAATGATCACCTTGCAAAACAGCATATTAAATAAAACAGAGATATTTAATAAATTGTCTTTATTTAGAAGGAAATCGCAACCCACTCCGGTATTCTTCCCTGGGAAATCCCATGGACAGAGGAGCCTGGGGGCTACAGTCCTTGAGGTTGCAAAGAGTTGAATATGATGGAAGAGACTTAGCATGCTTCTGCTGCTGCTTGTGTCTGACTCTGTGCGACCCCATAGACGGCAGCCCACCAGGCTCCTCTGTCCCTGGGATTTTCCAGGCAAGAACACTGGAGTGGGTTGCCATTTCCTTCTCCAGACTTAGCATATATGCACTTTATACAAAAGCTTGAATTTTGATTATGTATCTTTTTCTTTAACTGAAACTGAATGCTAAGTTTGAGCACATCATTGACTAAGACCTTTTTTCCTGTCTTTTTCCTATGATTTCACACTAATTGAATCATCAACACTTAGGTATCTACTAAATTCAATAAAAAACTGAGGCCTGAAAAAGTTTAGAGTTAAGAAACTCAATTTCCTTAGCACCAAAACATAACTAGTTAATTTATAACTAATAATTTATGTTATTCAAAACAGTAGTATTCCACTGAAATAAACTCAGTCTTAGAGCAATTAATAAACTTAGTAACTAAGCTATAATAAAATTAGTGACTAAGTGTAGTTAAATAAGGAACTACTTTTAAAATTAGTATGATGTTGCTAATATAGATTTATTTAGCAAAGAAAACTGCAGGCTCTCATTGGGCTCTCTAACAATTGAATTGTCGTCTTCTGTATTTCAATATTAACTTCCTTCAGTGAAAGAAAAGTTGGGGATTGGTTACAAACCATTTTGAGTTAAATATTGAAGAAAAGAAAACCAAACTTATCTTCAATATTCTACACTCTCCATCTCTTTTTCTTCCTGCCCCATCTATCCGGTCTCCTAATACCTTTCCTGGTGCCTCAGTTTAGTAAGATTGATTGTCATTGAAAGAAAAACATGGATTAAAGTAAGAACAGGCTTTTATTGCTGAATTCCCTGCTGACATATACTTTAAAGGCAATTTTGCTCTGATTTATCATTCTGAGATCAGTATGTATTTAGTGATCTCATATTAATTTATGTTTTACATTAGCAGATCATGTAGGAAACAAAAGCTACCTATTTTTAAAATATTTGTGAAGCTTGAATCTGTGCTTTATTTATAAGCTTCAGATTTCATCCACTTGTCTAATGTTATACTTAATAGTGTTATAGACCTGATGCTGGGAAAGATTGAAGGCGAAAGAATCGGGCAACAGAGGATGAGATGGTCAGATAGCATCACTGACACAAAGTACATGAATTTGAGAAAACTCCAGGAGACAGTGGAGGACAGAGGAGCCTGGTGTCCATGGAGTCGTAAAAGGTCGGACATAACTTAGTGACTGAAAAACAACAACAACAAAATAATGAATTATCCTTTTTATTTCTAGACTCCCAAAAGGGGTTTCCATGATTCAACAAAATAGAAAAGAATAATGTTGGGCTGGACTTCTTTAATGTATGAAAAATATTTGTCTGGTCTTACATATCTTTGGCAAATATATATATATATATATATATATATATATATATATAGAACGACTCTCAAAAAAAATGACTCCTCTATTTTCTTCACATATGCAAATAAAGCCATCTTTAAATTTTTATGTAAATTGCTAAATGCAATGTACTGTTTATCTTGAAAAGAAAAATTTTAATTAAACAGAGTAATTCTCTAAATCCTTGAATTTCTGAAAGCACAACCTCAGATAAAAGGTAGACCAAGGCCTTCTTTTAGGGCAAGTCATTCTGTTTAAACATAATAACACAAAAATATATTGTTTGTATCATATAAGCAAAAGACTTATAAATGATGTATGGCTATAATATTTGTGCCAGTTAGACATGCTCTTTGTTGAATTAGTTTCTACTGTACAGCAAAGTAAATCGGTTATACATATACACATATTCATATGTATATGTATATTCATATATTCACTTTTTTTAATATTATTTTTCCATATAGGTCATTACAGAGTGGGCTTCCTAGGTGGCGCTAGTGGTAACGAATCTGCCGGCAAATGCAAGAGATGCCAAAGATGAGGGTTTGATCCCTGGGTAAGGAAGATCCCCTGGAGAAGGAAATGACACCTACCCTAGTATTCTTGCCTGGGAAATTCCATGGGCAGAGAAACCTGGCAGGATACAGTCCACAGGGCTGCAAAGAGTCAGACACTACTGAGCAACTGAGCACATTACAGAGTATTGAGTAGAGTTCCCTGTGAGATACAGTAAGACTTTACCAGTGATCTATTTTATATACAGTAGTGTGTGTATCTACTCTACTACTGTATATACAGTAGTGTGTATATTGGAGAAGGCAATGGCACCCCACTCCAATACTCTTGCTTGGAAAATCCCATGGATGGAGGAGCCTGGTAGGCTGCTGTCCATGGGGTCGCTAAGAGTCGACACGACTGAGTGACTTCACTTACACTTTTCACTTTCATGCATTAGAGAAGGAAATGGCAACCCACTCCAGTGTTCTTGCTTGGAGAATCCCAGGGACTGGGGAGCCTGGTGGGCTGCCGTCTATGGAGTCGCACAGAGTCGGACACGACTGAAGCGACTTAGCAGCAGCAGCAGCAGCAGTGTGTGTATGGAGAAGGCAATGGCAACCCACTCTTGTAGTCTTGCCTGGAAAATCCCATGGACGGAGGGACCTGGTGGGCTGCAGTCCATGGGGTTGCTAGGAGTCGGACACGACTGAGCGGCTTCACTTTCACTTTTCACTTTCATGCACTGGAAAAGGAAATGGCAACCCACTCCAGTGTTCTTGCCTGGAGAAGTCCAGGGACGGGGAAGGCTGGTGGGCTGCTGTCTATGGGGTTGCACAGAGTCGGACACGACTGAAGTGACTTAGCAGCAGCAGCAGCAGCAGCAGTGTGTGTAAAAGTCCATCCCGGTCTCCCAATTTATCCCTCCCACTGTTGTCTTTTCTGATCTTTTTGATTGGACAAATCAAGCCCGAGCACATTAGAAACCACCTGGTAATTCACCGCAGAAAACACAAAAGTAAAGCAGCATTTCATGGGGTCACTTGTAATCTCCTAAAATGCTACATCCATCTTGTTGAAAAGGGTACATTAGCCCTGTAGTGCTCCTTTTCTAAAATTAGATGTTTTATTTCATTTGCTAAATTATCACATCAGTCAAGACATGAGGTTAAAGTTGCTGAGTAACATGCTGTCTGAGGATGGATTTTTCAGAGCTACTCATCACTTTCATGACATTGCATTAGGAACACATTTAAGAATCGGACAAAATGCATTATCTTGAATGCTTGGAACTAATTCACTATGGAAGATAAACACTCAAAAAATATAAATATATGGGCAAATGTTCTGATAAATTTTACCAATAACTTCAGGGATAAAAGAATCTCTAAACAACCTCTGATACTATAATTAAAGGGAACTGTGGATCCAAAAACAGAAAAAAAACTTTTCAGGATATGGGAGAAGCATTCCCCGGCAGAGATGGCTTTCATTACAAGCATCTGTATTTTCAGTTACTCCGTGATAGTCCAGCAGTGCAAGAGTTCATTTATCAGGAAAGTATTATGGGAGACTGCTTTAAAATATCCAAATGATAGATATCCCCTTCCTGTTTTTAGAATAAATGGCTTACTGTAATGGTGGAAATTATAGCCTTTACTTCTAAAACTTCTGGGAAACTGAGCCATCACAAGGCTTTAATACCATTTGTCTATTTCTTATGGCTTCTTTTCCCTTAAAATTCGTTTTAGTAAAGGCTTAAGAATTTTTAAAATAACAGTCATGTTTTTTAGCAGTTAGGATGTATTTGTGTTTAATAGCTAAATTGACTAAATTTGGACTAGACAACTAGAGATTTGGTGGATGCAGGAAGGACATTTCCATGATAATCCTACTACTTACCTTATGAAATTACTCAACACATGCTTCACAGTTTAAGACACATTATAAATATTGATGAATTACATAATATTGCTGTATGAATATATTCATATCCATTCATCATTACTAAAATATTAAATTGTCTATGACTTTACAGAATGAACTCCACTTTACTATAATATATAAGCTTTTCTAGAATAGAAAATCATTAACTCATTGGCAACATTTAGAAACACTTGCCAACCATTAAACACTGAATAGTAATAAATAACATCTAATGTTAAAAGAATTTTTTTTGGAAAAATTGCAAAATTTTACATTTCATTTGACTCAACTTTATGGTATATTTCGGAGAAGGCAATGGCACGGAGGAAAAATCATTATGTAGTTTCAATGCTATATATGTGAAATTCAGTGTACACTTTAAGACATTTATAAATGTAAACATAATATTTCTAAACAGCATATTGCATTTGCATATAAAACAGTGAAAGCACATGAACTATTTAACAATAAATGAAAGAGCTATAGGTAGTGTGATGGCTTTGTTTAGCAATTAGGAGATTAATTGTTGATTAAGTATCAGAGACAGTAATGGTTATTAGTTGAGTAAAAAAATAAATTACTTTGACCTGTAATTTACTGAAAATGCTTCTTAGAAGAGAGTGTACTATAGCTTAGTTTTAAATGGCATAATAAACTTGAATAGATGTGAATATTCTTAACTATAACATTTAAATTTCAACCACCATTTAAATTTGACAAGTGTATAATGCAAAAAGGGATCGTGATATTGCATAAGGAGCTAAGTGATAACTAAACATTCTTGAACACATAGGAATATAAATCTTAGGTGGAGAAGAAAGATCTTGCATGTGATTAATGCAATTTTCAAAATGAGTATTAGACAATGACACAACAGATGGCATTCCTTTTTCCTTAATATCATTTATTCATTTATAAAGTATGTAAGATACATTTTAAAAGCTCTGTGAAGTAACTTTGCTCATATATTTCTGGTTATAACCTTTAATTCTTCTAAGTTTCTACCTAAGTTTCTCTCTTCTAAGTTTCTTACTTTTCTTGGGTGTCCACCGACTTTGAGTTTCTCCCATTTATTTGGTAGAAAAGGTCTGATAAAAAGACTTTATTTTCCATTTGGATCTCTGAATGCTAGTAGCATGTATTTGTTTATATCTGGCTTCTTTCTCTTACCAATTGTGTTTGGAAGGCTTATCACTGGCATGGAGTGTAGCAACAGTTTGTTTATTTTCCTTGCTGTACAGTATTCTAATCCGTGACTATATCACAGTTTATTTGTGCACTATGCTATTAATAACCACTTAGGCTGACTTCACTTATTTTGTGGTCATTGTTCTAAATAGTGCTGTTATCAACATCATATTGGCATACAGGTGTGCACAATTCTGCAGAGAACACATGCAGGAACTTCTGTGCATATGTTAGATATGGGATCTGTGTTAGTAGGTACTTCCAGTTTTTTCCAAATTGATGGAAACAGTTTACATTCCAACAAGTAAGTGTAAGAGTTCCAGGTGCTCTACTTTCTTTGCAACACTGGTATTATCAGACTTTTCTTTGTCGCCATCCTGGTGGTATCTAAGCACAGTTTACACTTACATTTGTACTTCCCCTGAATTTTAATTAAATTGAGCATTTTTTTATATATTTAATGAACATCTCATATTTCCTTCAGTGAACTGGTGTTCAAGAGTATGCCTATCTGAGAGTGAGGTTACTTGTAGTTTTCCTATTGAATTGGAAATATTCTCTATGTATTCTGGATAAACAGTCCCTAGTCTGTTATATTTGTTGCAGAAATACATTATTGTCTCTGATTTGCACTTTTACTTTCCTTTTGGAGTCTTGTGATGAACAGAAATTCATGCACTTAATATAGTAGAATTCATTTATGCTTATGACTTCTACGCCAAAGGGCTTCCCAGGTGACTCAGTTGTAAAGAATCTGCATGCCAATGTAGGAGCATAGGAGATGTGGGCTCAATCCTGGGTTGGGAAGATCCCCTGGAGGGGTAAATGGCAACCTCCTCCAGTATTCTTCCTTGGAGACCCCCATGGACAGAGGAACCTGGTGGGCTACAGTCCATGGCTCACAAAAAGTTGAACACAACTAAGCATGCATGTTTTTGCAAAAATCATGTATATATTCTTCTGAAGCACCCTGATTATTTTCCATCTCTTCTTTTTCATTCTTCCTTTGCATCTCAGGAGTTTTTCATGATTTATTATTGCTGTTTTAGTTTCTTGGATTTCTGCTTTATAGTTTCAGTTTTTTAGTCACAGTCTTTCCAGTGTTAATTTTTGAAGGAAGAAACAGAAAGTCTTTCTAATTTGCCATCTTGAAAAAAAATTCAAAATGACATTTGTTTTAGATAATTGACACTTCTTGGTTATCTATTATATGGCAGATACCGAGGATAAATGATAAAGACACATCATTTCTAGAAATACCTTCATATCACTCTATTTACAGAGAAAACCAAATAAAAATGAAAAGATAAGATGCAAATGTAATAAAACTGGGTATATGTTCACAGAAATTAAGAAAAGCATCATTTAGGCTAAGCCTTGTTGAAGCTGGAATGTTTGAAAAAAGACTTCTAGAAAATAAGACTCCTCTTGAATCTAGATTTGGTGGATTTTCCTGGTATTAGCTCAGGCCAAAAAAGCATTGATGGAGAAGCAGGTGGAGATTGGCTTGGATTGTCAAAGTCATGTGTAGAGAAAGTGAGTCTGAAATATCAAATATTAGTCTTGGATTCTTTTTATTTCTGTTAATAATAAATGAGTTTTCAACAGCTATAATTAGTCTAATTGTATTGAGGTCCAACAGGACTTGCATTAGGGCAAGTAAGAATCAATTTTGAAATTATCAGTTATTCATTTGGCATTCAGAAGATAACTATTGGGCTTCCCAGTTGGCACTAGTGGTAAAGAACCCACCTGCCAATGAAAGAGACATAAGAGACCTGGGTTCAGTCCCTGGGTTGGGAAGATCCCCTAGAGGATGGCATGGCAACCCACTCCACTATTCTTGCCTGGAGAATCCCATGGAAAGAAGAGCCTGGCGGGCTACAGTCCATGGGGTCGCAAAGAGTCAGACGTGACTGAAGCAACTTAGCACACAACACGCAGATAACTATTACTGAGGTAATTGTACCAAATTTTGGAATTTGTAACCAGCTTGACTTTCTCTGCAACATAGACCCATTGTTCATACAGCTTGTCTCTCACTAATTAAGTCTTTATTATTGTTGTTCAGTTGCTAAGTCAGGCCCAACTTTTTGTGACCCTATGGACTGTAGCATGCCAGTCTCCCCCTGTCTTCCATTATCACCAGGAGTTTGCTCAAATTCATGACCTTTGAGTCAGGAACGCTATCTAACCATCTCATCCTCTGGCTCCCCCTTCACTTTTTGCCTTCGGTCTTTCCCAGCATCAGGGTCTTTTTCAGTGAGTCGGCTCTCTCACACAAGGCGGCTGAAGTATTGAAGCTTCAGCTTCAGCAGCAGTACTTCCATAATCAGGGCTGATTTCCTTTAGGATTGACTGATCTTGCTGTCCAAAGGATTCTCAGCATTTTTCTCCAGCACCACAGTTCAAAAGTATCAATTCTGATGACAGAACAATATTTGCAAGAAGAGGGGAGAAAGTTCTCTCTCTTGACTATTAGGACACCTGGGTGTTAGAGTTAGGGCTATGATTTAGGGAAACTGTATTAGTAATAATGGTCAGTTATATCACCAAAGTAAAATCTACCAATCAGTAACCTACTTACTCAGAAAGGTTTCTGTTGCAGTAATTATTCAGAAATACTCGCTCACTCTAAAATGTTGCAAGAAAGATAAACCATAATCTGTGCATCTGCTTATTACTCCTGCTCTCCTCTTTATTTTGATTCTCTCCAGAATATCCCCTACTTACATGATTATAAATTCCAATCAAATCATGGAATTTCAAAGAATCACTGTATGTTCCAGCATATACTGAATTCTCTGCCAAGAATATCTAAATACAATCATCTGTTTTCAATGTTAAAAGGTATGAGAATGAAGAATTTAATGCTATAACCATGATTGAGGTGAAAGACTGAAAAATGTTAGTTCAAAAGGACAGAAACTGTTAGAAATACGATTGTGAACTTCTCTACTTTAGAAATAAAAATTGGATTTGAAAAGACATCAAAACATATATGAACACACCAGGGGTTGATTGTGTTCTCTACAATCTTCAGAAACACATCAAAGAAAATCTAACAAGCAACTTCAAAAGCCTGTTAGTCTCACTGCAAGCTGCAGTTTGAGGAGAAAGAGAGTGTTAAAGACCTTATTGAGAAAAATGACAGAATCCATAGAGAACATGAGGAGATTGACCTACAAACAATTTCTTGAAAAATATCACCAAAAGATAATACAAATTTCACCTAGAAATTGAAATAACACTGGAGTGTACTCTGGTTACAGGAGACATAAAATAGGAACAAGGAATATACACAGTGAAAGAACAACTCTGGCCATTGACTTGTGTTTATAAAATATATAAAATGAGAGGTTTAATATACATGCAATAAAGAAATGAGAATGATTACAGATAATTATTAATAACTTGGAACTGAAATGGAAATAAGAAAATAGGAAATAAGTAAATCCAAGTTGAAACGTTTTAGTTAAAAAGACTTGCTGAGTATACATAAACTCACTAATTTTGTTCTTTGATTTAGAAACTAAAAACCCATAGGTGCTACGCTTTATAGTAAATCTCCAGAATTTATCTTACACAACTGAAACTTTGTACCTGTTAACAATTACCTTTCCATTGCTTATAGCTAATGATACTGTATTACATACCTAAAATTTGCTAAGCAGGTAGCTATTATATTATGCGTTCTTTCTACAAAACAAACGAACAAGTAAGCAAACATCTTTTAATAAAAAGAGGTCCAGAGCAGCCTTTGGGAGGTGATGAATATATTTATGGCTTTGATGATGGTGGTAGTTTCAGAGGCATATGTGTATCCCTAAATTCATCTAGTTGTATACATTAAATATGTACAGCTCATTATATGACAATCATACCTCAACAGAATGGTTAAAAAAAAAAAAAAACATAAAAACATACCAAGATTTAGATCACAATAGGGCCTAAGTACTTCATTCTTACTTTAATTTAAAATATATTTTAATAATAAAACTAAGTGTATATGGCATTCTGATTACATAAAGAACACTTGCTTTTAAAGAACAAACAGGGTGTAATGAAAAGCATAAACATATTCCCTTGCTCTGAAATAACTCCCACTAAGATGCACAGCTTAGGCAAACACCCATATACATCATGAGGTGGTTTCGTTGATGCTATTGATCTATATCATTTTTGAAAACATGATGGATTGGAGGCTATGGTGCTCTTGGTCAGATATCTCTTTCTAGACCCCAGAACTTTTCTCTAAGCTGTCAGCAACATTGCCTTGTAATAGTTTCATGCTGAGTACATACCCAGGAATTGTTTTCTTTTTAAGTAAGCTATTTTGCTCAGATTTACCCACTCTCCAAGCCAGGGCTTTCCACACTTATCCTCTATTTGATGTGTAATGAGACTGACTAGTTCCCTTGCCTCTGTTCAGAATATATCTGAAGGGTCTTCCAAGATAAAAATTTCACAACAGATTAGCTGAGGCTACTGTTGTTCAGTTCCATTCAGTCACTCAGTCATGTCCAACTCTTTGTGACCCCATAGATGGCAGCATGCCAGGCCTCCCTATCCATCACCAACTCCCGGAGTTTACTCAAACTCATGTTCATTGAGTCGGTGATGCCATCCAACCATCTCATCCTCTAACATCCCCTTCTCCTCCTGCCTTCAACCTTTCCCAGCATGTGAGTCTTTTAAAATGAGTCAGTTCTTTGCATCAGGTGGCCAAAATATTGGAGTTTCAGCTTCAACAACAGTCCTTCCAATGAACATTCAGGACTGATTTCCTTTAGGATGGACTGGTTGGATCTCCTTGCAGTTCAAGGGATTCTCAAGAGTCTTCTCCAACACCACAGTTCACAGCTGTTGTTATTATAGCACAATTTAATTCTTTATCATCTGGTCCAATCTGGCCTCATCCTTATTGTTTTTGTTCCTGAAAATGATCCCCAGAAACCACCATCATGCAAATCTCTGATTCAGAGAGTGTTTTCCATAGAATTTGCCCAGTTATACTCTATTAAGAGTGGTTCTTGGAACAGACTCCACAATGGGATTTTTGAAGCATCACCTTCTGGTTGGTGACAAATAAGGACCCATCTGTTATACTGCTAAGCGGGGTACTGATAGCTCTTAGATGAGTGTTTATAAAAATTCACTGATGATGAAGCAGCCTAGAACACCTTGGAGTCTTAACATTGGTGGTTTAATACATCAATCTTTGGAGATGTTTAAAGGAATAGAAATTTGAATCAAATGGCTGGTACTGAGACTATTGCTTCATTAGGAAAGACACTGAAAGGCCAAGTTATATTAATAATCAATTCAAAGCAAAGCTAGACAGCTTCATTAAGGATCATACAAGAGACATTCATCCCCTGCAGGTGGAGGAAAGAAAAAGATGAGGATCAGGCCCAGGACTAATAATAGATGTCAGAGCTCCAGAGAATACTGAATTCTCTTTTGGCAAACCTGCCATTTAAAAGTCAAGGCTGTAATTGAGAAGGACGGGGACTCTGTGACCTAGATTGGGGCATCCACTTCAGTATACTTGAAAATCTTGAATTCACAAATATCTTGAATCTTTGCGGACTGCAAAAGTAGCCCACTCCTTTCTGATAAAGTTTATTCTTTCTCCTTTGCTTGAAGATGATTCAAGTATCTTTGCCTTGTAAGAAAACATTTCCCTGTATTAGGCAGTAGTCTTCCATCATATCCTAATCATAAGTCCAGTAACTATGATTGACCTACAATGTGTACTGTTGGAAATGAGCTGAATTTGCAAAGGGAAAAAAGGAAGCATATCTGGAATAATCCCCAGGAGATAGACAACATGTATTAACAGAAGTCAGGAGAATATGTATAGGACTAGACGTCAGGGTTCGGTATTGGAAGAAGAGATGTTCAAACAGAAAGTTGAGTAAGGGAGAGTTTATTGATACAGAAATATTGCCCCATGAAACATCATTCCCAGTGGCTCAAGTGGTAAAGAATCTGCCTGCCAATACAGGAGATGTGGGTTTGATCCTTGGGTCAGGAAGATCCCCTGGAGAAGAAAATGGCAACCCACTCCAATATTCTTGCCTGGGAAACCCCAAGGACAGAGGAGCCTGGAAGGCTACAGTCCATGGGGTTGCAAAGAGTCAGGTGCGACACATGCACACCCCATGAAACAGACTGTAACACCCTGACAAGTAGTTTCATTTTCCAGAAGCAACTTGCCTTTACCTAGTATAGATAATAGTATACGTTTGTGGTCTTAGCCTAGGGTTATGTTGCTAATCCTATTATGTATCATAATTACAATCCTCAGTGACATGTAACATCTGGACATCCTTCTGAATATCACAGTAATGCTATCCTTATACCATCATTTTAATCATACTGGATGAGCAAGACATGACAAGTCTGCCTGAGAACTGGTAAGACACAAACAGCTCAGATCACAGCCAATAAACTGTATGTATGATGTTTCAAAGATCTGTTGCATCAGTAGTTATGATAGTCATAAACATTCCTAGAAATTATCCACAAAGTAAAGAAAAAAAAATCTCATCTCAAACTTCCAGCACTAAGAAGGAAACACAGTGCCTGGAAAACTTGGAGACTGAGGACAAGGCGGTTTTGGAAGGACTCATGTGGGCAGATTTAATGGGAGTGGACATAAAAAGTGAAACTCTTTATCACAAGTTCAGTTCAGTCACTCAGTCATGCCTGACTCTTTGCGACCCCATGGACTGCACCAAGCCAGGCTTCCCTGTCCATCACCAACTCCTGGAGTTTACTCAAACTCATGTCCATCGAGTCAGTGATCCCTTCCAACCATCTCATTCTCTGTCGTCCCCTTCTCATCCTGCCTTCAATCTTTCCCAGCATCAGGGTCTTTTCAAATGTATCAGTTCTTCGCATGTTGTGGCCAAAGTATTGGAGTTTCAGCTTCAACATCAGTCCTTTCAATGAATATTCAGTACTGATTTCCTTTAGGATGGACTGGTTGGTTCTCCTTGCAGCCCAAGGGACTCTCAAGAGTCTTCTCCAACACCACAGTTCAAAAGTATCAATTCTTCAGCGCTCAGCTTTCTTTATAGTTCAACTCTCACATCCATACATGACTACTGGAAAAACCATAGCCTTGACTAGACGGACTTTTGTTGGTAAAGTAATGTCTCTGCTTTTTAGTATGCTGTCTAGGTTGGTCATGACTTTTCTTCCAAGTTAGCACTAACCAGATAGCATCCAGACAACCTTGTAAACAGAAGAGCCACCAAACCAGCAGACACACCAAACAATCAAGCAGGCATAAAGACTCAACTAGTTGATGTCAGTCAGTCTCTGCAGACACAACAAGCTTATGAATGGATCTGTCATGGTATCAAGGGTAAAGGCTATGAATGGATCAACAGCATGTGCTGAGCTCCCATTCATCAAGGCCAACCTATCCACTGACCTTGCTGGTAAGAGAGCCAGACTCTAAATAGCATGCAGAAACAGACAAAGCCATTCTAAAATTTATATGGAAATGCAAATAAAATAGAATAGATATTAATAAAACAACTTTGAAAAAGAGAAATAAAGTTAGAATAATTATGCTCTGTTACACAACCAGTAGTGTACTATTGCAATAAAGATAGATGTATAGCTAAATGGAACAGAATGGAGAATCTAGAAACAGACCCATAAGTATATGGATAATAGAGTATTGAAAGATATGCAAAAGCAATTCAAGGGAAATAATATTTTAATAACTGTTGAAAGAATAGGATAACTATGTGCAAACAAACCTCAAACCCTACCTTACATCACCTGCAGAATGATTGATTATATACCTGAATATATAGCTAAAATTATAATATTTCTATAACTAAATAAGAAAATTTTAGTGATTTTGGGTCTGGCACAGATTTCTTGAGATATAAAATTCACAAACTATTAATAAAATATTGACAAATCAAATGCCATCAAAATTAGAAGCAGTCATTCTTCAAAAGACACGGTTTGGAGAACAAAAAAACAAGACAGGAACTGGGAGAAAGTATTTGGAAAACTTCTACACAATCCTGGTGGCTCAGATGATAAAAAAATCTACCTGCAATAGAGGAGACCTGGGGTTCAATGCTTGGGTAGGGAAGATCCCCTGGAGAAGGGACTGGCAACCTGCTCCAGTATTCTTTCCTGGAGAATTCCATGGACAGAAGAGTTTGATAGAGGAGTCTGGTGGGCTACAGTCCATGGGGTCCCAAAGAGTCAGACACAAATGAACATACACATATACACATCATCTGATAGAATCCTTCATACACTAAGTTCAGTTCAGTTGCTCACTCTTGTCCAATTCTTTGAGCCCACATGGACTGCAGCACACCAGGTTTCCCTGTTGATCACCAACTCCCAGAGCTTGCTCAAACTCATGTCCATCGAGTCAGTAATGCAACCAACTGTCATCCCCTTCCCTTCTCTTCCTCCTGCCTTCAATCTTTCCCAGTATCAGGGTCTTTCCCAAAGGTAAGTTATCTGACTGTAAAATGCTCAGGATGCAACAGTAAAGAAAAATAGTATATCTGAAGTAAAAACTTGTATCAGAACAGAAGGAGATTGGGAAAAAAAAAATAGGAACCATTGGAACACGGCTGTTAGCAATAGGAATTGAGAGCATCTCCTTCTCTGACTGCAGTGTAAGCTCTACACTGGCAGATTCTGCGTTGCTTTCTTGGGGAGTCATCCTTTTTGTTACCTCCCATTGTCATGATTGAGGTGGACCCAGGGGCTATGGTCCCCTTGGGGACTACAGGTCTTACAGTTGGCTTCCTTCTGTGGTTCCCAGGTGAGAATTGTAGAAATTAATAGTGAAAATTGTGAGGAGCTAGAAAGTAGTACATATCTATAACTGGCTATCTATAAAAAAATGTCTGAGGCAGTTGAAATGTTTCTATAGTGTGAAAATATATATGTAATGAAGACAAATAAATGATGTCCACTTTTAAGTAAATATGACACCAAACAAACCATTTTTATTTTAAAAATGAAGGAAAAATACTTTTAATGTTTGAAGGTCAGACACGTGCTCTTAAGGATATTGGATATACTGAAGAACTCTCATACTGTTGGTAGAAGTTACCCTCTTCCATCTTGAATATCAAGAAGAGAAGGATTGGAGGTACAAAGTTCCTGCTGAAAGACAACAGGAGCAAGATGCTGTCATTTTTCAAGCATGCTAAAGCATTACACCAAGCTCTTAAATGTTGACCTCAGAACAAAGAAATCTGAAGCCATGGAAGAGGTCAGAAAACTGAGGTCATTCCCCAGAAAGGTCATTATTTCTCATACAAAAGGATTTGCAAGCTTGCAGAGCCAGTTCAGCGTATGAGCAATTTTGTCTGCTCTTAGTCGGAGAGGGCAATGGCACCCCAGTCCAGTACTCTTGCCTGGAAAATCCCATGGACGGAGGAGCCTGGTAGGCTGCAGTCCATGGGGTCGCTAAGAGTCAGGCACGACTGAGTGACTTCACTTTCACTTTTCACTTTCATGCATTGGAGAAGGAAATGGCAACCCATTCCAGTGTTCTTGCCTGGAGAATCCCAGGGACGGGGGAGCCTGAGGGGCTGCCGTCTATGGGGTGGCACAGAGTTGGACACGACTTAAGCGACTTAGCAGAAGCAGCAGCAGCAGTCCAACGGTGCGAAAATACTTGGGCATTAAGTTTTTAATTAAAAAACCTTGAAATTTGCAAGAGTGTTAACAGTTGTAAGCACTGAAACTTAGACCTAATAATAAGGATACATTATAACTGCCAAGATGTTCTACTAGGTTGCCTACAAAGGACTCAACACACCAACCCAAGTAAGCCAATGACAGTGGAATCCAGGCATAGACTCTGCATCTGGTTAGGTCCACCAGTGCTCAGTTAATCAGGAAAGTAAGATTTGAGAAATGGTTCTCAAATTATTATTACTATTTTACTGTTGAGATGAGAAGACATTGCAGCATAATGAGCGACATAAATTGCGACTACTACCAGGATTGTTAGGAGTGGTGATTAAGCAACCAGATTGCTATGGTACAAATTCTGGTGTTGCCACTCTCTAATTTTGTGATTTTGGGCAAGAACAACCTATGCACATCTCAGTTTCCACATAAGGAAACAGGTTTTCACAGTACCATTTATGTGATAGAACTGCATGAAGATAAAATGACTTAACACAATAAAACAATCAGCCCAAAGCCTAACACTTAGTGGTATTTGATAAAAGTTCATATAATCAATATTATTTTCACTGTAAGAGTGCGGTTTTACTTAGGTTAAAAAATAATACCCTTTCTACTCAGTTTTGCTTTTTCAGGCATTAAATATATTTCGTATATTCATTACTTTATTTTTTTAATTTTATTTTATTTTTAAACTTTACATAATTGTATTAGTTTTGCCAAATATCAAAATGAATCCGCCACAGGTATACATGTGTTCCCCATCCTGAACCCTCCTCCCTCCTCCCTCCCCATACCATCCCTCTGGGTCGTCCCAGTGCACTAGCCCCAAGCATCCAGTATCGTGCATCGAACCTGGACTGGCAACTCGTTTCTTACATGATATTTTACATGTTTCAATGCCATTCTCCCAAATCTTCCCACCCTCTCCCTCTCCCACAGAGTCCATAAGACTGTAACAAACACATGAAAAGATGCTCAACATCACTCATTTTCAGAGAAATGCAAATCAAAACCACTATGAGGTACCATTTCACACCAGTCAGAATAGCTGCGATCCAAAAGTCTACAAATAATAAATGCTGGAGAGGGTGTGGAGAAAAGGGAACCCTCTTACACTGTTGGTGGGAATGCAAACTAGTACAGCCACTATGGAGAACAGTGTGGAGATTCCTTAAAAAACTGGAAATAGAACTGCCTTATGATCCAGCAATCCCACTGCTGGGCATACACACTGAGGAAACCAGAAGGGAAAGAGACACGTGTACCCCAATGTTCATCGCAGCACTGTTTATAATAGCCAGGACATGGAAGCAACCTAGATGTCCATCAGCAGATGAATGGATAAGAAAGCAGTGGTACATATACACAATGGAGTATTACTCAGCCATTAAAAAGAATACATTTGAATCAGTTCTAATGAGGTGGATGAAACTGGAGCCTATTATACAGAGTGAAGTAAGCCAGAAGGAAAAACATCAATACAGTATACTAATGCAAATATATGGAATTTAGAAAGATGGTAACAATAACCTGGTGTATGAGACAGCAAAAGAGACACTGATGTATAGAACAGTCATCATTACTTTAAAATGTATATGTTAGTTGATCAGTCATGTCCAACCCTTTGCAGCCCAATGGAGCCCACAGGCTCCTCTGTCCACAGGCTTCTCCAGACAAGACCACTGGAGTGGGTTGTCATTCCTTTTTCCAGGGGATCTTCCTGACTCAGGGATTGAACCCAGGAATCCTGTATTCCAGGCAGATTCTTTAGTGAATCAAAAACATATATGATGAAATAAAAAGACCTAAGCTATTGAGTTGCTTAATTTGTAAGTTTAATTATCCTCTATTACTTCATATATCTCTCCTGTTTGGTTAAATCTCAGCTTACAAATTTTCTTATATTTTGCATACAAAGAAAGATCAGAGCATATAGATGATTCAAGTTCCTACTTCTGAAAGTCTTTGTTTTATTTTATTTTCACCCTTGTCTGCTTTCAGCAAATCAAAAAAGATAATACGGTAGAATATTCTCGAATTCTATGCATCACTAAGCTATCAGATTATTTACATTTAGCAACATATTTAAATTGGAAGTTTGATAATTGATTTTTGGATTTACATATTTGCATTTATATTATATATTAATTTACATAATGATTGCCAAATAAAACTGATCTCCTTTATTACTATTCTGTTTCTCTTGTATTTCACAACCTACTCTGACTTTTAAATAGCACATAGTACAAATAAATTTTTAAAAAGTAAAAAAAAATAGCAGATAGTAGTTTTCAAACATGCACCTCAGGACACATTAAAACAGAACACTGCAAAACTTTTGCACAGAGTTATTCAGTGATTCTAATGATACCACTAACCCAAAATTGATTTTTTACTGTTTTTCAGTCATATTTCCTTGGCTAGAATTTTGGCTTTATCACTTATTGCCTAGTGATATTAGAAAGCTGTATTTCTAAAATGCTTCAACTTCTTCATGTATAAAAGAAAAATAGTAATAACATTTATTTACACGCATTTCTATGATGTATAAATGGACTAGTAAAGTGCTTAAATGTATGATTGCAAAATAGTAAACAATCTGTAAATATCATTCATTATAATGATTACTAGAAGACAGGTTTATTGCTAAAAGATACACCCTTTGGTATCATTTTACAAATAAGAATATTGAGCATGAAGACACTAAGTGACAGTCGTAAGGTCTTAGAGTTAATGAATTCTAAAGGGTATGGTTTCAAGTCTTGTAGCTAGTGACTACTCTACAATTCATGTCCATACTCTGCAATTATGTCCATAGTACAATCTCTAGAAACTTCAGTTAGTTGAACAAATGAGGAAAAAACCTTGTTTCAATGTCTTTAAATTATTGCCTTAGAGGGGGACATTCACATATTCAGTACAAATAAGAAAATTCTAATGAGAACTTTATCAGTAAAATCATTGGGTACCCCATGATGCAGTATAGTCTTTGCCAGGTATTTGATTGGCAGTGTTAATAAGGAAAAGGCATGGTTAACTACCCCTCAAAAGTCATGCAGTGTTGTGAATCACTGCACTGTATACCTGTCACTTATATTATATTGTATATCAACTTAGCTTTAGTAAATTAGCAAATAAATAAATAAAAGTCATGCAGCCACCTCGAATCCTGGAAATTGCTCCAGGAAATCAGTCAGCACACAAAATCATTCATACTAATGATTATCAAATACATTCCCTGGTAAACTGAGGTTTCTTGGCATTGCTTTTAATTGAATACTAGGCAATCTGAGATACATCTTTTGTGCATTATTTGTCCTAGATTAAAGCCTAGTTATATAATAGCACATTTATTAGGGTAGTTTTGTCATCATAAAATTAATTTAGGGAATAAACTTATCACTGATATATCCGTAGTTCATGTGCAATATTGATATTATTTGGAGGCAAAAGAGGTTAGCATTCAACTAGTATTGATGGGGTTAGTGAGTTACCACTTACTACCTGAGTTACTTTGAGCAAGTTTACTAACCTCTAGAAGTCTCAGTTTCTTTATCTAAAGAAATGTGATGTTCAAATTGGTTGAATATCTATAAACTAGAAGGTTGCCTTATGTGCCCAGCCGCTTCAGTGTGTTCAACTCTTTGCGACCCCATAGACTGTAGCCTGCCAGGCTCCTCTGTCCATGGGATTCTCCAGGCAAGAATACTGGAGTAGGTTGCCATTTCCTTCTCTAGGAGATCTTCCCAGCCCAGGGATCCAACCCTCATTCCCTGCAACTCCTGCATTGCAGGCAGATTCTCTACCTACTGAGCCACCTGGGAAGCTCAGAGTTCCTCATACATACTATATATTTTTCTTTCAATACTTGATTTTGGCCTGAGTTCAGTGTGGGCTATTTGATTTAAATCTTTACTGATGAACAGTCTTATGGACTCTGTGGGAGAGGGAGAGGGTGGGAAGATTTGGGAGAATGGCATTGAAACATGTAAAATATCGTGTATGAAATGAGATGCTAGTCCAGGTTCAATGCACGATAGTGGATGCTTGGGGCTAGTGCACTGGGACGACCCAGAGGGATGGTATGGGGAGGGAGGAGGGAGGAGGGTTCAGGATGGGGAGCACATGTATACCTGTGATGGATTCATTTTGATATTTGGCAAAACTAATACAATTATGTAAAGTTTAAAAATAAAATAAAATTAAAAAAAAAATCTTTACTGATGAAAACATGGTAGGTAGAACCACAGCTTCTCAAAGATGTTGAGTTCCCAATACCCAGAAATCTTGAATACATTCTTTTAAGTAGGAAACACTTTGCAGATGTGGTTGCTGCTGCTGCTGCTAAGTCGCTTCAGTAGGGTCCGACTCTATGAGACCCCATAGACAGCAGCCCACCAAGCTCCGCCGTCCCTGGGATTCTCTAGGCAAGAACACTGGAGTGGGTTGCCATTTCCTTCTCCAATGATGAAAGTGAAAAGTGAAAATGAAGTCGCTCAGTCGTGTCCGACTCTTAGCAACCCCATGGACTGCAGCCTACCAGGCTCCTCCGTCCATGGGATTTTCCAGGCAAGAGTACTGGAGTGGGGTGCCATCGCCTTCTCCTTGCAGATGTGGTTACGAATCTTGAAATGGGAAGATTATCTTGTATTTTCCAAGTAGAACAGGATTTGTTGTAAAGGAGTGAGAAAGAAAGCCACAGTATGGACTATCCAGGTGAGCCTCATGCAATCACAAGCGTCCTTTTAAGGAGAAAGTTGACTGGAAGTTCAGGTGGAACCAATGCAACCCCTGAGTCTACAAGAGAAAGAGGGCTGTTGGAGAGCAGAGAGAAGGGTCATGATGGAAGTGGAGTTTGCCCTGCCATGGCCATTGGCTTTTGAAGGTGAAGAAGATGTTCTTTAGTAAAGAATGCAGACAGTTTCTAGCAACGTGGGAAAGCAAGTAAATGGTTTCTAGAAACCAGGGAAAGCAAGTAAACAGTTTCTACCCTGGGACTTCCGTGAGTGAAGCTATTCCCACCAACACTATGGTTTCACCACAAGACCTGTTTGGACTTCTGGTTCCTATAACTGTAAGAAAATTCTTGTTGTTTCAAGCCTCTAATTTTATGATAATGTGTTACAATGGTGAGAGCAAGCTAATACAGAGATGATAGACTGTTTAATTAATTCTCCCTTCTCCAACATATCTTTAAAATAGAGAAGCTTCCTAGTACTTGCCTTCTAAAGTTTCTTCCTAAATTTTATTACATTTTCTCTGAGGTACCTCTCTGAAGCTCTGATATTCCTGGATAGCATGTTACAGGCCCCTCTTATTCCAGAGGCCGGGCCCTAGCTGCTCTGTCGTCTCCTCCTGATGTCTTGCAACAATTTCTCCAGGCCACTCTAAACTGCTAGCTCCTGAGAACAGGCAAAACTATATTCTTTCTTGTAGTAACAAGAGACTGTGATATACAGCTTATGTTACTGAAGGCTTGGGAGTGGTACTTTCCCAATGGAGGTTGCCTCCTTTGGTCTCATTCTCTACAGCTGTTAGTATTGTTGAACCAAAGTTCTTAGGCCTAACGCATGGTGAGGCCAAGAAAACAAACTTCAAAGTTTAAACAGAGGCAGGTTTATTGCAAGGGTCAAGCAAGAGGAGCTGGCAGCTTGTGAGTTCCCCAGTGGGTTTCAGAGTTTTTAAAGGCAAAATTTTGGGTGAGGCTTGCGGGGTAAGTGACTTTTCTTCTCCTTGGCTTGTGGGGAGGTAACAGGGTAACGCTTCAGGAGCTGCGTTCAGCATGCAGTTCCTCACCTCCACATTGGTGAGGGCCTTAGTTCCTGCAGAAAAACTCTAAGATAAACTGCTTTGCACCCCTCGAGGAGGAAGGAGGACTCTGCTTTATCGCTGCACTGTTGTTTGCCGGCTTCTTTGTTTCCACATTCTCATTTACCTGATTACTCATTGTTTGAAACTGCCCAGTAGAACTCAAGGAAGATAGAGTAAGCTGAAGCCTTTTTCCTACAAACAAATGGGGGTCTGGGAAGGCTTTTGAATCTGGGAGGACCCCACAAGGTTCTGCTCAGTTTCAATCCTCCGTTTTCTTTGATACTCCTCAGTCTTGAGGCAAACAGATTTCCAACAAGAAAGGGAAGACTATATGGGATAGAAGTTAATCGTAATCTCCTAGAGGAACTCAGCTTTAGCAGGATTCCTTTTCATTCCTACGATCCTGCAACCCTTTCAGATTAGTTTTAATTCTGTACATGTCTCTTTAAGTTGAAGACTCCACATATTTCTGTGTAACTATTGCCATCTGGGTTTCTTGGGCTCTTTAATCAATAGAAATTGATGAGAGGCCAGAGGAGAAATTCAGGCAAGGCTTTATTATCTTGCCTGCAGCATGAGGGAGCAAAAACAAGTAATAGGACTTTTGCTCCCTCTCTGAGGAGGAAGGTGTGAGCTGGTCCCTTAAGTGAGCATTTGTCCAGATGGAAGCACTGCAGTCAAGGGTCCCAGGTCCCAGTCTGTCTATCTCACAACCACCCAGAGGGAAGAAAAAAGCAATCTAAAAATAGATGTAAAAGCAATCTAAAATAGTGATGCTGCCGCATCTACAATAAAGAGTTCATCTCGTATTTTTATTAGGGTTAAAATTGTTCAGGCTTGTTTAATAAAGCACAAGATATCAAGTAAATTGAATTTCAATTAAATAACAAGTAATACTTTAAGTATGTCCCATGCAACATTTGTGATATACTTCTACTAAAACTATGTTTTGAAATTTAAACTTGGCATCTTAGGTTAAATCCCGCAGCCATACTTCTGATTCCAGTGTTTGTTCTGAGATTTAGCTTTACATAATGAAAATCTGTATTAAACTACTTTATCAATTGAGAGTGGTCTTTTTTCAAATAATTTATTCAGAAAGAATAACCCATATCACTGTCCTTATGACTCCCCACACCCCTGCTGTTATAGTATCAATAGAGTAGCAGCGATAGCTTTAGGTTCAAAAGAAATAACAGCATTTCTTATTTTAAAACACAAGTAATTGGTTGTGTGTGTGTGATCAGTCATGTCTGACTCTTTGCGGCCCCATGGGCTGTAGCCTATCAGGCTCCTTTGGCCATGGAATTTTCCACTCAGGTATACTGGAGTGGGTTGCCATTTCCTCCTCCTGAGAATCTTCCTGAGTCAGGGATCAAACCCGAATTTCCTGCATCAGCAGGCAGATTCTTCACCACTGTGCCACCTGGGAAGCCCCTAGTAATTAGGAAAATGCTAGTAATTTGAATTCCCAATAATCTCTGAAGACTTGAGACAGTATTATGTCAATTATATCTCAAACTTGTTTCAGGTGAACAGCAAGATTTAATTTGTGTATACTTTGAAATGATCACAGCATGAAGTCCACTTAACATCCATTTCTATACCAGTTTGTGTGTGTGTGTGATGAGGACTTTTAAAATCTACTCTTAACAGGTGTGGAGAAAAGGGAATTCTACACTATAGGTGGGGATGTAAATTGGTTCAACCGCTATGGAAACAGTATGGAAGTTCCTCAAGAAATTAAAAATGGAACTACCATATGATCCAGGAATCCCACTTATATATGGACAAAGCTAATTCAAACAGGTACATGCACCCCTAGACTCAAAGCAGCACTAATCACAATTTTCAAGACATGGAAATAACCTAAATGTTCATCAGCAAATGAATAGATAAAGATGCACATGTATGCAATGAAATACTACTCAGTCATAAATGAAATAATCCATTAACAGCACATGAATGGACCTAGAGATGATTATTGTAAGTGAAGTAAGTCAGTAAGATTAAACTACATGATATCACTTGTATATGGAATCTAAAGTGACAAAAATGAGCTTGTTCTCAAAAGAGAAAGAGACTCACATAGAGAATAGCCTTGTGGCTGCAAAGTGGGAGAAGGGTGGGAGATGGACTGGGAGTTTGGGGCTAACAAATGTAGATTATTATATATAGAATGGAAAAACAACAGATTCTACTGTATAGCACAGGGAACGATACTCAATATTATGTGATAAATCACAATGGAAAAGAAAATAATGTGTGTGTATATATAACAATCACTTTTCTGTACAGCAGAAATTACCATTATAAACCAACTATACTTGAATAAAATAATTTAAAAAATATACTCAGCAACTTTTAAATATAAAATGCTTATTAACTATAGTCACTACGCTGTGCTCTACCATCCCCTGGACTTGTACTCGGTTATCTTGTAACTGGAGGTTCATAACTTTTGATCACCTTCACCCCTTTGGCCCATGTCCTATCCCTCGCCTCTGGCAAGTCCTGTCTATTCTCTGTATGTGTTTGTTGCTTATTTATGATTCTGCATAAAGGCAAGCTCTTACAGCATTTCTCTTCATCTGAATTAGCACAGTATCCTCAAGGTCCATCTGCACTCTTGCAAAGGCTTCCTTTTTTATGGCTGAATAATATCCAATTTATACATATATGCCACATTTTCTTTATCCATTCTTCCACCAGTGGATACCAGGTTACTTCCATGTCTTAGCTATTGTAAATAATACTGCAGTGAAAATGCAGTGCGTATATCTTTTCCAGTTAGTATAGTTATGTTCTTTGAATAAACATATCCAGAAGTGGGTTACCGATCATAAGGCAGTCCTACTAGAAGAATAGGTTCCCGTATTGTTTCCCGTAGTGGCTGCACCAATTTGCCGTCTCAGCACCAGCGCGCAAGTGTTCCCTTTTCTCCAGACCCTCGCCCGGTCTCGTTTCTAGTCTTATTGAATACAAACATTCTAACAGGTGTGAGGTGACGGTCTGTTGTGGGTTTGGTTTACATTTCCCTGAAGATCATGTCAATATAGATCAACTTTTAATAACATTCTTAGTAACATTGCATGTGATCATGCCCTCAGTTGTAGACGTACCTACAGGACTTCACCAAGTACCTAGGATTCTGCTGCTGCTGCTACCCCAGAGACGGCAGCCCAACAGGCTCCCCCATCCCTGGGATTCTCCAAGCAAGAACACTGGAGTGGGTTGCCATTTCCTTCTCCAAGGCATGAAAGTGAAAAGTGAAAGTGAAGTCGTGTCTGACTCTTAGCGACCCCATGGATTGCAACCCACTAGGCTCCTCTATCCATGGAATTTTACAGCCAAGAGTACTGGAATGGGGTGCCATTGCCTTCTCCACCTAGGATTCTAGGCAGTTATAAATGAAGTTTCAGTTCAGTTCAGTCACTCATATTATATTAAATATATTGTATCTCACAAAAGAGAGTATGGATGTATGTTCATACTTGTTCTTAGCTTTATGAAAGCTGTGTACCAAAGTTCACACACACACACACACACACACACACACATTCATCTCTACTATGTAGCCAATGGAATCATCTTAAGCTATCTGATATTCTCCATTATTTTAACTTAGTTATTCTGTAATTAAAAAAAAAAATGATAGAACAGCCTTATACTATAGAATTATCTCCAGCTAAGAAACCCTTTTGCCCTCTGATACATTTTTATAGGACCTTGAATAAATATTTGCTCATTTACTTGACACAATAAGTTTATATCTAACTTTTCCTGATATTCTTTACTTCAGTCTCAAACTATAAAAAAAAAAAAAATTAAAGCACTTTCTGGCAGCCTTAGGAAGAGCTACATGTTCAATATTTAGGTCATCAGTACTCTCGGCTTAGTGATAAAGAATCCTCCTGCCAGTGCAGCAGACATGGGTTCAATCCCTGCTCTTTGACGATCCCCTGGAAAAAGAAATAACAACCCACTCTAGTATTCTTGCTAAAACCCCATGGACAGAGGAGCCTGGTGGGCTACAGGCCATGGAGTCCCACAGAGTCGGACATGATTTGGCCACTGAAAAACAACTCCTTATAACAGTAACATGATTTGGGTGTTTATCAACACCTTCCAGGATTCCATCAGTTTGTGATCTGTCTATACATATTTCAAACTGTAGTTATATTCATATAGGGCTTATAAGCCTCTAAGTGACCATTATGATATGGAATATGCTTTTCTTGTAGTAAGTTTGAGTCTAGTTTGTCCAACTTGCGATTTCTCTGTGAGGTGTCTGATTCCATATCAACAAAGGTGAAAATTCTGTACAGGTTGCTATGGAGAACCTGTTTCTAGCATCCTATTGCTCTCAAAGGCCAATTGCCCCAATGTTCATAGCAGCACTACTTATAATAGCCAAAATATGGAAGCAACATAAGTATCCATCAACAGATGAATGGATGAAGAAGATGTGTGTGTAAATATGTATATTAATATATGTGTGTGCATATACAATGGAATATTACTCAGTTCCAAAATCACTGCAGATGGTGGCTACAGCCATGAAAATAAAAGATGTTTGCTTCTTGAAAGAAAAGCTATGACAAACCTAGATAGTATATTAAAAAGCAGAGACTTACTTTGCCAACAAAGATCCATATAGTCAAAGCTATGGTTTTTCCAGTAGTAATGTATGGATGTGAGAGTTGGGCCATAAAGAAGGCTGAGTGCCAAAGAATTTATGCTTTTGAACTGTGGTGTTGGAGAAGACTCTAGAGAGTCCCTTGGACTGCAAGGAGATACAACCAGTCCATCCTAAAGGAAATCAGTCCTGAATATTCATGCAAGGACTGATGATGAAGCTGAAACTCCAATACTTTGGCCACCAGATATGAAGAGCTGACTCACTAGTAAAGGTCCTGATTGTGGGAAAGATTGAAGGCAGGAGGAAAAGGGGAAGACAGAGGACAAGATGGTTTGATGGCATCACCAACTCAATAGACATGAGTCTGTGCAAACTCCAGGAGATGGTGAAGGACAGGGAAGCTTGGCATGCTGCAGTTCATGGGTTTGCAAAAGAGTCAGACACGACTAGAGCGACTGAACAACAAAAAATTACTCAGCCTTAAAAAATGAAATAATATCATTTGCCACAACATAAATGGACCTAAAGATTATCGTACCAAATGAAGTAAGTCAGACAGAGCAAGACAAATATTATATGATATGACTTACATGTAGAATCTAAAATATACTACAAATGAACTTATTTACAAAACAGAAACATATCCACAGGCATAGAAAACAAGTCTACAGATACCAAAGGGAAAGTGAGGAGGGATATATGAGTTATAGGATTAACAGATAAAAATTGCCATTTTTATAAAATATAAAATAGATAAACAATATGGATTTACAGTATAGAACAGAGAACTATATTCAATTCTTATAATAAACTATAATGGAAATAACCTGATATTTATATATATAACTGAATCACTTTGCTGTACACCTGAAACTAATACAGTATTGTAATGTAATATACTTGTTTAAAAAAACTAAAATTTAAAGGATTAGAGAAAAGTTTATTAATAAAGAATTTTATTTATATTCATGCATACACTCAAAAAAAAAAAAAAAAAGGCCAATTGCAATACCCAGGCCATATTTGTAGTAAGAAACTGAATTGAATCATGTATTTTGTTCAGTAGCTAATCCTCAGGGCCTCAACGATCCATTAATCTTCCTGTATAAGATGGTCACTTAGGGCTGTGTGATCAATTAGTCTATGTATCACCGATTCAGATGTAATGCATTTATCTTTGAGAGCAGCTTTGGCAAGCACTAGCCTGTATTTTGCACGTTAATCAAGATCGTACGAAGCCTTTGCTGTTATCTCTCATGACCCTAGCCATGAATCTAAGTAATCTAAACTTGTTTCCATATCCCTTTTATTACAACCATGCTATGAGTAGGTGCACATATAGTTTTTAATAGAATCAGTCTTTATATTATCCAAACTGTACCTTTTTCTATACAAAGTGAAAAGAAAATTAAGCATTTATTTCCAACTTTGCTAAAATATAGAAAAAATGTTTAGATGGAAACACGTTTAGAACACGTATAGAAAAATGTTTAGATGGGCAAATAATCCTAAAAACCACATTTTAATAAAAGCTGAGTATTTGTTTCTCCCTCTTAGAATCATCTGTTTATTAATTGAAATGCTTTCTTTCTCTCTCTAAATCCTGGGCTGAGTTGAAGCCAGGACAAATGGTGTCTCTTTTTTAAAGATGTTCTGTATATTTATTTACAGCTGTCTTTATTGGTGCATATAGGTTTTCTCTAGTTGCAGTGAGAGGCTTCTCACTGTGGTGGCTTCTCTTATTGCAGAGCACAGGATCTAGGGCTGCAGCTCTTGAACTCTAGACTATGGACTCAGTAGTTGTGGTACATGGGCTTAGTTGCCCTGCAGCATATGGTATCTTCCTGGACCAGAGACTGAACTCATGTCTTTTGCATGGACAGGTGCATTCTTAACCACTGGATCACCAGGGAAGTCCTGAAATTCTTTCAGAAGGAATGGCCCAATAGATAAAAACCAGTCTCCATATGAAGTGTTCTTTGTCCCAGATATAAACTTAACCTGCAATCTTTAAGCACCATCTGCCATATTTTAAACTTGCCGAAGAGTTGAGCTCATATATTATATGGTAAAGTCTTTAGGGGTGATCTATCTGATTTTCTATATCAGATGCTTGTGTTCTGAGTTAGCATTCCAGCTTCTCTGTTCTGGAAATCCCCCTTTCATGCAATGGGAAAGGCAGATTATTCTATTATTCTATTCCAGAAGGCAGATTATGAGGGTTAAATACCATTCTGCAAGTGAAAAAATAAATTTCTCGATTTTTCAGATGAGATTCTCTCATTGGGAAGTAATAGTAACACCAAATTAAATCCTGACACAAACTGTCTCGTGTGATAATGAGAGACCTTCACAGTTGGATGACTTAGGACCTCAATATAAAATAAAGATGTCAGTTCTCTTCCTGTTAGGGTAGCTCAGACTGTTCTGTTAGCTCAGTTTTCTTTTTTTTTTAATATATGAAAAACGAGAGCAAGCAAGTAAGATGTTAACCACCCAAATCTAGGAAATAAAAAATATAAAATTAGAGTCAAGAATGAGAAGAAAAAGACGTACTAGAATAGTTTTCTCTAGCAATTGATTGTGCTAACAACTTACAGGATGACAGCTTTTTCTACTATTTTAATCAAAATACTAACTTAAAATTCTCTCAAGTAGTATTAATATATATGAGTATATAATAGCTGTTGCTGCTAAGTCACTTCAGTCGTGTCCGACTCTGTGCGACCCCATAGACAGCAGCCCAAGAGGCTCCCCCTGTCCCTGGGATTCTCCAGGCAAGAATACTGGAGTGGTACTGGAGACTAAGCTCAAGTAGGACCAAGAAAGATGATACTGGATGCTTGGGGCTGGTGCACTGGGACGACCCAGAGGGATGGTATGGGGAGGGAGGAGGGAGGAGGGTTCAGGATGGGGAACACATGTATACCTGTGGCGGATTCATTTTGATATTTGGCAAAACTAATACAATTATGTAAAGTTTAAAAATAAAATAAAATAAAAAAAACAAAGAAAATAGCTACATCTCAAAAAAAAAAAAAAAAAAAAAAAGAATACTGGAGTGGGTTGCCATTTCCTTCTCCAATGCATGAAAGTGAAAAGCGAAAGTGAACTCGCTCAGTCGTGTCAGACTCTTAGTGACCCCATGGACTGCAGCCTACCAGGCTCCTCTGTCCATGGGAGTTTCCAGGCAAGAGTACTGGAGCAGGTTGCCATTGCCTTCTCTGGTATATAATAGCATAAATTGCTAAATAGTACAATATACTTTCTGCCTGGAAATGCTTTCCTCCTAACATAATTTGGAATGCTTTTTTAAATTAGAGATTAAAATACAAACAACCAACTGTTTTGAAAAGCATAAGTACATTGACTTGCAGGTACTATTTATAATGCTTTTCTTGAGAGTAAAAAAAAAAAATTGAGGTAAATGTGTCTTAATAGTTTTGATACATATTTAACTGAGTCTTTGTCAGTTTTCATTTCTGACAGATTAGTTGATTATTAAAATAAATTGCAAGGCTATGGAGATATTAATAAAGAAGTTATATTTTAAAACATTCTGATAAAGAGTATAATTTTTACTGGGAAAATACCATTGACATAAATATTGTTTCACATATTCTTACCACATTTTCTACAGGAATATGAAATTTACACATCTTCACACACATTTGAATTTGTAAACCCTTTTATATAGTGTATGGAGTAAACTTGTGTTCTTTTACTAAGGTGGCAAAGTACCCGCTTTCTGACCAAATCCTTAACTGGGAAATTTTGATTTCATTAGAATACAGATTTGACATCCCTTTTCTCCTAAGACATAAAAAACAAATATTGCACTTGGCTAAACACAATATTTTCTGTCATTTGTTTTTTTTTTTTAATTTAATTTTATTTTTTGACTTTACAATATTGTATTGGTTTTGCCATATATCAAAATGAATCCGCCACAGGTATACACGCGTTCCCCATCTCGAACCCTCCTCCCTCCCCATTTGAATATCATTTTTGTTACCCCTTACAAGATGAGCAATAGAATAAAATGATAGAACTTTTAAACAACAGCATTTTACATCAAATATTTCAGCTTAAAAGGTAGCAATGCTTAAAGAAACATCCTATGTCTATACAGAGTATCTCAGATTCTAATTACCTATTTACATATTCTATAGGTTGTACAAAGTCACCCTCAATTCAGAATATCGTGCATTATTGAGTTTGTGTTATGAGGCAGGCACTTGCTAGGTAAGGAAGGTACAAGAATACATAAGACAAGACCCCGAACTCGGTCTACAATTTGTTCTCATTTATCAGGATTTAGTTTCAATGGAAAACTTTGTAATTGCAAGTAAAAATGAATAAACTATTTTCAATCTGGTTTTTCAGGTCATTTGTACTTGGAATACAGAACAAAATCCTTGTTGCTTCATGGGAGAATGACTGTGTAAGAGTGAACCACAAAAGGTAAGCCAGTCTACAGGCTAGGGACTGCTCTGCACATCCCATCCCTGCTGGATGGAGGTAAACAAATTTTTTATTCTTTCATGCGATCGACATGGTGGTGTCTAAAAACCGGCAGAATGAGTTCTTTGAGTTGACCTCTCTGGTAGCAAGACTGGATTGTTTAAACTTGAAATGGATTTGACAACAGAGTTTTCCTTTCTAAACAAGCCATAGAATCTGTTTTATTTATAGTCAAGTGTGTTTTTTGTGTGTCTGGTTTTTTTATATGGTTTAATTTTGGTGATTTTTTGTTTATGACATGATTTTTTATTCTATCTGGGGTGTGTGTTCAACTTGTGAAGTTCAGCTTCTAAGTGTTGTTAGTGCAAGGCAAATACTTGTCTTGCTGTAAAATTAATTTGGTATTTTACGTTTATATTTTGGGTCTGAATTTCATGTTTTGTTAGCTAATTCACCTTGACTTCTAGTAACTTCCCATGAATATGCTACTTATGTATCTAGTGTTTGGAATACAGTGGTTCACAACGATAGACATCTTTAGTGACAAATTCCCAAGCATCAAGGACTAGATGTCTTTTAAACTCACTAGATGGGAACGTTTGCTTAGGCTTACCATGATACAGGGTCTTAAACATAGTAAGAGATTTCCGATATTAAGTATTCAAAACTGTCCAATCAATACACAACCATAGCTACAAATATCAACATACACTAATCTCCGTATCTGTCTTCAAACATAAAAAAAAAAGCTTTGCCTCTTTCAACTTTTCCTTGAACTGCTGATAATTTCCCCTTTCAACACTTGAGTGGGATCTTGTCTGACACTCAGAAATGAATTTTCTAAGGAGATACATGCTGACAAAGCAAAAGACTTATTGGATTTATCAATTTAAAAAAGATTTTAAAAGTAGGTGCTGCTTTTTGTGTCTTAAGAAATGTTTGCCTGACCTGAGCCCCCAAATTTTCTTCTGTGCTGTTTTATAGCATTAGCCTTCATATTTAGGTCTATGATATGTTTTGAGTTATTTTGTTCTGTGTGGTCTGAGGTAAAGTTTGAAGTTTGGGGGTTATTTTTTCTTCCTTTACATATGGATGATCAATTGCTCCAGGACCATTTGTTGAAAAGAATGTTCTTTTTACCCATTGATCATATATATGTGTGTCTAATTCTGAACAGTATTTTATTCCGTTGATATCTATGCTTATCCTTTTGTAAATGCTACACTGTCTGAAATGACTGAAGTTTGAGAACATGCTAAACAGAATTTTAAAGTTTCAGGCATATTGGAAATAAAATTTTAATGAAAAAAAAAAAGAAAAAAGACTTCATTGCAAAGGGGTGCCCATGCAGAAAACAGAAGGTAAGGGACCCAAGGAGAACTGCTCTATCTTACGGCTTACCCATCTCAGGGTTTATGGTAATGGGATGAGTTTTCAGGTTGTCTGTGCCCAATCATCTTTCTTGTGCCCATATGCGATCTGACTCAGGCTCCTTTCATGTTGCGTGTGGATCTCCCAGATAACATGGAATCCAGCACAAAGGTTTCTGGGAGATTGGCAGAACATATCATGGGCTTGTGTCTCCTCCCTCCGTTTGGCCCCTCCCAAATTATCCTGCCTTGTGGTAGCTTGTTAGTTCCATGTTCCTTATTGGGACCTCCTGTTGAGAAAGAACTCAAGCAAGCAGTTACTATCATGCCTGGCTGGCCAAGAAAGGTGGTTTCGGTCAATGGTTCCCAGTAGATCCATTCCTCACCAGTATGTGTCTCTGTAACCTATGTATTAAATGATACACATAATTACAAATCCACATGCAATTGTTAATAGCAAATATAGGGAAAACTTCATGTAGAAAAATTATGCATCATAGACACATTACAAATTTTAACTTTTGTTTTTAAAACTAGCTGGAGGATTTGCTGGCTTTTGTTTTCTCTCTTTTGTTTCTTTGTCCTTTGCCTATAATTATTTACACTGGTCATTGTCTTTTTAACCAATGAGTTTTTGTATATTCTGCTTCAGTATGGTCTCAGAACTTTGCTATCATTTACTGTGTATGATGTTAAAAGGAGGCATGCCAGTAAATCTTCTACATACCACCCATTCTTTCATCAGTATACTATCATTTGAATTTTTTCTTGATTATCATGAACAAACACCATGCTGACAGTGAATTTTCTTGATTTGCTCTATGGCAAAGAACTAAAAACTGCCATCTGGCCTGTGATAAAGGAATACTTCTTACCACCATGGAAATATTGGGCATCCATTAAATTATGACATTACCATCCAGTATTGGGCCAAAATAAAACAGCTGAACAACTAGTTTTAAAGAGGTTTGTGTTCCTGCAATGTGTGTATTTGAGCAGAGATCCTGAGTTATAGCTGGCATCCATGGATACACATATGGGTAGCTCTTGATAAATCTAAATCAGAAATCTACCTTCATAAATTAAGATATCATTTTCTTTATTGTATATCAAAGAATTCTTAATACTATATTAGCATTGTTATGTGACTCACATGCCCATAATCACTTTAGGAAAATTCAATAAAACTGGTCCTAGTTTCTTGAGCTAGACGTTTCAATTTATTATCTAACCTAACTAGTAAGCCAGATAAATAATTTAATCTCAATAGCATTCAATTCTTTTTCAATCCCATACTCTTTAGACTGTAGGCAGTTTAAATTAGCAAAACCCTGCCACTCTGAAAGAGTTCAACAAGGCTCTTCAGGATACTTTATCTAAATCTGTAGAAATCTATAGAACTAGAATCTAGAAGACTTGACTATGGCTATCTGGATGGCAGCTAGTTTTCCATTACAAGGAACCTATTTGGATGGTTAATTACCACATAATCATTCAAGGCAAGAACAGAGTTGGCCTTCAAGGAAGAAAGGACTCCTTTTGTTGCCAATAAAACATCATTAGGGCTTTGGAATTAGGAATGTACCAAGTCCCTGAAAAACTTCTCTTGTAATTCTCGGTCTCTTATCTGATAAATATCCAAATTTTCATGGAGGAGATCTGATGAAGCTGCAAATTGCATTTCAGCTTCCTTAGGGAACAAAATGGTACAGGTGTTTGCATAAAGTATTATAGCTCTGCTAATGTTATGAAGATTTTTTAGAATAGTTACAGGAATCCCCTATGGTTCAGACTGTTTATTATGCTAAGGATTTAGGGATTTAAATATGTCCTTCTTACTTTGACTTTTCAACCACCTCATTCTGCAGCCATGTATTTCTTTCTTTTTTTTTTAAAATTTTATTTTATTTTTAAACTTTACATAATTGTATTAGTTTTGCCAAATATCAAAATGAATTTCTTGACGAACCTCAAAGTTTTGCCTTCAACTGAGAATTTATTCTAGGTGGCGACAAGAATAGCATAGTTAGCCATCATACTGTTGCATGCTAGGCCTGTGTGCAATAGTTCAGTAGTTAAATGATTTGTGCTTGTCTAGCCCCAATTAGATCAAGGATCTGCTTCCAAATTTTACCTGTTTTCTTGAGCCTCACTTTTAACAGGCTTCTGACTAGTCAGGTCGTCTTAAATACACTCTAATCTAGAAAATGAATGTATAAAACTGTGACTGGGTGCCTCATAGGACTTACTGGAAAACTAGGGAATTAGGCTAAGGAAATAAGCAAAAAAAAAAGGAATGCTAAATGCCAAGAAACATATCCAAAATGCTACACAAAGAATGGGTAACTCTACTGTGGCTTCTGCTGCTTATCACTTGATATTCCCAAAAGGGTGACACCATTTGAAACAGTATCACTTTGTTGAACTGGAACAAATTTCCAAATAGCTTTTTGGTTTGAAGTATTTTTATACCCCTCCCTTTTCTACTACTTATGACACTTATGACCTTAATACGATATTAGAGTAAAAGGGAAAATAGTACTTTTGCATGGAGGGGAGGGGAGACAGAGACTTGTTTCAAATCTAATAACACAATGCTTAATTTCATCAAATACTATATTTTCCTAATGTTGTAATATTTTAATTTAACATAGAAAACAGTTATTTGAATGCAAGTTAACTGTTAAAATTTCCAAAGATTTCTTTTTATAATATATTTTAGGAATTACTTAAAGGGCCAGCTGATGTGTAAACACTTAAGCCTCTCATCTAACTGCCTGGAGGAAAGTTCTAATACTTTTATATTTATTATGGCACGCTTTTCAATATTTCACGAGAATCACCTAAAACTCCAGAGAAATCATATTCTTTATGGGTTCCATAAATGGTGTCATTTTTAAGAGCACAATTTCAAAAGGCACATATGAGAATATAGTGACATGACAAAATCTGTCTGGGATATTCAAACAGACACCTAAATCTCCAAGGGGCTGGGTAGAGGTCAACATTTATATAATATTTATAATGAAAAGCCCAAGAAACATCTTTCTACTCTTACATTTCATGTACATCACTACTTTATCCGCCATGAAGCTGACACTTTTATTAGCTGAGGTATTACTACTTCGAAACCAAACTCAAAATCAAGCTTTGTGGCTTAGAATCGAATACCCTGCAAAGACAATGAAACAAGTATATTTGAGGTTGTACACTGTTACATTTTGTTAAAATGTAAACTTTTGTTAAATTTTTGTTTAACTTTTGTTAAATTTTGTTTAACTTTTGTTAAAATTTTGTTAAAAGTAATTCAATATTCAAGTGACCTAGGCTAATTCTCTGAAAAAACATCAGTGATAATTAGTCATCTATTGCTAAATTATATACATCATTTGGACAAATTATCTTGTTATAAAGGGGAAACATTTTGGATAGCGTATTAATAGTGTGAATAATGGGTGTGTGTATATGCTTGCGTGTGTGTCTCAAGTCATGGTGGTAGAGTAAAAGCTGTGTTTGCTTAGAAGTGAGACAACATCAAGTTCTTGTCTTACCCTTGTGATCTAGACCTAGTAATCCTACATGTGTGTACACTAGTTCTCAACTATAAACTGTAGAGTATCCTTACTCATGAATATAATTTAAAAACTCAAACTATGCAAATATAATTTAATAGGGAGGAATCTGAATTAAAACTATATAATGGAAATTCTGACTTTAAGATCCACCTTAAGTATAAGCAGCAATGTACATCTCCTACTGTACCACATGGTCCAAAGGAGGTATTATTAACTGTTCTGTCTCTGCAAGCAAGTCTCAGTCTCACGGAAGCTTAGTTTCATTAACTTATTGAAGATATCTGTACACTGTTCAGATATTTACTATAAGGATACATTCAAATGTCAAATAACTTTAAATGCCATTGACCCCCAAAATTTGAGAGAGTAATTGAAATTAAAGTCAAGAAATAATTAAGGGAAAATGGCAATTTGGGGCAGATTCAAACTGTCTCTCCACAAAAACATCAAAAAAGTAAGGAAAATTCTGAGGTGCATCTTTGTCCAAATCTAGGAAACAGAGCTGCCAACAACCAAATGAGTTGTTAGCTGGGCTGGGGGTGGGAGAAGGGATGTTACAAGGAGGGAGGGCTGAATGAGTACCCCACACTCATTTTCTGTAAGCATTCAGATCAGATCAGATCAGTCGCTCAGTTGAGTCTGACTCTTTGCAACCCCATGAACTGCAGCATGCCAGGCCTCCCTGTCCATCACCAACTCCCGGAGTTCACTCAGACTCATGTCCATTGAGTCAGTGATGCCATCCAGCCATCTCATCCTCTGTCGTCCCCTTCTCCTCTTGCCCCCAATCCCTCCCAGCATCAGAGTCTTTTCCAATGAGTCAACTCTTCGCATGAGGGGGCCAAAGTACTGGAGTTTCAGCCCCAGCATCATTCCTTCCAAAGAAATCCCAGGGCTGATCTCCTTCAGAATGGACTGGTTGGATCTCCTTGCAGTCCAAGGGACTCTCAAGAGTCTTCTCCAACACCACAGTTCAAAAGCCTCAATTCTTCGGCGCTCAGCCTTCTTCATAGTCCAACTCTCACATCCATACATGACCACAGGAAAAACCATAGCCTTGACTAGACAGAGTTTTGTTGGCAAAGTAATGTCTCTGCTTTTGAATATGCTATCTAGGTTGGTCATAAGTTTCCTTCCAAGGAGTAAGTCTTTTAATTTCATGGCTGCAGTCACCATCTGCAGTGATTTTGGAGCCCAGAAAAATAAAGTCTTGACACTGTTTCCACTGTTTCCCCATCTATCTCCCATAAAGTGGTGGGACCAGATGTCATGATCTTTGTTTTCTGAATGTTGAGCTTTAAGCCAACTTTTTCACTCTCCTCTTTCACTTTCATCAAGAGGCTTTTGAGTTCCTCTTCATTTTCTGCCATAAGGGTGGTGTCATCTGCATATCTGAGGTTATTGATATTTCTCCCAGCAATCTTGATTCCAGCTTGTGTTTCTTCCAGCCCAGCGTTTCTCATGATGTACTCTGCATAGAAGTTAAATAAACAGGGTGACAATATACAGCCTTGACAAACTCCTTTTCCTATTTGGAACCAGTCTGTTGTTCCATGTCCAGTTCTAACTGTTGTTTCCTGACCTGCATACAAATTTCTCAAGAGGCAGATCAGGTGGTCTGGTATTCCCATCTCTTTCAGAATTTTCCACAGTATATTGTGATCCACACAGTCAAAGGCTTTGGCATAGTCAATAAAGCAGAAATAGCTGCTTTTCTGGAACTCTCTTGCTTTTTCCATGATCCAGCGGATGTTGGAAATTTGATCTCTGGTTCCTCTGCCTTTTCTAAAACCAGCTTGAACATCAGGAAGTTCACGGTTCACATATTGCTGAAGCCTGGCTTGGAGAATTTTGAGCATTACTTTACTAGCATGTGAGATGAGCGCAATTGTGCGGTAGTTTGAGCATTCTTTGGCATTGGAATGAAAACTGACCTTTTCCAGGCCTGTGGCCACTGCTGAGTTTTCCAAATTTGCTGGCATATTGAGTGCAGCACTTTCACAGCAACATCTTTCAGGATTTGGAATGGCTCAACTGGAATTCCTCAAATCCAAATCCTGTAAGCATTAAGTGCTATGAAATTAGAGGCTGAAAGTAGCGTACAACTCTGAGTGGACAACATTCCACTCAAGGATAGATCTTAAAATTGTTATGGGGAATTTTATGTTTGCTATCTTTTCATAAAGAGCCTGAGAGAATATGAAATGAATGTAAATAACCCAACATTTATTGAAGTTTGACACAGATTCAAAGACCATATGGTTTTTCTGGTAAATCTTACCAAATTTGAGAGGAAAACACCCAAAAGTAAGTATTATTTAAAAAAAAAATACAACAATACAAAACAATATGCCATCACCAAGTAGAACTTATACTAAGAATGCAAGCTTATCTTCATGTTCAAAAGTCAATGATAAGGTAAATTAATGGAGATCATGGTGGTAATAGAACACAGGAGAAGAAACATGTTACTGCAGACACAAATATATGGGAATATAAAAATGTTCATCATGAAACTAGTATCCTGAAAAGACACCCTAAGACTGCAACCTAGGCAACTTTGATGCTTCTTCTCAGGATATAGCTGTTGAGTATACACTGGATCAAAAAGGCAGAGAGGCTGGTAGGTTGCCACTGTCCATCAAAATGCCTGGGAGCCATCATAACCAGAAGAAAAGCTACTAAGATTCAAATTCCAGGAACAAATATCTATTTCCACACATATCAGAAGCAGGCTGCCTTATATAAAACAGACAAATGAACAATGTACCAATCAGCCTTTGAGAGGAAAAACTATGAAGGGCTGTGGCCAAATGCAGAGACCAGAAGTAAAAACTGAAACTTAAGTGAAAGATGACTGAAAAGTATTTTAATTGCAATCATCTTTTGAGCAATGCAAACTTTGTTAAATTGCTTATGAAATTTTTGGACTTTATATTTTGAAAAATTTTCTTAGCTTGAAAGCATACTAATCATAATATCAATATTAATTAATTACACTATACAGTGATGTTAAATGTTACTTGTTATGGTGTTCATAGATTTGATGAATCAATTCTAAGTCCAGAAATGGAAGAAAACCTAACACTGATTACTATCTTTCTAAAATATCCAGTTGATACATAGACTTATCTCTAAAATTAAAACATTTCTAAATATAGGCCAGTTAATCTCAGATACTAAGTTGGACTTGCTAAGAACAATTTTTGAAGTTGAAGTGACAAGACTGATCAGTGTTTACAGTAATTGAAAATCTCTAAAACTTATAAGGCAAGTATGTTATGTATATTTCTATGCATATATATGCATGGGACAAAGGTTTTATACTTGCCTTTTAAAGTAAGTTGAGGTCTTTTACTGCTTTCTCTATTTTCAGAAAAGGTTATGCTTTGTGAATAAATATATATATTCAATTACATGTATTAAACATATACATAATATGTTTTATATATGTACTTATAAATGCATTTTATATATATATATATACAATCTGCCCTCTAGTTATGACCTTCTTACCTTTTGGCACTTTATGTGAGTTTAATAGCTTTCAAATCATCATGAAAAATAAATGCAGCGTTCAGTATATAATGATTCTTTGGGACTAACTGCAATATTGAGAGACAGAATCCATTGCCTCCTATGGCAACCTCAGGATAAACCTCTATCCTGGTAAATATCATTGGTTCATACATATAGATTTGCATATAGATGCAATTTGATTATTGCCTTTCTAAATTTTAAATTTCCTTACTTCAGAAATACTTTCCCATTAGAAGTCAGGCTGATCTTAAGCTCAAAATCCAAGTATTCTCACCAACATCAAATACTTATCCTCTGATATTAACCTATTAACTCATAACAGACTCACTGAGCTCCAGATTATTAGACAAATCTTCTTCCCACGTTGTCACTCTGAAGGAATTTGTTTATTTTTAGATTTTGTTTTCCACATTGTGAGATTATATTCATTCCTGCTTCCAAAAGTAATGATAAGAAAAAAATCCCAAAATGCAGCATTGAGATAAGTAATAAAGGATATTGCATGTCTAAAGACATTGACTATTTTACTTAATCTTAAAAGCAGTGAGTCTTTAATGTACTTAGTTAGAGGGTCAGCAGCATATGAATTCTTTGCAACCATTGTTGACTGATTATCAAAAGAGGGGTGAGAAGAAAGAAGTCTTCTATTATAATAATCTAAACCCATTCTGACTGTGTTTCCCACTGATAAAAATGTAGTATCATATTTCAGAGTAATAAGAACATAAAACTAAATATTATCACCCAGTGGCACATGGCTTTGACAAGCCAGAAGAAAGTCTCCAGTGTGGCTAAATGGTGTTAAGTTTAAAAAAGTATCAGTCTTCTTAGAGCTGCAAAGATTCCTTACATTAATAACTGTGAGGTCTATCAGCCAACATCCTAAATTGTGGAAAAGAAATATAATTTGTAAAATGATGAATGCTCCAAAATAAATGTGCTCAGCTTTTTTTTATAATTGTGAAGTACCGTTCACCTCCTTGAATTTCTTTATGCCTCTGTTCTTACCTGTCTGCAGACCAGATATCTAGTGCAATTAGTACTCTTTGAATATCATTGTTTTGACACTGATGGGATATGTATACTCTCTGCATCTCATATTCACAACTACTTTGTTAAACCTATTTGCTAAATAAGGAGAAAGGTCAAGAAAGCTTTTGCATTACACCTTAAGTCCAATAGCTGATGGCTATCCATCACCTCCTTTTTGAAAGTCTGTTAGCCAAAGTAGTGCATAATCATAAGTTGTTCAAAGTGTTACGTATATATTTCCAAAAACTCATCAGAAAGCCTATAATGCCTCCATATGCCTTTCCGCGTGTGTTATGTATGCTTCAGTATTAATACGCTATGAGAGCAGCATATGGTTCTTTGATGGAATGTAATGGAAAATGACAGACTGTTTGAAGATGCTCTACCACCAATTTCATGAATAATGTATTCGTGTAACAGGTATAATCAGTGTCATTTAAAGCCTGCAGCCTCCAGAGAGACAAGAGCAGCATGCAGAAGAACTGATTGTCTGTTTCGATGTTTTAAATGGGAATTTTATTTTAAATATCACTCTTTTCTTTTGAAGCCAGTTTATACACTTCTACACAGAAATAACAATAAATACTTGCAGTATTTTAATCATTGGTGTTAAACCTGATTGAAATGCAGGAAATAAGGGCAATTTTTAAATGCTTAAAGGAACACACTTTACATACTTAAAAGAATATGAAACTTTATTACTCAAAATTTACTAGGATAAGAAATACCTCAGAATGAGTTAATGATATTAGAATCCTGAAGATATAATACTTAATAGCAGGTACTAATCTGTTAGAATAAACTTTCCATATAAAATACAGCATAACTCTAATTTATTAATAGACATTTTCCCATTGATTCCAAAAAACACCCTTCAGGAATCTCCTGAAATTAGTGTGGTTAGATATTTGAATAGAGTAGGTAATTCTTAATTTAAATTTGGTTAACATGAATCATTGCTCTAAAAATGAGACAAATAACATAAGCCCTACAGCAAGCTATGTGCTAGCTAAAGTAGCCCTGATAGTAACTACAGGTTTTTATTTTTACTATTTTTTTAGAAGAAAGAAAGAATTGACTATTATTAGTGGATATGCTGGTAATTTATAAAATTAATCCCTTGGGATAAGAATCACTGCATTCTCATTTCCAGATGTCCCCACAATGCATACACAGATTTGTATATATTTTGCTATACAAATATTCCATTAAATCACATGAATATAAAGGTAAACACATTTTTTAAATAGGAAACTCATACTTTCTCTGCATGCTAATAGCTAAGTGGTTAGGATGGCAACTTTCAGTATTGACATGTGGCCTAAAAAAGCAATAACATCATACTTATTGTTTCAAAAGGCATATGTTAACAACTAACAAAATCATTTAAAAAAACGTGTTATGGTAATCATTTAGATCAGTTCCACAAAAGGACATTTTCCACCAGATGTCCTAACTTTTATAATTTAACATTGGTAATAGATAACAGGAAACACTGCATATGAGGCTTTGCATGGATCTTCTAGTCTGTCTCGTCCACATAAATGTCATCCCCTTCAAGTATGTCTGGAAACAGACAATTTATATGAACATTTTCAGTGACAGTTGCTTCAAAGCCACTGAGTCTGTGGCAATCAGAGCAGCAATAGGAAACCAATATATCTTTTACTTTCCACATCCGCTTGCAATGATTTTTCCTTACCTACTGCATGATACAATGCATCAGATTTACCATTCATTGAATAAATAGCATTTTACTACCTCATGAAATCCAGTGCTAAAAGTGAGAGACAAAAATCAAAATATCAATAGGAATCAGGTTGTTCCTCATCTAAACTATAACCTATTCCTCACAATCAAGTTCAATTTCCAAATTCACATGCCACCCAAATTTGAGAGGCCACCTTGCCTGGCTATATCTGCTTCTCTACAGCCCAATTGTCTTTTTATTGTTGAGGCTACTAGGAAAAAAATCTGAAGGAAAGAATGAATGGGTCTAGGATTGGTGATGCTTTGACTATCATTGTAACATACTAGGGAATACATCTCCATTTAGTGTTTACTGGGTAAATTGATTCATTCATTTTATTCAAGCATTTTATTGCTTAATAGTTATTGAATTCTGGACATACGGATAAAATAGCAAAACATACATGTATTTTTTTTACCATAGAGTTTAGTGTTGATTATCAACTATAAATTCAATTAATACTGGATGAAATATTGTACAGGGAGCTTTGGAAAAATTTGTTTACACAAAGTAAATAGAAACATGATGGTAGATATTTTCAAATGTTGATTTCATGGAAAAAAGTAGATGCAGAAACTTGCTGCATTTCTATTGAAATAGTAAAATAAATGGTGGTAGGCAATAAATTGTATTTTTTGTTGAAAAACAATTTAAATTTGTAAAAATTTCCTACAAAATAAATTTGTTAAAAAGTATATGTTGGTTACAAGGACATATTCAAATTTTCCATGTTTCATAAGTTTTTTTCCCTAATTTTATTTTATTTTTAAACTTTACATAATTGTATTAGTTTTGCCAAATATCAAGATGAATCCGCCACAGGTATACATGTGTTTCCCATCCTGAACCCTCCTCCCTCCTCCCTCCCCATACCATCCCTCTGGGTCGTCCCAGTGCACTAGCCCCAAGCATCCAGTATCGTGCATCGAACCTGGACTGGCAACTCGTTTCTTACATGATATTTTACATGTTTCAATGCCATTCTCCCAAATCTTCCCACCCTCTCCCTCTCCCACAGAGTCCATAAGACTGTTCTATACATCAGTGTCTCTTTTGCTGTCTCGTACACCGGGTTATTGTTACCATCTTTCTAAATTCCATATATATGCGTTAGTATACTATATTTATGTTTTTCCTTCTGGCTTACTTCACTCTGTATAATATGCTCCAGTTTCATCCACCTCATTAGAACTGATTCAAATGTATTCTTTTTAATGGCTGAGTAATACTCCATTGTGTATATGTACCACTGCTTTCTTATCCATTCATCTGCTGATGGACATCTAGGTTGCTTCCATGTCCTGGCTATTATAAACAGTGCTGCAATGAACACTGGGGTACACGTGTCTCTTTCCCTTCTGGTTTCCTCAGTGTGTATGCCCAGCAGTGGGATTGCTGGATCATAAGGCAGTTCTATTTCCAGTTTTTTAAGGAATCTCCACACTGTTCTCCATAGTGGCTGTACTAGTTTGCATTCCCACCAACAGTGTAAGAGGGTTCCCTTTTCTAATTTTAGCCATAGAAGATCACAAGTACTTCAAATTCTGATGTGCTTTCCAGAAATTATTTTTACATGTGCCATCTTTTTGTTCTTGTCTACATTAGTTTTCAAAAAAAGTATGTTAACTTGTATGTTTGAAGTTAAGTAATAGAGTCTCAAAGCAGTGCTTTGTTGAAGAAAGTAGGGAAAACCACTAGACCATTTAGGTATGACCTAAGTCAAATCCCTTATGATTATACAGTGGAAGTGAGAAATAGATTTAAGGGCCTAAATCTGATAGAGTGCCTGATGAACTATGGAATGAGGTTCATGACATTGTACAGGAGACAGGGAACAAGACCATGCCCATGGAAAAGAAATGCAAAAAAGCAAAATGGCTGTCTGGGGAGGCCTTACAAATAGCTGTGAAAAGAAGAGAAGCGAAAAGCAAAGGAAAGATATAAGCATCTGAATGCAGAGTTCCAAAGAATAGCAAGAAGAGATAAGAAAGCCTTCCTCAGCGATCAATGCAAAGAAATAGAGGAAAACAACAGAATGGGAAAGACTAGAGATCTCTTCAAGAAAATTAGAGACACCAAGGGAACAATTCATGCAAAGATGGGCTGGATAAAGGACAGAAATGGTATGGACCTAAAAGACGCAGAAGATAGTAAGAAGAGGTGGCAAGAATACACAGAACTGTACAAGAAAGATCTTCACGATCCAGATAATCATGATGGTGTGATCACTGACCTAGAGCCAGACATGCTGGAATGTGAAGTCAAGTGGGCCTTAGAAAGCATCACTACAAACAAAGCTAGTGGAGGTGATAGCATTCCAGTTGAGCTATTTCAAATCCTGAAAAATGATGCTGCAAAAGTGCTGCACTCAATATGCCAGCAAATTTGGAAAACTCAGCAGTGGCCACAGGACTGGAAAAGGTCAGTTTTCATTCCAACCCCAAAGAAAGGAAATGCCAAACAATGCTCAAACTACCACACAATTGCACTCATTTCACATGCTAGTAAAGTAATGCTCAAAATTCTCCAAGCCAGGCTTCAGCAGTACGGGAATCGTGAACTTCCTGATGTTCAAGCTGGTTTTAGAAAAGGCAGAGGAACCAGAGATCAAATTGCCAACATCTGCTGGATCATGGAAAAAGCAAGAGAATTCCAGAAAAACATCTATTTCTACTTTATTGACTATGCCAAAGCCTTTGACTGTGTGGATCACAATAAACTGTGGAAAATTCTGAAAGAGATGGGGATACCAGACCACCTGACCTGCCTCTTGAGAAACCTATATGCAGGTCAGAAAGCAACAGTTAGAACTGGACATGGAACAACAGACTGGTTCCAAATAGGAAAAGGAGTTCATCAAGGCTGTATATTGTCACCCTGGTTAATTAACATATATGCAGAATACATCATGAGAAACGCTGGACTGGAAAAAACACAAGCTAAAATCAAGATTGCCAGGAGAAATATCAATAACCTCAGATATGCAGATGATACCACCCTTATGGCAGAAAGTAAAGAGGAACTGAAAAGCCTCTTGATGAAAGTGAAAGAGGAGAGTGAAAATGTTGGCTTAAAACTCAACATTCAGAAAACGAAGATCCCACCACTTCATGGGAAATAGAAGGGGAAACAGTGGAAACAGTGTCAGACTTTATTTTTCTGGGCTCCAAAATCACTGCAGATGGTGACTGCAGCCATGAAATTAAAAGACGCTTACTCCTTGGAAGGAAAGTTATGACCAAACTAGATAGCATATTCAAAAGCAGAGACATTACTTTGCCAACAAAAGTTCGTCTAGTCAAGGCTATGGTTTTTCCTGTGGTCATGTATGGATGTGAGAGTTGGACTGTGAAGAAAGCTGAGTGCTGAAGAATTGATGCTTTTGAACTGTGGTGTTGGAGAAGACTCTTGAGAGTCCCTTGGACTGCAAGGAGATCCAACCAGTCCATTCTGAAGGAGATCAGCCCTGGGATTTCTTTGGAAGGAATGATGCTGGGGCTGAAACTCCAGTACTTTGGCCCCCTCATGCGAAGAGTTGACTCATTGGAAAAGACTCTGATGCTGGGAGGGATTGGGGGCAGGAGGAGAAGGGGACAACAGAGGATGAGATGGCTGGATGGCATCACTGACTCGATGGACGTGAGTCTGGGTGAATTCTGGGAGTTGGTGATGGACAGGGAGGCCTGGCGTGCTGCGATTCATGGGGTCATAAAGAGTCGGACACGACTGAGTAACTGAACTGATTGAACTGAACTGAACTGAAACTTTGATTTAAACTGACTTCAGTACAGTCATGCTCTTCCAATAATTGATTGGTTTGGCTTTTACAAAGTCAATTTTATAATTTAGAATCTCATTTATCTTTAGAGATTTTGGACTAAATAATCTCTAAGCAATATAATTATAAAATAAACATTTTAAATGGTAAATTTTGCTCCTAAAGTTTATTGAATTCAGTATTAGCCTTGTATCTTCCATTTTCTCCAACGTGTTTCTATTCTCTTGGGTATCTTCTGAGATTATGAAAATAAGACAATTGTCAGTACTACTGACGTGGAATTGACTTATTTTAGTGATTCTCTGCATAAAGTCACAGAGAAGGCAGTGGCACCCCACTCTAGTACTCTTACCTGGAAAATCCCATGGATGGAGGAGCCTGGTGGGCTGCAGTCCATGAGGTCGCTAGGAGTTGGACACGACTGAGCGACTTCACTTTCCCTTTTCATTTTCATGCATTGGAGAAGGAAATGGCAACCCACTCCAGTGTTCTCGCCTGGAGAATCCCAGGGATGGGCGAGCCTGCTGGGCTGTCGTCCATGGGGTCACACAGAGTCGGACAGGACTGAAGTGACTTAGCAGCAGCAGCAGCAGCAGCAGCAGCATAAAGTCAAAATATGTTGGAGTCATTGAGCACAATGTCCTAAGAATCGTAAATGAACCAATTGATGTTGCTATTATTTAGCAAGTTTAGTTTGGGTAAGAGTGTTTAAAGACAGAAGTATTATGTTTGACCCTTCAAGTGGTGTTTTTTATATATTTCTCCTTATTGTTGAGGAGAGAATCTTTGCATTAAATCCTAGAGCTAGGAAAAAACTGCCAAGAAAAATATGACTTAAAAATTGAATGATTAAAACAATCGAGCAAAATTAAGATAGGACATCAGGAGGACAATGGGTGCTTCATAACCCCCTTAGAGCTGTGTTAAGTACACTCACTACTCCAGAGTCTAAGCTTACACTGAGATTGAGCCCTACTATTAACAGATAAACCTATATATCTCCATAACTGGTACAAAATTTGAAAATTGAATACTGACCTGTGGTACCTAGGCTTTCTCCAGAAAATCCATTACAGTGTTAGTCTAGATAAGCTAAAGTTAAGACATCATCTAGTGGTTAGCTAGACTCAAATATCTGAGATTTTAAAAGGATGGCAAAACTTGTTTCAGGTTCTAAATTGGTAGCCACTTTATTCACTTAAAAAAAAAAAAGCAGTCGTATTAATACATTACTGAGCAATCAGTACATTAAAATGTCCATAGAAAAAGTGATCATCATTTTCAAAGTACTGCATATAAGCAAGTTAAGACAACGTATTAAGGATGAAGCTTTATTAAAATTGACTGAATTTTTTAAATTTGTGTCTTGATCTTATATATTTAGTGAAGCAAAATAAAATGCATCTGGTAATAATCAAAACCTGAAAAATCTGGCTGAGCAAAGCTGTTATATATAGCTGTGTCATAATGCTACTAGATGGGCTGAAGGGAAAGTTAGATTTGTAGAAATATGACTCAGTGTTGTAAATACATGGACTTACCTCTTGACATGACATGCCCTAAAAATTAAAACTGATGGGAAAAAAGACTCTATCCTTAAGTACAGGTGAGATGACTGAATCTCAGAGAAGGTAAGTCACTTAACCAAGGTAACACAAGTGGCTAGTAGTAGGTCAGATTAGAACCTTCAAAATATTCAGGAGAATTTTAGCAAAAAACTTAACATGAGCAAATACCAGGGTCTCAGTTCTTTTGTGTAGTTAATGTAGTAAGCCTCAGGATTTTCTGAAAGGGGAAATATATTGATACCTTTCAATTATTTTCTTTAACTTATCAACAAACTACTGGGATATTTTCTCCCAACATTAAGTTGTTCTTTTTTTTTTTTTTTAAATCTAATATGCATCTTTCCATCTTGCTCAGACAAGACCTTCTCTTAGTTTACTTTGGCCCTTTGCAAAAAATTTAATCATCTCCTCCCTTTAATCTTTTAAATCTCATGTCCAATCTTTGCTTTGACATCATCCATATCTACTCTTTTCTGTGCTCAGTCATGTCCAGCTCTATGGGACCTCATTGACTATAGCCCACCAGGTACCTCTGTCCATGAAATTTCCCAGGCAAGTAAACTGGAGTGGATTGTCATGCCCTTCTCCAGGGGATTTTTGTGACCCAGGGATTGAGCCTGGGTCTTCTGCATTGCAGGTGGATTCGTAACTGCTGAGCCACTGGGAAGCTGACTCTTTCCTTAGTGAATAGGAAAATGAATAAACAGATGTATGTTGCTGCTGCTGCTCCTAAGTCACTTCAGTCATGTCTGACTCTGTGCGACCCCAGAGATGGCAGCCCACCAGGCTCCCCCATCCCTGGGATTTTCCAGGCAAGAACACTGGAGTGGGTTGCCATTTCCTTCTCCAATGCATGAAAGTGAAAAGTGAAGGTGAAGTCACTCAGTCATGTCCGACTCCTAGCGACCCCATGGACTGCAGCCTACCAGGCTCCTCCATCCATGGGATTTTCCAGGCAAGAGTACTGGAGTGGGGTGCAATTGCCTTCTCTGAAACAGATGTATAGAGATTGTTTATTTAAGAATGAAGCTCAGGAAAGCATTCATGAGGTTTAGAGCCAGTGAAGTTGTCAGGTTGAAGGGGAATGTCACAAATGAGAAGAAACTGGGTGTTTAAAGAACACACAGACATATCTTTTAAAATTGGCTTTGTTCATTAAAAAATGCATTTAATTGTACAGTTCAGTGAGTTTCAACAAATATATACATCCATGTGTCCACAACCATAATCACGGTATTAAACAGTTCTATCAACACAAAACTTCTTTTGTTTGAAGTCATTTTGATACTACCTTCAGCCTCAGCAAAAACTGATCTATTTCTGTCACCAGAGATTAGATGTCTTCTCTAGAGATAAATATAAAATTTATGGTGCTAAATATACTGTGTATATGACTACTTTTACTCAGCACAATGTTTTATAAATTCATCTACATTGTTGCATATATCAATAGTCTGTTATTTATTGCTGAATGGTATTTTATTATATGGAAGTGTCACATTCTGTTTATTGCTCATTCAATAATTTTTGAATTGGTTAGTAGTTTGGGGATACTATCTTATGGCTTGTTTTGATCTTAGTAGTGCCTTTCAGGTGTCAGAATTTGTGACTTTTAAGGAATTTTTCTTAATTTTTCCTGTCCATGTTTCATGTATTCTACCTTAAAAAAAAAAAAAAAAAAAACCTTTGATTTTCCCTAAATTCTCAAGAATTTTCCAGAAACTTAGATTTAAACCACAATTCCAAGAAACTGATAGATCTTTCCAAGCTAAATAAATTTAAAAAGCAAGAAATATAATCAAACTTTTGAAAATTTTAAATAAAATGTTGAAGGAAGCTGGAGAAAGAATAAACATTCTATACAGAGGATATTGAAAGTGATCATAGTTTTAACTACCAGGGATCAGTGGAGGAATGTATTCAAATAATAAAAATTGATAAAGTAAACCCAGGTCTCTATAATGTCTAAAGAGATCTTCTAGAAATGCAGGGAAAATACTTTATCTCACACACATACTGGAAAAATTCATTCCATTTGAACTTTGAAAAAATAGTATACAAATGCAAAATGTGCCATTTTTTTTTTTCACACTTCAGCTCCTTCTCTTGAGTTTTTATCTTTCATCTGCTCATGGGAAAATAAGAATGGCTTTCTCTCATATATACAGTCTGATTCCATGTCACATGGAAACCCTCACTGACCACAGAATAATTTTCTGTATTCCTCTCTACCACAGCATCCTGATCATTCCTAAATAGCTGTCCCATTAGCTCTCATATGTTCAAACCTTGGTAAATTCCTTTCTTCCTCATTAGTGTTCAAACTCCATTTTACCATTTATATATGATATGACCTTGAGCAAGTTGTTTAACCTGCCTGTGACATAGCCTTCATCAAAAAAGTTGAACTTTAATAATAATTATATTTCTGAGAATTCATATGAAGGGAATGGTTTAATGGGAAAAAATTAAATCATTGCCCAGCCCATTTAATAGTTCAATAGTTATTAGATGGTACCATTATGGTTATTAATATTATTAAATAAAATGTTCCATGGGAACAGACCCTATTCAAGACTGTACTTATGCTTGATTAGCACAAATATTTGGTTAAGTGAATATACATTAGACAACTTAACTTTAAATGAAAGAAATATGTATTCAAACATTATTTGCAGCAATTCTATTTTAAAAAACATATATGTAAGGTTGCAGTGAAATTGCTATTCAAATACGAATGCCAGTTTTGTAAAATACTATGAAACTTTCAGAAAACATATTGCCATTTGGTCCCAACTCTTTGAAATAGTATTTTTAATCTGGGAACTTGAGAGAAATCTAGTATATAGAAAGTATATGTGTTTATACGGTTTTATATATTGGATGAGAGAAATATATATATTGCATATCTTTGCAGAGATAAGCATATTTGTCCCATTTATCATACAGAATCTATATGGTAAATACAATATCAAATAATAGAATAATCCACTTGGAATGATTGTCTGGTCATTATATTTGATGGTTAACGAGGCTATGAATTATCAAGTACATGGTAAATAATGTAAGAGTTAGTTTGAAAGAAACAATATGAACTTCTGGTCACTGGACAATTAAAATTTAACATGGACAAAAGTATCATATTTAAAAAATATAAACAAATATATCAAAAACACTACAGTATTTCAGAGAAGGGTGTCATAATTTTATCCCATTTTAGTATCTTTGCATTTCAGTATAGAAGTGAATAAGCATATTATTTTAATCAAACAACCTGTTAACAACCTGTAATGTTTTTCAAAGCTATAAATTGACAACTGATCAATTTTTCATAAATGATGATACATCAGAAAGACCTAATTGATTCCTGAATTTGCCTCATGTGTTTGCTCTTTGAGTTTATTAGGCAAAAATAAAAATAAGCATTCTGTTTAAAATGGAAACTGTGTCATGAGGAAATTTGCTGGCATTTGGTGTATTTTGTCGGCTCTACTCACTGCTTCCTTTGTTTTTGATTGATGGCTATGTCTCAACTTCCATTTTCTTGATTTTCCTTTTTACTGACTCTGTAACGGATTTAGCCTCAAGGGTCTGTTTTGACAGTGAAATTTGCATATTCCCTGACCACTGCTGATTTGACTTTAGATTGTTTCTGCATTTGAATCCTTGCACTTCCTTTATAAGGACACTGAAGTTATAAATATAGAATGTATTTATTATAGACATATATATTAAAGGCAAGTAAATTAAAATCACAACTAGTCATGTTGAATACTTATATAAATTTCTTCCAGTTTTTATTAAAGAAACAAACTTTTATGTAGTCAATAGCTAAATATTCCTATTCAGCATGTTGCACTTATGAAAATGGAATTACTTTCTGATGCCATTAATATCTTAAAACTTTTTTAATCTTACAGTGTATCTCATATGTACATAACATATTGAGATTATTTTTACCTGATATCTTTATACATTGTAATTAGTAAACATCATGACACAGATGAAAGAGTTTTTAAATGTGTGATTATGCTCATAGAGGCTATTTATAAGGGGACTGCAGGAATATCATTCTGTCAAAAGTCCTTGATATCTATGTCCAAATTCCTCCTTTTCATAATATTTATTCCCATTTATTTTTGAAAACATGTTTCCAAATACTAAGTATTAGTTTAAGAATTAGTTTTTGTAAAACTGTTATAACTTTAATCTTAGTATCTATAAATGAGTTCTTCTTTAGGATGGCAAACTTTTAAATCTCAAATTTTATATGAATTTTACCTAGCTCATACACTGTTTCTTAAATTATGTTTGTTATTTTGTCACAAGAATGTTGAAGGCTTTCATTTAGTCAAATATAATTTCTTAGTGATGGTTTTATTGTGGTCATATATAGAAAAATTTCACAATCCCAGGAATAACTAAGTATTAAAATACTTTCTAGAATTTTATGACTTCATTTTATATGATTATAACTTTAATCCGAGTAATATTATCTCAAGATAGTATTTATGTTAAATCATATTTAATTTTAAATCTAAGTATTATACCAAATATTTGAGTTTATTTAGTAACAAAAGCCTTCATTCTCCAATGATTTAATTCTATATTTTTCCCTTCAAGTGTATCTACTCACATCCATTATTTTATTGATCTTTTGCCCTATTAATAGTTTTACACATAAGTATATATATTTATGTAATATATATTATAATATGACAAATTTCTCATTTATGTTCCCTCTTTACAAAATTCTTTCTCACCTATTACATTTGAAATACCACTTTTCCATTAGAGTCTTTACTTTCAGAAAATTAGAAACATAGAATAGTTAGATAATCTGTAAATTCAGTTATTATAATCTTCAAATTTAGTCTTATATTTATTTGCAAAATTTGAAGGTGTTCCTTTAATGATATATTTTCAAAAGTATTTCAATTAAAATCAAATCTGATTTTCTCTGACAAAGGGGTTCTCAGGTTACCCAGAAGTACAAATTATTAGAATCACTGTTTTTAAAAAGAAGACATTTTTACTGTTTTAGGGCAATATTAAACATTTTGATAAAGTTCAGGGGACAGATCATTGAAAAACAGACACTGCAGAAATGAAAATTGTTATATGTCTTTAATTATTGTAATATGTGTGGTGAAATGGCTAGCATCCAGAAGACATCTATTCACAACTACGGAGTCAGTAAACAGAATCTTAAACAGATTGTCACGTTATTTAATTATTTGTGGATAAAAATTAACTTGTAATTCATTACTATGAATGTAATTAAACTCTTTTTGTCCCTTAAAATGCTTGAGGGAAATTGAGATTGCAAAAACTTAGTGTCTAGAATAAATTACATCCTGGAGTGCCCATGATTTTCACTGAAACTTGAAGTTATTCATTATGGCATTTTATAATTACTTATATAATTCCATATTAAATTTAAGTTGTCAATTTGAAGCCTGGCAGCAAGCAAACATAAAGAATTGAAAGACAAAGCTTTAAGCCGTATTTATGTCATTTTTTTCCCCTTTGTTTTATGTGTGGAAGGTTAGGCTGGTGCCTACTTAAGCGTAGTAGTGAAAATCAATAGAAAATTAGAAAATTAAAGAGGTATGTGAAAGAACTGGAAGAGTCATAAAAACAGGGGAAGTGATCTCATGTCACATGTTATTTTACCACCATGAAAAAATACTCAATAACTTGGAAAAATAATCCAAAGGTATATCCTGAATTACTTCTCCCCTCATGGAAAAAATGAACTACCATATTCCATAAATCAGTAGACAAAATTTTTAAAATAAACTATATTCCATATTATTCAGTTGAAAGAACTAAGAACCAAGAAGGTCAGAATTTCTTTTTGAGTTGTATCAGTTCAGTTCAGTCGCTCAGTCGTGTCCGACTCTTTGCGACCCCATGAATCGCGGCACGCCAGGCCTCCCTGTCCATCACCAACTCTCGGAGTTCACTCAGACTCACGTCCATCGAGTCAGTGATACCATCCAGCCATCTCATCCTCTGTCGCTCCCTTCTCCTCCTTCCCCCAATCCCTCCCAGAATCAGAGTCTTTTCCAATGAGTCAACTCTTCGCGTGAGGTGGCCAAACTACTGGACTTTCAGCTTTAGCATCATTCCTTCCAAAGAAATCCCAGGGCTGATCTCCTTCAGAATGGACTGGTTGGATCTCCTTGCAGTCCAAGGGACTCTCAAGAGTCTTTTCCAACACCACAGTTCAAAAGCCTCAATTCTTCAGCACTCAGCTCTCTTCACAGTCCAACTCTCACATCCATACATGACCACAGGAAAAACCATAGCCTTGACTAGACGGACTTTTGTTGGCAAAGTAATGTCTCTGCTTTTCAATATGCTATGTAGGTTGGTCATAACTTTCCTTCCAAGGAGTAAGCGTCTTTTAATTTCATGGCTGCAGTCACCATCTGCAGTGATTTTGGAGCCCAAAAAAATAAAGTCTGACACTGTTTCCACTGTTTCCCCATCTATTTCCCATGCAATGATGGGACCAGATGCCATGATCTTCGTTTTCTGAATGTTGAGTTTTAAGCCAACATTTTCACTCTCCTCTTTCACTTTCATCAAGAAGCTTTTTAGTTCCTCTTCACTTTCTGCCATAAGGGTGGTGTCATCTGCATATCTGAGGTTATTGATATTTCTCCTGGCAATCTTGATTCCAGCTTGTGTTTCTTCCAGCCCAGCGTTTCTCATGATGTACTATGCATAGAAGTTAAATAAGCAGGGTGACAATATACAGCCTTGACGTACTCCTTTTCCTATTTGGAACCAATCTGTTGTTCCATGTCCAGTTCTAACTGTTGCTTCCTGACCTGAATATAGGCTTCTCAAGAGGCAGGTCAGGTGGTCTGGTATTCCTATCTCTTTCAGAATTTTCCACAGTTTATTGTGATCCACACAGTCAAAGGCTTTGGCATAGTCAATAAAGCAGAAATAGATGTTTTTCTATTTCTATTTTCTATTGGGTTGTATAGACAGTAGCTAAACAAGGAGATTCCAAGTTCTCTTAATTCTGAGTTTTCTGTGATCAGGGAATGTGATCATGCAGATAAGAGCAAATTCTTAATTAGCAGAGCATCTTTCAGTTCAATTCAGTTACTCATTCATGTCAACTCATTATGACCCCATGGATTGCATGCCAGCCTTCCCTTCCATCACCAACTCCCGGAGCTTTCTCAAACTCATATCCATCGAGTTGGTGATGCCATCCAATGATCTCACCCTCTGCCATTCCCTTCTCTTCCCACCTTCAATCTTTCCCAGCACCAGGGTCCTTTCCAGTGAGTCAGTTCTTTGTATCAGGTGGCCAAAGTATTGGAGCTTCAGCATTAGTCTTTCCAATGGATATTCAGGACTGATTTCCTTTAGGATGGACTGGTTGTATCTCCTTGCAGTCCAAGGGACTCTCAAGAGTCTTTTCCAACACCACAGTTCAAAAGATCAGTTCTCCGGTGCTCAGCTTTCTTTATAATCCAACTCTCACATCCATACATGACTACTAGAAAAACCATAGCTTTGACTAGACGAATCTTTGTTGCCAAAGTAATGTCTCTGCTTTTGAATATGCTGTCTAGGTTGATGATAGCTTTTCTTCCAATGAGCAAGCATCTTTTAATTTCGTGAATGCAGTCACCAGCTGCAGTGATTTTGGAGCCCAAGAAAATAAAGTCTGTCCTGTTTCCACTGTTTCCCCACCTATTTGCCATGAAGTAATGGTACCAGATGCCGTGATCTTAGTTTTCTGAGTGTTGAGTTTTAAGCCAACTTTTTCACTCTCCTCTCTCACTTTCATCCAGAGGCTCTTTAGTCCTTTACTTTCTGCCATTAAGCAACAACTATAAGTGAAGTATTTATATTCAATATGAAAAATTGTTATAGCTCTTTTTTTTTCATGTAAACCTAGAATTAGCCTGCATAGTTTCACAGATAGTCCCTTTTGTGTCATGAATCTGGTCTTGAATAACTAACCATCAGATTGAGATTCTCTTAATGCTGCCTTTCTTTTCTTTAATTTAAAAAGCAAGTGAAAAAAAAAAAAGCAAGTGAAATCTCCATAGACATAAAATTCTGTATTTCTTGATTTCTTATTCTAAAGTAATTGTTTTGTTAAAAATAAATCAGCTGCTTCTAAAATAGTTAGAATATACTTCAAATATCCCAAATGATTTTAAAATAATATAATGAACAGTTACCTATCCCTCAGCAATCTAAACAAATAGAATATTTAAGATATAGTTGAGTGTGGTGTAACCCTCCTTATTAAGAGATGACTCTGTTTTCTGGATCTGGACTTCCTTTACATGATTTATGTCCTTACTAAATTTTTCTCCAAGCAATGTAAAGTATGTTTCCTTAGTGGTCAAATTTAATCTTGTTCTGTGTAAATTTTCAACTTTCTTTTCTATTTTAACTTTATATTCCTGAATACTTACCATGTTAGTAGTTCTAGCAATAGCTCATTTGTTTTTAATGTTATATTTTTTATTATTATGAGCATACAATTAAAATTTGCAATTTCTTTGAAGGACATTTAGGACACTTAGACTTTTTTAATATTAAAAATAATGTTAAGAGCAATCTTGCAATTATTTTGTTATCTGGTCACATATGCAAGAATTGCTCCAGGTGTATACCTAGAAATGCAATAGCTGGATGACTGGTTATGCACATTCTCAAATTTAATAGTGATTGTAATAGTCACCCCACTGGTTTTACCAGATTACATGATCAATACACAGCCTTGAGCATAAGGAGAATTAACAAATCTTTTTTGCTTATCTGATATATGTGTAAGGATCTTTTTTTTTGGTTTAATATTTATTTCTCTGATCATTAATGAGAAAAGTAAACTTTTCATGTTTCCTTGTGTTTTGTATTTTCTATTTGCTTTTTTCATGTCTTTTGTTAGTTTCTTTGAAGTTATTTTCCACATACTTTTCAAAAACTCTATAAAAGAAATCAAACATAGTTATATAATACATAATTTTAAAAATCCTAGCAAAGTTTAATTATCAATATTTTCCATTATTGCTAAGGGAAGTTTTTCTTCCTCTAATGTCATAAGAGAGCCAACATTTCCGTGTCAAAAGACATTCTTTCCCCATTTAAATTATTAATCAAAATAAAACTATCTTTACATATCATGTGGTGTACATAAGCAGATTAGGTCCATATAACTAACACCTTTATCCATCACCATTTAGTAAGATGTCATTTCCAACTCATCAGCAAATTTATCCAGATTTCATGTATTCATAAGGCTGTCTACCTTGATGGATTCTCTATCTTGTTCTATTTGTGTAGTGTTTATGTCCTAGGTTAATCTCATACCAACATGATAATGACTTTACAATAAGCCAGATACTTTGTAGAGAAGTCCCACTACTCTGTCCTCACAAGGATGACTTAGCTGTCCTTAGGTATTTGCTTTTATGGAGTTTGTATCAGGTAAAAAAAAATACCATATTTTATATGTAATTACTATATCATATTTTATAGTATTAAATGTAGATTGATTTGGAAGAATACTTTATATTTTTCATGAAGATGATGCATCTTTCTTAATTCTATTAAAATTTTGTATTTTTCACCATAATCCTTTGGAGAAACGAGATGGAGATCTCATATTCCTAAACAAAGGATAGTGGATTTCTTTTAAAAAAAAAATGGCAGCATTGTAATTCAAAAAGTCTCTATTTCATTTATAATTTGATTTTACTGCTTTTTATATACTTTAAAATTTTATTCTCATTTAAAAAAAAAAGATTCACAAATCTTATTTTTTTTTAATATAAGTAAGCCATTGTGTTTAATACTTGGGTTTGGAGCAGCCACATGTCGTCTTTGGGAGCAGACTCCCCAGGAGCAGCCTTTGGTAAAATTATTTTAGTTCCTATAGTTCATGTGTACAGGAGTCAAGGAAATACTAGCAAAAGGGAAGGAACCCAATGAGTGCTTCTCAGGACAACTGGAGCTCAGTACTATGAGGGACTAGGAAAACAATACAGAACATAAAGATTTACTCTAACTGAAGGCTGAGAAAGGGTTTTAGTCAGCAGTTCTGTGGATGAGGAACTGCCTCCTCCATGCTTCTGCAGGTAAAGAATCTGCCTGCAGTGCAGGAGATGCAGGTTCAACCGCTGGGTTGAGAAAACCCCTGGAGAAGGAAATGGCAACCCACTCCAGTATTCTCAACCTGGAGAATTCCATGGCCAGAGGAGCCTGGCAGGCTACAGTCCAAAGGGTTGCAAAGAATCAAACATGACTGAGTGCACAGACATGGATGAGGATTGGTTCTGGGGTTGGTAACTCTCCAGTAGATCTGACTGTCTCCAACATGCTGAGCATGCTCTTTTAGCCAGAATAATGCCCAGGAAAAAACATAAATGGTTACTGTAGGCAGCTTTTGGCATAGCTAGCCTGATGCCAAGAGAATCTGGGCAGCACTGTGTCCACTCAAGTCCACTCCTTACAATGCTTAGGTTCACTCAGACTATGGTTAAATCTGGTCTCTTCTGCCTCTGATGTTTTCAAGGTACTGGTCAGCTGCTCTTTCAGTAGGACTCCCTGCAGTTGGTTCCAAGGTCATGCTTTATATTTGTTACTTCCCTCTTCTACCAGCCTCTAGCATCTAGATTCCTCTCATACTCAGATGAGTAATCCTACTATTCCTATAGGCTGCTTTTCTGGCAGGGTAAAACAGACCTCGACTCCACGTGGAGTCTGAAGCTGCAGTCATTTTGCACTAAGCAGATGGTAGTTGCTCAGATGACTCAGTGCATTCCACCTCCATGAATCCCCTGAATATGAGACATGCTTGCCCAGGTCCCCCACCATAATAAAGAAGCACCCCTGCAAGAATGGTGATTCCTTTCTTTTCCTGAGGGTCTTTACTTCCTCATTAGTAGCAACACTTTTTGTTTAGCAAGTGTTCTCTTGGGTAACTTTTCCAATAGTGCTGCATACCAAATAGCAAATGTGTAATAAAAGCAAATTTATAAATCTGTATTTGATTATAAGGGTATTAACTGAATAAACGTTTAGAACATTATATGAGAGAAATGATAGATTCTGCCTTAAAATATATGGGGTGCTGCTGCTGCTGCTAAGTCGCTTCAGTTGTGTCTGACTCTGTGTGACCCCATAGATGGCAGCCCACCAAGCTCCTCCGTCCCTGGGATTCTCCAGGCAAGAACACTGGAGTGGGTTGCCATTTCCTTCTTCGATGTGTGAAAGTGAAGTCGCTCAGTCGTGTCCGACCCTTCACGACCACATGGACTGTAGCCTACCAGGCTCCTCCGTCCATGGGATTTTCCAGGCAAGAGTACTAGAGTTGGTTCCCATTGCCTTCTCCAAAATATGTGGTGTAAAGTCTATAATAGAAAAAAATGTATACATTAGAAGAAAATGAATGCTGTTATTAGAGTGACAAAAATTTTGATGACATAAAAATACAGAAACAATAAAATTGAACGTAGAAATTTGCAAATTTTCAAATATTGTAAGTAGCATTATATATGAAATAAAGGCACACTGCTGACTAAAATTAAAAGGCACACTGCAACCATAGTAGATGTGACTTCCTTTTATACAGACTCTCATATCCTCTTCATAAGTCTATTCCATGACTGCAGTCTGAGGAGTGGCTCACATCTAACACAATCACTACCGCATCCACCCTATGGCTCATTCACTGGAGCCCAGATAGTTCTTAACCTTAAGGCTGAGTCTATCCACTTATCTTCTGAGTCTACTCATTGTTTCCTTTTAATTTCCTGTTCAGGCTACATTTTCTGGTCCAGTATCTTAAAAATTCCTTAGTACCTTCAAGCCTTTTGATATCGTTCCCTTTTCCTTGCTTCTTTTAAACCAAAAATAATAGTGTTCTTTTTCTACTTTCCATCTAACTATATTCATCAGTTACCATCTAGGATGGAAGAAAAAGGCAGGAGTTTTACAGACAATCTGTCATCTCAAACGATGTCTCCACTGGACACTTGCTATTTTATCTTGACCCTGTTATCTCATTTTCTGCACCTCAACTCCCTGATTCATAAAATGAAAATAATAGGATAAAACTACTAATAAGCAGTTGCTAAGCTGCTAAGTCGCTTCAGTCGTGTCTGACTCTGTGTGACCCCATAGACAGCAGCCCACCAGGCTCCCCTGTCCCTGGGATTCTCCAGGCAAGAACACTGGAGTGGGTTGCCATTTCCTTCTCCAATGCATGAAAGTAAAATCACTCAGTCCTGTCCAACTCTTAGCGACCCCATGGACTGCAGCCTACCAGGCTCCTCCGTCCATGGGATTTTCCAGGCAAGAATACTGGAGTGGGGTAAGTGAATAAATTTCAGCTGGGGACTTAGAACAATTTCAAGAGGTAGCAGGAGCTTAACCTATATTCTCTTTTACTGTCTATTGAGTCCTGTCTTGCCACATTGTGCGAAGCCATTCTTTAGTCTAATGCTCACCCCTCCCATGATCTGGATCTATTTCCTGTCCCAGAGACCTCTGTAAATTATTCTCCCTTTCTTCCATTGTCTTCCCTGTCTCTCTTAATATTTTCTCATCAGAATTTAAATTCCTTCATTATAAAGCTCCTTCTGGTTCTAAAGAAAACCTTCCCCCAGTCACCTCACCTTCCAGTTTCCACTTGCTATTTCCAATCCATTCACTAGAAGTCGACATGCATGTGTTTACTCTCTACCTTTCTAAAACCCATTGCCATGTTGATTTCTAGCCATCTACTCCATTAAAGTTGCTCAGACCATCATCAGTATTCTCTTAACAGGTGAAGTCATCCTGAGTTTTAACGAACCCTCGACATAGTCCTGGCTCATTTGTGGCCACTGGCATAATGCAGTGAAAGTGCACTTAGTTAAACTGGGAATATTTAGAAGGATAGCAAACACACTTCAGAGAAAACAGCCTACTCAAAAGTTTGGTTCAGTTCCACTCCCCCCAGTTACTATAACAACATCTACCCCATACTTATTTCTGACATAGGGATTAAATACCTAGACTGGCTGTACCTTTGGGCACATGGTTTGGAGAGATAAGAGGCAATCTGGCACATTCTTTGGCAGTAATAAACTCCAGTCATATCTGGTAATTTTACTTCCTTCCAAAGCATCCTGGTGTGCTATGATAGGAGTCAGTAGTATTCACATTCATGGATATGATGCAGGTTATGTTGTATACAAACAAATTTCAAAAGTCATCAAAATCATCAGTTATACAGAATAGTATTTGCATACTTGCAGGGGGGAAAAAAACTCGGCAATAGATTCCAAAGAAAAACAAGAAAATTCAGATAACAGCAAATACTTATCTGGCACACAGACCACTTTAAGAATTTTATCAGATCAAAAGAATTTGTTCCCTGAACTAGATTCATTTCTGGATAGCAAGATGTCTTAAAGGTCTATTTATCCTTCTTCCATGCAACCTCTACAGATTCAGAGATCTTGATTTTATTTTTTCTGTCAATGCTGATTTTTTTATCTCATGGAAACACTTTCTTCCTTTGGCTTTGACACCATTCTTCCTTAAGTTACCTCTGCCTCTACTGCTGCTCTTAGATTCCTTTGGTTCTATTTTTGTGACTGTATCTGAAATGCTGGGTTTTCTTAAATTAAAAAAATTTTTTTTTTCCCTTTGGCCAATTTCTCTTCTCAGAGTATCCCTATGGGTTTGCATCATGCTCAAAATTTTGTATGTGCTCAAAAATGTACTTCTACCATCCACGTATCTTTCCAGATCTTCAGACCTACACATACAATTGCACAATGAATAGGAACCTTGTAGGTTTTAACTGATTCTACGTGACCTCCTCATCCCCTTCCTCTCCTGCTCTTTGTCTGTTTCCATCTTAGTGATTGTGCTTAGTCACCGTTTTCTGTATGCTTTGATTCGTTTATATATTTTACTTAAAAGGAAACTGTGCATGTGTGCTCAGTTGCTCAGTTGTGTCTGACATTTTACGACTCCATGGAATGTAACCCACCAGGATTCTCTGTCCATGAGATTTTCCAGGGAAGCATATGAGAGTGAGTTGCCATTTCCTTCTGCAATCTCAGTGATCCGCACACCCATATGTCAAGTTCCAGTGGTCACAAATGGGGGCACCATTCCAGACTTCTCTCCTTCTTTCACCCATAAATTCAATCTTTGACATAATATTTTATGTTACCAAATTTATATCTATAATCCCACATGATCTGTGCTGTGTTTCCATCTTAGCTTGCTTATTTCTGCTCAGAATACTCCCAACAATTTCTGCACTGAAATTCCTTTAAATGTGACCGCCTTAAACTCATCCTTTGTCAGGTCAGTCTCCCACAAATTCTTTTAAAAATCCATACATAATGTATTCAAAGTCCATACTTAAAATTCTTTAATGAATTCTTGCACTATTGAGGTGAGCATTTAAAATCTTTAGTATATGAAAGACAGGTCTCCTGTTGTTCCCTTGAAATTTATACTTCAAACTGAACATTTTTCCAGCCATGTCATTTTTTTCCCCCACTTAAATCCCTTGGGGTCCTTGCCACTTATTTAAAATGTCTGACTGGAACCTTCATTTCGGCCAAAGTCCTTCCTTAAAGTTCATTTAGGCACTAACACATCAAGAAAGATTTTTCAGAAATTCCTAATGTTATTTAGAAAATGATATGGTATCCTTCTCATAGAGAGGCATTATGTATATATTGTGAATTCCCTCATAGCTCAGTCAGTAAAGAATCTGCCTGCAATGCGGGAGACCTGAGTTTGATTCCTGGGTCAGCAAGATCTCTGGAGAAGGAAACGGGAACACACTCCAGTACTTTTGCTTCCCTGGTGGCTCAGATGGTAAAGCGTCTGCCTGCAATGCGGGAGACCTGGGTTCGATCCCTGGGTTGGGAAGATCTCCTGGAGAAGGAAATGGCAACCCACTCCAGTATTCTTACCTGGAGAATCCCAGGGATGGAGGAACCTGGTAGGCTACAGTCCATGGGGTCGCAAAGAGTCGTATATGACTGAGAGACTTCACTTCACTTCACTTCACCAGTAACATATTATACTAAACAAATACTTAACATTAGAATACATTTAAGCATGATAGAGCAAAACTAACCCAGAAAAATGTTTGGCACATAGGAGGCATCCAATACATATTTTATGAGTATGTAGCTGAAAAGAAGCTTCAAATCCATAGATTAATTCTTGATCTGTAGTTATCTATATGATAAGATCAACACTTTATATTCCTTTCCTTACATTTTAGGAGATGAGCCTTTCATACTTGTTTCAGAATAAAAGTATTTTCAGTTCAGCTCAGTCAGTCAGTCGTGTCCAACTCTGCAGCCCATGGATTGCAGCACACCAGGCTTCCCTGTCCATCACAAACTCCAGAGCTTTCTCAGACTCATGTCCATTGAGTTGGTGATACTATCCAACCATCTCATCCTCTGTTGTCCCCTTCTCCTCCTGCCTTCAATCTTTCCCAGCATCAGGGTCTTTTCCAATGAGTCAGTTCTTCGCATCAGGTGGCCAAAGTATTGGAGCTTCAGCATCAGTCCTTCCAAAGAATATTCAGGACTGATTTCCTTTAGGATGGACTGGTTGATCTCCTTGCAGTCCAAGGGACTCTCAAGAGTCTTCTCCAACACCACAGTTCAAAAACATCAATTCTTCGGCATTCAGGTTTCTTTATACTCCAACTCTCACATCTATATATGACCACTGGAAAAACCATATTTTTTTTATAATTTTATTTTATTTTTAAACTTTACAATATTGTATTGGTTTTGCCATATATTGAAATGAATCCGCCATAGCTTTGATGAGATGAAACTTTGTTGGCAAACTAATGTCTCTGCTTTTTAATATGCTGTCTATGTTGGTCATAGTTTTTCTTCCAAGGAGCAAGTGTCTTTTAATTTCATGGCTGCAATTCCCATGTTCAGTGATTTTGGATCCCAAGAAAATACAGCCTGTCACTGTTTCCATTGTTTCTCCATCTCTTTGCCATGAAGTGATGGGACCAGATTCCATGATCTTAGTTTTGTGAATATTGAATTTTAAGCCAACTTTTTCACTCTCCTTTCACTTTCTTCAAGAGACGCTTTAGTTCCTCTTTGCTTTCCGTCATAAGGATGTTGTCATCTGTGTATCTGAGGTTATTGATGTTTCTCCTGGCAATCTTGATTCCAGCTTGTGCTTCATCCAGCCCAATATTTATTTATTTTTGCATGTACATCCAGTTGTCTCAGCACCACTTGCTGAAGAGTTACCTTTACTCCGCTGTATTGTTTTGGCTCTTTGATCAAAGATCAGTTGACTGTGTGGATCTACTTCTGGGCTCTCTATGTGCTCCATTGTTCTCTATGTCCTTTCAGTACTACCACAGTGTCTTGAAAAGTGAAACGCTACAGTAAGTCTTAAACTTGGATAGTTTTGTCCTCCAGTTCTCTCCTTTTGATATTGTCTTAACAGTTCTGGGTCTTTGCTGCTCCAAACTTGAGAAACACCTTGTAGATATCTATAAAATTACTTGCTGGGATTTTGATTAGGATTGAATCAAATACATAGTGCAAGTTGGAAAGAACTGAAATCTTGACAATTTTGAGTACTCCTATCCAGGCACATGAAACACACCCTCATGTGTTTATTTAGTTCTTTGATTTTGTTCATCAGAGTTTATAGTTTTCCTCACATGGATTTTGAACATATTGTTAGACTTATTCCCAAGAATTTGTGTGTGGGGGGGAGGGGGTTGGGGGGTGGTCAGCTTTAATTTCTAATTCTACTTATTCATTGCTGGTATATAGGAAAGCAATTGACTTATAAAGAACCTTGTGTCCTGCAAACCCACTTTAATTGTAAAGTTCCAGGAATGCTTTTATCTATCTTTCCATTTTTCTAAATAGCTAAACATGTTATCTGCAAACAAAGATAATTTTACTTTTTTCCTTCCCAATTTAGACACATTTTTTTCTCATTATGTTAACCAGAATTTGTATGTTTCAGTTGTATTCAATTCTTTGTGATTCTACGCACTGTAGTCTGCCCACAGGTATCCTCTGTCCCTGGGATTCTCCAGGCAAGAATACTGGTGTGGGTTGCCATGCCTTTCACCAGGGGCTGTCCCCAACCCAGGGATCAAACCAGCATCTCTTATGTCTCCTGCATTGGCAGTCAGATTCTTTACCACTAGCGCCACCTGGGAAGCTCATATTAACTAGAACTTGCAGTATATTGAAAAGAAGTGTTGAAAGGGAACATCCTTGATTTATATTTGATTTTACTTGAAAAGTTTTAAGTCTCACACCATTAAATGTAATGTTAGCTATAGGTTTTGTCTTTTTCATGTTAAGTAAGTTTTTCTCTGTTCTTAGTATATTGAGTTTTCATGGTGAATGTTTTCAGCATCTACTGCATTATCATGTGATATTTCTTTGCATGTTGATGTGATAAATTAGTTTTATCATTTATCATTTATCATATCTAGTTTCAGATATTTAACCAACTTTTCACACTTTAGAGATACTGTGCATTCAGTTCCAAACCACAACAATAAAGAAAATATCATAATGCCAGGTCTCGTGAGTTTCCTGGTGTCTCAGTGCATGTAAATGTTATGTCTACACAATATAATAGTATACCAAGTGCAATTTCATTGTGTCTAAAAGAGCAGTATACATACCTTAATTTACAATATACTGATCATATTCTGAACCTTTGGTGAGGTCATAATATTTTTGCTGGTGTGCACCATTGAATCAGGTTTGCTAGTATTTTACTGAGGATCTTTGCAATTATGTTCATCTACATTCTTCTATAGATTTTCTGGTTTGGCTTTTCAGGTAATTTTGGTCTCATAGAATGAGTTAGGAAATATTTTATCTGTTTCCATAATCTAAAGGATAATGTAGAGAATTGTAATAATTCTTTCCTAAAATGTTGAACTTGGTGCTTTCTGTTTCTGAAGGATAGTAATTATTCAACTTCTTTAATTAGTATAAGCCTATCAGATGGGTAAATCTAGTTTTAATAATAGGCCAAACACACACAGAAATTTCAGAGGAGTGATGTTCATTTCCAGAGCCCAGTTAATTTTTAAAGATGAAGGCTTGATTTTTCTTTCTTTTTTTTTTTTTAGAGACCACATGTTGAACAGTAAAACATATGTCAGTAAATTTAAATATCTCCACTAAAGAGTTAGTCTGTCCCCATTTTTCTCTGGAAGGAAGCCACTATGCATAGCCCACATGTATGTGGGGATTTATTCACTGAATTCTAAAGGCTGGAGTATCTACAGATATCATTTGAAATTATTCTGCATGGGATATTTGTCCACTATTTAGTTGCTTTTTTATATTGGCATGGATTCATGGATATTTATTATACTTTAAGATAGAGTCTGATAATTCTGTAGTTTCCTGCTCAAATGCTTTCAGCTTTGGCCATTGGGAATCTTTCATTTGGCTCTGCTGTACTTTTGACATACTTGTCATTCATTTTCCTTAATTGTTCATTTCATTATACACGCACAGCAGCATCAATATTGTTAACATGAACTCCTATAGGAAACAACTTTAACAAGTAGAGTCTTTATGTGTGTCTCTTTGCCGTGGCAACCCACTCTAGTTACTCTTGCCTAGAAAATTCCATGGATGGAGGAGGCTGGTGGGCTGCAGTCCATGGTGTCGCAAAGAGTCGGACACGACTGAGCAACTTTACTTTCACTTTCTTTCACTTTGCTGTTAGTTTTCAAGACTTCATTCATTTCAATTGTTATTTGGGTCATCAACATTTTTGTTCCTCCTTTTCAGTGAGGTTGTTCACACATACAGTTAAATTCCTTGTTGTCAGAGTCCTCTGTTATCCTGGAATTTCAGGGTTGTCATGCTTTTTTTTTTTTTTTGTATACCGTAAGTTTCACTCTTTCTGCAATAGGTTTTGACAAATGTATACTATCATGTAGTCACCATTACAGTATCACACACAGTTGTTACATTATTCTAAAATTTATTGTTTCATGTATTCAACCTTCTCTCCAATGATTGCTAAAAACTATTGATCTGATGATTTCTCCATAATTTTGCCTTTTTCAAAATAGCATATACATTGAATTTTACAGTATGTAACATTTTCAGAGTAGTTTCTTTCACTTAGCAATATGTGTTTAAGGGGTATTCATATTTTCATTGCTTTATAGCTCATCTCAGTAACATGCCACTCTTGCACTTGCTGCCTTTTAATTAGTGTATTTAAGACCATTTCCATTTCTTATGATTGTTTAGTTGAATTGAAAGAGATGGGAATACCAGACCACCTGACCTGCCTCTTGAGAAAACTATATGCAGCTCAGGAAGCAACAGTTAGAACTGGACATTGAACAACAGACTGGTTCCAAATAGGAAAAGGAGTACGTCAAGGCTGTATATTGTCACCCTGTTTAACTTATATGCAGAGTACATCATGAGAAATGCTGGACTGGAAGAAACACAAGCTGGAATCAAGATTGCCGGGAGAAATATCAATAACCTCAGATATGCAGATGACACCACCCTTATGGCAGAAAGTGAAGAGGAACTGAAAAGCCTCTTGATGAAGGTGAAAGAGGAGAGTGAAAAAGTTGGCTTAAAGCTCAACATTCAGAAAACGAAGATCATGGCATCTGGTCCCATCACTTCATGGGAAATAGATGGGGAAACAGTGGAAACAATGTCAGACTTTATTTTGGGGGGCTCCAAAATAACTGTAGATGGTAACTGCAGCCATGAAATTAAAAGATGCTTACTCCTTAGAAGGAAAGTTATGACCAACCTAGACAGCACATTAAAAAGCAGAGACATTACTTTGCCAACAAAGGCCCATCTAGTCAAGGCTATGGTTTTTCCATTGGTCATGTATGGATGCGAGAGTTGAACTGTGAAGAAGGCTGAGCACCGAATAATTGATGCTTTTGAACCATGGTGTTGGAGAAGACTCTTGAGAGTCCCTTGGACTGCAAGGAGATCCAACCTGTCCATTCTAAAGGAGATCAGTCCTGGGTGTTCATTGGAAGAACTGATGCTGAAGCTGAAACTCCAGTACTTTGGCCACCTCATGCAAAGAGTTGACTCATTGGAAAAGACTCTGATGCTGGGAGGGATTGGGGGCAGGAGGAGAAGGGGACGACAGAGGATGAGATGGCTGGATGGCATCACTGACTCGATGGACATGAGTTTGAATGTACTCCAGGAGTTGGTGATGGACAGGGAGGCCTGGTGTGCTGCGATTCATGGGGTTGCAAAGAGTCGGATATGACTGAGCAACTGAACTGAACTGAAGTTTGGAACAGTTTTCTATTTGTTGTATTTTTTCCCTCTTTATCTACCTCTTTTCATACTATAATTTTCACTGACTCTTTTATTGAATTCCATTGTATCTTCTCAGTTCATCAATTATATGGTTTAAGCTTTTTGTGTGATTTCCCTGGAGTTCACAAAAGAGATTTTTAACCACTCTGTTTACCTTCAGATATCACTATACTGCTTCACATGTGGTACAGATAATAGAAAATAAAACTCCCAAGTCTGTCTTCTTCCCCATGTGACAGTACAGTAATTGATTTCAGTTACCCATGTTTATAATCATCTATTCCATTGTTCTATTTTTGCTCATACCTTTAGATCATTGAAAAATATGAAAACTCACATATTTTACTTTCATTTCCTCTTCCTTTGTCTCTCTACACTTCTTTATGTAAATCCAAGTTCTGAATTGTATAATTCACCTTTGCCCTAAACAATTGGTTTAATATTTTTTTCAGAAATATGTGTTTCTGGAAATGAATTCTTTCATTTCTTGTTTAAAATAGTTTTATTTCTCTCCATGTTTGAATAGCATTCTACTTGAAGTAGAATTATAGGTTAGTGTATATTGTTTCATTCAAAATTTTAAATATTTCACCCAGTATTCAACTTCCTTGCATAGTTTGTGGCAAAACGTCTAGTCTACTGTGGTTATTCCTGTCTCTCTCTAAAAATGTTATTATTTTAATCAGAGGCTTTTGATTCCTCTGGTTTCTTTGCTTTGTCTCTCCTCTTGACTTTTCACTTTTATAAATATTCCTCCTTAGTCGTGTCTCACAAGTTTTATATCTCTAAGCCATTGTTGTACTCTAGATGGTGCTGGTAAAGTTTGAGGGGTGAATTCAAATATTAGACATGCTTCTGATTTGTTTCTTAGAACTGAGATATTCACAAACATTTCTCTAATTGTATAGCTTTTAACCCTAGTCCCTTCTCCCTTCTCTGACTACAGTTTTTCCAATATATATTTTTAAAATATTAGACTCCTAATGACTATAATTTTTTCTCCTTAGATGATAAAGGAAGGCTAAAGAGGGGCAGGAGAGAAAGGTATTCTTTTTCACCAGCTGAAATTTCACCAGCTGGTAAAGCCATTTTTCCTGGAGGGAGGACTTTTGTTATAAAGAGAACAGTGGCTGGCTATATTTCATGATGATTCCTTTTCCTTTGCTTCTTGCACAAGTATGAGAGGATCTTTCTTGTATCTTCACTGTAAGAAATGGTAGATTTCTGTTGAAAGGTAAGCCCCCCAAAATGCTGGGTCTTATATAGGTCCCATAGGTCTCATATGTGGTCCCCAGGAATTTCTCACTCATCTGATAATCCACACACAGCATCCAACAGTTAATTACTGTTACTGTCTACATCTCTGAACAATGTAGGGCTGAAGAGTCTTCTACTCTGGATAAACCAACTTCAGCTGTGTCTGTCTGTCCAAACTTCAGTGTGGCAGTTTGCCAATCTGTTCTCTGATGGGATCAAGAAAGTCATTATATTTAGTTTATTCAGTTTCTCTTTTGAGGATAAGAATAATGCCTTCCAAGTTCTTTACATATCATAGCTGAAACCATAAGTCCCAACAACGAAAAATCTTACTTAAAATGTATATGACAACTTAAAAACCACTTGAGAGAAAAAGAGAGAATCTTTTGTACTTTTCAAAGTATATGCCATTTTGCATCCACTTAATGTTTCCCCAAATTCCAGCCTTCTAGTATTGCTACCCCTGAAATTCTGGCTTCTTTCTGGATATTATTTTCATTGTATTTGGATTTGAATAATTTGATCATGACATACCTAAGCTTGGTTTACTTTTAATTTACTCTTACTAGTCCTCACTCTGAATTTACTTCTTTCTATAGTTTTAGAAGTTTTTCAGCCATTTTCCCCAAATACTTTTTTAGACACTCTCACTAATCCATAGTTAATTGTTCATTTCTTTTGAAGTACCTGATGGTGTTATTTCTATTCTGCCATTAAGCCCATCTATTTTAAAATCAAAAATTATAATCGTTTTCACTCCATAAATTAAAAAAAAATTTTTTTCACTGAGATTTCCTATCTTTTCTGTCATTTCAAGTTTATTTTTCTTTTTTTGCTTCCAGGCACAAGTATATAGGAGCTGCTTTGAAATCTTTTTCTACCAAAACATCTAAGTAACCAATTAACAGTGTATTCTGAATTTTTGTTCCCTTGAATAGGTTAAAATGTCATTTTCAAATTATTATTATTATTTTTTTTTTACTTACTAAGCCCTTCTAGATTATATCCTGCATATAGTCTGCAATGCTCTTTAGACTCAGATTTCTATCGCAGTCATCAGGAGTATGTTAGTGTTTTTATTTTAGCAGAGAATCAATCTTGTTAAACTCAAGTTTAAAGCTCTCTCATCTTTTTAGGCAGTGGTGTGAATCTTATTTTATTGACCTATTTTTAAATGACGCTCTGGGTTACTTCCCTGCATATATAGTTTTGGGGCTGATTGAGAATTTCGAAATTGATCATAGGAATTTGAATACCTTTCTCTGACTCTCTCCCCTCTGGGATTTTCTCACTTCTCTAGACTGCCTGGGCTCTTTTCCTTGCTTCCTCTGGCCAGGAGCATGGTGGACTTCCCACGATTGTGTCTTCTGTTTAGGTTGAAGCTGAGGTTTGCTTGGGGGAAAGTCGGGGGCTGGGGAAGCACACAAAGAAATAAAAAATTGGAAAACATGGTAGGTAGACAGTTCTCCATGGGTCTTTGACATTTCATCTTGGCTTTCAAACAGTTATGATAGGCACTTTGGTAAATAAAAGTAGAAGGTATTCATTTAAATTTGGATTTCAAATAAACAGTATTTTTAGGTTAAGTATATCACACGTATTGTGGAGACATGTTTATACTAAAAGAAGTCATTGCTTATTGGAAAATTAAAATTGAACTAAGTATCCTTCATTTAATCTTAAAATCCTACAAGAATATGCACTGACAGATTTTATTTCAAACTATCTTTTCAAGAAATTTTGTGTAGCAAACAGGCTTGGAGTTGGAAGATAGCCTCTCAGTCTGGAACAGAAGCAAATGTCCAATATAACGGTGATGTCACCCTCTGAATTAAAGGATAGTTTTGCTTGCAGCCTACTATGAGAGTCATGTCCTCTAAGCTCAGCTCTGCAGCAAACTTACTATGCATGCGTTGTCCGCCTGTCTCCTCTACACTGTCTTTTATTGTTCTGTGCTGCTCTTTTCTTTTGACCAGAATTTATACTTGTTATCATTGGATAGGATTAACTTTAGTTTCTGTACAAGTTCATGTCAGAAATAGAATTCCTCATTTGAAAATGTGGCCATATTTTTTATAATAATTGAAGCAGAAGTAGATAATATGTAGATTATTTGAACAAAACTATTAACCAATTGGAATAATAGGATAATATACCCACCCACTAATGAATACTCATATTTTTCCATTGCACATGGAACTGTCACTGAAGTAGAACATGCCATGAAGAAAGCCTTGGTAAATCTATATGGATTGAAATCATACCCATATTATCTGACCATAGCACACACAACTAAGCATCAATAAAAAAAATAAATAGAAATAATTGGAATGTTTTAAAAGTTAAGCAACAGTAAGTGAATTTAATTTGTAATAGTTTACAAAGCTCCCTCTTCATAAATTTTCTAATTAGCTTTTACTGAAATATACTTAAATTATAGATTTCTCCATTTTAACCATTCTCCTAGAGTCACTTCCTTTTAAAAACTGTTGTGAAAATTCCTTAGTCACCAGTACCACACAGCATAAGAGTATAAGCCAAATTTCGTTGTTAGACTAAGCACATCTTAAGTTATTTTGTCAAATGGCTATAAATATTTCTAGAAGTTTACTGTCAAATTTAGCCTTTACCTTGTTGGAGACCGGTAAGTCTCTGGGTATATTCCTTACCTACTCTATGCAGCATTGTTTCAGGATATATTTGTTTCATAACATTTATTCACAACAATAATTGTGCTGTGCAAGCCAGATCTATTGAACACAAATATCTGGAGGTAGCTCAGGTGGCTAGACTTTTCAAAATTCCCCACTGATGCACACCAAAGCTAACAATTCTTTTCTAGAAATATGCTTTAAGCAGAGTCAAGCATTAAAATGTATTTTTCACTTAACTATGCATACAAAGTTGATTCATTTGGCTTCAAGGAGTAGAGGTTATTATTTGTTGTTGCTGTTTGTTGTTCAGTCACTAAGTCACGTCTGGCTCTTTGTGACCCTATGGACTGCAGCACACCAGGCTTCCCTGTCCTTCACTGTCTCCTGGAGTTTGCTCAACCTCACGTCCATCGAGTCAATGATGCCATCCAATCATTTCATCCTCTGTTGCCTCCTTCACCTCCTGCCCTCAATCTTTCCCAGCATCAGGGTCTCTTCCAGTGAATCAGCTCTTTGCATCAGGAGGCCAAAATATTAGAGCTTCAGCATCAGCCCTTTCAATGAATATTCAGGGTTGATGTCCTTTAGGATTGACTGGTTTGATCTCCTGCAGTCCAAAGGACTCTAAAGAGGTTACTATTAAAGGAATTTAAATATATATTTATAAGTAACTGAAGAAAAAATGGGAAAAAAAAGAAACAGTAACAGTGGGAAATCACCTAAGATATTAAATGTAGTCTGCCTCTGTGAGGCTGAGTTTGAATGTTGTTCTCCAAGTCTCCGAGCTGATTATTACTTACCTGCTCTGCATTTCAATTAATTCTTTTTCTAAAACAGTGACAAAACTTGTGAGAGTACTACAAAGCCTCTAATACTCTGAGAACTTTCCTTCTTTCTCAGTATCTGATCCTAAGCTGTTTTTACCCTCCAGGACTTCTTTCCACTTAGTGAGATTATGTTATTAACACACGACCCACTGCACTTCTATTTGGGGAAAATATCTATTTTTAGGGTCTTTCTACTGGGATATTTTTAAATATTTTATGGCAAGGCTACTGCAAGAGAAATTTATTCAGAAACAGTTTAGAGACCTGAAACTCTGCTGCTGTTCCTGCTAAGTCGCTTCAGTCGTGTCCGACTCTGTGCGACCCCATAGACGGCAGCCCACCAGGTTCCCCCGTCCCTGGGATTCTCCAGGCAAGAACACTGGAGTGGGTTGCCATTTCCCTCTCCAATGCATGAAAGTGAAAAGTGAAAGTGAAGTCGCTCAGTCGTGTCTGACTCTAGTGACCCCATGGACTGCAGCCTACCAGGCTTCTTCGTCCATGGGATCTTCCAGGCAAAAGTACTGGAGTGGGGTGCCATTGCCTTCAATCTGTGACAATGAAAAGAGAAAAGTGTACCTTAATAGGTGTTTGGCATATATTCAGAGAAACCATCCCAAACAGGCTTGATTTTGTGTGAATCTAGAAATTTTCTGTGAAATGGCATTTTCTCCACTATCCATTACAAAGACACAAAAACTAAAAGAAACATTTTCTTAGTTTCAAATATTATTAGTAACCTTGCCTTTGCTATTGCGTTTGAGATTGTTGGAAGTATGTCATTCTCTCATTGCTGAAATCAGTTTGCTGAACTCTGGACTGTTTACTTGAATATGAAGGATGTATCTTTCATGTTTTTCTGATTAGCAGTTAGTTTGCTGCAGATATTATAGATTTTTATTAAGCCAAGTGTGCTTAATTCATGCTGTGCTAAATGAAGTAGGTGGCGGCCATTCAATTTAGCCAATTAGCAGCAAGAGTCATTTAGGAAAATGCTGAAGGACCAAGGACTCCTCATTAAATTTTATTTATAACAAGGGCAGGAGAGGGAAAGATCATGATACACCCCACTGCATAAATTCCAAAGATCCAGAATGCTTTATATCTCATGCTCACGCATTGGCTTGTACAGGGAATATAGTGGGTTTAAATTAGTGTAAAATTATATGTGTTCTGAGTTGAAATTAAGTTTATGTGTACATATTCTTTGGGGGTTATACATCCTCATAGGAGACTTAATTATTAATAGTATATTTGGCCAAATGTATTTGTCACTGAATAGTTAGTATTTAGTGATAATGGAAGTAATACATTCTCTTTAATCATTCATTTTGTATTCAGTCATTTAATAAAAATGTATGGAATAGTTAGCCTTTGTTAAGCCACAAAACAAATTAAAAAATATAAACACACACTGCCTAACTCCCAGAGATGCTAACAGTCCAGAGAGTTGTAGCACTGCAAGAAATTTGTAAGCACCTCTTTCTTACACTAGGTTTCAAAAGTGGCAAAAATATAATTAACATCTGGTAACAGAAGGAGATCAGCCCTGGGTGTTCTTTGGAAGGAATGATGCTAAAGCTGAAACTCCAGTACTTTGGCCACCTCATGCGAAGAGTTGACTCATTGGAAAAGACTCTGATGCTGGAAGGGATTGGGGGCAGGAGGAGAAGGGGATGACAGAGGATGAGATGGCTGGATGGCATCACCGACTCGATGGACGTGAGTCTCAGTGAACTCCGGGAGTTGATGATGGACAGGGAGGCCTGGCGTGCTGTGATTCATGGGGTCACAAAGAGTCGGACACGATTGAGTGACTGAACTGAACAGTTATATGGCCAAAAATCATATTTAAATAGAATGATTTTAGGAAGTTGCCAGACTGGGAACAGACATATACTTTAGGCAGGAATTTACTCCATTTCCTATGTAGCTTTTGTGGAAGACTTAGAATGCTCCTCTTCGTAACCTAACTCACTTCTCCCCAGGTCTGGGGTTGTAATTTAAGGAACTGATGAATTTGCTGATAGAAACTGGTCTTGGGTTGCTCAGTTTTACCCTCTTTGGTGACAGTTGCCTAAAGAAAATTAATAAGCTTCTCTTCTCCACATTGACAGTTTATGTAGAGTTCAAATGCTGCTCCATCATATTTTCAGCATTCTTACAAGGTGACTCACTTGTCTCTCAATTATTCCAGAAACCCAAGCAGGGAAAAGGTTGGGAGATTATTGAGTTTCCATCAAGTTCCCTAAAGACAGTCCCTCATTGTGTCTAACACATCAGGTTTACTTCCTGGTCCCCTCTTCCCAGTGAGACCAGGTTAATTGGCTCTTGTTCAGCATTTGCAGACTGAGGCCACATGTGAAAGAGCAGACTTCTATTCTCATGTCTCGAGAGAGAATAGCATGAATTGTCTCCAGTCCATGTATGAAATGGGCAGGAGGCAGGGGCGGGGGAGCAACCTCACTCTGTACAGTTCTTTCCCTCCCTTTTCTCCCTCCTGCAGCTACTGATACTCTTTCTTATTCTTTAGGCCAAGCACCAAGAGTTGCATCTCGGTAAGTAAGTGAAAATGTGATGTGCTTTCTGGTATTGTTGAAATTTCTCAAGACTAAATATTTCTGATGTAAGAGCTAACAAGATGAGCCGTAATCATTTTTTGTTGTTGTTGTTCTAATTTTATCTCATAGATACAATCCACATTTTTTAAAATGCTTTACTGAGGTATGAAGATGTGTTAAAAAAAAATGTTTTTAGGAAATCTTCAGTGAGTCAGTTCAGTCGCTCAGTCATGTCTGAGTTTTTGTGACCCTGTGGACTGCATCACTCCAGGCTTCCCTGTCCATCACCAACTCCTGGAGCTTACTCAAACTCATATCCGTTGAGTCGGTGATGCCATCCAATCATCTCATCCTCTGTCATCCCCTTCTCATGCCTTCAATCTTTCCTAGCATCAGGGTCTTTTCAAATGAGTCTGTTCTTTGCATCAGGTGGCCAAAGTATTGGAGTATCAGCTTCAGCATCAGTCCTTCCAATGAACACCCAGGACTGAACTCCTTTAGAATGCACTGGTTGGATCTCTTTGCAGTCCAAGATACTCTCAAGAGTCTTCTCCAACACCACAGTTCAAAAGCATTGATTCTTTGGTGCTCAGCTTTCTTCACAGTCCAACTCTCACATCCATGCATGACTACTGGAAAAACCATAGCCTTGACTAGACAGACCTTTGTTGGCAAAGTAATGTCTCTGCTTTTTAATATGCTGTCTAGGTTGATCATGGCTTTTCTTCCAAGGAGCAAGCATCTTTTAATTCATGGCTGCAGTCTCCACCTGCAGTGATTTTGGAGCCCAAAAATATAAAGTCTCCAATTGTTTCCACTGTTTCCCCATCTGTTTGCTATGAAGTGATGGGAACGGATACCATGATCTTACTTTTCTGAAAGCTGAGTTTTAAGCCATCTTTTTCACTCTCCTCTTTCACTTTCATCAAGACGCTCTTTAGTTCTTCTTCGCTTTCTGCCATAAGGGTGGTGCCATCTGCATATCTGAGATTATTGAAATTTCTCCCAGCAATCTTGATTCCAGCTTGTGCTTCATCCAGCCTGGCATTTTGTTTGATGTGCTCTAGATATAAATTAAATAAGCAGGGTGACAAGATACAGCCTTGATGTACTCCTTTCCCTATTTAGAACTAGTCTGTTGTTCCATGTCCAGTTCTAACTGTTGCTTCCTGACCTGCATACAGATTTCTCAGGAGGCAGGTCAGGTGGATGTTATTCCCATCTCTTTAAGAATTTTTCACAGTTTATTGTGATCCACACAGTTAAAGTCTTTGGCATAGTCAATAAAGCAGAAGTAGATGTTTTTCTGGAACTCTCTTGTTTTTTTGATGATCCAACAGATGTTGACAATTTGATCTCTGGTTTCTGCCTTTTCTAGATCCAGCTTAAACATCTGGAAGTTCATGGTTCATGTACTGCTGAAGCCTTTCTTAGGGAATTTTGAGCATTACTTTGCTAGTGTGTGAGAGAGGAGTGCAAATGTGTGGCAGTTTGAGCATTCTTTGGCATTGCCTTTCTTTGGGATTGGAATGAAAACTGACCTTTTCCAGTCCTGTGGCCACTGCTGAGTTTTCCAGATTTGCTGGCAGATTGAGTGCAGCACTTTCACAGCATCATCTTTTAGGATTTTAAATAGCTCAACTGGAATTGTACTTGCATTTTTCATAGTGATGCTTCCTAAGGCCCACTTGATTTGGCATTCCAGAATGTCTGGTTATAGGTGAGTGATCACATCAGTGTGGTTATCTGGGTCATAAAGATTTTTTTTGTATAATTCTTCTGTGTGTTCTTGCCACCTCTTCTTAATATCTTCTGTTTCTGTTAGGTCCGTACTATTTCTGTCCTTTATTGTGCCCATCTTTGCATGAAATGTTCCTTTGGTATCTCTCATTTTCTTGAAGAGATCTCAAGTCTTTCCCTTCTATTTTTTCCCTCTATTTCTTTGCTTAAATATACAATAAAGTGTTGTCAATTATATGCACTATGCCCCACAGTAGATCTCCAGAACTTAATTATCCTGCAAAAGTGAAGCTTTGTACCCTTTATTATCACCTGCAAATGTCTAGGCACAGAGAGATGGTATACCACAGATTGATTATCTTACATGTGTGTGTGCTCAGTCATGTTCAGCTCTTTGCACCCATGGCCTGTAGCACACCAGGTTCTTCTGACCATGGAATTTTTCAGGCAAGACTACTGGAGCGGGTTGCCATTTCCTCCTCCAGAGGCTCTTCCCAACCCAGGGACCAAACCCATGTCTCCTGCATCTCCACATTGCAGGTGTATTCTTTACCACTGAGCCGCCTATGATTAGCTTATAAACAACAGGAATGTATTTCTCACAGGTATGGAAGCTGGAAACCCTAGATCAAACTGCCAGCATGGTTGGATAAGGACCCTCTTCCATGACATTGGCTGCTTGTGTCCTCTCATGGAGGAAGGGACTATGGAACCCAGTGGGGTCTCATTTATAAGAACATAACCCCATGGATGCCATGAGTCTTCACCCTCATGACCTAAGCACTCTACCAAGGCTCCATTCCTAAAACCATCACATTAGGTATTAAATTTTCAACATGAATTTTGAGGGAACACAAACATTCAGATCAGAGCAACAGTGGAATCTGTTATTCAAATTATCATAAAAATCTTTTTAAATTAACTATTTGGACCACAGTAATACATTCTCTATGCATTTGCATGGCACTTTGTGGTTTTTAACTTTAGGACAACCTTTACAATTATGTATGGTTTGATAGGAAATCAAGCTACAAAGAAGTTATTTGATCCAAGCCTAAAGTGAATTCTGGTTTTGTGGTATTTTTTTCATAATATTGTACTAAGTTCTTTGTGTCAGATACCTATGGTGTTGTTTTTCAAATCTTAATTTTCTTTTGAAATGTAAAATACAGTAATGCCATGAATTCTTCATGTTATGAAATTTTTGCTATTTTTAAAGTCTCAGGCTATAATTCTGGATTGTAAAATTACAATTTCATGAACAGTAACAATTATAAAACAACAGCTATTCCAGTAAAATCATCACTAAAATTTCATTAAAATTGATAGAATATCAGTCTTTACTCCAAATAACTTCTATGACTTTTTTTTTTACTTTGTATAAGTTGGATTGTAAATACATAGAATCCAAAGTTTCTAGTAGTCTGATTAATAAAAACCAATGTGTTCTCTACCCTATGGAAGAAAGTATAGAATAACAAAAAAAAAAAAAAAGGAAAAAGTTCACATCCAGTAAGAAATATAAACTACTGAATAATTAATTCAGGAAATATTTAGGAAATATATACTATGCCAAATTCTATGCAGAGATTGGAGTCATAATGTTGAAAGAAAAACAAATTTATCTGGAAGAAATGTGCATTTTGTGAACTTATTAAAAAAAAAAAAAGTCTAGCTTAGACCATCAAGTTACAAGAGATTTTTAAGGCATGATATTTAATCTGAGATCAGATAAATGTAAAATAGTGTTTTGTTCATTTAACTACTACAAATTGGGGAATAAACACTTATTAGCAGGAGTACCATTTTTTGAACCAATATTTCAAAACAGTAAGAATTAAAGGTGCTTGTGTTTTTTCCCTTTATAAGCCTTTGAGTAATTGCATAAACTAGGCCTGGCATTGTATTTATGTTACTTTATTGGAGCTTTATTACTTTATTAATAATTTATTTATTATAACTCATGCATTGTAAAATGCATGAATACATAAATTCAAAATAATGCTGAGATTTAAAACATAAAAATTCAACATTTCTGTGGAATGTCCTCCTAACTCAACACTTTTAATTTCTTCATCTTTCTTAGAAGCTGAGATCTTAGAAAAGTAGATACTATTTATAACAAATCAAAGTTTTCCTTTAAGATCCTGTCAATATCATTCTTTATGCAGAAATCAAAAATTACCAGTCATTTTCAAATAAGCAGAATATTATAAGTAAATGAAAGTTTAAAAGAGAACAACAAATATAGCAAATTAAAGATGTTCTTGTTGTCTTTTTAAAATCTGAAGATAAATTTAATGTAATCTTATTAATACAATAGGTTATCATTTGTCTTTTACTTCAAGAGATTGTATTTGCAACTGGGCCAGATTCCACAATTAAGTCTTCAACATCCTCCTTTTTTTTTTCCTTTAAATCAGGAGCTGTGTTGCCACTCAAGTTTTATAAATGTAGCTGAAAACTTGCAGTAAATAATTTAGCTTCTAGGTGACATTCATTCACACAAGAAGTGTGTACTTAGCATCCACTATGTTCTAGGCACATTCTGTACACTACAGGGATAAACCATTCAGCAAGTAAAGTTATTTGTCTCCTATAGTTTACACCTTCATCAGATAATTCATTGTCTCTTTCATCCTGGTTGGCATATATTTTTTAAATTTTAGTTTGGAGTTTTCCTGGTTCTTGGTGTGAAACTGATGATGTTGATTTTTTTTAAATTATTATGATGATGATGATGATTTTTTACTTTACAATATTGTATTGGTTTTGCCATACATCAACATGCATCCGCCATGGGTGCACACGTGTTCCAATGAAACTTGATACTTCCAAATTAGGAGACTCAGGATCTTATTTCAATTTGTTTCGTTGTAGCTAACAAGCTCTGCCAAATACAGGGGCAAAGGGAGGTACATACCAGTTTTCCCACCTGGGTTCCAATGACAACTAAAGGAAACGGCTGAGGGACAGTGGCATTCCACAATATGGGCGTTCCATATGGTGTCCATTAGCATGTTGCGGGGTGGGAATTATGGTTCAGTGATGGCAGAAGTTCTAACTCCTTATTTGACCTTCCGTGACATAAACCAGGCAGATGTGTTTTTACATCTTTCTGAGGCTAGACGTTGATTCCCCATTTGGCCTTGGCTGGCATGGGGTGGGTTAGAGTCATAGTTCTCTTCTGTAGAACTTGTCTGAATTAGAGCAGTTACTGTCTAAAACTTTTCTGCCTTTGAAAGCATATTGTTCAAGCATCTGACTCTTTCTTCCTCATTTTTCTAGAGAGCAGGCTTTTACTGTTTGTGTTTTGGGGGCTGTGCACATTGGCATTTCTGAGTTGACAGTTTCTTCAGCTCTAAATCTGGAATATAAGGTGAAGAAAACCCGGGGAAAGCATCACCATATTTTTCCTGGGTTTAGGATGTCCTTAGCGGGCCTGCTGCTTTCTCTCATGTTTACAAGTCTTTTGTTTATTTTAGTTATAATGTATAACTAGATTTTAGTTCTGCTTTAGTATCAGGAAAAGGAAACACGTCTCCTCCTTAGAAGCACTGAGTAGTCTCAACACATTTGCAGAGCCAAAATTTTTTCAGTGTATCACCTTGTGTGTGCACTCTGAAAAAACGTTTTCCACTAACACATATGTATGGAATCTAGAAAGATAGTACCAACCATCCTACATGCAGGGCAGCAAAGGAGACACGGACAGAAGGAACAGACTTTTGGACACAATGGGAAAAGAAAAGGTTGGGATGATTTGAGAGAATAGCTTTGAAACATATATATTACCATATGTAAAATAGATGGCCAGTGGGAGTTTGATGTATGACACAGGGAGCCCAAGGCAGGTGCTCTGTGAATACCTGGCAGGATGGGCGGGGGAGGGAGGTGGGATGGGGATTCAGGAGGGAGGGGACACATGTATGCCTGTGGCCGATTCATGTTGATGTAGGGCAGAGGCCATCACAATATTGGCAAAGTAATTATCCTCCAATTGAAATAAGTAAGTTCAAAACATAAAATAAAAAGCATTTTCAGATGAGAAGAAGGAAAGGAACTAAATAAGAAAAAAAAAAATAGTAGCACTTCAAAAGCAATTTTATACATTTGAAAAATCTTCCACAGCACATATATTAGTTTCTGGTACCTGCAAGGCGGGATGAGTTGGGCAATTATGGAATAAATAAATTTTATTTAACAGGAGAATGAAATATGAGCAATTCCCAACAATTTTCTTCCCTCTAATATATAATTGCCTCACTGCTATAGACACACTTTGATATGTATGAAAAATTCATTGAAATGTATTTTACATGGACAATCATATTGCAGTTGATAATTTTGGTGTCAAATTGTTTTACTTTGTATGATTCATTTCAATTGTTGGAATAGCAGAAGACATCCAGTGAAAAATTGTGATAAATCCAATAAATATAGCCATTGTGACAAGATAGGTGTGTTTTTATCTGCCAAGATTGCTGTGATTTAGAAGAGATGTAATATTTTGAAAAAACAGTACAGTCATCTCCTAAGACAAATGAAATTCAAAACATAATAGCTTATGATATGAAAAGAACATCCCATATACTAATGATGATGCTCACTGTTAACACATTTCTTCACTTCCCTTTTGCCATGCCACAAAGCTTATTAGTGATATCATTATCATTATCATTTTTGGTTTTCAATATTACCTTGTATGTTTTGCTTGAAAGGTGTTTTAACTCTTCACAATCTGGAATTAAATGCTGTACATGTACTCTTCTAGATTTTTGAGTATTTTTGCACAATTTTTAATAGATGTTATCCTAAATCTCTATAACAGTATTCACTTTGTAACCTGGGGCATGTTGTTTGACCTCTGGGTCTGTTACCCTTTTTATAAAAGGAGAAAATCAGAACTGAATCACATGTTTTGTTTCTGTTTTTCTGTCTGCATCTGCTATTTTATTCTAAAACTCAGCAAAAGAGAAAACTCAGTTATATCTAGGACAGTTATTTTCAAATTAACATGCTTAAGAAAATCTTACTTCAGTTTTCAGACATTTCACTATGTAATTGGTCTCAAGATGGCTTCCTTAACATTTCCAGATAAATAACATTGCAATTTGGTTTCCCTACATCACTCTTGACTATTCAGTTGCTTTCTGTATTTTGTAGTAGTAGACTATACTATCCTTTCTTTCTTGTTTTCTCATTAACCTAAGGTGATTTTAGAACACAAAGCAAAGTATACCATATGAGTTTTAACAAAGGTACATACTTACTGAAGTATGTACTTATTGAAGTATACTTACAAAAAACATCAAGACAGAATACTTTACCACTCTAAATATTTCCTCTAAATTTGTTTATTCCCTAGATTTTTGGGGGGATGTTTTATATTACCATGTGTTTTAGAATAAAATTGTCAGACTCTATAAAAGCAAATAAAAGAGTAGGTTATATATACAGATTGCCCTGAAATTATAGATCAAGGTAAAGACAGATGACAGCTTAATACAGTCAAATCTATGTGCATGGTATATATCTGTTTATTTAGATGAGGAGTTGTCAGGGACTTCCCTGGACGTCCAGTGATTAAGAATCTGTCTTTCCAACACAGGGAATACAGATTCTATCCCTGGTCAGGGAGCTAAGATCCCATTTACCTTCATGGTGTGACCAGAAATAAATAAAATAAGTGAGAAGTTGGAAAACTTTTTCTATAAAAGATAAGATATTAAATATTCAGGATTTGGAGGACACATATTGTCTCCCTCATAGGAATATATGAGTGTGTCACATATGTATGACAGAGACTATAAGTTTAGTGGCTCAATTGTGTCCAACTTTTTGCAACCACATGGACTGCAGCACTCCAGGCCTCCCTGTCCATCACCAACTCCGGGAGCTTACTCAAACTCATGTCCATTGAGTCGGTGATGCCATCCAGCCATCTCATCCTCTGTCGTCCCCTTCTCCTCCTGCCCCCAATCCCTCCCAGCATCAGGTCTTTTCAAATGAGTCAACTGTATGCATCAGGTGGCCAAAGTATTGGAGTTTCAGCTTCAACATCAGTCCTTCCAATGAACACCCAGGATTGATCTCCTTTAGGATGGACTGATTGGATCTCCTTGCAGTCCAAGGGACTCTCAAGAGTCTTCTCCAACACCACAGTTCAAAAGCATCAATTCTTCAGCACTCAACTTTCTTTATAGTCCAACTCTCACATCCATATATGACCACTGGAAAAACCATAGCCTTGACTAGACGTACCTTAGTTGGCAACGTAATGTCTCTGCTTTTGAATATGCTGTCTAGGTTGGTCATAACTTTCCTTCCAAGGAGTAAGCATCTTTTAATTTCATGGCTGTACTCACCATCTGCAGTGATTTTGGAGCCCCAAAAATAAAGTCAGCCACTCTTTCCACTCTTTCTCCATCTATTTGCCATGAAGTTATGGGACCGGATGCCATGATCTTTGTTTTCTGAATGTTGAGCTTTAGGCCAACTTTTTCACTCTCCTCTTTCACTTTCATCAAGAGGCTCTTTAGTTCTTCTTCACTTTCAGCCATAAGGGTGGTGTCATCTGCATATCTGAGGTTATTGATATTTCTCCCAGCAATCTTGATTCCAGAGACTCTATGTATATCTTAAAAATATTTTTTAAAGTGTTAACTTTTGGACCATACATAAACAGGCAATGGACCAGACTGACTGCAATTATTCTTTTTCAACCCTTGATTTGAAGCATTTTAAGTTACACTTTACAAGATTTGTAAAAGCAGATACATTGCTTTGCCGACAAAGGTCCATCTCGTCAAAGCTATGGTTTTTCCAGTAGTCATGTATGTATTGAGAGTTGGACCATAAAGAAAGCTGAGCATGAAAGAATTGATGCTTTTGAACTGTGTTGTTGGAGAAGACTCTTGACAGTCCCTTGGACTGCAAGGATATCAAACCAGTCAATCCTAAAGGAAATCAGTCCTGAATAGTCATTGGAAGGACTGGTGTTGAAGCTCCAACACATTGGCCACCTGTTATGAAGAACTGACTCACTGGAAAAGACCCTGATGCTGGGAAAAATTGGAAGCGGGAGGAGAAAGGGACAACAGAGAATGAGATCATTGGGTGGCATTACTGACTCAATGGACATAAGTTTGAGTAAGCTCTGAGAGTTGGTTATGGACAGGGAAGCCTCGTGAGTTGCAGTCCATGGCATCACAAAGAGTCGGACATGACTGAGCAACTGAACTGAATATTTGTACTTTTCAGGAAAAAAGATCTTGCAAATACTTGACAAACATATTTCTAAAATTTCAATCTTGACATTATTACTAAAGGCATTGTTTTACACTTTGTTTTTCCAGTTTTTGTTGCTGGTAAATACAGTAATCATTATACTGATCTTCTTTTCCATGCCTTGCTCAAAAACTAATTTATAAACTTTTGTGAGTTTCCATGGTTTATCTGAGTACAAAATTAAGTTTTCTATGAATAGTGGCAATTTTAATTCTACCTGTGTGCCTTTTATTTCTTACCACATTGATCACCATTTGTTATACTAGCAGGAGTTTTTTTCATGGCTTTTGAGTGTAATCAGGTGAGTATGTCATCTTTGTTCGTGGTGAGTTATGTAGACAGGTCCTTGCTTTGCTGTGATAAGACTATTTTAGTCTTGATTTATATAGAGATGGGTTTGGCCCTAAAGTTCCAACAGTTCTTTTTTTTTTTTTTTTCTGTTGATCTCAAAACAATGAGTTAATAAATGTTCTTAACTGCCTTTGTTTTCTGAAAGAGTACATCTTTCTTTCCCCATAGATGTGAACTGCAATTAATCATTAGTGGCATTTGGGCCTTGTATTTTTTAAGATTTGTGGTTACAAAATATATTTTTAAACGTACATAGAGAACTGTCTGATCTTCATTTTATTCTTGAAATTTATTTTCCAAGTTATGTTTTTACAGAAAATACCTCATCAGCTGGGTTGTCTTATCATTAGTATAATGTTGTTCTTGATAGTTCTTTATTAAGCTTTTAAGAAAACCTTGTGATTTCCTCTGTCATTCCTGGTCTTTGTAATTTATGTTATTTTCTTAGACTATAGTTTACTTAGGGGTGCTTCAATTTCATTAATCTTTTTAAAGAATAAATGTTCAGATTTCCTGATATTACCACTGTTGTCTCTTTTTAAATATTATTGTTCTACTATTTTTATTTACTCTCTATGTACATTGAATTTAATGTACTCTACATTTTTCTTTAAATACTTAAGATGGTACTTTAATTTTAGATATTTTTTTTAAAATAGGAACACATGTACACCCGTGGTGGATTCATGTTGATGTATGGCAAAACCAATACAATATTGTAAAGTAATTAGCCTCCAATTAAAATAAATAAATTTATATTTAAAAAAATAACTAAAAAAAAAATACCATCATATGACAGTGACTCCCAAAATAAAATAAAGTATGTTTTTAAAGCTACAAACACAGTGCACAGACTATTTTAATGTATCTCAAGCATTTATGTTCCATGTTTTTCTAATCATTCAGTTTTAAATATTTGCATTTTTCCTGTCTTCTATTTTTACTAGGTTATTTTAATTATTTTGCTTATTTTTTTAGTTTAAGGGGATTTTCTAAATTTGTTATCAATTTTTTTCAAAAAATTTTATTGAGGTATAGTTGGTTTACACTGTGATACTAGTTTTAAGTATATAACATAATATTTTTATGGATAATATGCCATTTAAAGTTACTGTGAAATAAGTGATTTTTAAGTTTTTTTTTTTTTTAATATATTATCTCCATATTTTGAAGTTTATTGAAACACTTCCAGTCCTGTGGCCACTGCTGAGTTTTCCAAATCATTGCGGATGGTGACTGCAGCCATGAAATTAAAAGATGCTTGCTTCTTGGAAGGAAAGTTATGAACAACCTAGACAGCATATTAAAAAACAGAGATATTACTTTGCCAACTAAGGTATATCTAGTCAAGGCCATGGTTTTTCCAGTAGTCATGTATGGATGTGAGAGTTGGACTATAAAGAAAGCTGAGTGCAGAAGAATTGATTATTTTGAACTGGGGTGTTGGAGAAGACTCTTGAGAGTCCCTTGGACTGCAAGGAGATCCAACCAGTCCATCCTAAAGGAGATCAGTCCTGGGTGTTCATTGGAAGGACTGATGTTGAAGCTGAAACTCCAATACTTTGGCCACCTGATGCAGAGAGCTGACTCATTTGAAATGACCCTGATGCTGGGAAAGATTGAGGGCAGGAGAAGAAGGGGACGACAGAGGATGAGATGCTTGGATGGGATCACCAACACAATGGACATGGGTTTGGGTAGGCTGCAGGAGTTGGTGACGGACAGGGAGGCCTGGCGTGCTGCAGTCCATGGGGTCGCAAAGAGTAGGACATGACTGAGAGATTCAACTGAACTGAGATACCTCATGACATTGTAGGGAATGGTTTATGTCCAATTAAGAAAATGTGTACTCGGCAGTTGCTGGTATAGTCTTCTAAACATGCTAGTTGGGTTTAGTTAGTTGATAGCCTTTTCAATATCCTATGTTTATTAATTTTTCTACTGACCCTATCAATTGCTCAGAGAAGTGTTAAACACACAAAGCTGGATGATTTAGCTCTTAAATCTACCTACTTTTGTTCCGTTAATGACAAACACTATTGGCATTTACAAATAGAATTATTGTGTCTTAATGAATTAATCCCTTTCTATTATAACATGTCCCCTTTTACCAGTTAATACTCCTTCTCTTGAATCCACTTTCCATGTTGTTATTAAGCCACACCTGATTTTTGACGTTTAGTTCTTGCGTGTTATTTCTTTCTCCTGCATTTTTTCAGGTCTTTATATGGTGTTTAATATGTATAAACACCATATTATTATATCTTCTTTTCCTATATTTTAACAAGTACTGCTTTAAAATGAAAGGTTTAGCTAATTTACATTAACAGAATACGACATGGATTATATTTTTGGTTCTTTGGAGCTTTATATTTATTGTGTTTAGTATCACATTCTTCTGTGTACTGTGTGCTTTTCCACACGGTCCTCTTTTGGAAGGTAGAGATATAGAAGGGTTAGGGTTGTCATGTCACAGAAGCAGGAAATGCAAGTAGGTAAATTAAAAGTCCAACAGAAAAATTTGTGAGTTGAGAAAATCCTGGTAACCTGAAAATTACTGTAAATCCTGGGGAGTTGATCAATCAATATTTGTTTTCTTTCCTTTCCCCCTAAAGGAGGCTTATGTCTTAACTTCATTCTATTATCCACTGCCTGACCGCCCCCCTCCCCACTGGAATGAAGAATGAGAATATTTTGTCTCCACCACTGTTTTCTGACAGCCAGTGATTTCCAAAATTGTCCCTAAATTGACAGATTTCTCAATTCTATGCTGTTGGGAAGTCAAGGAATTCATAAAAAAGTCCCATTTCTTTTTGGTTTTGATGCTGGAATAGAGAAATACATTGTTGTATTTCCCTGCAATAGCACTTAATATTTGACTTGAGAGTGTATATGGGTCTTGCAGCAGGAAAAAAAAAGTGCAGATGGATGGGAGCCTAGTGAGTTTTATGTCCACTAGAAATAGTAAGTATAGTCCAGAACTTGAACTTAAGTCATTAATTAATCCACCCCAGGTGATTCCAGACACTAGAAGCTGAACAGGGATCACTGTCCTTTGAATTTACAGTTGTTTACAGAGCATGGTTAGATGGTCTCACTGACTCAGTGGACATGAATTTGAGCAGAGTCTGGGAGATACTGAAGGGCAGGGGAGCTTCGTGTGCTGCAGTTCGTGGGGTCTCAAAGAGTCGGACATGACTTAGCGCCTGAACAGCAACAACAGATGAAGCATGGTCCTTCCAGCACCCACTGGTTAGCTGAGATGCACAAAGAGATTCTGCTTCAGAGGGATCCACAGGCCAGGGATTATCAGTGCTTTTTAACAATCAAAATATCTGGGAAAATAATGAATAGGGCAACAGTTTTGTAAGCAGATGACAGAACCTGAATGAATCACTTCAACAGGCAGAAGGGGCAGAAGCCAAAACAAAACGCCAGAGTACAAAGTCAACTTTGGAGAACTCCCAAGTAGAGAGAAGCAAGACAACCATTCAGACAGACACATTAGAAGGCTATTTTGGATGAGTGTGTAACTCTTAACACAGTCACTGTCTTATGTGTATGACTGTGTGTGATGCATTGCCAAGCCAGCTCTGATGAAAGAACTAGGGAGAGAGTGTACAGAAATGAGTTGACACTGCAATAAATAGCATTAAAGTATTTCCTTGTTATACTTGCTACACAAATTTGTTGCACATAATTAAATTATACTAGGCCATCATGAATTGATTCCAAAAACTTACATAGTGCCAAGAATTGATTAAGGACTTTTGGTGTGAAGCTAAGCTGGAAGCAGTTAAAAGCACGGACGTTTTTCCACGCTTTTGTTATTGGACTTAGAGGAAAATCTGAAATCTGTGAATAGAAAGGGACAGTAAACAAAAGTGTTTGTTGTTTTCCGTAGGATAACTCTCCTAATGCCTTTAGCCCTGGGCACTGAAGATTTATTGACAGATCTAAGAGAAGTAGCAAAAATTTCAGCACCTTCAGAAATGAAACCAAAGTATCAATGAGGCAAACAAATTAGTGTGTATATTTTACATCTTATTCAGAGCTTTTTGTTTGTGTTCCTCATCTATGTTTTCAATCCTTTTTTTTTTTTCTGTCTTTGCTTTTATTTCTTTCTTCTTTATTTTTCAAGTGAAATTTGAGATAGGATGGAAATATGCAGAGATACAGATAGATACTCCAAAGGATGGAGGGGTGGAGCTGAGAGCATAACCCACGCTCTTATCATTCACGCCTGTTATGAGTCTGTAAAATATTTCAGTGGGTTCTTTGAGACACAATTTGAGAATCATTGCATTTGAGGACTGTTATAACTGTAATCCAGGCTTAGGTATCTAACATCCTGGAGAATGTCCCATGTACCTTCTCCTTTTACTGGCTGGCATATTCTGTATGTCCACAATAGGACTTGGATGCTTATTACACACATAATTGTTGGCTTCTGAAGCAGTGGGTATAAAGATTCTGAGATCAAAGGAGTGTTCTGAATTGGATACATATATTTGAGGGTCTCCAGAATATAGAAAGTGTTTAATGCTAGAAATCTAAAGGGAACACATGGGCAGTAAATGTGAACAGAAAAGAGAAATGGCCCAATGTCGTCTATGGTGCCCTGTCATATTCAGAATTGGAGGCAGTGAAGATGACTTAGAAAAGGAGTTCAACAGTGGATAATGAAATGGTAGGAGAACCAGATCAAAGTGGTGTCATAAAGTTAGTGTTTTAAAGACAAACTAGTTGTGAAATGCTTTTAATCAAGTAAGATAATCATTTATAAACTTGAGAAGGCTAATTTTAGTTGGACAGTGTGGGCAGAACTGATGGGAAGGAGTTTGAGAAATGAGAGGAAATAATTTAAGACAATCAGAAAGGATTTAAGAAATTTTGATGTAAGAGAAATATATGGGGATAGCTAGACAGTAATTAAAAAAAAAAAAAAAAGCCTATTCTAACTGACATAGAAAGCCATATTCATTTCAGTTTTAATGTTTGGGAGATAACAGTTTGTCTTCAAGCTTCAGCCAGTGAAGTGATTGTAATGTTAGAAGCTTCAAACCAAGCAATTAGAGAAATAAACCCTAAGAAAAGGCAGCAAAGGACATTTTGAAAATTCTACCACAAGTTTTTAAGAGACACTGTGTATATTTCTATTCTCAAAGATATGTGTTCAATATTTCTCATTTTGATAAGTACACTCTTATTTAACTGCCTTGACAAGTATATAAAGCACACATTTCTTATTTTGAATTTCAATGATCAAGACATCAATGTTTTTGTAAAGCAGGTTTATGTTCATCCTAATGCAATCTTAATATTTATAGAGGTACAAGATATTGACAACTTTTTGAGTTGACCAGTGATATACTTTCAGTTCAGTTTAGTTCAGTTGCTCAGTCGTGTCTGACTCTTTGTGACCCCATGAATCGCAGCACGCCAGGCCTCCCTATCCATCACCAACTCCCGGAGTTCACTCAGACTCACTTCCATCAGGTCGGTGATGCCATCCAGCCATCTCATCCTCTGTCGTCCCCTTCTCCGGCCCCCAATCCCTCCCAGCATCAGAGTCTTTTCCAATGAGTCAACTTTTCACATGAGGTGGCCAAAGTACTGGAGTTTCAGCTTTAGCATCATTCTTTCCAAAGAACACCTAGGACAGATCTCCTTTAGAATGGACTGGTTGGATCTCCTTGCAGTCTAAGGGACTCTCAAGAGTCTTCTCCAACACCACAGTTCAAAAGCATCAATTCTTTGATGCTCAGCTTTCTTCACAGTCCAACTCTCACATCCATACATGACCACTGGAAAAACCATAGCCTTGACTAGATGGACCTTTGTTGGCAAAGTAATGTCTCTGCTTTTGAATATGCTATCTAGGTTGGTCATAACTTCTCTTCCAAGGAGTAAGCATCTTTTAATTTCATGGCTGCAGTCACCATCTGCAGTGATTTTGGAGCCCAAAAAAATAAAGTCTGACACTGTTTCCCTATCTATTTCCCATGAAGTGATGGGACCAGATGCCATGATCTTCATTTTCTGAATGTTGAGCTTTAAGGCAATTTTTTCACTCTCCTCTTTCACTTTGATCAAGAGGCTTTTTAGTTCCTCTTCATTTTCTGCCATAAGGGTGGTGTCATCTGCATATCTGAAGTTATTGATATTTCTCCCAGCAATCTTGATTCCAGCTTGTGCTTCTTCCAGAGTTTCTCATGATATACTCTCACATAAGTTAAATAAGCAGGGTGACAATATACAGCCTTGATGTACTCCTTTTCTATTTGGAACCAGTCTGTTGTTCCATGTCCAGTTCTAACTGTTGTTTCCTGACCTGCATATAGGTTTCTCAAGAGGCAGGTCAGGTGGTCTGTTATTCCCATCTCTTTCAGAATTTTCCACAGTTTATTGTGATCCACACATTCAAAGACTTTGGCATAGTCACTAAAGCAGAAATAGATGTTTTTCTGGAACTCCTCTTGCTTTTTCCATGATCCAGGGGATGTTGGCAATTTGATCTCTGGTTCCTCTGCCTTTTCTAAAACCAGCTTGAACATCTGGAAGTTCATTTTTCACATATTGCTGAAGCTTGGTTTGAAGAATTTTGAGCATTGTTTTACTTGCGTGTGAGATGAGTTCAATTGTGTGGTAGTTTGAGCATTCTTTGGCATTGCCTTTCTTTGGGATCGGAATGAAAACTGACCTTTTCCAGTCCTGTGACCACTGCTGAGTTTTCAAATTTGCTGGCATATTGAGTGCAGCACTTTCATAGTATCATCTTTCAGGATTTGAAATAGCTCAACTGGAATTCCATCACCTTCACTAGCTTTGTTTGTAGTGATGCTTTCTAAGGCCCACTTCACTTCACATTCCAGGATGTCTGGCTCTAGGTCAGATATCACACCATGGTGATTATCTGGGTCATGAAGATCTTTTTTGTACAGTTCTTCTGTGTATTCTTGCCACCTCTTCTTAATATCTTCTGCTTCTGTTAGGTCCATGCCATTTATGTCCTTTATCATGAAATCCTTATTAACAAATTCAGACTTAAATTGAACAAAGTAGGGAAAACCACTAGACCTTTCAAATATCCCTTATGATTATACAGTGAAAGTGAGAAATAGATTTAAGGGGCTAGATCTGATAGATAGAGTGCCTGATGAACTATGGACTGAGGTTCATGACATTGTACAGGAGACAGGGATTAAGACCATCCCCATGGAAAAGAAATGCAAAAAACCAAAATGGCTGTCTGGGGAGGCCTTACAAATAGCTGTAAAATGAAGAGAAGGAAGGTGAAGTCGCTCAGTCGTGTCTGACTCTCTGCGACCCCGTGGACTGCAGCCTACCAGTCTTCTCCATCCATGGGATTCTCCAGGCAAGAATACTGGAATGGTTTACCATTTCCTTCTCCAGGGGATCTTCCTGACCCAGGGATTAAATCCGGGTCTCCCGCATTGGAGGCAGACACTTTAACCTCTGAGCCACCAGGGAAGTGAAAAGCAAAGGAAAAAAGGAAAGATATAAGCGTCTGAATGCAGAGTTCCAAAGAATATCAAGAAGAGATAAGAAAGCCTTCCTCAGCAATCAGTGCAAAGAAATAGAGGAAAACAACAGAATGGGAAAGACTAGAGATCTCTTCAAGAAAATGAGAGATACCAAGGGAACATTTCATGCAACAATGGGCTCGATAAAGGACAGAAATGGTATGATATAGTTTACTCTCTCCCAAATGTCCATTTTGTAAACTGACTCTGGAGTTTGACATAATTACTGTGGATTTCCCGAACCACTCTTATGTTATATGCCTATATGATACATGTCCTCTTCTCTATGTGACCAGCAGATAGATTATCTTGTCAGTTAAGAATAGGAAGTGTAATCAATGTAGAAGAATGTCACTATTTATATTGTTTTTCCAGAATGGTGGAATCTTTATTTTTTCAGAATTTTTTTTTTAAATACAAAGTTTGAAGGAAAATACTAACACCACGGATAACAGTTGAACCACCCCCACAATAAATCAATGCAAAGTTTACCAATGATAAGGGAACAGTTTCTCCTTACCTCATGGAAGACCTGTAAGCCAGGTGTCCAACTAAGTTTCATGGTTTTAGTGGTTGAAAGAGATGTCTTCTTCCTGTCTGAGAGATACATCTTATTCATATAAATGGTATTATTTGAATGAATGCATGCTCTAATTCTGTCAAATTCTGTTGTATTTCTGAGATAGTCTTTGAATTATAAATTAGCTTTATTTAAAAATATTGATTAGGTACAAGGATAAAAATTACTTATATATTACATCTTTAGTCTATAATGTCCTACAATTTAGCTTAGGACAGAATACATGTATTAAAATTTTAAAATGGTAAATAATTTCGTAAAATTAAGAAAAGCAGATTTATGAAACAACTACCCAAGGTATCAGTTCAGAGTGTGTTCATCTCAGATGATGTGAGAAGCGTGGTCAAAGGCATGTCTCATGTCATGTAAGATGCACACATTTCTCTTGATAGCTTCCGATTTTTCTTGCCAGATTCTTTGTTCTTTTGGGAGAGAGTAGATCAGGACAGCAAGACATATAGGCTGATACAACATCAGGAACAAAAATACATGTTTTGCCTTTAGCAATTCAGTGACTCTTTAGTCAGCTGAAATGGAAGTTCTGGAAATCGTTTTGTGGTTATCCACAGCTAGGCTAGCTACAACTTGTTAAAAACAATGTCTGTTGACACCAAGATATTTGAACAAAACTTTAAAAACATGTTCTGTTTCTCCACTGCCCTTTGTATTTTCTGTTAGTAAGTCCTACTTCCTTCTCTTTTTCATTCATTAAAAATCAAGTTTATATCTTAGAGAGATTCTGTGAGAATCTGATGAGAAATACATATTTTTAGTGCTATGATTTCTTAAAATAGACACACATTTGAAGACATTTTACTGCTTAAAATAATTTTTTTTTTTTTTTTTTTTACTGCATCTAAGTTAGACAGAGTGCTGTATCTAATATGTATAAGCCAGAGTTGAATTGAAAACACCTTAAACTCTCAAATTCGGAACTGAGCTTCAGTGTTGTTTCCCCTGTTTAAAATGCTGAAATAAAGTCAAAAATAAAAGTTTAAAAATATACAAAGACATGGTAGGGAGAGTCTGAACAACTAAAAAACCAGGGTTTTTGACTCCTCTGGCAACGGCAACCCACTCCAGTACTCTTGCCTGGAAAATCCCATGGACGGAGGAGCCTGGAAGGCTGCAGTCCATGGGGTCGCTAGGAGTCGGACACGACTGAGCGACTTCACTTTCACTTTTGACTTTCATGCATTGGAGAAGGAAATGGCAACCCACTCCAGTGTTCTTGCCTGGAGAATCCCAGGGACGGGGGAGCCTGGTGGGCTGCCGTCTATGGGGTCACACAGAGTCAGACACGACTGAAGTGACTTAGCAGCAGCAGTAGCAGTCCTTTGTCTATCTTTGTAAACAGAATGAAGCATAAGGCCTGGACCACTCTTCCCTCCATGTACAAAATCTAAAATAGGCAAAAGGCACATTCACTATTTTGTTTTCTTAGAACTTTACTCAGTACAAGCCAACTTTCAGGAAATCAATGCTGTAACATGGTATATGTCGCTACAATTGAATTGTGTGCCAGTCTCCTAGGACTGTTTGAATATCACTTCATGTCTAATTTGGGGATAAAATATTTCATTGGCTTGGAACAGTATTTTGATTGCTGTTGTTCAGTTGCTCGATCATGTCTGACTCTGAGACCTCATGAACTGTAGCTCGCCAGGCTTCCCTGTCCATCACAATTTCCTGGAGCTTGCTCAAACTCATGTCCACTGAGTCCATGATGCCATCCAACAATTTTGTCCTCTGTCATCCCCTTCTCCTCCTGCCTTCAATCTTTCCCAGCATCGGGGTATTTTCTAATGAGTCAGGTCTTCGCATCAGATGGCCAAAGTATTGGAGATTTATCTTCAGCATCAGTCCTTCTAATGAATATTCAGGATTGATTTCTTTTTAGGATCAACTGGTTAGATCTCCTTGCAGTCCAAGGGACTCTAAAGAATCTTCTCCAATACCACAGGTCAAAAGCATCAGTTCTTCAGCCTTCAGTCTTCTTTATGGTCCAACTCTCACATCCATACATGACCACTGGAAAAACCATAGCTTTGACTAGATGGACTTCTGTTGGCAAAATACTGTCTCTACTTTTTAATATGCTGTCTAGGTTGGTTATAACTTTTCTTACAATGAGAAAGCATCTTTTAATTTCATAGCTGCATTCACCATCTGCAGTGATTTTGGAGCCCAAGTAAATAAAAATCTGTCACTGTTTCCATTGTTTCCCCATCTATTTGCAATGAAGTGATGGGACCGGATGCCATGACCTTCATTTTATGAATGTTGAGTTTTAAACCAGCTTTTTGACTCTCCTCTTTCACCTTCATCAAGGGGCTCTATAGTTCCTTTTCACTTTCTTCCATAAGGGTGGTGTCATCTGCATATCTGAGGTTACTGATATTTCTCCCTGCAATCTTGTTTCCACTTTGTGCTTCATCCAGTCTCACATTTTGCTTGATGTACTCTGCGTATAAGTTAAATAAGCAGGGTGACAATATACAGCCTTGATGTACTCCTTTCCCAATTTTGAACCAATTCATTGCTCCATGTTCAGTCCTAACTGTTGCTTCTTGACCTGTATACAGGTTTCACAGGAGGCATGTAAGGTGGTCTGGTGTTCCCATCTCTTTAAGAATTTTCCAGTTTTTTGTGATCCACATAGTCAAAGGCTTTGGCATAGTCAATGAAGAAGAAGAAACTTCTCTGGAATTCTCTTTTTGATTAAGTGCAATTATTCAATTAAAAGAACACTTAATGGGGGACTTATGAAAAATAGAGTTCTGGGGAGAGTTGAAGAATCAGCAAGAAGAACATACAGCATAGTGGGGATCATAGTTCTTCTTATTTATCCTCAATTTTTATCAGAAAAACTTGGGTAGCCCATAACTGTACATTCCCATGTCATTTCAGTTCAGTCTCTCAGTCATGTCCTACTCTTTGCAACCCCATGAATTGCAGCACGCCAGGCCTCCCTGTCCATCTCAACTCCCGGAGTCTACTCAAACTCACGTCCATCGAGTCAGTGATGCCATCCAGCCATCTCATCCTCTGTCGTCCCCTTCTCCTGCCCCCAATCCCTCTCAGCATCACAGTCTTTTCCAATGAGTCAACTCTTCGCATGAGGTGGCCAAAGTACTGGAGTTTCAGCCTCAGCATCAGTCCTTCCAATGAACACCCAGGACTGATCTCCTTTACAATGGACTGGTTGGATCTCCTTGCAGTCCAAGGGACTCTCAAGAGTCTTCTCCAACACCACAGTTCAAAAGCATCAATTCTTCAGCGCTCAGCTTTCTTCACAGTCCAACTCTCACATCCATACATGACCACAGGAAAAACCATAGCCTTGACTGGACGGACCTTTGTTGGCAAAGTATGCTATCTAGGTTGGTCATAACTTTCCTTCCAAGAAGTAAGCGTCTTTTAATTTCATGGCTGCAGTCACCATCTGCAGTGATTTTGGAGCCCAGAAAAATAAAGTCTGACACTGTTTCCACTGTTTCCCCATCTATTTCCCATGAAGTGGTGGGACCAGAAGTCATGATTTTCATTTTCTGAATGTTGAGCCTTAAGCCAACTTTTTCACTCTCCTCTTTCACTTTTATCAAGAGGCTTTTTAGTTCCTCTTCACTTTCTGCCATAAGGAGGGTGTTATCTGCATATCTGAAGTTATTGATATTTCTCCCAGCAATCTTGATTCCAGCTTGTGCTTCTTCCAGCATTTCTCATGATGTACTCTGCATATAAGTTAAATAAGCAGGGTGACAATATACAGCCTTGATGTACTCCTTTTCCTATTTGGAACCAGTCTGTTGGTCCATGTCCAGTTCTAACTGTTGCTTCCTGACCTGCATACAGGTTTCTCAAGAGGCAGGTCAGGTGGTCTTGTATTCCCATCTCTTTGAGAATTTTCCACAGTTTATTGTGATCCACACAGTCAAAGGCTTTGGCATAGTCAATAAAGCAGAAATAGATGTTTTTATGGAACTCTGTTGCTTTTTTGATGATCCAGCGGATGTTGGCGATTTGATCTCTAGTTCCTCTGCCTTTTCTAAAACCAGCTTGAACATCTGGAAGTTCACGGTTCACATATTGCTGAAGCCTGGCTTGGATAATTTTGAGCATTACTTTACTAGCATGTGTAGTTCTGGGTAAATCATATGACAGACTCAAGTGTCTCTCCTGAGAGACTTCAACTGCAAAACTACTGAGACCTTAACTGGTTGATTCTATCTTCTTAGTGTTTAGGTTTTCCATAGATTTTGCATGTGTAAACAAGATTGTCTAATATATCTGTAGTCATGCTCTGCTTTTTAAAATGATTATGATTTGTAATCTCTTAATATTCCAAGGCAGAATATGGCAAATAATGCATCTTTTACTAATTGGTAGGAGCATGTGGCTATCAGCTACTATGTGTCATGGTCACTTTTCATGTGGAAAAGCCATTCTTTAATGCATGATTATTTCCCAGTGATTATCACAGAGCCTGCTTCTTACTAACAGTCAAAGCTGCTTACTACAGATGAATGTATGAATATGGGAACAAGCAAATAAAGGCATAAATGGCAGCGTTAGAAAGTATCAGCTCACATAGCAAATGGGTCATCCCATTTGGAGAAAACATGTCCTGGAAATGATAGGATATTAATTTCACAATGCACCTCTTGTTAAAATCGGTGATAATAGCAGAACACATTTTCATCTTTATTTGATATGGTCTCATTCTACATATGGAAAGACTTGAGCAAAAATGAATGATAATATATTATTATATATAATAGGAAACTATAACAGCACTAAAAATAATGTTTCTTCCATACCTATATAAGGAAAACTTTAATCAGACCTCAATTTCCAGATATCCAGATGATGACTGGTCACCTCTAATATCCCATAGGTACCTGAAATATACAAAAAAGTTTCTTTTTTTTGGTCAGAAGATCTCGACATGAGGACTAGTGTTAACATAATTTATTAGTTAACAGCTGTGTTCAGGAAAGACTAGCAACTATATGTATATTTTAAAAAGGTATCAGAAAAAAAAATAAATAAAAAATAAAAAGGTATCAGAAAATACAGCAGCTAAGAAGGTATGAAATATCAATTGCAGTAGATGGTTGTTGTTTAGTCACTAAGTCATGTCTGACTCTTTTGTGACCCCATGGACTGTAGCCCACCGGGCTTCTCTGTCCATGGGATTTTCCAGGCAAGAATACTGAAGTGAGTAGCCTTCTCTTCTCCAGGGATCAAACCTGCATTTTCTGCATTGGCAGGCAGATTCTTTACCACTGAACCACCTGGGAAAACCACACTGGGTAGTAACTTTGGCTTAATCCTACAAGGAAGCTCCAGAGATGATGCAGACCACATATCAGAGTTCCCTGCTCAGATACAAGGGAATTAGAATACTTGCCCTCTCGTACCTGGTGGTTATTGATTAAAGTCCACCTCAGGACACGTGTAAATTCCCTGGCCATCTGACTGTGCATGAGTGCCGTCAAGCAGGTTCCCAGAGACAGAGGGGAGACCTCTGGAAGAGACTCAGGTGCTCACTGTTAGGAGTCAGCATACTCATGTTGCCAAGGGACCAAAGGGTTATGGGTGAGCCCTGAAAGCATCACCTACATGACTCAGCCCAAAAAGTTCAAGCTATTTTCCACTTCACGTAACTTCACCCACTTATGTTCAGTAACCAAAAAGTCACTTTAATATATTCTCCCAATTATACTGGGAAAGATTGAAGGCAAAAGGAGAAGAGGGTGGCAGAGGATGAGATGGAATTCAATGGACATGAACTTGGGTGAACTCTGGGAGATGGTGAGGGACAGGGAGGCCGGGTGTGCTGCAGCCCACGGGGTCTCAAAGAATCAGAGACCACTCAGCAAATGAACAACAAACCCAATTATACTCAGGTGTAGACACTCTTTTCTGTACCTGTTCCTTCTCTTGTAATCCATATCCTCCTGTCTGCTTGCCTACAGACAGCGAAGCTCCAACCTTACCTTTAGGCTGTCTCCCTCCAATTCTTTCTCCATACCACAGCCAGTTGTGTATTGTTCAACCAAAAACTGAAAAAATGACTTCCTTATGAAAATGATCGCTATTTATTCCTCTCCATCACCAAATGGGTTCTGTTTGCCCAGTTTCCTAGAAAGGCTTTGTTCTTTAATATGATCCTTCACCAACAAAACATTTTGTTTTCTTTCCTAAACCCTCGACGCTCATTCAGGTCTTTGTATTTCACACGCCATCTCTTCCCTGTCTTGGCCTCCTCTTATCCTGGCTGACTTGAACACTCTCCTAATTATAATTCAGGAAGCTGCTCAGAAAATATGCTCTGTTCCATGAAGACAACTCTAATGTCTCTTTTTATTTACAGCCTACCACCCCCCATCCTCGCCCCACAATACACACCAGAGTTTATCGCTTAGTAGTATGGTTAAACTTCCATACATTTCTAATTGTGCACTTAATAACTTGCACAATTATTCTCAAATTAGGGGTGACTTTTGCCCCTAGGGCATATTTGTCAGTATTATGAAAAATTGGGGTTGTGTTGATTAGGGGAGTATAAATTCTGGAATGTAACAAATGCATGCTAAACATGCTGCTTCATATCCTCCCATGCACTGAACAGACCTCACGACAAAATATTGTCTGGCTCCAATTGTTGACAATACTGGGTTTGAGAAACTCTGTCTTAAAACGACAATATTTACGTATCTTTACTTGTCTCTATTAGTTTCTCGACCTCTTTAGGAAAGAATTATGTCTTTCTCCTCTTAAAGTGCTTAGTACCTAATACACTTCCTGGATCATTGACTTCTTATAAGAGTTTAGTGCAACATATATTAAAAACTATCATAATGAGAAAATTACATTGTGGAAAAATACATACTAAGATCACAGCCCTAACAATGGTACTTTTTCCCCATTTTTTGTTCTCAAAGTCATTGGTTTTGACAAATTTAGAACCTAAACACTAATTATAATTTGTCTTAAATCCAATGGATTTATTTACAAGTTAATACTCCCTCTTAGCACTATTTAGGTTGTGCCACTGGAAATGCATGCATTTTTATAATCCCTATTGGCTTTCAGATAAGTACAATTAAAAAGCTCTGTTAAATTGGCTGCCTGGTTTTGCAAATGTGGAGCTCAGGTGCACTGAAACATGTGCATCTCTGCATAGGGTGGCTGCTCTGCCAGCTGGGATATAAACAGCTGTGAGTTTAATCATGTGACTTTCATAATGGAAAAAGGAGTCCCCAAAAAGTCATCCATACAATTGTTTTATCTTCAAAAAGAAAGCAAATATATTAAAAGGCCAATTATATATAGTCTAATACTTTTCGTAGCCTTTTCTGAATTTATGTACTCTACCTCCAAATCGGAGAAGGCAATGGCACCCCACTCCCGTACTCTTGCCTGGAGAATCCCATGGACAGAGGAGCCTGGTAGGCTGCAGTCCATGGGGTCACTAAGAGTCACACACGACTGAGCGACTTCACTTTCACTTTTCACTTTCCTGCATTGGAGAAGGAAATGGCAACCCACTCCAGTGTTCCTGCCTGGAGAATCCCAGGGACGGGAGAGCCTGGTGGGCTGCCGTCTATGGGGTCACACAGGGTCGGACACGACTGAAGCGACTTAGCAGCAGCAGCAGCAGCTACCTCCATATTCAGGAAGTTCAGTATGTTATGAAATTTATTATGAAACAATTAATTGCAAAAAAATGGATTGATAAAAATAGAGTACATCAGCCAGATATATTTTATAGCAATGCCAAGTTGTAACCTAGTCCCAGTATGTACACACCTCCCCAGACTGTATGTAGGATAAATAAATACAAAATTTGGTAATCACCTTAATGTCAAGTACATTGAAGGTTACACAAGTGTATTATGAACCATCCTAGGAATTAATTTACCTAACAATTTTCTTAACTTCTGAATTTCTGCCTCTGTGAGAAAGGAAAGAATATAGCATTGAATCCATTGTAATTGTTTTTCTTTTGCTTAGAATGAGGACTAGGATACAAAATGTTTATTATCCTGTATTCAAATTTGAGACCACATTACAGAATTTAGGGAACTTTTTATGACCAGAAGTACTTTTCTTCTTCCTAGTATGATATACTCGGCTTCTGTGGTTGGTGACAAACACAATTATTAATAGATCGGAGAAAACTTTCCCAATTTTCTCAGTACTTAATTACTTTAATATTTAAATTCTGGCCTTATAAAAAGTCTCAGGTGGTGTAGTCAAAATTTTATATTAAAATGCAAATGGGAAATTAAATAATTGAAGTTATTTAAATAATGTGTGTTCTCTTTTTTTATACCTGCCTGAATATATTGTGAAGGCAAAGACAGTCTATTCTAAAAAAAAAAATTGAGATGTTTTGTTAAAAATGCTATTCTCACACAGACATTAAGCATCTATTTCTTCACATTCTTAATTTTGGACAAATTCATAATTTTTTTTTATGAAAGCTCTTTCTCTGCAAATAACCAGAGTTTGAAAATTCACTCAAATTATGAATGTATGCAAATAAGCTATGACAAATCATATATATTTGTCCAAAATAAGAACTATCAGTAAAATGATGGCTGTATGAATATGTATAATATTAATGTGATACCTTGAATTTTCTCATATGCAATAAAACCTTATTGATCCCCTATGATTTATTAAGGCAACCTTAAATTTGGTATATAAATTATGTTGCCATTTTTATCAGCAAGATGTTTGGTGTCTCTATTAATAAAAAGAAAGAATTTGTTTTAAGGTGAGTAAATGAAAACTTTTCATTCCTTAAAAATAATTTTAAAATGTATAAGTTGGTAGTGTGCCTCTGGCTAACTTTGAGAAAAGAGAAAATGAGTTTTCCTAAAGTATTTTGGCATTATATTTTGACTGAAATAATTGTGAAACTATGTAATGCCATTATGCTCTTAAAAATGGGTAGTTTCCTTCTCACAGAACATGTGGCCACAGCAAATACAGCAAGTGTTACTTAGCAAATTAGAGGAGTATTGAGCTGTCATCTTTTTCTTCAGGGGAGGCACTGACATCTAGAATATTTTAACTATCTGCTAGTTCATGGAAATGAGTTTATATATTCCCATCACTTTCCCATGAGCCAAAAGAAAAGAATAGCATCATGGGCATCATTGATGTCATTCACACATGCTAGGCTGTAAGATTGTGCTTGGAAGGGCATATTTTCTGTATAGTGACTAAGTAATTGCCTCTTCCTTTTGATTAACATTCATGGAAAAACAGAATGCAATAGTGAAATTCTTGATCACCCAACAGATAATCACAGTTATACTGCTAGAAAAATGATAATGGGGAGGGGGGCTGGGGCAAGACATCAACTCTGCCTTTTCTTGTTTAAAATATTCCTTAGGAGTTGTTGTTCTTTTCATTGGAGTATAGTTCTTAATATGGGGGGCAAATATGAACAAGGAAACCCAGGTTTTTCCACCCATGTGGTTTTTTAGATGTATCTTTTGATAAAATAGTAATACAGAGGAAGTAATCCAAAATGCAGAGATTTTCTTGAGCCTGATTAAAGTCATGAAACTCATTGAAGTGGGCTGTAAATAAGATGATCTGAAACATCTTTGTTAATGACACAGAAACCCAAACCTCAGACTTTTATTTTGTACACAAAAGCTATCAGGTGCCTGGCATTCACCCTTAAGGAAACTCAGAGTTGCTCTCTGCTTCTCCCCTGCCATCCTGGCTACACACTTCAAGTCCCCAGGAACAAGTCTGAGTCCTAATAATAATGGTCTGGGTTTATTTGTGTGTGTATGTGAATTTAAGAGGTGTCTTACTGAGCTTGGGATCTTTTTCATGAACTATTGTTGGGCTTTCCTGGTGGCTCAGTGGTAAAGAATCCACCTGCCAATGCAGGAGACCCAGGTTCAATCCCTGGGTTGGGAAGATCCCCTGGAGAAGGGAATGGTTACCCACTCCAGTATTCTTGCCTGGAGAATTCCAAGGACAGAAGTGCTTGGAAGGCTATAGTGCATGGGGTTGCAGAGTCAGACATGACTGAGGGATTAACACTTCCACTTTTATCAAGAAACCTCAGGCAACATCCAATTCTTGGCTTTCCTGAAAAGATAGAGTAGAAAAAAAATTCTAAATTGGACATAATTAGGTTTTAATATCAAGCTTAGCTATTTACAAGCTTGAAGTGACCTTGACAAGTTATCAATAACTCATGTCTAACATTCACACTTATAAAATGGGGAAATGGCATCACTTTCTGTAATTAAATAGGATACTGTTTCAAGTGTCTGACATACAGAAAGCTCATCACTAATGTTAGTTCTCATTGTCTCCATCTATAATCATTTTTCTCTATTTCCTCTATGAATGAGCCACTAAAATGATTCAGGAGCATTATGAGTTAAATAGCTTTGTCTTTGGGGAGGTTGTTGATTCCCCACTCTTATGCACAGTTTCCCTTGGCATGTGTTATACCGGCCAGATATCTGGAACATACTCTATAAATCAATGATTTCCTCTCTATGTTCTGATATGTGTTGCCCAATGGAAATAAGGAGACTCCCTGTGTGAAATATTTTTTCTCTTGTGATTGGAAATGGAGTAATTTAATGACTATTATCACTATGCACACGGCGTAATACAAGAGCACACACAAGAAGCCAAAGATGATACTATTTTAGTCAATAATGGAGAAAGGAAGGAAGAGATGGAGAATGTCGTTACCCTCAAGGCTGCACAATGATTTGTGCTTCTGTGGTGACAGCACCCTTCTCCCTGCCTCCCCAGGTGCATTGTCTGCTTTGTGTAAGAAGAAAAAAGAGGCACCGTCCTAACCGTGAGTCATTCTTCCCCGGAACAGGAAGAGATTCCTTCTATTCAGCGGGCACTCAGGGCTCATCACAGTCCACAAGGCACAGCGGTGGGCAGTAATTACCTTCTCTTTCCCATTCAGCTGTCACACCATCTATTCCTCCATTTGAGCCTTTCATTCTTGCTCCATGCAGAGGCCTTAGGTAAGATTATTTTTCTTCCTAAATGAACATTTATGAGCGTCAATAAATCTAGGCTAGAATGAAACGAAGTCACTGAATACCTCTTGGTAGATACATAGATATTTTAAGAGAAAGGTACAGATATATAGATCCCCATGCTCCTTGCGTCAGTTCACAAAAGATACCCATGCAGTCTGAAAGTACATTGTACAATCTTGTTTCTCCTTTTCTGCTTCTTGCCTAGAGTTTGTGAACTGCAACTGTCGGAGTGTCTGTCATGCTATAAGGACTGTTCAAGGCTGGACTCACACCAGGGTGTGGATATAATGAGATGCATTCCACAGGTGATGTCTCCAGTTGTCTCACTCTGCTTGTACAGCCCCCCTAAGTCACCGAGGAGAAGCATCTCCATACCTTCCCCTGCTGAGACTGAGCCGGGGCCCTCAGCCCAGCTCCCTTGTCTTTAGGAATCTGAGATCAGGCCAACGCTCTTAATGTGTGCAGGTCCTTTATACAAAAACTGTTCTGGTTGGGAAAGAGAAGGTAGCTGACCTCTGCTGGGAGAATCCTGTCCATCTGTTTTAGACACTTCCCTCCACGATGGGGCAGATGGTCTGGTTATAGTGGGAAAGAGACCCAAAGATAGAGACTCTTTACGCCACTCCAAGAGATCCACACACTTCACCTGTTTCCCAAACTTCTTTGTCTGCAGTCTTCTAACCTTGCTTCTTTCTGGTTCCTAACAAAACCTTGAAACCATTTGTTCAAGAAGCCGTGCCCATCTGTAGCTCAGGCATCTCCTCCTCCTATAACGTGAACTACCAAGTACACAGCCAACTCCTCTGCTCACTGAAGGTGTTATTTCCCTTAACCATTGCCTGTAAGACCACATTTGACGGGCCTGTTGTGTGGCAGAATAAATGCAAGGCACAATCACTCCAGTGAGTGATGGTAACACAGTGAGTTTGTGAACAATGCCATCTATGAGTTTTTTATGGAGAAGCCCTTCAAAAACTACAAATGTAAACTGAGCATTGAGGTAGCAGAAGGAGGTGAATCAAAGTCATCTGTTCAGCATAGGTTTGCCTTCTGGATCCTTCTCAAGGTCAAATCCAGAGACATCACAGTCAGTGCTCCATGGATTGCTGCTGCTGCTGCCCTGGGCTACCTGATGGATTCAGAAGAAGCAGATCAGGATGGACCAGTCTGGCTGCATAGCCTGACCTTATGCCAAGGTCAGGTGTTCACCCTAACAGGGGCCAGTGCCATACCAACAGCTTTTTTTTTTTTTTTTTTTAAATTGGCTGTGCTCGGTCTTCGTTACTCTAGATGTGGTGAGTGGGATGACTCTTTGATTGCCACGCATGGGATTCTCACTGTAGAGGCTTGTTGCAGAGCACAGGTTCTCAGCACTCTTGGGCTCTAGAGCACAGACTCAGTAGTTGTGGGGCACAGGTTTAATTACTCCAGGGTATATGGGATCTTTCTGGACCAGGGAACGAACCTATGTCCCTCAGAATGGAAGAAAATAATAGCAAATGAAACAACTGACAAAGGATTAATTTCCAAAACATACAAGCAGCTCATACAACTCAATGCCAGAAAAACAAACAATCTAATGAAAAAGTGAGAAAAAGACCTAAACAGACATTTCTCCAAAGAAGACATACAGATGGCTAACAAACACATGAAAAGATGCTCAGTGTTGCTCGTTATTAGAGAAATACAAATCAAACCTATAAGATACCACCTCACACCGGTCAGAATGGCCCTCATCAAAATGTCTACAAACAATAAATGCTGGAGAGAGTCTGGAGAAGAGGGAACACTCTTGCACTGTTGGTGGGAATGTAAATTGATACAGCCACTATGGAAGATGGTAAAAACTAGAAATAAAATCACCATATGACCCAGCAATCCCACTCCTAGGCATATACCCTGAGGAAACCAAAATTGAAAGAGAAACATGTATCCTGTTGTTCATTGCAGCACTGTTTACAATAGCTAGTACATTGGCAGGCAGATTCCATACCACTGAGCCACCAGGGAAGCCCCGACAGCTGTGTTTATAACAGTGAGTAGTTCCCCACCAGAGAAGGCCACACCCGGCTTCAGTGCCTGAAGAGTCTGCTCTGTGACCCTCCTTGTTGATTACTGCAGATGTCACTCAGTACTTCTTTCCTGGGCTACCTTTAACAGTGCCAGATCTGTGGGCTCACATGGCATGGGTGGAGAGGAAGTTTGTGCTGCAGAACCCTTTCTTGCTAAGGGATATCTGCATCACCTGGTCAGTGCATGGGCTTAGCATCCCACGTGTGACAGACACCACCTCCAGAGTCTAAAGAACCCCAACAGGCTTAAAGGATGGTCGCACCCCTAAATGGGCTTCCTTGTTGGCTCAGTGGTAAAGAATCTCCCTACAATATAGGAGACCCAGGTTCAATCCCTGGATTGGGACGATCCCCTGGAGGAGGAAATGGCAACCCACTCCAGTATTCTTGTCTGGAGAATCCCACGGACAGAGCAGTCTGGCGGGCTACAGTCCTTAAGATCAAGAGTCAGACTCTACTTAGTGGCTAAACCATCACCACCACACCCCTAAATGGGAAGGAAATCCAAAAAAGAGGGGATATATGTATACAAGCAGCTGATTTCACTTTGCTGCACAGTGGAAACTAATACAACCTTGTAAAGCAACTGTACTCCAGTAATTTTTTTCTTTTTAAGTCCTGCCAAAGTTCAAGAAACCACTCTGTACCTTAGAGGAGATTGTTGTTGTTAAGTTGTGTCCAACTGTTTGCGACCCCATGGACTGTAGCCCGCCAGGCTCCTCTGTCCATGGGATTCTCCAGGTGAGAATACTGGAGTGGGTTGCTATATCCTCCTCCAGGGGATCTTCCTGACCCAGGAATCAGGCCCATGTCTCCCACATTGGCAGGTGGATTCTTTACCACTGAGCTACCTGGGAAGGCCCTTAGAGGAGACAGGTAGACAGGAATCATACAATTGGGAATTGAGGATTGTTGTGGTAGTTCTGTTAGCCTTGGTGAGCCTTATCTCCCACCTTCTGCAGTGTGTCTTAGTCTTACTAAGGTACCCAGTTAGTACAATGGGTATCTGGTTAGTACAGTGGCAACGAAAATATCAGTATCATGACCAGGGTGATGATCTGCTGGATAACAGGGTGGCAGAAACCCCTGCTGAGTATGTTGAAGCAGAAACAGAGAAATAAACACATCTCTGGGGCAAGACAGTGCATGTGTTCTGCTGTCCTTTCCACATAAGGAACACCGTATAAAGGAGGGAAAGTAAGCAAGTCAGAAGTTTGGATACTGGTGACTTCAGAGTGGACATACGCTGATAACCAGAACCAGGGCAAGAAAGAAATCAACTGTTTTCAAGGGGGATACCCACGCTCTTGGCATCTAACACTGTGGATTGGTTCTGCCTTTTTCAGTACATCTTTGTATCTGTCCTCTTTTGCTCAACATTATCTTTGTGAGATCCATCCGTGTCACTGTATGTGGCTGTAAATTATTTATTCCTACTGCTCCATAGGACTCCATTACAGTTTATTCAGCCAAGCATCTATGCACATGTGGGTCTTCAATTTGAGGCTGCTATTCGTAGCACTTCTAAAAGACTCTTGTGCCTGTCTTTTGTTAAATATTTATAGGAATTTTTCTTTTGTATGAACCTAGGAGAGAAACCAGTCCTCCCATGAAATCACAATTTACATCTAAGACGAACACATGGGGCTTCCCTGGTGGTTCAACTGGTAAAGAATCTGCCTGCAGTGCAAGAGACCTGGGTTCAATCCCTGGGTTGGGACGATCCCCTAGAGTAGGAAATGACAATCCACTCCAGTATTCTTGCCTGAAAATCCCATGGACAGAGGAGCTTTGCAGGCTATATTCCATGGGGTTACAACAAGTCAGACAGGACTTAGCGACTAAACCACCACCACCACTAAGACATATACATGAGAATTTCATTTGAGGCAGGGCCCTCGAACACTATTCTTTCTTTTCATTCACTTTGATACTGTTGATTAGAAGTATCCCATTGTGATCTTATTTTTATTTCCTAGATAACAAATGATTTTAAGTTGCCAGTTGGATATTGTTGCCATTTGGATGTTGTATTTTTGTAAAGACACTTCCCAGTTAGTTTTGTCCATTCTCCAATTGAATAGCCTGTATTTTTGATACATAGTCTTTTTGTATTTGAAGATGAATAATTTGTTGCCTGTCATCATTGCATCATCTCTCTGGAGCTTGACTTGTTAACTCTTTCACTGATGTCTTCTCTCAGCAGTTCTTAACTTGGATTAATAGCCACACACAGTGCCAGAGACTGTTACATTTCTGTATCTGTATCCATGGCTTCCCTGGTGGCATAGTGGTAAAGAATCCGCCTACCAATGCAAGAGATGCAGGTTCAATCCCTGGGTCAGGAAGATCCCCTGGAGAAGGAAATGGCAACCCACTCCAGTATTCTTGCCTGGAAAATCCCATGGACAGAGAAGTTTGGCAGGCTACAGTCCATGGAGTCACAAAGAGTCAGACATGACTTAGAGACTAAACAGTTTGAGTATCCATACCATGTGTTGGCACACCAGCTGTTGTTGAAGTTCTGTTTTTGATATTCCATGATTATCTACCATAATTTGATATTTTTCAGTGCCCACACTGGGAATTAAATGAATTTTAGGAACACACTGCCCACCAGATCTTTTATTTTTTGATGGGGGCATTAATGTTTTTAATTCATTCCTTTTGATTTTACTTGTGTGGTGGAGGGAGAGGAGGGTTTCAGGCATTTCTATTTGGCTTTGTCCAACTTAATGGCTCATAAAGACAACTAAAAAAGTGTTCACAGTATTTTTCTCTAGTTACAATTTATCCATCCCAAATATACAGTCAGAAAAATAATCACATAATGAATACATAGACATTTTGGAATGACTGACAGCTGTGTGTGCCAGAACCCCATTGATCATCAGGTCTCCATTCACTTTCACTCTCAACATCACAGAGTTTTGATTCTGCTGATAACAGAATCAGTTCAGAAATGAGACCCAAAAGCTTTTAGGTGGACTGGGTATTCCAATTTCCTCATTAATGTATGCTGCTGCTGCTAAGTTGCTTCAGTTGTGTCCGACTCTGTGTGACCCCATAGATGGCAGCCCACCAGGCTCCGCCGTCCCTGGGATTCTCCAAGGCAAGAATACTGGAGTGGGTTGCCATTTCCTTCTCCAATGCATGAAAGTCAAAAGTGAAAGTGAAGTTGCTCAGTCGTGTCCGACTCTTAGCGACCCCATGGACTGCAGCCTACCAGGCTTCTCTGTCCATGGGATTTTCCAGGCAAGAGTACTGGAGTGAGGTGCCATTGCCTTCTCCCTCATTAATGTATACCTATAGTTATATGTTATAGAGGCCTGGTTTCTCCTTCACTGAAAACGTTTTAGGTTTGATCATTGATTTAGATCTGGAAACTGACCAATGAATCATTGTTTACAATATCTGTGACTGACCTCTTCAATTTGATGATCAGCTCTATCTTTACTTGCTGCTTCTCTAAGCCAAATAATATATCTCATTCATAGGTCACTGTTGATGTTGCTAAGTTGTGTCCAACTCTTCTGCGACCCCATGGACTGTGACCTGCCAGGCTCTTCTGTCCATGGGATTTCCCAGGGAAGAATACTGGAGTCACTTGCCATTTTCTTCTCCAGGGGAATTTCCCAACCCAGGGATCAAACCTACATCTCTTGCGTCTCCTGCATTGCAGGCAGATTCTCTACCACTGAGCCACCAGGGAAGCCCCTAAGGTCACTTCAGTTCAGTTCAGTTCAGTTCAGTCACTCAGTCGTGTCCGACTCTTTGTGACCAATCCCTCCCAGCATCAGAGTCTGTTTCAATGAGTCAACTCTTCGCATGAGGTGGCCAAAGTACTGGAGTTTCAGCGTTAGCATCATTCCTTCCAAAGAAATCCCAGGGCTGATCTCCTTCAGAATGGACTGGTTGGATCTCCTTGCAGTCCAAGGGACTCTCAAGAGTCTTCTCCAACACCACAGTTCAAAAGCATCAATTCTTCGGCATTCAGCTTTCTTCACAGTCCAACTCTCACATCCATACATGACCACAGGAAAAACCATAGCCTTGACTAGACGGACCTTTGTTGGCAAAGTAATGTCTCTGCTTTTGAATATGCTATGTAGGTTGGTCATAACTTTCCTTCCAAGGAGTAAGCGTCTTTTAATTTCATGGCTGCAGTCACCATCTGCAGTGATTTTGGAGCCCAAAAAAATAAGGTCTGACTTAGCCATTGTCAAAGATCTCTACAGGTCAAAGCATCATGGTTAGTTCTCCTGTCTTACATTTACGGGTGAATACCTTCACTTTTCCTTGATTAGTTAACTACCACCCCTAGCTTCTGACCTAAAATCCTATTATATACACTGATACTGGAAAGCGTAGTTTCACAGCACCATTGCCTTCTGTCAGCTCCAACATAAAGAAGCCAGTTATTATATCTCAAAGATGTTAATGTCTAGCTTCACTAATTAACCTGATTTCCTATGACTTTAGCAAATGAAGCATTCTTGTTTCACTCCAGGAGAACATAGTTAGGTGACACAGCTCCCAGTCTTATGTATTAAATGTACTGTAATATCCCCCACCCCTGTCTGTGAGGCTTTTAAATTTTCTGTCCCTCATGGTAGCCCCCCTCTGTGTCCACATGAAACTATTCCAGCAGCATATTAGGAAGAGATCAGGTATCATTGACAGGATGTTCTATCTCAGATCAGAAGAGTATACATCCATGTCAATAAACTCTCCCCTATCCACCCTGGCAGGTGTCCCTCTTTGATCCAACATTTTCAGGACTTTATACAGCATGTGTTCACCTGTTTACAGATCCCAAAACTCTTTAGTAAATGAGTAGTGTCTTCCTCATAGCAGAGAAAGAACTTATCAGCTTAGGTGAGCTCTGCTTAGTTGCTACCAATTTATTCACCTGGAGGCGATCCATAACTAACTAGATAGATGGGGGGAGGTTTTTAGGAGCACAGATACCACCTTGGAAAGCACTCATCTCGTGCAGGATATTCCGAGGTTTCAGGTTTATTCACCCAAATATCACTGTCCCAGGACTCAGCATCTCATTGTTTCTCTATCAAAAGCCTGACTTTGGCAAAGGATACTTACTGAGGCTAAAACTAAGTTCCCTTTGTAGCTTACAAGCTATAACCAACAGGTAGCCAATCTGCATTATTGATAATCAGTTTCCCGTTCTCATTCAAGTACCACTGCTAACTAACCAATGCTTCACTTTCTACCTGTAATTTATCAAGTTTACCACCGGTGAAATAAATGGTCCTTGTAAAACAACTGCACGTTGGGGTTATTACCTCCACACCACCCCTCGTCATGAGGTCTTTGTTGACTCTGGTACAAATCAAGACCTGATACCAGAATTTCCTCTTTAAGGTATTCCTGGTAGGGCCACATCTATAACCAATTCTCTTAACCTGGGTGCCCTCAAAAGTGGAGCCTAAGAAAATACCTTGGATGCAAAGACTTTAATTTTAAAATTAAAAATTAAAAATTTTTTGCTTAGGAATTTTAAAATTCCTAAGCAAAGGAAAGCCGTTTTGAGGAACATAACAGAGAGGGAGGGGCAGTTTATGTAGAGTTGAAATGTTGAGCTGCTTACCACTGAGGATAAATGGGTTTTATCCTGCTGGTAACTTTCTAAAGAGCTTTGTAGAATGCACCTCAGAATTCTCCACCATAATGACAGATTAGAAGAGCATTCATTCATAGGATAACTCCAATTCATAGATAACCCCTTGACAAGTGTTGCCCAAAAAGGTTAACTCACTCGCATTTCCGTGCTTGTGCAAGTTCATGAGTGAGAAAGCACCTACAGAGAAGTTCTGAATGGTATTCCTGTTGCACCGAAGCAGATGCTGGTCACCTGGCTGCAGCAGTAATAGCTTGAGTAGAAAGGTGACCTGAGAAGATGAATGTGTAATAGATGTTACAGTTTTGGTGTCAAGTTTTGTTCAATACCCAGGTCTCAGGTAGCAGCTGTTGCTCTTTTTTTGCTTCTGGTGATTCTTATTTTTTGACTCATATCTTTCAAAGATTTTCTGTTACAGAAATGTTTTCATAAAAATAGTTATTGAAAATTGTGTATAAGAGTTTAATTAGAATGATATATTGATATGAGTGATATAGAATAAGGAATTTATTATGGAAACTAGATTCTACATATGTGTACAGTACATGACCTTCTTGAATATTTCCCCCACTAAAATTTTTATTATGTTAATTATTTCATGTTGTTTTGCCATTTTTCTCTTTTACTGGCTTCTCTTCTGGCTCAGCAGGTAAAGAATCCACCTGCAATGTGGGAGACTTGGGTTCGATCCCTGGGTTGAGAAGATCCCCTGGAGAAGGGAACGGCTACCTACTCCAGTGTTCTCGCCTAGGAATTTCATGGACTGTATAATCCATGGGGTTGCAAAGAGTTGGACACGACTGACACGTTGGTCAGGCATATTATTTTGCCATTTTTCTCTTTTACTGTTGATTATTTCACTGTTCAGAGATACATTCTTGACGCTGTGTCTCAAGTCATTACTGTCTCTTCCCTAATCCACAAGCCATCAATGGTGGGGAATCAATTTCTCTGGAGATCTGTGATAAGGTAAAGATGTACGATTGGAAATAATGTCTTTTCTAGCTCTGTGGCAAGTTACTATTTAAAACAAACTTTACAAATTATCAGCCTGTTTTCCCCCGCCCCTCCTTAGGGATTTGTAGGATGTTAGGAAATACATGATACATTTTTAAATACTTAAGAATTGTTTTTCATTCTGAGCATAAGCCTTTGATAAACAATGTAAGCAGCACAAATGAGATAGGACCAAATTATCATGTGGTTGCTGTAATTCACTGAAATAAAAATCCTTAGGTACTTTTTCTTAGAACTCTTGAATTTGAGTATTTTTGTCTCTTTCCCCAAATGGACTGCTAAGAGAGGATGTTCAGGGAATTGTGTTGTTGGATAGACAAAGGATGCTTGCCGTTTACAGCAGTTTCTACTTTCCTGCTCTAAGCTCAGTGTGTGCTTTAAAGAGAAGCTGATGCCACCGGTGACCACTGTCACTGATTATCTCACAATGAAATGATATGTTTATTTGACCCACAATGGGGTCAAAATTTTAAAGACCATAGCCAAGCTGTTGCTTCAGTTATAACTCATGGATGCTTCTGTTCTAACTCATGGATGCTTCTGTTCTGGAATGCTCCATAGAAATGTTCGGGATTTTGTGCTTAGAGGGGTAATTTGTCTATGGCATGTATTTAAGTTCCCCTTAAAACTCATTTAGTACCTGCCCTGTATTTTCCAAGTTGAGAACCCAGTGCTCAGCCTGGTGTGCTTGACCTTCCACCTGATGGTTCATATGATTCTTTTATGTCATGTCCTATTACTCTCCTTCAAAACTCAATCATTAAGTCAGACTGTTTCTCCTTGAATCCCTTAATATTTCTGAGCTTGTGTTGTTTTCTCATAATTTTCTTTATTTAGAAATATTCCACTTGAATGCCCACTCTATAAAAGTCCTAGCCATCATTGAATGCCTGTTGCCAATAACATCTCCTTCATATAAATTTTCCTCATCTTTTACTGGATGTAACCTCTTAAGCTTTAAATACTCACTCTCCTACATGCCCTTTCAGCTCCTCACTTTTATTCTCTCTCTATGATTAAAAAAAACCTGTGATTTTCAAATTTAATACCTAGACCAGTTTAGTTTATTTACATATAAATATCTAAATCCTATGACCTTACATAACTATCAGAATCGGTTCAACTGTCTGCATTACACTGTTAAAAATATAAATCTTGAGACATGTTCTGTGTACATAAATGAGCATGACATGGTTAAACTCTAAAATTTCAGTTTCCAGGTTCATACCCGAGAGGCAAAGTTATTTTTTCAACTGTGGGGCTTTTATGAAATAGTATTCATCAGCGATTATTTTCTTTTCCTACAAAAGTCAAGTTAATTCATAAATCTCATCCATCAGCCCCACTCTGGTATCATTTTAATAGCAAAAAAGAAGGAAAAGGACATTCATACATATTAGGAAGGAATTGAGACTATTTAAAAATGAAGGGAAAGAACCCCAACATCTTATCTTAGTGTTTACATTTACATGGATATATGCAGGATACAGCAGAAATAGTCATAGATGTTTTGCTGACAAAGCCACTGTTCCCAATATGAACTGCAGTAATATCCTACAGAAAAATGTACATTTTTCCATGAAAAATATAACAATCCTAATAAAAGGAAGCAAAATGGAAGCCAACAGTGTGGTAGGTGGTAAAGTTCCCAAGAGCACATTAAGGTTTAAGTAAAAACCAGGAATGGTTCATTAATCCACATTTATCGTGGTTTTAAAATTGTACCACTTTCTTGGTATTCATAGGGTGTGGCTATGTGTCTTCGGTGACTGCTTAATTATTCATGCATCATTAATTCCATATAACAATGCTTGTTTTAAATTCTGCTTTTCTTTTAAAGTTCTGTAATAACTCGCTCCAAAAGACAAAACCAACATCTCAAAGGCTCCAAAGGCTTGAATCCTTTGTAGATAATTTGGTTAATACAAAGGTATCTAAGCAAGGCAAATACCTAAGTTACAGTGATGATAGCCTAATTCTTCATGTTCATCCTTAAGAAATGTTCATATCTTTGGGAAGATTAAACATTGTAATAAGAAATATTAGGCTACAAAATTTATCAGTTATCAAGAAACGCTGAAGAACTTTACACTTAGGAAAACAGGTTCTGATAACAGTGGGAGACAGAGTGTGTCTCTTAGTGCCTTAAAGTGACTGCTTATTATAACCAGCAGATAATAATAATGGAGAACAATATTATTAATATTTGTGGAACTTAAAAAAGAGATAGGTTACTAGCATTCAGGAAAAGAAAGTATAAGATGGATTAAAATAAATTTTTACCAATGAAACAAATCAATTCCCCTTCTTTGCTGTCTCCCTACCCCACTTCAGAGCTGGTCTATGATATCATCATTGTTATTCAAACTGTAAAGGGAATTTATTTACTTAATATCACAGTTGCTACAGTGTCATATCTTCTGTTTTTTAGTCATGAATATAAGAATAAGTATGAAATTAAGTATGGTAATATTGATGGTTAAGTTGCATTTTTATTTTCCATGCAATCAAAGACCACACCTATATTCTGGGCAACAGTTGAAGATCAGTCTACTGCATGATGAATATCCCTTTCTCCTTTTTCTATAGTTAACAAAGATATTCTGAGTTATGTATATGTCATACACTACTTCAGGAGTAAAATAATTAGAAATGTGCATCCATTACTTTGGGGGACCAATGAATGTACCCTGATTTTCAAACTCAAGCTAATGTTAAAAATGAACATTTTCCATGTCTGCATTTCTTTGCACTTCTGAGAAGCAGCTGAGGCCAGAAGCAGAAATGCTAATATGCCATGAGAACAGCTGCTGTTATGGTATTTCTGGACTAGCTGCTTGCAGAAAGATTAAATCTTGCTGTAGAGTTTGCATTTTCTACTAGAACTCTCAGCTCAATTTCACAAACTCGAAAGGTTGGAGTAGGTGAGGTGCAATTGCAATAAGCCTCCCCAGTAAGGTTATTTTTCTGAACTAAAACAAGCCTTTAAGCTTTTCTCAGAAGTAATGCATCTCCATTAATAGTAAGGGTTAAAGGCATGAATTACAGTAGAAGCAACGAATATCTAACCTACAGAAAATAAAAAAATCCCAAAACTGGAAAAGGAAATAACTTGTTTTTTTCAATCTCTGGATATATATGTTTAGGCTGTGTGTGTGTGTTTATGTTTATATATATATATATATATATATATATATATATATATTGCTACTGCTAAGTCACTTCAGTCGTGTCCGACTCTGTGTGACCCCATAGACGGCAGCCCACCAGGCTCCCCCGTCCCTGGGATTCTCCAGGCAAGAACACTGGAGTGGGTTGCCATTTCCTTGTCCAATACATGAAAGTCAAAAGTGAAAGTGAAGTCGCTCAGTCGTGTCTGACTCTTCACGACCCCATGGACTGCAGCCTACCAGGCTCCTCCATCCATGGGATTTGCCAGGCAAGAGTACTGGAGTGGGGTGCCATTGCCTTCTCCAATATATATATATAAAGTATGTATATATGTGTGTATATACATCTGAAATTTTCAGTATATTGTAAACAAAGATCACTTTAACCTCATCAAAAGACTTAGTCCATAACCCAAGAGAATCAGCACCACCAACAAAAAGCAGAGAGATAATGAATAGCAAGCCAACTTACTATCACCGCCAGCTATAATTGTGTATATTAATATCATTTGAGTGGGATGGTTGCTGCACGGTACATACATAGTTTTACTACTAAAACAATACTGGTCTGAAGAATTTGAATATCTCATTTACTCATTCAAGACATAGGGTTAACTTTTATGTCTTAGAAATAGCTACATTACATTTAATTATACTCTGGTATTGTTTGAAACTATTTTTTTTCAATGTAAAAGAAATAGCACTAGGGAGAAAGTACAATCATGATAAGTGATATATTAATTTATAAACATATAAATTATACATTGACTATGTGATATAATTAAAACATTTAAATATTAACTTTTAACAAGTAATATTTCAAAACTATAATTGCTGAGTAATGCCAATAAATCAACAAATCTGCAAATGTTAACTAAGTATCCACTCTGTATTTTGTTTCCTGATGACTTCAATTAAAAACAAATACTATTTTAAAGAAGCATTTAATCAACTGAGGGGGAAAAAAAGATTTAGGTCTCTCAATTACTCAACATACTGAGAACTTCAGTCCTGTAATGTAAACAAAAGTCTCTGAGTTCATAAATAAGAATGTCTAATATGGTTTATAATTGCTAAAAAAAGACTTTAAGAACAAAAGATAAGTGCTTGGTCTGAAAGTATTAAAATGAGCTGAAAGAAGAGAGAATTCAGCTAGGGTGACTGAATTGTTAAAGTCAGAGTGACTAAGTGATCTCAGATGTGCAGAATGGATATATGTTGACAGTAATTTGTGATTTATATGTAGTGGGATAACAAATTAATGGTGATTTACGAAGTAATTGTTCCTGAACTTCCATATTGTATATACTTATATACCCCCTAGCTAATTTATCCAGGCATTATTATTGTTGTTGTTTACACTGGTGATAACTGTCAATGCAGAGATTGATTCAGGGAAGGATAAGATTTAGTCCATCAGTGATCTGTTGCCATGAGGTAAGGAAGTTCCTTTAAAGAGGTAGATGGACTAGGGTGTGGGAAGCAGAATACATCTGAATTGCTTTGAGGTTATTCTGAATTATGCAGCTTTTCTCTTTATGCCCAGCATCTACTAGTTGTTCAGGAATAATTAGCTTGTTCAACCAAAAGATACTTTCACTTTATCTGAAGTTTCTTAATCCAATTCTTAGAAGAGACAAGCACAGGTTCCCATCACAGGGACAAAATTTCCTGTAGTGTGACGTGGAACATCCATCTTAAGTTCAAAACAAAGAGTCTTGACCCCAGATTAGAAGGGGACAGCTTTTTCAGTAAGAACAAAAAGGAAAAAAATTACAGGTATTTATGTGATTTTGAAATCAAAAGAGTAGGCTTTAAGAAGTAGGAAAATGGTCAAGTACTTTTTAAAGACAGAAGATAAACTCTCCTTAGCTAAAATAAGCTAAAATAAATGACTATATCTGATTGTTCCTCTGCATTTTATTCCTCTTAAATTATTGAAAGAAAGAAATGAAGTAGATTTGTCTGTAAATTGATCAAATTTAATTGCTTCCCCATCAGGCATTCACTATAGTCAGTCTAATGAAATTTGTTTCAGAAAGGTTATCAGTGACGTACTGTTGATCAATTACATTGTCATAGTTGAACTCTTCATTGCCTTTTAATATTTTTCACCTTTTGGACTTTATATCTGAATCAAAGTGGCTCTTTAATCACACATTTATTCATTCATCCATCTCCCCATCCATTCATTCATCTATATATAATACTGATAATTCTAGGGGTTAAGTACTTGACTTCACAGTCACCTTTGAAATATCAAAACTTCAAGTTATTCAAATCTTCCTCTTTCTAATTAACCACCAAAAATTATTTTCCAATATTTTTAAACTCTTTAGCCACTGTTTTAAAACTCTTTAAACCTACATGTTTATCGTTACTTACCATACTCACAATACTGGAGTGGGTAGCCTTTTCCTTCTCCGAGGATCTTCCCAACCCAAGAATCAAACCCAAGTCTCCCACATTGCAGGTGGACTCTTTAGCAGGTGAGCCACAAAGGAAGCCCAAGAATACTGGAATGGGTAGCCTGTCCCTTCTCTAGCAGATCTTCCCCACCCAGGAATCCAACTGGGATCTCCTTCATTGCAGGCAGAACTATCAGGGAAGCCCTTACTCACCATAATAATATAAATTCTCAATCTTATTGATGATGTATGATAATACCTCAAACTTCTTAATAATGCTAATTGTCTTCTAAGATGCTTTCAAAGAATTCAGTCAGTTCAGTTAAGTTGCTCAGTTATGTCTGTCTCTGTGACCCCATGGACTGCAGCACACCAGGCTTCTCTGACCATCACCAACTCCTGGAGCTTACTCAAACCCATGTCCATTGAGTCAGTGATGCCATCCAATCATCTCATCCTCTGTCGTCCCCTTCTCCTCCCGTCTTCAAGCTTTCCTAGCATCAGGGTCTTTTCAAATGAGTCAGTTCTTCACATCAGGGGGCCAAAGTATTGGAGCTTCAGCTTCAGTATAAGTCCTTCCAATGAATATTCAGGGCTGATTTCCGTTAGGATGGACTGGTTGGATCTCCTTGCAATCCAAGGGACTCTCAAGAGTCTTCTCCAATACCACATTTCAAAAGCATCAGTTGTTCAGTGCTCAGCTTTCTTTATGGTCCAACTCTTACATCCATACATGACCACTTGAAAAACCATAGCTTTGACTAGACAGACCTTTGATGGTAAAGTAATGTCTCTGTTTTTCAGTATGCTATCTAGGTTGGTCATAGCTTTCCTTCCAAGGAGTAAGCGTCTTTTAATTTCATGGCTGCAATCACCATCTGCAGTGATTTTGGAGCCTAAGAAAATAAAATCTCTCACTGTTTCCATTGTTTCCTCATCTATTTGCCATAAAGTGATGGGACCGGATGCCATGGTCTTCGTTTTTTGAATGTTGAGTTTCAAGCCAGGTTTTTCCCTCTCTTCTTTCACTTTCATCAGGAGACTCTTCAGTTCCTCTTCACTTTCTGCCATAAGGGTTGTGCTATCTGCGTATCTGAAGTTATTGATATTTCTCCCAGGAATCTTGATTCCAGCTTATATTTCATCCAGCCCAGCATTTCACATGATGTACTCTGCATATAAGTTATATAAGCAGGTGACAATATACAGCCTTGACGTACTCCTTTCCCAATTTTTGGAGTTTACAAAATAATTTTGACCATGACAGTGAAAATAGCTATACAGTTTCCAAATTTCATGTAATACATTTACAGAGTTACAAGTGCTCTATATTCATTTAGGGTATTTAGTTTTAACCACACTAATAATATGAAACTAGAGTAGTTATTGGAGAAGGCAATGGCACCCCACTCCAGTACTCCTGCCTGGAAAATCCCAAGGATGGAGGAGCCAGGTGGGCTGCAGTCCATAGGGTCGCTAAGAGTCGGACATGACTGAGCGACTTCCCTTTCACTTTTGACTTTCATGCATTGGAGAAGGAAATGGCAACCCACCCCAGTGTTCTTGCCTGGAGAATCCCAGGGACAGGGGAGCCTGGTGGGCTGCTGTCTCTGGGTTCGCACCGAGTCGGACACGACTGAAGCGACTTAAGCAGCAGCAGCAGCAACAGAGTAGTTATTTGCTTAGTCTGAATAATGTATACATTCAGTTGAAATAACCTAGATTCCCTGTTTGAAATTGGTGGCAATTTATCCTATCTATTCATAGCACTTTAATTATTGTGTGGTTTGTCAAGGTAAATTTTTGTCTGGGAACCACCCAAACAATATAGGTTACTCAATACCTACCACAGTAAGTGCTTGAAAAGAAAAAAATTATATATATTATTCTCTAAAAATGTATTTTTTAAAACAAAACTTTGCTTCCTATAGCCAAGAATAACTTCCAGGAAGTACATGAACCTTCTTGAATAGGCCCCATTTTGGATGAAGACAGTTAATATCTGCTCCCAAACAACCCAAACAGGCAATGAAACCACCACAGAAGTTTCAAAAAAAAATCATGATTATTAAAACTATACAGTTTAAAATAAATGCTAATTTCATATCAGAATATTCTTATAAGAATAATTTATGTAATATTTTAACATGTATGTATATGTTTTTTAAATATATTTTCTTCTTTTTATAAAAGTTTTCAATTCTCTTGACTATATGCTAATATTTTAAATTATAACATGCACAGTTTTCTTAATATTTTTGCTTATCATCTTTCAATAGCGCATCATTTTCATAAATATGAATTTAGTAACTGCATAGGGTAATTATGTTAATACCGTATACATCAACAAACTAACCACTTAATAAATATTTCAGTGTTTCTTCCTTTGGAGTTGAAACAAAGATTTTAATATATACACCTGTTAACTCATTTTGATTTTGTGGTTTATTCCTGTAGGATAAATGTTTAAGTAAATGATTGTTGGTGTCAAAGGGCATAGCATCTTAATGGCTCCTGCTGCCAAGCTTTACATTCTGAGTAGGTTGTAGTAAATTGCATTACCATCCACAGTGGATTAGAATAGCAATTTCATTGCACTTTCACCCATTTAACACTTCAATTTAAGCCAACGATTAATTAGTCTAATCCTACAGCAACCTGAAATCTATGCTCAATACTGTGGGAGGAAACACGAGCAACAAATACAACTGTGGGTATTCAGGTTCTTGTGATCCCTCCGGACTGCCTGCATGCTTAGTCGTGTCTAACCCTTTGTGACACCATTAACTGTAGCCTGCCAGGCTTCTCTGTCCACGGGGTTTTCCAGGAAAGAATACTACAGTGGATTGCCATTTCCTTCTCTAAGGGATCACCCCTATCCAGGGATCAAACCTATGTCTCTTGTGTCTCCTGAAGTGCAAGTGAATTCTTTACCCACTGAGCCATCAGGGAAGCCCTCTGGACTAGGAAGACAGTAAGAGTTCTTCCAAAGTTCTCCCAAAGAAAGGCAATGCCAAAGAATGATCAAAATATTACACAATTACACTCATCTCACACACTAGCAAAGTAATGCTCAAAATTCTCCAAGCCAGACTTTAGCAGTACATGAATCGTGAATTTACAGATACTCACGCTGGATTCTGAAAAGGTAGAGGAACCAGAAATCAAATTGCCAACATCCGCTGGGTCATCCAAAAAGCAAGAGAGTTCCAGAAAACCATCTACTTCTGCTTTAATGACTACACCAAAGCCTTTGACTGTGTAGATCACAACAAACTGTGGAAAATTCTTCAAGAGATGGGAATACCAGACCAACCTGACCCGCCTCCTAGAAATCTGTATGCAGGTCAAGAAGCAACAGTTAGAACTAAACACGGAACAAGAGAGACTGCTTCCAATCAGGAAAGGAGTACATCAAGGCTGTATATTGTCACCCTGCCTATTTAACTTATATGAAGAGCACATGATGCAAAATGCTGGGTTGGATGAAGCACAAGCTGGAATCAAGATTAGCAAGAGAAATATCAATAACCTCAGATATGCAGATGACACCACTCTTATGACAGAAAGTGAAGAAAAACTAAAGAGCCTCTTGATGAAAGTGAAAGAGAAGAGTGAAAAAGTTGGCTTAAAGCTCAACATTGAGAAAACGAAGATCATGACATCCGGTACCATCACTTCATGGCGAATAGATGGGAAAACAATGGAAACAGTGAGAGACTGTATTTTGGGGGTTCCAAAATAACTGCAGATGGTGACTGAAGCCATGAATTTAAAAGACACTTGCTCCCTGGGAGAAAACCTATGACCAACCTAGACAACATGTTAAAAAGTAGAGACATTACTTTGCCAACAAAGGTCCATCTAGTCAAGACTATAGTTTTTCCAGTAGTCATGTATGGATGTGAGAGTTGGATTATAAAGAAAATTGAGTACTGAAGAATTGATGCTTTTGAACTGTGGTGTTGGAAAGACTCTTGGGAGTCCTTTGGCCTGCAAGGAGATCCAACCAGTCCTTCCCAAAGGAAATAAGTCCTGAATATTCATTGGAAGGACTGATGCTGAAGCTGAAACTCCAATACTTTGGCCACCTGATGCAAAGAATTGATTCATTGGAAGACCCTGATGCTGGGAAAGATTGAAGGCAGGAGGAGAAGGGGACAACATAAGATGAGATGGTTGGAAGGTATCACTGACCCTCTGTATATGAGTCTGAGTAAGCTTCAGGAGTTGGTGTTGGACAGGGGAGCCTGGAGCCGCAGTCCATGGAGTCGTGAAGAGTCAGACATGACTGAGCAACTGAACTCACTGAAGAGTTCTTCAGATAACCCGTTTTGGAGGGCAAGACATGGTTTCCTATAAAGAAAGAGTTCAATGTATTCCCTCGGGGTTCATTGCTATATATTTCCATAGCTCCAAATAAAGTTTAAAAACAACTGTGACTATAAGATAGGGGATAGGAAAATATCAAGGCCAAGAAATATTTCATAAAATTAAAAGAAAAAAGTCTATTTGGGTACTGTAGCTCTATATAAGCCTCTCTGCTGCTGCTGTGTCGCTTCAGTCATGTCCGACTCTGTGCAACCCCATAGACGGCAACCCACCAGGCTCCCTTGTCGCTGGGATTCTCCAGGCAAGAATACTGGAGTGGGTTGCCATTTCCTTCTCCAATGCATGAAAGTGAAAAGTGAAAGTGAAGTCACTCAGTCATGTCCGACTCTTAGCGACCCCATGGACTGCAGCCTGCCAGGCTCCTCCATCCATGGGATTTTCCAGGCAAGAGTACTGGAGTGGGGTGCCATTGCCTTCTCTGATAAGCCTCTCTAGGCTCTCTTTAAATACTGGATGCTGTTTTCATGTGCAATGCAATATGCTCAGTTGCTCAGTCGTGTCCAACTCTTTACAACTGCCTTCCAGTCTCCTCTGCCTGTAGAATTTTCCAGGCAAGGATACTGGAGTGTGTTGCCATTTCCTCCTACAGGGAATCTTCCTAACCCAGTCATCAAATCCTTGTCTCCTGTGTGTCCTGCATTGCAGGCAGATTCTTTATCTGCTTAGCCATTGCGGAAGCCTATAAAGAGAATAGGGCTTCCCTGGTGGCTAGGATGTTAAACCATCTGCCTGCAATGTGGGAGACCTCGGTTCGATCCCTGGGCCGGGAAGATCCCCTGGAGAAGGAAATGGCAACCCACTCCAGTATTCTTGCCTGGAGAATCCCATGGACAGATGAGCCTGGTGGGCTATAAAGAGAATAGGAAGGCTAAATGTCCTCCACTAGAATTTCCTTCTTCATAGAATTAAATGGTTCGTATTCAGTTAAGTTCAGTCACTCAGTCATGTCCGACTCTTTGTGACCCCATGAATTGCAGCACACTAGGCCTCCCTGTCCATCACCAACTCCCAGAGTTCACCCAAACCCATGTCCATCGAGTCAGTGATGCCATCCAGCCATCTCATCCTCTGTCGTCCCCTTCTCCTCCTGCCCCCAATCCCTCCCAGCATCTTATTTTATGTTAAAAAAAAAAAACAAACTTTCCTACCAAAAATCACTGGATCTGAAAACACTTTGTTTGCATAGTTTAAACTCTAAATTCCAAGTTCTATGTTGATACAAAATTATTTATATAGCATTAACTTTTCTAACCAAAAAATTTTAAGTATTTCAAAAGGTACTGAATACATATTTACAGGGAACAACCCCTACCCTGTATGATCTAGTTCTAGTAAAAATGTGTATATCAGTGAGATTAAATTCATTCCAAACAGAAATTGATGCTTTCAAATGTAGAGCAACAACCTTTCACCTCTGGAAGCCCCTTATTTCTAGAAGAAGAAAAATTGTCACTAAAGAAAGCCTTTAAAGTGAAAAACAACTTCAAGCAATACATTTTCCTTTTCCCCTTGTCAGTCTGAAATCCCATTTGGAAGTTAGATTCTCTAAAAGGAAAAGAGGTTGGGGAGAGAGATTGGAGTGAAGCAGGGAGTAAAAAGAATGAGGTATGGGCGGGGTCTCATTCACCAGCGTGCCACTGCCACCAACTTCTACAAAGTGAAAAAAATGAAAGCCTTAGAGATCCTAAGGAGCCTTTGGACTTTGAAAAATGAATAAAACATTGCATTTGAAATTCCTTTGTGCATTACAATAAAGAGATAGGTTTTATCATAAAATAAAGATTTGACAACTTCAGCAAAAACGTCCAAGGAAGCTGAATTGACAAAGAACTGTAAATAAAATTAAGCAAAAAAAAGAAAAGAAAAGATAATTCTGTTGAAGGGAAGTTTGCCATATATGTTTGAAGGTTGATAGAATGTTCTTTAAAAGATGAGTTTTTCAATTAATGATTGTGTAGATTTGAATTAATAATTTCTTATGTAATTTACTCTGTAAATAAGAAATTATATGCCCTAGAAGCAGTTTCAGTTTGATCAGAGCAGATTTGTGAGAGAACTGATTTTAGGAGCCAGTTTGAGGTAGTTCATGTCTTTCAGACATAGCTATTTATCACTTTCCCTCCCAAAAACAAAACAAAACAAAACAAAACACACAGGTCAGATAAGTTCACTGTCAGTGTGATTGGTTTTACAAAATACATTTTTTAATTTATCAAAATACTATGTTATTTATTCTATTTATTTGAAAGTTTTTAAGAACATTTTGTAAATGTTGCTCACTTCTATTGCATTGTGTATGATTCCTGCATTACTTTTCTTTTCCATATCTACATATCAGAATAAATTATATGTACCTGGATATTCAACAGTTAATTCTTTAAGATGGTTTTGCTAAAAATTGAGTTAATTGAATTATCTTTAATATGTCACTGCTGCTGCTGCTGCTGCTAAGTCGCTTCAGTCATGTCCGACTCTGTGCGACCCCATAGACGGCAGCCCACCAGGCTCCACCGTCCCTGGGATTCTCCAGGCAAAAACACTGGAGTGGGTTGCCATTTCCTTCTCCAATGCATGAAAGTGAAAAGTGAAAGTGAAGTCGCTCAGTCATGTCCTACTCTTAGCGACTCCATGGACTGCAGCCTACCAGGCTCCTCCGTGCATGGGATTTTCCAGGCAAGAGGACTGGAGTGGGGTGCCATTGCCTTCTCCGTTAGTATGTCACTGCTGCTGCTGCTAAGTCGCTTCAGTCGTGTCCGACTCTGTGCAACCCCATGGACTGCAGCCTATCAGGCTTCTCCATCCATGGGATTCTCCAGGCAAGAACACTGAAGTGGGTTGCCATTTCCTTCTCCATAATGTGTCACTAGAAGAATATAATTTGAACAAATACTTCAGAAAGACACGTGGCTTTTCATCTTACAAAATCAGAACATACCTCTTACAATGCTTAGGGTACTGGTAATTATTTCCCTAGAAATAACTGTTTAAAAATTTATAGTATGTATTTAGAATATTGAGTAAAATTACTAGCATTTTAGCTTAATTTCTTATAAAAATAATACTTTTATTAAAATTTAATAAAAAGATTAAATTAAATTTGATCTTATTATTTTGATCTGTAGAAAAGGAAAAGATTTTCAACTCTCTTGGGGAGTTACATCTAACCATTAAACTGACAAGGATGGGCTATTAACTGGAAAAAAATGATAAAAATTTATTTGTTTTACACGTTACACTTATCTCTAGGTTAGATCTAACCATAAAACTGACAAGGACAAGTTAACAGGAAACAATGATAAAAATGTATTTGTTTTACATGTTACACCTATCTCTAGGTAGTCATGCTTGGTTTTATACTCATCAGATAGAAATCTGGTATCTGGAGGAAGTGCAGAGCTAGAATCATAATTCTGGCTTTGCTAAGAAGAAAGATGAAAAAAAGGAGGAGGAGGGGAAGAATGATGTATGTCAGATATGACCCCAAATTATGGCCATTGGGCAAAATCTAATCTGATGTTTCTTTTGTACATAAAGTTTTACTGAGACAGAGTCAATTTTTTTCACATCTTCTTTCATTACAACAAGGTTAAAGCTGAGTAATTATGACAGATTATATGACTTCAAAACACTGTAAATTCTGTATTGTTGCCTGTGGCTGTTGTAACGGAGTACCACAACATGGATGATTTTAAACAACATGTATGTAATTCTAAGTTCTGGAGGCTATAAGGATGAAACCAAGGCATTGGCAAGATTAGTTCCTTTGTGGTTCCATTTCTCTTCCCTGGTGGCTTAGATGGTAAAGAACCTACGTGCAATGCAGGAGACCTAGGTTCAATCCCTGGGTCAAGAAGATCCCCTGGAGAAGGGAATGGCAACCCACTCCAGTATTCTCGCCTGGAGAATCCCATGAACAGAGGAGCCCGGCAGGCTCCAGTCCTTGGGGTCGCAAAGAGTCAGGCACAACTGATCAACTAACACTTTCACTCTTCCTTGTAGCTTTTCTGGTGTTGGTCAGAAATACTTGAATTTCTTGGGCTTTTAGACCCATCACTCTTAAATCTACTCCTGTCAGCATACACCATTCTTCCTATGTATCTGTTTTCTTTTCTTTGTAGTGATATACATCATATTGGAGTAGCGGCTCACCTTATTCCTATATGACTCCATCTTAACTAATTACCTCTGTAACAAACTTATTTCCAAATAAAGTCACAATATGAGGTTCAGGAAGAACATGAATATGAGGGAGATATTCTCAAACCCAGTACACTTAATATCTAATGCTTTACAGAACAAGCTTGCTGTCTGAATATTTGATAACGCATACATATCCCTGCATTGGTTCTGTATCTTCCTAGATACTCACCATATGTGTAACTATACACCAGCTTCTATCCCCAGTGATGCTAAAATTATTGAAAAGTGCAATACATAGTAAATGCAGACATTGCATATTATGGAATATTCCTTTTCTATACTGATTTCTTTTATATATTAGATTAGTCAAATTAGCAAGATGAACATATAGATAAAAGGCAAAAAATGTATTCAGTCATCAAAATAGCACATTTCACTGGAGGCACTGTAATCTCTAATTGTTTAAATATTTCTCAAGCTTATGGCTAATGTAAAAAAAAAAAAGAAAACCCAGGACATATAGATATAGCTTAAGGAGTAAGAGGTTTTTTACTATTCAGATTATAATTTGATTTTTCCTTCTTTACCAAAAATAGAATCACACTGCATACTACTGAATAGATATATTTTAGTTTAACAGAAGAAAAAGTAAATCAAATTTTTAAGTTCAACAAATTGTTTATACATACGAATTATGAAAAGAGGTAATACAATTAATAATTAAGAAATAAAATTAAAACTCTAGAAGGTTGGAGTAAGTATTCCTTAAAATACATGTTTCTAAGTTATTTATTCCTACTATGAAAAATAAGAAAATTAGAATATTTGGGTTTCTTTTCAATGCCACTACTTTGACACATACACTTTTTGATTAATTCATTTTACTCTTTGTCATCATCCAACAATTATCCAAAAATTTTGGACTTTGGAACCTGAAAAGCAAATGTTTCATCTTAAGAAATCCATCTCCTCTGACCTACAGTGCAGCTCACAGTCAAGTGCCGTCACTATCAGCCTTCTGGGCTTGTGATGTGGCGAGGCAGCCTCCCCTCTCCCTGCGGCCACAGTCGTCCACTAATTATGTTTGTCTTTGCCTGGCATTAGCCTGATTGTGCTAATGCACAAATCAGTAACACATATTTGTATTCTATTCTGTATTGATAATTTCATTTTTTTAAATAGATAATATTAAATGGGCTCAAAGCCCATCATTTGTGTGTGTTTGTGTGTGTTCATTTTTTCTTTTCTTTTTTTTTTTTTAACTATTGCTTCTATAACCTTAGTTTTTATTAGGTAAGTTTGTTTTCCTTAAGATTTTTTTCTTGAGAATAAGATAAAGTTGCTTCAGTCTGTGCCTGGTTGAACTCTGTTTGTGGTTTGTAATACATGAGTCATATTTTGACATCACATGAATGGTTCATACTTTCTTTGACTCAAGAGATATTCCTCCATTATCTTCAAGAGGATATTGGAGATGAGATTAAACCTACCTGATTGTGTTCATTTTGTTTTGAAGTTAAATTTTGGATACATTTTAGCTCTTGATCATTCTGATTATTCATGAGATTCTTTTTTTATTGTCAGTTGGAGTTCAAAAATTTATCAGTCCTAACTTACTGTTCATGCTACATCAGTTTTTCTTGAACGTAGTATGTTTTTAGGATACACGGAGTCTAAGACTTCTCTATCTCAACGAAGTATTTTTTAGTTGAAATATAGTCGATTTACAATACTGTGTCAGTTTGAGGTGTACAGTTAGCGATCCAATATTTTTGTGGATTGTATTTATCAGTTCAATTCAGTTCAGTCGCTCAGTCACATCCAACTCTTCGTGACCCCATGAATTGCAGCACACCAGGCTTCCTTGTCCAACACCAACTCCTGGAGCCCACCCAAACTCATGTCCATTGAGTTGGTGATGCCATCCAACCATCTCATCCTGTTGTCCCTTTCTCCTCCAACCCTCAATCTTTTCCAGCATTAGGATCTTTTCAAATGAGTCAGCTCTTCGCATCAAGTGGCCAAAGTATTGGAGTTTCAACTTCAATATCAGTCCTTCCAATGATCACCCAGGACTGATCTCCTTTAGGATGGACTGGTTGGACCTCCTTGAAGTCCAAGGGACTCTCAAGAGTCTTCTCCAACACCACAGTTAAAAGCATCCGTTTTTCGGCATTCACCTTTGTTTATAGGCCAACTCTCACATCCATACGTGACCACTGGAAAAACCATAGCCTTAACTAGATGGACCTTTGTTGGCAAGGTAATGTCTCAGCTTTTTAATATGCTGTCTAGGTTGGTCATTACTTTCCTTCCAAAGAGTAAGTGTCTTTTAGTTTCATGGCTGCAATCACCATCTGCAGGGATTTGGGGGCCCCAAAAATAAAGTCTCTCACTGTTTCCACTGTTTCCACTGTTTCCCCATCTATTAACCATGAGGTGATGGGACCAGATGCCATGATCTTAGTTTTCTGAATGTTGAACTTTAACCCAACTTTTTCACTCTCCTCTTTCACTTTCATCAAGAGGCTCTTTAGTTCCTCTTCACTTTCTGCCATAATGGTGGTGTCATCTGCATATCTGGGGTTATTGACATTTCTCCTGGCAATCTTGATTCCAGCTTGTGCTTCTTCCAGCCCAGCGTTTCTCATGATGTACTCTGCAAATAAGTTAAATAAGCAGGGTGACAATATGCAGCCTTGACATACTCCTTTCCCTATTTGGAATGAGTCTGTTGTTCCATGTCCAATTCTAACTGTTGCTTCCTGACCTGCATACAGATTTCTCAAGAGGCAGGTCAGGTGGTCCAGTATTCCCATCTCTTTAAGAATTTTCCACAGTATATTGTGATCCACACAGTCAAAGGCTTTGGCATAGTCAATAAAGAAGAAATAGATGTTTTTCTGGAACTCTCTCGCTTTTTCGATGATCCAGCAGATGTTGTCAATTTGATCTCTGGTTCCTCTGCCTTTTCTAAAACCAGCTTGAACATCTGGAAGTTCATGGCTCATATATTGCTGAAGCCTGGCTTGGAGAATTTTGAGCATTACTTTACTACCGTGTGAGATGAGTGCAATTGTGTGGTAGTTTAAGCATTCTTTGGTATTGCCCTTCTTTGGGATTGGAATGAAAACTGACCTTTTCCAGTCCTGTGGCCACTGCTGAGTTTTCCAAATTTGCTGACATATTGAGTGCAGCACTGTCACAGAATCATCTTTTAGGATTTGAAATAGCTCAACTGGAGGAGAAGGGGACGACAGAGGATGAGATGGCTGGATGGCATCACCGACTCGATGGACATGAGTTTGAGTAAGCTCCCGGAGTTGTTGATGGACAGGGAGGCCTGGCGTGCTGCAATTCATGGGGTTGAAAAGAGTCAGACACAACTGAGCAACTGAACTGAACTGACCTGGAATTCCATCATCGCCACTAGGTTTGTTTGTAGTGATGCTTCTTAAGGCCCACTTGACTTCACATTCCAGGATGTCTGGCCCTAGGTGAGTGATCACAGCATTGTGATTAACTGGGTCATGAAGATCTTTTGTGTACAGTTCTTCTGTGTATTCTTCCCACCTCTTCTTAATATGTTCTGCTTCTGTTAGGTCCATACCATTTCTATCCTTTATTGAGCCCATCTTTGCATGAAAAGTTCCCTTGGTATCTCTAATTTTCTTGAAGAAATCTCTAGTCTTCCCCATTCTATTATTTTCTTCTATTTCTTTGCATTGATCACTGAGAAAGGGTTTCTTATCTCTCCTTGCTATTCTTTGAAACTCTGCATTCAAATGGGTATATCTTTCCTTTTCTCCTTTGCTTTTCACTTCTCTTCTTTTCACAGCTATTTATAATGCCTCCTCAGACAGCCATTTTGCTCTTTTGCATTTCTTTTCCATGGGGATGGTTGATCCCTGTCTCCTGTACAATGTCACGAACCTCTGTCCATCAGATCTAGTCCCTTAAATCTATTTGTCACTTCCACTGTATAATTGTAAGAAATTTGATTTAGGTCATACCTGAATGGTTTAGTGGTTTTCCCTACTTTCTTCAATTTAAGTCTGAATTTTGCAATAAGGAGTTCTTGATCTGAGCCACAGTCAGCTCCCAGTCTTGTTTTTGCTGATTGTATAGAGCTTCTCCATCTTTGGCTGCAAAGAATATAGTCAATCTGATTTCAATGTTGGCCATCTGGTGATGTCCATGTGTAGAGTCTTCTCTTGTGTTGTCAGAAGAGAGTGTTTGCTATGACCAGTGTCTTAGCAAAACTCTATCAGCCTTTGCCCTGCTTCAAAGCCGAATTTGCCTGTTACTCCAGGTATTTCCTGACTTCCTACTTTTGCATTCCAGTCCCCTATAATGAAAAGGACATCTTTTGGGGATGTTAGTTCTAAAAAGTCTTGTAGGTCTTCATAGAACCGTTCAACTTCAGCTTCTTTAGCGTTACTGGCCGGGCATAGACTTGGATTACCATGATATCGAATGGTTTGCCTTGGAAACGAACAGAGATCGTTCTGTTATTTTTGAGATTGCATCCAAGTACTGTGTTTCGGACTCTTTTTTTGACTATAATGGCTACTCCATTTCTTCTAAGGCATTCCTGCCCACAGTAGTAGATACAGTGGTCATCTGAGTTAAATTCACCCATTCCAGTCCATTTTAGTTCACTGATTCCTATAATGTCGACATTCACTCTTGCCATCTCCTGTTTGACCACTTCCAATTTGCCTTGATTCATGGACCTAACATTCCAGGTTCCTATGCAATATTGCTCTTTACAGCATCGGACCTTGCTTCCATCACCAGTCCCATCCACAACCAGGTGTTGTTTTTGCTTTGTCACCATCCCTTCATTCTTTCTTATTTCTTCACTGATGTCCAGTATCAAATTGGGTGCCTACCGACCTGGGGAGTTCATCTTTCAGTGTCCTATCTTTCAGTGTCCTATCTTTTTGCCTTTTCGTACTGTTCATGGGGTTCTCAAGGCAAGAATACTAAAGTGGTTTGCCATTCCCTTCTCCAGTGGACCACATTCTGTCAGACCTCTCCACCGTGACCCGTCCGTCTTGGGTGGCCCCACACGGCACATCCTAATTTCATTGAGTTAGACCAGGCTGTGGTCCATGTGATTGTATTGGCTAGTTTTCTGTCTTTCTTCTGATGCCCTCTCTCCAAGCCTACTGTCTTACTTTGGTTTCTCTTACCTTGGACGTGGGGTATCTCTTCACAGCTGCTCCAGGAAAGCGAAGCCGCTGCTCCTGACCTTGGATGTGGGGTATCTCCTCTCAGCCGCAGCTCCTGTGCTGCTCAACTGCTGCTAGCTGCTCCTGCACTGCAGCCACCACTCACCTCTCTGCCGCTCAGTTGCCGTGCCCTCTCTCAGCACCTACCGTCTTACTCGGGTTTCTATATTTGTTTATAGATTATTACAATATAATGGATATAATTCTCTATAACATACATCACCAACTCAATGGACGTGAGTTTGGGTGAACTCTGGGAGTTGGTGATGGCCACCTGATGTAGGGAGGCCTGACATGCTGCAGTTCATGGGGTCGCAAAGAGTAGGACATGACTGAGCGACTGATCTGAACTGAACATATGCTACTTCCTTGTTCATCTATTTTATGTATAGTTGTTTGTATCTGTTAAGCCCATCCTCCTAATCTGTTTCTCCTCGCTTTGCTCTCTCCTTTGGTAACCATACCTTTTTCTGTTTTCTGTATCTTTTAGATTCCACACATGAGTGATATCACACAATACTTGTATTTCTCTTAGTTCACTAAGCACAATATTCTCTAGGTCTATCTACATTGCTACAAATGGGAGTATTTCATGCTTTTTCTGAGTAATTTTTCCTTTCTCCCTTTATACATCCTAAGTATATGTATCGGAGTTTTTTCATGTCTTCTTATCTACCATTTCCTCTTTACTCATTTTCACAGAGTTTTATTTATATGATCTCCTCCAACTTGTCTATTAGAACCCTGTGGATTATTCTATTCTTCTCTTTTTCCTTGGCTGGTTCCAGTGGGTGTGTTACATCTATGATTTTTCATTTTTCTCTTTTAAATATTTCCAATAGCTTGATCCATTTTCATCTCTGAATTTGATATGCTGTTTGTTGAATAATGATGTGGTATTTTGCAGTGTGATCTTGATAAACTTAGGTTAAGATTTTTTTGACTTTGGAACCTGAAGAGCAAATCTTCCTGCTCCAGAAATCCATCTCCTTTGTCTCCCATCTTTAGCAGGTCATCGTGGCTCACAATCAAGTGCTGTAACTAATAGCCTTCTAGGGTTGTGATGTGACAAAGGCAGCTTCCACTTTCACTGTGACCACAGTCGTTTGTAGCAATCTCCCCAAGGTTGAGTGCTAGGTGCTACAGTCTGAAAATATTTAACAGTACCTGCACCTTAAGCTCTGTTTTTTCTTGGATTCTGTGCTCTTTTCCATCTTACTTGGCTGGCATAGAGCATTAAGTCTAATCACTATAATCCCAGCATCATTTGGGGTTCCTTTCAAAACTGTAACATTCAATTATAGAATAAAAAGCAGAGACATTACTTTTCCAACAAAGGTCTGTCTAGTCAAAGCTATGGTTTTTCCAGTAATCATGTATGAATGTAAGAGTTGGACTATAAAGAAAGCTGAGCACCTAAGAATTGATGCTTTTGAACTGTGATGTTGGAGAAGACTCTAGAGAGTCCCTTGGACAACAAGGAGATCCAACCAGTCCATCCTAAAGGAAATCAATCCTGAATATTCATTGGAAGGACTGATGTTGAAGCTGAAACTCCAATACTTTGGCCACCTGATGCAGAGAACTGACTCATTTGAAAAGACCCAGATGATGGGAAAGATTGAAGGTGGGAAGAGAAGGGGACAACAGAGGATGAGATGGTTGGATGGCATCACTGACTTAATGGACATGACTTTGAGTAAACTCCGAGAGTTGGTGATGGACAGGGAGGCCTGGTGTGCTGCAGTTCATGGGGTCACAAACAGTCGGACACAACTCAGTGACTGGAATGAATTACAGAAATATTTGTATTCATCTGACATCTAAAGAGATATGAGGAGAGTCTCATATTATCATTTTGACCCAAATGCATTTTAATCCACATTTTCTCAGTATTCTTCACCCCTCTGGTTTCATATTTGGACTGCTGGTGTTGTGTTTTTATTTTTAAACCTACATTTTATATATCCATTTTGGTTTTATCCTGTTTGTTCTTCCACTTTGATTCAGAGGGTGTGGAGGAGTAGAACTACCTTTACTCTGGCATCAGAAACCAGTAATATTTGAATTTCCCAGGTTTTAAATTAAGGAGAGTGTTTTGGGAACTCTGGCACTGTTTTCATAATATCACTATTGTATTTTCCACTCTTGATTTCTTATTTTAAGTCAGAAAGTTTTCTAGAAATTTTAGTGAGTTCTTGAGAGCAAGAGAAGATGAACTCAGGGCTAATGGGCCAAAATGAGATGTTAGAAGAATTACATCCACAAAAGAGCAGGTCCAGCACCATAAGGCAGTCCAGTTCTCCATTTGTGGCCAATGATTGGGCAATATTTTTACTTTATTATTTATGGGATTTCTTGGGCTTCCCTGTTGGCTCAGATGGTTAACTATCTGCCTATGATGCAGGAGACCTGGGTTTGATCCCTGGGTCAGGAAGATCCCCTGGAAGAAGGGAATGGCAAGTATTTTTGCCTGAAGAATCCCATGGACAGAGGAGCCTTGTAGCCTACAGTCTATGGGGTTGCAAAGAGTTGGACATGACTAAATGATTAACACATACACAACCTTATGCAAACATGGGAATTAAACCAATAAGAGTAAAAGAATTTTTTATTCTTTGATGTAGTTTACATTCATTGGCTATACCATGACAAAAATTCCAGGCATTGGATTGCGTTCCCAAAGGGTCAGATTTATGTAATTATATATTAAATCCAGAATAGCAAAGACCTAAAAAATGAAAAAATAATGCAGTAAATATTCATAGTATGTATATTTCACAGAAAATAAAACATGTTTTATTTTTCCTGCATTTAGAACTGTTAAATGATGCTGTGTCAGTGTTTGTCATGTCACTGTTGAAAGTTAATACATGATTACTCTGCTACATTAAAGCTTTGATGTGGAAGATATATACATAGTCAAATCACCTGAATCTAAATGGCAGGCTCACTTAGAATGTCTTATTACTGACTTTCTTGGCAGTAGATCTTAACTGTCAGGTGCTTAATGCCTGACCATTTCAGATGAAATACAAGCCTTGCTGAGGCATACCACAGGGGAGTACTATGTCTTAAAATAGTGTTTTGGTCTGATACAGGCCTGTCATCTTTGATGTAAAAATGGGTCTGAAATAATTCATACATTTCCCAGGTGATATACAAAAAAATAGCACCCTGGGAAATAGCTTGTTCACTCATGGTATCTGGAAATGTACTTGATTTGTTAAAATGTGCTTTAAGGAAAAGTTACCAAAGCCAGGAAATGGTTTAAACAGCTCCAAGACTCCTTGCTTTATCTCTGCATCCTTTCATTCTTTTACTTATTCACAGGACTTCTGTCTCAGAAACTGTCATGCTGTTAGTTTTAATGGTTGTGCTTTGGCAAACTGTTCTGTACAGTCATCACATTTTGAATGAAATAATTCAGCATATAGAGACTCTGCGCTCATGTTTTCTAACATGAGGAAATGCTGAAGTCATAGCACCGTGTTGATCCACAACAGAATTATACTGGCCAGTTTTAACTCACATCATCAGGGGTTTTAGTTTCATATTTCTGAGTCAGATTCAGGAAGTCATCCTTCTGAGTTTTTCTAGTTACTTTTAAGAATGCCTCACAAGACAGTAATTTACACTGATATAATTGTCTTTCACCCTAAGTTAAAATATGATTAATTTGGGGGAAAAGTCATTGTATAAAATTATAGAAAAGTTTAAGGTTTAGTGTTGGCAGTGTGCCATACACTTCAAAATATTTTGTTCAAATATTAAAACAATTATGCAGTTCATTCCTGTGCTGTGCTTCATCACTCAGTTATGTCAAATTCTTTGTAACTTCATGGACTGTAGCCTGCCAGGCTCCTCTGTCCATGGGGATTCTCCAGGCAAGAATACTGGGGTGGGTTGCCATGCCCTCCTCCGGGGGATCTTCCCAACCCGGGGATCAAACCCAGATCTCCCACACTGCAGCAGATTTTTTACTATCTGAGCCACCAGGGAAGCCCAAGAATACTGGAGTGGGTAGCCTATCCCTTCTCCAGAAGATCTTCCTGACACAGGTACCAAACCAGGTCTCCTGCATTGCAGGTGGATTCTTTACCAGCTGAGCTACCAGAGAATTCCATACAGCTTATTAGTGACCCATTTTTCAGCAAGTGTAACTGAGGCCGAGAAACCTTTTAAAAATTTTTACTCAAGAACATGCAGGGGTTCAGGCCTCGGCGTCTCAGAGAGCAGACGCCCTCTCAGCTCTTCCTCCAAAGATTCTGCATTTATCCCCAACAGGAGGCGGTCCTAAGATGGTGGAGGAATAGAACAGGGAAACCACTTTCTCCCCCACAAATTTATCAAAAGAACATTTAAACGCTGAGTAAAATCCACAAAACAACTTCTGAATGCAGGCAGAGGACATCAGGCACCCAGAAAAGCAGCCCATTATCTTCGAAAGGAGATGTTTTATCAACGGTGCTATATAGAAGGAGAAGTCTTAAGACTACTGTAAACACAAGACTGAAAACCAGAAGCAGGAGGCTTAGTCCAAATCCTGAGAACATCAGACAACTCCTGACTCCAGGGAACATTAAGCGATAGGAGCTCATCAAATGCCTCCATACCTACACTGAAACCAAGCACCACCAAAGGGCCAATAAGTTCCAGAGCAAGACATACCATGCAAATAATCCAGCAACACAGGAACACAGCCCTGAGCTTCAATATACAGGCTTCCCAAAGTTACTCCAAAACCATTGACATCTCATAACTCATTACTAGACACTTCATTGCACTCCAGAGAGAGGAAATCCAGCTCCACCCACCAGAACACCAACACAAGCTTCTCTAACCAAGAAACCTTGACAAGCCACAGATACAACCCCACCCACAGTGAGGAAACTCCATAATAAAGAGAACTCCATAAACTGCCAGAATACAGAAAGGCCACGCCAAACTCAGCAATATAAACAAGATGAAGAGACAGAGGAATACCCAGCAGGTAAAGGAACAGGATAAATGCCCACCAAACCAAACGAAAGAGGAAGAGATAGAGAATCTACCTGATAAAGAATTCCAAATGATGATAGTGAAAATTATCCAAAATCTTGAAATAAAAATGGAATCACAGATAAATAGCCTGGAGGCAAGGATTGAGAAAATGCAAGAAAGGTTTAACAAGGACCTAGAAGAAAAAAAAAGGGTCAATATATAATGAATAATGCAATAAATGAGATCAAAAACACTCTGGAGGCAACAAATAGTAGAATAATGGAGGCAGAAGATAGGATTAGTGAACTAGAAGATAGAATGGTAGAAATAAATGAATCAGAGAGGAAAAAAGAAAAACGAATTAAAAGAAATGAGGACAATCTCAGAAACCTCCAGGATAATATTGAACGCCACAACATTTGAATCATAGGAGTCCCAGAAGAAGACAAAAAGAAAGACCATGAGAAAATACTTGAGGAGTTAATATTTGAAAACTTCCCTAAAATGGGGAAGGAAATAATCACCCAAGTCCAAGAAACCCAGAGAGTCCCAAACAGAATAAACCCAAGGCGAAACACCCCCAAGACACATATTAATCAAATTAACAAAGATCAAACACAAAGAACAAATATTAAAAGCAGCAAGGGAGAAACAACAAATAACACACAAGGGGATTCTCATAAGGATAACAGCTGATCTTTCAATAGAAACTCTTCAGGCCAGGAGGGACTGGCAGGACATACTTAAAGTGATGAAAGAAAATAACCTACAGCCCAGATTATTGTACCCAGCAAGGATCTCATTCAAATATGAAGGAGAAATCAAAAGCTTTACAGACAAGCAAAAGCTGAGAGAATTCAGCACCACCAAACCAGCCCTCCAACAAATACTAAAGGATATTCTCTAGATAGGAGACACAAAAACGGTGTATAAACTCGAACCCAAAACAATAAAGTAAATGGCAACGGGATCGTACTTATCAATAATTACCTTAAACGTAAATGGGTTGAATGCCCCAACCAAAAGACAAAGACTGGCTGAATGGATACAGAAACAAGACCCCTATATATGTTGTCTACAAGAGACCCACCTCAAAACAGGGGACACATACAGACTGAAAGCGAAGGGCTGGAAAAAGATTTTCCATGCAAAGAGAGATCAAAAGAAAGCAGGAGCAGTAATACTCATATAAGAAAAAATAGACTTTAAAACAAAGGCTGTGAAAAGAGACAAAGATGGTCACTACATAATGATCAAAGGATCAATCCAAGAAGAAGATATAACAATTATAAATATATATGCACCCAACACGGGAGCACCGCAGTATGTAAGACAAATGCTAACAAGTATGAAAGGAGAAATTAACAATAACACAATAATAGTGGGAGACTTTAATACCCCACTCACACCTATGGATAGATCAACTAAACAGAAAATTAACAAGGAAACACAAACTTTAAGTGATACAACAGAGCAGTTAGACCTAATTGATATCTATAGGACATTTCACCCCAAAACAATGAATTTCACCTTTTTCTCAAGTGCACATGGAACCTTCTCCAGATTGATCACATCCTGGGCCATAAATCTAGCCTTGCTAAATTCAAAAAAAATTGAAATTCCAAGCATCTTTTCTGACCACAATGCAGTAAGATTAGATCTCAATTACAGGAGAAAAACTATTAAAAATTCCAACATATGGAGGCTGAACAACACGCTGCTGAATAACCAAAAAATCACAGAAGAAATCAAAAAAGAAATCAAAATATGCATAGAAATGAATGAAAATGAAAACACAACAACCCAAAACCTGTGGGACACTGTAAAAGCAGTGCTAAGGAGACAGTTCATAGCAATACAGGCATACCTCAAGAAACAAGAAAAAAGTCAAATAAATAACCTAACTCTACACCTAAAGCAACTAGAAAAGGAAGAAATGAAGAACCCCAGGGTTAGTAGAAGGAAAGAAATCTTAAAAATTAGAGCAGAAATAAATGCAAAAGAAACAAAAGAGACCATAGCAAAAATCAACAAAGCCCAAAGCTGGTTCTTTGAAAGGATAAATAAAATTGACAAACCATTAGCCAGACTCATCAAGAAACAAAGGGAGAAAAATCAAATCAATAAAATTAGAAACGAAAATGGAGAGACCACAACAGACAACACAGAAATACAAAGGATCATAAGAGACTACTATCAGCAATTATATGCCAATAAAATGGACAACGTGGAAGAAATGGACAAATTCTTAGAAAAGTACGACTTTCCAAAACTGAACCAGGAAGAAATAGAAAATCTTAACAGACCCATCACAAGCACGGAAATTGAAACTGTAATCAGAAATCTTCCAGCAAACAAAAGCCCAGGTCCAGACAGCTTCACAGCTAAATTCTACCAAAAATTTAGAGAAGAGCTGACACCTATCCTATTCAAACTCTTCCAGAAAATTGTAGAGGAAGGTAAACTTCCAAACTCATTCTATGAGGCCACCATCACCCTAATACCAAAACCTGACACAGATACCACAAAAAAGAAAACTACAGGGCAATATCATTGATGAACATAGATGCAAAAATCCTTAACAAAATTCTAGCAATCAGAATCCAACAATACATTAAAAAGATCATACACCATGACCAAGTGGGCTTTATCCCAGGGATGCAAGGATTCTTCAATATCTGCAAATCAATCAGTGTAATACACCACATTAACAAATTGAAAAATAAAAGCCATATGATTATCTCAATAGACACAGAGAAAGCCTTTGACAAAATTCAACATCCATTTATGATAAAAACTCTCCAGAAAGCAGGAATAGAAGGAACATACCTCAACACAATAAAAGCTATATATGACAAACCCACAGCAAACATTATCCTCAATGGTGAAAAATTGAAAGCATTTCCCCTAAAGTCAGGAACAAGATAAGGGTGCCCACTCTCACCACTACTATTCAACATAGTTTTGGAAGTTTTAGCCAAAGCAATCAGAGCAGAAAAAGAAATAAAAGGAATCCAAATTGAAGAAGAAGAAGTAAAACTCTCACTGTTTGCAGATGACATGATCCTCTACACAGAAAACCCTAACGACTCCACCAGAAAATTACTAGAGCTAATCAATGAATATAGTAAAGTTGCAGGATATAAAATCAACACACAGAAATCCCACTAGTGACTAGTGAAGATTAACTAATAATGAGAAAATAGAGAAATTAAGAAAACAATTCCATTCACCATTGCAACAAACAGAATAAAATACTTAGGAATATATCTACCTAAAGAAACTAAAGACCTATATATAGAAAACTATAAAACACTGATGAAAGAAATCAAAGAGGACACTAATAGATGGAGAAATATACCATGTTGATGGATTGGAAGAATCAATATAGTGAAAATGAGTATACTACCCAAAGCAATCTATAGATGCAGTGCAATCCCTATCAAGCTACCAACGGTATTTTTCACAGAGCTAGAACAAATAATTTCACAATTTGTATAGAAATAGAAAAAACCTCGAATAGCCAAAGCAATCTTGAGAAAGAACAATGGAACTGGAGGAATCAATCTGCCTGACTTCAGGCTCTACTACAAAGCCACAGTCATCAAGACAGTATGGTACTGGCACAAAGACAGAAATACAGATCAATGGAACAAAATAGAAAGCCCAGAGATAAACCCACACACCTATGGACACTTTATCTTTGACAAAGGAGGCAAGAATATAAAATGGAGAAAAGACAATCTCTTTAACAAGTGGTACTAGAAAAACTGATCAACCAGTTGTAAAAGATTGAAACTAGAACACTTCCTAACACCATACACAAAAATAAACTCAAAATGGATTAAAGATCTAAACATAAGACCAGAAACTACAAAACTCCTAGAGGAGAACATAGGCAAAACACTCTCCAACATAAATCACAGCAGGATCCTCTATTACCCACCTCCCAGAATATTGGAAATAAAAGCAAAAATAAACAAATGGGATCTAATTAAAATTAAAAGCTTCTGCACAACAAAAGAAACTATAAGCAAGGTGAAAAGACAACCTTCAGAATGGGAGAAAATAATAGCAAATGAAGCAACTGACAAACAACTAATCTCAAAAATATACAAGGCACTCCTGCAGCTCAATTCCAGAAAAATAAACAACCCAATCAAAAAATGGGCCAAAGAATTAAATAGATATTTCTCCAAAGAAGACATACAGATGGCTAACAAACACATGAAAAGATGCTCAACATCACTTATTATCAGAGAAATGCAAATCAAAACCACAATGAGGTACCATTACATGCCAGTCAGAATGGCTGTGATCCAAAAGTCTAACAAGCAATAAATGCTGGAGAGGGTGTGGAGAAAAGGGAACCCTCTTACACTGTTGGTGGGAATGCAAACTAGTACAGCCACTATGGAAGACAGTGTGGAGATTCCTTAAAAAACTGGAAATAGAACTGCTGTACGACCCAGCAATCCCACTGCTGGGCATACACACCAAGTAAACCAGAATCGAAAGAGACATGTGTACCCCAATATTCATCACAGCACTCTTTATAATAGCCAGGACACGGAAGCAACCTAGATGTCTGTCAGCAGATGAACATGTCCTCTTATAAGAGGACATCCCATCCACTTTTATCTAAATAATATTTTGGGTGGTTAACGAGTCATACCAAAATTAAAAAAAAAAAATAATAAGAGCTTACTGTGTAGTTACCCTGTTTATATGTTATCTTATATAAAGAAATAGATGCTTAGAAATTACTGGTTGGTCATTAATTAATCATACAGCAGTGTCTCTAGCCTAAGTAGAAGTGACTAGTGAAGATTAAATTTAATAAAACATGCATGCAAATAAGAGTATGTAGTCTGCTGAAACCCCCAGAGGACAAGAATTTAGTTAAATAATTTTTAGTCTATCATTAGAACACAGACATATGAATTAATAGATTTGTTATTTCATGTCAAAATATGTGCAATAATGATTTATGGTTTAAAAATCACAAAATTTTACAAATCCAATAATAACTAAAACTCATATATATTGATATAGTCATGTACATGTAACCAAGTTTAGCAAATATGCTGAAATAAGTGGTCATACATATGAGGTTTTTTCTTCTAATTATTCGCTCAATCATGTTTTGTTGAATCTTTTCTCTTTTAATGATTTCCCAGGTTACATCCATGTAAATCTAATCACTTTCAATCAAAAGTTATATAAAATGTAGTCCTTTCTAATTGATTTGTTAGGTAATTTACAACCCTTTTCTACCAACCAGCCACCAACATCCATATCTAGGGTTGGCTCTATTGACTTAGAAGAAAAGAGTTGAGCATAACAAGCTTTTTAAATCCTTTTCCACATCTCTTATTTTTGAAATGGATGGAAACGTGTAGGCTCTTACTCCCTTAGTGTAATGGAAAAGGGAAAGAACTGGGATTATCTTGTTTAACCGATTACTGGACAGTGTGTGAAGACACTCCACGTTTCCATTGGGCCACTGGTGATTTCACCTGCTCGTGACCTGCTGCATACCCACTGCGTGATGGTCATGTAGGTCTTTTCAGCTTCACCCTAGCACACATTTCCAGTGATGACCTCCTCCTTGAAGGGTCACTTATGTATATTTTTCACCCTCTAAATCTTTGCTAATCCCTGACTTCCCTCTCCAAGAAGGAGGTTACCTTGCCTGTCATGCAAATGCCTACGCAAAAAACCAATTTCTCCTCAAAAAAACATCTTGTCCTCTGCTTTGTCCTCAAATCTCCATGTGAAGCCACAGAAAAGTCTTTGTGTCCTTCAAGGGCACCAGGAAGTGTGGAAAGTAAAGGCATTCTCTTCCCAGGCACCTTGCTCTGAAGTTGTTTCTTTGTCCTGCTAACACACAAGCAAGCCTAATATCCAGGAGAAAGGTATACACCCTGAAGGACGCTTATCAAGCTCTGGCAAGATGTCCTTTGCCAAGTTCCCATAGCAACAAAAAGGGAGGACCTAAAAGTTTAGCGGTTCAGTATATATCCAGCTAGAAAGAGTGTCACCTTCTTTTCTTTATCATGTAAATGACTTTCTACTTAGTTGTCCCTGGAGTTGGGGAATGACCTCACCCCTAGTGAGGAAGGGGAAAACTGTAGCATTGCTTACTCCCCACTAAACCAACAACAGTATTGCAGCAAATCGTTAAATAACCACCCGCATTATAAAGTCTAATGCTTGTGTTAGATGTGTTTTCTGCTTGCTTAGAATGTGAGCATCCTTGGTACCTGTTTGCCTTTGATTTTAGATTTCCATCTCCAGCTCTACAGCAGAAATCATATTCAGTATGTTTCTATGGATTGGCCAATGTGTGTTTTGTTTAAACCAACATAATAGCAAAGCTGGGCTTCTCTAGCGGCTCAGTGGTAAAGAACCTACCTGCCATTCAGGAGACACAAGTTCAATCCCTGGGTCAGGAAGATCCCCTGGAGAAGGAAATGGCATGGGTCCAGTATTCTTGCCTGGGAAATCCCACGGACAGAGGAGGCTGTCTGTCAGGCTACAGTCCATGAGGTCACAAAGTTGTCAGATATGACTGAGTAACTAAACAACAAATAGTAAAGCTTAGAGTTCTAAAAAAGCTGTGTTGTCCAAGATGTTGTTTGAAAATATATTTTCGAATATTTACTTAAGCATGTATTTAAGGTTTATAGTAGGCATTTCTAGGCATAAATAAAGCAGGTCTTTGGTTGTTAATGAGGTGGGAAAGCAAAAACATGAACTATAATACAATCAATTTTACAAAATAATTCGAAGGAATATTTAATTACCTAAAGGTGCACAGATCTTAAGCACACTGCGGTACAATGTTAATATGGATCCTTTCTTGCCCTATAGAGCCCTGCCCTAACTAATTTCACATGGAGCAAATGATTCTTATTTAACAAGTTGCTTTTTTCTTTCTTCTATATTGAATACAATACTCAGAGTTGTTCTTCTGTTCTCCAATGACCAATCTCCCTCGTCTTTTAGAGGACTTAAGGGAAAAAGTTGAAAGGCAATAATATATGTAGGAATATGAAGACATGACTCACATGTGTCTAGTTGACCTGTGAACTGAATGACTGAAAAAACCTTCTCAATACACTACTATTTGGGTCTCAGACAGCCTACTTGTCAGAGAAACTCAGAAAGATCTTGAGAAATCTGTATGCAGGTCAGGAAGCAAGAGTTAGAACTGGACATGGAACAACAGACTGATTCCAAATAGGAAAAGGAGTACGTCAAGGCTGCATATTGTCACCCTGCTTATTTATCTTATATGCAGAGTACATCATGAGAAACGCTGGGCTGGAAGAAGCAAAAGCTGGAATCAAGATTGCCAGGAGAAATATCAATAACCTCAGATATGCAGATGACACCACCCTTATGGCAGAAAGTGAAGAGGAACGGAAAAGCCTCTTGATGAAAGTGAAAGAGAGAGTGAAAAAGTTGGCTTAAAGCTCAACATTCAGAAAACAAAGATCGTGGCATCTGGTCCCATCATTTCTTGGGAAATAGATGGGGAAACAGTGGAAACAGTGTCAGACTTTATTTTGGGGGGCTGAAAAATCACTGCAGGTGGTGACTGCAGCCATGAAATTAAAAGATGCTTACTCCTTGGAAGAAAAGTTATGACCAACCTAGATAGCATATTGAAAAGCAGAGACATTACTTTGCCAACAAAGGTCTGTCTAATCAAGGCTATGGTTTTTCCTGTGGTCATGTATGGATGTGAGAGTTGAACGGTGAGCTGAGCGCCAAAGAATTGATGCTTTTGAACCGTGGTGTTGGAGAAGACTCTTGAGAGTCACTTGGACTGCAAGGAGATCCAACCAGTCCATTCTGAAGGAGATTAGCCCTGGGATTTCTTTGGAAGGAATGATGCTAAAGCTAAAACTCCAGTAATTTGGCCACCTCATGTGAAGAGTTGACTCACTGGAAAAGACTCTGATGCTGGAAGGGATTGGGGGCAGGAGGAAAAGGGGACAACAGAGGATGAGATGGCTGGATGGCATCACTGACTCGATGGACGTGAGTCTGAGTGAACTCCGGGAGTTGGTGATGGACAGGGAGGCCTGGCGTGCTGCAATTCATGGGGTCGCAAAGAGTCGGACACGACTGAGAGACTGAACTGAACTGAACTGAATAAAGGTGTATAGAAAACACTACCTTATTAATTTTTTGGTGAGAAAAGCCATATGTCCCAAGCTTTATCTTTGCCATTAATTTAATATCTACTTCAAAATATCAAAAACTAAGACAGACTTAGTTCTTATCCTTAGAACTGTTAATGTTTTGTGCTATATCCCAGCTGGAAAATGCCCTGGAACCTTTAAGAATATGGCATGTCTATGCATTTTGACAGAGAAAACAAGTATTAATTGAAACAAGTATATTATAAGCAATATAGTTTAACCCAATTTTGGAAGTAAAAACAAATTAGATATAGATACAGAGTTACACTAAGATAGGTGTAAATACAAAATAAAGCTAAATAGAAAAGAACTTTAAAGACAAAATTTATTATCCATGTCTGATAAAAGATAAAAATGAACTTTTGCTTTTTTACTTCTATGTAAAGGATTTGCAGTAAATGATTAATATGTTAATTTTACATGAATAAAACAACAAGATTGACTTTCTACAAAATAGAATTTCAGAAAAGGATTAGAAGCAAAGTTAAAGAAGTTCTTAGAAGAAAAAGATTAGAGGAAAAAGTTATTTGAAGGAAGTTTTTAGAGTCTCAAGATATAGCATGAACATTTTTTTTTTTTACAAACTTAGAATATGAAAAATCTATTGTGAATAATATGATCTTTTTAAACTATGCAAATTATCCCCATTTAAAAGAACAGGACTAGTATGTCTTATTTTTATACTCTCTCTTAGATTGCAAAACACTTTGAAGCAAGCAGCTGCCATGAATTTTGAAAACTAATCTGCCTTCATTTGATATCTATGCAAAAGATGTTTAAAAGAATTTCAGACATCAGTGTGCCTGTCAAATGGGTGTGATCCATATCAGGAGATTATACTGAGTCAGTTGTTAGTTGGGAAAGGTGAAATCTATTAATCATGTGTTTCTCTAGAGAAACATTTGGTACAGTCTGTAAAAGAGTACAAACAGACATACTCTGTGAAAATGCAGTAGGAAATGGTATAGAAAAGACAGAGATGAAAATATATTAGAGAAAAGTAGATTATCTACCATTTTATTTTTAATTTTCATAAATAGATATTTAGACATACTGATAACACTGTCAAATCAGGAAATGGTGACTTAGCAATAATTTTACCAATATGAAGCAACAAAAAAGCATTGACACAACAGAATTATACTCTTAGGATTAGTGGAACAAAATAACCAATTTTTAAAACTGCTTTCCTATTATGTAATTTATTTTCAAAACCTTCAAGCTATTAATACATGAGACCTGTCTATAAAATATTTTAAAATTCATATACCACATTTAAGTGTACATTCAATAGTAACTACAGTCATTAAAACTACTATTAACAAAGATGATCAAATTGTGATTAAGTTCATGAATGATAAACAGTTTGGTAAACTGCAATTATTTGCTGAACAGCAATTGATGATCTAGAACTTGAAATAAGAATCTTAATGAGAAGATTTGTAATACTGACTATTCATTTACTTTTCATACACATTTAGGGAAACAATTTGTGTGTGTGTTTTCTCAGTCGCTCCATCATGTCTGATTCTTTGTGACCACAAGGACTGTAGTTGAGCAGGCTCCTCTATCCATGGTATTTTCCAGCCAAGAATATTGGAGTGAGTTGCCATGCCCTCCTTCAGGGGATTTTTCCAACTCAGGGATAGAACTCAAATCTTCTGCATTGGCAGAAAGATTCTTTACCACTGAGCCACCTGGGAAGTGCCCAGGGATACAATGTATTCAAACATTAAGTCCAATATGGTATATAATTTTACAATACTAAATCACGTATCTTCTCTTTAACATTTAGATGATATAATGTGGTTTATCTAAATTTCCTGGATTATTTCTGATCTAAAAAACAACTTGGGTTTTTACTCCTTTTGTTTCCTTTGGGAGCACATTGAGCACTGCAGTCTTAGTTGATGAGATTATAGAACAACTGTAGGAATGACCTTAACTGGATTGTGAGTCACGTGATGAATCAGGTGGGTCACCTATACTTATAATTCACATAGGAAGCCTGAAAGAATCTGATAATGAAAACAGTGTTGGGATTGTCTGTGATGTTCCAATGTGTAAGAAGAAAAGGGAGCTATCCAGTCTTCAGAGCTCTTTCCCAGTGGTGATCTATGACGATGCTGTGATGAATCACCAGGGCATCCTTCCATGAAAGTTTGCTGCCCAACTGTCTATACATATTTCAGCTTCAAACTTTCACTTCACTCAACATATTCCTCTGGAGCCAACATCCCTTGACTGAGATATGTGGATAAAGGCAAACAGGAGTCCTAAAGAGTTGACAGTCTTGGCCCAACTCCAGACTACTCTCCCATGCCATTCTGGCTCCAGAGCACCATGTGGAGAGTTTACCCCAAGACACATTTGGGCTGGCACCCTGGTTTTGCCTCTCTCTCCTCCTTTCCTGCTTTCTCCTCCTTCCCTCTTGCAGATACTGGTACCAAAGTTAGTCCCTAAATGTCTGTCTCATCCCAGCGATGACTTCTAAGAGAACCCAACCTGTTACCTAATCCAAATCACTTTCAGTGGATTTCCACTATCTATCGAGAATCATCTTCTTGACCATTATGTGTAAAAATTTATTTCACAAAATTATGAGAAGAGAAACATTATTTACAAGCCCAGGAAATACACATAGAATCCAAAATGCTTGACCACCATGGCTCCTACTCTTAGGGATAAATCGGTACAAATCTATTTATTGTTTGATTTTTATCCACTGATCTATGTCACTTAGGTTGTGTATCTTTTATTTCCTCTGGGATCCAAGCAAGTGTTTAGTAAATGTGGGTGGTGTGAGCAAAGAAATCAATCCCATTCCTGTGAACTTTAAATTTTACTGACAGTGTTATTTATCTAACAACTTGTGTAATCAAATTGTTTTTAAGCTTTGCTACCAAAGTTTAAATTTGTCAAAATCATTGTGCAAATTATATTATGGATTTTACACTCAATAAAGTAGTTTGATTTAAAACATACAACAAGAAATGCAGTCAAATATCCAGATATTTAATAAGCCTTCATAGATATGACAGGGAAAATAGCAAAAAATTTCAACAGGATAGATAGAGAAACTGGCAAAATAATTTTCATTCACTTTCCTCAGATGCATGTCACCCAACCCTTTGCCAAAAAAGTGACAATCTGCAACAGTTTTTGAAAAATCTTTAAAGTATCTCTTTTTATAAATCTCAGTAAAAGACATTGTATAACACATTTTTGTTTTGAAAATATATGTAGTTATGGCTTTTATAGAACACAGATGTACATGTCTATTTCTATCATCTATTAGTCAGCTGCAATTACAGTTCTTTTTAAAACCATATAGTTTAAGGCATACTTCAACACCCCAAATCTCTTCACTTTATGCTAGAAGCGAACGTAGAGTATTTAAGACGCAAAGTGTTATTTCAAAACATGTACTTTATTCCTAGTTTCACAAAATGAACATAAGACTAAAAATCTACTCATAATACATAAAACATATTACTTTAGTTTTAATATACCCATTTATGAATATCTACTGAGCAAATATACGTGTATATTAATATAGGAAAGAATTCTTGTAAAGTCCATTAATGTATTATATTTTTCTCCTGTTACTAAGATGGAAACAGACTATAATCATTTATTAATAAAATATATTACAACTGCAAGTAAATGGGCTTTGTTTCACAAATACGCTTGATTATAGAAATTAATTTAAGCTTCTAGAATGCAGCAGCAATGATTGCTAAATAGCTAACTCTTTAGTAAGGAAAAATAAACATACCTGCCATAAAATTGCACATGGTTAAGAAAAACTTCTTTAAGCAATATTGTAACAATATTAATCAGGTTTATAGTTCTATTAAATGTCACTCACTACAGAGACTTTTTCAGGAGAATGATCTAATGCTATGCCTTATAATCAAACAGAAATAAGCATTTTGTAAAGCACACATTGAAATATTTTTGGAGTGGGCTTTAGTTTGCTCTACAGTTTAGGACAGATATACTTTCATTGGTAAATTTTAAATATTTGAAAAATTACAGTGATAATGGAGTCAAAGTCAAAACATACAATTGAATTTAGTAGCAAAAAAGACAAAAGTTAGGATAAAGCTTTAAGATAGTGATAAAATTCATGTATTTAAATCTATGGAATTATGTTAGCTAAATCATTATTAAGGAAACGTAAACATATTTGAATAGTTTAGAAAGTAAAAAAAAAAAACCTCCTATTTAAATTACTTTAAACTCTCTTTGGATGGCAAGGAGTCCCTTAGACCGCAAAGAGATCAAACCAGTCAATCCTAAAGGAAATCAATCCAGAATATTCATTGGAAAGACTGATGCTGAAGCTGAAGCTCCAGTACTTTGACCACCTGATGCAGAAAGCTGATTCATTAGAAAAGACCCTGATGCCGGGAAAGATGGAAGGCAGGAGGAGAAGGGGAGGACAGAAGATGAGATGGTTGGATGGCATCACCGACTTGATGGACGAGTTTAAGCAAGTTCTGGGGGTGGTGATGGAGGCGGAAGTCGGGAGTGCTGCAGTCCATGGGATTGCAACATGACCCCAGTCCATGGGGTTGAACACGACTGAGCAACCGAATTGAACTGAAGCTGTCTTTGTGGGGCTACCCTGGTGACACAGATGGTAAAGAATCTGCCTGAAATGGAGGAGACCTGGGTTCAATCCCTGGGTCGGTAAGATCCCTTGGAGAAGGAAATGTAAACCCACTCCAGTATTCTTGGCTGGAGAATTCCATGGATAGAATTTCGTTCACCAAAAATGATTTTTAAGGGTAGAATATTAGAAATACTTTGATCTATTTTTAAATGCCCCATTGAATATATTTATGAAAAATCCATCACTTTCCCCATCATTATTGCAAGATCTGATACAATTTTTCACTGTCTGAGAATTTGGTTCCTGCTTTCTCTTTGAATTTCAAGTGTAGATGACCTGGCTGACTTACCAAATGATCCACAATCCAATCAAGGTCATGTTTCTATTGATATTTGCCATAATTTTAAGAAAATTTCCTTCTGAGGTCACTGTACAGGGCCTTCAATTTGATTATCATGTAAGTGGACAATTCTGGTTTTCCTTTTTTTTTTTTTTTTAATTTTATTTTATTTTTAAACTTTACATAATTGTATTAGTTTTGCCAAATATCAAAATGAATCCATCACAGGTATACATGTGCTCCCCATCCTGAACCCTCCTCCCTCCCCATACCATCCCTCTGGGTCGTCCCAGTGCACTAGCCCCATGCATCAAGTATCGTGTATCAAACCTGGACTGGCATCTCGTTTCATACATGATATTTAACATGTTTCAATGCCATTCTCCCAAATCTTCCCACCCTCTCCCTCTCCCACAGAGTCCATAAGACTGTTCCATACATCAGTGTCTCTTTTGCTGTCTCATACACAGGGTTATTGTTATCATCTTTCTAAATTCCATATATATGCATTAGTATACTGTATTGATGTTTTTCCTTCTGGCTTACTTCACTCTGTATAATAGGCTCCAGTTTCATCCACCTCATTAGAACTGATTCAAATGTTTTCTTTTTAATGGCTGAGTAATACTCCATTGTGTATATGTACCACCGCTTTCTTATCCATTCATCTGCTGATGGACATCTAGGTTGCTTCCATGTCCTGGCTATTATAAACAGTGCTGCGATGAACATTGGGGTACACGTGTCTCTTTCCCTTCTGGTTTCCTCAGTGTGTATGCCCAGCAGTGTGATTGCTGGATCATAAGGCAGTTCTATTTCCAGTTTTTTAAGGAATCTCCACACTGTTCTCCATAGTGGCTGTACTAGTTTGCATTCCCACCAACAGTGTAAGAGGGTTCCCTTTTCTCCACACCCTGTCCAACATTTATTATTTGTAGACTTTTGGATAGCAGCCATTCTGACTGGTGTGAAATGGTACCTCATAGTGGTCTTGATTTGCATTTCTCTGATAATGAGTGATGTTGTCCTAAAATAGCAAAACCAGTGAAAATCATTTGCCAAAAATATCAGGTTTAAGAATAAAAATGTTTGCTGTTGTAGAACTTAATTTGTTCTCCAGTGCCCAGTTACTTTTAGTCACTTCGGAATTTCCCTTTGGGAATGCATTTTATTGCCTTATCTCTGTAATTGGATGTAACATCAAGACATTGGGGCAGGAGCCACATCTGGTACTTAGTGGCATGTGCTATGATGTCTACTCCTCCTGTTCTTCAGTCATTGGCACATGACTTAGTCTGATCAGGCTGCTGTAACCAAGTAGGCAGGCTGGGTAGCTTACAAACAACAGAAATGTCTTTCTCACAGTTCTGATGATTAGGAGATCAAGGTGCCAGTCTGACAGGGTCAGGGGCCTCTTCAGACTTCTTGTTTCATCAGATGGAAGAAGAGGCTAAGCATCTCTCTCAGGTGTCTCTTACAAGAACACTAATTCTGTTTACTACTAAATCACCTCTCAGTGTTATGATTTCACCTTTTTATTCCAAGATCTCTAGAGTGATTGAATTCATTTCACACACATATTGCTATCTGACATCTATCATACCTTGATGTCTTAGTTTTATATTCCATTGTAACATCCTATTACGTATATATTTGCTGCTGTTGTTTTTTTTTTTTTAGATTTAACCAAATACTTTGATTATTATTTTTTCTTTTCCCTTTTATAATTTTCCCTATAATTACAATAATTATAGAAATATAATTATTCCCTATTATTATTTTCTCTCCTTTTGCCTTTCCTGTGATTCATGTGCATGGGGCTTCCCAGGTGGCTCTAGTGGTAAAAAACTCCCCCCACCCCTTTTTCGCCTCCTGTGAGTCAAATAGTTGAGCATATTTTCCATCAAAAAAGTATTTCTAACGGCATAAAAACATAGCTACAGGCTTTCTTTTTCAAAAACATCAGCTTGGCAGTATTAGTGCTCACCAGACTTCAGTTCAGTTCAGTCATTCAGTTGTGTCTGACTCTTTGCGACCCCATGAACTGCAGCACACCAGGCCTCCTTGTCCATCACCAACTCCCAGAGTCCACTCAAATCCATGTCCATTGTGTTGCTGATGCCATCCAGCCATCTCATTCCCTGTCGTCCCCTTCTCCTCCTGCCCTCAATCTTTCCCAGCATTAGGGGCTTTTCAAATGAGTCAGCTCTCTGGATCAGGTGGCCAAAGTACTGGAGTTTCAGCTTCAACATCAGTCCTTCCAATGAACACCCAGGACTCGTCTCCTTTAGGATGGACTGGGTGGATCTCTTTGCAGTCCAAGGGACTCTCAAGAGTCTTCTCCAACACCACAGTTCAAAAGCATCAATTCTTCGGTGCTCAGCTCACCAGACATACCAGTTTCTAAACATCTTGCCTTGTATCATTGCAGTAGGACTTTCTTGGTGGCTCAGCAGTGAAGAATCCTCTGCCAATGCAGGAGATACCTTTGATCCCTGAGTCAGAAAGATCCCCTGAAGAAGGAAATGGCAACCCACTTCAGTATTCCTGCCTAGGAAATCCCATGGACAGAAGAGCCTGGCGGGGTACAGTCCATGGGGCCTCAAAAGACTCAGACATCACTTAGCAACTAAACAACATGGCCAAGTGGCTCATTCCATCCAGTGTTCTGAGATGAAAAGACATGTGTCACTAGTCAATTGAAATGTGTCACTAAATAGCCGTAATATTTTATTTTTTAAAAAAAGCAACCAGTGGCTCCCTTAACTCTCTTTCCCTCTTGGAGACTGAGGAGTCTATCTTTTTTAGATGTGCAGCTTAAGAGAAATGGGATATGATTTCAGTTTCCCTAAGTAACCATGAGATTATTCCTTGCCTTTCATAGTGTATATTTAGATTACAAGAGAAAAAGCATTTGTGTTTTAAGCAGCTAGGGTTTTGGCGCATTACCTAGCCTATTCTGATTGCTACCTGGCAACTCAATGGATCTCCTGCATCCCATAATTCATTGGATAAAAGAGTGACATCTTTCCTTGCTGAGCAGTTTCAATTTCTCTGGAAGACATTGACTCCTCTTTTCATCCACTTGTCTCTGCATTTAAGAAGTGCCCAGTTCCATTTAAGAAGTGCCCAGTTCTCTGATGGAACTTTAACCATGTAGAGCCCAGCATTGCAGGGTTGGAACCATGATGGGTTACTGGGAGTTGCTGTATGGTGCCCCCATTTTTTTACACACCTTGTTCTTGAAACCATGAACACGTTCTATTCATGTTCACTGCAATAGCCCTGGTTTAACTGGACATGGAACAACTGACTGGTTCCAAATCAGGAAAGGAATACTTAAAGGCTGCATATTGTCACCCTCTTATTTAACTTATATGCAGAGTACATCATGAGAAATTCCAGGCTGGATGAAGCACAAGATGGAATCAAGGTTGCTGGGAGAAACATCAATAACCTAAGATACACCGATGGCACCACCCTTAGGGCAGAAAATGAAGAATTACTAAAGAGCCTCTTGATGAAAGTGAAAGAGGAGAGTGAAAAAGTTGGCTCAAAACTCAACATTCAGAAAACTAAGATCAGGGCATCTGGTCCCATCACTTCATGACAAATAGACGGAGAAGCAATGGAAACAGTGAGAGACTATTTTGGCTGGGGAGGGGGGGCGCTCCAAAATCACTGCAGATAGTGACTGTAGCCATGAAATTAAAAGATGCTTGTTCCTTGGAAGAAAAGCTATGGCCAACCTAGACAGCATATTAAAAATCAGAGACATTACTTTACCAACAAAGGTCCATCTAGTCAAAGCTGTGGTTTTACCAATAGTCGTGTATGGATGTGAGAATTGGACCATAAAGCTGAGCGCCAAAGAATTGATGCTTTTGAACTGGGGTGTTGGAGAAGACTTTTGAGAGTCCCTTGGACTGTGAGGAGATTCAACCAGTTCATCCCAAAGGAAATCAGTCTTGAATATTCATTGTAAAGGACTGATGCTGAAGCTGAAACTCCAATACTTTGGCCACCTGATGCGAAGAACCAACTCACTGGAAAAGACACTGATTCTGGAAAAGACTGAAGGTGGGAGGAGAGGGGACAACAGAGGAAGAGATGGTTGGATGGCATCACCAATGTGATGGGCATGAGTTTGGGTAGGCTCTGGGAGTTTGTGATGGACAGGGAAACCTGGTGTTCTTCAGTCCATGGGGTCACAAAGAGTTGGACATAACTGCTCAACTGAATTGACTGAATACATATGAAAAGTGAAAGTGTTAGTTACTCATTTATGTCCAGCTTTTTGCAGTCTGTGGCCCACCAGGCTCCTCTGTCCATGGAATTATCCAGGCAAGAATCCTGGAGTGGGTAACCATTCTCTTCTCCAGGGGATCTTCCTTACTCAGGGATCAAAGCTGGGTCTCCCACTTTGCAGGCAAATTCTTTACAATCTGAGCTACCAGAGAAACCTAAAAAATAGTACTCATGAATTGAGAGAATTACTTCCATGCTGGTGCTTCAGATGTACCTCTAGTAGGCTACTCCAGCATCGTGTGTGTGTGAAAGTCACTCAGTTATGTCCAACTCTTTGCTACCTCTGCAGCCCGCCAGGCTCCTCTCTCCATGGGGATTCTCCAGGCAAGAAAACTGGAGTGAGTTGCCATTTCCTTCTTCAGGGGATCTTCCCAACCCAGGGATCAAACCCAGATCTCCTGCATTGCAGGTGGATTCTTTATGGACTGAACCACCAGGAAAGCCCCTTTAGCATTACATAAAGTCAACTACTTCTGAATGTCTTGGTACATGATACAATAATGAATCTCATGGTCACTCCTATATACCTCCTCTGCTGTGAAGTGAATCTTCTCGTTGGATATGATACTATGGATCAAGCATCCATAAACCTTCAGATAGTGGTGCTGACTAAGGTTATGCAGAGGGGAAAAGGTATTCATGGCCAGAATAAATATTAAGCATTTATTACTGAGGTGACACTGAGGAATCTTCCAGGATGTGAGAGATTTATTGTAATTAACTTACCATCCAATGACCCGCTGAACCACTATATCTAGTTTTCACTAAGGATAATCTACCTCAAGGTAAGGAGTACAGTGATTTTATGAAAACAAGGGGAAAAAGAGAAAATGTAATGCAGGGAATAAGATTAGTATCATATCATTGTCATAATACTGAGGTTCCCAAAAGTGGAAGCTTTGGGATATCCTGCTTATATTTGAACAGCTCTTCCATGTGGTTTCGAGAAATTTTGTAATCTCTCTGATTTTCCCTTGGAATCATAATCGTGGAAGAATTTCTTGTGTTCCCCTGGCCTTTAATTTTTCTCTACTCTGAAACGTTGCACATGGCTTAACTTTCATAACTCTAAAACATGAGCTCCCAGTAGCTGCTTATCTTTCCCTACTTCTTCCTCCCACGTGTAAAGCAGAAACCCCCACCGAACTCCATCCTTCAGGTACCACTCATGCAGGGTCTACAAGATCTTTCTCGTGGGTCGCGAGCCTCACTACTGAAGCCTGCCTACCACCATGTGGCCATGGCCTTTTGCTTAATTCTTTTTAGAGACAATTTTCTCAAGTCTCTGGTTTTCTTCCAGAATTTTTTTTCCACAAAAAGAGAAGGAAAAAAGGTACTTTTCTTCAAATTTCTACAAGAAAAATGTCTATTTTTACTCTGTAGGGTAACAAACACCAATTATTGAAAGACCATCTGGTTACTAAGGGTGGATACCCTGTCAAAAACAGCTCCATCACAAGGAAGGGTTGTGGTTGAAGATGGAGATATCTCTTGGTAGTCCAGAAAAACATGCTCATTTCTGCCAAGAATCAGCGAAGGTAGTTTGATTACTTATCATACTTATATCCATCTCTGAAGGCTTTTCAACCTTCCCATTAAGGCTTTTGATTCTTTGTTTCAAACCAACGTGACTTCTCAAGTGTTATCCTCTAAAAATGGCTTCTACTCCGTATTTCTATGCTGAGAGACATTAAGTGATGCAAGAAATGCTGATATGTCATTTAAAAAAAACTTTGACATGTATGTAGCAAATATGATGTTAACTTTCCTATAGTAGACTCTGAATAGAAGTGAGGAGACAAATGTCATGCTGTCCCTTCCAGGCCATGTGACTTTCGATTTATTTACTGTCAGTCTTTATTAAAAGTTTATTTGCTATAAATCTCTGCACCTCAATTATTTTCCTTGGTATTGAGTGGGAAAAATACAATTATTTCCTAAGTAAATTATTTTTTGGGGGGTTTCCCAGGTGGCACTAGTGTTAAGAACCCACTTGCCAATGCAGGAGACATGAGCGAAACAGGTTTGATCCCTGAGTCAGGAAGATTCCCTGATGAAGGGCATGACAACCCATTCCAGTATACTTGTCTGGAAAATCTCATGGATAGAGGAACCTAGTGGGCTACAGTCCATGGGATTGCAAACAGTCAGACACAACTAATGCGATTTAGCATGCATGCTTTAAATAGCTTTGACCTATTCTGTGTGTGTGTGTGTGTGTGTGTGTGTGTGTGTGTGCGTGTGCATGTATGCATTAGACTTTAACCTAGAGGGGCCTGTGGGGAAGCTGGAAGGATGTTTAGATGGACAAGTTGGCACAAAGGAAAGAGGATTCCTTAATTCTGAAATTATCTTCAGAGATGGATGCGTAAGGATGATAAGGAATCATCCTACCTTGGCTGATTCTTGGCAGAAATAAGCATGTTTTTTTGGACTGCCAAGAGATATATCCATCTTCAACCACAACCCCTCCTTCTGAGGGAGCTATTTGGACAGGGTATCAACCCCTTATAACCAGGTGGGCTCTCACTAACCAAAAGTACTACAAAATATGTTAGGATGAAAAGAACACTTTAAGAAACAGGATATGTATGGTGGGGATATTAGAACAGCTGAAATTTTTGAAAGATGAATTAAAAAGAAAAATGAGAAATTTCTAGCAGCCATTTTTCTTATGAAGTTATATTCCAACTGTCTTGTTACTGATATTAAAAAAAAAATAGCTTAGAAAATTTCAGTTCTTAAAAATAAATTTAAAAAGTGTATGAAATACCTCAATATATACAAGAGTTATATAAATACCTATGTATTTCTACTACACCTGTTAACACAGCTCACTGGTTCTGATCATTTTCTAAGTCGATTAAAATGAAGAGTCAGAAGGCAGGGCAAAAGGGTGAGATTCATACAAGCTGAACAGTCTGCAATACCTGGTTGCAATTAGAGCTTCAAAGGTCAGATGAATCACCCCATTTTCTAACTCACTGGGAGTTACTGATTACAGAAAATAGCTAGAAAAGTAACATATTGAAGTTGTTTATATGGCTGTCTCATCCAAATGTACTGTAAATAGAGAATTTCAGCTGATGGACCACTTAAAGGAGAACATTTGTTGCTTTTCCATTTAAGTGTGCAGTATTATAGTGCATATAAATTTTAGGCACCACAATTCAGCTCATAACACCATATATGTGTATATATCCTGCGTTACCTTACACAAAATCTTTTTAAAATTCCACCTTCTTATACAACTATTTAAGCCTATAAACAATAACTTAAAGCTCATAGTGGCAAATAGATGGGGGAAAAAATGGAAATAGGGACAGACTTAATTTCCTTGGGCTCCAAAATCACTGCAGATGGTGACTACAGCCATGAATTAGAAGAAGCCTGCTTCTTAGAAGAAAAGCTATGACAAATCTAGACAGCATATTAAAAAGCAGAGACATCACCTGGCCAACAAATTTCCACCTAGTCAAAGCTGTGGTTTTTCTGGTAGTCATGCACGGAGTGAGGGCTGGACCGTAAAGAAGGCTGAGTGACCAAGATTTGATGCTTTGAACTAAATTGCTGGAGATGACTGTTGAGAGACCTTTGAACTGCAAGGAGATCAAACCAATCAATCCTAAAGGAAATCAACCCTGAATATTCACTGGAAGGACTAATGCTGAAGCTGAAGCTCCAATGCTTTGGCTCCCTGATATCCAACTCTTTGGAGAAGATGCTCCCTGATGCTGGGAAAGATTGAGGGCAGGAGGAGAAGAGGGTGACAGAGGTTTGATGGCATCACTGACTCAGTGGACATGAGATTGATCAAACTCCAGGAGACAGTGAAGAATACGGAAGCCTGGCATGCTGCAGTCCATGGGGTTGCAAAGAGTTGGACACTACTGAGCAACTGAAGAACAAAAACTCTATAAACAATAACTGACATTTCATAGTAGAATACATCTGAATCCTCTCTGTGTTATATGATGTCCTTGTATAATAAAATACTGTACCTATTTCCTAGGGCTCTGATGTGGATTAAAGAGTTGAGAACAGTCTCTGACAAATAGTAAATGATTCACTAAATAGGAGTTATTCACTAATTAGAAGTTACTACTATTAGGGGCATATTCATTTGGGGGGTTGTTTATGGTTTAAACAATAAGGTTTCTCACAGTTCTAAAGGCTAGAAGTTCGAGATCAAGTATCAGTGGGTTTGATTTCTTCTGAGGGCTCCCTCCTTGGCTTGCAGATGGCTGCCTTCTCACTATATTCTTACGTGGTCTCTCCTCTGTGTACTTACATCCCTGCTCTGTGTCCAAATTTCATATTAGTTTAGAGCCCACCATAAAGGCTGATTTTACTTTAATTACCTCTTTAAAGACTCGATCTCCCAGTACGGTTCTCAGGCACTGGGGTTAGTGAAAGTCACTCAGTCATGTCCGACTCTGTGACCCCATGGGCCGTAGCCCGTCAGGCTCCTCTGTCTATGGGATTCTCCAGGCAGGAATACTGGAGTGGGTTGCCATTCCCTTCTGCAAGGGATCTTCCCAACCCAGGGATCAAATCCTGGTCTCCTACATTGCAGGCAGATTCTTTACTGCCTGAGCTATGAACTTCAACATATAAAGTTTAGGCGACCAAATTCAGCTCCTGACACCACCTATAAACATGTACTAATATGCGTTAGCCTTCCTATCTGTGTGATTCTGTGCTCTCTTGATCTTTTGATATTCATTTTTTATTATAAAAAGCCCAAGATAAAATGCACTGTCTTAATCATTTTAAGTATACACTACCGTACTGTTAACCACATGCACAGAGTTGGGCAAAATATCTCTGGAACTTTTCTTTCTTTGCAAAACTGAAATTCTAACCCATTGAACATCAGCTCCCCTTTCCCCCTCTCCCTAGGACATTCATTGTCAGCCCATCCTTTTCTTCACCTTCCCTGCTACCGAGCTGTAGTTATGGCGCTCAGTTCATAAAATAAGCCCAGTTTCTGAGATGACGGTGGGCCCTGTTACTGGGCAGTGCTGAGCAGCATGTCACATAGCCAGCTGGAGAGGACTCCATCCCTGGAGCACTCTGTGGGTGCTGTTCCCTCCACTTCAGCTGAGAGGCTGCCAGGACCAGGCCCCCTTGGCCTGTGGCACCTTCACAGCCCTTGGAAAGGAGACTATTTAATTTATGAAAGACTTTGTTCACAAATGCCTGTAGAGTAAATAGCATATACTTCTAACTCATGGTATTTCATACCCATGTGTGAAGTGAATAATGAACGAATGAGGATTAACAGTGTGACCTGGGATTAGATGGTGTGTGTGTAAGAGCCACACAACAGAGAATCCCTGAAGGAATCCAGTTTAACAGATGCCCCAAGATGAGAGTGGTGATAAATAGGCCAAACAAGAATTTGACAAATGGTAGTGCTCAATGTTACTTTCACTAATGCAAAAAAATCAATCAAGCATGTATTTTGGCCAATATTGCTAATACATTGAAATACAGATTCGTATGTAATTTTTAACCACTTATTTTTTTAACCTGTGTTTTTTAACATGAACAAAAGTGATAGGAGAAAAGCAAGGTTTACTCTTGCCCCTCACACTCATTCCATAAGCATTTGAAAATAAGTTATAGTTGAGAAAATCTAGATGGATTGATTTCCCAGTTTGTGTGGTCAAATTTCATATTCCTTTCATATCTGTGACCTTATATTTGACCTCTTTAATTTTTAAACCTGGGATGTGAAATTCTCTCTGGCACATGATTATCAAAGACTATTCTTATCATCACTGAAGATGTTAGCATGCTCTGAAATTACAGTGTCTCAAGATCTATCAGATGGCAGGATTTTCCACACCCTGTTGTTATTTGATTTAAAATCATTTTCCTTTGGTTACATCCAGCTGAAACCAAGTGCTCTTTAGTGGTAATGTCTGCAGCCATGGCTGATAAAAGTAGGCTTGAGTAATACCTCCAGTTTCTAACAGGGAGAAAATTTGCTGTATTCTTCTTGATGGAATGGTCCTTCATGCCTTTCAGTCTAAAATAGCTCCTTATGGTTTTGAGAATGATGGTCACATGCAGAGGTAAATGATGGAGTGTGTATATATCAAGGTAATTATTAAAAGGGCTTTTGGGGTTCCTTGGTTGAAAGTACCTTCCTCATGCAGAGGGAGAGGATAGTGGGTCAAAATGCACTCTGTGAGACGGGCTGAAATTTTCTTGGTGTTCTCCGATTGTATGCATTTTATCCATTACCAAACCATGCCATTAGCATACAGGAGCAGGGAAGAAGTAAGCAATTCTGTGATAAATGAATGTGTGTGTGCTCAGTTGTGTCTGACCCTTTGCAACCCTTTGGACTGCAGCCCAGCCAGGCTCCTCTGTCCATGGGATTCTCCAGGCAAGAATACTGAAGTGGGTTGCCATTTCCTCCTCCAGTGGATCTTCCTGACCTAGGGATCGAACCTGGGTCTCCTGTGTCTCCTGCATTGCAAGCAGATCCTTTACCCACTGAGCCATCAACGAAGCCCAGGACATGAGTACAGATTTTATCTGTTGTAGGTTGTTGAGGTCATAGGCAACGTAGCATATATTTCAAATGATTTGAATAAACACCATGGCATGTGAGGATAGATTCAAATTACTATGGAGAGTCTTAGACATTGAAGACTCACTGAGCTGATTTAACCCTAGAGTCACCTTCAGGGCATTCCTTCCACCTCCCCTTGTACTTGGTGTCATTGTGAGATAATTCGGAGAGTATGGCTTTATTTGTACCAGAGGCTTAGGTACGTGGCATCATGGCCATGCCCAGTGCGATCCAGCATGTAAAATTATAGTTACAACTCTGATCGTGTTACTTTTACTCATGACAGTAAATAATGTAATGAAGCACAGGACAGGGTGACTTTATTTACCTGTAAATTTTTATATAGAGAAGAACCCTGATTTCTACAACAGCTGTTGGTGCAGCTTGATTTAAGATGATAGGCTCTTGTAGATATAATAGCACTAAAGATACTGTCGTATTATTTTTCACAAGAGACCACAGAAACAGAGCTAAAAGAAACTTGTCTATTGTATGGCTACCCTTTTAAAAAATTTGCCCATAACTTATTTTAGATACCTTTCTGTTACAAATGACATTTTAACGAAAACCTTGTGGGCTATGAAAGCAAATTTTAATTAGCTTTCTTTAAGGAAAGTGAAAAATAACAAATACCATCTGTTTCCATCCTATTTGCCTATAACTGCCACAACATGTAGTGCCAGTGAGTCTGTCCCCCAGTGATCTTTATCAGCTCTCCCTTCCCTTCCTGAAATACTTTGACCAAAATCTCAAGAGCCTCTGATCTGGTTATATGCATCTAACCACCCCCTGACCGTTTTGATGCCAAGCACGTGGTTTTGTCCTTATACCAGTTCTGGTCCTTGAAATTCTCTGGTCCAGATGACAGTCCCTGTATTTCAGTATTTCAAATAATACACTCTTGGTGTTATAAAGGACCTTACACTTTATCCAGTCACACTGCCTCTGACTGTACAGTCCCACCTGGCCTTGGTCATGGCTGGGCCTCCATGTCCCAGTCTGCTAGAGCTGAGTTTGTCTAGAAATAAATAGCTCTCATCTGTGACATAATTTCTACCACCATTCCTACGCAATAAATGATACTGCCTTCCCTCACAAGTTTCAACATCAATCTCAAGCCCAGGATTTCCTCTGGTAATTACAGTAATGGGAAAGTCAGAGATTAGACATCAATCCATGTGAAAATATTTAGAAATTTAATGAGCCAACTCTTGAGTCTGAGTCAGAGGGACGGTAATCAAGTTGACATTTTCCAAGGTGAGAGAAACTACTTTTGGGCACAGTTCTTTAGAGTTTCATGAAGAGATCTAGAAAACAGAAACAATTCGCAGTAGAAAAGGTAAAGTGATTAAAATATTTAGGGAAAAAGAAGAAAATTTTAAACCCAGAAAATCAAAGATAGTCTGGAAATTAAGTGATATTACATACAGCCAACTCTCTTCAGTTTTCATCAAGAATAAGAAAAAAGGTAAAGAATTATAACAAGCAACATTTAGCTCATTTTCAATTTAAAGCTTTTGGCTTACGGGATATAAAATTGTCAAGTATCTTAACCAAACTCCTATCCTATCCAGGCTGCCATGTAACATTAAGCTGAGTTCCATGTGCTGTATAGTAGGTCCTTGTTGGTTTGGGGAAGAATGGATCCATGTACATGTATGGCTGAGTCCCTTTGCTGTTCACTTGAAACTATCACAGCATTGTTAATCAGCTATATTCCAATACAAAATAAAAAGTTTTTAAAAAAATTTTCAAGTACTTTAACAAAGACATTTCCATAGTCTAGTTCCCTAAAAATACATCAGATCAGATCAGATCAGTCGCTCAGTCATGTCCGACTCTTTGCGACCCCATGAATCGCAGCACGCCAGGCCTCCCTGTTTATCACCAATTCCCGGAGTTCACTGAGACTCACATCCATCGAGTCAGTGATACCATCCAGCCATCTCATCCTCTGTCGTCCCCTTCTCCTCCTGCCCCCAACTCCTTCCAGCATCAGAGTCTTTTCCAATGAGTCAACTCTTCGCATGAGGTGCACACAAATATGCAAAAACACTCTTCCACACAGCCATAGGCTCCGATGAAGATGCTGAAATGGGTAAAATAACCCATTTTCATTTTTAGTGTCTTTTATTGATATACACAATACTGCACGTAGAATCAATACTCCAGATGGTTCCAACTTGGTGAGTCTCTGTTACTCTGATTATTGAAATATATTTATAACACTAATTCCAAGTTAAAATGGAACTTATTGGCCCTTCTGGAAACTACTTACTCTTTAAAAAGTTTTATGTTTTTAACATTTTGGTATAGTAGTAATTTATTAGAAAGTATTAATTTGTTCCTCAAAGAATAAATAGTATCATACACTGACCTGTCATCTATGTTAAAGAGTTCAGTGACTTTTTGCTTCCTGAGGCTTTATTATCCAGTGAATTAAGCACACTTACTTTATTACATGGCAGAGTAAAATAGTGTTTGAGTCTCAGCAATTATAGAAAACACTGCAAAGTGATCAAAATGCTTGTCCCAGGACAATCACAGTGAACTTCATCACCTTCCTGCCAGACATCCACCTTTTATAAATAAAAGGCAATACCTTTTATTTATTGCATTGATGGTTATTTTTGAGACGTGCCATTATCAATTTAGACAAGGCTCATAGCTTAAACATTTTCCATAGCAAATATTATGGCTTAAATAATATTCTGACAATACTTTAATCTGCCAACACAGACAAGTACACAAATTCCATCGAGGCATTATCATCTTCCACAATCATATCAGTGAAAAGTCCTTGATCAGATGCCCCATGAAAGACCCCACTTTTACTTCATCATCAAATTTTAAGAGATGCATACTTTGGATCTTATTTCTCAAGGTAGAAAAATCTTCAGTTTATGGGAAACGATAAGGCAGCAGAGATTTAAATTGGCTTGAACCTGTACTTAAAGGTACTTAGGCTGTCTCTGCAGCAAATGATGTAATCCTTAAATGAGGGGAATGCGCAGCTATTGACATCTGATGAGAAGCTCCATTCGCTGTGGGGATGGATAATGCTTTGCTCAAGCTATTGTTGATAATAAAATTACCAGAATTGGTGGCTTTTCTGTGCCTGTGACAGAAGACTCAATTTTTCAACAACAGTATGTGAGATCATCTCCTAGAGCTTTGGTTAATGGCCTCTGGATCCAAATAACAGGGTGGAGATGAATATTTAAGAAAGAGATTTGAGTACGTTATATACCTGTTGCCTTTATGTTTGTAACATAAATTGTGATTTTGTATGGTAAATTGACCAAATTATGGTGTCAAAAAGGGATGCCTATCCCCCCAACACACACACAAACACACCCACACTAAACACTAAATATGAAGGAAATCAAGCAGCACCCAATGAGAATTAAGCTAGTCTGAACAAAATTAAACCAGTCTTATAAAGGTATAATTTCTTAAGCTTTTAGCATGAAATTGAGGGTTTACCTTAGATGCTCCTATATTTATGAAAAATTCTCAACATTTTCCTACTGACTCAAATTTGGACATAAATTTGAACCAGTTCTGGGAGATAGTGGAGGACACAGGAGCCTGGCATGCTGCAGTCCATGGATTGCAAAGAGTCGGACACAACTTAGTGACTGAACCACCACCACCACCATAGGAAACAACAGAGAAGGAGGAAAGGAACTAAAGCCAGGCAAGCTATAGAAAACGTAACAAAAAATCACTCAGTAAGAAACCATTTTTAATAATGCTATTTGTACACTATTTATAAAGCTGGGAAGTAGAAAATAGTTGGAATTTTTATATACCCAATTATGCATGGTTGAAAGTAAGGAAAAGTGAAATTATATTATTACTGGCAAGCATGTAAGATAGCTAATTGGAAAAAGAAAAGTAAATTCAGTAGGGAAATGTTTGTTTATACTTACATGCTTCAAGATAATTGATTTCTACCAAAAACAATCAGTGTTCCTAAGTCAGTCACAACTGATAAAGCTTAGGAATCAATAGAGAGAGAAATACCACTTTGACTTTCTGTCATTACCTTAATAATGCTTATTTTTGAAAAGGGCCTTATTTCTAAAACGTATTTCAAAATTAATGTGTTGTGTATTGAAAGCTACTCACACATCCATCCACAGCATGACCAAAGAAGACAACAATCATATTTTATTCATCAGTCTGCCCCCTCAAAAAAGTTATGTCAAAATGGTCTCCTTCACCTTTGGGATTTCAGAATTCTGCAAAGATCATGTGAAACAACATTAACAGTAACACAGTAGAAATGAATAAACGCGGAAAATGACAAACAGGTTGCTTCCTTCACCAAGTGAGCATATAAAATGTGTTTGCAAAATTCAGGCCCAAATTACAAAAATTCCAAGGAGAGCTCTACCAGGAACCACGCTATATATATGCAAATATCCTCCTTCATACTCTGCAAGACAGCCACTTGGTTGTTACGAGCCTGGTTTTTGCTGTGAATCATTGCACCAGGGGATGCTTTCTTGTAACTTTCATATTCAATTTCATTTTGTAAGAATCAGTAGGCAAGTTCAAGAAAGCTAGGTGATCATGAAAAGGAGTTGAACAAAGCAAAATTAATAGGCCTGCTTGGCACCCCTCCTACCTGCAATGGTGCTGCCTCTTGAATTTCAGACAAAGTCTGATGCTTAAGGAAGATTTCCTTTACTGACCTAGGGTAGAATAAATGTTAATCTCAGTTATACTCAATAGCAGCCCACCCCCAGGGGCTTTTTGTAGAGTAAAATATAAACTATTTGTCAGCTCTTCATTCATTGACATCCTCAGGGCATTTTAGCTACTGTGACTTTCAAGTGTTTTCTATTGACATTGAAAGAGCCTTTTTTTTTTTTTTTTTGGTCTGGTTTTTTTGTGGGGGGAGATAGGATTTGTTTATTTTATTACATTAATGGTTATAGTAGGTAAAAGGGAAGTTAGTTGTCTCTTAACCCACTCAACTCAGCTGAGCACCAGTGCCCCCATATCCCCCATCTGGGTCTTGGAACCTAAGGCTTGTACGTTTGTGCTAAGCTGCTTCAGTCATGTCCAACTCTTTGTGAACCTGTGGACTGTAGCCTGCCAGGCTCCTCTGTCCATGGGATTCTCCTGGCAAGAATACTGGAGTGGGTAGCCATTCCCTTCTCCAGAGGATCTTCCAACACAGGAATTGAACCCGGGCCTCTTAAGTCTCCTGCATTGGGAGGTCAGTTCTTTACCACTAGCACCACCTAGGAACCAAAGGTTTGTACTCTAGCATTCAAATCCTGTGCCAAGTTGGAAACGTGGTTTTAAGGTGAGTATCCTTGTAGTTCACTTTAGTTCTCCAAATACCCATAGAATCTTCCATAATTGAATGAACCAGATATTTTTGCTTTATTATCTATGAGCTCAGCTCATTTGACTGAGCTCAGAGCAAGGTCATTTGCTACTGCCTAAGATAGAGTAAATATCCACAGTCTTCCAGAGAGGCTTGACTCTGGTTTGCTTCTACTGTCTCACCCTCTGTGCTAACTCATGTCTTCTCCTTCCATCACTTTTTCTGGGCCCTGTTGCTGATTTGCAAATATTTACTTTCAGTCCTGCTCCAAAGAGGCAGTGGGGAAAGGTGAGTATATAAGATTTTGGTGAAGGGGGAGTTCAATGCAATCAAGGTTTTCTGCTAGTCACAAGGAGCTGATCACCATGAAGGGATTTTGATTTTCTAGATATGAGGAGATGCGAGAATTAGGATCATAAAATCAACTCCTGAAAATATCTATCTGAATATCTGTTCTGCCAGTTTTCCAGAGCACAGGGTGCCTCATTTCTGATCTCCACCCTGAACTCCTTTCAGAGAGTGTTAAAGGCCAGAAGCTTGTGTGATTTAAACCTTGTAGAGGTATATTTGTTGTTATTCAGTCACTAAGTCGTGTCTGACTGTGACCCCATGAACTGCAGCTCTCTGAGTTTACTCAAACTCATGTCCATTGAGCCAGTGACACCATCCAACCACCTCATCCTCAGTCGCTCCCTTCCCCTCTCACCCTCAGTCTTTCCAAGCATCAGGGTCTTTTCCAATGAGTTGGCTCTTCACATCAGGTGGCCAAAGCATTGGAGCTTCAGCTTCAGCATCAGTCCTTCCAATGAATATTCAGGGTTGATTTCCTTTAGGACTGACTGTTTTGATCTCATTGCTGTGCAAGAGACTCTCAAGAGTCTTCTCCAGCAACCAAAGCTTGAAAACATCAATTCTTCAGTGCTCAGTCTTCTTTATGGTCCAACTCTTACATCCATACATGACTACTGGAAAAACCATAGTTTTGACTAGATGGACCTTTGTAGTGTTAGAAGGCAAATGCCAGTTTTTAGTTGACAACTTCAACAGTGGATTGTGCTGGCCTTTTTTCTCCCTCTGCAGAGATGTCTCTCTGACTTCACCCAGCTCCGTGTTCTGACCTCCGAATTTTCTGATACCCTTCTGTTGCCTAGGTGCATCTGCTTCCCTCCAGGAAGAAGCTAGCAATTGTCTTTCACTTGAGCTATGCTGAGGCACTGCATTAGGCAGCCTTTGAATGTAAACCCAAGAGCTCTCTTCTGGTTGTTTTACTCAATTTGCCCAGCTTGTGCTTATTCTGCTTATGCTACTGGTACCCCACTGACTGTTCTTAAGGACCTACTAGCACTGCGTAAGCCACAGCCCTTTGTAAAACTTTAAATGTTTGTTTCAGCCCAGCCTTCATTTATAGTCTGGCATCTTTCTGTCCCTTGGGAATAAGGATCAACAGAATTCCCAAATAAAACATCTGAACAACTTGCTAGTCTCTGAGATTTTTTCCTGGTGACAGGGTCAGTGGGAAATAACATATTTTTCAGAGTTTGAAGAATGGCCCTCGTTGCTCCAGGAATTTCACAGTTTGATATAAGCCTCGGATATAAGCGGAATTTATCAGAGACCTTCTATTTGTCACCTAGATGACTACAATTCTCAGTGTTTCAATCTCCAAGTCAGCTTTAATGATATTATCAGTGTGGTTTACCAACAAATGACTCTAAATAACTGTGAAGCCCAAAACCTTCTTGACCGGATTATGGCAACAGGGCAGCAAATTCAAATCCTTGAGGTGTTACAGTAAACACAAACCATGCAATTCTCCAGGCAAGAATACTGGAGTGGATTGCCATGCTCTCCTCCAGGGGATCTTCCTGACCCAGGGACCGAACCTTCATCTCTTATGCCTCCTGCAGGCAGGAGGGTTCTTTACCACTAGTGCCACTTGGGAAGCCCAGAATTCAGTCCCCCAGAACGCAAATTGTTCTGGCTGGACTCCACAATTCATGATGAAAAGAAAACCTTAATCTAGAGTATAATGGCATACAAGTCCCCTTGGTCTGAATACTTGCTATATAATCTTTCCCATTCAGCTCCATTTAGGTGATTGAAGGAGATACCTATATTAGTTTTTGATACATATGTTAATATACAAAAGCCATACGCCTGATGAACTCCCCAGACAAGCCTACCACAAACATAGTTTTTACAATCAAAACCTCTACTCCATGCATTGCCATTAAAAATATATATATATATATATATATAAAAATAATCTCACACGTGTCCCACATCAATTCTATACTGCTTTGTTGTTTAGTCATTAAGTTGTATCCAACTCTTTGCAACCCATGGACTGTAGCTCATCAGGCTCTCTCTTCATGGGATTTTCCAGGCAAGAATACTGGAGTGGATTGCCATGCCCTCCTCCAGGGGATCTTCCTGACCCAGGGACCGAACCCTCATCTCTTATGCCTCCTGCAGGCAGGAGGGTTCTTTACCACTAGTGCCACTTGGGAAGCCCAGAATTCAGTCCCCCAGAACGCAAATTGTTCTGGCTGGACTCCACAATTCATGATGAAAAGAAAACCTTAATCTAGAGTATAATGGCATACAAGTCCCCTTGGTCTGAATACTTGCTATATAATCTTTCCCATTCAGCTCCATTTAGGTGATTGAAGGAGATACCTATATTAGTTTTTGATACATATGTTAATATACAAAAGCCATACGCCTGATGAACTCCCCAGACAAGCCTACCACAAACATAGTTTTTACAATCAAAACCTCTACTCCATGCATTGCCATTAAAATATATATATATATATATATATATGATCTCACACGTGTCCCACATCAATTCTATACTGCTTTGTTGTTTAGTCATTAAGTTGTATCCAACTCTTTGCAACCCATGGACTGTAGCTCATCAGGCTCTCTCTTCATGGGATTTTCCAGGCAAGAATACTGGAGTGGATTGCCATTTTCTTCTCCAGGGGTTCTTCCCAACTCAGGATTCTAACCCACATCTCCAGCATTGGCAGGCAGATTCATTGCCACTGAGCTGCCAGGGAAGCCCTCTGTACTGCTTCTGTGTTGGCTGCTTACGAAGGTTGGGCAATTCAAATGTTCCCTATTTATTATAAATGATTAAAACTAGACAAGAGTAGAATTTAAGAGTTTCTGTGTAAAGGGTAAGGTCGAAACGGCCAGTTCACCTATCATATCTATTCTAATTAGGCATTCAGGTAAATGGGAGGAGATCATAGAATATTCTGTCTTGTCAGAATTCTGATTCATCACTTAGCCTTTGTCCTAGTTCCTTCCTCTGCAGCACCTTCATACTCTGCATACTAATGTCGGGACTCTAGATGCTCAGTTTCCACCTGGGGGCATTTTGCAGTGCTTTTCCAGAGTGGCCACTGAGCACAGATACCTGGCAATCTTAAGAAGTTTTGCATGTCAACCTATCTGCTTCACCTAAATCAGAGCAAGGTCCAAGATCCCTAAGTCAGTCTTTCTCAGGTTTCATGGGTTTAAATGAAGAGGTACATTCAGCAGTCTTCTTTTATTTCTGTTTTTGTGGGGATTTTTTTTTAATGAGTTTATTTTTTGAAGGCAGTAATGTCTGCCTCACAATTAAGTGGAAGCTGTGGAGACTTCCCATAGCCTGTGACCCCACAAATGCACTGTCTAGCCTATCAGCGGCATCCCCCATCAGAATGGCATATTTGTTAGAATTAATAAATCTACATTGATACATTGTAATTGCATTTTAATTCACATTAAAGCTCATTCTTAGTGTTGTGCACTGTGTGAATTTATACATTAGACAAATGTATAATGGCAATGTCATTAAGTATAATATCATGCAGAGTGGTTTCACTGCCCTAAAAAGTGTTTGTGCCTATTCATATCTCCCCCACAACCCTTGACAACCACTCAACTCTTAACTGTCCAATAGTTTCACCTTTTCCAGATTGTCATATAATTGGAGGCATGTAGTGTCTAGGCTTTTCACACTGGCTTCTTTCACTTAGATTCATGTAATAGTCATGTTTCTTTCATATCTTCCCAGAGCTTGATAGCTTTTTGTTTACCACTGAATAGTTCACTGTCTGAATAGTCATATCTCATTGTTTTTCATTTCCATTTTCCTGGTAGCATATGATATAACGCATCTATCACTATGCTTATTTGCCATGTACATATGGTCTTTGATGAGGTGCCTGTTCAGATCATTTGCTTTCGTTTTAGCCAGGTTTTTTTTCTTACTTTTGAGTTTTAAGAGTTCTTTGTGTATTTTGGATGACAGTTCTTTATTGAATGTGTCTTTTCAAATATTGTCTCCTGTCTCTTGATATTGTCTTTTGTCGAGCACACAAGTTTTCTTTTTTAATTTTAATGAAGTCCAGCTTATTATTTCTTTCATGGAAAAATTGTGTTTCTTTCACTTAGCATTATGTTTTCAAGGTTTATCCATATTATAGGATTTTATATGGCTGCTCCATTTCTTATTCCCAAACAGTATTCCGTTGTATGGATATACCACATTTTTATCCATTCAACAGTTATGGCATTTAGGTTTCTTAGTCATTATAGATAATGCTTTTGTAATCATCTGTGTACACATTTTTGTGTGAACACATTTTCATACCTCTGGGGTAAATATCTAGGAATGACTGGGTCATGGGAATGCTCTGTTAATATTTTGAGAAGCTGTCAAAAATCTAAAATAGCTACATGATTTTATATTCCTACCAGCAGGATATGAGGACTCCAGTATCTTCACAACCTCCTCAACACTTCTTAATATGGCCTTGAGTATAGCCATTCAACTGTGTCTGAGTTGGTATCTCATCATGGTTTGATTTGCATTTCTCTCAGTAATGATATTGAGATTTTTCATGTTGTAATTTGTCTATTCAGATCTTTTTCCTACAAATAACTTTATAATTGTATTCTTCATTTTCTATTATTGTTGTTAGTCCTTTACATATTCCAAATATGAGTGCCTTAACACAAGTTATTTGTAAACATTTTCCCAAATTTGATATAATATTTTCATTTCCTTCATGGTGTACTTTGAAAAACAAAAGTTTTTAATTTTGAAGAAGTTTAATCTATTTTACTTTGTTCTTGCATATGTCTTTGGTACCATAACAAAGAAAGCTTTGTCTCACCCCAAATTTAAAAAATTTACTTCAAGGTTGTATTATGAGGTGTGTATAGTTTTAACACTTATATGTATGTCTGATTCATTTTTAGTTTTTTTGTGTGTGTGCTGGAGGTATGGTTTCTACTTCATTTTTTCTCACATGAATAGTCCATTGTTCCAATACTATTTGTTGAAAAGACTACTCCCCCCCACCACCCCCACCTCCATTGAATGTTTTGAACGTCCTAATCAAAAACTGACAACAAATCTAAGGGCATATTTGGAGATTTTCAGTTCTATTCCATTGATCTATATATTTTTTAATCTAAATCCTAACACTATACAGTCTTGATAATTGTAGCTTTGTTGTGAGTTTGAAATCAGAAAGTGTAGCCTTTCAAGGCTGTTCTTCAAAATTGTTTTGGCTATTTTGAGTCCTTACATTTCCTTGTGAGGTTTAGGATTAGCTTGTCAATTTCCGCATAAAATCTACCTTGTTTTTCTCAGATATTTAATTAAATCTATAGATCAACTTAGGAAGGATTCCTTTATTAACAGTATAAGTCTTTCATCCATGAAAGAATTCCCTGGTAGCTCAGATGGTAAAGAAGCTGCCTGCAATACGGGAGACCTAGGTTCAGCGCTTGGGTCAGGAAGCTCCCCTGGAGAAGGCAATGGCAACCCACTCCAGTATTCTTGCCTAGAAAATTCCATGGACAGAGGGAGCCTGGGGGGCTATAGTCCATGAGGTCACAAAGAATTTGACATAACTGAGTGACAAAGCACAGCACAGCAATGAACTGCATAATTGTTTTAATTGTTTGAACACAAGTGAGCAACTAACACAGCTATTACTCTTTCAATCCATGATCATTAGATGACTTTTTATTTTGATTTTAACTAATTCTAAATTTATTTTTCAGTTTTCAGTCTAAAAATTTTCACTGTAATTTGTCCTCAAGTATTTTACTTGGGGGATGATCTTTAAAGTACAAATTTTTAAACTTCATTTGTAAATTGTTCACTCAGATGAAAAAAAAAATTTCTGTATTGGCCTTATGCACTGTAACTTTGAATTTATTATTCTAATAGTTTCTTAAGGGGTGCTTTAATGTTTTCTATAAAAAGGATTTTCTTTCTCAAACAGAGATAGGTTTTATCTTCTTTTCCAGTCCAAATGACTTTTATTTTCTTTGATATTTGCCCTGATTATAACCTCTAGGACAAAGCTAAATAGAAGTAGATAGACTAAAAATCCTTGTCTTTTTTCCTAAGCTTCAGGAGAAAGTGTTTAAATAATTTGCCATTAAATATGATGTTAACTGTTGGCTTTTCATAGATACCCATTATTAGTGTAAGAAAGTTATTCATTGTACCTAGATTGTTGAGTGTTTTATTGTGAAAGGGTCTTAATTTTTTTGTCAGTGTCAATTTTTTGTCAAATGTTTTTTATGTCTTTTGAAATAATTATATTCATTCCATTCTCACAAAGCCATTTAAAATAGCTACAAATGATGAGACAGCTAATTTGGCTCCCTGTGTTTTTATATCTTACTTTTGTGCTCTGTTTATTTTAAATGACTTTTTTTTCTTTTCTTTTTTTTTTGGTTTTTAATAATGAGGTAGGTTTCATAACATGCAGTCAAATAAGCTTAATGGTAGATTCAGTAATTAAAAGATACAAAATGTATCCTAAACTAAAAGCTTGTATTTGTGCTATGATTCTAACTATTCATATCCCAGATAATCTGTGTATGTGTTATTTAACAAGTGGGCAATCATCCATGTTTGTTTTTCTGTTGCAGTCTGATTAAATAAAGCAAACCAGTAACTGTGGAATAATTTTGGTTTGTTTTTCTTGATGATTTCCTTCCAAAATAATCCATCCTACTTATTAGATCATCATCATTATGGAATTTCCCATAATTCAATGATAATTTTTGTGACTCTTAAAACTCTTGTGTTATATGATCCTAATACTTCTAAAAAATCCTCATAAGACAAAAAACATGATATCAATAAACAAAAGTTCTCTAGTTAAATATGATTCTAAAAATAATCTCAAAACCATTAGCTTTTGTGAAATACTTTTTTTTCGATAGACAGTTTGTCCAAATTGCACATCCAGATGTAGATACGAAAGTTATGTTAATGGGATTGCTACTCTGAGATCTTAGTCCAAATGCTTCACTACTAATTTCACAGTTGTGTTTAGTTCATTTAGGTAGTAATTTTACTATAATACCTAGTACCTATATTAATTGAAATTTGGTAATGTGTTCCACAATTTAAGTTTAAAGCACTATTAGCTGAGGGTCCAGTCCTAACTTGACAGAATTGATTAAATGTGCCATTTCTGCTGTCCTCCCTCATACCTTTAACAACAACAAAATAAAAGATGGAGAAGAGAAGTGAGTGAAGTGTTTTGGAAAAAAACAGAATTTGTGAGTAGATGCTATCAGTGCCTCCTCTTTTCTTCCATGAAGATTTGGCTGATGCTCCATCTCTTTAGCTACATCAAGCACTTATAAATATATTTGGATAAATTCTAGTGAGTCACAGAACTAGAGAGTCTGATGCTGCTAGGGCATGGAGAAGTGCAATAAAGAAAGCATGAAAGAGTGGAGAGGAAAGAATCCCTTTCAAATGGTGAGGATAATACAGTCTTTCTTGCTTTAAGTGGATCCCCTCAAAGGTGGCACTAGTGGTAAAGAACCCGCCTGCCGATGCAGGAGACGCAGGAGACGTGAGTTCAACCCCTGGGTCAGGAAGATCCCCTGGAGGAGGACATGGCAACCCACTCCCATATTCTTGCCTGCAGAATCCCATGGACAGAGGAGCCTGGCGGGCTACAGTCCCATACAATTGCAAAGAAACAGACACAACTGAAGTGACTTAGCATGCACGCATGCTTTGAGTGTATCTCCTCAAAGTGGTTGAGAATTAAGTAATCTTGGTCCTGATGAGAACAGGGGATGCCAAGATCAGGAGCAATTATGGCCACTGCAAGAGAGCCCTGGGAGTTCACCAATCCCAGTTAGTGGAGGGAATATCTTTTTCTTCTTTCCCAGCTACAACTTCAGCACAAGAAGCCCAGGAAAAGGAGGGAGGTGGATAGTGAGAAAGAAACCCAACTGGAGAACCAGGTCTAACCTGTACCAAGAGGACAGAGAATGTTGAATCTGAGACTGAAGCATTCAGTTTCAATATCTTGGTCAATATAACCTGAGAACATTTTAAAAACTGTAGAAGTAAATGTAATGTTTCTAAGGGATACTGACTTTTCTCCTTGATACTGAGATGGTGAGTGACTCTAAAGACAAGATCAGCAGAAGTTTGTGCATAAATATTATTTTTATCTGTTTATAATGCAGTGATTTATTTGATTTCTGCTAAATTATTTACATGCAGTAAAATGCATAATAATCTAACATATTTAGGTACAATAAAAGAATATTATATAAAAGCAAGAGCATTTGTCAATTATTATATATAAACTCTGCTGATATACAGAAATGACTGGATGAATGCATACACATACAAAGCAAATAGATCTTGTTTTCATATATTCAGGCTTCTATATTTGTAAATTGTTTTGGTTCTGCTTGATTTCAGGTGAACTTTAAAATGTGAAATCAATTCTAGAATTAGAAAGCTTTCAGTGAAGTGAAAAAAGATATATAATTCCCTTCTCCCTGCTCATTCATTCACCTACTTCTGCCTCCATCCCTCTTCATTCTAGATGTAGTTATGAGAAAGAAGTTAATGAGTTGATGTTTGGAGAAAACAGCATGAAACTTTTGAATAATAGAAATATTAAAATTTAATCATGGAGAATATATGAGAATCTTGTTATGATTACATAATAAAAATTGTCTTTTAAAAATTTCCTGTTCAGACATAATCTTAGATGATATTTATTCCTTTCTATACATCAGATAGCCAGGAAGTTAACCTGAAACCTAAGTTAAATTATCATGAGTTCCTTTTATTTGATATTAATGTATTTCCACATGCACTTTAACTATGATAGTGATCTCTATTATTAGGTCCAGTTTTATTTTGCTCTAAAAAATAGTAATTAAATGATTGCATTAAATGTGATATAGATCAGTATAAAAATATATCATCTAGGTAAACATAGCAACTATTATACTCTGTATAGTAAGTATATAAGTATATACTCTGCTTTTAATGTTCTACACTTTCATGTCTCTACATAGTCAAATTTTAGCCTTTATCAGAATCTTTCTCTGATTCTCCAGAAACCTTTATCAAAATGTTCTCTGATTCACATATATTTTCTCTTTTTCCTTGGAGGGAATAACTTAAACTAATGAGAAAAAGTATTACTGCAGAGAGCAATGAATAGGAAATACAAAGCCTTGATTTATTTTCCTTATGTGAGCCCACTTATATAAGTTGACTTTGAGTTAATAGGTGTGTAGGGATGTGGGATGAATTGAGCATGTATCTCTAAAAAGGAATACCTAAATTATGCATCATCAGGGTTATATAATTCATGACAATTATGAAAGTTCAGAGCCCAAGAGTTTTTTTATTAATAATTCCAGTCTTTGGCTAGACAGATCTATTGATGATCCAGAAATACATCATCGGAAGTTCTTTAGACAGGGAGTTTAAAGTAACTTTGAGCTGCAAGGTGAGAGTTGTTATCTGGAACAACTGAATGTGCCAGGTTTAGAAAAGGAAGTAAATCCAAAAAGAGCAAGAAGCAAGCAAGATCCAAATCCTTGGAAGTGATGAGGGTGAAGAGCAAAATCATTCACAGCTAGAGACGGTGTCTAAATGTATAGGTTCAAAGAGACAATATCATGGGGAAGTGGGTCATGATTTCATAGGAAAAAGGAAATTTTTGAAAATTGAAATCTGAATAATTGCTCAGTAAAATATTGTCATTTGAGGCACCTGTTTTTTACATTGGCAACATGATGTTGCCTAAACAAACAACAATAATTTAGTGCTGAAAGGGTTAGTTGTTATAAATAAAATGCATAAAATATGAGTATATAACAAGGTGATATTAACCCCAAAACAATCTTGAGAATTTTGAATGTGAATATTTTAAATTTAGCATTTTAACTCCACATAGATTTGAAGACTTTTTCTTTGATAAGACAGGAATTGAATGAAACCAATAGTTACTTTTTCATGCTTCATTGATGCATTGTTTTGGATAATTTTCAGTTGAGAAATTCTTAAACGCCACCTCACTCCAAGTGCCTCTCAGATACAGAAATCTGACATCTTGAAAACTTGTGTGTATGTGTGTGTGTGTTTTTTTAGGTTAAACAACAAGTTCGTTGTTGAATCATGAAAACTAAATAATTTCTGTTTTTAAATTGCTCTTTATATTATACAATATTTCCTCTATAAATATATATATAATATATAAATATATATAATATAAATATTTCTTTTAGATTCATAGTGTGTATTCAGAAGGTACTCCTTAAATAAAATCATTCATATCAATAAAAGATCATATTCAATCATTTTTCAACTTCTAATTATTCTTAACATAAATTAGTTCATGAGGCTAATAGAAACTATAACAACCATTAAACATTATATATATATATAAATGTGTATATATGAAGCAAACTGAAGTTTTAGTCTCTCAGTCATGTCTTTTTGCAACCCCATGGACCTACCAGACTCCTCTGTCCATGGTATTCTCCAGGCAAGGATACCAGAGTGGGTTCCCCTTCCCTTCTCCATGCTGATCCCTGACCCAGGGATCAAACCCGGGTCTCCTGCATTGCAGGTGAGTGCTTTACCTCTGAGTCACCGAGGTAAGTGCTGAGATCAGTTCTACCTGGGAAGAATAGAACTTTGTCAGGGTTATCGCATGTGGTCCTGAAATTCTGGAGGTGGTACTGACTGAGAGACTAAATTGCCAACATTTGAAGAAAGGTGGAAAAAATTTTCCACTTTGTCTTTTCTTTTTTAATCAGTTAATGACAAATGGCTGAAATGCTCTTTCAAGAATAGAGGATTTTGTGTTCACTTAGTTTGTAGAATCATCAGGACTAAGATTTTTAAACCTAATTGCAAATATTTGCATAATTTTAGAGAGATGGGAGCTCTTTGGTTCATTAGTGAGAAGGAAAGAGAAGGTTGAAATAAATCCACTTTTTCCGCTCAGATTATATAATCACACAGCAATTGCCATGGCTTTCTATCTTTCACACTTATGCACACCCCTCAGTGCCCAGAAAATTAAAAGAGTAAGAAGCTGATAAGGCTCATTCAATCATTTTAATGGTACTGCACACTAATCATGATGTAATATGTTTTCTTCTCCAAAAGTGAAGGCACAAATGTCTAATGATGAAGACTTCCTTGATGAATAGTTTGTCTTTGTCAAAAATTCAATGGCAGAATTCCACTGATGTTGGTGCCTAAGTGTCCCATCTGCTGCCTGAAAGCTGGCTGACTTAGTATACGTAGCCTAAGGGAATTCTAGCATATGGAACGCTCTCTTCAAAATCTAAATTTTTACCCATGAATTTCAATCTCAATTTCTATCAAACTCACTTTTCATTTTGTTCATATCCCTTGAAAAAGTATATCAGAAAGTTTAAAGGAAACCTACCTAAGTACAAGTACATGCCTCATACATTGTCACTCACAAATACTAAATTATCTCCAACAATCCTATGTGAATATGGGCATATGTTATACCTTTCTGTGCATTTTATTAGAATTTAGAACACTTACAAGGACATTTATATAGTTAATTTTATTCTCATACCAACATATCTCATTATTAATACTTTTCTTTAAAGTGGTCTGGCAGGGTTTATTGGTCATAGACTGGTTATGTTCCACTAGGAACATAAAATCTTAGGAAAATGGGCCAGATAGGGAGGTATAGAAATTTTTTAATCTTTCAAGACTGAGCTGGCAGCAAAATTAACTGTTGTGTCTAACCATTTTTTGGAAGATGTGTGTGGACTTGGGCTAGCATCAAAGAAAGGATAGTCTCCTGATACCCAGAAAGCCAGCCTAGGAATTCAGAGCAAGTATCACACATCAAAGACTTGGATCTTATTGTAGAGACTTTGCTGTATGGTCTCTCTTCTGTAAAAGTTGTTCAATCATGCAGTCATGTCCAAATCTTTCAACCCCGTGGTTTGCAGCACACCTGGCTTCTTCTCACTATCTTTCAGAGTTTGTTCAAACCCATGTCCATTGAATTGACGATGCAATCAAACCATTTCATCTTCTGTCATCCCCTTCTCCTTCTGCCCTGTCTTTCCCAGCATCAGCTTCTTTTCCAAGAAGTCTGCTCTCCTCATCAGGTGGCCAAAGTATTGGAGCTTCAGCTTCAGCATGAATCCTTTCAATGAATATTCAGGGTTGACTTCCTTTCAAGTTGATTGATTTGATCTCCTTGCAGTCCAAGGGACTCTCAAGAGTCTTCTCGAACACCACAGTTCAAAAGCATCAGTTCTTCAGTGCTCAGTTTTCTTTATGGTCCAACTCTAACATCAATATATATGACCACTCAAAAAACCATAGCTTTGACTAGATGGGCCTTTGTTGGCAAAGTAACATCTCTGCTTTTTAATATACTGCCGAGGTTTGTCATAGCTTTTCTTCCACGGAGCAAGCGTCTTTTAGTTTCATGGCTGCAGTCACCATCTGCAGTGATTTTGGAGCCCTTGAAAATAAAATCTGTCACTGTTTCCATTGTTTCCCTATCTGTTTGCCATGAAACAGTGGGACCGGAAGGCATCTCTAGAAGTAGAAGGATAGAAACCACAATACAGGTTGCTAACAAAGACCATTCTATGTTTATTGGGCTGTCTGAATTTCCACTAATGAATTATCATTGGATGGCATTATTTCTCATAATGCTCTTCCTTCTTAGCAACCAGGCAGAAAATTGCCTACACAGAGTTAAGATGGAGTTGAGCGTAGGAGACAGGCTTGAGTATTTGAGAGGACCACACACAAAGAGAAAGCTGTTGAGGACCCTCAAATGTGTAGCAGAGGTCTGTGATCAGTGCATACAGATCGGAAAACACCCAGAGCCGTGGAAAGAGCCACGGCAAAGAATTTGATGGAATAGTAACTGTGTTACATGCTAAGTGTCTTCTTCAATTGTGTCTGACTCTTTTGCAACTTCAAGGACTGTAGCAAGCCAGGCTCCTGTGCCCATGGACTTTCCCAGGCAAGAATATTGGAGTGAGTTGCCACTGCCTCCTCCAGGGGATCTTCCCAACCAGGAACAGAACTCGCATGTCATGTCTCCTGCATTGGCATGTGAGTTCTTTACCATTAGTACCACCTGAGAAGCCCACAGGCCTGGCAATGTTGCCTTTTTCTACCATCAAACTGGAAAGACATAATTCATAACTTTTGGGGTAGAGTATACAGGAAGGCCTTGCCTCAACAGTGGCGAACAATTAGCCCTGTGGTGAGAATGGCTGTGGTCCCACCAGTTATTAAAACAAGATTCTAAAGATTTACACTTGTTATAAGTAACTTCATTGTATCCAAGAACAAAGTTCAATAGCATTTATAGGAATAAAACAAATAACTGGTGTCCACCAAGGTAAACTTTATAGTGCTTGTCATTTAATATAAAATTACCAGGCATAAACTTAGACTCCATACTGAGAAGAAAAATCAAGTATTCAAATCCAGCCCAGAACTGGCACAGATGTTGGATTTAGAAGAAAAGTATGTTAAAACATTTTGTAACTATATTCATAAGTAGAGACATGAAAGATAAAAACCCAAATTTGTGATTCCAAACATGAAATTTATAGTATCTGAGTTGAAAAATTCACTGGATGGAATTAGTAAAGATTAACTGTGCAGTAAAACAGATATGAGAATCTGGAGATATAGCAAAAGTATCCAAAAAGAAACAGAGGAGAAAAAATGAATAAAAATAGAGTAAACCACCAGTAAATTTAAGGACACTTTCAAATGTCCTAATGTATGAGTAAATTAGGGCTTCCCTAGTGGCTCAGTTGGTAAAGAATCTGCCTGGAATGCAGGACACCTGGGTTCAATCCCTGGGTAAAGAAGATCCCCTGGAGAAGCAAATGACAACATTCCAGTACTCTTACCTGGAGAATTCCATATACAGAGGAACTGGGCAGGCTACAGTCCATGGGATCAGAAAGAGTTGGACATGACAGACCAACTAAATTTCACTTTTTCACTTTCCTAAGTAATTAGAGTCTATTAGAGAGATAGGGCTGAAAATTTGAAGAAAAAAGTGTAAACTGAAGTCCATTGTATTGATATATTAAAAATTGATATAGTAATTTACTTTAAATTAATAAAAGTATATTAACATATTTTTTGGAAGACATTATTTAGAGAGTGAAAAAAAAAATCCAACACAGGAGAAAGTCTGATAAACATGTTTATCCAGAATATGTAAAGAACCCTCAAATTTCAATGATAGGAAAATGAACAATTATCACATACCTATCAAAATGTCTAAAATTAAAAAGACTCTTGGTGAGAAGTAGAAGAAAAGAATTCTCTTATATTTTAGGTTAGAATGTAAATTGTCCAATCACTTTAGAAAATAATTTCTTAAACAGTTAAGCATATACCTACCTTATGACCTGGTCATTCTATTCATACATATTTAACCAAGAGAAATAAGACATATGATCACATAGAAATAATTATAACAAATTTTCCCTTCTGTCTATCAACAAGTGAATGGATGGAACAACTTGTGAGACATACATACCATGAGCTATTACTCAGCAATAAAAAGGAAGGAACTACAGAAATAATAACAACTTGGATGATTCTCATAATAACTACTTTGTGGCTCCTAAAAGATTTTTCAGACTTGAAGATTAATTTGTGTAGCTAATCTCATTCTGCATGCTAGAAAAATATGTCCTTAATTTCCTTGTCTCTAAACATGTCATAATTTTTCATCTCTGCTACCTTAGCAAAACTAAAAACTGTATTGTTTGCCTGAAATCTTTTTCTTGTTCATAAATTTCAAGGTATTTATTTAAGTTCTACTGCATCTCTTAAGTATCTCTGAATTTTCTCTTTCTTGGTACATTAGCTTTCCTTGAAATTCCATTAGTCTTTCTAACATATTAATTATCACATGTCATTTTAACTGTCTGCTGATTATACATTTCTCATCCCCTTTTATTAGGACACCTTCAGATAAAGGTCACTTTATAGTGCTTTTGTCTCACTGGAACCAAGAGTACTTTTGACTAATAATTGATCTTAATAAATAGTTATGAAAATTAAATTAAAAACATTTATATCTCAGTTGGTAAATTTATCAATGAGCAATACAAAATATTTTAATTATCTAAGAGTAAATAATGTCTTGGGATCAAAGGAATAAACAAATAATAATTATTTATTCTTAAGTGGAATTAATAAACCTGTGGCACAACATTCAAAACACTGTCTTACATAGGACAGTGTTTCCCAAAAACTAGTCTTATTTGTACCATCTTCATGTAGTTTGAGCTATTTGAGTGTATTTTAAGTAGAAATTAATTTTATAATTTATTTCACTTCATATCTGATGCATTCAAGGTCCATCCATGCTGTTACAAATTGCAAGATTTTCTTTTCTAAGGCTAACTAATAACCCATTATATATACACTACATATGTCCCATTATATATATATTAATATGTATATAGCTCATATTCTTTCTTCATTCATCCATTGATGGACACATATTAATAACATCTTAACTATTGTGAATATCTGCTGTAATAAACATAGAGATGCATATATCTTTTTCTGGTTAGTGTTTCAACTTTATTTAGGACAGGAATTGCTGCATTATATAAAGATAAAAAGCAATGTAATATTAAATATGAGTGGAATTAAGATTAATGACTATTAATATATCCTCACCCCAAATACCACCTAAAATCGTCTTTTAAGCTCCAAGTGTACCACATTGTTGGGGAAGTATGTAATTTCCTCACTTCTGTCTCACCACAGCAAAAATGTGAAGCGACAGACAGACCAGTGTTACAGCTCAGTTACAGCTCAGTTTTATTTGGCAAACAAAGGAAAATACATCCTTTTTTTCCTTTGTGAGAGTGGGCCAACCCAACAGAGACAAAGAGAAGAGAGGACTCAGCTCAGCTTTGGCTCCTCTTTTTTCTCCTCCCCCAAGCCTGCCTTATATAAATTGGGCTAGATGGGAGGGCTGTTTGTTTCACCTGAGGTTCTCACTCGGTTGGACCTACTTTTGTTCTATTTTCATGGGCTTTTTCTTTTCTTTGTCTTTTAGCCACTGCTATGTTGGACTCCTTTTTCCTATTCTAACTACCTAACAACATATATTCTTTTAAAAGTACTTTCATGAGGTGTGTGTAACACTGACCAAGAAAAGAAAATTTTCTATTGACCTGAGGAGAAAACATATCTTTAACTTACTATATATGATTGAGGAGAAAACATACTGTCAGTCAGTTCAGTCACTCAGTCAAGTCCGACTCTGCAAACTCATGAATCACAGCACACCAGGCCTCCTTGTCCATCCCAGAATTCACTCAAACTCATGTCCATTGAGTCGGTGATGCCATCCAGCCATCTCATCCTCTGTCGTTCCCGTCTTTTCCTGCTCCCAATCCCTCCCGGCATCAGGGTCTTTTCCAATGAGTAAACTCTTTGCATGAGGTGGACAAAGTATTGGAGTTTCAGCTTCAGCATCAGTCCTTCCAATGAACACCTAGAACTGATCTCCTTTAGGATAGACTGGTTGGATCTCCTTGCAGTCAAAGGGACTCTCAAGAGTCTTCTCCAACACCACAGTTCAAAAGCATCAATTCTTCAGTGTTCAGCTTTCTTCACAGTCCAACTCTCACATCCATACATGACCACTGGAAAAACCATAGCCTTGAATAGACGAACCTTTGTTGGCAAAGTAGTATCCCTGCTTTTCAATATGCTGTCTAGGTTGGTCATAACTTTCCTTCCAAGGACTAAGTGTCTTTTAATTTCATGGCTGCATTCACTATCTGCAGTGATTTTGGAGCCCCAAAAAATAAAGTCTGACACAGTTTCCACTGTTCCCCCATCTATTTCCCATGAAGTGATGGGACCAGATGCCATGATACTGTTTTCGGAATGTTGAGCTTTAAGCCAACTTTTTCACTCTCCTCTTTCACTTTCATCAAGAGGCTTTTCAGTTCCTCTTCACTTTCTGCCACAAGGGTGGTGTCATCTGCATATCTGAGGTTATTGATATTTCTCCCAGAAATCTTGATTCCAGCTTGTGTTTCTTCCAGCCCAGCATTTCTCATGATGTACACTGCATATAAGTTAAATAAGCAAGGTGACAATATACAGCCTTGATGTACTCCCTTTCCTATTTGGAACCAGTCTGTTGTTCGATGTCCAGTTCTAACTGTTGCTTCCTGATCTGCATATAGGTTTCTCAAGAGGCAGGTTAGGTGGTCTGGTATTCCTATCTCTTTCAGAATTTTCCACAGTTTATTGTGATCCACACAGTCAAAGACTTTGACATAGTCAATAAAGCAGAAATAGATGTTTTTCTGGAACTATTGCTTTTTTGATGATCCAACAGATGTTGGCAATTTGATCTCTGGTTTCTCTGCCTTTCTAAAACCCACTTGAACATCTGGAAGTTCGTGGTTCATGTATTGCTTTTTTGATGATCCAACGGATGTTGGCAATTTGATCTCTGGTTCCTCTGACTTTCTAAAACCAGCTTGAACATCTGGAAGTTCGTGGTTCATGTATTGCTGAAGCCTGGCTTGGAGAATTTTGAGCATTACTTTACTAGCGTGTGAGATGAATGCAATTGTGTGGTAGTTTGAGCATTCTTTGGCATTGCCTTTCTTTGGGATTGGAATAAAAACTGATGCTTTCCAGTCCTGTGGCCACTGCTGAGTTTTCCAAATTTGCTGGCATATTGAGTGCAGCACTTTCACAGCATCATCTTTCAGGATTGAAAATAGCTCAACTGGAATTCCATCACCTCCACTAGCTTTGTTTGTAGTGATGCTTTCTAAAGCCCACTTGACTTCACATTCCAGGATGTCCGGCTTAGGTGAGTGATCACACCATTGTGATTATCTTGGTCATGAGGATCTTTTTTGTACAGTTCTTTTGTGTATTCTTGCCACCTCTTCTTAATATCTTTTGCTTCTATTAGGTCCATACTATTTCTGTCCTTTATCGAGCCCAAACGTACTGTACTTTTTTTTTAAAGGCCTCTTACTGATCATTTCTGTACCTTACTCCACTTATTTTAGCCCTCTTTCTTGGAAAAAGGAAGAATAGAAGATAAAAAGGACAGAAGTTATTAAATGTAGTAAAAGTAACAAACAGAAATAGCTGTAATAAATTTGTAAGCATCAAAGAAAAATTCCATGGACAGATGAAGTGGACAAAGAAAATATTATTCAAGATTATTGCAATAGGGGTCAATACTATCACATATGAGAGAGACATTGAACTCAATTTCCCTGAAACAAAGGGTGGGAGGATTTTTAAATTGATGAACTAATAAAAAAGTACTGAAGGACTTGAGAGAGGTTGGTCAGTGTGACCAGGCTATCTCTGTTTTCTTATCTTCCTTTATTGAAGGTAGGCTCTTACCCTCCCACAGAGATTGGGGAAGGGTGCTTATCTTTCTTGATGATGACATTTCAAAGTATTGGCTTCCAGGTCCTTGAAAAAGACATTTCTGAGTTGTAAAACTGGCAGGAGGCTGAGAAGATTTACATTTCAAAGGGATATAGAAAGAATTTACAATAGCAAGTCTTCTAAAGTAAATGCTCTGAGAAAAGCAGAGGTCAAGGGCTGAAAGTCTAGAAGAAGCCTGTATCAAGTTTAGTCAAGCCGAGGGGAAGGTAAGACCACTTTGGTTAAAAAGAAGTGGAAAGAAATGGATATTCGTTTTCTTGCCATTCATCAAATGATTAAAAAAAAGCCTTGTCTGAAAAAGTTTTAGAGCTTCATGTAACTCAGTAAAAGTTTTAGTTTGCATTAATGATGTGGAACTCTAATTTGACTGACCAGATCAGTTGAATTACTTTTTGTTATAAAAATGACAAAAAAAAAAAAAAGGGAAAAACTGAAGTAAGTATTCAAAAAATACCGTTTTAAAAAACTATTTTGACAATTGCCATTTACTTTTCATTATTTTGAACACTGATGATACATTGTTAAATGGATTTACTATATTTAATGCCAATAATGAATTCTTACCCTAAATCTTCATGGCTCATTTTCTGCTATCAAATATTTGCTAAAGTTGGGCTGAGACTTTTAAAATGTGTGAGAATAACCCTGCTTTCAGATTTATTGCTGTAGTCCCATCACTGAGTTGTGTCCCACTCTTTTTGACCCTCTTGACTGTGGCACACCAGACTTCCCTGTCCTTCACAATCTCCCGCAGTTTGCCCAGACTCATGTCCATTTAGTCAGTGATGCCATCAAATCATCTCATCCTCTGTCACCCGCTTCTCCTCCTGCTTTCAGATTAATGAACTGAAAGTCAGTCACCTTGTCACTAATGCCCGTATACTGCACTGTGTGTCTTTCATTAGAAAACACTGAGTGTTGAATGACAGCTCTTCTCAGACTATCACAGAAAAAGATTCTCTTCCATTATGGAACTAATTGATTTGAAGAATCTGCATCTAGTGATGCTAGGCATCATTCACAGCAAAACAAAGCCCTAAAACTAAAGAAAAATGTAATCCACACTGAAGAGTCATTTTAAATGCAAGTAGTATATTTCAGTGGAGAAGGCAATGGAACCCCACTCCAGTACTCTTGCCTGGAAAATCCCATGGATGGAGGAGCCTGGTGGGCTGTAGTCCATGGGGTCGCTAAGAGTCAGACACGACTGAGCAACTTCCCTTTCACTTTTCACTTTCATGCACTGGAGAAGAAAATGGCAACCCACTCCAGTGTTCTTGCCTGGAGAATCCCAGGGACGGTAAAGCCTGGTGGGCTGCCGTCTATGGGGTCGCACAGAGTCGGACATGACTGAAGCGACTTAGCAGCAGCAGCAGTATATTTTAGATTGATCAGCAGCAAACTAAAAGGAATGGCAAGAAGGACATTTTTACAAAACTAATTACCATGTCAGATGTTTAACTTATAAAGTATGTGTGCAGTCCACAAGGCAATGTACTACTTAGAGAAGGCCTTAGAGAAGAGTCCATTATTTTGTTGCTCTTTTACTCTAATAGTGCTGAAAATCTATTCCTGAGAACATGCATCTCCCCATCCATGCACACATAGCCCCACCCCACCTCTCCCTTGGCAAAGTAGCCCCCAAAAAATCTGGTCAAAGACCCAGTTCAGAGTGGATAAAATTAACACAAGATTTCTACAGAAAAGATTTATTTTTCTCTACAGGAAAGATTTATTTCATTGTCTTCACTGTTACTTTAGTTACCTTCAGCCTCTTTTTCTAGTAATTTGGTAACCAATTGGGGGGGAAAAAAGTTAGCAAAGGCAGGATTTGAGAGAAGTATAGAATTTGACCATCTTGCCGAAAGAAAAATTTTTTTCTTTTTGAAAAATAGCTTCTTGTGCCAACACTTGCGACTGAAGAAAAGGCAAGACAGAGTTGTGAGTTGTTCTATTTGAGGCAAAATGAGGACTATAGCCTGGGAGATAGCCTCTCAGATAGCTCTGAGGAACTGCTCCAAAGAGGTAGGGGGAAGGTCAGTATTATAGGATTTTTCGTGAAGGCGGGATACACAGAGTCAAGCAAACATTTTGGCAGTGGCTTGCTGCTAGTTAGGAGAAAGTTGCTGCTAGTCACAAGGAAAAGATTTCCCTGTTAATGATTTTAGTGCTTTTTTAGATATGAGGAGACACAAGAATGCGGGCTCATAAAAATCATCTCCCAAAAATAACTATCTGCAGGCCTATTCTGCCAGTTTCCCCCGCCTACCCCCACCCAAAGCGCAGAGTGCGCCATTCCTGATCTCCACCCTGAACACGTTTCAGGGTGTTTTGAAGGCCAGTGACTGCAGTGACTAGTAACCTAACCCTTGTAGAGGCAGACTACAAGTGATAATTTTTATTTGACAACACTCATTTACTCACTTGCCAGCTCATCCTTTCTTTCATTGTGAAAGTTAAGCTTATGGAATGGGAGACAATATTTGCAAATCATTTATCATATAAGGGAATAATTTCCAAAATGTGAAAGGAATTTTATAACTCAGTTGCAAAAGAAGTAATAACCTGATAGGAAAACGGACTAAGGACTTGAAAGGACATTTTTCCAAAGATGACATACAAATGGCCAACAGGTACATCAAGAGAAGCTCAATATCAGTATCACTGCTGCTACTGCTGCTGCTAAGTCACTTTAGTCATGTCCGACTCTGTGCGACCCCATAGACAGGAGCCCACCAGGCTTCCCCGTCCCTGGGATTCTCCAGGCAAGAACACTGGAGTGGGTTGCCATTTTCTTCTCCAGTGCATGAAAGTGAAAAGTGAAAGTGAAGTCGCTTAGTCGTGCCCGACTCTTAGCAACCCCATGGACTGCAGCCTACCAGGCTCCTCCATCCATGGGATTTTCCAGGCATGAGTATTGGAGTTGGGTGCCATGGGAAATGCAAATCAAAACCCACAGTGAGGCCCACATCTCAGGACAAAGCTAAGTGAAGGGATGTTGATGTAAGAGGCTCCTGAACTGTCCCCTGCCATGACACCCTGAATGTCAACCTACAGACATAGCAGTTCACTGAGGGATATCCAGAAAGTGGTTAAGTGATGCTTGCTCTTGACTACACCCACGTTGGAAAGGATAGAAAAAGTTGGGTCACATTTTTCCTATAAACCCTACCCCTAGCAGAGAACCCTACAATCTGGAGGGTCTTCCCACCTTCCAGCCTCTCCCTGAGGAGTCAAGGCTTTGAATGCACTCCTAGCATCTGTGTTGTTGAATAGATCAGGTCCTGCTGATGGCTCCTTACAAAATCAGTTAATATGTACTCACAAATGTCAGATTTTCTAAGTGGTGCATTGGTAGCAAATCATCTGCCTGCCAATGCAGGAGACACAGGAGATGCGGGTTCAATCGGGTTCAATCCCTAGGTTGGGAAGATGCCCTGGAGGAGGAAATGGCAACCCACTGTAGTATTCTTGCCTGGAGAATCCCTTGGACAGAGGAGCCTGGAGGGCTGCAGTCCATGGGGTTGCTGGGAGTCAGACATGACTGAGCATGCACACATGCACAAATGTCAGTAGGATTCTTACCCTATTAAACATATATGCTTATTTAAGAAGCTGCTTCTATATGCCTGGCCCTGTGCTAAGCACGAGGCCTGTGTCTCCATCTTCTAGAACCTACCATGTTTACAGAGACAGGTAGAGTCTATTGCCTGAGACTATGCCAGTGAACATTAAGCAGTTCACTTGGTGGGGAACTACTCCAGTGAACATCAAGCAGAGAGGTAGAGAGTCACGGAAGAGCATCTGCTTAAACTAGAAAAGTTCAACCAGGAAATTTCAACTAGGAAAGAAACAAGTAGCAAAACTTGAAAAGGTTATTATAAGGAGGAGGTATCTACCTTTCTCCTTTAAAACACCAGGAGTAAGCCTTCAATGGACAGCTCAGGTTTCACTCATAGTGTCCTGGAAAAGAATATGTCTCTGATTAAAAGAAAATCAACAAATTGTGATACAGTTAGTGAATTTTTGCTTGCTATAAGCAACAGATCTTTACATTTCAGTTAGGTGAGTCATGCTGGGACATTACTTGATTGAAAACATGGATAAAAATTGAGCTAGAGTTGACAGTTCATAGAAGCAGCAGTGACAACCTCTGTATTGAGCCAGGAGGCTTTTTCCAGTGAAATTCATGTGGTTTACAAACACAGAGAAACAGCTATAATTTCATACTCTATTATATTCTCTTGAATTTGAGTAAAAATGTTACCTTATTGATTTTTATCCTTCATGAGATTATCAATATGTTATAAAATCTAGTTGTTTTAAAAGACTAATATTTCATGCTTACACTTTACATTGATGAAGTCCTAGTACATAATATACCTAGGCTATATATACATATGTATGAATTTTTACTGTAAAAATTAAAGCAAAGCCAAACAATGGATCCTAAGCACCTTTACTTCTATCTACACTGTTTCTCTCCAGCTGTGATGTTGTGTGTTAACAGTAACTGCCTACTGGCCCTGTCTGTGGTCTCAGCACTAGCTTTCTATATCATGGCCTCCTGGCAAGGAGGAAGTTCTCTCAGAGCAAATCTGAAGCTTGTTAAGTCTAAACAGCAAATGCCTGTCTGATTTTGGCATTGTCTTACCATTGCTTACCATTGAGAATGAGTAACTCAGACTCAGCCAAGTTTTAAGGTGATAGATTCATTTTAGTCTTACAGTTGATATAATAAACAGAAATTCTACCAAAAATGCAAGCATATTAAGCTCTGTAAACCAGATATTGACAATAATATAGTTTCTTACAGGAAGGATTAAAAACTGACCTTCCAATTGACCTGTGGACATGTGTGTTAATAGAAACATTTTCCTCAGGCTTGAATATTTTCATGCATGTAATTTTGGTTTATGGCCTTTATTTCATATGAAAAGCTATCAAAACAAGCTCAATTGCCCTATTTTTATTTCTGCTTAAAGAAGCCAGAGGTTAATTCAGACACACCAAATGCATCTCGGTGTGTATCCTTGATTGAATTAGGTGGATGTTTCCCGACCAAATTTGAGTTTAGTGATATTGGGAAGTGAAATTTCTATTTCTGTCAGACATATTTTTAAGTGTAACAAACAATGACCATGGTTGCTTGGAGACTCTGACCTTTGGATTCTAACAATAATTAGTCAGATTAAAAGTCCACTTAAGTGTTATAAGCATCACTGGATTTAGAAAGGATGAACAAGACAAGTATTGCCACCCTGGCCATATGTATGTTGTGCATAAAAACATAAAATGCTCATGGGATCAATGAAAATACCATTCATTGCAGGTACTATAGGCAGAGGTTTTTGCCCATGTGTCTCATTAAATCTTCACGCACATTCTCTTACATTGAGACTGAGGAAACTAGAGCACCACGAATTTAAGTGACTTTCCCAGTGTTACATATCTAGTTAATGGTCAAGCTGGAATTCTAAACCTGTTGTGCTGGTTCATAGAACTGATGACTGTTTTTTCATCCCACTGATGCCGGTAGCACGTTTCTTCTAATGGTGCTTTTTCTGCATACATCATGCGTGTTCTAATGCCAGTTCTGGGGCTCTTGCTCCAGTGAGCTTCCTTCTATGTACTTTGTTGTTGAAACCTTTTCAAAATGATTTCCAAATAGAAAAAGTGAAGAAGTCAGCACTTTATAATTTTCATGTTATTGGCGTAAAGGTCATTAGAAATTCTAGTTATTTTCCCTGTAGCTTTGCCTGTTTCCAGGTGACTTTTCATTGATTCTTGACCTTTGAAAAACTTATGAAATTTGCTGTAATTGTTATCTGATTCTGCAGTCTTTGAAGCATGACTGTGTTCCACCTCATACACATATATAACTAAGCTTCTAAACAGTTTGAGCCAAATATTCTCATGTTTAAAACAAGTGGAATACAATAATTAGAAAAATATAAATTTAAATATAGTTGAAGGCATTACCTCACCCATCCATCTAGCTGCTTTATTGGATCTGACTGACAACTTTTGAGTTGCCTTTTAGCAGAACAATATGCCATCGATATGCAATGACTGAAAGAAAGGAATTCAGATGCTGTGCTATTAGGCAGAAAGTCTAAAGGTTGTTCTCTGTAAACTCAAATTATTGAACAGCCCTTAAATTTTTTTTTGCCATTTGCTCCAGTGACCGCTGTGTATAAGACCAAGTATATTCAGGGAACGATTTCAATCACTCACTTTTACTTTTTTGCTTCAGAAGACAGTGCCATATTTTGGAGTCAGTGATGGTTGGAAGGAAATTTTGGGCACATAGTATATTTATTGGAGTCTGTTCCTTAGCAGCCAGCTGTTTTTGTGGAGCAGCCTAGGATTAATGATACATTCCAGAATGATTTAGCATTAAGGTGTTTAATTATATACCAGACATAATATCTCTAAACAGTACCTGAACTATGAAGGCCCAGAACATTAAAAAGAATTTTTTTTTCTTTGACCCTGTGTTACTTGGCTTTGAAGGGTAACCACAACATTTATACTTGGTGGAACTGCTGACTATGATTTAGTCTATGGGGAATATATAATGTTTCTATTTTTCCCCTGATCTGATACATTCATTGAAACAGAATATATCTTTAAATGTTTGAGAAGTTTCCAAGAATTTAGAAAATGAAATGAAAGGAGAACCAGTTTTATCTGTATGCAATTTATTCAATTAGTTGCAAAGTAGTTTCTGAATGGAGTCACATAGCAACATCCAGAATTTTCAGTTAAGTAGTTTACTAACTTTATGAGCTAAAAAAAATCACTTTAGCATTCTGTAATTTAGTTTTTATATCTGTGTATTAGGAAAATAACAATACAGGCAATGGTCAGTATGGTCACATTTTTTTTTTTTTTTTTTTAAGGCTGACAGTTCCCCTTATTTATTTTTTTTCCAACTACAATTTTATTTTATTTTTAAACTTTACAAAATTGAATTAGTTTTGCCAAATATCAAAATGAATCCGCCACAGGTATACATGTGTTCCCCATCCTGAACCCTCCTCCCTCCTCCCTCCCCATACGATCCCTCTGGGTCATCCCAGATCACTAGCCCCAAGCATCCAGTATCGTGCATTGAACCTGGACTGGCTACTCATTTCATACATGATATTTTACATGTTTCAATGCCATTCTCCCAGATCTTCCCACCCTCTCCCTCTCCCACAGAGTCCATAAGACTGATCTATACATCAGTGTCTCTTTTGCTGTCTCGTACACAGGGTTATTGTTAACATCTTTCTAAATTCCATATATATGCCTTAGTATACTGTATTGGTGTTTTTCTTTCTGGCTTACTTCACTCTGTATAATAGGCTCCAGTTTCATCCACCTCATTAGAACTGATGCAAATGTATTCTTTTTAATGGCTGAGTAATACTCCATTGTGTATATGTACCATTGCTTTCTCATCCATTCATCTGCTGATGGACATCTAGGTTGCTTTCATGTCCTGGCTATTATAAACAGTGCTGCGATGAACATTGGGGTACACGTATCTCTTTCCCTTCTGGTTTCCTCAGTGTGTATGCCCAGCAGTGGGATTGCTGGATCATAAGGCAGTTCTATTTCCAGTTTTTTAAGGAGTCTCCACACTGTTCTCCATAGTGGCTGTACTAGTTTGCATTCCCACCAACAGTGTAAGAGGGTTCCCTTTTCTCCACGCCCTCTCCAGCATTTATTACTTGTAGACTTTTGGATCACAGCCATTCTGACTGGTGTGAAATGGTACCTCATAGTGGTTTTGATTTGCATTTCTCTGATAATGAGTGATGTTGAGCATCTTTTCATGTGTTTTTTAGCCATCTGTATGTCTTCTTTGGAGAAATGTCTATTTAGTTCTTTGGCCCATTTTTTGATTGGGTCATTTATTTTTCTGGAGTTGAGCTGTAGGAATTGCTTGTATATTTTAGAGATTAGTTGTTTGTCAGTTGCTTCATTTGCTATTATTTTCTCCCATTCTGAAGGCTGCCTTTTCACCTTGCTAATAGTTTCCTTTGATGTGCAGAAGCTTTTAAGGTTAATTAGGTCCCATTTGTTTATTTTTGCTTTTATTTCCAGTATTCTGGGAGGTGGGTCATAGAGGATCCTGCTGTGATGTATGTCAGAGAGTGTTTTGCCTATGTTCTCCTCTAGGAGTTTTATAGTTTCTGGTCTTACGTTGAGATCTTTAATCCATTTTGAGTTTATTTTTGTGTATGGTGTTAGAAAGTGTTCTAGTTTCATTCTTTTACAAGTGGTTGACCAGATTTCCCAGCACCACTTGTTAAAGAGATTGTCTTTAATCTATTGTATATTCTTGCCTCCTTTGTCAAAGATAAGGTGTCCATATGTGCGTGGATTTATCTCTGGGCTTTCTATTTTGTTCCATTGATCTATATTTCTGTCTTTGTGCCAGTACCATACTGTCTTGATAACTGCGGCTTTGTAGTAGAGCCTGAAGTCAGGTAGGTTGATTCCTCCAGTTCCATTCTTCTTTCTCAAGATTGCTTTGGCTATTCGAGGTTTTTTGTATTTCCATACAAATTGTGAAATTATTTGTTCTAGCTCTGTGAAGAATATCGTTGGTAGCTTGATAGGGATTGCATTGAATCTATAAATTGCTTTGGGTAGTATACTCATTTTCACTATATTGATTCTTCCGATCCATCAACATGGTATATTTCTCCATCTATTAGAGTCCTCTTTGATTTCTTTCATCAGTGTTTTATAGTTTTCTATATATAGGTCTTTAGTTTCTTTAGGTAGATATATTCCTAAGTATTTTATTCTTTCCGTTGCAATGGTGAATGGAATTGTTTCCTTAATTTCTCTTTCTGTTTTCTCATTGTTAGTGTATAGGAATGCAAGGGATTTCTGTGTGTTGATTTTATATCCTGCAACTTTACTACAGTCATTGATTAGTTCTAGTAATTTTCTGGTGGAGTCGTTAGGGTTTTCTATGTAGAGGATCCTGTCATCTGCAAATAGTGAGAGTTTTACTTTTTCTTTTCCAATTTGGATTCCTTTTATTTGTTTTTCTGCTCTGATTGCTGTGGCCAAAACTTCCAAAACTATGTTGAATAGTAATGGTGAAAGTGGGCACCCTTGTCTTGTTCCTGACTTTAGAGGAAATGCTTTCAATTTTTCACCATTGAGGATAATGTTTGCTGTGGGTTTGTCATATATAGCTTTTATTGTGTTGAGGTATGTTCCTTCTATTCCTGCTTTCTGGAGAGTTTTTATCATAAATGGATGTTGAATTTTGTCAAAGGCTTTCTCTGCATCTATTGAGATAATCATATGGTTTTTATTTTTCAATTTGTTAATGTGGTGTATTACATTGATAGATTTGCGAATATTGAAGAATATTTGCATCCCTGGGATAAAGCCCACTTGGTCATGGTGTATGATCTTTTTAATGTGTTGTTGGATTCTGATTGCTAGAATTTTGTTAAGGATTTTTGCATCTATGTTCATCAGTGATACTGGCCTGTAGTTTTCTTTTTTTGTGGGATCTTTGTCAGGTTTTGGTATTAGGGTGATGGTGGCCTCATAGAATGAGTTTGGAAGTTTACCTTCCTCTGCAATTTTCTGGAAGAGTTTGAGCAGGATAGGTGTTAGCTCTTCTTTAAATTTTTGGTAGAATTCAGCTGTGAAGCCATCTGGACCTGGGCTTTTGTTTGCTGGAAGATTTTTGATTACAATTTCAATTTCCGTGCTTATGATGGGTCTGTTAAGATTTTCTATTTCTTCCTGGTTGAGTTTTGGAAAGTTGTACTTTTCTAAGAATTTGTCCATTTCTTCCACGTTGTCCATTTTATTGGCATATAATTGTTGATAGTAGTCTCTTATGATCCTTTGTATTTCTGCTTGTCTGTTGTGATCTCTCCATTTTCATTTCTAATTTTATTGATCTGATTTTTCTCCCTTTGTTTCTTGATGAGTCTGGCTAGTGGTTTGTCAATTTTATTTATTCTTTCAAAGAACCAGCTTTTGGCTTTGTTGATTTTTACTATGGTGTCTTTTGTTTCTTTTGCATTTATTTCTGCCCTAATTTTTAAGATTTCTTTCCTTCTACTAACCCTGGGGTTCTTCATTTCTTCCTTTTCTAGTTGCTTTAGGTGTAGAGTTAGGTTATTTATTTGACTTGTTTCTTGAGGTGTGCCTGTATTGCTATGAACCTTCCTCTTAGGACTGCTTTTACCGTGTCCCACAGGTTTTGGGTTGTTGTGTTTTCATTTTCGTTCGTTTCTATGCAAATTTTGATTTCTTTTTTGATTTCTTCTGTGATTTGTTGGTTATTCAGCAGCGTGTTGTTCAGCCTCCATATGTTGGAATTTTTAATAGTTTTTCTCCTGTAATTGAGATCTAATCTTACTGCATTGTGGTCAGAAAAGATGCTTGGAATGATTTCTATTTTTTTGAATTTACCAAGGCTAGCTTTATGGCCCAGGATGTGATCTATCCTGGGGAAGGTTCCGTGTGCACTTGAGAAAAAGGTGAAATTCATTGTTTTGGAATGAAATGTCCTATAGATATCAATTAGGTCTAACTGGTCTATTGTATCGTTTAAAGTTTGTGTTTCCTTGTTAATTTTCTGTTTAGTTGATCTATCCATAGGTGTGAGTGGGGTATTAAAGTCTCCCACTATTATTGTGTTATTGTTAATTTCTCCTTTCATACTTGTTAGCATTTGTCGTACATACTGTGGTGCTCCCATGTTGGGTGCATATATATTTATAATTGTTATATCTTCTTCTTGGATTGATCCTTTGATCATTATGTAGTGATCTTCTTTGTCTCTTTTCACAGCCTTTGTTTTTAAGTCTATTTTATCTGATATGAGTATTGCTACTCCTGCTTTCTTTTGGTCCCTATTTGCATGGAAAATCTTTTTCCAGCCCTTCACTTTCAGTCTGTATGTGTCCCCTGTTTTGATGTGGGTCTCTTGTAGACAACATATGTAGGGGTCTTGTTTTTGTATCCATTCAGCCAGTCTTTGTCTTTTGGTTGGGGCCTTCAACCCATTTACGTTTAAGGGAATTACTGATAAGTGTGATTATTGTTTTGGGTTCAAATTTATACACCGTTTTTGTGTATCCTGTCTAGAGAATATCATTTAGTGTTTGTTGGAGAGCTGGTTTGGTGGTGCAGAATTCTCTCAGCTTTTGCTTGTCTGAAAAGCTTTTGATTTCTCCTTCATACTTGAATGAGATCCTTGCTGGGTACAATAATCTGGGCTGTACGTTATTTTCTTTCATCATTTTAAGTATGTCTTGCCATTCCCTCCTGGCTTGAAGAGTTTCTATTGAAAGATCAGCTGTTATCCTTATGGGAATTCCCTTGTGTGTTATTTGTTGTTTTTCCCTTGGTGCTTTTAATATTTGTTCTTTGTGTTTGATCTTTGTTAATTTGATTAATATGTGTCTTGGGGTGTTTCGCCTTGGGTTTATCCTGTTTGGGACTCTCTGGGTTTCTTGGACTTGGGTGATTATTTCCTTCCCCATTTTAGGGAAGTTTTCAACTATTATCTCCTCAAGTACTTTCTCATGGTCTTTCTTTTTGTCGTCTTCTTCTGGGACCCCTATGATTCTAATGTTGTAGCATTTAATATTGTCCTGGAGGTCTCTGAGATTGTCCTCATTTCTTTTAATTTGTTTTTCTTTTATCCTCTCTGATTCATTTATTTCTACCATTCTATCTTCTAATTCACTAATCCTATCTTCTGACTCTGTTATTCTACTATTTGTTGCCTCCAGAGTGTTTTTAATTTCATTTATTGCATTATTCATTTTATATTGACTCTCTTTTATTTATTCTAGGTCCTTGTTAAACCGTTCTTGCATCTTCTCAATCCTTGTCTCCAGGCTATTTATCTGTGATTCCATTTTAATTTCAAGATTTTGGATCAATTTCACTATCACTATTTGGAATTCTTTATCAGGTAGATCCCTATCTCTTCCTCTTTGGTTTGGTTTGGTGGGCATTTTTCCTGCTCCTTTATCTGCTGGGTATTCCTCTGTCTCTTCATCTTGTTTAAATTGCTGAGTTTGGGGTGTCCTTTCTGTATTCTGGCAGTTTGTGGAGTTCTCTTTATTGTGGCATTTCCTCGCTGTGTGTGGGTTTGTACAGGCGGCTTGTCAAGGTTTCCTGGTTAGGGAAGCTTGTGTCGGTGTTCTGGTGGGTGGAGCTGTATTTCTTCTCTCTGGTGTCCAATGAAGTGTCCACTAATTAGTTATGAGATGTCTATGGTTTTGGGGTGACTTTGGGCAGCCTGTATCTTGAAGCTCAGGGCTGTGTTCCTTTGTTGCTGGAGAATTTGCTTGGTATGTCTTACCCTGGAACTTGTTGGCCCTTGTGTGGTGCTTGGTGTCAGTGTAGGTATGGAGGCGTTTGATGAGCTCCTGTCAATTAATGTTCCTTGGAGTCAGGAGTTCCCTGGAGTTGGGGTTTGGACTTAGGCCTCCTGCTTCCAGTTATTGGTCTTATTTTTACAGTAGTTTCAAAACTTCTCCTTCTATACTGCACCATTGATAAAACATCTACGTTAAAGATGAAAAGTTTCTCTACCATGAGGGTCACTCAGAGAGGTTCACAGCGTTACATGGAGAAGAGAAAAGGGAGGAGGGAGTTAGAGGTGATCCGAATGAGATGAGGTGGAATCAATAGTGGAAAGAGTGGGCTAGCCAGTAATCACTTCCTTATGTGCACTCCACAACTGGACTGCTCAGAGATGTTCACAGAGTTATACAGAGAAGAGAAGATGGAGGAAGGAGACAGAGGTGGCCAGAAGGATAAAAGGGGGGAATGAAAAGGAGGGAGACAGATCCAGCCAGTAATCAGTTCCCTAAGTGTTCTCCACCGTCTGGACCACACAGAAATTCACAGAGTTGGGTAGAGTAGAGAGGGGTTAGGGAGGAGACACAGGCGACCTGGTGGAGAAAAAGGAGAGTCCAAAGGGAGAGAGAGCAGTCAAGCCAGTAATCTCGCTCCCTAATGAAAAATGGGTACTGAAGATTGGTTTCTTAAAGGTACAAAATTGGTAACAAATACATAAAAGCAAAAATTAAAAATCTAGAGTAGAGTTTGGAATTTCGAAAATACGATGTTAAGGAAAAGAAAGAGAGAAAAAATGAACAAACAAAAACAAACAAGGTCGCGAAAATTATACAGAAAATATAGGTACAAAATTGATAACTAATACCAAAAAGCAAAAGTTAAAAATCTACAGTAGAGTTTGGAATTTCAAAAATACAATGTTAAAAAAAAAGAAGAAGAAAAATAGAGAGAGAAAACAAACAAACAAACAAACAAAAACAAACAAAGTTGCAAGAATTATAAAGAAAATACAGGTACAAAATTGATATCAAATACCAAAAAGCATAAATTAAAAATCTAGAGTGGAGTCAGGAATTTCAGATATACAATGTTATATAAAAGAAGAGAAAAAAACAGAGGAAAAAAAAAAGTCACAGAAATTATACAAAAAACTATAGGTACAAAATTGATAACATATACCAAAAAGCTAAAATTAAAAATCTAGAGTAGAGTTTGGAATTTCAAAAATACAATGTTAAAGAAAAGAAGAAAAAAAAAAATAAAAACAAGGTCAAAAAATTATAAAATATATATATATATGAAGTTTGCTGAAGAAGAAAAAAATAGGGTCTTTTTTTTTTTTTTGCAAAGTAATAGGTTATAAAAGTGAAAATTAGAGGAACAATAGAGGACTTAAACATTTTTTTAAAAATTAAAAAAAAAAGAAAGAATGATCATAAAAATAGTAAAAATATATCTAGGACTTTCTCTGGTTTTGTTGTGAGTATTGTGGGTTCAGTTCATTTTTGGCTAGTTCCTTGGTCCGACTTACATTTCTCAAGATCTATAGGCCCCTTCCTATGTATTCGGTAGTAACCACAGGGTTTTAATCTATTGCCTGTAGCTTCCAAGGCGTTTCCCTCTGTTATAGCTCTTCTGTTTGCTGGTCTCTTCAGTGTCTGGTTTCCGCCCTGACACAAAGTGGACGGTGGAGGACACTTTTTTTTTTTTTTTTTTTTTAGGCTCACTCGTTCAGTCGCGCTGTGGGGAGGGAGGGAGGGATGCTGCAAACAAATAACACTGGCATGTGCTCGCAATGCCTCAGCCACACGGGTCTGCTCCCGCTCACGGTGCGTGTAGCCTCCCTGCCCACACTGCTCGGACTCTAGGTTGTTCCACCGGGAACCATCCGAGGCCGGCTCTGGGCTGCATGCACATCCCAGGTCCAAGCCGCTCAGGTTCAGGCACTCGGGTAGTCCTCAGAGGCACAGACTCGGTTGGGCCTGCGTTTTGTGCTCTTCCCAGGTCTGAGCAGCTCAGGTGATGAGGTGTTTGGCGAGCGCCATTGCTGCGACTTATCGCCTCCCAGCCACTCGGTTATCTGGGTGTACAACCGGCGCACCTTCTCAGGCAGATGTTGACTGTCCAGACCCCCAAGAAGTTTTAGTTAGCAAAGAAGCCTGCGTATATAATGTCTCTCTAGGGCTGCGATTGCCCCCTTCTGGCTCTGGCTGCCTGTCACCGGAGTGGGAAGGTCTGCAGCCGGCTATCTCTGTTTAGTCCTTTGTTCCGTGCGCGGGTCTGGCGGTGTCTTAGGTTAGGGCTGGCTTTTCGCGTGATAGATATCCCACAGTCTGGTTTGCTGGCCCAAATTATTTCTCTCAGATAGCACTCAGGGTATTCAGGCCAGGTTCTTACTCTAAGCGATGCAGCCCGCGCCACGCCTCCCTGCCCAGCCCCCGCTTGCTAATGGCGTGTGCAGGCGTCTGCGCTGCTTCTCTGCTGGGGGAGTTACCCTAGGGCTCGCAATCTGCGAGTTTTAATTGTTTATTTATTTTTTCTCCCTGTTATGTTGCCCCCTGTGCTTCCAAAGCTCGGCACAGATTCGGCAGTGAGAAGGTTTCCTGGTGTTTGGAAACTTCTCTCTTTTTAAGACTCCCTTCCTGGGACAGAACTTCATCCCTCCTTCTTTTGTCTCTTTTTTTGTCTTTTATATTTTTTCCTATCTCCTTTCGAAGACTTGGGTTGCTTTTCTGGGTGCCTGATGTCCTCTGCCGGCATTCAGAAGTTGTTTTGTGGAATTTACTCGACGTTTAAATGCTCTTTTGATGAATTTGTGGGGGAGAAAGTGTTCTCCCCGTCCTACTCCTCCGCCATCTTGGCTCCTCCTCCTGGTCACATCTTATTAAACAGGGTTCCAAATGGGGATGGATCCCGTTTGTTTTTTAACCAGTCCTTTATTGAATCCAATAAAATGCTGATTACGTTAATAGATTAAATATAAACCTAGATTAATGAAAAGAACAGGAACAGGGCTACTAACATTAAGTGCAACAAGTGTGTGGCGGAAGAAAATGAAAACAACAGTGACAAACAATAAAGATTCATAAAGGAAACCAAATTCTAAAATGAGAATGAAAATATCAGTAATAGCACATTGTGTGCGTACATGCGTGCTAAGTCGCTTCAGTTGTGTCTGACTCTCTGCGACCCCATGAACTGTAGCCTGCCACGCTTCTCTGTCCTTGGGATTCTCCAGGCAAGAATACTGGAGTGGGTTGCCATGCCATCCTCCAGGGGATCTTCCCAGCCCAGGGATCAAACCCACATCTCTTGTATCTCCTGCACTGGCAGCCATGTACTTTACCACTAGCGCCACCTGGGGAGCCTGGTAGCTCACATACTTTGTGACAAGGACTGCTGCTTGCCGTCAATTAAATCAGTCATCGAAATCCCCATTCTGCTTGTGCCCTGGATTTTTCTCCTGTAGTTAATCCATCTCTCTTCTTTATTATGAATGGTCTCTTCACTGGTTCTTTCCTTCAGCATAAAATGTAGTGCCTCTCACCTTCAACTATCTCGAGTTGACATTTCAATCTGCCTTCCCTCATTAGTTAAAAATTCATTGGAAAAGTGGTCCAGTTCTTAACGTATAATTAATTCTCTGTCCTGATCTTTCTTGACAGTTTGACAGCATTTGACCCTTTTGGTTGCTATCTGTGTCTTTTTAACACTTTCTGCTCTTACCTTGTGCAATACCAATTCCTTCAGGCATTTATTTCACCTCTCTACTTATTCTTTCTCATAATCTTTTGTTAGCTTGTTTTCCATTTTCTAAATGCTATGGATATTAAATATTGGGATGCCTCAAACTCTGACCTTAAATCTCTTCTTTCCTGTATGTACACTCATATCCTACCTGATGTAATTGGGTTTCTTGGGCTTGAAAATGCTCACATGCAGAAGACACTTAATTACAGCATGTTGAAATGTGAACTCTTTATCTACCTAAAACCTGTGGCTGCTATGTCTCTCGTTTCACTGGGGGATATCCAGTCTGGGCTGCTGCCAAGATAATATTTGCTCACAGTCAGGCTCCTTCTCCAGGGATCAACCAGAGAGAAGCTAATGTAGAAAAAAAGGAATCGAAAATGCTAAGAGCCAAGGCTAAGGGACTGTTTCGTTTTTAGGTATGATCTAAATTTCTCTTGCTTTCTGCCTTCTTTGCATTGGGGAAAAAGCAATAGTTACTCCCTTATTGCAAATATTATGGTAAGGTTACAGTCACCTGGATGGATGTCCATCGTAGTGAGATCAAGGTAGGTCAAAACTCATGTTTGGGCACAAGGGCAGAGAAAACAAGTAAGACCTGATGAACTTTTAAATTTTCTTCCAACTCCTTTCTCCAGGCTTCTGTAGCTGGTGGAAGATAATCCACAATGCTCCCTGCCAAGGTGCTTTTTCCTGAGAATGTTGAAGCTGACATGCTGAACCTAATAGTGGTTTGATGAGTTGATACAAGATGGGAGCGATATACTGTGATGGGTGTAGCCTGTGGCTTTCCAGCTAATAACTCATTCAGATATCTTTCTTTGAACTATTCTTTATATCAGAAGTATTCCTCTTCTGTTCAGCCTCTAGCTTTTGGACTTTCCATGTACATTCAGCCAAAAAAGCCAGTAGTGTCTGGTTTGTCTAACCTGCCTGATTGATAATCCCCCCAACATTATTCAACATTATTGATCAATTGTGAGACTGCAGTCAATGGGAATTGGGTCACTGGCCCACAGATGCACCCTGGCCTATCATATCAGTCGTTCTGCCTGGAATGGCTCTCTTAATTTTATTTTAGCAAATCCTTTGTGTATGAAATTAAATAGCTTCTTTTGATGAATATTTTCTGATTTTTCCTAGCATAAAAACAATTGACCTTTTTAATGTCCATTCAATTAGGACTGATTTGCTGTTTGTAGTATAGTTATTTGTAATAGTTATTTTTAATTCCAGTATTAGAATAGGATGTTGTGACTTGTAGCTTCTCTCAGGACTTATAAAACAAACAAACAATAACAAAAACAGATTGTTAGGCTCCATTTCCCCAAAACATTCTGGCATAGGGAGATGATATGGAATTTTTACTTCTAGCAATCTCCTAGAGAATCTCCAATCTCTTGCAGACTGGGTGCCACACTTTGAGAATCACTGTATGAAAATCAGTCAGAAAAGCATAGGTCTTATTACTTATTACATCTTATTACTCAATAGTTTTTGGTTTCCCAAATTTACATGCTTCTGTCTAAACTTAAATTCCAGTTTTAGATAAGCATACATAAACACAGTACAAACATAAAAAACTGAAATTGTAAAATATTTGTCACTTATACAAAATAATATCTAAGTAAGATCTTAAAAGCTTTGATACTTGTGAAATATTAAATATTTTAATGTAAATAAAGTATTTTCCTTTAAATTTACATTTAATTCTATTTGCTTCATAAAGCTTTTCACAAAATAATACACCTTTCATAAGACTGTCTAATATGAAGTAGGGTTATGAGTAGTTAGATGAGAAAAAATTAACATTTTAATGGAAATGGGTGCATAAGCACAAAAGCAAGCTATCACTTCATTGATTTATTGATTAGATTCTAGGGAGAGTAAATTTGTAGATAACAAAAATTTCTTATACATGCTAAAATATTTTGTGTAAATCAAAATCAGATGAAATTGAATTGAGGATTCAAGATCAGGATTAATATTGTCCCTTACCATAAATGTGTCTCGTTAACATTTTATTTTAGTACCATATTAAACTATACCTTGTGGTCTACTTCTGCAGTAGACATTCATCTGTTTGCATCATCTGTTTTATAACAAAACAAATCATTTTAAAGGTTACATAAAATGGGTGGCAGTAACAGAAATAGAAGTGAAACAGCAATGAGACATAATAGAAGTGAAGATCATGATATGACCTTTCCAAGTATAAATATGAAGCACTTCAATATTCATTAGGAAATCTAAATTACCTTGTAGGGATTTTGGTGTACACTTATTTTTTTAAAGATCAGTACTAGTAGTCAAATAAGGACAGAAAACGCTTTTGGAATTGACTGAGGATTTTTGGAAGGAAAAGCAGAAAGGTGAATGTGAAGGACAGCGGTCCACACCAAATTTCAAAAGCAAACATAGTGGAAACTCAGAAACCATGCCCAGATTTACTTCTTACTTAAATCATGTATTTATTATTCACAAACTATTGAAGTTCCAACTGTGTCAAGTATTACACCAGACAAGGGAGAGGCTACACTGCATTAAAAAAATCTACTACCATAGTGGTACCTCCTAAAGCAACGTTATAATAGATGCAATAGTAAGTAGAGCCAGAGTTCAATTTCAGTAAGGGTACTTAGATGAATTTACATCTAGATCAAAAGAATGAGTTAGAATAAATGTGCTCATTTTCCAATGTTTCCTTTTTCAGTAAATGGCAATTTAATTACAGACTTGAATAAGCCAGAAACTTTGGGTTTCTCATTAACATCTCTTGTCCTCTATATCAATATGTGATATTTAACCCATCAACAAGTCCTCCTTATTTGACTTTGTATGTAATTCTGCAAGTGTTCCGTCTCTCCCCAGCTTTATTTTCACCACTCTGGAGCAATTTTCTGTCCTTTTGTGTAATGTGACAGCACTGATAAATCCCCATGTGTTCTGGATTCTATCCAATTCTCTCCACAATTGTGGACAGAGTATTATTTTCAGAACGAAAGTCCAACCCCATCAATGACTTCTGGTGACTATTTCAAAATGGGAGTCTGACCCTTTGAGTAACTTTCTGTCGCTTTTATAAAACACTCTTCAACCTAGAACCTACATTGGTGCTCCGCACACTCCCTGCCTTTTCCCCTCATTCTTTGGACAGCCAGCTTTCCTTCCAGTGCACAGCATTATACATTTGATTTCTGGTCATAATTTAAATTGATTAATTTTATATTGAAAAACTTTACTAAATTTTAATGTTTATGTTGATGAATGTCTGAAAGATGCTTTTCATGTGACTGGATTTTTAAAATTGTTTTAAGAGAGTCTGTCTTTAAAATGGGGCCATTCTATTTTGTTCACAGGTTTCCCTTCAGGCTATATTTTTTTAAATGGTTTTAAATTTATAGAAAAATTAAGAATGCCACAAAATTCCCACATGCCCCCCATTTTTCCCTATTAACATTTTATGTAAATATGGTACATTTTTATAATAATTAATCAAAATGTTTGCATTATTAACTGAAATCCATACTTCTCATTTCCTTAGTATTCACTTTTTTCTATTCCAGAATCTTATCCAGGTTGCCACATTACACGTAGTTATCATGTCTCCTCAGGCTCCTGTTGGTGTTGGCAGTTTCCCAGAGTTGGTTTTATCTTGATGTCCTTGAATATTTTGAAGAGTACTGGTCTGACCAGTATTTTGTAGGATGCACAAATTTGGCATTTATCTGATGTTTTCATCATAAGATTGAAAATATGAGATATTGAAAGGAGAAGCAAAACCAACGAGATAGAGTTCCATTTTCATCACATCATATCAAGGATACATACTACCTGTCTGATTTAGCACTGCTGACATTGATTTGATGACCTGGTTGAGATGGTATCTGTGAGGTTCTCTGTAAAGTTGTTACTCCCACACCCTTTCCAGACTGTACCCTTGGGAAGTCTCTATGCACAGCATACACTTGGAGAGTTAAAAGCAGAGTGTCTACATAAATTATCTGGAATTATTCTGCACAAGAGATTTTTTTTTCCCTATTAATGAATCCATTCAAACATTTATCAATTGGGATTCATGGATATTTTATACTGTGGGTTATAATTCAATAATATTTCACTTATTTTGCAGTTCAAGTTTTCCTGATTAGTGTTCTTTCAATTCTGCTGCTCCTTTGACATGAGTGTGTGTGTGTATGTGTGTGTGTGTGCTGTGTGTTGAGTATTTCCTTACTTCTGGCCCTCAAGAAGCTCCAAGTTCATTTTGTATATTTCCTGCCTCCATTCTAGGATCAGCCATTCCTCCAAGGAACTTTGATTCTTTTTAGTAGATGATGGTAATGGAAACCAAGATCTGGATTTTAGGTGTATTTGTTGCTACCAGGGAGACATTTCTTTTAAGCTTGTTCATCCAACAATAAAGAAATAGGTATCTGTGTACTGACTCACACACACACACACACATATATATATATATATATATACACACATACATATCTATCAATATTTCTATGCATAATACTTTAAATCTGAATTAAGCAATACATGAGTTTATACTGCTGTTTCCAGTTTTAATTCATTCTTGCATAGACCATTCTAGCCTTTTCTCTTTGTATGTCATTTCACACTCCAGATGTGTAAAACCTGTTTCTCACCATCCAGCATCCATTTGTTATTTAATTCCATTGTGCATTTGTAGTAGCTTTAAAGATTTTAAGCCACACTTTGTGGGAAATATCCTCATCATCTAGGGCATAGAGTTTATGAGCAGTTCCATTTACGTTCAGTCTTTCAGACTGACTCACTTCAAAATTTACTTAGGTCAATACCATTGTCCCTCACATCCCTCAGTAAGATTGGTTCATAAATTTGTAAAACAAGTAAGTTCTCTTGTCACAATCTGCATTTTTTTCCCCTGGGATTTCCTCATCTTCTGACTGATTTTTTGAAATGTGTATTTGCTATGGTTCAGTTTTTAATTGTAAGGTTCTATGTGTTTTCACAAATGCATACTGTCTTGTATAGATCGTTACAGTATCATACAGAATAGCATGACAACCAATAAAAACCATCTGCATTTCACCTATTCCTCTCTCTTCCTCCTTCCCCAAAGCCCCAATGCGCAACGATTATTGTATGGTTTCAGTTTTACGTTTTCCCAAATGTCATATGATTGAAATCATGAAATTTGTAGATTCATCAGACCAAGTTTTTCAACTTAAAAATATGCATTTAAGTTTCTTCCAGGTATATTTGTGGCTTGGTAGTTCATTTATTTTTATCATTGAACAAAATTCAAATATACATGTGTGTGTATGGGTGTGTAAGTATGTTTTAAGTTTTATTTTTCTATTCACCTAATGGAGGACATCTTGGTTGCCTCCCATTTTGGTGATTATAAATAAAACTACTGTAAACATTCATATGGAGGTTTTTCAGTGGACATAGTTTTCAGATCTGTTGGGAAAATACTTGTGAGAACAATTGGTAGATCTTTGTTAAAACTATATTTAACTTTATCTTCAAAAGAGGCTGTATCATTTTGCATTCCCACCAGCAATGAATGAGGGTTTTCTCTCACTTATTTCTGCATCCTTGTCAACACTAGAATTGATTTTTTTTTAGATTTTACCCATTTTAATAGATGTGTAATATCTGTCTTAATTTATAACCCTAATGACAAGTGATATCATGCTTCTTTTTATGTACTTGCTATGTGTGTTTTCTATAGGGAGGTATTTGCTTCTGTCTTTGACCCATCTACTTTTTATTAGAATGTTTTATTATAATTGAGTTTTAAGAATTCTTTTATATTTTGAACACAAATAATTTGTTACGTAAGTGCTTTGTAACCATTTCCTCCCAATGTGTGCTTTGTGTTCAATTTGCCTTTTTCAGAGCAGTTTTTAATTTTAATAAGTTTTAATTTATCAATTTTTTCTTTCATGGATTTTGCTTTTGGTGATGCATATAAAAACTCCTCACTAAAACCAGGTCACATAGATTTTTACCCTATATTTTATTCTAGAAACTTTGTACTTTACATTTTATATTTAGGTCTGTGATCCTGTTTGAATTAATTTTGGTGAAAAGTTTAAAGACTGTATCTGCAGTCATTTGTTTTTTTCTTATAGAAGTCTAGTTGTTGAAAAGACTGTTTCTCAACCTTGAACTGCCTCTGATTCTTAAAGATCAGTTGAGTATATTGTGTGGACCTATTTATGGACTACTATGTTACACTGACCTACTTGTCTATTATTTTGACAGTGTTCTGTCTCGACTGTATTAGCTCGGCAGTAATTCTTCAGGGTGGGTAGTGTCACCCTCCTTTATAAGTAACTTATTTTTGTTTCTCTTGGGGTTTGTTTTTGTGTGCTTTGTTTTGCTTCTTGGAGAATTTTCTCTGTTTTTGTTTCCCTGCAGTCAGAATATGATATGACTACGTATAGACTTCCTGATATTTGTCTAACTTGGAATTCCCTGCGCTTCCTGGATCTATGATTTGGTGTTTGTCATTAATTTTGGAAAATTCTCAGGCATTATGGCTTCAAATATTTCTTCTGTTCCATTGTTTCATTCTTCTTTTGATAGTCCAATCACATATATGCTATATTATTTTAAATTGTCATGACCTTTGAGACTCTTTTTTTTTTTTTTTTTTAAACATACCAGACTGGGAAGTTTTTACTGACGCACCTTCAAAGTCAATGATTCTTTCCTCAGTGGTGGGATCACAAGGAAATTAGAAAATATTTCCAAATAATGATAAAGAGAACATTTCAAAATTTGTAGTATAGAGCTAAAATGGTGTTTATAGGGAAACATTAAATTTTTGTTTGCTTTTTTTCTTTTGGATCAAGAGGTATTTATTGAGAATTATACCCCCCAGCTTTACTGAGGCACAGTTGGCAAATAAAAATCATATACATTTAAGGCATACAATATGATGATTTAATATATATATACACATTGTAAAATGATTATCATGAGCAAGTTAATTAGAAAACCTATTATTTGAAACAGTTACTAATTTTCTTTTTGTGGAGAAAGCACTCAAGATCTCTTCTCATAATAAATTCCCAGTATACAGTCAGTTTTATTAATTATAGTTACCATGCCATTTAATTTTGAATAATTAATTAAATGAAACATCTAAGGGAGTAGAACAGTGTCACCAAGGGCAGAGGTCACCAAAGTAGAAAACAAAGTAAAAAATATACAGTAGAGAGTTAACTAAGCCAAAAATTCATCCTTCTAAAAGATAAATTTGATCAAAGACTAGCAAAAGAAGGACAAAGAACACAATTGCCTCTATATAATATGAAAGTAAGGATATTAGCATACATCCAATAGACATTACAAATAATAGGAAAGCATTATGATCACCTATGTGGCAAAACATGTAATGGCTTAAAAATTGAGAAATTGAAAAGCATCTCACAATACAAATTCAATAAGAAATACAAAATCTGACAGCTCTGTCTTTAAAGATACTTAATTTGTAATAAATATCATTCATCCAAAGAAATCTACAAGGCCTTATGACTTCACTGGTAAATTCTACCAAATTTTAAAGAATTAAAACACTATCAATCTTGTACAACTTCAAAAATGTAAGAAGATCATATAGCTCTGGTAGGAGCTTATTTTTTTTGAATAAGTATTTTTTAGTGGCATGTCGAATTAGGTACTTATACTTAATTTATTTCACAAAATTGAGCAACGTTTATTTCTTCTGCAGACTATCCTTAAGTGCAAAGGATAAACAATGAAAATTTGTTTCCTAACTGCACCCTTGCAGTTTGCTTTCCAAAATGAGATACATATATACACACATACAATCACATATGTTCCTTTTCTCTCCTACACACAAACACAAAACTGAATACTGACTTCAATCTATCAGTCACTGGTTCTATATGGTTCTTTCTATAGCTTTGAGTTTGTAGACTTAGCAAAGAGGCCATCTTGTGATTAAATATGATCTGTACTTCATATTTTGCGATAATTATTTTGAATGCCTGCAGAGTTTCATTTTGACTCAAGAACACTGAATTCCCACACAGAAAAGAAGAATCCATTAGACTGCAAACACACTGGGATAAAAGTTATATTCTCTATTCACTGTGGATTTGAAATTACAATTAAGTCTCAATAGACATTAAATAATAATGTGATGCATTACCAACTCAATTATATAAACAATAGGATAATGAAGACTGCTACCTGGGGAGAAGAATCCATTCATTGATATTATGCATTATTTGTGGATTCAGGGAGAAAAAAATCCTTATACAAATACCACCTGCAGTTATTTGCCTGTTCTTTCATTGTTAAATGTAAACATATTTCACAAACTATAGAATTATTGGATAAAATAAAACATAATTAAACTAATTGGTACCTCAGTATCACATTGAATAATGTAGATTCAGTTTGAAATTGAAATACATTTATTCATGCACATGCATTTATTCATTATTAGTATTTTATGAGCAAAGATTTTATACCTATTAAATTCTTAGCACTGTGGTAGGATGAAATAATAAGGCAACCTCAGGTATGACTTATGCTCTATTGAGTATCAAATATAAAATATGACCTGTTTCACTAAGAAGACATTTACATTTAAACTTCTATGTGCATTTACAAAATTCATTTGTGTAACAATTTACCCAAGAAAACCCAGAAGATGTAGGTTCTTATTTGGTTTCTTCAGTTATTTTGTGTTTTCCTAATCAAAGAATCAGTTATCAATAAATTGTTTCCAAAATCTACCTTTGTGACCAAGGTAATCTTCTTCCTATTCTAAATTGATACCTTTCTTCTTCAACATTTTATATACCAGCACAAGAGTCTAAGCACATGTATTATCTTAACTCTAAAGATAGACCCCTCGTGAACCTCACCTCCTGGTATCCACATTCATGTATAGCCCCTCTCCATTTGGGTTTTGACCAATATAATACAGTAAAAGTTGTACTAAATTTCTTCCAAGGCTAAATCATAAGATGATTTATAGCTTCCATCTGGATCTTTGGAAACATGCCCTGGAGAAAGCCAACCACCATGTAAGGAAGTATGATAATCCTAGGCAAAAATAGAGGCCATGTAAAGAGAATGAACTTAACCACAGTTACAAGGCATATGAGGGGAAAAGCCACCTTGAACTTCTAGCCCAACCCAGCCTACAGATGACTCCAGCTGCCATCTGATAGCAACAATATGACACATACCAGGCAATGACTGCCTAACCCAACCTAATAAACCTTCATAAACTTAACAATGTGTTATTGTTTAAGTCAAACTTTTTGGATCCATTTTATGCAGAAATATATACCCAACATATTAGACAGCAATGATGAAAACAGGATCTATTTTTAAATCATAAGGCATCATAAAACCATGCAAATTATGAAATTAATGGGGACATAAACACCTTGGTTTTTATAATAATGTTCAGTTCCTTTTTGTACTTTAAATATAAAGCCAATTCTTAATACAATTTTAATTTCTGGAATATAGAATGGGATAGTATGTAATCAAAATATTTACTTTTATTTTCTTCTCATACTTCATTAATAAAGGCAAAAAATAATATATCCCATACTCTATTTAGAAGAAGAGGCATGAAGTTTCCTTGATAAGTATGTGGTTTCATGTCAACCCTGAGCAACTAGAATCCTAGACTGCTCTTCTGTGATAGGTTCACAGACTGCCCTGGAGTCAGAATGGAGAAAGACCATGACAGACGATGAAGTTTGCCATCATGGGGGGAGAAGCTATCATTTCATATGCATAATGTGTTTATTATCCATTAACTCTGAAATAGCTTTTTCATCTTTATTTTTCTGAGTATGGAAGCAAATGTTACCATCGTAGAAATAAGTGATAGTCATCTCTGGTCTTTCTGCACCCAAAATAATGTTAATAAGAATAGCTGGACCCCAACTAATAGGATGCCTTCTCCTAGAGGCAGTCAAAAATATGTAGTTGGGAAAAGATGCACTGTCCTTCTATCTAAGGTATTTCAAGAAAAAAAGATAATAAGATGAGAGACAAGTGACCTTTGGGAAGGATTTCTGGGGTAAAGTTCGAATATTTAATATATAATACAGCAGAAGGGTATGACCCAAGTTAGATCATTAGTCCAACTTTCTTTCCCTCTTTTCTGCTCTCTAGGTGACGGTCTTGCCATATGCTTTCATTTCCTTACTTTTTTTTAAACTTTACTTTTAGAGCAGTTTAAGGTTCACAGTAAACTCTGAAGGCATAAAGATCTCTCCTGTAACTGCTGTCTCATACACGCGTGGTCTGCCTGTTATCAATATTCCCCACCAGAGAGGTGTTAGTACATTTGTCACAATTGACGAACCTGCTTTGACACTAGATAATCACCAAAAGTTCTTAGTTTACATATGGTTTGATTTTGGCTTTACATATACTACGGATTTAGACAAATATATGGTATCACACAGAGTTTTTTCACTGTCCTAAAAATCCTCTGTGCTTCATCTGCTCATCCCCCAAACTCTGTCAATGATTAACCTTTTACTATCTTGGTAGTTGCACCATTTCCAAAATGTCATAGTTGGAATACTATATTTTATTTATCTTTTACTTTTTAAGTAAAAGATATTAATCATCATTAGATAGCTTAAAGAAGGCTTTCGAGTGATATTCACATAGGAACCAATCATGTAGTGTGCATGAGGTCAGGAATGAAATAAGCAGAAAAATTAGTTACTTCACAGACATCATGTGAAGGTGTAGGAGACTGGGTGTGTAACAGATCTGAAATGTATGAGAAAGTGATAAGAGACTGGCTACGAATCATACTGTTGCCACCGTGGATATGACAAGGAGGGAAAATTATGTCTTGTCATTTCTGTTATGAGAGAAATAGCATTCAGCAAGAATAGTAGCTGTATTAGCTCACACTCAGTGAGTGATGGGCAACATATTTTGTGAGCCTCTCTTCTTTTGAATAATGATACCATAATAAGCTATAATTCTATTTGAACTGATTTTGAATATAGCAAAGCAATGACTATTATTTACTATAAGTGGACAAAGGATAAAGTAATTAACAAGTCAAATCCAAACGTAGCAATGATTCAACATAATCCTTATAGTATTCTGCTCTCATAATTTCACAATTATAATAGACTGAATTATTCACCATTAAACAGGCAATCTTTCATTAGATTATTTAAACTAACCCTCATCTAAATAATTTAATAACTTTAGCATTTTGTCAATTTACTCATTTTAGAAGGTAGCACTCAGCCAGAATCATGAGTCTTTACCTTAACTCAGTAGGGTCAGAATTATAATTTCAATCTTCCAATTTTAAAATGAGAGGTTAAAATATTACACTGAACAGTATGTTAAAAAGGTCTAAATGCAAAAATTGAGGTCTCCGACCTCAATTTTTTTTACTCAAGAGGTTTCTCTATCTTGTCTGGTTGAACCACAATGACCCTTCATTTTAGGGATTAACCTATAGGCTACAGACACTAAATTCAGCTGATTAAATTCTTCCCAGATTAAACCTGAAAAGGGGAAAGAGAGGGACATAATAAATGCATTTTAAGCTCCAAGCTTATATCATGCTAAGAGAGAGAAAACATATGTATTCCACTAAAAATGATCCATCATCCAATCTGTTGTAAATATTATGTGTGTGTATGTACATACCTTATACACTGATTAGAGAGCCTCATGGGCAAGCAGTGCACACTTCCATTTTGGGAGTGGCTACTGCTTCACTCATTGTTTCATCAACGCCTACAGTAACCTTCTCATTTCACTTCTACCCAACTCTTGGTCTTGGGAGCTTTCATAGATTTCAGCCGCTCTGTTGTCAATCATGCTTTAAAGCTCTTTTCTTTTTGAAGTGAGCCAGTTACTGAGGACCCAGAGAGGGATAGCTCAAGTATGATGAGGTATGGTTGTGGTTTTAATATTTATCTTTAGTGATTTTATTATGAATGAAAACACAGGTGCTCTGGATCAGACAGGTTATTATTATTCACTTAGAAAGCAGGTAACAGCTGTATGGTTCCTCGCACTCTCTTACTGCTGCCCTTGGGATGACGGGAGGAAAGGGAGTGTGAATCTCTCATGCATTCAGTCAGGAGATAAATAAGTCCTAGAGATTCAATGCACAGCATAATGATTATGGACATAGTATTGTGTTATAAACATCAGAGCTAAGAAACTAGAATTTAATTGTTCCCACCACAAAAATGAAAAGATTATGTGATGTGAGAGAGGAGGTAGCCTGCACTCCAGTGCTAATTATATTGTAACATATAAGTGTCAAGCCAATACAATCTATACCTAAAACATTCACAATGTAATATGTAAATTGTGTCTCAATTTTTTAAATCTAAGAGATACAAGAGAGTTGCTCCCTTTCCTTCCTAAAACGGGTCATAGAAACCTTTGTTTCTTGGACAGGGGGATGGAAGAGATCTTGAATTCTTACTCATACCTTTTGGTATTTATTTCTTTACACTTTGTGAGCTATACTTATGCTTTGAATAAAACTCAGTGTTAACATTTTTTTCACTTTAAAGAGGATCTAGCTTCTATTTGTTGGCATAGTTTGTGGTGGATATCAATTAAAATTCTTATATTTCTTCCTCTGTGTGTCTTTTCTCTGTGCCTTCTAGTTTTTCTCTTTGTCTTTGATTTTCTTTGCAGTTTGAATATATTCTGCTTAAGTATGCAGAGAGTAGGAGCAGGGAAATGTTTTATTTAATTATTTTTCTCATCCTCTTTCTTTTCTGTGAGTTTAGGAGATGTGTGATTTGGTATCTGTTAATTTGGAATAGTCTTAATAGTTTTTTATATGTGTGTGTCAATTTATAGCTGGCACACCACACATCTAAAGATGTCCAGGGAAATGTAAACAAGGGGAACTACCCCAGTATTAGAGATTTAATTTCATTGCCTGTTGGAACCTTGTCTAATATTAGAGTCTAGTCTAATGTTAGTTGTACAGTTTAAACTATGATAAGTTTAAACTTATCATAACTTAGCCTAGAAAAGATTAGAGAAAAAAGAATTTCATTTTATCCTCACATAGCCAGGGATAGTTCCAGTGCTACCTTCTAAAATGAGTAAAGTGACAAAATGCTAAAGTTATTAAATTATTTAGATGAGGGTTAGTTTAAATAATCTAATGAATGTTTGCCTGGCGAATAATTCAGTATTCGATAGTTCCACCCTTCTTTGTGCTGTGGTGGTGATTTAGTCAATAAGTCATGTCCTGCTCTTGTAACCCCATGGACTGTAGCCTGCCAGGCTCCTCTACCCATGGGATTCTCCGGGCAAGAATACTGGAATGGGTTGCCATTTCCTTCTCCAGGGGAACGTTCTGACCCAGGGATCGAACCCAGGTCTCCTGCATTACAGGCAGCTTCTTTACTGACTGAGCTACCAAGGAAGCTCAAGATGGCATGTGGGATATAGTTCCCTGACCATGGATTGAACCCAGGCCCCTTGCATTGGGATTGTGAGGCGTCCTCAGCCACTTGACCACTAGGGAAGCCCCTCTTTGTACTACTTCATCATAATTCCCCTGCCTAACAGGAGTTCACAAAGGAACTGTCAGAGAGACAGAGGAAAAACAGAGAGAAAATGGTACCGTAGAAACAAAGGAGAGTGTATCGAGAAAAAGTGAGTCTGGTGTTACAGCTATTTGGTTCTAGAACACATTTCTCACTGTCACCATATTCTGATGACTTACAGTTGAAAAGTACAAAGCTTACCCTGCTTTCCACACTTCTGTGAAGTCAGAATCTGTATGGATCATTCTGTAGTTTTCCAGAGCAAGCTGTTTTCTGAAGTGAAATGCAGAATATTGACAATAGATGATTATTTTAATAGCCAGATAAAATGACACTCAGTGATTTCTATGTGCTGATTATCTTTATTTGCTAATCAACATATTTCTTTTTATTCACAAAGTTTTGTAACTAAAGGAGATTTTTAAAAAATGATATTTGAGCCTATAAAATCTCTGCAGATCAAGATATTTACATTTCAGAAATGCAACATTAACATAAAAATTCCATCTTCATGTATCTTTCAGTCAGGATAAAAACTCAAAGGAAAACGGTAACTCACAGGAGAGTCAGGCACAGCAGTCTTTGAAGATCTCACATATAAAAATCAATGTATAGATTGCACATTATTTCCTCCTACATGAGAAATACAATATGGATAGTGTTAGTCTTTCAAAAATCTATTTATTCCTGAATACTTTGTAAAAGAAAGAAAAATAAGATGGAAATCTCAAAAAAGGAAGTTATTTCAAACTTATGCTCTGCCATGTATTTGTACAGTAAAAAGTACTGAGTGCTATGCCTCACAAGTGCTAAGCAAGGAATAGATAAAAATGATTTTAAGTAATAATCACACTGCCATTGCTGAATTTATAATATAGAAGTAAGATAAATTTTAAAATAATATGCCATCATATTATGTTAGCAAAAAACATATACAGTCTTCAATTCATTGAGTTATTTTTAGAAAATACAGAACAAAGAAGTGGAGGTAAGAAAAATTATACATAATTCCTATGCAGAGGAAAACATAATTAATATTTGATATATTTCTTTTTGAAATAGTGTCTTCTTTTCAAGTGTGAGTGTATGTAGGTATAGAGTACATACCATGCAGAGCATACTTTCAGCAACTGTACCTTCACATGTACTATTTTAAATCATTTTTCATTTAGCATTGTTTTATATAGGTGTATAAAATAAGCATTCATATTTAAGTGACATTTTATTGCATCTGTTATTTGCATCAGCTTTTGCTTACCCTTACATCATCATTTACCAAATTATCATAGGATCAAAAATGTAATTTTTGAATGTATGCTTATCTTTACATTGTATTACACTGTGTGGATATACTAATTTTATATAATCATTTTCATACTGATGAACATTGACTTTTTTCTAAGCTGTTGTAACACATTAAATATTATACAAAATATATATATATATATATTTATTTCTCTGTGGATTTATCTACTTTTGTAGGATGAATTATTAGAAATTGAGTTACCATATAATGAATATGTGCAAGCCTCTTTATCCATATTACAAACATCCTTTACAGAATCATAATAGTGAAATATTCTCACTTAAAGCATATGAAAGTGACAATATGTACTTCAATTTAGTGAAGATTTATCAGTTTACTTGAAAAATCAGATAAACTCCGGAAAGAATAATGGTATACATATGTATTTTAATGACCTCATCCAAGTTATCGATCTCCAACTCTTACTGATAACAAAGATCATGCAGATAAGTGGCAAAAAGATAATTTTAAATGATACACAGACATTAATGCAATCAGACTAAGCAGTACAACCTAAGTACTACATTGATGATGTAGATTCACATTGTTAATGCACTTATTTTTCGTGCCATTTACTTTATATGTGTTAATTATAGAAAAATAAAAATATGACAAGAGACTCTAATGGACATATGTAGTGAATCCTTGGTGATATGTTGATATTCTCTATTTTGAATTGGTTAAAAACAGTAATTCATAATCTATTGAAATATAATACTTGCAGCCAAAGGAAAAGTAGAAATTGAAAATCTATAACGATATCCCTAGATAATTTTAACTGCTCAAATGCAAGACAAAAATGAGTTTGCATTCACTCGTAAGTCCCAATTTGCTTAGCACATCCTGGCAAAGACATCACTTTGCCAATAAAGGTCCATACAGGCAAAGCTATGGCATTTCCAGTAGTCACGTACTTATGTGAGACTTGGACCATAAAGAAGATTGAGCACCAAAGAATTGATGCTTTTGAATTGTGGTTCTGGAGAGGACTATTGAGAGTCCCTCAAACAGCAAGGAGATCAAACCAGTCAATCCTAAAGGACATCAACCCTGCATATTCATTGGAAGAACCAATGCTGAAGCCGAAGCTCCAATACTTTGACCACCAGATGAGAGGAACCAACTAACTGGAAAAGACCCTGAGGATGGGAAAGACTAAAGGCAAAGGAGAAGAGGGCAACAGAGGGTGAGATGGTTAGATAGCATCACCAACTCAATGGACATGAGTTTGAGCAAACTCCAGGAGATAATAAAGGACAGTGAAGCCTGACCTGCTGCTGTCCATGGGGTCACAAAGAGTCGAATATGACTTAGCAACTTAACAACAACAAATATATTTTCAAGAACTAGTCAAACCAGTACAATGTGTTATATGAATATGAAATAGAAAATTCTGATCTTGACATGTTAGGAAAGTAAAATTTGCCTTGAGTACTACAAGATACATAAGAGTAGGCGTAGAGGAAGACAAGAACTTGTCAAACTAAGAAGAACCTGTGTGAGGATTTGAGGCAGAAAGGAGCTCCATGTATTTAGAAAGCTCAAATAACATCATTGTAAACAGTAAGTTGAGAGAGTATAGGAGTTAAGATTGAGTTCAAAAGTTAGTTGTCCAATAAACGACGATCATAAAGACCATGCTGAGGAAGTCTATATGCAGAGTGTATCATGTGAAAAGGCGGGCTGGATGAAGCACAATCTGGAATCAAGATTGCTGGGAGAAATATCAATAACCTCATATACACAGATGACACCACTTTTATGGCAGAAAGTGAAGAACTAAAGAGCCTCTTGATGAAAGTGAAAGAGGAGAGTGAAAAAGTTGGCTTAAAACTCAACATTCAGAAAACAAAGATCATGGCATCTGGTCCCATCACTTCATGGCAAATAGATGGGGAAACAATGTAAACAGTGACAGACTTTATTTGGGGGGCTCCAAAATCACTGCAGATGGTGACTACAGCCATAAAATTAAAAGACGCTTGATCCTTAGAAGGAATGCTATGACCAACCTAGACAGTATATTAAAAAGCAGAGACATTACTTTGCCAGCAAAGGTCTGTCTAGTCAAAACTATGCTTTTTCCAGTAGTCATGTATGGATGGTGAAAGTTGGACTATAAAGAAAGCTGAGGGCTGAAGAATCGATGCTTTTGAACTGTGGTGTTGGAAAAGATTTTTGAGAATCCTTTGGACTGCAAGGAAATCCAACCAGTAAATCCTAAGGAAATCAGTCCCAGATTCATTGGAAGGACTGTCGCTCAAGTTGAAACCCCAACACCTTGGCCACCTGATGCGAAGGGTTGACTCAGTTGAAAAGATCCTGATGCTGGGAAAGATTGAGGGCAGGAGGAGCAGGGAATGACAGAGGATGAGATGGTTGGAAGGCATCACTGACTCAATGGACATGGGTCTGGGTGGACTCCAGGAGTTGGTGATGGATAGGGAGGCCTGGTGTGCTACAGTCCATGAGGTCACAAAAAGTCAGACACAACTGAGTGACGGAACTGAACTGAGGAAGTCTATCTTAAAAAAAAGAAAGGAAAGTCCATTCACAAAAATTCTAAGAAAAAATTTAAAAAACATTAAAAACCTGATTTAAATTCTACAGAAAGACTGCAGACTATAAAGAATATCTCTTCAAAGTCTGCTGCTGCTGCTGCTGCTGCTGCTAAGTCACTTCAGTCATGTCCAACTCTGTGCGACCCCATAGACGGCAGCCCACTAGGCTCCTCTGTCCCTGGGATTCTCCAGGCAAGAACACTGGAGTGGGCTGCCATTTCCTTCTCCAATGCATGAAAGTGAAAAGTGAAAGTGAAGTCGCTCAGCCGTGTCTGACTTTTAGCAACCCCATGGACTGCAGCCTACCAGGCTCCTGCGTCCATGGGATTTTCCAGGCAAGAGTACTGGAGTGGGTTGCTATTGCCTTCTCCAAATATATACATTTATATATATATATATAAAATAGAACTTTGATCAATAAAAAGACTTTGATTTGAAAAACTTAGTCTCCATATTGCAGGGAACATAATAACAATTTTCTCCATGAAATTTAGAAGGATGTGAATAAACAGGTTTATCCATTTAACAGGTTGATCTAAGCTGCTGTGAGAGTTGATATTGTATTTCCCACGTATAAACAATTCTGATTACTCAATATCAATTTCTAAAATATCTTAGGCTTTACTTCAGTAACTATGGTATATCAATTCCTCCAAATAATCTTTGTATCATCTTAATAGAAATACTGTGTGTGTATAAGAAGATGGATAGGAGAAGGCAAATAATCCTGGAGATGTAGACACTAATAATCAATATCTGGTCACAATTTTTTGTAATTAAGTTTTGTCTCAGTGAAATTGCTCATCTCTCTTTTTTTTTTTTTTTTTTTTTTTTTGCTGTTTCTGGGCTTTATTTTGAAGTGTTATTTTTTTCAATTTATTTATTTTAATTGGAGGCTAATTACTTCATGCATTTGAATCAGTTCTAATGAGGTGGATGAAACTGAAGCCTATTATACAGAGTGAAGTAACTCAGAAAGAAAAGAACCAATACATTATGTTAATGCATATATATGGAATTTAGAAAGATGGTAATGATGACCCTATATGAGAGGCAGCAAAAGAGATGCAGATACTCATTTCTTATGTTATTATGAAAACCCTAATTATTAACTGAAATTATAAATACTAAATACTAACCACCAGATATTAAATCTTAAAATAGGTAGTAACATCTTCATTCTATTTAAAATTTAATTTATTGTGATGTATCATGTGTAAAAAAAACATAACAAATAGGATTTCTGTCTCCAGTTGCAGAAGTTGGTGACAAAACACTGTAATTAACATAATCAGATACTTTTAAAACTTATTTTCTTAGAGGATGTCAGCGAGCTGTGGTTGCAAAGGATCTTACAGAACAGAAGTCTAAAAAGGCACAGGCCTCTAGATGGGTGGAGCTGGGAGGCTGCTTTCCTGCCTGGAAAAACGTGAACCTGAGCAGGGCTAGCACTGGGAAACCCGTCATAGAGGGACTCTAAACGGAAAAGAGAACCCGAGAACACAGAAAACATGCAGAAGTTATGTCATTTTTCCTCCTGTTTACTCTGTTCCCAAAATCTGAGACTTTTGGCCTTTTTTTTTTTTTAACTCTGTTCTCAGGGACTTGTGCTTAGGATCTGAGACAGTTGACACAGAAGAGACCTGCAGGCTCATAACCTAACCCTCCATTTATAGGAGAGAAGCAGAGAAGCACAGAGCTTGAATAACATGGGTCTTTCTTTGTTGTTTTGTTGTTGTTCAGTCGCTCAGTCATGTCCAACTCTTCGCTACCCCCATGGACTGCAGCACGCCAGGCTTCCCTGTCCTTCTTATTCGGGTGGAAATCTCAACTCTTCAGTTCAGTTCAGTCTCTCAGTCATGTCCGACTCTTTGCGACCCCATGAATTGCAGCACGCCAGGCCTCCCTGTCCATCACTAACTCCCGGAGTTCACTGAGACTCACAGCCATCGAGTCAGTGATGCCATCCAGCCATCTCATCCTCTGTTGTCCCCTTCTCCTCCTGCCCTCAATCCCTCCCAGCATCAGAGTCTTTTCCAATGAGTCAACTCTTCACGTGAGGTGGCCAAAGTACTGGAGTTTCAGCTTCAGCATCATTCCCTCCAAAGAAATCCCAGGGCTGATCTCCTTCAGAATGGACTAGTTGGAAAAACTCTTAGCTGTTCCCATATTGACTTTTCCTAATTTCTGTTTTCTCTTTTAATGCCCAGTTGATGGGTTAGATAATTCTCCCATTATCCCATCTTTCACTAAAACTCATTTGTATTTTTTCTCACTTTCTGCCGTACATTAATCACTCATTGAAGGGCAGGGACCAAAGAGTGAGGACCGGTTTTTATTCTAGAGGATAGTTTTCTTGAGCAAACTCAGCCTACAAGCTGTCCCCCTGGTGATGTGAACAGCTGTTCTCTCTTCTTGGCTTTAAAGCTTAGAGCTGCTGCTTTATTAGTGTGGCCCCTTGTGGTCTCCCCTGGCCTGCACAGTTGAATGCTGAAGGGTTTGGCATCTTTTATGCTCAGAATTGTGCACTCACAGCAGCTCCTCTGGGATTCTTCCAGCCAAGTTTCTAGCCATTTTGCCAGCCTCAGTGTTTGTATTCTGATATTTCAAGCCGCGAAGTCTTCTACTTTTTGCTGCTTAAGCTGCATATGGGTTGATGAATGTGTTCAGAAAGTAACAGGAAAAATCTCAGTTAAATTCTGTGCTTCAAGGATAGAATCTTCTTGTGTTTTGACCTGCTTTTCCCTGTGTCCCAGGAGTCTTCCCCATTAATATGTAGTTTAGCTATCAGGCAGTGTTTTGGGGGAGTTTATATTCAGATTGAGGTCTTGTCTCTTCAGCAAACTTATTCAAGTTCACAACTCCATCCCCTAGAACAGATACCTAGCAAACTATACTAGGACCACAATAAATATTTATTGACTGATTTGGTGGTCCCTGCCAACACAGTGCAAAAGTGTGTCCAGAACTTGTGTTCTCATTTGTGAGACATTTAGCAATATTTTTTGGAATTTAAAGATGATTCGATTGGAATGTTAGAAAAAAAGGATATTTTTAACACACCAGAGCAACTAACCTGTTTTACAGTTCCTGGCTTTAGAATATTGTCTGGCAAATTACAATATTAATAGTTGCCTTTCATAAATGCCACCATAGGTGAGCTAAAGAATATGATCTCCTTTCAAGAAACAGTCTTCAAACACTAAGAAATGGGTAGGTTTGCAATTCAGACCCTTAGTCAATGTCAACTTTTAATCTGTGTACTATACCCAGTTCAGTTCAGATCAGTCGCTCAGTCGTGTCCGACTCTTTGCAACCCCATGAATCGCAGCACACCAGGCCTCCCTGTCCATCACCAACTCCCGGAGTTCACTCAGACTCACATCCATTGAGTCAGTGATGCCATCCAGCCCAACTCTAGTTATTTAAGAATTATATGTGACAATTATTATCATTTGTTATTGTATGAGTTTTTTGTTAATATCTTAGTAGATATTAGTGTTTGGAAACTTTCCTTACAACCAAATTATATAAAATATTGGATTAGATACTTGAATAAACTTAAGTCAATGAGACAACAAAGCAAAAAAAAAAAATGTGTACACTTAGTATTCACTTACAAAACAACAGAGTGATTATTTCATTTTTATACTTTTATTTTTATTGAAATATAGTTGATTTACAATGTGATAATAACTGCTGTACAGCAAAGTATTTCAGTTATGCATATATAAATATATACACATCCTTTTTTAAAATTTATTTTTCACCATGGTTTATCATAAGATATTGAATATAGTTCTTTGTATTATACAGTAGGACCTTATTATCTGCCATTCTATATATAAAAGCTTATATCTGCTAACTCCAACCTCCCACCCCATCCCTCATCCAACACCCACCCTTGGTAACCATGTCTCTATTGTCTATGTCCATGATTCTGTTTCTGTTTCAATGATAGGTTCGTTTGTGTCATATTTTAGTTTCCACAGAAAATATCATGTGGTATTTGTCTTTTTCTTTCTGATTTACTTCACTTAGTGTAATGAGCTCTAGTTGCATCCATATTGCTGCAAATGACATTACTTCATTTTTCATAGCTGAGTAATATACCATTGGTGGTTGAGAGCTCATATAGAAACAGTGACTTCAAAGAAGGAATATGTATAAATGTTTTGAAGTTTTTTTTGGATCAAGAACAGATGCTTGCAAGATGGTGGAGTAGAAGGATGTGCATTCATCTTCTCCTGAGAGAACTCCAAAATTACAACTTGCTGCTAAACAACCATTGACAGGTGAATATTTGATCCCACAAAAAAAGATACCCCATATCCAAAGGCAAAGGAGTAGCCCCAGCAAGACAGTAGGAGGAGCAAAATCATGTTTAGAATCAAACTCTATACCTGCCCCTGCCAGAGATGCTCAGAGGGTTCAAACAAAACTTTTTGCACATCAGGAAACCCCACAGAGCCTGAACCAGACCTGCCTTTGAGTGTTTGAGTGTCTCCTGTAGAGGTATGGATCAGCAGTGGCCTGCTGCTGGGGCAGGGGCTCTGGATGCAGCAGACCTGGGTAAGGCATAAACCCTCTTGGAGGTGGTCACCATTAACCCCACAACAAAGCACACAGAACTGGGGAAACCGACTCTTGGAATGCAGAAACAAAACCTTGTGTGCACCAGGACCCAGGAGAAAGGAACAGTGACCCCCACAAAAGACTGACCCAGACTTGCCTGTGAGTATCAAGGAGTCTCTGATGGAGGTATGGGTCAGAGGTGGCCTGCTGCAGGGTTGGGGGAACTGAGTGTGGCATCCATTATATTCATTACTTCCACCATAGTTTGGTTTCAGGTCAAACAACAGGGAGGGTACACAGCCCTGCCCATCAACAGAAGATTGGATTAAAGATTTACAGAGCATGGCCCCACCCATCAGAACAGGACCCAGTTTCCCCTTCAGTCACTCTCTCCCATCAGGAAGCTTCTATCCTTATCCCTAGAGGGCAGACAGAATGAAAACCACAATCACAGAAAACTAATCAAACTGATCACATGGACCACAGCCTTGTCTAACTCAGTGAAACTATGAGCCATGCCCTGTATGGGCCACCCAAGATGAATGGGTCATGGTGGAACGTTCTGACAAAACATGATCCACTGGAGAAAAGGAGGGCAAACCAATTCAGTATCCTTGTCTTGAGAACCTCACAATCAATATGAAATGGCAGAAAGATAGGACACTGAAAGATGAACTCCCCAGCTCAGTAGGTACCTAATATGCTACTGGAGAACAGTGGAGAAATAACTCCAGAAAGAATGAAGGAATGGAGCCAAAGCAAAAACAAGACCTAGTTGTGGATGTGACATGATGGAAGTAAAGTTTGATGCTGTAAAGACATTATTGCAGAGGAACCTGGAATTTTAGCTTCATGAATCAAGGCAAATTGGAAGTGGTCAAACATAAGATGGCAAGAGTGAGCATCTACATTTTAGGAATCAGCAAACTAAAATGGACTGAAATGGGTGAATTTACTCACATGACTATTATATCTACTACTGTGGGCAAGATTCCCTTAGAAGAAATGGAGTAGCCATCATGGTCAACAAAGGAGTCCGAAATGCAGTACTTGGATGCAATCTCAAAAACTACAGAATTACCTCTGTTTGTTTCCAAGGCAAACCATTCAACATCACAGTAATCTAAGCCTCTGCCCCATCCAGTAATCCTGAAGAAGCTGAAGTTGAACAGTTCTATGAAGACCTACAAGACCTTCTAGAACTAACACCCAAAAAAGATGTCCTTTTCATTATAGGGGACTGGAATGCAAAAGTAGGAAGTCAAGAACACGCAGAGTAAGAGGCAAATTTGGCCTTGGAGAACGGAATGAACCAGGGCAAAGGCTAACAGAGTTTTGCCAAGAGAACACACTGGTCATAGCAAATACCATCTTCCAACAACACAAGAGAAGATTCTACACATGGACATCAACAGATGGTCAATACCAAAATCAGATTGATTATACTCTTTGCAACCACAGATGGAGAACCATAGACTGAATCTATACAGTCAGCAAAAACAAGACTGGGAGCTGACTGTGGCTCAGATCATGAACTCCTTATTGCCAAATTCAGGCTTAAATTGAAGAAAGTAGGGAAAACCACTAGAATATTTGGGTATGATCTAAATCAAATCCCTTAGGATTATACAGTGGAAGTGACAAATAGATTCAAGGGATTAGATCTGATAGACAGAGTACCTGAAGAACTATGGACAGAGGTTCTTAACATTGTACAGGAGGCAGTGATCAAGACTATCCCCAAGAAAAAAAGTGAAAAAAGGCAAAATGGTTGTCTGAGAAGGTCTTACAAATAGCTGAGAAAAGAAGAGAAGCAAAGGAAAAGGAGAAGAGCAAAGATATACCTATCTGAATGCAGAGTTCCTAAGAATAGCAAGGAAAGATAAGGAAGCTTTCTTCAGAGATCAATGCAAACAAATAGAGGAAAACAATAGAATGGGAATGACTACAGATCTCGTCAAGAAAATTAGAGATACCAAGGGACTACTTTGTGCAAAGATGGGCACAATAAAGGACAGAAATAGTATGGACCTAACAGAAGCAGAAGATGTTAAGAAGAGGTGGCAACAATATACAGAACAACTATATTTAAAAAGATCTTAATGACTGAGATAACCATGATGGTATGATCACTCACCTAGAGCCAGACATCCTGTAATGTGAAGTCAAGTGGGCCTTAGGAAGCATCACTATGATCAAAGCTAGTGGAGGTGATGGAAGTCCAGCTGAGCTATTTCAAATCCTAAAAGATGATGCTGTGAAAATGCTACACTCAATATGCCAGCAAATTTGGAAAACTCAACAGTGGCTACAGGACTGGAAAAGGTCAGTTTGCATGCCAATCCCCCCCAAAAAAGGCAATGCCAAAGAATATTCAAACTACCACACAATTACACTCATTTCACATGCTAGCAAAGTAATGCTTAAAATTCTCCAAGCCAGACTTCAACAATATGTGAACCATGAACTTCCAGATGTTCAAGCTGGATTTAGAAAAGGCAGAGGAACCAGAGATAAAATTGCTCATATCCATTGGATTATCAAAAAACCCAGAGAGTTCCAGAGAAACATCTATTTCTGCTTTATTAACTATGCCAAAGCCTTTGACTAGGTGGATCACGACAAACTATGGAAAATTCTGAAAGAGATGGGAATACCAGACCACCTGACCTGCCTCCTGAGAGATCTATATGCCAGTCAAGAAGCAACAGTTAGAACTGAATGTGGAACAACAGACTGGTTCCAAATCAGGAAAGAAGTAGGTCAAGGCTGCATATTGTCACCCTGTTTATTTAACTTATATACAGAGCACATCATGTGAAATGCCAGGCTGGATGAAGCACAAGCTGAAATCAAGATTGCCAGGAGAAATATCAATAACCTCAGATACGCAGGGTGATACCACCCTTATGGCAGAAAGTGAAGAACTAAAAAGCCTCTTGATGAAAGTGAAAGAGGAGAGTGAAAAAGTTGGCTTAAAACTCAACATTCAGAAAACTAAGATCATGGCATCTTGTCCCATCGCTTCATGGCAAATAGATGGAGAAACAATGGAAACAGTGAGAGACTTTATTTTCTTGGGCTCCAAAATCACCACAGATGGTGACTGCAGCCATGAAATGAAAAGACGCTTGCTCCTTGGAAGAAAAGCTATGACCAACCTAGACAGCATATTAAAAAGCAGAAACATTAGTTTGCCAACAAAGGTCCATCTAGTCAAAGTTATAGTTTTTCCAGTAGTCGTGTATGGATTTTTAGAGTTGGACTATAAAGAAAGCTGAGCACCAAAGAATTGACACTTTTGAACTGTGGTGTTGGAGAAGACTCTTGAAAGTCCCTCGGAATGCAAGGAAATCCAACCAACCCTAAGGAAATCTGTCCTGAATATTCATTCAAAGGACTGCTGCTAAAGCTAAAACTCAATACTTTGGCCACCTGATGCAAAGAACTGACACATTGGAAAAGACCCCGAATCTGGGAAAGACTGAGGCAGGAAGAGAATGGGATGACAGAGGATGAGATGGTTGGATGGCATCACTGACTTGATGGACATGAGTTTGAGCATGCTCCAGGAACTGGTGATAGAAGGGAAGCCTGGCGTGCTGCAGTCAATGGGGCACAAAGAGTTGGACACGACTGAGTGACTGAACTGAATATTCTATTGCATATGTGTCATGTCTTCTTTATTCATTCATTTATGGACATGTATTCAGGTTATTTTCATGTCTTGACTATTGTGAATAGTACCGTTATGAACATAGGGACGTGTGTATCTTTTTGAATTATAGCTTTGTCCAGATATATGCCTGGGGTAGGATTGTTAAATCATATGGTAGCTTTATTTTAGTTTTGTGAGGAAGCTCCATACTATTTTCTGCAGGTGCTGCACCACTTTACATTACTACCAATATTGTAGGAAGGTTCCCTTTTCTCCACATTCTCTCCAGCATTTGTTATTTGCAGACTTTTTAATGATGGCCATTCTAATTGATGTGAGGTGGTACCTCAGTGTAGTTTTGATTTGCATTTCTCTAGTAATTAGCCAACAAAGGTTCATCTAGTCAAGGCTATGGTTTTTCCAGTGGTCATGTATGGATGTGAGAGTTGGACTGTGAAGAAAGCTGAGCGCTGAAGAATTGATGCCTTTGAACTGTGGTGTTGGAGAAGACTCTTGAGAGTTCCTTGAACTGCAAGGAGATCCAACCAGTCCATTCTAAAGGAAATAAGTCCTGGGTATTCATTGGAAGGACTGATGCTAAGCTGAAACTAATACTTTGGCCATCTCATGCAAAGAGTTGACTCATTGGAAAAGACTCTGATGCTGGGAGGGATTGGGGGCAGGAGGAGAAGGGGACGACAGAGGATGAGATGGCTGGATGGCATCACCGACTCGAAGGACATGAGTCTGAGTGAACTCCATGAGTTGGTGATGGACAAGGAGGCTTGGCGTGCTGCGATTCATGGGGTCGCAAAGTGTCGGATATGACTGAGCGACTGAACTGAACTGAATAATTAGCAATGTTTAACATTTTTTCTTGTGCCTATCGACCAGCTATATTTCTTCTTTGAAGAAATATGTATTTAGGTCTTCTGCCCATTTTTTGGATTGGTTTTTTTGTTGTTGTTGAGGTGTAATTGTTGTTTTGTATATTTTGGAAGTTAAGCCCTTGTCATTCACGACATTTGCAAATATATCTCCCATTCTGGTTGGTTGTCTTTTCATTTGGGAGAGTAATTACTTCCTAGTCACAGACTTTATCAAATTTTACAAGGGTTAATTTCATGCTCTTCTAATGCTTTATGTAAATGCCTGGTATAGCGTTATGATTGATTCACAACTTACGAAACTACAAAACAAATTAGAATCAAAATATAAAGAGTCAGTATTATTTATCAGTCCAAGTGATGGGGAAACAAATTAAATTTCTTGAAAATTAATCTGAAGTTTTAATTTTGCCTAAAAATACTAAGCTCTTACTCAGGAACAAAAAAGACTAAGAAAAAATATATGCGTATATATAAATTTATATATTTTTACTTATTTATACATATGTTTATTATATGTATTAACTGCATATATAAATATTTTTTCATTGAGGAACAGAGGTCATAGAACTACTTAACATACTAAGAGACCCTAGATAAAATCAATTTTCCTACGTTATATTGTTTAGAATTCCAAAGTCAATTGTCCAGTTGTTTCTTATTTCATTCAATTCAAATGACAGTAGCAGCATAGTAAGTATTGGGTTAAAACCTCAGCTTTTAAATTTCACCATGTCTCTGACCCGCTAAAATAAATGAAGTTTTCCTGAATCTCACATTCTCATTTATTAACAGGAACAAATATCACTCTCCTTGGGCAATTCTGAGAATCAGTTACATTTACTTTTATAAAACACCAAATAGTGGGTATAACCCTTAGTGAGCACTGAGAAATATTTTCATTTGAATCAGTAAATATTTTATCATGCTTCACTAAGTTATTCACATGTAAAAAAAAAATCTTGGAAGTTCTAAACCTAACAAGAGTTAAACCTAAGTCAGCTGGCAAGCCATTTCACTGAAAACACAGGTGGCAGAGGAGTAATTAACATCAACAACTTGTGTTGCTCCAGATTGTAAAGCTGAAAGATTGCTTACATGTACATTGGTATGAAAATAACTTGGTACAACCATGAAATACAGGAAGGCAAAATATAGCACAGATGATAATTGAAAATGACCGATTTATACATCCAAATGATGAAATATCCTAACCAAAACAGTGTGGGGGACTTCCATAAATAAATTTGGTAACCTAGGCCAGTTTTGGCTCAGTCTTATTCTCTATAAATTCCATGGCAGGCCAGTCTGCAATACACAGACTTTTTCTTTCTGTTACTCAGCTTCTCTTGTGATTCATCCAACACAACCATTTATCCTTCATCCTTAATATTCTTCTATGGCTACTCAAACTCACATGCTTTGATCAAAAATTAGGATCTCTCCAGGGCTTTTAAGAAACTCTTATTTTCCATTTCCTCTTACTCTGCATTGGAATAAAATGGTTCCCCAGTGGACAATTTGATTCCATCTATTATCTCCAATTTAATGCTTATAGAATAAAAGCTCTTTACTTCACTGTTTTTTTTTCCCTAAATAATATATTGCATCCATTTGAGATAAAAATAAATTTTGTTTTATTCCTTCAGTATTATGTAATCAAATTTCACTTTCCAAGTCATAGAAAATAGATAAAATCCTATAACAGGACAAACTTTTGATTATAACTGTGATGAATGCTATAAAAACCACAAAGTGTAATGATTGGGATATTTTTCAAAAATTCTTAACAAAATACATAATGATATAGGAGGATAAATTATTGCTTGATTCATTTCCACTTGTACTGTCTGTAAAGTCAACAGGCATAATAAAATTACTAAGCTTATGTTGACAGAATTTGAGTGTTTATCATAAATGAAATAGCATTACTAAAAATATTTTTAAGTAATTGCAGGCTCTAGTAAAACATTAGAAACATGAGAGACTGATTAACTTTTCCTAATAGCTTTTATTAGGCTTCATAGAGGAAAACGTGAAATAAGTATTATAATAAATGTGATTTATTGAAGTGTGGTAAGTTGTCCAGTCCACATACATTCTTTCAGAACCTTGTATGTATCTCAAGAGTCAAAAATAAATAAATCAGCGGAGGAGCCAAGATGGCGGAGGAGTAGGATGGGGAGAACACTTTCTCCCCCACAAATTCATCAAAAGAGCATTTAAACGTCGAGTAAATTCCACAAAACAACTTCTGAATGCCGGCAGAGGACATCAGGCACCCAGAAAAGCAACCCAAGTCTTCGAAAGGAGGTAGGAAAAAATATAAAAGACAAAAAAAGAGACAAAAGAGGGAGAGACGGAGTTCCGTCCCAGGAAGGGAGTCTTAAAAAGAGAAGTTTCCAAACATCAGGAAACCTTCTCACTGCCGAATCTGTGCCGAGCTTTGGAAGCACAGAGGGCAACATAACAGGGAGAAAAAATAAATAAACAATTAAAACTCGCAGATTGCGAGCCCTACGGTAACTCCCCCAGCGGAGAAGCAGCGCAGATGCCTGCACACGCCATTAGCAAGCAGGGGCTGGGCAGGGAGGCGCAGCGTGGGCTGCATCGCTTAGAGTAAGGACCTGGCCTGAATACCTTGAGCGCTATCTGAGCGAAATAATCTGGGCTAGCAAACCAGACTGTGGGATATCTATCACAAGAAAAGCCAGCCCTAACCTAAGATACCGCCAGGCCCACGCACGGAACAAAGGACTGAACAGAGATAGCCGGCTGCAGACCTTCCCCCTCCGGTGACAGGCAGCCAGAGCCAGAAGGGGGCAATCGCAGCCCCAGAGAGACATTATCTATAAAACTGTAAGCAGGCTTCTTTGCTAACTAAAACTTCTTGGGGGTCTGGACGGTCAACATCTCCCTGAGAAGGTGCGCTGGTTGTACACCTAGATAACCGAGTGGCAGGGAGGTGATAAGTCACAGCAATCGCGCTCGCTAAACACCTCATCACCTGAGCTGCTGGGACCTGGGAAGGGCACAAAATGCAGGCCCAACTGAGTTTGCACCTCTGAGGACTACCCGAGTGCCAGAACCTGAGCAGCTTGGACCTGGGAGGTGCAGGCAGCCCAGGGCTGGCCACGGATGGTTCCTGGCGGAGCAACCTAGAGCCTGAGCAGTGTGGGCAGGGAGGCTACACGCGCCGTGAGCGGGGGCAGACCCAGTGTGGCTGAGGCACTGTGAGCACACGCCAGTGTTACTTGTTTGCAGCGTCCCTCCCTCCCCACAGCGCGACTGAACAAGTGAGGCTAAAAAGGGGAAAAAAAAAAAAAGTGTCCTCCACCGTCCCCTTTGTGTCAGGGCGGAAACCAGACACTGAAGAGTCCAGCAAACAGAAGAAGCTATAACAGAGGGAACCGCCTTGGAAGCTACAGGCAATAGATTAAAACCCTGTGGTTACTACCGAATACGTAGGAAGGGGCCTATAGATCTTGAGAAATAAAAGTTGGACCAAGGAACTAGCCAAAAATGAGCTGAACCCACAATACTCACAACAAAACCAGAGAAAGTCCTCGATATATTTTTACTATTTTTACGATCATTCTTTCTTTTTTTTTTAATTTTTAAAAAAAATTTCAAGTCCTCTATTATTCCTTTAATTTTCACTTTATAACCTATTACTTTGCAAAAAAAAAAAAAGACCCTATTTGTTTTTCTTCAGCAAACTTCATATATATATTTTTTATAATTTTTTGACCTTGGTTTTTTTTTTTTTTTCTTCTTCTTCTTCTTCTTTTCTTTAACATTATATTTTTGAAATTCCAAACTCTACTCTAGATTTTTAATTTTAGCTTTTTGGTATTTGTTATCAATTTTGTACCTATAGTTTTTTTATAATTTCTGTGACTTTTTTTTTCCCCTCTGTTTCTTTCTCTTCTTCTTTTATATAACATTGTATATCTGAAATTCCAAACTCTACTCTAGATTTTTAATTTATGCTTTTTGGTATTTGATATCAATTTTGTACCTGTATTTTCTTTATAATTTTTGTGACATTGTTTGTTTTTGTTTGTTTGTTTTTCTCTCTCTTTCTTTTTCTTCTTCTTTTTTTTTAACATTGTATTTTTGAAATTCCAAACTCTACTCTAGATTTTTAACTTTTGCTTTTTGGTTTTAGTTATCAATTTTGTACCTATATTTTCTTTATAATTTCCACGACCTTGTTTTTTTTGTTTGTTTGTTCGTTTTTTCTCTCTTTCTTTTCCTTCTTTTTTCCTTTAACATCATATTTTTAAAATTCCAAACTCTACTCTAGATTTTTAATTTTTGCTTTTATGTATTTGTTACCAATTTTTACCTTTAAGAGCCCAATCTTCAGTACCCATTTTTCACTTGGGAATGAGATTACTGGCTTAACTGCTCTCTCTCCCTTTGGACTCTCCTTTTTCTCCACCAGGTCGCCTGTGTCTCCTCCCCAACCCCTCTCTACTCTACCCAACTCTGTGAATTTCTGTGTGTTCCAGACAGTGGAGAACACTTAGGGAACTGATTACTGGCTGGATCTGTCTCCCTCCTTTTCATTCCCCCCTTTTATCCTTCTGGCCACCTCTGTCTCCTTCCTCCATCTTCTCTTCTCTGTATAACTCCGTGAACATCTCTAGTTGTGGAGTGCACATAAGGAAGTGATTATTGGCTAGCCCACTTTCTCCACTATTGATTCCACCTCATCTCATTTGGGTCACCTCTAACTCCCTCTTCCCTCTTCTCTTCTCCATGTAATGCTATGAACCTCTCTGGGTGACCCTCATGGTAGAGAAACTTTGCATCTTTAACGTAGATGTTTTATCAATGGTGATGTATAGAAGGAGAAGTTTTGAAACTACTGTAAAAATAAGACCAATAACTGGAAGCAGGAGGCTTAAGTCCAAACCCTAACTCCAGGGAACTCCTGACTCCAGGGAACATTAATCAACAGGAGCTCATCAAATGCCTCCATACCTACACTGAAACCAAGCACCACACAAGGGCCAACAAGTTCCAGGGCAAGACATACCAAGCAAATTCTCCAGCAACAAAGGAACACAACCCTGAGCTTCAAGATACAGGCTGCCCAAAGTCACCCCAAAACCATAGACATCTCATAACTCATTAGTGGACACTTCATTGCACTCCAGAGAGAAGAAATACAGCTCCACCCACCAGAACACCAACACAAGCTTCCCTAACCAGGAAACCTTGACAAGCCACCTGTATAAACCCACACACAGCGAGGAAACGCCACAATAAAGAGAACTCCACAAACTGCCAGAATACAGAAAGGACACCCCAAACTCAGCAATTTAAACAAGATGAAGAGACAGAGGAATACCCAGCAGATAAAGGAACAGGATAAATGCCCACCAAACCAAACAAAAGAGGAAGAGATAGGGAATCTACCTGATAAAGAATTCCGAATAATGATAGTGAAATTGATGCAAAATCTTGAAATTAAAATGGAATCACAGATTAATAGCCTGGAGACAAGGATTGAGAAGATGCAAGAAAGGTTTAACAAGGACCTAGAAGAAATAAAAAAGAGTCAATATATAATGAATAATGCAATAAATGAAATTAAAAACACTCTGGAGGCAACAAATAGTAGAATAACAGAGGCAGAAGATAGGATTAGTGAATTAGAAGGTAGAATGGCAGAACTAAATGAATCAGAGAGGATAAAAGAAAAACGAATTAAAAGAAATGAGGACAATCTCAGAGACCTCCAGGACAATATTAAACGCTACAACATTAGAATCATAGGGGTCCCAGAAGAAGAAGACAAAAAGAAAGACCATGAGAAAATACTTGAGGAGATAATAGTTGAAAACTTCCCTAAAATGGGGAAGGATATAATCATCCAAGTCCAAGAAACCCAGAGAGTCCCAAACAGGATAAACCCAAGGTGAAACAACCCAAGACGTATTAATCAAATTAACAAAGATCAAACACAAAGAACAAATATTAAAAGCAGCAAGGGATGGAGAAGGAAATGGCAACCCACTCCAGTGTTCTTGCCTGGAGAATCCCAGGGACGGTGGAGCCTGGTGGGCTGCCATCTATGGGTTCGCACAGAGTCGGACACGACTGAAGTGACTTAGCAGGGGTGGAGGGCGGGTAGCAGTTGTAATATCTCCAGACACCCTCCATTTTGCGAAGGTCACCCCACCCAAAAGTGGTCAGATAGATGAGCCAGCCCGGGAAGCCTCCTGTGTTCATTGCCTTTTAGGCTTTTAAGTCAACGGCAGAATTTGATGATTTAAGTTCCTTGAATGGACGACAACTCCGCAGTTTTCAAGTCATTCATGAGTCTCATGCAACGTTTTTGTTTTAATTTAACCCTTGAATATAAACATCGACAAGCCGAGACCAAGGGGGTGAATGTGGATGTACGTCTCAAGTGCATTCACAAAGTTTTTATTCCCTCCCAACCCCATGAACTCTTGAGAATAGCACCTTCAGAATATATTGAATAGGCATTAAATGCAAATACATATATATAGCCAAATATTTTATGAGAGTGACAGGTGGTGATTTCCGTGCTCAGTGGATTGGCTACCCCTGTCAAGTCTGATGACAAGCAAAGTCCCTCTGGCCCACACAGACCTGTTTCCCTAGGCTCGTGTTTGCTACAAGTAGTGCTAATAAAGTTAGTTAAATTGCATGTGCAAAAAAAAAAAAAAAAAAAAGCAGCAAGGGAAAAACAACAAATAACACACAAGGGAATTCCCATAAGGATAACAGCTGATCTTTCAATAGAAACTCTTCAAGCCAGGAGGGAATGGCAAGACATACTTAAAATGATGAAAGAAAATAACCTACAGCCCAGATTATTCTACCCAGCAAGGATCTCATTCAAGTATGAAGGAGAAATCAAAAGCTTTTCAGACAAGCAAAAGCTGAGAGAATTCTGCACCACCAAACCAGCTCTCCAACAAATACTAAAGGATATTCTCTAGACAGGAAACACAAAAACGGTGTATAAATTCGAACCCAAAACAATAAAGTAAATGGTAACAGGATCATACTTATCAGTAATTACCCTAAACATAAATGGGTTGAATGCCCCAACCAAAAGACAAAGACTGGCTGAATGGATACAAAAACAAGACCCCTACATATGTTGTCTACAAGAGACCCACCTCAAAACAGGGGACACATATAGACTGAAAGTGAAGGGCTGGAAGAAGATTGTCCATGCAAATAGGGACCAAAAGAAAGCAGGAGTAGCAATACTCATATCAGATAAAATTGACTTTAAAACAAAGGCTGTGAAAAGAGACAAAGAAGGTCACTATATAATGATCAAAGGATCAATCCAAGAAGAAGATATAACAATTATAAATATATATGCACCCAACACAGGAGCACCACAGTATGTAAGACAAATGCTAACAAGTATGAAAGGAGACATTAACAATAACACAATAATAGTGGGAGACTTTAATACCCCACTCACACCTATGGATAGATCAACTAAACAAAATTAACAAGGAAAAACATACTTTAAATGATACAATAGACCAGTTAGACCTAATTGATATCTATAGGACATTTCATCCCAAAACAATGAATTTCACCTTTTTCTCAGGCGCACATGGAACCCTCTCCAGGATAGATCACATCCTGGGCCATAAAGCTAGCCTTGGTAAATTCAAAAAAATAGAAATCATTCCAAGCATCTTTTCTGACCACAATGCAGTAAGATTAGATCTCAATTACAGGAGAAAAACTATTAAAAATTCCAGCATATGGAGGCTGAACAACACGCTGCTGAATAACCAACAAATCACAGAAGAAATCAAGAAAGAAATCAAAATTTGCATAGAAACGAATGAAAATGAAAACACAACAACCCAAAATCTGTGGGACACGGTAAAAGCAGTCCTAAGGGGAAAGTTCATAGCAATACAGGCACACCTCAAGAAACAAGAAAAAAGTCAAATAAATAACCTAACTCTACACCTAAAGCAACTAGAAAAGGAAGAAATGAAGAACCCCAGGGTTAGTAGAAGGAAAGAAATCTTAAAAATTAGGGCAGAAATAAATGCAAAAGAAACAAAAGACACCATAGCAAAAATCAACAAAGCCAAAAGCTGGTTCTTTGCAAGGATAAATAAAATTGACAAACCATTAGCCAGACTCATCAAGAAACAAAGGGAGAAAAATCAAATCAATAAAATTAGAAATGAAACTGGAGAGACCACAACACACAACACAGAAATACAAAGGATCATAAGAGACTACTATCAACAATTATATGCCAATAAAATGGACAACGTGGAAGAAATGGACAAATTCTTAGAAAAGTACAACTTTCCAAAACTCAACCAGGAAGAAATAGAAAATCTTAACAGACCCATCACAAGCACGGAAATTGAAACTGTAATCAAAAATCTTCCAGCAAACAAAAGCCCAGGTCCAGATGGCTTCACAGCTGAATTCTACCAAAAATTTAGAGAAGAGCTAACACCTATCCTGCTCAAACTCTTCCAGAAAATTGCAGAGGAAGATAAACTTCCAAACTCATTCAATGAGGCCACCATCACCCTAATACCAAAACCTGACAAAGATCCCACAAAAAAAGAAAACTACAGGCCAGTATCACTGATGAACATAGATGCAAAAATCCTTAACAAAATTCTAGCAATCAGAATCCAACAACACATTAAAAAGATCATACACCATGAACAAGTGGGCTTTATCCCAGGGATGCGAGGATTCTTCAATATCTGCAAATCAATCAATGTAATACACCACATTAACAAATTGAAAAATAAAAACCATATGATTATCTCAACAGATGCAGAGAAAGCCTTTGACAAAATTCAACACCCATTTATGATAAAAAAAACTCTCCAGAAAGCAGGAATAGAAGGAACATACCTCAACATAATAAAAGCTATATATGACAAACCCACAGCAAACATTATCCTCAATGGTGAAAAATTGAAAGCATTTCCTCTAAAGTCAGGAACAAGACAAGGGTGCCCACTTTCACCATTACTATTCAACATAGTTTTGGAAGTTTTGGCCACAGCAATCAGAGCAGAAAAAGAAATAAAAGGAATCCAAATTGGAAAAGAAGAAGTAAAACTCTCACTATTTGCAGATGACATGATCCTCTACATAGAAAACCCTAAAGACTCCACCAGAAAATTGCTAGAACTAATCAATGACTATAGTAAAGTTGCAGGATATAAAATCAACACACAGAAATCCATTGCATTCCTATACACTAATAATGAGAAAACAGAAAGAGAAATTAAGGAAACAATTCCATTCACCATTGCAACGGAAAGAATAAAACACTTAGGAATATATCTACCTAAAGTAACTAAAGACCTATACATAGAAAACTATAAAACACCGGTGAAAGAAATCAAAGAGGACACTAATAGATGGAGAAATATACCATGTTGATGGATTGGAAGAATCAATATAGTGAAAATGAGTATACTACCCAAAGCAATTTATAGATTCAATGCAATCCCTATCAAGCTACCAACAGTATTCTTCACAGAGCTAGAACAAATAATTTCACAATTTGTATGGAAATACAAAAAACCTCGAATAGCCAAAGCGATCTTGAGAAAGAAGAATGGAACTGGAGGAATCAACCTACCTGACTTCAGGCTCTACTACAAAGCCACAGTCATCAAGACAGTATGGTACTGGCACAAAGACAGAAATATAGATCAATGGAACAAAATAGAAAGCCCAGAGATAAATCCATGCACATATGGACACCTTATCTTTGACAAAGGAGGCAAGAATATACAATGGATTAAAGACAATCTCTTTAACAAGTGGTGCTGGGAAATCTGGTCAACCACTTGTAAAAGAATGAAACTAGAACACTTTCTAACACCATACACAAAAATAAACTCAAATTGGATTAAAGATCTCAACGTAAGACCAGAAACTATAAAACTCCTAGAGGAGAACATAGGCAAAACACTCTCTGACATACATCACAGCAGGATACTCTATGACTCCCCCTCCCAGAATATTGGAAATCAAAGCAAAATAAACAAATGGGACCTAATTAACCTTAAAAGCTTCTGCAAATCAAAGGAAACTATTAGCAAGGTGAAAAGGCAGCCTTCAGAATGGGAGAAAATAATAGCAAATGAAGCAACTGACAAACAACTAATCTCAAAAATATACAAGCAACTCCTACAGCTCAACTCCAGAAAAATAAATGACCCAATCAAAAAAATGGGCCAAAGAACTAAATAGACATTTCTCCAAAGAAGACATACAGAGGGCTAACAAACACATGAAAAGATGCTCAACATCACTCATTATCAGAGAAATGCAAATCAAAACCACTATGAAGTACCATTTCACACCAGTCAGAATGGCTGTGATCCAAAAGTCTACAAGCAATAAATGCTGGAGAGGGTGTGGAGAAAAGGGAACCCTCTTACACTGTTGGTGGGAATGCAAACTAGTACAGCCACTATGGAGAACAGTGTGGAGATTCCTTAAAAATTGGAAATAGAACTGCCTTATGATCCAGCAATCCCACTGCTGGGCATACACACTGAGGAAACCAGAAGGGAAAGAGACACGTGTACCCCACTGTTCATCGCAGCACTGTTTATAATAGCCAGGACATGGAAGCAACCTCGATGTCCATCAGCAGATGAATGGATAAGAAAGCGGTGGTACATATACACAATGGAGTATTACTCAGCCATTAAAAAGAAAACATTTGAATCAGTTCTAATGAGGTGGATGAAACTGGAGCCTATTATATAGAGTGAAGTAAGCCAGAAAGAAAAACACCAACACAGTATACTAACGCATATATATGGAATTTAGAAAGATGCTAACAATAACCCTGTGTACGAGACAGCAAAAGAGACACTGATGTATAGAACAGTCTTATGGACTCTGTTGCAGAGGGAGAGGGTGGGAAGATTTGGGAGAATGGCATTGAAACATGTATAATATCATGTATGAAATGAGTTGCCAGTCCAGGTTCGATGCACGATACTGGATGCTTGGGGCTAGTGCACTGGGACAACCCAGAGGGATGGTATGGGGAGGGGGGAGGGAGGAGGGTTCAGGATGGGGAACACATGTATACCTGTGGTGGATTCATTTTGATATTTGGCAAAACTAATACAATTTGTAAAGTTTAAAAATAAAATAAAAATAAATAAATAAATAAATAAATAAATAAATAATTTTCCCTTCCCCCGAACCTGGGTAGACTTCAGTTCAGTAACTCAGCTGTGTCTGACTCTTTGTAACCTCATGGACTGCAGCATGCCAGGCTTCCCTGTTCATCACCAACTCTCGGAACTTGCTCACACTCATGTCCATCGAGTCAGTGATGCCATCCAACCATCTCATCCTCTGTTGTCCCCTTCTCCTCCTGCCTTCAATCTTTCCCAGCATCAGGGTCTTTTCCAATGAGTCAGTTCTTCGCTCAGATGGCCAAGGTATTGGAGTTTCAGCATCAGTCCTTCCAATGAATATTCAGGACTGATTTCCTTTGGGATTGACTGGTTTAATCTCCTTGCAGTCCAAGGGGCTTTCAAGAGTCTTCTCCAACACCACAGTTCAAAAGCATCAATTCTTTGGCGCTCAGGTTTCTTTATAGTCCAACTCTCATATCTGTACATGACTACTAGAAAAACCAGACTTGGCATAGCTCAAACCAGGAGAGTTTGTTAAAGACAATGTTTTGTGGCTTCTGAGGCTAAACTATGAGAAAGCTAGAGCTTCTGCCTGGCTTTCTCTCCAGTTACTCATACCTTCAGGGAGTTGAGTTAACAGGTATGAGGCCTGCAGGCTGGAGGGATTATGCAAAACCATTAAGTAGAGATAGTAAGAGGTGTCTAATGAGCATATCTGTTCCAGCTGGCAGTAATTTGAGATTAACCAGCATCAGCAATAATCAGCCTTGAGGTGATTTTAGCTACTCAAGTTACAGAAAAGTAGAACCAGATAAAAGTTGTCCCCAAGCTGTACCCAAATTTCAATTAGCGAGCAAAATGCTTGTTTTAAAGCAACTGAGTTTGAGGGTGGTTGTAACATAGCACCATGAAGATTGCTCTTCCAGCAAAGAAGATGAAAAGGAGTGAGAGAACCAGAGATGACTGAGCAAGAATGAGGTCTCAGGTTTGTCTGTCCTTAGGTTGATCCAAGTAGGATGATGACTGGACTATAAATTATACTGCATAGGAGTTCACCTTAACATGAATTGGCTAACCCTGTTTTGCTCCCATAAGTGTTAGTCATTGGCTGCAGGATACCAAGCATAGGAGATCTCTCAGAGGAGGTGGCTTTCATTGGTCAAGGGAAATAAGTTGTAGAAAAAGGTTGTATGAGCTATTAGCAACTAATGTTCACAGAAACTAGGGGGCCTGGGTCAGTCATCAAAAGTGTCTGTTATCCCAGGAGACCACAAACTTGAAACAACTATCAGTGAATCTGAGTAATGGCAGTGTGAGAGCTATCTCATAGAAATAAGATATCAAAATGCAGTAGCATGGCAGAGCAAAAAGAGCACAGGGTCATAAGATGAAGATTAGAGGCTTGACTTATATGCTAAGTCATGATCAACTTTTTGCAACCCTACGGTAGCCTGCCAGGCTCCTCTGTCCATGGGATTCTCCAGGCAAGAATACTGGAGTGAGTTGCCATGCCCTCCTCCAGGGGATCTTCCTGATCCAGGAATCAAATCCACATCTCTTATGTCTCCTGCATCGGCAGGCAGGTTCTTTACCACTAGCACCGCCTGGGAAGCCCCAGAGACTTCACTTAATATGAAGCTTAAGTAATTCAAACAAGCTCTCCTTTCTTCTTTCATTAAACAGCTATTAACCATAAAGTCTGGCTGAGAATTTCCATCTGTGATTGAGCTTATATATTCAGACACTTATTTGACAAAACTGTTTGAGAAGACTTAAATCTTTCAAATCCAACATGCTCCAAAACAGCTACGGCAGTCAGGATTCTCGATGGGAATAGTCCTCTCTCACTTTTCTGTATTAAGTCAGGAGCATAACAGATTCTTGACACTTATCATCCATCTCATTTCACCAAGATAATTCTCATCTTCCTTCTCTACCACTGTGATAATCCCAATTTATGATCTCTCACCTTAGTTTTTTAAGTGGCTTCCTAGACCTCCAAGTTGGTTAATTTCAAATTTGATCATATTTCCAACAAGCTTAAAGCCTTAGGAAGATGCCTTAATCTTTTTTGAATAACTATAATCATTGTCATGGCTTGCAACAGGTACTTTCTCTTATACTTCCTATCAGATTCAGCCTCCTTTTCTGTGAGCTTTTAATATGTGTTTCTTGCATTTTTTTCCCAAACCAAACCTAGAATTCTCCTAAGAAACTTTGTTGTGCAGCCACTAAGTCATGTCCCATTTTTGCAACCCTGTGAACAGCAACACACCAGGGTTTCCTGTCCTTCACTATCTCCCAGAGTTTGTTCAGACTCATGCCCATTGAGTTTTCTATTTACCTTTCAAATATTGAATCTGTGGTCAATTTTCTTTCTTTCCTCTCAACTTGGACTAGGCCAAACCTCCATATTGTATCTGGCACTCTATACCACCATTTCATAGTATTTTTCAAAATTGTGACTTTAATAATCTAATTGTGTGATCAATATTCATTTACTTTGCTGACTTGAAAAAGCAGTGACAGCAGGAACCAAATTCATTTTTGTTTCCTGATGTATGCCCAGCATTTAATATGATTCCTGGCAAATGGTAAACATCCAATAAGTATTTGTCAATGAGTCAGTCAATGAAAATGAGATGACATTTTCTGACTTCTGACTTCAGTGTATCCGTGGCTAATTCTACTGTTCTTTGAGAAAATCATAACACTTACTTTGGCTGAACAGTCATTTTATGTTCAGAAAATCTTATTAGTTACACATGCACTTAATGCTTTTCATGTGCAAATGGTGAAAATAGAGTACAGATGCTTGCAATACAGGTTTCTCTCTTTTTCAAAAAGTCTTCAAGTTTTTAATATCATAAATTCTAAAAACATTATACATTAATATTTGAAAGTACTGAGTAATGTCAGGAATAATTGTCAAGTAATCTATAAAAGCATGTAATTACTTTGTGCTGACACGGCACTTGTAATTGCTTGTGGGGGATAAATACTTGAGCACACATAAAAAATGAAATTATAGAACCCTGGGATGAAAAAAAAAAGACACAAAGGCCATTTGTTTTATGCCAAAGAGAATAACATCATAAAGACAGGAAAAGAGTGAGATAGACAAGGTAACAGTGAAAGGAAGAGTAGGGAGAGAAGACTGGGAAAGGAACAGCACAACCCCTCCAAAAGAAAAAAAAAAAATTAAGATCTCAGAATTTGTAAATGTTTAAATTTCTATATAAGATTAGTTCCGTCTCACTTTTTTTGCTTTTCCAGAAACAGAAGAGGGTATTGATGATGCAAATAGAAGCATGTTCTTCCTGTCTTTTTCAAATATGTCTGAGTAAGAATTCCATGGACAGAGGAGAGGCCTGGTGGGCTAAAGTTCATGGGATCGCAAACAGAAAGACACGACTGAGTAACTAATCACACAAAGGTATAAACAACATACAATATTAGTTTCACATATTTTGGAAAACCAAAGTGGCATGTGGTGAGGGAAAAGAGCAAACAGATTACTGCACAGTCTGCTGCCCTTCCAAACAGGCTAGAAGAATTTGGCCTGCTTTGAGTCTTGGTTCAGGTGAGCTGTTCTAAATGGCTCATTAACACCAGAAATCCAGGAGTGACTCCAGCGCATCCCTCAGACAGAGTGTGATTGGGCCTCAGGGTGGTCTTTCTCAAGGGTCTCACGTTTTCTAATTTTGGAAGGCAGTGGGGGTATCTCATTCCTCTGTATTGAATGTCTATCTATATTGCTTGTTTAGACTAGGAAATTTGATGTGTACCCAACAAATGAAAACAGACGACAAGTCAGCATCTCTTGAACAATCTATTTGCAAATTAAGGGAGAACTCTGCTCTCTTTGCTTAAACACATTCCCATATCTCTCTAGTTTAGGTCATTGCTTGAATCCCCAGTCAGCAATGAGGACTCTGTGATTTTCTCTAACTTTAGTAGGCACAACTGACTTTCATTCTGGTTGACAGGGAAAAAAGCAGGGGTATTACAGAACCAAGGAAAATCTGCTTGCTGTTAGGCTGGATTTTAGTAGTGGTTTCACGTTTTTCTCATTTTACTCACTTTTAGTAAACTGGGACTTTGCAGCTTAGGAAAGAATGTGTTTTAGAGGCTCAATCCTGGCTGTAGAGCAGCTTTCAAAATGTGGTAGAATGAATCTGACAGCAGGCTTTGAATGTTTCAAAATGGAAAAGTCAAAATCTAAGTGAAACTGTGTATTACTCAGGGTTCGTCAGAGAGGCAGAGTCAACATGAGCAGGATGGCAGGGGTAGAGGAGGAAAATAAATATGTATACATACATCACACACACACTGAGACAGATACACATCACACACATGTGCATGGAGAAAGAGAGGCGATTATCTATATTATGTAGAGAGATTCACTATAGAGCATTGGTTCATGTAAACATGGAGGATGGCAAATCCAAATTCTGCAGGGCAGGCCAGAGACCCAGGAAGAAACTGACATTGCAGCCCAAGACCAGATACAATCTGGAGACATCACCTTCTCTTTCTCATACCTCTTTCAGTTTTCGTTTAAGGCTTTCAATTGACTGACTGAATCCTACCCATACTAGGAAGGGTAATCTCTTTGACTCAGATGTTTACTTTAGATGATGATGTTGTTGTTCAGTTTCTCTGCTGCTGCTGCTAAGTCACTTCAGTCGTGTCCAACTCTGTGCGACCCCATAGACGGTAGCCCACCAGGCTTCCCCATCCCTGGGATTCTCCAGGCAAGAACACTGGAGTGGGCTGCCATTTCCTTCTCCAATGCATGAAAGTGAAAAGTGAAAGTGAAGTCGCTCAGTCATGTCCGACTCTTCACGACCCCATGGACTACAGCCCACCAGGCTCCTCCGTCCATGGGATTTTCTAGGCAAAAGTACTGGAGTGGGATGCCATTGCCTTCTCCGTTCAGTTGCTCAGTCACCTCCAACTCTGCAACACCATGGACTGCAGCACACCAGGCTTCCTCGTCCTTCACTATCTCCTGAAATTTGCTCATACTCATGCCCATTGAGTCCATGACACCATCCAACCATTTCATCTGTCACCCCGTTCTCCTCCTGCCCTCAATCTTTCCCAGCATCAAGGGTTTTTCCATTGAGCCGGCTCTCTGCATCAGGTGGCCAAAGTATTGGGGCTTCAGCATCAGTCCTTCCATTGACTATTCAGGGTTGATTTTCTTTAGGATTGAGTGGTTTGATCTTGCTGTCCAAAGGACTCTCAAGAGTTGTCCAGTTTGAAAGCATCAGTTCTTTGGTGTTCAGCCTTGTGGTCCAACTCTCACATCCATACATGACTACTGTAAAAATCATAGCTTTGACTAGATGGACCTTTTTTGGCAAAGTGGCATGTCTCTGCTTTTTAATACACTGTCTAGGTTAGTCATGGCTTTTTTTTTAAAGAGCAAGCATCTTTTAATCTCATGGCTGCAGTCACCATGATTTTGGAGCCCAAGAAGTCTGTCACTGTTTACTGTTTGACCATCTATTTGCCATGAACTAATGGAACCAGATGTCATGATCTTAGTTTTTTGAATATTGAGTGTTAAGCCAGCTTTTACACTCTCCTCTTTCACCCTCATCAAGAGACTCTTTAGTTCTTTTTTGCTTTCTGCCATAAGGGTGGTGTGATCTGCATATCTGAGGTTACTGATATTTCTCCTAGCAGTCTTCATTACAACTTTAGATGTTAATTTCCTAAAAAAAAAAAAAAAAAAAAAAACAACAACCTTCACAGCAATATCCAGGCTGGTGTTTGACCTAATATCTGGGTACAATGGCCCAGCCAAGTTGACACATCAAATTAACCATCACAAAGCATATTCCCTGAATTTTCAGGAAATGAAAATCAATACACTAAATTATATGTATTTCAATCACAGCCTAGGGAGAGAATTGTGACACTTACCTCAATGAGCATGTTATCATTTGAAATAAATCCTTCAATGTTTACTGTTCGTATTAGAGATTCTTGATAGCTACATGTCCAGAATGGGAAATAAAGTCAGAAAACTGCTTATCAAATAACTGTTATGAATGTCCATCATTGACTATATATATATATATATATATATATATATATATATATATATATATTTAATTGAGTCCTGAGGAAGGAGTCCCCAGCTGCTCAGCAGGTAAAGAATCTGCCTGCAATGCAGAAGACTATAGGAGATGTGGGTTCAATCCTTGGGTCAGGAAGATCCTATGGAGGAGGAAATGGCAAACCACTCCAGTATTCTTGCCTGGAGCCCATGCATAGAGGAGCCTGGCAGGCTACAGTCCTTGGGGTCACAGAGTCAGACACAACTGAGCAACTAACACTTTCACTCTTCCTTGTAGCTTTTTTGGAGTTGTTCAGACATGACTGAAGCAATAAGATTGCATGAGATTGGGGAGTAAGTAAGCTGTAAAAGGGTGAGGGAAATGATTTAAAAATTAAAATGATTACTGAACACACATACTCATGACAGCCAGACTTAGCAGCTGTTATACAAGCTTTATGCTTTAAAATTCAAAATATGTACAGGAATAGCTGAAGTCCCCTTTCAAACTCAGTCCTTTCCAGAACTCCCATGCCAGTTGGAGTCATAATCATGTTTGGTTGGATTCCTTCAGTCTGTTTCCTATATTTTATATTCATACATATTTATTCTTAAATAATACCTTGTTTTGATTTATGGAAGCTATAATCTTTCATTACAAACTGTACCCATAGTTGCATAATAACTGAGGAGACTTGGCAGTATGTTAAAAGACATATAAAGGAGATATCTATTGGCCTCACAGTTAAAGGACTTCCCTGGTGGCTCAGACAGTAAAGCGTCTGTCTACAATGTGGGAGACCCGGGTTCGATCCCTGGGTCAGGAAGATCCCCTGGAGAAGGAAATGGCAATCTACTCCAGTACTATTGCCTGGAAAAATACCATGGACAGAGGAGCTTGGTAGGCTACAGTCCGTGGGGTCGCAAAGAGTCGGAGATGACTGAGCGACTTCACTTCTATACTTCACAGTTAAAACAAAAATAGCCTAGTTTTTCACAATTACTCTTACGTTCTCTTATTTGAGTTCACAGTTTATATTGCCCACCCATGGAGAAATAATACAACAACCCATTAATTAGTATGGTAACCCAAAAAAGAAAAAAAAATGAATGTTTCATTATTTTAGAGTAGAAATACATATTGATCCTCATGGTGAGATGGTAAAGCAAATTATGGATGCGAAGTAGACTCCAACAAAAAGGTAGTGTAATTTTCCTCTTAAATATTTTTGAATTTTATTTTCAATAATAAGCAACCTAGAGTATGGAAGAAAATAAGAGAAAAAAGAAGAATGGCTAGTAGAAAAGTGGATAAAATATGTAAATTAAAATAGGACAAAAATGTAGTAAAATCATAATTCTGTTTATTCCTATATTAAAAATATTTAAAGCTCTAATATTTGAGTATTATCATTAAAAGTGAAAGTCAGTTGTATCTGTCTCTTTGCAATCACATGGACTGTAGCCCACCATGGTATTCTCCAGACAAAAATACTCACTTGGGTAGCCTTTTCCTTCTCCAGGAGATCTTCCCAACTCAGGGGTTGAACCCGGGTCTCCCGCATTATGGGCAGATTCTTCACTGTCTGAGGCAGCAGAGAAGCCCAATAGTTAATGAAGACAGAAATAAAAAGTTTTCTTCCTTTTCATTGTGTTATTACAATAAATCTGTCTTATCATATCAATTTTTTAGTGTGAAATTTTGATATACTCTCCAAACTCACATAAAATCTAAATATTTTTCAATGTTCATTCCTACTTTTACTCATCATTTTGAGTCAGGAAACAGCTTCTGAAGATAATCTGGTAGAGGGTTATTCGAGAAGGTATGGAGTGTGTCAGGGTGTAGTTAAAGCTGTGTAATTGTGTGATGTGGTGAAGAGAGAGCATATTCTATACCGTATGACCCGTGTTATATTCCAGCAATGCCTCCTCCTTCTGTATTTCATCACATTAGTCTCTATACACCTCAGTCTCCCCCTCTGTAATATGGAAATAACAATAGTAATACCCGGTACAGGTGAGAATAAAAGCAATATGCATAGAGTCCTTAAAATAGTGCAAAACAAATCCTTTAAATTGTCAGCTGTTAATATTCTAAAATTTAGCACTGCAAGTCGTCCTGTTATTTTTTTTTTCCAAACTAAGTACATATTTCCCAGACTAGCACTGAAGTCCTTCCATGAGATTAATCCACTCCAGTGTTCTTTCCTGGAGAATCCCAGGGATGGGGAAGCCTGGTGGGCTGTCATCTATGGGGTCTCACAGAGTCAGACACGACTGAAGCGACTTAGCAGCAGCAGCAGCAGCAACAGCATGAGGTTAATCCAGTCTAATCTTTTACACGTGTTCATTATAAATAGGCCTTTACTAATATTTGTTAGCTTTTTTACTATTACATGCTTGAATTACCACCATAGCATCAAAATAGAGTTTAGAATTGAAACTGCTATAGGAAGTTGCTGACTAGCAGATAATTTTTCTAAATTATCACCTTGTTATCCATACATTTGGAAACACGGTTAATAATACTAATATTTAACATATACACAGTACTATATAAAAAATAGGTAATCAACAAGGACCTACTGTATTACACAGAGACCTCTACTCAATATTATATAATAACATATATGGGATGAGAATCTGATTAAAAAAAACCAGATATATGTATATGTATAACTGAATCACTTTGCTGTACACCTGAAACTAACATAACATTGTAAATCAACTATATTCAATGTAAAATTTTTAAAATTTTATAGAAACCAGAAAAAATGCTAATCAAGTCACAAATTTTTATGAAAAAATTTAATATGATGAAAGAGATACATATGCTTTCTTGTTGAATCAAATCCACACAACGGTCTTGCTTAACTCACACTCTTCATCTTTCATGATGCATAAACAGTAAAAACAGATGCTCTCAGACCTTGGCTACCCCTGTGCAATCATTTCCAATTACAGTGGCAGGTGTGGCCAAAGGTTATGCTTATAAAGATGGAGGAAACTGTGCAGAGCCATCTTAGTCAATGAGAAAGACAAGGTCATTCATTGACCTCAGACGCTTTGTCATCACGTGTGGCAAAGGTTATGCTTATAAAGATGGAGGAAACTGTGCAGAGCCATCTTAGTCAATGAGAAAGACAAGGTCATTCATTGACCTCAGGCGCTTTGTCATCACGTGTGGCAAAGGTTATGCTTATAAAGATGGAGGAAACTGTGCAGAGCCATCTTAGTCAATGAGAAAGACAAGGTCATTCATTGACCTCAGGCTCTTTGTCATCACGTGTGGCAAAGGTTATGCTTATAAAGATGGAGGAAACTGTGCAGAGCCATCTTAGTCAATGAGAAAGACAAGGTCATTCATTGACCTCAGGCGCTTTGTCATCACGTGTGGCAAAGGTTATGCTTATAAAGATGGAGGAAACTGTGCAGAGCCATCTTAGTCAATGAGAAAGACAAGGTCATTCATTGACCTCAGACGCTTTGTCATCACGTGTGGCAAAGGTTATGCTTATAAAGATGGAGGAAACTGTGCAGAGCCATCTTAGTCAATGAGAAAGACAAGGTCATTCATTGACCTCAGGCGCTTTGTCATCACGTGTGGCAAAGGTTATGCTTATAAAGATGGAGGAAACTGTGCAGAGCCATCTTAGTCAATGAGAAAGACAAGGTCATTCATTGACCTCAGGCTCTTTGTCATCACGTGTGGCAAAGGTTATGCTTATAAAGATGGAGGAAACTGTGCAGAGCCATCTTAGTCAATGAGAAAGACAAGGTCATTCATTGACCTCAGGCGCTTTGTCATCACGTTAAATATATTTTTGTTGCTGGTTATAAATGCATAGAGAAGTGAAAAAAATAGTAAAAATAATATTTACTTAGTCCCTTACATTTAAAATAATAGAATACTGAGAGCTAGAGTACTTTATTCTTAGTAAAAAAAAAAAAATTTTTTTTAAATTTTAACTTGATTGGAGTATAGTTGATTTACAATGTTATGTGAGTTTCCAGTTTACAGCAAAGTGATTCAGTTATACATATACATATATTCATTCTTTTTCAGCTTCTTTTCCCATAGAGATTATCATAGAATATTGAGTAGAGTTTCCTGTGCTCTAAAGTAGATCCTTGTTGATGATCTATTTTATTCTCAGCAAAATCTTATAAAGATTAGGTGAATGCTCTTGCTTCCTTCTCATGATACACTTTACATTTTGAGAAAGTTTTCTTTGGATCATTTAAGTATTTTAAATATTTCATTTCATGACTTTATTCTGGCTTGTTCATTTTACATCTTTTACTATTCTTTTAGTGATGGCCCCACAGATTAAAATATACATCTTTGATTTCTTATAGTCTAATAAAATTTGTTTATCTTATGATTTTCCAGATAAATACAATGGTTTCAGAATATTTTAACTTCATTAATCACCTCAGAAGTAAAAAGAAAATTCTTCCAATTATATCTATATATAGGCTAGTGTTCAATGGAGCAGTAGCAAGCTTATCAGGAAATAAGGTCACATGACTGGAAAAAAGGAGAAAAACAGACCATTTGACAGAAGCCATAAGAGGTTTAGATATCAGAATATTCAGGCAAAGTTCTTGAAATATGTATGGTTTATGTATGCCAGAAATTAGATGACATAACAAGGAACTACATCAGAGAACTATATAGTATAAAAAATATCAAATGGAAATTTTGAATTTGAATAATGCAATAAATAAAACTTGGAGCTGACTAGATGGGTCTAACAGCATTTTAAAATAGGAAGACAAATTCATGAAGTGGAAGATCAGTTCCAACTTGATATTATTCCAATAATATAATTTGGTTTACCATTTAAAAATCTAATACTGCAAGTTGCCACATTGGTAGAATAAGGGGGAAATTTTTTACATTTCAATACCTCAAAAAATGTGTCTAGATATCCAATTTTGGATTAAAAAACTTTAGTAAATTAAGAATAGAAGGCAATATGTTCAACATAATTTAAAGAAAAGACATACTTGGGAAATAAAATTACAACAGGATAATTCAATTGTACTTGGCTATCATTTGGCAGAAATCTTAAACTTGGGCTGAAACCCAAGCCTGCTCTCTTTACCCTCTGTGCCTATCATTAAAGCTTAATTAGCGTGAGTTGTTTCTGCTTAATTCCAAATACTCCATCTGGTGGCTACCTGAAGATAGAAGATAGGGAGAAAAGAAAACTTACTAAATCCAAACAAAAGATGTACTTATGAACTCGGGAAACATAGTTTTCTTAAAGTATATGTAAATTTCAAAAATTTTAAGTGAACTAGTGCTTGGTTTGACTACACTCAATTTTAAAACTTTCTGTGTAAGGAGCTCATCAAACGCCTCCATACCAACACTGAAACCAAGCACCACACAAGGACCAACAAGTTCCAGGGCAAGACATACCAAGCAAATTCTCCAGCAACAAAGGAACACAGCCCTGAGCTTCAAGATACAGGCTGCCCAAAGTCACCCCAAAACCATAGACATCTCATAACTCATTACTGGACATTTCATTGCACTCCAGAGAGAAGAAATACAGCTCCACCCACCAGAACACCGACACAAGCTTCCCTAACCAGGAAACCTTGACAAGCCACCTGTATAAACCCACACACAGCGAGGAAACGCCACAATAAAGAGAACTCCACAAACTGCCAGAATACAGAAAGGACACCCCAAACTCAGCAATTTAAACAAGATGAAGAGACAGAGGAATACCCAGCAGATAAAGGAACAGGATAAATGCCCACCAAACCAAACAAAAGAGGAAGAGATAGGGAATCTACCTGATAAAGAATTCCGAATAATGATAGTGAAATTGATCCAAAATCTTGAAATTAAAATGGAATCACAGATAAATAGCCCGGAGACAAGGATTGAGAAGATGCAAGAAAGGTTTAACAAGGACCTAGAAGAAATAAAAAAGAGTCAACATATAATGAATAATGCAATAAATGAAATTAAAAAACTCTGAAGGCAACAAATAGTAGAATAACAGAGGCAGAAGATAGGATTAGTGAATTAGAAGATAGAATGGTAGAAATAAATGAATCAGAGAGGATAAAAGAAAAACGAATTAAAAGAAATGAGGACAATCTCAGAGACCTCCAGGACAATATTAAATGCTATAACATTCGAGTCATAAGGGTTCCAGAAAAAGAAGACAAAAAGAAAGACCATGAGAAAATACTTGAAGAGATAATAGTTGAAAACTTCCCTAAAATGGGGAAGGAAATAATCACCCAAGTCCAAGAAACCCAGAGAGTCCCAAACAGGATAAACCCAAGGTGAAACACCCCAAGACACATATTAATCAAATTAACAAAGATCAAACACAAAGAACAAATATTAAAAGCAGCAAGGGAAAAAAAACAAATAACACACAAGGGAATTCCCATAAGGATAACAGCTGATCTTTCAATAGAAACTCTTCAAGCCAGGAGGGAATGGCAAGACATACTTAAAATGATGAAAGAAAATAACGTACAGCCCAGATTATTGTACCCAGCAAGGATCTCATTCAAGTATGAAGGAGAAATCAAAAGCTTTTCAGACAAGCAAAAGCTGAGAGAATTCTGCACCACCAAACCAGCTCTCCAACAAATACTAAAGGATATTCTCTAGACAGGTTACAAAAAAACGGTGTATAAATTCGAACCCAAAACAATAAAGTAAATGGCAACAGGATCATACTTATCAGTAATTACCCTAAACGTAAATGGGTTGAATGCCCCAACCAAAAGACAAAGACTGGCTGAATGGATACAAAAACAAGACCCCTACATATGTTGTCTACAAGAGACCCACCTCAAAACAGGGGACACATATAGACTGAAAGTGAAGGGCTGGAAGAAGATTGTCCATGCAAATAGGGACCAAAAGAAAGCAGGAGTAGCAATACTCATATCAGATAAAATTGACTTTAAAACAAAGGCTGTGAAAAGAGACAAAGAAGGTCACTACATAATGATCAAAGGATCAATCCAAGAAGAAGATATAACAATTATAAATATATATGCACCCAACACAGGAGCACCACAGTATGTAAGACAAATGCTAACAAGTATGAAAGGAGACATTAACAATAACACAATAATAGTGGGAGACTTTAATACCCCACTCACACCTATGGATAGATCAACTAAACAGAAAATTAACAAGGAAACACAAACTTTAAATGATACAATAGACCAGTTAGACCTAATTGATATCTATAGGACATTTCATGCCAAAACAATGAATTTCCCCTTTTTCTCAGGTGCATATGGAACCTTCTCCAGGATAGATCACATCCTGGGCCATAAAGCTAGCCTTGGTAAATTCAAAAAAATAGAAATCATTCCAAGCATTTTTTCTGACCACAATGCAGTAAGATTAGATCTCAATTACAGGAGAAAAACTATTAAAAATTCCAGCATATGGAGGCTGAACAACACGCTGCAGAATGACCAACAAATCACAGAAGAAATCAAGAAGGAAATCAAAATTTGCATAGAAACGAATGAAAATGAAAACACAACAACCCAAAATCTGTGGGACACGGTAAAAGCAGTCCTAAGGGGAAAGTTCATAGCAATACAGGCACACCTCAAGAAACAAGAAAAAAGTCAAATAAATAACCTAACTCTACACCTAAAGCAACTAGAAAAGGAAGAAATGAAGAACCCCAGGGTAAGTAGAAGGAAAGAAATCTTAAAAATTAGAGCAGAAATAAATGCAAAAGAAACAAAAGAGACCATAGCAAAAATCAACAAAACCAAAAGCTGGTTCTTTGAAAGGATAAATAAAATTGACAAACCATTAGCCAGACTCATCAAGAAACAAAGGGAGAAAAATCAAATCAACAAAATTAGAAACGAAAATGGAGAGATCACAACAGACAACACAGAAATACAAAGGATCATAAGAGACTACTATCAACAATTATATGCCAATAAAATGGACAATGTGGAAGAAATGGACAAATTCTTAGAAAAGTACAACTTTCCAAAACTCAACCAGGGAGAAATAGAAAATCTTAACAGACCCATCACAAGCACGGAAATTGAAACTGTAATCAAAAATCTTCCAGCAAACAAAAGCCCAGGTCCAGATGGCTTCACAGCTGAATTCTACCAAAAATTTAGAGAAGAGCTAACACCTATCCTGCTCAAACTCTTCCAGAAAATTGCAGAGGAAGATAAACTTCCAAACTCATTCTATGAGGCCACCATCACCCTAATACCAAAACCTGACAAAGATCCCACAAAAAAAGAAAACTACAAGCCAATATCACTGATGAACATAGATGCAAAAATCCTTAATGAAATTCTAGCAATCAGAATCCAACAACACATTAAAAAGATCATACACCATGAACAAGTGGGCTTTATCCCAGGGATGCAAGGATTCTTCAATATCTGCAAATCAATCAATGTAATACACCACATTAACAAATTGAAAAATAAAAACCATATGATTATCTCAACAGATGCAGAGAAAGCCTTTGACAAAATTCAATACCCATTTATGATAAAAACTCTCCAGAAAGCAGGAGTAGAAGGAACATACCTCAACATAATAAAAGCTATATATGACAAACCCACAGCAAACATTATCCTCAATGGTGAAAAATTGAAAGCATTTCCTCTAAAGTCAGGAACAAGACAAGGGTGCCCACTTTCACCATTACTATTCAACATAGTTTTGGAAGTTTTGGCCACAGCAATCAGAGCAGAAAAAGAAATAAAAGGAATCCAAATTGGAAAAGAAGAAGTAAAACTCTCACTATTTGCAGATGACATGATCCTCTACATAGAAAACCCTAAAGACTCCACCAGAAAATTGCTAGAACTAATCAATGACTATAGTAAAGTTGCAGGATATAAAATCAACACACAGAAATCCCTTGCATTCCTATACACTAATAATGAGAAAACAGAAAGAGAAATTAAGGAAACAATTCCATTCACCATTGCAACGGAAAGAATAAAATACTTGGGAATATATCTACCTAAAGTAACTAAAGACCTATATATAGAAAACTATAAAACACTGGTGAAAGAAATCAAAGAGGACACTAATAGATGGAGAAAATATACCATGTTGATGGATCGGAAGAATCAATATAGTGAAAATGAGTATACTACCCAAAGCAATTTATAGATTCAATGCAATCCCTATCAAGCTACCAACAGTATTCTTCACAGAGCTAGAACAAATAATTTCACAATTTGTATGGAAATACAAAAAACCTCGAATAGCCAAAGCAATCTTGAGAAAGAAGAATGGAACTGGAGGAATCAACCTACCTGACTTCAGGCTCTACTACAAAGCCACAGTCATCAAGACAGTATGGTACTGGCACAAAGACAGAAATATAGATCAATGGAACAAAATAGAAAGCCCAGAGATAAATCCACGCACATATGGACACTTTATCTTTGACAAAGGAGGCAAGAATATACAATGGATTAAAGACAATCTCTTTAACAAGTGGTGCTGGGAAATCTGGTCAACCACTTGTAAAAGAATGAAACTAGAACACTTTCTAACACCATACACAAAAATAAACTCAAAATGGATTAAAGATCTCAACGTAAGACCAGAAACTATAAAACTCCTAGAGGAGAACATAGGCAAAACACTCTCTGACATACATCACAGCAGGATCCTCTATGACCCACCTCCCAGAGTACTGGAAATAAAAGCAAAAATAAACAAATGGGACCTAATTAACCTTAAAAGCTTCTGCACATCAAAGGAAACTATTAGCAAGGTGAAAAGGCAGCCTTCACAATGGGAGAAAATAATAGCAAATGAAGCAACTGACAAACAACTAATCTCTAAAATATACAAGCAACTCCTACAGCTCAACTCCAGAAAAATAAATGACCCAATCAAAAAATGGGCCAAAGAACTAAATAGACATTTCTCCAAAGAAGACATACAGAGGGCTAACAAACACATGAAAAGATGCTCAACATTACTCATTATCAGAGAAATGCAAATCAAAACCACTATAAGGTACCATTTCACACCAGTCAGAATGGCTGTGATCCAAAAGTCTACAAGCAATAAATGCTGGAGAGGGTGTGGAGAAAAGGGAACCTTCTTACACTGTTGGTGGGAATGCAAACTAGTACAGCCACTATGGAGAACAGTGTGGAGATTCCTTAAAAAACTGGAAATAGAACTGCCTTATGATCCAGCAATCCCACTGCTGGGCATACACACTGAGGAAACCAGAAGGGAAAGAGACACGTGTACCCCACTGTTCATCACAGCACTGTTTATAATAGCCAGGACATGGAAGCAACCTAGATGTCCATCAGCAGATGAATGGATAAGAAAGCAGTGGTACATATACACAATGGAGTATTACTCAGCCATTAAAAAGAAAACATTTGAATCAGTTCTAATGAGGTGGATGAAACTGGAGCCTATTATACAGAGTGAAGTAAGCCAGAAGGAAAAACACCAATACAGTATACAAACACATATATATGGAATTTAGAAAGATGGTAACAATAACCCTGTGTACGAGACAGCAAAAGAGACAGTGATGTATAGATCAGTCTTATGGACTCTATGGGAGAGGGAGAGGGTGGGAAGATTTGGGAAAATGGCATTGAAACATGTAAAATATCATGTGTGTAACGAGATGCCAGTCCAGGTTCGATGCAGGATACTGGATGCTTGGGGCTAGTGCACTGGGACGACCCAGAGGGATGGTATGGGGAGGGAGGAGGGAGGAGGGTTCAAGATGGGGAACACATGTATACCTGTGGCAGATTCATTTTGATGTTTGGCAAAACTAATACAATTATGTAAAGTTTAAAAATAAAATTAAAAATAAAAAATAAAACTTTCTGTGTAAACAAAGGAATTAAGAGCAAAATTTGTTGGAGTTTTGATATGTAGGTATTTTCAAAGAATACCTACAAATAAATGAGGAAAACTCAACCAATTAAATGAGAAAATTGGCTGAGAGCAGTAATAAATATTTCAAAGATGAAAAAATAAAACATGAAGGGAAAATAAATACTTATTAATCAAGATAAATCAAATAGAAACAATGCAATATTCCTCACTCATCATTCTTGCAAAAACCAACAAGTCTGACATCATCAATTATTAATGAGGATATAAAGGAATGCATACTCTTCACATACAGGTAATGAAATAATAAAATGGGTCAGCCACCTTATTTTGATCTTACATAACAATGAAAAATGCATAGTCCTACTCCTTGGACAAATTTCACAGGCTTTCTCTTTGTTTTCTATTTGTAAAACAGGAATAATACTGGCATCTATTATAATGATATTAGGATAAAATGAGTAATCACATGCAAAGAACTTGAAATATGATGTTATTACTACATGATTATCCAACATAATAATTAATATCATTATTATAAACTGGGGAGACTAGTACATATGCACATGAAGACATTTACAAGTAAACAGTGCAGCCGTTGTCCACAAACAATTGAGTATAACCTAATTACCCATCATTAGGATAGTAGTACAAATAAACTATAGTCTATTTAAAATTCCTAGATTAATTCAACGAAAAGTAAATAATTAATACATATCTAAACACTATTAACACAAATAGTACTTTGAGGCTTAATTGGAATAACTTGTTTTTACTGGTCAAATGGTAGGGAAGCCCATGTTTAGTATGACATAATGGCAAAAACGGAGAAGGCGATGGCACCCCACTCCAGTACTCTTGCCTGGAAAACCCCATGGACGGAGGAGCCTGGTGGGCTGCAGTCCATGCAGTCGCTGAGGGTCAGACACGACTGAGCGACTTCACTTTCACTTTTCAGTTTCATGCATTGGAGAAGGAAATGGCAACCCACTCCAGTGATCTTGCCTAGAGAATCCCAGGGACGGCGGAGCCTGGTGGGCTGCCGTCTATGGGGTGGCACAGAATCGGACACGACTGAAGTGACTTAGCAGCAGCAGCAGCAGCAGCAGCAGCAATGACAAAAACCAGAAGAGTAAGGAGACAGATTTTATTCAGGTTACTGAAGATGGCAGAACACCTCAGATGCTAAGGAAAGAGTGTCTGACAGGGTGATTTTGAGGAGTGGACAATTTTCAGATGGAATGCTTTGAAAGTGATGAAAGTGAAGTCACTCAGTCGTGTCCAACTTTGCAAACCCATGGACTGTAGCCTGCCAGACTCCTCCGTCCATGGGATTCTTCAGGCAGGAATACTGGAGTGGGTTCCCATTTCCTTCTCCAGGGGATCTTCCCAACAGGGATCGAACTCGGTTCTCCTGCACTGCAGGCAGAAGCTTTACCATCTGAGCCACCAGGGAATGCTTTACCACTGGGGTTTTCTTGCAAGTAGGAGACATCTCAGTCAGCTGAACAGGAAATGTTTTCTCTATGTTTAGCTAGTTTAAGGAAACAGACAATTTTGAATTTGTCTAATAGCCATCAGGCAGGCTTCCCTCCTAACTCAGTCGGTAAAGAATCTGCCTGCAATGCAGGAGACCCAGGTTCGATCCCTGGGTCAGAAAGAGAAGGAAATGGCAACCCACTCCAGTATCCTTGACTGGAGAATCCCATGGAGAGAGGAGCCTGGCAGGCTGCAGTTCATGGGGTCGCAAGAGTCTGGACACGACTTAGGGACTAAACCACCATCAATAATCATTAGGCAAAGAATGAGATGATGTTGTGAAAGTGCTGCACTCAATACGCCAGCAAATTTGGAAAACTCAGCAGTGGCCACAGGACTGGAAAAGGTCAGTTTTCATTCCAATCCCAAAGAAAGGCAATGCCAAAGAATGCTCAAACTACCACACAATTGCTCTCATCTCACACGCTAGTGAAGTTAATGCTCAAAATTCTCCAAGCCAGTCTTCAGCAGTATGTGAACCGTGAACTTCCTGATGTTCAAGCTGGTTTTAGAAAAGGCAGAGGAATCAGAGATCAAATTGCCAACATCCGCTGGATCATGGAAAAAGCAAGAGAGTTCCAGAAAAACATCTATTTCTGCTATATTGACTATGCCAAAGCCTTTGACTGTGTGGATCACAATAAACTGTGGAAAACTCTGAAAGAGATGGGAATACCAGAGCACCTGACCTGCCTCTTGAGAAACCTGTATGCAGGTCAGGAAGCAACAGTTAGAACTGGACATGGAACAACAGACTGGTTCCAAATAGGAAAAGGAGTACGTCAAGGCTGTATATTGTCACCCTGCTTATTTAACTTATATGCAGAGTACATCATGAGAAATGCTGGACTGGAGGAAACACAAGCTGGAATCAAGATTGCTGGGAGAAATATCAATAACCTCAGATATGCAGATGACACCACCCTTATGGCAGAAAGTGAAGAGGAACTAAAAAGCCTCTTGATGAAGATGAAAGAGGAGAGTGAAAAAGTTGGCTTAAAACTCAACATTCAGAAAACGAAGATCATGGCATCCGGTCCCAACACTTCATGGCAAATAATGGGGCAACAGTGGAAACAGTGTCAGACTGTATTTTTCTGGGCTCCAAAATCACTGCAGATGGTGACTGCAGCCATGAAATTAAAAGACACTTACTCCTTGGAAGGAAAGTTATGACCAACCTAGATAGCATATTCAAAAGCAGAGACATTACTTTGCCAACAAAAGTCTGTCTAGTCAAGGCTATGGTTTTTCCTGTGGTCATATATGGATGTGAGAGTTGGACTGTGAAGAAGGCTGAGTGCCAAAGAATTGATGATTTTGAACTGTGGTGTTGGAGAAGACTCTTGAGAGTCACTTGGACTGCAAGGAGATCCAACCAGTCCATTCTGAAGGAGATCAGCCCTGGGATTTTTTTGGAAGGAATGATGCTAAAGCTGAAACTCCAGTACTTTGGCCACCTCATGCAAAGAGTTGACTCATTGGAAAAGACTCTGATGCTGGGAGGGATTAGGGGCAGGAGGAGAAGGGGACGACAGAGGATGAGATGGCTGGATGGCATCACTGACTCGATGGACGTGAGTCTCAGTGAACTCCGGGAGTTGATGATGGACAGGGAGGCCTGGCATGCTGCAATTCATGGGGTCGCAAAGAGTCGGACACGACTGAGCGACTGAACTGAACTGAAAGAATGAGAAATTGGATGGTGCAAAGCAGGTGCAGGAAAAGGGGTAGGTCTGTGTCTGCCCGTGTCAATATCATTTAAAAAATCTTTTTAAGGATTCAGATCATACCATAAAGTGTGTATACACACACACACACACACACACACACACACCACTTGTATTGACATGTGAAACTGGAAAGGAAAAGCTGATGAGTTTACACAAAACTTATGACAAGGAATAACTCTGGGGCATGAAAGGGAATGTTTCTTGTATTAGATATCACAGGAGACTTCAGCTTTTGTATTTATTTTCTTTAAGAATTAACAAAATATTCATAACAAAAGCTTACCTTTTTTTCTGACCATTGAAAATAACTATGAATGTCACTATACTATTATTTTCAAGAGATGAAGGAAAATAAAATAAGTGGAAATAAAAGAAAGAGATATGAAAGTTAAGACAAAACAAGAGAGATGAGAAAAAGATGAGCTGGAGAATGTCAAAATTGCTGAAGTGTTACATAAAAGAGGCCTGGACTCTCTTTGCTTTGGTGTCACAAAGAACCCTGAGATCTTTTGTGAAAGAAAAGGTGACGGGAGTCAGAGTGAACTGCATCAGGGGAAAGAGGAGAATGTGAGGAAATGGAGGAGACACAGCAGGGAGGATCTAAGGGGGAAAAAAGAACAAAGAGAAAGGCAGGTTTTTAAAAAATATGTGGATTCAAGGAACATTTCTTGTTTTGACTTTTGTCTTATTTTCATGATAGGAAATAATAGAGCAGTATTTCTCACCTTTGATCACGTTAGAACCAGCTGGTGATTTTTAATATGCTCATGCCTTCTCTGAGTCTGATCCAGCTGCCAGGACAAAATATTCGAGACTGGGTGGCTTACACAACAGATACTTAATTTCTTACAATTCTAGAGGCTGGGAAGTCCAAGATCAAGGCCCTAGTCCTTTTGATTCCAGCTGAGAACTGCCTTCCTGGCTTGCACACAGGCTGCCTTCTTGCTGTCCTCACGTGACGGAGAGAGGACTCTGGCACCTTCTCTTCTCCTTCTAAGGGAACAAGCCCTATCAGATTAGGGTCACACCATGATGGCCTCATTTAACCTTCCTCACCTCCTCAAAGGCCCTAGCTCTGAATACAGTCATGTCAGGGCTCAGGGTTTCAATATACAAATTTGGGGAGGTACACAGATAAATTAGTCTGAATAGTATCACTGACTCAATAAGCCTGAATTTGAGCAAACTCTGGGAAATAAGGAAGGACAGGGAAGCCTGGCATGCTGCAGTCTTTGGGGTCACAAAGAGTTGGACAGGACTTAGCAACTGAAGAACAGCAACGTACCCTGATCACAAGAAAGATCAATTAAATTGGAGCCAGAAATCATCACAAGAACTCTTCCTTTTTGCTCTAATGTACACTCGTCACTCACATAATGCCTGGCTTGCCTTTTTCTTGTTGTAAGGATGGGAGAAAAGACCATTCTTTGTTGGGCATTTGGATGAATTCTTAACATCTTGATAATACAAACAAGTCTGTGCCCTGGTTTTCTTAGAAATGAATAGTATATTTAATTTGTGACACTTGGAAAAGAGGATCTAAATGATTTGTAACAACTTGGCATGGTGACCGAAACTTTAACGCCACACACGACGCTTTTAATGAAAAATTGTTTCAAGAAAGTCCATGTCCAATCGGTTTGTTATAAAAGCCAGGGAAACATAGGTTCAATGCCTGGACCTGAGCAATTTCTCTGTACCTTAGTTTGTAAATGTTTCTAAAGGGTCAGCCTTTAATGTTTATATGATAGAATATGTTCATTTACTTGGCTTGGGCTTTTTCTTTTTTCCTTTGAGTGTACATTATGTTCCAAGTGCTATTTAGGCACTTAGAATATTTAAAACAGGCAGAAGTCCCTGCCATCATGGAGTTGCAGTCTCATGAGAAGATAGAGGAAAATAAAACCAAACAAAATAAGTATATGATATGCCAGGAGCAGGCTGGAAGATCGAAGGAGGGGAAAATGTAGGGAGTGGAAATTTGGGAATGGGATTTTACTTAGCAGGACCAAGAAAGTGCTTTTTAGAAAAACATTTTATTGACAAATAAGTTGAATTACAATGTTGTGCTAATTACTGCTGTATAACAAAGTGACCCAGTTATACATACATATGCATGCTTTTTCATATTCTTTCCATTATGGTTTATCACAGGATAAACAGTAGGTGCTATACCGCAGGACTCTGTTTATCCATTCTACCTGTAATCATCTTTGTCTGCTAATCCTCAACTCCCACCCTACCCTCTCCCACGCTCTTCCCCTTGGCAATCACAAGCTTATTCTCTAAGTCCTTGATTTTATTTCTGTTTCATAGATAGGCTCATTTGTGTTATATTTTAGATTCCACATATAAGTGATACCATATGATATTTAGCTTTGTCTTTTTTACTTACTTCACTTAGTATGATAACTTCTAGTTGAATCCATGTTGCTCCAAATAGCATTATTTTGTTCATTTTTCTGGCTGAGTAGTATCCCATTGTATATACATACTACATCTTCTTTAGCCATTCATCTTTCGATGGACGTTTAGGCTGTTTCCATGTCTCAACATCGCTAATTATTAGAGAAATGCAGATAAAAACTACAACAAGGTACCACACCGGTCAGAATGGCCATCATTAGAAATTCTACAAATAGCTAATGCTAGAGAGGGTGTGGAGGAAAGGGAACCTTCCTACACTGTTTGAGGGAATGTAAGTTGGTACAGTCACTATGGAAAACAAATTGGAAGTTCCTCAGAAAACTAAAAAGAGTATTACCAAATGATCCAGCAGTCCCACTCCTGGGCACGTTATCCGGACAAAACTAGAATTCAACAAGGTACATTCATCCCTATGTTCACAAGAAAGGGCTTTTTAAAAAGATGACATTGGAGTAAAGGCCTAGAGAAGGTGAGGGATTCAACCATGCATATCACTGGGAAAATGTATTTCTGAGCAAAAGCAAGAGCAGGTTCAGGAACTCTAAGGCAGGAATGTCCCAGAATGTTAGAGAAGCCAGGAAAGCAATACTGCTGGAGCTGAGTGCAGAAGGAGGAAAACTAAGAGCAAAGGAAGGGTGAGGGAAGACAGGAAACCAGTTGTGTCTGCAGATTCCCTGGGGTCTCACAGACCGTTTTAATATTGTGAGGACTGTAGTTGTAAAGTTAGTCTGAAATCCATTGGAGGGTTTTGATCAAAGAACTGACACAAAATAGCTTCTTTTTCAATCAAACCATTCATCTGACAGCCTGATAGCAAACAAAGAGTTGAGAGAACATAAAAAAGCAAAAAAAAAGAACCTGTTCTCATTTTCTGATAACTACCTAGCACCACATCTTGAAGAGATGTTCAAGCCATTTCTTTTACATTCTCTCAATTCTTTGCTTGGACAGCAAGGAGATCAAGCCAGTCAATCTTAAGGGAAATCAACCCTGAATACTCACTGGAAGGACTGATGCTGAAGCTGAAGCTCCAGTAGTTTGGTCATCTGAAGTGAACAGTTGACTCACTGGGCAAGTCCCTGATGCTGGGAAAGATGGAGGGCAGAAGGAGAAGGAGGGGTCAGAAGATGAGAAGACTGGGTGACATCACTGATGCAATGGACATGAACTTGGGCAAATTTGGGGAGATGGTGAGGACCAGGGAGGCCTGGCATGCTTAAGTCCATGGGGTGGCAGAGTCAGACACAACTGGGCAACTGAACAACAACAAGAAGGCCTTCGTGTCCTATCAAAGGCCTTCATAGCCATGACAAATGGTGAAAGGAGTAAACACTTGAGCTGATAGCAGTTGATGGTAATCAAAGATGCAGGAAAATGAAGGAGTGCATACAAGACGCAGATGCTAGCCACCTGCAGTCGTGCCCAGAGTCCCAGGAGCTGAGTGATGCCTAGGACTGGGGTTAAAGGTCAGCAAAGGAGAAGCGGGGACAGTTGAAGGAGATGGCCAGTATCCCAAAAGGAAAAAATAATAAACTCGGTGGTTTGCTAAGATTCAAGACTGACAACAACTATCTTATTTTGATTCTAGTGCAATAGCTTAGAATCACCTGGGTGCTTTTATACAACTTTTTTGTTTTTCTTACCTGCTACTTAAGACAGAGTTGCCTCGCTATTTAGTGGAAAGTTCTTTAACTTGTTTGCTTGACTAATATATAATTTTTATTATTCCCTGGCCCACTTCCCCAGCCTTTTTGTATAAATACTTCCTTCAGACACATTAAAATGTGACCTCCTTTTTGGTTAACTATGCTTCTCATGTGTATCATAGCCCAAACTGTTTAGGAATTCCAGAATGATGTATTTTATTCTGACTGAATATAACTTTAATTTTCTATGGTGATCAATAAAAACAATATAAATTCCTCTAGGAAATGTGTCCCTGGGAGAGGATAGAAACATAAGTGAAACATAAAATTGACGAGAAATGAGAATCCAATAAACATTTGCACATTGACTTGAGAGCACTTTGCAGCTTGTTGCTGCATTTTTCTAAATTAGGATTTGATATAGTGAGGCTTTATGAGATATTTTCTCCTGTAAGAGCATCATTAAAGGTATTCACTCTACATCTGAAGTCTTAGATTATGGAGAATCATCATCTCTCTGTCAAAGCGAGTGTTAACTAATTGGTAACAGGGGAATAGACAGTGTGAAAAAATACACAAGGTATTAGAGGTAATTTATTTTTTGAAAGCAGTTGTTGACAGTTTGACATTACGTTCAGTTAACACTTCTGGCGACTTTTAAAATCCTTCTCCCTCCCAGTCAGGACAAAGATTCTCTGCTTTCACAAGACTTATGAACAGACATTTCTTTCTTTTTCTTTTTTTTTCTTTCCATGCATTTGAATTGAAATCACAAACCACCACTTGCTGTCTTTGCCAGATGCTATATCAACATTTTTAACAGCTGCGGTGTCCTCTAGATGCAAATTTAAAATTTCAACCTTTCAAAATGACAATTATTTTCAATATTTCAAATTTCTCTTTGGTTAGAAGGAAGATCCCAGAGTAGAGTTAAAAATCTATCCTTAATAAATTCTGGAAAAGGAGGAAAGCTTAAGCACTTGGCAGTAAGGACTATAAATGAAGGTTGTGTTTCTTGTTATAGAAAAGAGTCTCCCTTTTTCAAGCATCACACATTTTAATATAATGTCAGCAGTTCCTCTGCTGGGTGATGAAAATCTTTTCTGATAATAATATTTTTATAACTGAATTCTGATTCTTAGGTTGAAAAATAGCTGGAACTCTACTTCACTGAAATATTTCAGATGTTAGAAAACAGTGCCCAATGCTTCTGCTTCCCCTCCTCCCATGAAAACAACACCTTACCCACGTGGTATCTAAAACTTAAAAGGACTTAAGAATGGCAAATCATTATTTCTCATAATTAGGGATAAAAATATTCACTGGCCAGGTTTTAAATTAGAAGTGAGTCTGATTACTTCCTTGCAGCAAGAAACTCACAGGTAATGAAGAAAGGATCCTGAGAACCTAAGAGGGTAGAGCACTGCAGAGGCATTGAACGAGAAATCAAGCAGAGGAAATAAGAGTTGAGATAAGTGACATGATACAGAGCATCAGAGGAGATTATGCCATATTTTCTCATGTTGTGAGACAGGCTTCTTACCTCATCTGCCCTCGACAGGCACCATATTTCATTGCACATACCAGCTTCAATTAACGTGGAACATAGACAGATGTATGTATAAAAATATTTGCATATAGACTGGATAGACAGCAGGGTGCCCTGCACAACTCAGGGAACTTCATTTACTATCCTGCAGTAAACCATAACGTGGTTTAGTCACTAAGTCATGTCCAACTGTTGCAAGCCCATGGACTGTAGCCCACCAGGTTCCTCTGTCCACACGATTTCCCAGGCAAGAATACTGGAGTGCGTTGCCATTTCCTTCTCCAAGGAATCCTCCCAACCCTGGGACTGAACTCGTGTCTCCTGCATTACAGGTGGTCTTCTAAATTGTAGGTAGACTCTTTACTGCTGAGGCACCACGGAAACCCAAACCACAATGGAAAAGAATACTAAAGAGGCATGACCGAAACACTTTCCTATACAGCAGAAATTAACACAATATTGTGAATCAACTATACTTCAATAAAATAAAATGTATAGGAACATAATGTGTTCTTTAAAATGTAATAGACATAATTTAAAATCACAAATTTACCTCAGCAACAGTAGTTACTTATATAAAATTATGTAAGATACAGATTTAATTGTGATCTGGAAATGTTGGATTCAATTTATCACCACTAAATCATTGTGGGAAATCATAGGGCTAAAGTGTGTTTATCTTCCCTACAGCTGGTCATGCCCTCTGTATGATTTTGTGACATCAATAAATAAATTTTCCAAGAGGCCAGGCAACAATGAATTTCTTGCATCAGAGCATAAAAACCAGGTAAACATCAACTAACCCTGCAGAGCTCAGAGGTTAAAGCGTCTGCCTGAAATGCGGGAGACCTGGGTTCTATCCCTGGGTCAGGAAGATCCCCTGGAGAAGGAAATAGCAACCCACTCCAGTATTCTTGCCTGGAGAATCCCATGGATGGAGGAGCCTGTTGGGCTATAGTCCACGGGGTCGCAAAGAGTCAGACACGACTGAGCGACTTCACTTTCAATGTACTTTCACTTTCAAACCCTGTAGAGTAAAAGTCTAGGTATTGTAGCCCACACTGGAAGCTGAATTCCTAAAAGACTTCATCCTAGCAGTAAGGAGGGGCTGAAAGAAAAATTGCAATTTCAGGAGATGTAGTTTGCCTTTATAAAATATCAGTGACCCAGGCAACCTCTGATCTTGAAGAACAGGAGTCGAATACTGCCAGCACTCATAAGCATGTGGGAAAAGTAAACCAAAGCACTATCTAGAAGAACAGAATAGTATCCTAAGACTGATGTTATTCACATCTATTTTTTTTTAATTAAAAACAGCATCTGGTATATAAGTAAAAATGATCAGGAACAGGTAGACCCATGAAAAAATGAACAAGAACACTAGCCTCCTCCCCGCCAGCTACAACAACAAGAAAAACTAAAACCAAACTTGAAAAATTAATCAGCTTATAAGAAATTCTAAAAGTGTGGCCAATTTGGAGGAAAAAAAAATTAGAAATTCAAGAAGAGAAAAATACAATAATAAGTTTAATAAATAAATGGATGAGTTTAACAGGTTAAAAATCACTGAAGAGAGAGGTAAAACATTTGAAGGCAAGTTAGAGAAATTATGCAAGATTTCTGGCAGAAAAGGAAGAGATGGGGAGAACAGAGATCATTTGGAATAATTAGCATGTATTTAAATGGATTTCTAAGAAAGGGTAGCAAAAATGAGATGGAAACAATATAGAAGTCTTAAAATTATAGATTAAAAACTGTTAGTTCTCAGTAGCAAGAATTTGAATATATTCAATGAAGGATACTATAAATAAATTTATAACATGAAATTTCACAAATTCTAATACAAAAAAACAATCTTTAAAATGAGCCCTCAAAACCCAGAATTATTTTCAGAGAATGAGAATAGAAAGTTGTATCAAGGGCAATAATGAAAATCAAAAGTTTAGCCTATACTTGATGACAAATTTACCCCAATTCATAGAGTAAACCAAGAACATTTTATTTCTTGCTCACATTTCCTTAAGTTAGGACTGGATGTATTTTCTCCATATCGTATGCATACCACCTGGAATGTGGAACCAAAGAAGGAGAAGCAGAAGGATTCAGAAAGATGGTTTTAAGAACTGTGTCATAAAATGTCTTCCTTCATTTCTATTAATAGTTGTATCACATTGGCCAGGACCCAGGAACTTGGTCCATAACCTAATTAAGAAGGAGTCTGAAAATGGGAAAAAGACATTATTTGGTGATCCCTAACTCTATCTCTGGACATCAAATACATTTTTATTCATGTCCCATAAAGAGAATGCAATTAACTTCTTCTTGGAAAGAGATACTACAGAGTCACTTGCAGTCACTGAGTTCTGCTCAGAGTCCAGGATCTAAAAACAGTGTGTAGTCCTGTCTTCAGAAAGTGAATGATTGAATAAAATAGCAGTTACTTGTCCGTAGCGTTGTTGGAATCCTGCAGCTAGTACATGGACCTTTTCCTGCAATGGAGGGTTAGGGGAACTGCTAATGTTATTTCCCTATTCCTGCCCATTTTTTATTTTGTGTAGTTTCTTCTGCCTTATGTCAGTTAATACTCATCGTTCATGGTTTTATACCACATTTGAGGACATTTGCAATTAGGCCCTTTTGAGGAAGCTGTACATATTAGCCATCTTCTGCCAGGTGGAAAGATAAGTTCATAAAAGTTGTGTAAGAGGAAAACTTCAGAGCCTTTTTAGAAATCTATGCTTATTGTTTGGCAATTCTCTCAAAATATAAATTGACTTTGATTGTATATTTGGTTCTATGTGCTAGTAACAATATCCAAAGTGTTCCTGATCATATCTGGTTCATATGCCATTGCTTTTGCCTTTCTCCTGCTTTCTCCCCACCTGCTCCGTCTCTCTCTTTTCAATGCAGGCTATCCCCCAAATTTTATTCTGATCTTTTCCCTCAGTTATTTTATTCAACTGGGTAATTTCATTGGTTACAATATCCTAATTATGTTCTAACATTTTCCCTGAGTCACTTTATTCAACTCAGTAATTTTGCTCAGACTTTGTCATCCTTTTCAATATTACCTGTTTTGTTGTGGGATTCCTAATATTTTAAGGCCTCTATTACTAAGGTTCTTTCTATTCCTATTCATGTTTTGGCTTGTAATCTGGTGAAAAATTTTCTAAACTCCAATCCATCTTTCAGTACCATTATAAAGGCTGTGCTAACATTTAGTTTTATTTTATCTTCCCTGGATTTCAGCTTAGTCATACCATCAAAGTTTCTGCAAGGGGTAGTTTGTTTTTCCAGGTTTACCTTTTTTTCCTTAAAATTTTTATTGTAATAAAGTTGCTTCACAGCGCTGTGTTAGTTTCTACTGTTCAGTTCAGTTCAGTTCAGTTCAGTCGCTCAGTCGTGTCTGACTCTTTGCGACCCCATGAATCGCAGCACGCCAGGCCCCGCTGTCCATCACCAACGCCCGGAGTTCGCTCAGACTCAAGTCCATCGAGTCAGTGATGCCATCCAGCCATCTCATCCTCTGTCGTCCCCTTCTCCACCTTCCCCCACCCCCCCGCCCGACCCCCTACCCCGCAGCATCAGAGTCTTTTCCAATGAGTCAACTCTTCCCACAAGGTTGCCAAAGTACTGGAGTTTCAGCTTCAGCATCAGTCCTTCCAAAGAACACCCAGGACTGATCTCCTTTAGAATGGACTGGTTGGATCTCCTTGCAGTCCAAGGGACTCTCAAGATTTTTCTCTAATACCACAGTTCAAAAGCCTCAATTCTTTGGCGCTCAGCTGTTTCTACTGTAGAGCAATATAAATCAGCCATCAATTCAGTTCAGTTCAGTCCCTCATTCATGTCCAACTCTATCCTTTTGGATTTCCTCCCCGTTCAGGTCACCACAGTGCATTTAGAGTTCAACATGCTATAAAGTAGGTTATCATTATTTATCTATTTTTAGACATAGTATCAATATCAATATATATGTGTCAAACCCATTCTCCCAATTAATCCCACACCCCTGAAAGGGGTATTTTAATTGAACTTTTTGCTACAGCATAACATGGAGCTTTAGAAAGTCAACAAATGACTACCAGGTGGTCTAGTCTCCTGCCTAGATAGAGAATATGCAATGTGTCTCTGGTAACTGCTTTAATTAGCTTGTCTTTCCTTCTTTACCCAAGATCACAGGGTAAACCAGTATCTCTAGCTTGGGCTTACTTTCCATGATTTAGTAACTTTCTGGAGAGGACAAACTGCTACAAACTTTCCATCCAAGTTTGCATGGAAAATTGTTTTCCAGTGAAATGATTTATACACGTGAAATCTCCATATCAAAACACTCAAAAGCAAGAAGCATCAATACCTCTGTATTAAGAATCATTCAAAATCCAGTGGTTAGATTACCAATTCCACATCTCCATTTTCAAACTGGTTACATATTTTAATTTCTTCACCAATAAAAATGAATGTCTCTTGAGTCACTTTACACTTCAATCAAAATTCAGTTGATCAGGAGGGAGAATTATTAGGTTATAGACTGTAAGCAGAAACTATCCCTCTTTTCCCACAAGGAGAAAGATTATTTCCAAGTTCTCAGTGTAAAAATTGAGTCTCACCCCTAGGCATGCAGTGAACAATCGATAAATTCTAGCTGAATCTTTTAAAGAAAAGAAAGACACATTGCTTATTTAAAGCCCATGTATAAAACTAAGCCATCTGTACAGTTTTATTGTTCCCTGCAGTGAGAAAACCATCAGGGATCGCTAAAGAGATGGTTGTTTAAATATAAATATTGAAGGCCACAGCATCTAAATATTAATATGTGTGTGTATGTAAACTGATTAATACATATTTAATTTATGCTCAATAGTAAAGTAAAATGACCATCAAGATACAACTCACTGAACTGAAAATCAAGAATAAAGCTATAACATTCATTTCAGGGGCCAAATTCTATCTTAAATGTATCTAAATGGATAGTTATGCATTAAAATGTGGACTCTTCATGTCAGAGAAACAAAGTAAATTGCAAAGACCCCCTTAAACACCTATGTGGAAATAGGTTCAAGTTACTGATACATTTTTTAAACATCTCTGTTATGTTAGCACCCAAAATAATAAGGTTATCAACAATATTAATAAATATATCATCATTTAACTCAAAAAAGTAGACACCTTTTATTTAAAACTTTCATATTTATTTATGAATCCTCCAAAATGAGCAATAAGATAAAATTTACCTTTAAAAAGCATCTCTGAAAGCTTTAAATGTTATATTTACATTCTTAATAGAACTTAATAGAATCTGAGAAAAGCAATGCTGCTGCTGCTGCTGCTAAGTCACTTCAGTCATGTCCGACTCTGTGCGACCCCATAGACGGTAGCCCACCAGGCTTCCCCATCCCTGGGATTCTGCAGGCAAGAACACTGGAGTGGGTTGCCATTTTCTTCTCCAATGCATGAAAGTGAGAAGTGAAAGTGAAGTCACTCAGTCATGTCCGACTCTTAGCGGCCCCATGGACTGCAGCCTACCAGGCTCCTCCATCCATGGGATTTTCCAGGCAAGAGTACTGGAGTGGGGTGCCATTGCCTTCTCCAATGCATGAAAGTGAAAACTGAAAGTGAAGTCATTCAGTCGTGTCCAACTCTTAGCTACCCCATGGTCTGCAGCCCACCAGGCTCCTCCGTCCATGGGATTTTCCAGGCAAGAGTACTGGAGTAGGGTGCCATTGCCTTCTCCAAGAAAAGCAATACTGTTTATCAAAAATAACTTCTGGCATTTATGAAAGAAGAATGAATAAAATCAGTACAAATCAGTACAAACTGGTAGCTGAACTTGAATCAGGTGGTAACCCTTACACCTACTGAGATGAATGTGGAGGTTCTCCTTGGCTTTGTGTAGTGAGAACAGTCTGAGTGATGAACTTGAGTATATTATGGTACAAGTTTTTCCCCTTACAACTTCAATGCATGAAGAAACGCCAGCATTTAGTTGCCTGTGTTGGTAGTTCAGGTCCTCCCAGGTGGCTCAGTGGTAAAGAATCCACTGCCAGTGCTGGAGATGGGGGTTCCATCCCTGGATGGGGAAGATCCCCTGGAGGAGGAAATGGCAACCCAGTCCAGTACTCTTGCCTGGAAAATGCCATGGACAGAGGAGCCTGCTGGGCTGTGGTCCTTGGGATCGCAAAGAGTTAGACATGACTTAGCAACTGAGCACATCAGTAGTTCACCGTTGGATTAGCCTATCACCATGCCAGAGGCATTTCCTGTACTAAATGAGAAGACATTAAAAGCAGAAACATGTTAGAAACTAGTTAGCCCAAATCCTTTCTTTTCAAAGAGGCCCAGTTAGATAAATTCACTAAATCTCATAATTTCATGACAGAACTGAGACAAGTCTGATAACAGCATTGCAATATCAACATATATATAGTTGAGTATTTGTATATCAGGTAACTATAGGGGAACTTCTTTCCTGAATCTCCTGCCAAAACTACATGGTTTTAAAACAGAAATAGATGTTATTGGAATATGTAATAATAATTCTGCAAAAATCTAAGGTGATCATTCTTATCATTACTTGATCAATAAAGCCAAGAAATACAAATGTAAGCGGTATTGAATTCCTAAAAGCATGACTTAGTTGCCCGTAATATCTATTCAAAAATTTCTATCTCAATATTATTGAGTTTTCAAGTGCCAATTCTCAGAGATATTCAATGAGTAAATAGAAAATTCATTATACAATTCAGTAAATGAAACCTGGGTCAGCTAAAGAGTTGTGGTAGGAAGCACACCATATCTCAGTGACTGAGTTAAGCCTCTTATTTTGCTTGAGACTTAGCCCATTAAACTGAAAAACAAATGACATTGGCACAGCTCTTAACATAAAATGTAAGAATGGGCATTGTATTGGATGTCAGCTCTACAAGCACAGTTCTACGATTTGTTGTATTAAAGCATGTTTCTTTGGCTAATTAATTATCTCAGTGAAACTGGAAATGGAATAATACATTTTTTCTTACCAGCCTCAAGAGAATATAGTATAGTTGACCCTTGAACAATGCAAGTATGAACTGCGCAAATCCACTTACATGCAGACTTTTTCTTTCCTGTAAATATTTCCTACAGCACCACACAATCCCTCTTGTGAACTGAATCCATGGATGCAGAACTATGAATAGTAAGGGCCAACAGTAGAGTTACACTTGAGATTTTGCCTTTTGGAGAGATGCCCACCCCCACCAGCTGCCACCTTGTTCTAAGTTCCACTGTAGTACTTAATTTTAGCAATGAGACTGACTCCCAACAAAATTCAATATATGAGGATTTAGAACAAGGCATTACACATAAACAATCACTTTTTCTCTGCCAGAAGGGAATTAACTACATATAACTAAAAGAAAATGTAGCCTAAACACATAGGCATATGTGTTTCAGTAAAACAAATTATAATGCAAGTATATTACAGTAAGACAAATTATAAGGCAAGATATTACAGTTAGTCCAAACACTTTTTATTTCTTCCACATTCCACAAGTGAAGAGTGAGTTCTGTAGTAAGAAGGCTCACTGTAATTCACATAACCTGATCAATGACAATGAGAAATTTTACCATTCTACTTAAAAATTTTAAAATTAGAGTTAAGTTCAGTTCAGTCACTCAGTCGTGTCCGACTCTTTGCGACCCCATGAATCACAGCACACCAGTCCTCCCTGTCCATCACCAACTCCCGGAGTTCACCCAAACTCATGTGCATCGAGTTGGTGATGCCATCCAGCCATCTCATCCTCTGTGGTCCCTTTCTCCTCCTTCCCCCAATCCCACCCCCCCCAGCATCAGGGTCTTTTCTAATGAGTCACCTCTTCACATGAAGTGGCCAGAGTACTGGAGATTCAGCTTCAGCATCAGTCCTTCCAATGATCACCCAGGATTGGTCTCCTTTATGATGGACTGGCTGGATCTCCTTGCAGTCCAAGGACTCGCAAGAGTCTTCTCCAACACTACAGTTCAAAAGCATCAATTCTTTGGCACTCAGCTTTCTTCACAGTCCAACTCTCACGTCCATACATGACCACTGGAAAAACCATAATAGCCTTGACTAGATGGACCTTTGTTGGCAAAGTAATGTCTCTGCTTTTGAATATGCTATCTAGGTTGGTCATAACTTTCCTTCCAAGGAGTAAGCTTCTTTTAATTTCATGGCTGCAGTTACCATCTGCACTGATTTTGGAGCCCCAAAAAATAAAGTCTGACTGCCAGGGTCCAACCCCAGCTGATCCAGGGTATTCAAAGGAGAGGCGGCGTAGGCGACCTATTTATTTAAATATTTATCAAAGATATAAAGAGTAATAGAATGAGGATAGCCCAGTGAGGAAATTCAGTGGAGGAAAGCGGCTGAAATAAGGATAGCTCAGTAGGAAAATTCAGTGAAGCAAAGAGGCTGAATAAAATTCCAAAGCAGGGAATTTACATCACCTACAAAGGCCGCAGGCGTCCTCCCATTCTCCCAAAGGAGAGGAGACACTAAGGCCTCCCCGATCAGATCTTAGAAGCCCAGGCAAAATTAGTAGGCTTGATGAGCTTCCCCGCCTCAGAGGAAAAATTCAGCCAGAAAGTGAAAGAAAGAACGACATGGGGAGACCAAATTTCGGTGAACAAAAAGGGGCGTATTTTATTTTCCAAAGTAGTTTTATACCTTAAGTTGTGCATAGAGGATAATGGGGGAAGGGGTGGAGTCATGCAAGGACAGCAGTTCCTGGTCCTAATCGAAGCCAGGCTTTCAAACTTACCATATGCAAAAGTTCAGGTGATTAACATCATCTTCTGGCCAGGAGGCCTGTTAACATTTTAAGAAACTTATTTTTCCCTAAAGGTGGTTATTCTAAAGTCAGGCGCCAGCCTCCAAAAAAGCAATGAACAAAGCTGCATTCCTATAGGGCAAAGGTGAGGTGGGCTCAATCAAGAAAAGAATTAACTCAAGGGTCCAAGGTTACAAACATTGAGACTACTACTTACATTTCTATACACCCATTATATCAATCAATACACTGCCAAGGACACAGTAGGTAAGGAGTATGGAGACTCAGCAGCAAACATTGGCCCAATAAGTGAAAAACCCTTCACCAATACAATTTCTAATCAATCTTTTAACTACTCAAAGGAATCTGTGTTTAGACAGTTTAGAACATCTCCTGCCTCTCACAGTTGGGAGGCTCTGAACAATCACACGTGGCCGGAAAAACCTATTCAGGCAGGCTAGAGGATTTCCAAAGGAGTTTGTAGGTTGAAACACTGTCACACCCAGGAATTATTAACTGGAGCTGTAAGCTAACTCTTTTTTCAGAGAGAGATAGTGGGGGACAGCCCCCTGTAAAGTCAAAGGTGTAGGTGAGAGCACAAAGCAAAAAGTAGGCAGACTCTGGTTTTGGGAGTAGATGCTCGAGAATTTCCGGGGGGACTCCTGAGGCTTGATCCCGCCTTTGCGTATGCCAAGCCTCCTTCCTCATGACTTTTGTCATGGGCGGAGTTCCTCACGCTGGCTCCCAGCAGTGATAGAATTCCAGTTGAGCTATTCCAGATCCTGAAAGATGATGCTGTGGAAAGTGCTGCACTAAATATGCAATATGTACTCAATATGCAATATGCCAGCTCCCGGCATCTGACACTGTTTCCCTCTCTATTTCCCACTAAATGATGGGACCAGATGCCATGATCTTCTTTTTCTGAATGTTGAGTTTTAAGCCAACTTTTTCACTCTCCTCTTTCATCTTCATCAAGAGGCTTTTTAGTTCCTCCTCACTTTCTGCCATAAGGGTGATATCATCTACATATCTGAGATTATTGAAATTTCTCCCGGCAATCTTGATTCCAGCTTGTACTTCTTCCAGCCCAGCGTTTCTCATGATGTACTCTGCATAGAAGTTAAATAAGCAGGGTGACAATATGCAGCCTTGACATACTCCTTTTCCTATTTGAAACCAGTCTGTTGTTCCATGTCCGGTTCTAACTGTTGCTTCCTGACCTGCATATAGGTTTCTCAAGAGGCAGGTCAGGTGGTCTGGTATCCTCATCTCTTTCAGAATTTTCCACAGTTTATTACTACCCAGAATTATCCACATGGACAATGGGGAAATACCAGTGAGAAAATACATATGAAATATAACTCTATATCCTAAGTCAACTTTATTTCAATAAGTATATACTTCATTTCTAGATCAAATAGTGTTCACTGAGCCTTGAATATTTTATTGTCATATTGGAAGGTCATATGATTAATACTAGAAAATATTTGAAATATATAATAAGCAACTTCAGCATATAGCTAAGTGTCTGGAAACCAACAGTTCAAAATAAATGTATTTTGGAAAAAAATTGATAAGAGTATCTTATGAATAAGTATAAGTTGGAGAACTAAAAATATATTTAGTTTATGAAATGTTATAAATAAACCATTTTATGCTTTTATGTGACCATTTGGAAATAGGGTATACATTGTCCATTCTTTCCTTGCTATTCTTTGGAATTCTGCATTCAAACGGGTATATCTTTCCTTTTCTCCTTTCCCTTTCATTTCTCTTCTTTTCACAGCTACTTGCAAGGCCTCCTCAGACAACCATTTTGCATTTTTGCAAGGAGAGATAAGAAAGCCTTCCTCAGTGATCAATGCAAAGAAATAGAGGAAAACAATAGAATGGGAAAGACTAGAGATCTCTTCAAGATAATTAGAGATACCAAGGGAATATTTCATGCAAACATGGGCATAATAAAGGACAGAAATGGTATGGACCTAACAGAAGCAGAAGATATTAAGAAGAGGTGGCAAGAATACACAGAACAACTACATAAAAAAAACAGATCTTCATGATCCAGATAATCATGATAATATGATCACTCACCTAGAGCCAGACATCCTGGAATGTGAAGTCACGTGGGCCTTAGGAAGCATTGCTACAAAAAAAGCCAGTGGAGGTGATGAAATTCCAGTTGAGCTATTTCAGATCCTAAAGAAAATTCTGTGAAAGTGCTGCACTTAATATGACAGCAAATCTGGAAAACTCAGCAGTGGCCACAGGACGGAAAAAGGTCAGTTTTCATTCCAGTCCCAAAGAAAGGCAATGCCAAAGAATGCTCAAACTACCGCACAATTGCACTCATCTCACACACTAGCAAAGTAATGTTCAAAATTCTCCAAGACAGGCTTCAACAGTATGTGAACCATTAATTTCCAGCTCTTCAAGCTGGATTTAGAAAAGGCAGAGGAACCAGAGATCAAATTGCCAACATCCTCTGGATCATCCGTTGGATCATCGAAAAAACAAGAGTAGTAGAAAAATATCTACTTCTGCTTTATTGACTATGCCAAAGTCTTTGACTGTGTGGATCATAATAAACTGTGGAAAATTCTGAAAGAGATGGGAATACCAGACCACCTGACCTGCTTTCTTGAGAAATCTGTTTGCTGGTCAGGAAGCAACAGTTAGAACTGGACTTGTAAAATAGACTGGTTCCAAATCGGGAAAGGAGTACATCACGGCTGTATGTTGTCACCCTGCTCATTTAACTTCTATGCAGAATACATCATGAGAAACGCTGGGCTGGAGGAAGTACAAGCTGGAATCAAGATTGCTGGGAGAAATATCAATAACCACAGATATGCAGATGATACCACCCTTATGGAAGAAAGCAAAGAAGAACTAAAGAGCCTCTTGATGAAAGTGAAAGAGGAGAGTGAAAAAGTTGGCTTAGAACTCAACATTTCAGAAAACGAAGATCATGGCATCTGGTCCCATCACTTCATGGCAAATAGATGGGGAAACAGTGAGAGACTTTATTTTCTTGGGGCTCCAAAATCACTGCAGATGGTGACTGCAGCCATGCAATGAAAAGATGCTTGTTCCTTGGAAGAAAAGCTATGACCAACCTAGACAGCATATTAAAAAACAGAGACATTACTTAGCCAACAAAGGTCTGTCTAGTCAAAGCTATGATTTTTCCAATAGTCATGCATGGATGTGAGAGTTGGACTATAAAGAAAGCTGAGGGCTGAAGAATTGATGTTTTTGAACTGTGGTGTTGGAGAAGACTCTTGAGAGTCCCTTGGACTGCAAGGAGATAAAACCACTCCATCCTAAAGGAAATCAGTCCTGAATATTCATTGGAAGGACTGATGCTGAAGCCAAAACTCCAATACTTTGGCTGCCTGCTGGGAAGAACTGACTCATTAGAAAAGACCCTGATGCTGAGAAAGACTGAAGGTGAGAGGAGAAGGGGGTGACAGAGTATGAGCTCGTTGGATGGCATGACTGACTTGATGGACATGTGTTTGAGTAAGCTCCAGAAGTTGGAGATGGACAGGGAAGCCTGGTGTGCTGCAGTCCATGGGGTTGCAAAGGCTCAGACATGACAGAGATTCAACTGAACTGAATGATTAAGTTAAAGAAATGCAAACTATATGGTCATTTGAAAAAGTGTATGCATGTGTTGATATGTGTGTGCCTATACAAGTTCTTAATGGAAAGGAACTAACTTTGGCACACCCATATATTTTCTGAGAATTCAGAGCAGAGTGTCACCAGGGTACAGAAGGAGTTAGGAAATAAACTGAAAAACAAGTTATGTGCATCTTTATTTTGACTTAGATTTGTAATGTTTTCACTCCTGTTTCTGAAATGCAAAGAAAACATAAACCATTTCCTCTTGCTCAGGCTGCCTCAACTGGGTGTTGAGGAGAGAATCTGGCATATTTTTAAATAGCTTCCTCCTTTAATTGTCAAAGTAAACTAAAATGATAAAGAATCTGCCTGCCAATGCAAGAGAGACAGGAGATCCAGGTTCCATCCCTCGGTTAGGAAGATCCCTTGAAGGAGGAAATGGCAACCCACGCCAGTATTCTTGCCTGGAAAATTTCAAGGAGAGAGGAGCCTGGCAGGCTACAGTCCATGGGGTTGCAAAAAGTCGGACATGACTTAGCGACTGAGCACGTAGCTCAGTTAATTACAGCATATTAATTAACAGTTAATTATCAAATGGCTTCTTAATATTCCTGTAACAGTGAATCCAGCCGGCTAAACTCACTGGAATAGTTTTGAACACTAGGACCCTCTAGTATAACATTACCACAACTGGAAATTAGAATAGGTTTTAATGGTTCACCTCAAGAAGAAATATCACAGCTCCATTTTTTAATAGGGATAATCATTAACATTCATTGTAAATGATATCCTGCCAATATAAACTTAAAAAAAAATTAAATTCTTTGTAACAAGAATTTGGCTATTTTAAATCTGCTTCTCAAGTAATTGAAGCTCCTAGCCTTGCAGTTCAGTAGTGTCCAGGTAATGCAACTAATGTATTTAAATGTGTAAAAATGTATCTCATGGCTTCCTACAAATCTGCTTCTCATTTCATGAATGTAAATGGCCTCATTAGCTAAGATTGCCATGGGCATAAAGCATCAACCTGCACTAAAAGTGCATCTTAAATGTTTTAATAATTCTTGGGCACCTTTTGAGAATTTTAATGTTTTCTTTTTAACTGTCGTCATTCATGAAATTAACAAAAGAAAAAAAAAAAAAAAAAGAACCTTTCTAAGGCACAGAGAGAACAAGGGAAAACTCAGAAATTTATTCCCGAATATAAACGTGGTTCCTGTGCCTCTTAACTAGAGACACCGTTTAAAATTGTCTGAAAAAGATTTTAGAGGGAAATGGAGAGCCCAGTTTTTTGAAGTTGCATCTCTAAAGGAACTCTCAAATAAAAAAGAAAACTCAAAAAAGCCTAAGGGAACTAGGAAAGTAGAAGCAACAGAATTTTACTACCCACTCCCCATCTGCCATAACTTTTGTCATAACTTGTAATAGTTGTGTTTCTAATTGAGATTCTATTGAATGATAGGGGAGCCTGAATGCATGTGTTGTACTTAAAGGGGGCAAAAAAGCATAAGATAAATCTGAAAAATCCTCAAACTGTGTAATCAGTCAGTGGTTAATTTACAAATCAAATTATTCATCCCTCAATTATGAGTTTGTTTTTAAAATGAGTAAGACAGAGGTATTCAAAAGTTGGGATAAGATTACCTGTTTAAATTGTGTTACATATGCCCAGATGTCTTAACTTCTCTTTTGTACCAATTAATCTATTTTAATGATTCTGAGAACCAGGTAACTCTCACTTTTAAAAAGATGGGATTACTGGCCTGCCATTTATCTCCTAACACAGCTCTTATCATCTTCTACTGATTGACTTTGGCTCCAATTCCATTACCAAATTAAAGGCTGAAACAAAACTTCTGTTCTTTTAATAACAAACTGTATAATCCTCAGGCCAATTATATTCTTATATTAGTAACAGGGTTCTCTGTAGGTTGCAGGAAGTCATGACCTCCCTAGGGTCTCAATCCTTAAAATAAGTAGGAAGTTTTTGATAATGTTGAGTCACCCTAGGCAATCTAGCAAGCTCTACTAATTAAGAAGAAAACACTTCAGTCAGATCTTCTCTTCTGACACCCAGGATATTAAAGCCCAGTACCTAATATTAACTGAATTCATGAAGCAGTCAGAGAATAAGGCCAGAGAAATCAAGGCAGTTTTGCCACAAAGTCCATACTTCCCTGCACAGCCCAGCAAAACATGGTGGTACCTAAGTCCTGAGTCCTCATTCATTCGTCTCGTGTTCAGCCGAGGGTATGTTCATTTGACTCTTTCTTTCTCACACTCTGAAAACACTTTATTTTTTTTTCCTCTTCTTCCATCTAAATTGCTACACTGATTTTCTTTTCTGTTCAGTGTCAATGGTGGATATAAGAGTTGTATTTTGTCAATGAAATGAATTCAAAATGAAACATTTATTTGTGGGGATAGTAAATGTTGGATTTATCAAAGTCACTTGGGAGCAGAAGAAAAATATAAGCAGAATCACTGAGAGGAATAATGGGGTATTTTCCATAAAACAGTTACAGGAGACAAGAGTAGGTTAACTGTTGAAAGGATATTTTGGGTTGTGTCCCTCCACTGATTTCTGACCTAAAATTGGCCCATCTCTTAAGTGCCTTCCATCACATGTGCTTTGTTGAAGAATTCTTTCTTCCTTGTGGAGGCTGGGCATTCCTAAAAGCTCTGAGGTTTTGTCAAGAGTGATCAATTCCCTCTCCTTGGTCCACCTAACCAAGCAGGGCAGAATTGCACAGAGGTTAAAGGAAAGACTCTGAGAACAGGCCATGTAGAGGGGAGAATCCAGGTTCTAGCAATTACTAATAAAGAGAATTTGAGCAAGTTGATTGATCTCGGTAAGCTTCAGTTTCCCCATCTACTAAAGCAAATAATACAGCACCTAGCTCAGCTTGGTGCTCTGTGACAGCCTAGAGGTGTGGAATGGATCAGGTGAGGCTCAACATGATGGGCAAGATACACGTATACTTATGGCTGATTCGTGTTGCTGCACAGCAGAAACCAACACAACATTGTAAAGCAATTATCCTCCAGTTATAGCACCTATCTCATTTTGTTGCTAACTATCATATTACAAATACATACTGTGCAAAATTCTAGTTTGAAAATCTGGTGTAAGATTTTGCTCTATAGTCTACTAGGTTATGGGATTTTAAAACAAATAGTATGCCTCTCCCTAAAATGTCCATTGCTGACTTGGAGATTCACACAGGTCTATAAGAAGCTACCACGTCAGAAGAGTTCAATGTTAAAGAAATATTAAGTGAGGAACCTTTTGAAAGCTTATGGACTGGGCACACTGCCTGTCTGCAAGCTAAAATTGTGTATTTTGAGGAAGCAGTGGTGGAAATGAGGAGGGAAAGAGAGATAAGTAGCAGAGCCTTCTGAGAGGGTTCTGGAGAATCTCATCTTTGCTTATGAAAGTGATTATTTCCCATCATGATTTGCACTTAGCACAGAAGTATCTATCTTAAAATAGAATCGAATTTCCTAAAAGGGAAAATAACCATGAACATTCTATCAAGAAGCGACTTCAACAGGTGGGTGAAATGTAAAAGAGAAAATTAAGTTTACATTACAGTACATTTCATATTTAGTTGAAAAGTGCCAAGTGCTCTTCTTTACAGAAACAATTGTCATGAATGTAATGATGAGTTTTATTAAGATAGAACTCTAATGCTTGCTTTAAACCTATGGGGACTAGATTGTTTAAAGAATATAATATACTTGAAGAGCTCTCTTCCTTCTTTACTGAGTTAACTCTTACTTGCTCTTAGAATAGGTTCATGGATCACTTTTTTGGGAAAGACTCTCCTGAACTCCCTTAATGCCCACTCAGCTGAGCCTGATGTATTTATATGTTCACCTGGACATTTCACTACCTCTGTTCAGTTCAGTCACTCAGGCCTGTCCTACTTTTTGCAACCCCATGGACTGCAGCACGCCAGGCCTCCCTGTCCATCACCAACTCCTGGAGTTTACTCAATCTCATGTCCTTTGAGTCAATAATGCCATCCAACCATCTCATCCTCTGTCATCCCCGTCTCCTGCCTTCAATCTTTCCCTATATCAGGGTCTTTTCCAATGAGTCAGGTGGCCAAATATTGGAGTTTCAGCTTCAGCCCTTCCAATGAATATTCAGGACTGATTTCCTTTAGGATGGACTGGTTGGATCTCCTTGCAGTCCAAGGGACTCTCAAAAGTCTTCTCCAGCACCACAGTTCAAAAGCATCAATTCTTCAGTGCTCACCTTTCCTTATGGTCCAACTCTCACATCCATACATGACTAATGGAAAAACCATAGCTTTGACTTGATGGACTTTGGTGGCAAAGGTCCTCTTTTAGTTTACTAATATTTCCTCCTAGACTTTAACCCATTGAAATAATATAATCTATTCTTTTTCTGCATCTGCTTTTCCTAGTATAGTACTTGACTACAGTAACTCTTAACAAATGTTTCTTGATTTACATAGTGAAAACATTAAACTAATCAAGGTACATTTTAGTGATACTGTTGTTGCTGTTTAGTCGCTAAGTCATGTCTGACTCTTCTGAGACCCAGTGGACTGTAGCCCATCAGTCCCCTCTGTCCATGGGATTTCCCAGGCAAGAATACTGGAGTAGGTTGACATTTCTTTCCCCAGGGGTATCTTCCTGACTCAGGGATTGAACCCATGTCTCTTGCATTGAGAGGTGGATTCTTTACCACTGAGCTAGTAGAGAAGCACTTTAGTGACATGAGTACCATACAAATCCTGGAGAATTGAATAATGCCCCCATTCCCAAAGATGCCCATGTCATAATCTTCTGAATCTGCGAATATGGTACATCACATGCAAAGGGACTTAAAAGGTATAAGAATATAAGAACATGATATAGGAGAAATTATTCTGGGTGAACCCCAGATATGAGATAGATTTATAACCCCAGATATGAGAAAGACTTATAATCTATTACATAGATTATGGCAGAAGAGTAGAGTCAGAGGGAACTGTAACTACAGAAGCATAATCAGAGAATGTTGCTGGTTCTGAAGATGGAGGGAAAGGGCCAGAAACTGGGAAAGGCAAGGAAATGGATTCTCCCCTTGAGTCTTCAGAACGATACCCAACCCTGCTGAAAACTTGATTTTACCCTAATGATGCCAGTGTCAGACTTCTAATCTGCATAAATGTAGGAAAATTAATTTGTGTTATTTTAAGCCAATAAATTGCAAATGATTTGTTACAGTCCCAGTAGGACACTGATACAGTCAGCTACTCTTACTGTATCATATGCACATTGATTTTAAGTCAGCATAATGTCTAATATTACCTTATATCATCTATATCCATAAAATATCATGCATTGTTATGAACTATAACTTTTAAATATCTTTTTCATTACTTAAAAAATTAAATATATTACATTGGTCAAATAAAGGGATTTTTTAATTCAAATATTTTTAAAAAATGAACACTCATCAAGAAGTAAAATTTTGACCTCCTTTTCTCAGATAATGATACAGATACTGAATTACAAAGAGTAAATTCGATTGTTAACACAGTTATGATGTAAGATGGCTTGAAATATACCCAATGTTTTTGTATTTAAGTGGTATATGGTTGTTTATAATAACTAGATTGTTATAATTAAATGAGTCAGAAGATAAGGCACACATTTCAAAATTAAGTTCTTATTCTAATCAATTTCATAAGATAATATTAGTGATATTATTACATGATAAATATAAAATTTAATAGCATAAAAATATGGCACATACATATGTGTTCACACAGATATATTCTCAATGATTGCTTATTGATTGAATTACTATTTCTCAGGTATACATGTATCTATTTCTCGTATGCAACATGGTTTCTACAAATTAATACACATCAAAATCATTTTAAACACTGTAGAAATAGAACACTAAACAGTAATTGCCCTAAGTAACCAAGTGTAATACATAAGTATAGTTGTACCAAAATAATGTGAATTGTATCTGAATGTGGCTCAGTGCTAAAGAATCTGCCTGCAATGCAGGAGATGCAGGTTCGATTCCTGGGTTGGGAGATACTCTGAAGAAGTAAAAACAACTTACTCCACTATTCTTGCCTGGAAAATGTCATGGACAGAGGAGCCTGACAGGCTACAGTCCATAGTGTCACAAAGAGTTGGACACGACTGAGTGAGAAGCAAAAAATGAATAGTTGAGATTATTTTTATTTCCTACAGTATCTATTTTAAAAAATCCTTGAAAATACATGATACCTACATCAAGTAAAAATATGCAATTCAGAAAATTTTCAATTAATAGCATTTCCTTCTAAAGATCACTTTTTAGGGAACATCAAATAAAAATCTGTAGATATGAAACTGGTTCTATGTGATTAAGAAGAATTGTGTGAAGAATTGATGCTATTGAACTGTGGTGTTGGAGAATATTCTTAAGAGTCCCTTGGACTTCAAGGAGGCAAACCAGTCCATCCTAAAGGAAATCAGTCCTAAATATTCATTGGAAGGACTGAAGTTAAAACTCCAATACTTTGGCCACCTGATGTGAAGAACTGACTCATTTGAAAAGACCCTAATGCTGGGAAAGATTGAAGGCAGAGGGGAGAAGGAGACGACAGAGGATGAGATGGTTGAATGGCATCACTGACTCTATGGACAAGAGTTTGAGTAAGCTCCAGGAGTTGGTGATGGACAGGGAAGCCTGGCGTGCTGCAGTCCATGGGGTCACGAAGAGTCAGACAAGACTGAGCAACTGAACTGAACTATGTGATTAAGAAGTTTATATATTGTCTGAATTGCAGATCTAATTTCTTGCATTTTGCCTCATTGTTTTCAGATCCCTTCAGTTCAGTTCATTTCAGTCGCTCAAACCCCTTAGAGATAGTATTGGATAGTATGAATCTATAAAAAGCTTTTTCAATTCATTTGTCAGAATATGGATTTTATTAATGTCTACTTCTCTCTGCACTCTAAGCCATGTGAGAACCAGGATTGAATTCATTCTGCCCAACATTATATATCAATACTTTCCACCTCTCCACTTCACTGCAGTAACTGACACAACCCTAACTGGAACTATATAATCATTTTTTAATGTATAAATAAACAATACACTGTAAAGCAGGGTACTGAGAGTTTAGTAATTTTGAGTAATGAGAAGCCATTCCATTAAACTATCCTGGAATTCTGTCTCTTTACTACATGCAATTGTCAGACATTTATCAAAATAATTTGTGCATTAGCATTGCCTTCCCAAATATTTTTTTCTTACTTCTTGGACACAGTTTTGTATGAAAATACGATTATAGTCAATTTAAAGATGAACTGAAGCAGACTTGTTAAATGACTCAGCCAAGGAAAACCCTAATGTCATAATTAGGACTAGAGTTCAGGTTTTCTAAATAATAAAAATATATAGTTCTCTTTGAACTAGGTTTGTGTTTCCAAAGCAGCCTGACTTAAATATTCACATAGACATTGTCTTGATATTCTGGAGTCTTTAATAATTATTCTCTTGGGAAAACCAAATATCATATAATATCACTTATATGTGGAATCTAGAAAAATTATATATATAAACTTATTCGCAAGGCAGAAATAGAAACACAGGTGTAGAGAACTACCATATGGATAACAAGGGGAGAAGATGGGGTTAGATGAACTGGGAGATTGTGATTGACATATATGCACTACCACTATGAAACAGATTACTAATGAGAACCTGGGGTGGCATCACTGACTCGATGGACATGAGTTTGAGCAAGCTCTGGGAGCTGGTGATGGACAGGGAAGCCTGGTGTGCTGCAGTCCATGGGGTCATGAAGAGTCAGACATGACTGAGCAACTGAACTGAACGGAACTGAATGAGAACCTACTATATAGCATGGGGGAACTCTACTCGATGCTCTGTGGTGACCTAAATGTGAAGGAAATCCAAAAAAGAGGGATATATGTATACATATAGCTGATTCACTTTGCCATACACAGAAACTAATACAAGGTTTTATAGTAACTATGCTCCAATAAAAAATTAATTTAAAAAATTTCTCTTTTGGGACATAATCAATATCCTGTCATCTTAAGATTTCAGAGCTGAAAAAGCATATAAAATTGACTAGTTTGTTAAGGTGACATATTCCAAGGGCATAAAATACTCATAACTCAGAAGACATATTAAGAAGCAATACAAAAATGAACGTGGTGTCAGTTCAAGGTAGAGAAACTAAAGAAATGTGATGAGTTCATCTAAATGATGCCAACATCATAAATTCAGTATTTGTACGAGAGCTGACATTAGGTGATTGAAGATCAAAAGGAAGAAATTTCTACTGACATAAAAGTTAGACTCACGTTGGAATCTTAAGATTTGATATTTTAATAAAATACAAAAAGAAGACATTAGCTTATCCATAATAACCTTGAAACTTTTTACTTAGTTCCTTTTTAATCAGCTTTAAGGCATAATTTACGTGCTTAAATTTAAGGCATAAAATTTAGGTGCACAATTTGAGTAATTTAGACAAATATATATAGTAGTGTGGGCTTCCTTGGTGGTTTAGCAGTAAAGGATCTATCAGCCAATAAAGGAGATGTGGGTTCTATTCCTCATCCAGGAAGATGCCCTGGAGGATGAAATGGCAACCCACTCCCGTATTCTTGCCTGGGAAATCCCATGCACAGAGGAACCTGGAGGGCTACAGTCCATGGGGTCACAAAGAGTTGAACATGATGTGACTAAATAACAATATACAGTAGCACAGTTACCACAGTCAAGATACGAAACATGCCCATGGCCCAGGAAAGTTTAGTTCTGCCCCCCTTGCAGGCAGTAGCCTTTTTGCTCGGGCCTTAGATAACTACAACCGTCTACGGCCATACCACCCTGAACATACCCGATCTAGTCTGATCTCGAAAGCTAAGCAGTGTCAGGCCTGGTTAGTACTTGGATGGGAGATAACTACAACCAACTTTATTTCCCTATACTTTTGTTTTTTTAAAGGATTTTCTATATATGAAACTGTATAGTCAGTAGACTGCTGTGTCTGGCTTCTCTCACTGGACTTAATGTCTTTGAGATAGATCTATGCCGTTACATGGATCAGTGGCTGCTTTCTTTATAGTTCATTCTTGTTTTCTGTCTTCTACCAACTTCCTTGTCATATTTTAAATATTTTATATTATAAATGTTTTTAAACAGTATAAATAACTGAAAATCAACTGCTTTGATCTTAGTTCCAAAAGAATAATTCCCTGATATTTCACCCCTGCCTCCCTTTCCCACACATAGCTAAGACCATAGAACTTTTACTGTCATAATCCAGTACTGTGATAGGACCTTAAAATAAACCCTTAGTTCTTCTCTGTTGTTAACCAACAGTCTGCTTGAATCTATGTGCTCTCCTTGGCTGATCTTCTTTAATCATACTATCCTATTCACTTGTGTACCAAAGACTGGCAAAATTGTATCTTCAAATCTGTTTCCCTGAGCATCAGACTCTTATCTATCTTCCTCCTGGTTATATCCACTAGAATGTCCCACAGACAAATCTGCCAAGAACTGTGAAGTATCTAAAATTGTATCTGACTGGCAAGCCAAGAAGTTAGCCTGTCTCATGCTCATGGATCTTGGTAGGAGACACGAGACTCCTGGATCGGAAACAAACAACTTATTACTCGTGGCAGAGCAGGAAGCAGGACTTCAGGTTGTGCCAATCCTGTCCACAAACCTATCCTTGCCTTGGGGGAATATTGTATCCATGTTTGGTGTGAGAGAAGTGAAAGTGGAAGTCACTCAGTTGTTGTCCTACTCTTTGCGACTCCATGGACTAGTCCATGGAATTCTCCGGGCCAGAATATTGGAGTGGGTAGCCGTTCCCTTCTCCAAGGGATCTTCCTGACCCAGGGATCGAATCCAGATCTCCCGTACTGCAGGCGGATTCTTTACCAGCTGAGCCACTAGGGAAGCCCAACTGTGTCTATGTTTGGTGTGCATATATGCTTGAGAAGACAGCTTGGAACAAAAGTTCTTATAGGAAAAGCACAAACACAAGTGACTCATGGAGAATTCTCTCTCAACAGTGTCAAACCTCAAAATCCCAAATGTCACATCTTCCTTGATCTTTCAAAAATAATCCCCTTTGATTTCTTTATCTGCATTAATACCATCTCCCCAACCTAAAAATATGAGGACCCTGCCAGACTTAATTTTTTTCAAAACTCACATGCAGGTATTGTCTTATTCCTGGAAACTGAACTCTCAATGTCTAAATATTTTTCACAGTTATCCCGCCTCTGCACCTTTCGTGTATATCCCTAATGTGAGTCCTCATCATTGCAGACCTTAACTGATGCCATCAAAACTGGTGGTTCTCAAAGTGTGGACTCTAGACCAGCGGTATCAACGTCACCAGAAAACTAGAAATGCGAATGCTGGGAGGGAGGCTTTCACTCGTCCTAGAGCATGTCTAAGGGCAGGGCCAGTGTTATCAATACTCTGCTGTTGTAGGTCTTCCAGTTACTCTGAGATTTGGCCAGTCCTGGAGCCACTCTGTTGGAACATCTCTACTCTTATTTCCCTTAAATGAGTTCTCCTGTCACCAGCGTGAGCCAACAGAAAACACAAATTTGGCGGTATCATTCTCCTTTAAAGCTCTTTAACACCTTCATAGCCAGAGGATAAAGTCCAAGACTCAGTTTAAGTGAGCCCTTCCAGAAATTCCTTTGCCGTACCCTCAGAGTACCTGGGCATATCATCAATAAAATGCTTAAAAGTAGTTAGAGTTTTGGCTCAAGTTAGACAGGCCTGGGATTGAATCTTTGCCACACCATGTACTATTTGTATATCTTTGATGAAGTGACATCCTCTTTAAACTATCTTCAATCTCTTTAAAGTTGGGTTAGTAATCACAGAGTGAAGGTGCATATTTAATTCAAAGATCTGTAGGAATCACTAAACACAGTGCATTCTGCCTAGAAAGCACACATGTGGTTTTCATTACTTGTGAATTACTTCAGTCATTACTATTTATAATACTTTTTTGATTACCCAGACAGATCACTATTATGGCTATTATTCTGGCCACATTTAATATACTCTGTTGCAAGTATGTACATACCTGACTCTACTCTTCTAGTCTGAGTGAGTGACATTAGCAACCTTGACAAAATGGTGTTTTCAATGCATGTTTGTGAACTAAATCCAGTATATGTTATCATCAGCCAAACACAGAAAAAACACTAAGGTGGAAATAAGCAAAATACTTACAAGATCTACATACTTTAAGCCACTGTAGGTAATAAAATTTCAGCTCGTATCGATTGAGCACTTGTTATGTGGTACCCTGGAGAATACAGAAAAGGAGAAAACATAACTCTTGTCCTGAAAAAGCTCAAGGCCTGTGGGAGAAGACATCCACATAAATAGATAAATTACAGTGATGTATTGTGTAAAAGTAAGTGCTACTGAAGTTACACACAAAAATGTTTGATAGGAGCACAGCCTGGATAGGAAGGAATTGGGGAAATATCATATCCTAAATTTCTCAACATTTCTAAAATAAGGTACTGCCTTCTAAGGCTATCAAAACTACAACCTGGCTGCAAAATGGACAGTTTCATCCCTTGAAAGCTTCTTTTTACAGCCCAATAAGGTTGGTGACAACAGTTTTCTGCCTCTTGGATAAGAAACAACTCACCCAGGAAATAGTTCTCATTCAATTGGGACTGAGCATTGATAAGACCTTGACAAATGCTGTGTTGGGAGATTTGCCAGGAGATATTTCTAACTGAACAGCACCTTCAAGAAGTAGGCCACATCTAAATCAGGCCCAGGACACACTCTGTCCTTCCAAAAGTGGAGCTCATTAGTGGAGATGGCCTGGTGCTTCCCCAAATGGACCTATTTTAACATTCCGCTCCTCACCTCAGATGTGACTGAGGCGATCAAACATCAGGCATAAAAAATTATGGCTTCAGAATATGGCAAACTGAATTATCCACCAAAAAAAATGAATAAAATCAACATCCCCAATGACGCTTTTTAATTAGTATTACCATTTCAAAAACCCATGAAAATAAAAGATTAGATATTCTGGAAGCTTGGATGTTGCCTTAGTATCTCAGTTTACTGTTTACTGAGATATCATAAAACCTGAGAACTTCACTAAACGTCTTCCCTGAAAATTACACGACAACATTATTGCAAGCTATGTTAAAATGGTGAAATGTCTGCTTAATGCTTGAATTTTATAAACATTCCGTCTTAAAACTGTAGGCTAGTTTTCCTTGCATTAATTTTCCAGGTGGAATAGTCACCACTTACTAGGCTTTCAGACTTATTTCGTATAAGACAATGGTTTTCTAGAATAAAGTTTTTTAAGCTGCACAGCCTTCTAGAAAATGTGGTAGGGACAAATTCCAGAGTGTCCCTAACATGGAGCAATTTCTGTCACTTTTCATAACCACCACAAGTTTTCCTGTAAAAGCGAAATCTGAATTGTGTTTATAAAGGGTTTATACTTTCTGAATATATTTGGAAGACCAACTATGGGCAGATGTCCAGTTACATACTGAAAGAATGAAAGTTATCACCTACATGTGACATTTGTCACATGATAAGGCTTAGGACACATGTCTGCTAAAACAAAACTTCCAGGTTTCCCTCCCCCTCCTTGTGTAACTAAGTATGTTCCTGCATATCACTCCTGAAGGCTTCTGGCCATAAATTATCCTGCTGCCTCCCTCTGATGCTACATTTCTATGATAAATCATCGCAGGGCACCGCTGCCCTGACGAGCTGTTGCTTCAGCACACCATTGAAGCTGTCACGTGGATGATGGATGAGAAAGGCATACTGATGATGCTTTACGCAAAAGATGGAGCTGCCCTGGAAACAAAAGGTTTAGGAGAAGATTCAACATAATTACTCAATAAAAGTCAACCGGCACACAGCATGCTAGAAAATGCATTCATGGCTATGGTAAATCACTTCCCTTCAATGTGTAGTATTTCTGATGCTACTCTCATAAGCCTCCTTCCCTGAGCTATAGATTGATTGAGTATAAAGATATTTTTTGTGGAAACAAAAGCTTTAAAGGGCGAAATTAAAATTTACCTAAAACTCAAATGTGTAATTTAACTCTGAGATTCTGATCATTTTCAGCATGAAGGTAATTTGCCCTGGAAGTTGATTTATGCTGAAAGTTTTCCTGTTTTATGAGAAAAAGAATCTCTATGTGTAATAACCATGCAGGATTTTCCTAGGAAAATGTTAGGACCCTAGCTAAAATGAGGGATTACATCAGGTTTACACCACACCCTTACCATGTAATAGTTAAATGTTAGAAAAGCTACTCCCTTAGTCATGACTGCTGGGAAAGTGTACCGTACAATCCATTTAGTTAATATAACTTTTTCTGGTTTACTAAACCTACATACTGTGAACCACTCCTTTTTTTTTCCCTTTAAAAAAAAAGGTTAATGAATTATAGTTGACGTAAAATGTTGTGTGAATTTCTGCTATACCATAAAATGATTTAGTTATACATCTATATATATATATATATATATATTCTTTTTCATCATGTTTTATTATACCATATTGAATATATTTCCCTGTGCGATATAGTAGGATCTGGTTTTTTATCCATTCTATATATACTCTGCTAATCCCAAACTGCCTTATATCTTGCCTAATGAAAAGGAATTTAAGAATTTAGGTTTATTCAGATTCTTGGAGAACTGAAAGATTGACTGTCCACCTAGTTCTCCATCCACAGTCAACGCTAGATAAATATTTGATGATTTGAGTTAAACTCTGTAATTATTTGCCCCTTTATAATCTAAGCTCTAGTCCATGATGTGAAATGTCAGATAACCCAATAAACTGAATGAAAAGTGCAGTCCTCTAGAGGAAGAAAGAAATTTTTTTTGTTCTCAGTTTTAGGATGTTTTACTCTAAACTAAGGCCTTGTAAAGGAAGTTAAGGGAAATACATTAGACAGTCACATAATGAGTTAGTGTTTTGCTTATCTTTCCAATAAAATTTAGTTTACATGAAATTTAATACTTGTTCATATTAAGTTCTCCTTTTCTATGAAAAATCATCAAGGCTGATAGAGATATGTTTAAAGAGAATTGTCAAAAGAACAGCTTTAAAACTTACATTTGCTGGGACTGTTAGAAATGTAGACTAGTCCCCAAAGAAGCCGCAAACGTGGTCTTTAGTGTTTGCCTGATTATTTTTCCTACCTCCTGGAATATTCTTAAATTAGTTTTTCTCTGGAAAGTTGACAACTTAAAACATCTCAATAGAGTTTTGGTACCCTCATAATGCTTTGTTGGAAAGTGTTAACCTTTTATGCTGAATAGAACTTACCACCCTCACATCCTGGTGGTACAACTTCAATGCTGGCCACTTGTTGGAATAAACTTCTGCAACCATCTGCCTTCTGGTTGAGACCAACTCATGCTCAAAATCAAATATTAACTCCTAGAGTCTTGGACTCTAGATACATCTGGGGGCGATAGAAATAAAACACCCTGAGACATTATTCAGTGCTGCCTTTCTGTTTGATGGTTCAGTGTATTTTTTATCTGTAATAGACTGAGGAGGTTTAAAGAGACAATTTATATAAAAGCAGTGGGAGACAAAACCAGTTGCTTACAGTTTTTCCTGAATCTGATCTTTCAAATGTTTTAGTAAAAGTCCAAGAAATGTAGCCTTAGAAGCCAAAGTACAAAACATCTCAGAATTGAATTCCAGCCTCTCAGAAAAAGAACCAAACTGACACATTTTTCTTGTATTAAAAAAAAAAAAAAAAGCTGGAATTAGTTTCTCAGTGTATCTCCTAGATTAAAAGAAAGACACTAAATAAATTTGAAGGGATCAGTTGAAACCAGAATTATTTGAGAAAAGCAATATATCAAATAATGCACATGATAATTTGTAAAGTAATATATGTTTATGCCATTTTTATAGACATGTGCAGCTCAGATTGTATGAGAGAGTTGAAAACCATTTATTTCCTTAAAATTCTATAAACTTTCCTAAATGATTAGGACCATATGTTAGGGAGAAAAAGAAGGATTACATTTGAAACATTAGGGACCACTTTTTATAGTAATTACTTGTTTATAAATATATTTCTCCACTAAACTGCAGTTGTTTTGGATCAAACATATGTTCTTACTTTTCATAAATTCTCTTCCATATCAATGCCAGAAATCAAATAAATAAATCTTGAGTAAGTATAAATAAGCAGAGAAAATCATTAAAGACAAAAAAAGCATCAACAACTATACATTTTATATTTACTTTTAGTATAAAGTATATTAGGTATATTACTTTGAGTATGTCAATGTAGATATATGTATTTACCCATTACCCATATATAGGTACCCAGTAAATATTAGTCCTTTCCTAGAGAAGGCAAGAGTGTCTACAGCACTTGAAAACAGTTTAAAGAACATAAAATGCTATCTATAGTTTAGAATCATCTCATAGAGGCACTGGAACACACTCTTCAAATATTGATTAGCATAGTCATGGAAAGAACATGTACTTTGCATTCAGATAAATCAGGCATTAGTAACTTCCACTTCTGTAAGTGTGAATTTGGTCAATTTCTCAACATTTTTGAATCTCACAATCTTTGTATCTGAAATAGAAATAATAACACCTACCTGAAAGGGTCGCTACAACTATCTTGTAAGATGACATTATAGACTATAGTTCTGGTGAGAAGTACATACTTAGAAATGTTAACTGCATCCTTAATTCAATTAAACCAGTTTTATAGATAATTTTATGTTTGTATTGGTGTCAACATACTCTGTTGTGAGACTTCAGGTGAGGTTATTCATATCTTTGGTGTCTATCAAAAATATATAGCTACTTCATATTTACATGGCACTAGTACTAAATTTGGAGAAGGAAATGGCAACCCAATCCTGTGTTCTTGCCTGGAGAATCCCATGGATGGAGAAGCCTGGTAGGCTGCAGTCCATGGGGTGGCACAGAGTCAGACACGACTGAAGCGACTTAGCAGCAGCAGCAGTACTAAATTATCTAAAACTTGGGGACAATTCAGAGTACAATGGACTTCCCAGGTGGCACTAGTGGTAAAGAATCCTCCTACCTATTCAGGAGACACAAGAGATGTGGGTTGGATCTCTGGGTCAGAAAGATCCCCTGGAGAAGGAAATGGCTACCCACTCTAGCATTCTTACCTGGGAAATTCCATGGACAGAGGAACCTGGCAAGCTATAGTCCATGGGTCATGGAGAATCAGACACAACTGAGTGACTGATTATGCAAGCATGCAGAGTACAATAATAAATATTGGAGAGTGAAGCAGACATAGTTTAGTCTATAAAAGTGGGAAATGGTTAAACTACTTAACATATCCAAAGCATATGCTCTTTCCATTATACTAGGCAGTGTGTGTGTGAGTGCATGCATGTGTGTGTGAGAGAGTGATTTGCCTTTCTGTCCTTTGCAAGGCTGTTTTAACCTACCAGAATCTAAGTGACTAGCTTTTAAACCAATAAAGTCCTCCAGATATTATTAACCTGCAAATTGAGATTCAAAACCATTGCATGATTTAAGTAAATGTCTCCTATTGAAAGATAGGTTTCTGCATAACTTTTATGATTATTGCAAATCTGAAAATCCTATTTTTATAATAAATGGCATCATGGATTTTCTTGAGCACAGTATGGTATATTATTAGGAACATGTCATTTTGAATATTATTACACTTGGCCTTATACATATGTGGGTCAGCAATTAAGCAATCGTTAACAAAAATAATTCAGAACAGGTTGCAATCTGAAATAGAAATAATGAAGATTGAACAGTGCTGCAAGAATGTTATTCAGCAGTTTTGTCGCTCTCCCCATTATCTTGATGAGTCTGGCTAAAGGTTTATCAATTTTGTTTATCTTTTTAAAGAATTAGTTTCTGATTTCATTGATCTTTTCTATTGTATTTTTAGACTCTATTTCATTTATTTCTGCTCTGATCTTTAACATTTCTTCTACTAAGTTTGGGTTTTGTTTGTTCTTCTTTCTCTAGTTGCTTTAGGTGTAAGTTTAGATTGCTTATTTGAAGTTTTTCTTCTTCCTTGAGGTCACAGTATATTGCTATAAATAAACATTGACCACACTTCACATCAAAAGATAGATAAACCTGCATTGAGTGTTGAAAGGTAAATAATGGTGATGACGATCAAGATTTTAGAGGCAAACATGAAAAAAATTCTTTTTGACCTTCAGATACAAAAGTTTTATTAATTAGAACATGAAAAGTATTAACTATAATGGAAAAAATATAAATCTGGTTGAACTAAGCTTAAGAACTCTATTTATCAAAAGTTACCACTAAGTGAAAAAAATATATATATATATGCCACAGAGTAGCAGGAGATATTTGAGAAATACACATTCAACAATGACTTGAATTATGTCAAATAATAGCTCCTAAAAATCTATCAGAAAAGAGACAAAATAATTTAAAAATAACATTTGAATATGAATTTCACCAAAGAAAATACTTAAAAGCTACTTAGTATAGTAAAATGTATTCAGTTTCATGATTCTCAGTGAAATATGGATTAAAATCATACTGCTATAATACCATACATCCCCCTGAAAGGCTGAATGTACAGTATACCATTTGGGAGGAGGTATGTGGGAGCAGTCCTCTCATATACCCCTTGTGGAAATGGGAATTGTCCTGACCATGTTGGAAGACTGGCACCACTTCTAATTCTGAAAAATATATAGGTTCCTTATGCACTGACAGTTCTCTTAAGACACGGGATATCTTAAGAAGTGCAAACATGTGTTCATCAAAAGACACTTACAACGCATTCTTAGCAGTACTATTCAGAGCAGCCAAATTGGGGGGAAAGATGAATGTCTGCTGCTGCTGCTAAGTCGCTTCAGTAGTGTCCGACTCTGTGCAACCCCATAGACGGCAGCCCACCAGGCTCCACCGCCCCTGGGATTCTCCAGGCAAGAACACTGGAGTGGGTTGCCATTTTCTTCTCCAATGCATGAAAGTGAAAAGTGGAAGTGAAGTCGCTCAGTCCTGTCCGACTCTTAGTGACCCCATGGACTGCAGCCTACCAGGCTCCTCCATCCACGGGATTTTCCAGGCAAGAGCACTGGAGTGGGTTGCCATTGCCTTCTCCAATGAATGTCTATAAATACACGAATAATGTGGCCTATTTGTACAATCAATGCTATACTGCAATGAAGAAATAAAGTCCAGGCAACAACATGGATGGATCTCACAAACAGCATAGAGTGAAAGAAGCGAAAACTCTCATGGTACACAAACTGCATGATTCTATTTATATCAAGTGGAAAGATAGGCAAAATAGTGTTAGAAGCCAGAATAACGACAGTGCTGAGAACTGAGGATTCTGTTTCCTCTTCTGGGTCCTGCATGGAGCAGAGTGTAAGCCTGGGGAAAAGTTGCTAATCTGCACCATTACAATTTGCTCACTTTCCTCTCTTTGTTCAGAAAAATGCTATATGAAAAAAATACAAAGCAGATATCACTAAAGGATTCTGTGTGTGCTGCAGCACAGGGACCGAAATATTGCAGGCAGGGCTTCCTGAGAGCGGCCTCTGAGTGGAGATCAGCATTCAGGAAATTGGCCAAGACCTCCTCTTGGGGCCTCACCATTATGTCCCAGGGACAGGGCGGAAGCAGGCTCGGATGGCAGAGAAGGACAGCTGAGATGCTGTCACAGGAAGGGCTCAGCTGCCCCATGGGGAGCTTTGTAACTGGACACCTAAGATATTGAGGGGCTCTGATCTTCAGCCCCCAGTAGTGACCAGTCACTGGATATGGTTTGCCCCTGAAGGAAGAATTGGCCTGAGTGAGGTCACTGCTGTGACCCAAAGTGAGTGACAGCAAGATCGCCCAGCTCCCAGCAGCCCTCTCAGAAGATGGGGCTATAAATCATTTCTCAAGGGCTTGGGGAGCAGATCACAGCACCCAGCAGACAGAGACCCCATCTGAGTGCTTGAAGAAAATCAAGTGAAACAACAAAGGGAAGAGCCACATTCAACAGTGTTAAAATAAGAACAATCCTGAATTCTCAGGAAAGTTCTTCCCTATAATGCCACCTAATCTCTCATGAGGCAGTTTGAAATTTGTTTAAATGTGGCATCAAAAAGTTGAAGAGCTGCTGAATAAAAGAAAACTTTACTTCTCCCCTTTCAAAGCTATAGCTGTCATCAACAACCCAACACGGAATATTTTATATGGTGAGCTAAACATTTCCATTCACAAAGGCTTTTGCATTCTCTCTTCTCTCATAAAAATTTTTGAAAGAATTCAGTAGTGTAGCAACCTTCTTTCATTTGTCATACTTATAATAAGAAATGACACATTAGAAATTAGAAATATTATCCTCTTAATTTACCAACATTTAGATTAATGTTTGCCCAAATTTTAAAATGAATATTTGGATATTTTTGTTCCAGTGTATTCATTGTTGTTCAGTTACTGTCATGTCCAACTCTTTGAGACCCCATGAACTGCAGCATGCCAGGTTTCCCTGTCCTTCACTATCTCCCAAAGTTTGCTCAAAGTCATGTCCATTGAGTCAGTGATGACATCCAAGCACCTCATCCTCTGTTGTCCCCTTCTCCTGCCTTCAGTCTTTCCCAGCATCAGGATCTTTTCCAATGGGTTGGCTCTTTGCATCAGGTGCCAAAATACTGGAGCTCCAGGTTCAGCATCAGTCCTTCCAATGAATATCCAGGACTGATTTCCTTTAGGGTGGACTAGTTGGATCACCTTGCAGTCCAAGAGACTCTCAAGAGTCTTCTCCAACACTACAGCTCAAAAGCATCAATTATTTGACACTCAGCCTTCTTTATAGTCCAACTCTCACATCCATACATGACCACTGGAAAAACCATAGCTTTGACTAGGTGGACCTTTGTTGGCAAAGTGATGTCTCTGCTTTTTAACATGCTGAGTAGGTTTATTATTTGGTTATAATCAAAGTCACGGACAAGGCTGATGATGCTTTCTTTCCTTATGGTTGACTGAGACAGTCAGAATGCCTCAAATACTTACTTTATATTATGTATGCATATTAATTACTTTGCCTATTATCATCATAAATCATCCTTTCCACTAATGACACCCTCTTCACACTAATAAGTGGAAATTACAAGAGCAAACAAACTAATCTATAACAGGAAGGCACTTGATGATTTAGAAAATTAAATGCATCTGAGCCCTATATATCTTTCTAACAACTGTCTGGGTTTTTTAGTTCCCTACGCCTGTACTACAAATGCCACCAACATCTTAGACCACAAATAAGTTCTATTATTTTTAGATATTTTTAAGAAGCAGCAAGAAAGTAGGTTATATGTTATCACTCTTAAAAAGCCAGGCTATGACGTCAACTAACTAATCAAACCTAAGCAAGACAGAACCTTACAAAATTAAAGCTTTCCTGTCCCCCTAAGACTTGATATGGCAGAAATCCTATTAGGTGTACATTCTTATCCCTTGAATATGTACATATTTCTACTAGTCAGGGACAGCTTTCTGCATTTAGAAATCCTATCCATAGTATGATGTTACTGTCATTAACTGAAAGCTTACTTTGCCAGGCGGCATTCTAAGTGTTCATATCCATCACCCATTTAAACCTCCAAAAGCCCTAAGGGGACTAACCTATACATATTACTATATATAAAGATTGAAGGCAGAAGGAGAAAAGGGTGGCAAAGGATGAGATGGTTAGATAGCATTGCTGACTCAATGGACATGAATCTGAGCAAACTTCAAGTGTTAGTGGAGAACAGAGGAGCCTGGCAGGGCTACAGGTCACAAAGAATTGGACATGCCTTAATGGATATATATGTATAACTGATTCACTTTGTTATACATCTAAAATTAATACAACATTGTAAATCAACTATACTCCAATAAAAAAAATTAAAGTGAAATATTTTTTTAAAAGCTGTATGAGATGGGTTTCTAGTCTGAGGTCTGTTTTAAAAGGCAGAGAAATAAACTCACTGAGAAATGCCATACCTAGCTTAGGTGCCTCAGGAAGGAACTGATGGTGGGAATGATGAACCCAGGAGGCTCTGTGGGCAACAGAGACCCTCTACTTTGTGGATGAACTACTTTGCTCTTGCTGTCATTTGAAAAAATAGTCTTCAAATGATCATATTCTTGATCAGTCAGGTCTTTTGTTCACGTTATTTCCATGTGAGTTCTGTGTCATAAAGGACGAGTTGTCTGTCCATGGTGGTAGAGGAGAGAAGAATTATCATCACAGAGTTCTGCTAACGGGACATTGTGACATGCACACCAGAGTCTCAGGCCATTCTGGGGCTTGGACCCAGTGCTCTGAAAGCTCTGTAGCCTCACTGATATGGTCCTTATCCGATGGCATTCTCTTTTCCGACTTCTTCAAGAGCACATGATCTCTTGGTTGATGAAAGCATCATGCTTTTTAATCACCTGACTTATTAAATGTGCCTCAAAGTTCATGTCCTGAATAGCTGTGGGTGATCGCTTGGCTTGTTTTTTTGTTTGTTTGTTTGTTTGTTTGTTTTTTACTTATCAACTGCCATCTGCCCTTTTCCCCGGAGAAAGAGAGGAGTGATCCTACTGGAGCAGGAACTTCAGCAGACACTTTTCAAATGAAATATTGAGAGCCTAATTTTTTTTTTCTCCCAAAACACTCTGCAGCATCTTCCACAATATTCTAGAAATCTCCATTTTAAAGGAGGAAGTTGAAATGTCTCTTAATCAATACACAATAAGGTATAAATTTTTTAGGGGGAAAATTACACGCCTATTTATTGTATTGTCTCTGCATCATCATCACGATCAGGCCCATTAGTACAGAATAAGATCATTCATACAATAAATAAACACTTCCCATGCAAATACTTACAGTAAATTATGTTGGTCTAGGTTAAGCGAAAACAGTGTCTTACCAAAGAGATGGATTTTCATATTTAGAAAAATAATAAAAGTTCATTTGATTGTCTTCTGTGTCCAAATTTAATACATAAGGAATGTCAGTCTCTAATATACATCATGTTTTCCTTACTGCCTAGAATCCAAAGAGGCTCACAATCAAATGTTAAACTCAGTCTCTGAAAGTAAATAATACTTTTAGGGGGTTTATTTGCATTTTTCATCTTTCTTTTTGTCCTGATTTTTTATTTTTAGCTTCTTGCTAAAAAGTGAGTTCAAATGTATTTGTAAAAGAGGCAAGGAATAAATAAATAAAATTAAAATATTTAGAATTAATAAGGCAGTGGGCAGAAAAATATTTCACTAGTACATTTTGGATATGAGAATTGTACTTTGGTATATACAAAGATTAAAATAATTATACAACATTTATATTCATATTCTAGAAGAAAAACTTTTGTTCTACTTTAATTGCTCCTGCTAAGTCACTAAAGTTGTGTCCAACTCTGTGTGACCCTATGGGCTGTAGCCCACCATGCTCCTCTGTCCACGGGATTCTCCAGGCAAGATACTGGAGGGGGTTGCCATGAACTCCTCCAGGGGATTTGCCCAGCCCAGGGATTGAACCCATGTCTCCTGCAGCTCCTAACTTACAAGCAGATTCTTTACTGCTGAGCCACCAGGGAAGCCCACTTTAGTTGTAGATGCAGCTATAAATATTAAGAAAACCATGCAATCGCAACCATGCCCATTATCCTTGTACTGCCATTTGTTAATGGCATATGCAAATTTTATCCTGAATATATAGTCATTGTATCTATAAAATAAATGTCAATAGATATAGGTCATTCCAGCAAACAAATATGATATATTTTACATTAGATTTACCTTTAATTTCTACTCATTCCAACAAAAAGTTCTTATTGTTTGGAGGAATAATGATCTAGTATCTTCAGGGGAAAAAAAGAATTCAGGATGGCATACTGGTGATAATAGTGAGACAGTGGAGTCAGTAGTGGGTGTGGGTCAGGGGTCCCTGTGAGTCAGGCTGTCCACGGTTTTGTGGGGGAAATGAATTGAGACTAAGTCTGAGAAATAACTCCAATTCATGCTGGTGAGATCAGGAATTTTCTCAGCAGAGTTGCCAAAATTGGAATATTCAAGTCTCATGTGAGGGTGCCATGAGGAAACCAGGGTTAAAACAGTCTCAAAGAAATAGCAGTTCCATAAATGGATATTTAAATTTTCTTTTGCTCCATACCTGCCCTGGATCCAGTTTGTTTTCCATTCTGTTTCTGCAGAGAAACAACATCTTTAATCTCAAAGACTAATCATCCCTCACATTCTCTGTGCCTTAGTTATGTCATCTGTGAAATGGGGATGGCTGTATCTCACCCATGGGGTCCTTGTGAGATTCAAGGGACAATGGTATGATACCTGGCAGGTAAGAAGACCTCAACAAACATTAGCCATTATTTTTAGGTCAATGCTTCCCATGGCGGCTCAGCAGTAAAGAATCTGCCTGCCAATGCAGGACATGTGGGTTTGATCCCCAGCTTGGGAAGATTCCCTGGAGAAGGAAATGGCTTCCCACTCCAGTTTTCTTGCCTGAAAAATCCAATGGACAGAGGAGTCTGGTGGGCTACAAATCGTGGGGTTGCAGAGTCAGATGTGACTGAGTGACCAAACAACATTACGTCAATACAAAATTAGAAACTGCGTGAGTTCATATATACTTGTAACTAGACAAAAAGCTCTTTCCTCATCAAAGCCTAATAATGTCCCTTGCTATCCAAACAATTCTAAAGTTCACCTCTCTCACTACAATTGTTCTTTAATCCACTCCAGTATTTATTGATTTCCTAGCATTTTACTAAGATTGCCTTTAATGATACTTTACAGGTGGTCAAATCTTGTTTTTCTGTTCCTCTTATCTAACTTGATTCTCAGTGCCACAGGACTCAATTTTCATTCACACCCTTCTTGAGTTGAATGAAACTATGTACATGAGGCTTGTTTTTGTTCTCCTAAAAATTTACCTCTCTAGGCCTGCCTTTCTACCTGATGTTGAAATTTTGAGTTTTTGAGTATCTTGCCCTTTAATAACATATTTGAAGAATAATTACCTATTGTCTCTCAACTGAAAAATTGCAGGATGGGACTAGAACTTTACAAAATTTAGGATTCTCAGACTCCTCTATTAGATGCCTCTTAGGTGGTATCCAGAGAGAAAATACTAGAAGATGAGAAAAAGGGGTTTGGCTGTTCCTCACACCACCCCAGCAGCTCAATCCAAATCTAAACCTCAGATAACTTTAGTCCTTCAGAATCCACCCTATTAGACACCCTCCCATACCAGGGGTAGGGACCTTTTCTCCAAGATCTCTCACCTTTGTAGCTTACGATAGTCCCTCTGACTTTCCAAATTAGTTCGCATTTTCCTGACTGAATCCTGACAGATTATTTCATGCTGAAAACTCTACCTTTAGACATTCAGTCCTGAGCTCATGTAATTAACTTCTTTTTCTTTGCACAGCTTTACTATGGTATAATTTATATGCCATTAAATTCACTTGATGTAAAGGTACAGTTCAGTGAATTTTAGTAAATATACAGAGTTGTGAAATCATCATCACAATCTAATTTTACAACCTTTCCATCACCAGCTCTGCCCCACCCTCAAAATATCCCTGTGTCTCCTGCAGTCATTCTCCATTTTCACCTTCATTTCTAGACAACAACTAATCTTCAGTTTCTCTATAGATCTGCATGCTGTGAATATTCCTATTATCAGATTCAGACAATATATCACCTTTTGAGACAAAATTCTTTCAGTTAGCATAATAGTTTTGGAGGTTCACTCAATTGCATGTATCAGTACTTCACAAATACATGAATGACATGCTCCATTGTGTTCCAAGCACAAGTTGGGTGGGAGCACAAAACTGTCCATGCACATGGCATAGGTTAGTGTTAAATAAACAATCATATAAATCTCAGCGGCTTACCCCCAGAGGTCATCATTTCCAGCTGAACTAACCTATGGGTTTTGTCCACATTCTTACCTATCTCCCTCTGAAGGAAACAACGGGACTCAAATTTATAAACTGCATGTCATGTTCTTTCACTCCTGGCTTAGCATCACCCAATGGCTTACTTGGAAAATCCATGATCCCTAAATTTCCTGTAAGAACATGCCTGGTCTTGTTGGTTTTCCTCTTCTACTTCATTATTTCCTCATCTCATTAATCCCTTCCAAGTCACCAAGTTCATCCTTGCTCTGTGCCTTTCCCTAGCGTTATTTCTTCCCATGAGATTAAGCTTCTCCTGTCTTTGCCTTTTGTCCTTTGGTTCTGAAACTCAGTGTCACCACTTCAGCAAGAACACACCTGAACATGCTAATCAAGTAGGTACTCTCCAAGTTTCCAAGATTTGAAAATGTGCCAGGCACTGAGCTTTGCAATGAGCCTGTGATTGTGACTGTTGACATGGATTTATCGTGAAAGTGCTAAGGCATAAAATTCAGTGTCCCCTCATCTGCATGAACCTTATCTAAGACTCTTGGAAAAGTCATAGGTATCATCACTGGGTGAGATGTCTTTGCAAATGTGTAACTGCAGTGGTTCTCACAATGTTTTCTCTATGTTCTGGTTTATTCTTTACCAGGATGTCACTAATGATTCCAACTATCCACAGTAATCGCTGTCTGTACAGGTTCTATTTATTTTCTTAAAGAGAACCCATAAAACTCAGACATACGTGGGATGAACAAACCTATCATAGTTCATGCCTTAAAGTATATAACAGTACAGTTTAGTGAGAAAGACATTAAGCAATGAATAATACATATTAGTGCAAAAAATGACTTTGCTGGAGAGGCATATGATAGCATGAAGACTTAAGTAGGAAAGATTAACTAAATCACTTAAATCTGTCAGGTAAACATGAGAAAGATTATCACCAACTCTTTTAAAAATAATGAATCATACATTGAGAATATAGTTCTACTAGAAATCAAAACAATGCAAATTAAAATAATGCCTATGATTTATCTATCAAATCGGCAGGATTGAAGGATAACATTACATATTGGAGATGTAGTTATGTGACACTAGCTCCTAGAGTTGAGAGGACCTTGGCTGTATGCATCATGAACTTTCAAAGATTTTATAGACTATGGGTCTACCAAGGGTTGGAGAGGAATTTATGTGCAAAAATCATGTATTTCAATGTTCTTATTTACAATAGCACAACTTTGATAACTGTGAATTGAGTAATGGAGAAATGGTTAAATAAATTGTGTCAATCCATATGACAGTCAAGTCACATTTTAATTTGTAAGATGAATTAACAAGAGAAAACACACATGATGTTAGACAAAATAAAAGAGATAAAAAATCAACATATACAGGTATGATCTAAGTGGTGAATAATTGCTGGAGACAAGTGTACCAACATGATGGTAGTTATCTTTAGGCAAAGAGATAATGCATTGCCTTTAATTTTCCATTTTTAACTTTCTAGATTTCAAATTTTCTATAAAATATATTATTTATAGATTAGGACACAAACATTGTACCAATATAAGTACCTTACATCCTTTCATTAGAGAAAACATGCTCAGAGGACTTCTTGGATCAAAAGGAATCTGAATCCATTCGAGAAGCAGGGTTGAAAGAAGACAGATTCATCTTGAGGGATAAACCCTCCCTCTCTCTAAGGGGCTCTTCTTTGATATTCAGATGGTGGCTGGCCATTAGCATGATGCTTAAAGATGCAGACAAGACGTTCGAAACAAAGTTTTTGAATTATTAACAAAATTGCAAGGGCAGCATCAAATGATTCAGTGGAACTCAGGATTTTAGAAGAGACCAATAACGAACACTAAATTTTAATGAAGTCCACAGTAACGCTGAAATGCGTCATTTCATTTGCCGTTAACCTTTCTGATAGCTACTCAGAGGTCTTTAAATTCTGAGGACAAGGTGCCATTTAACGACAAGGACAGGTGACTGTTGCATTTAAATGATCACTAACTAAAACATGGCAGACAGAGAAAATCAGGGAGGAATATATGGGAAGAGATATGGGAGATTTAGAGGAAACGATTTGAGGCAACAAAATGCAAGTGAAGGAACGTTTGCCCAGAATTTAGCAAACCAGTGATACTTCTGTACATTTTAGATAGAACATGTCGTTTTTGTTCAGTCACTAAGTTGCATCCAACTCTTTGTGACCCTATGGACTGCAGCATGCCAGGCTCCTTTGTCCTTCACTGTCTCCTGGAGGTTGCTCAGATTCATGTCCACCAAGTCAGTAATGCTAACCATCTCATCTTCTGCCCCCCACTTCTCTTTTTGCTTTCAGTCTTTCCCAGCATCAGGTCTTTTCCAATGAGTCGGTTCTTTGCATCAGGTGGCCAAAGAATTGGAGCTTCAGCATTAGTCCTCCCAGTGAATATTCAGGGTGGATTTCCTTTAGGATTGACTGGTTTGATCTCCTTGCTGGCCAAGAGACTCTCAAGAGTCTTCTCTGGCACCACAGTTTGAAAGCATCAATTTTTCGAACTTTTTAAAAAACAAAAACAGCAATAACATTTTTCAAATGAAGAAGTCTTTTATAGGTATCTGACAGGAAACATAATCAGACTGCATCAAAGTTTCTTCCAGTATTTATTCAAACAAAACCCAACTCTTTTAATATTTCAAGAGATGTCCTGTTTAGGGAGCAATTCAGTGGTGAGATCTGACTCAGAACGCAAATTGTCAGAATCCAGCAGTGTTCAAAAAATAATTCTGCAGCATCTTCTCTAACACATTTCATGGCAACAGAATATTGTGAATTTCAGAGTTACACTTCACAGCCCAGGTTCAGGAACAGCCAGGTGGTATAGTAGGATGATAGATGAATCCCAAACCCTGGGCACTATTCCAGCACCAAACCCACAGTTTTGAGTTGATTTTATTTTTAGCTGTGTAGTTAATGTCCCTAAGAATTCAAAGACAGTGCTTCCAGTTGAGAGGAAAATAAATGTACTAATAACCTTCTCCTCTCCCTGGTCCTCCCAGCCGGCCCCCAGACAGGGCATCTGATCCATTCTCCAAGCCAGGTTCTTCCTAGAATCCAGCTGACTCCATGCAGTGCCTGTCTCCTGGAGCAAGGTTATTTGTTCTGCGTGTGCTGTTTTAAGAACTTTCCACCAATACAGGGGTTGAAAATCACACAGATCCATCACCTTGCAGTTTCTGTAAGTCGGAAGCCTAGTGAGTTTGAGTGGATTCTCTGCTTAGGGTCTCACAAGCGTGAAGGTGGTGTTGGCAGAACTGAGTTTGTCATTGGAGTCTGTCTGGGAATATCTGCTCCCAAGTTCATTCAATCACTGAGGTTGCAGAACTTCAGTCTGATTCTTGTTTGCTGCCCACCAGAGGCCAGTCTTTGCTTCTAGCAATTGTCCCTATGTCCCTTGAGGTTTCCACGTGGCTCTGTCCAAGAATGGGAATAAGACCTTCATGCTTCAAGTCTGTCTGATTTCCCCTTTTGCCTCATCTCTCTGATTCCAACTAGAAAATTCTCTTTCTAAAGACCTTTGTGGAGACCCAGATAATACAGAATAATCTCACCATTTAAAGTCAGTGACCTTAAAAAAATAAAAAAATTAAAAGATAAAGTCAGTGACCTTCATTAAATATGCAAAATTGCTTTTGTCATGCAAAGTAATATATTTGCAGAGATAAGGACACAGGCATCCTTAGGGGGCCATTCTGCTTATTACACAAAGCTGCTGGCTGGGTGCCAGGTAACTTATTACTGACTTTTGTTTTTTAGTGTGTAAACTGAATTTACAAATAGTTAGAATGAATGGATGAAATTCAATCAGTCCTGTAATGCTTTGTATCTTTTCAGAATAGCCTTAATTGCTTGGTCATTTAGGATTTATCACAGCTTTTTAATCATAAATTCATCTTATCAGTCAGAACCACAGGATTTCAGAGAAAATTTATAGCACTTGCTGTTTCATTTATCAGTATTTTGACAAAACCAACAGGCAAATCTACTGTCAAGAATCAATCATTTCTTAGGCACTGCCTTTCTGTCCTTAAATTCAAGAAATCAAGCATATATTGATCCAATATTTTATTAATTTCTCTCTACAACAAAACCTTTTCCAATTGAGTTAAAATATATTAGAAAAATGACTAGCATGTATTCAAGTTTGAAGTTTAAGGCTGCGTTTTTGAACACAGACCATTTCTGTAATAAGCATCTGAGAGCATATATCATGCAGGTTGGACCATATAATTATTCTGCTAATGTAGAAAGGTTTGCCCTTAGCTCTGGAACTGACCCATCTCGGGGAAAATCTGAAACCCTTTGTACCAAGTGTCTTAGCATCAGTTCAGCTTGCTTACCACTCCACCTCTCTATTCTGATAGTAAGTGAGTCCCTGCTATTTTTCCCCTTTGAAGAAGCTATGCCTTCAAACTAAGTCATAAAATGACTAAGATTCCAGAATGTTTGCTCATGCTTGCATCTTACCCACAGAAATTTCCTATCATTGTTAGAGCAAATGACCACCCATGTAGTGACTTAAAATCAGAGTAAATTGTAGTTCTGGAGGTTAGACGTCTACAATGGGTCCCACTGGGCAAAAATCAAATTGTTTGCAGGACTGCATTCTTTTCCAGGGGCTCTAAGGGAAAACCCATTTCCTTGACTTTTCCAGGTCACCCACATTCTTCTGCACGTGGCCCTCCATCTTCAAAGCCAACAAGGACCGGGGATGTGAGACTTCGTCACAAGATATCATCCTGACACTGCCACCCTCTTCCACATCCAAGGACCACTGTGATTATATGGGGCTTGTTAGTATCATTGAGAATAGTCTCCTTATGTTAAGATCAGCTCTTGAGCCACGTTAATTCCTCTTTGTCATGGAACCTAACACCTCCACAGATGCTGGGGATTTGGACTTGGGCAACTTTGGAAAGCCGTCATTCAGCCTTGATACGAATGTTAGAACATTTTCTGATAATGAAATTTTCTTATCGCCATGAATAAGATATTCACCTGTAATAAAAACATGTATTCAGAGAAAAAAACATTAAAAAAATTTATGTTAAAAATCTATCACAATTTAGTACCTTGTTTATGAGCATCTGGAGAAGGCAATGGTACCCCATTCCAGTACTTTGCCTGGAAAATCCCATGGACAGAGGAGCCTGGTGGGCTGCAGTCCATGGGGTCGCTAAGAGTCAGACATGACTGAGCAACTTCACTTTCACTTTTCACTTTCATGCATTGGAGAAGGAAATGGCAACCCACTCCAGTGTTCTTGCCTGGAGAATCCCAGGGACGGGCGAGCCTGGTGGGCTGCCGTCTATGAGGTCGCACAGAGTTGGACATGACTGAAGTGACTTAGCAGCAGTTATGAGCGTCACTGAATATCTTCACTTGTTTTTTTGTTTTGCTTCATTTTTTTCTAGCTTAGACCAGCATCATCCATAAACTACCTCCTCAGTTATGGATCCTCAGCCAAGTGAGGGAAACAGACATTTATCACTCATAAACTTTGCAGATACAATTTTTTTGTGAAAAGATCAAAACTAGGCAGTTGTCTTAATATTTACTCAAAATGATTAAATTGAGCAACTCCCTTGGGAATTTCTTTTTTAATTCTCCTAATCCCAGATATATTCCTTTTTTCTGCCATTATTATCTTTTAAATTCTGAACTACTAGATGTTGCAGTGATCATCTCTCTCTCTCACATATGTCTGTAGCTATTTTAAATCTTATTCTATCAGGGGAGGAAAAAAAAAATCCTTCTAGAACATAGACAGCTCCTTCTCACTGTTAGTAGAGTAAAAAATCAGTATAATAATGTTTTACACAGTCTTTTTGGGATGGGAAAACCTGGTTTACAACGACCTTAGAAATAGGAATATGAAAGATTCATATTTGAACTACAATTCACATATGCATTAAAAATCTAACAATTGTTAAAGTATAAGCCCAGAGCACCTCTGCTACAGATGTGGGTTATTACACACTGCAGAGTCAGCAAAAGACATAATGACACTAAAGTTTCAATAAATTACATTTAACCCATGGTAATCTATCATGGAAAAAGCAAAAATTGAAACATTTTAATGAACATCTCAAGATCAGAGCAAACCCTGAAATATTCAGGAATTCCTAATTTATATCTTCATCTATCCATCCAGTTGTCAGCAGCAAGAGTCACAACGAGCATTCATAGGAGAATATTGATATAGAATCCTCAGGAAACATCTTTAAACACTTCAAAATTATGAACACCTAGTTTAAGTAAACTTTAAAAACTGATTTATTCTTTTTTTCCCTGTGCTATACAGCAGATCCTCTATAATTAACTTTCACTTTTCACTTTCATTCATTGGAGAAGGAAATGGCGACCCACTCCAGTGTTTTTGCCTGGAGAATCCCAGGGACGGGGGAGCCTGGTGGACTGCCGTCTATGGGGTCGCACGGAGTCAGACACGACTGAAGCGACTTAGCAGCAGCAGCAGCAGCAGCAGTGCATATATGTCAATCCACCCCACCCCCAAAAAAGGAAGTACAATTTATAGGACATATATTAAGTTACCCTTTAAAATGCATTCCAATATACATTAGGTACAGACAAACACAATTTGATTCCACTTATACAAGGTACTTAGAATAGGCAAATTCATAGTCAGAAACTATACTGGTAGGTGCTGGGGACCAGGGGCTGGGGGAAGGTGGGATTTGGGAAAGAGAATAGACACTTAGTGTTCAGCGGGGACAGTTTTGGTTTAGGAGGGTGAAACATTCAGGAGATGGATTATGGTTAGAGTTGTATAACAATGTGAAGGTACTGAGTGTCACTGAACTGTATGGCTAAATGTGATTAAAACGGTACATTTTATATTATGTGACTTTTATCACGGTAAAGGAAAAAAAATCTTTTTTTTAAGGAATTCAAAACCAAGCTTAAAAATAATTTGTTTTATATTTAATAAAGAGCCAATGATTATAGTTAATGTTTGTGGATATATTAATATTTTAAAGAACAAAATGAATTTTTGGCCACTTTCTGGCCTGATAACAGGATGCTCCTTGACAGTGGCAAGCAGATAAACTGGAACCCTGAAATAGAAAAGCCCTCATTTGAAACATGTACTTATTTCTATGATGACATATGCTCACCAGGGCTGATTTCATGCTAGCCACATGATCTCCACATGCCATGGCTGAGCAGGCTGTTGAGAACACAGGAAGGCAGTCTGCTCTCCTGAGCGAGCTGGAGCCAGCTCCTGTAAACCCCAGCCTACAGCCAGGTATCATATCTGGAGAAATATTGTTCTGCTGTTAGTGTGTATCCATCACTGTCAAATTCCAGGGTCAGACAGACTTGGATCAATAGTCCTACTTTCTTCTGTGATATCAAACAATTGAACACTGTCTATTAACCAATTAACTCATCATTTAAGGATACCTTCTAAAATAGTTTTTTTTTAATGTAAATAGACTAAATGCTTTAATTATGTAAGAAATAAACTAGATAAATAACAAAGTCCAGTCATAGCTGATTACAAAAGATTCAGTTTAAATGGAGATAGTACAATCAGTTGAGTAGCTCAGTTGTGTCCAGCTCTTTGTGACCCCATAGACTGCAGTATACCAGGCTTCCCTGTCCATCACCAGCTCCTGGAGCTTGCTCAAACTCATCTCCATCAAGTTGGTGATGCCATCCAACTATTTCATCCTCTGTCGTCCCCTTCTCTTCCTGTCCTCCATCCTTCCCAGCATCAGGGTCTTTTCCAATGAGTCAGTTATTCGCATCAGGTGGCCAAAGTATTGGAGCTTCAACTTCAGCATCAATTTTTCCAATGAATATTCAGGACTGATTTCCTTTAGGATTTACTGGTTTAATCTCCTTGTAGTCCAAGGGACTCTCAAGAGTCTTCTCCAACACCACAGTTCAAAAGTATCAATTCTTCAGCACTCAGCTTTATTTGTGGTCCAACTCTCACATCCATACATGACTACTGGAAAAATGATAGCTTTGACTAGATGGATCTTTGTCGGCAAAGTAATATCTCTGCTTTTTAATATGCTGTCTAGGTTTATCTTAGCTTTTCTTTCAAGGAGCAAGCATCTTTTAATTTCCTGGCTGTAGTCGCCACCTTTTCATCTTGTTTATATTGCTGTGTTTGGGGTAGCCTTTCTGTATTCTGGCAGTTGGTGTTTCCTCTTTATTGTGGAGGTTCCTCGCTGTGGGTGGGGTTGGACGGGTGGCTTTTCAAGGTTTTCTGGATATGGAAGCTTGTCTCGGTGTTCTGGTGAGTGGAGCTGGATTTCTTCTCTCTGGAGTGCAATGAAGTGTCCAGTAATAAGTTTTGAGATGTCAATGGGTTTGGTGTGACTTTGGTCAGCCTGTGTATTGAGGCTCAGGATTATGTTCCTGTGTTGCTGGAGAATTTGTGTGGTATGTCTTGATCTGGAGCTTGTTGGCCCTTGGGTGGTGCTTGGTTTCAGTATAGATATGGAGGCATTTGATGAGCTCCTATCAATTAATGTTCCCTGGATTCAGGAGTTCTCTGGTGTTCTCAGGATTTGGACTTAAGCCTCCCGCCTCTAGTTTTCAGTCTTATTCTTATTCTTATTCTTATTCTTGGAGAAGCCTCAAGACTTCTCCATCTATACAGCACCAATGATAAAACATCTAGGTTAGTGATGAAAAGTTTCTTCATAGTGAGGGACACCTGGAGAGGTACACAGAGTTACATGGAGAAGAGAAGAGGGAGGAAGGAGATAGAGGTGACCAGGAGGAGAAAAGGGGGAATCAAAAGGGGCGAGAGCAAGCTAGCCAGTAATCACTTCCCTATGTGCTCTCCACAGTCTGGATCCCTCAGAGATGTTCACAGAGTTACACAGAGAAGAGAAGAGGGAGGAAGGAGACAGAGGTGGCCAGGAGGATAAAAGGGGGAATCAAAAGGAGAGAGACAGATCCAGCCAGTAATCAGTTCCCTAAGTGTTCTCCACAGCCCAGAACACACAAAGAGATTCACCGAGTTGGGTAGAGAAGAAAAGGGGGAGGGGCGAGATAGAGGCAGCCAGGTGGAGAAAAAGGAAAGTCAAAAGGGGGAGAGAGCAAAAGGGAGAGTGATCTCACTCCCAAGTGAAAATGGGTACTGAAGATTGGGTTCTTAAAGGTACAAAGTTGATAACAAATACCAAAAAACAAAGATTAAAAATCTTGAGTAGAGGTTAGATTCTCAAAAATACAGTATTAAAAAACAAACAAAAAAACAAAACAAAAACAAAAAAAACGTACAAAAGCACAGAAATTATAATATATATATATGAAGTTTGCTTTAAAAATAGGTTCTATTTTTTTTGCAAGGTAATAGTAGGTTATAAAAAAGAAAATTAAAAAGTTATAGGGACTTAAAAATAACAAAAAAAATATAAAAAAATGTTTTAATTAAAAAAATGATAATAGTAAAAATATATCTAAGACTTTCTCTGGAGCTGTTGCGGACAGTGTGGGGTCAGTTCATTTTCAGATAGTTCCTTGGTCTGGCTTATACTTCTCATGGTCTATAGGCCCCTTCCTATGTAGTCGGTGCTAACTACAGGGTTTTAATCTATTGCAGGTGTCACTTCCAAAGCAGTTCCCTCTGCTTAGTTTAGCTTCCTCTGTCTGCTGGTCTCTTCAGTATCTAATTTCTGCCCTGACACAAGGGGCACAGTGGTGGTCACTTCTGTTTTGTTTTTTTTTTTTCGGGCGGGGGCTCACTTGTTCAGTCGTGCTTTGGGGAGGGAGGAACACTGCAAACAAATATTACTGGCGTGTGTTCACAGTGATTCAGCCACACTGGGTTTGCCCCCACTCAGCATGTGTGCTTTCCCAGTCTACACTGCTCAGACTCTAGGTTGCTCTGCCAGGAACTGTCTGATGCGGGCCGTGGTTTGCATGCACTTCCAGGTCTAAGCTGCTCAGGTTCAGGTTCTCTGGTACTCCACAAAGGTGCAGACTTGGTTGGGCCTGCGTTTGCACCCGTTCCAGGTCTGAGGAGCTCAGGTGACCAGTTCCTTGGTACGCGTAGTCGCCCCCAGTTGAAGGCTGTGACTTATCCCCTCCCCAGTCCCAGCCGCTGGTTTTCTGGGTGTGTAACGGGCGTGCCTTGTGTCTCTTCTAGGAAGCTGATCTCTGGCTGCGACCCTCCCGGTGGATGTCAACCATCCAGAATCCCAAGAAGTCTTGGTTAGCAACGAAGTCTCCTTGCAGTTTGATATAGGATGCCTCTCTGGGGCCGCGATTGCCCCCTTGTGGCTCTGGCTGCCCTTGCCTGCCTGTCCCAAGTAGGGGATGGGCCGGTCCACAGCAGGCTAGCTCTGCTCAGTGCTTTGTTCTGTGAGTGTGCCTGGAGGTGGTTAGGACTTTTTTTCACAGGATAGCTATCCCACAATCTGGGTTGCTATCTCAAGCTAGTTCCCTCAGATTGCCCTCAGGGTTCAGGCCTGGTCCTTATCATAAACAATGCCGCCTGCTCCTCCCTGTCCCTTCCCTGCTTGCTAGTGGGGGATGTGAGCGTCTGGGCTGTTGCACCACTGGGAGTTGCTGTTAGGCACGTAATCTGTGGGGTTTAATTATTTATTTATTTTTCCTCCTGGTTATTTTGCCCTCTGAGATTCCAAGGCGTGCCACAGACCCGCTGGAGAAAGTGTTTCCTGGTGTTTGGAAATTTCCTCTCTTTTTTAAGACTCCCTTCCCGGGATGGCTGTCCATCCCTACCTCTTTTGTCTCTCTTTTTATCTTTTATATTTTGTCCTACCTCCTTTCAAAGACAATGGGCTTCTTTTCTGGGTGTCTGATGTCCTCTGCCAGCATTCAGAAGTTGTTCTGTGGAATTTGCTCCGCTCTCAAATGTTCTTTCAATGAATTTGTGGGGGAGAAAGTGGTCTCCCCGTCCTATTCCTCCACCATCTTAGGACTGCCTCCCTAAAATAGTTTTGCTGTGCAGGTTAAATTACGTAACATAGGTGAAGCATAATATCCACAGGTGCATAACAAATATTTATCAGTGTTGTTACAGATATGTTGTTATAGACATGTCCTAGAGAAATGATGTAGCCTCGGATTTAACATGCTAAAGACAAATACCGCAAAGTAGAAGAGTCTCTTAACATAGCATGATATAAAGAAAATTCCTGTAGCTTTGAGACTAATATACACTCAGGTACACAAACCTTAGCACCTTCAGAAGAACCGCTATGCAAGTGCCTCTAGTTATCAGCTGCTTTCAACACTCCGACATAGAAAAGGATGATGAACATAGTTATTTATAAGCATCTTATTTCTTACTAGGTCATTTGAACTGTTGCTCTAAAACATATGAAAGCTTTACTGAGCAAAAGATACTTGGATTAAACCATTCAGAAATGGTTTTATAAAAATCACTAAAAGGAATAAGATGTGAAGTTTTTTGAAAATCATCTTTTATGTGAACAATCTGAAGCATACATAATCCTATGCTTGAAAACATAGACTACATTTCATGAATTTGAATAACTCACTTTGCTTGAAAGCAATCTGCATTTTGTTTTGTGAAAGGAAGAGTGTGACATTTGCAATAACCCCTATTTGAAGTTTGGGGCCACATGCATGCGTATAGTTATAATATGTAAAATATGTTACGTATTAATCTAAATCTATATAAATATATTAATTGGATTCTATATATATGATCATCATATGTAATCATAATCTGGGTGCTACAATATGATACCATACTAAAATGGAATACAATAAGCATAAGAGAAACAGTACAAATACTTATTTGCTTATAGATGAAGTGGGAAAAATTTGTTGTGTTTTTTTTCTGGAATCTCATTTCATTGGTCTACATTAATTTCTTCTCTAAAAAATTTAACATGACTTGTAAGATTTATTTCATTCCAGAAGGACTAGTCCTGATACTGATTAATGAATAAAGCATAATATCAATCCTTTACAAATTTTCCCAATATTCTTTTTTATTTTCTTATTGGAGTGTAGCTTCTTTACAATGTTAGTTTCTGCTGTACAGCAAAGTGAATCAGCTATATGTATATACGCATCCCCTCTTTTGTGGATTTCCTTCACATTTAAGTCACCACAGAACACTGAGTAGAGTCCCCTGTGCTATACAGTAGGTTCTCATTAGCTATCTATTTTATAAATAGTAGTATATATATGTCAATCCCAGATTCCCTATAAATTCTACTCCCCCATCCCTCTCATTGTGTCCATAAGTTGGTTCTCTGTCAGTATCCCTAGTTCTGCTTTGCAGATAGGTTAATCTATACTATTTTACTGCTCTTCCCTAGTGGCTCAGAGGTTAAAGGGTCTGCCTGCAATGCAGGAGACCTGGGTTTGATCCCTGGGTTGGGAAGATACCCTGGAGAAGGAAATGGCAACCCACTCCAGTATTCTTGCCTGGAGAATCCCATGAATGGAGGAGCCTGGTGGGCTACAGTCCACGGGGTTGCAAAGAGTCAGACGCGACTTCATTTTCACTTTCCTTTCACTTTCATACCATTTTACTAGATTACACATATATGCTTTAATATATGATATTTGTTTTTCTCTTTCTAACTTCACTTTATTGGACAGTCTCTAGATCCATTCACACTTGCAAACAGCACAGTTACATTCCTACTTATGGCTGAGTTGGGCTTCCTGATGGCTTAGCAGTAAAGAGTCTGCCTGCAGTGCAGGAAATACAGATTTGATCCCTTGGTTGGGAAGATCCCTTGGAGAAGGAAATGGCTACCCACTCCAGTATTCTTACCTAGGAAATCCTATGGACAGAGGAGCCTGGCAGGCTACAGTCTATGGGGTCACAAAAGAGTTGGACACTACTTAATGACTAAACAACAATATTCCATTGTGTGTATATGTATATACATATATACTACATCTTTTTTATCATTCTTCCAGTGCTGGATATTTAGGTTTCTTCCCTGTCCTGGCTACTGTAAATAATGCTGCCGTGAACATTGGGGTGCATATATCTTTTCTAATTATGCTTTTCTCTGGGTAGATGTATCAGGATTGGGATTTCTGAGTCATATGGTAGTTCTGTTTTTAGTTTTTAAAGGAATCTCCATACTGCTCTCCATAGTGGCTGCAGCAATTTACATTCCCACCAACAGTGCAAGAGGGCTCGATTTTTTCCACACTCTCTCCAGTATTTATTTTTTGTAGATTTATTGATAATGGTCATTCTGACCAGTGTGAGGTGATACCTTATTATAGTTTTGATTTGCATTTCTCTAATGATTAGTGATGTTGAATATCTTTTCATGTGTTTATTGGTCATCTTTGTGTATTCTTTGTATAAATGTCTATTTAGATCTTTTGCTCATCTTTTGACTGGGTTGTTTGATTTTTTGATATTGAGCTACACGAGCTGTTTGTGTATGTTGAAGATTAATCTTTTGTCAGTTGTTTCATTTGCAGATATTTTCCCCTATTCTGAGGGTTATCTTTTCATCTGTTTATGGTTTTCTTTGCTGTAAAAAAGCTTGAAGGTTTAATTAGGTCCAATGTGTTCATTTTGTTTTCATTTTCATTATTCTAAGAGATAGGTGATATGTGATTTATGTCAAAGAGTGTTTTGCCTATATTTCCCTCTAGTTGTTTTATAATATCCAGCCTTACATTTAGGTCTTTAATCCATTTTGAGATTATTTTTGTGCATAGTGTTGGGAGTGTTCTAATTTCACTCTTTTACATGTATTAGTATTAGTATAGTATTAGTCTCTCAGTCGTGTCTGACTTTTTGCGACCCCATGGACTGTAGCCCGCCAGGCTCCTCTGTCCATGGGATTCTCTAGACAAAAATACTGGAGTGGGTTGCCATTTCCTCCTCCAGAGGACTTCCCAAATGTACATAAAGGAGACTTCATTAATTACATGTAGCTGTCCAGTTTTCCCAGCACCACTTATATTCTTATAGCAACAATATAAATTTGTTATATTGTTATAACAATATATATTTTGTTATATTGTTATATAAATATGTGTATCCATCACAATCTGAATTATTCCACCTCAAAGTTTGATTAATGAGTTCAAATGGTCTATTTAGATTATAGAGAAAATTATTTCATTAGTGAGACCTAAATATATCAAGCAATTCATCTAAAAATGTACTTGATTCAAAATTTGAACAGTGATTCCTGAAACTTCAGTTAATAATAATAATAACCCTTATTATTACTTGCTAGTCAACTCATGCAAAGAGTTGACTCATTGGAAAAGACTGATGGTGGGAGGGATTGGGGGCAGGAGAAGAAGGGGATGACAGAGGATGAGATGGCTGGATGGTATCACAGACTAGATGGATGTGAGTTTGAGTGAACTCTGGGAGATGGTGATGGACAGGGAGGCCTGGAGTGCTGCGATTCATGGGGTCGCAAAGAGTCGGACACGACTGAGCGACTGAACTGAACTGAACTGAAAGGCTCTTGAGAAACCCATATGCAGGTCAGGAAGCAACAGTTAGAACTGGACATGGAACAACAGACTGGTTCCAAATAGGAAAAGGAGTACATCAAGGCTGTACATTGTCACTCTGCTTATATGCAGAGTACATCATGAGAAACGCTGGGCTGGAAGAAGCACAAGCTGGAATCAAGATTGCCGGCAGAAATATCAATGACCTCAGATCTGCAGATGACACCACCCTTATGGCAGAAAGTGAAGAGGAACAAAAAAGCCTCTTGATGAAAGTGAAAAAGGAGAGTGAAAAAGTTGGGTTAAAGTTCAACAGTCAGAAAACTAAGATCATGGCATCTGGTCCCATCACTTCATGGGAAATAGATGGGGAAACAGTGGAAACAGTGTCTGACTTTACTTTTCTGGGCTCCAAAATCACTGAAGATGGTGATTGCAGCCATGAAATTAAAAGACACTTACTCCTTGGAAGGAAAGTTATGACCAAGCTAGATAGTATATTAAAAAGCAGAGACATTACTTTGTCAACAAAAGTCCATCTAGTCAAGGCTATGGTTTTTCCAGTGGTCAGGTATGGATGTGAGAGTTGGACTGTGAAGAAAGCTGAGCACTGAAGAACTGATGCTTTTGAACTGTGGTGTTAGAGAAGACTCTTGAGAGTCCCTGGGACTGCAAGGAGATCCAACCAGTCCATCCTAAAGGAGATCAGTCCTGGGTGTTCATTAGAAGGACTGATGCTGAAGCTGAAACTCCAGTACTTTGGCCACCTCATGTGAAGAGTTGACTCGTTGGAAAAGACTCTGATGCTGGGAGGGATTGGGGGTAGGAGGAGAAGGGGATGACAGAGGATGAGATTGCTGGATGGCATCACCAACTCGATGGACATGAGTTTGTGTAGACTCTGGGAGTTGGTGATGGACAGGGCGGCCTGGCGTGCTGCAGTTCTTGGGGTCGCAAAGAGTCAGACATGACTGAGCAACTGAACTGAACTGAAGAGCTTCCCTGGTGGCTCAGATGGTAAGGAATCTGTCAGCAGTGCTGGAGACCTGTGTTTGATCCCTGGATTGGGAAGATCCCCTGCAGAAGGGAATGACTAGCCACATCAGTATGTTTGCCTGGAACATTCCATGGTCAGAGGAGCCTGGTGGGCTACAGTCCATGGAGTCACAGAGTAGTACACAACTGAGCAACACTTTCACTTTATTACTTCTTATGTGCAAACACTCTGTTAAATACTTTGTATCATTTAATTCTCACTGGAATCTTATGATTTAGTGATTATACCAGCACTCTGTTATAGATAGAACAACTATAGTGGAGCAAGGTGAAATACATTTTTCTTCAAAATACAAATAACACATGACAGAGCTATGTTTCAATCCTTAAGTGTTTGTAACTTCAAAGTCCATAATATAAAACACATTGCTAAGTTGTCTGTAGTTTCATCTGAGAGCCTGTGCTAGTGCATTTTGTGACATAACCCAATAGATCCACATCATATGTTAGTATTCATCTATTCTAAACTATCTTCTAACTGCTAACTATGCAACAATTAGTGCTTAATTATATTTGGCATAGCACCTGCTCTTCAGATGCTTGGAACAAAGTATACAGATAACTGACAAAGCCAAGTTGCAATGGCAGTATCTTGATCAGATGTCAGAGATGGTTCAGAAGTCTCCCAAAGGACTTTCAGCTAAGCTTTGAAAGATAAAAAATAAGCAAGGAAGTCAGGGTAGGGGGCCATGAGGTAAACGAAACAAGAAATACAAATCAGAAATGTTTGAAATGACCTGACTCATTTGCAGATGGTTTCTACCAAAGAGTCATAAAAACAGAAAGCACACTAGAAATTTCAGGTAAAATATTATTTAATGTGGAAAATAAGAGAATTACAAAACTTTGGAAGACCTGAATGAGCTTTCAGCAGGGCTAATACAGGAAATCCAAACATCATAATATTTGCATGAAATTTTGCGTGAAACTAACACGAGTGACTTCAAGTGAATTCAGCACTTCAGTGGGTATCTATAGCGGATATGAGAGTCACTGTTAAATCTCTATTGTCTACTGAATGTCACACATCTGCCGGTCTACATTAGAGGACTTGATGTTCCTCCTTGTATTCCTCCAGTCCAATCTTGTGCCAACCTCTTACACTAACAGTTTCCAAATGGTGGGATCAGAGAAGTGTTATTTCTGGCCTCTGAGCTATAGAGAAAGGCCTGATTACAAGTGTGGGCATGACACTCAGTAACAATGTAACATTTTCAGTGCATCCAGCACAGAGGTTCAGGGTACATGCAGAGTAGTGGTGGGAGAAGAGGTGGAGAAGCCACTCATGTGGCTACTTCACCTATTAGTCTCTTGTGTATGAAGAGGTTTTATTTTAGCACGGAAATTATAAAAATCTTTTGAAGGATTTTATGCAGAAAACTGCCACGATCAGATTCACATTTTAGAGAATCATTACGGAAACAGATTTCAGGTTGAATTGCTTGGGCTGGAGTTTGGGAACAGATTGGATATAGGAAAACTCATCAAGGTGTTATTATAGTAATAGTCATTTAATAGATAAGAAACTAAAATAAGATATAATTCCTGATTCTAGATAAAAGTCAAATATATATATATATTCCAGGTCTTATCAAGAAAGAACATATCCTACCTGGGGATTTGGTGGATGAAAGGAAGACTCTCTGGCAGCCCCGGTTTTTAGGCTGTGTGTTGGGTTCAGCTGTGTTCCACGTCTCTCTCATGCAAGTTGTCAGCCCCAAAGATGCTGTGGCTACTGGGGCAGGTTCTCTTGACTAAGTGAGCCACTCAAGCCTATTTAAAACCTCTGCTTGTATCAAGTCCACTCATATCACACTGGCTAAATGAAGTCATGTGACTAAAGCCTTAATTAATAGTTGGTTTATACATACTTCTCCCATTTAGTGAAAAACCCTGCAAAACCACAGGGAAAAATTAAAGATGCAGAATTCTACAGGAAGAAAGTGAAAGGTTCAGGAAAATAATCTGATAAAGCCCGTGCGATTTGCTCTGTAAAATAGCGACTCTGTTCCACATGGCCATGCCCGCAGACCTTACAATACTTGGCACATCAGTCATATTTTTTAACAATATGAAGAGTATTCATTGAAATCTACGTATATTAACAAGGCTTTTTTGACCGAAAATTAGTTGGAGTAACCTTCTGACTCCTCTTGATCATTTTTGTTTTGTATTCTAAATATTAGATGTTCCTTTACTCAGATATGGATAGATCACCCTCCAAAATGGCCAGTCTTTAACACTGTCTACACTGTTCTTTTAAATAGATCACTTTGCATTTGATTTACTCAAACGTATTTATTCTTAGCTTTATGTTATAAGGTTTTTATTTTGGTTTTGGTCTTGTTTAACCTGTTCTTTACCAGTGTAGAACACAATGACAATCTTCTTAAGGGGTTATTAGCTCTATAGTAATAGTTGTCACGGTTCAGTTCCTGTCTCTCTGAAATCAAGAGAAAGGATTATGTTTTCATTTTTTTCCTTTTAACAAATGAGTTTTCCCTGAATATGTAATACTTCAATCTTTCCTTTTGATTTGGGGTCACTTTATCATAAACTGAAATGTAGTAAACTTATATTATTAAATCATATCTGTCACTCTTCTGATTAGACCCTCCTAAGCTTTTATATAGTTTAAATGGTGGATTCTTTACTGTGGAATTTCTTCCTTTATTTATTCCAAAAGCATTAGTTGAACTTCTGTGTGTTAAAACTGTGTGTTAGAATTAAGTACTCTCTCTGCCTTTGTGAACTTGAATTATGCTACATGCTAATCTGTTTCATGATTCCTGTGTATCTAGATATAGGTTCCATACTTAGATAAATAAATCCATATTTATTTAACCATTTGATTTTCTACAGAGCGGTTAAAAACACCCCTTTTAAGTGCTAAATGATAGGACTGCATAGGATTACAAAAATTATGAAAAACATTTTGAGGTTGAATTACTTTTAAAAAAGCTTAACTATGAATACTATTTGGCCCTTAATAAATTCCTGTGGTAATAATGAATAGGATAAACAGGGCAATGATAATTCAGAAATCATGGAAGGTATATAATGTTAACAGATATTTGAATCCCAGGGCCAGACATAAGTGAGAACTCATTTATACATTATTTTTGAGCTTCGTACTCTGTGTGTTTACAGTTTAGATGCTGAGAGACATACGTCGATAAGTCAGCCCCATGTATCCCTTAGCACCTGCTTCTCTTTCCTTCAGTTGTTTCCTCTGCTCAGCGGTAGATCAATTGCTACTCAGTTCAAACAGAGAATCAAGCACCAAGGGACCATGACTACCGTGCAGTGTTAAGAGGTCAGTGTGAATCATAGCAGCTGATTTGGACCTCCACACATGAAAACAGAAAAGATAGACAACCTATCCATAGTTTTCATATCATACCAGAGTGGAGGATTAACAAGTATAGATAGGTATTTGATGTCATGCCAAGCATTTATTTTTCATCTCCATGAAATTTCGTATAAGCATAAGTGAAGATAACATTTTCTGTTGCTATGGCGGTCTTTGGAGAGCAGTATGCAAAATGCGAAGAGCTGCCAAGACGTACACCGGAGAACTGAACTCATGCCTTTAGAGGAGGAGAGGTAGGAGACGTGCCCGTTGGCCAGAATCAAGAATATATGAGATTAAAAAGACAGAATTGAGGTTTTAGAGACTTAAGCCTGCAACGGCATTCAGGCAGTATTAATTCTGAAGTGAGAGTAAAGGAGAAATCCAGCCACTGGCATTATTTATACATCATACATGAAGAAATAGAGATAATTTATAGTGGTTAAAAGAATATTTGTGCTAAAGTCTAACATGAAAACCAGAGGACGTGAACTGAGATGGGAAGAGTGCTCCAAGAATGTGAATATTTTTCTTTTCAAATGGGAGCAGCCAACCTGTGATGGAACTGACTAGAAGCAATTAGCATAAAGAGTTTTCAAATGCTGTTAAATGATCATAGTATTCGAAGGAGTCATAAAGGTTTGATCATTATAAGGACTATATACCGCACTTACATATTTTCAATGCACTTTATGGTCATTAACTAGTAATTAGCAGAAAAGGTTTCTCGCTCCAGGGAAATACACTGAAATACATTCTGCACCTTCCTTACCATATAGCATCTCCCATGTTATTTCTCTTAGCTTGTAGTGTATTTAATTTCTTGTCTCTCTCAGTATTTAGTGGAGATCTAAACCTTTATGATTTGTAGTAGTGTATTTACAGATGACTTAAAACATCCTTAAGAAGTTATATTCAAACATCATTAAATATTTAATACTAAAGGGATCTTAAAAGTTATCTTCTGTTCTACAAGAGAAGCCTAAAAAAAGCACAGCAAAATTTATTAAAACTGTAGAATGAGAGCAGAACCAAAGTGACAGAATCAAAAATTCAAATCCTTGTCTCACAGAAGACCCTAGCCAATGAAATATACTAATCATGGTCTTGCAAATAAACTGCTTTTATTGCAAAGCATATAAACTCACCACAGGAAGTACCTGAGGATTATAGTAAGGAGAAAAACCAACATGAACATTTCATCTCACAGTAATAATTTATTTATTTATTTATTTTTAAATATAAATTTATTTAACTGGAGGGTAATTACTTTACAGTATTGTATTGGTTTTGCCATATATCAACATGAATCTGCCACAGGTGTACACACGTTCCCCATCCTGAACCCCCCTCCCACCTCCCTCCTCATACCATCCCTCTGGGTCATCCCAGTGCACCAGCCCCGAGCATCCTGTATCATGCATCGAACCTGGACTGGCAATTCGTTTCACATATGATATTATACATGTTTCAATGCCATTCTCCCAAATCATCCCACCCTCACCCTCTCCCACAGAGTCCAAAAGACTGTTCTATACATCTGTGTCTCTTTTGCTGTCTCGCATATAGGGTTATCGTTACCATCTTTCTAAATTCCATATATATGCATTAGTATACTGTATTGGTGTTATTCTTTCTGGCTTACTTTACTCTGTATAATAGGCTCCAGTTTCATCCACCTCACTAGAATTGATTCAAACGTATTCTTTTTAATGGCTGAATAATACTCCATTGTGTATATGTACCACAGCTTTCTTATCATTTAAAGTTAAGTATTATTACATTGATTTACAGATGGAGAAACGGAGACTGAGAGGTTAACTGAATAGTGTGAAGGAGAGAGTGCGGCTTCCCTGATGGCTCGACAGTAGAGAATCCACCTGTAATGCAGGAGATGCAGGTTCGATCCCTGGGTCAGGAAGATCCCCTAGAGTAGGAAATGGCCATCCACTCCAGTATTCTTTCTTGAAAAGTTCCATGGACAGATGAGCCTGGCAGGCTACTTTCCATGGAATTTCAAAGAGTAGGACACGACTGAGCTCAAAGCACAAACAAAAAAACTGCAAGGAGAGAGTACATGGATGTCAGAATAAAGATTCTAAGTTCATCTGATTTGAAATATCATAATTTTTTCACTGCATCTTTTCTACCATTTTGTTATGTGCATGAACAGTGTCTAACGCTGTCATGCTCTAAGGATTCTGTGCTCTGAAAAAAATGTCATGTCTCTAAATCCTCTTAATACAAACTACAAAACAAGTATTTTCTAAATGAGTAATGGAATAAAGAGGGAAAAACAGAATTCTATTGCTGTTGAGAATTCAGCCTTGTGGTAAAGCATAGTGATTTTTTTTTTATCGTATTTTGTGCTGTTTATACAGACAGGAAGACAGGCACGTGCAAATAGAAAACTGGGATATTATACGGTGCTTTGGTAATGATTTGAAGAAGGAAATGGCAACCCACTCCAGTACTCTTGCCTAGAAAATCCCATGGACGGAGGAGCCTGGTGCCCATGGGGTCACAGAGTCAGACACGACTGAGCGACTTCACTTTCACTTTCTTTGGTAATGATTAGTCATTTGCCAACAGTAATCCACATCTATTCATTCTTGAAGTGCCTCCCGATTGGCTTAAGTCTTATTGTTGTTAGTGTATGTTCATGCTCTTGACATGTTGATCAGAGTTCCCATTTATATACCTATCATTTCTCAGTATATTGAAAGCCACTAAGTATTAGAATCAACTGTACTGACTTTACAATTTTATTACAGTATCTTGAATTGGATTCTTTGAGATTATTTCCAAATCGTAAAAGGAATAAATATAAACTATGTCTGAGATGTAAAGAAAAGTTAGTGGATTTACTTTAAATTGAAGTTTTCAGCATTAAAGTTATTTCTAAGTTGGTATTTACATACACTCTATAGGTTGATGACTAGCTAAGGAAAGCAATTAATATTAGGATGAAAATATTAGCCCATTCACTGGCTTAAATTTTTTTAGGAAAAACCCATTTAAACTGATTTTGCAAAACATAATATTTTGCTATGCCCTCATGTACTTATCCTAAATTTGATATCATGCAAGTTTCCCATTCATAATGATTTTGACCCTGTCTTTAAACAGGATTGATCCAAAGAATTTTGTGTAGGGCATCAGTTGGACAGACTCACAAGACTAGTATCTGAATGAAACTAATTAGTCAGTGGTAGACATTTGCCTAGGTATTTCATTTTATGGTCATCTCAGACATTTGGAGTAACAAAGTAAGACTATTTATAGCAATGGTTCTCAGTTTGGCTTGCTCAGAATCACCTGGAAGGCTGTTAAAAGATGGTTGGGATAAATCGTAATGGAAAAGAATATTTTTTTAAAAAGAACTTATATATGTATAACTGAATCAATTTGCTGTACAGCAGTAATTAATACAACATTATAAACCAACTACACTTGTATAAAAACATTTTAAATGAAAAATAATAATTTAACCTGAAAAAAAAGATTGTTGGGTTTCACATTCAGATTTTCAATTCTATAAGGTCTGAGTGAGTCTGAGCAAACTCTGGGAGATGGTGAACCATAGGGAAACCTGGCATGCTGCAATCCATGGGGTCGCAAAATGTGGGACACGACTTAGCGACTAAAGAGCAACAATGAGGGGATTGAAGCAGAATTTGAATCTCTAAGCAGTTCCCTGCAGAAACTGTTTCTTCTGCAAGTGACCATACTTTGAGAACAGCTATCTAGAGAAAGTTACTGAACGTGTTCAGCCATGGGAGTATTCCGTAAAGTATTCCATAACAAAATATGCCAGACCTGTCATAGGAAAGTAACTGTGAACCCATATTCAAAGCTATTCTGTTTTAATGAATAATTTATAATCCACATGTAGTTATTTCAAAAGACTTTACCATTAGGTGAAGACTTTTCATGATGTGAATGTTGTTAGTGGAAGTGATGTGAGTGTATCATTTAAGTATTCTTTGAGCTGATCACACAGATAAATCTATTCAGGCCATAAGATAAGCTAGACCTAATTTATTTAAATTAAACAATGAGGCTGAAACATTGGGATGCGTGAAACACAGAAACCTGAGTTGTATTCTGTTCAACCTTTCGTCATTATGGGAAAAATAAAAGTGATAGTTGTTTATTTCAGCCTCTCTGAGATGCTTTATAACCTTATAGCCTGACAAATTTTGATCCTCTGTGACCTCTTGTATGAATCACCCACTTCAGACCACTCCTTCATGGGAGATAAAAATGGTGGAGTACAGAAAATAGATCAGACATCAGTGATAAGCAGACTCTTCCCTCATATATATTTGACAATGATCAATATGACAGGATTTGATGAAAGAAAACTTTCTCAGCTTATCTGTGTTAAAACGGAAGGAAGTGATATGGAAACATAACAAAAGTGGCTCACTAGGGAAAAATATTAATTTGTAATTCTATTGCCTTAAAGTGAACTTATACAGTTTATTTTTGCTTTGAAACTCTGGAATGGCAAGTTAATGAAAGAAACCTGATAAAATCATAATTCAGCTAAAGGTGAATGAAAAACATGAAAATTCCCTTTGGCCAAATAAAAGGCAAATTATGGGTTAATTATACAGAAACCAGACCCCAAACAGGAAAAACATGTTTAGGGCACAGAACACAATGTATTGCTGCTGTTGTTGTTTAGTAGCTAAATCATGTCCAGCTCTTTGTGACCAAATGGACTAGATAGAGCCCACCAGGCTCCTCTGTCCATGGGAATATCCAGGCAAGAATACTAGAGTGAGCTGCCATTTCCTTCTCCAGGAGATCTTCCTGACCCAGAGGTCGAATCTGAGTCTCCTGCATTGGCAGGCAAATTTCTTTACCATTGATCCACCTGGGGAGCCCACTTAATGTATAGTTGGTCAATATTGTGGGAAATAAATTTAACACCCTAAACAATGTATAGTTAAGAAGCTTCTGGTTGATTTTCTTTTACTATTGTATTCTCCTCTTCCTGCTACTGGTAATGATCAGTTTTAAAGTTTGCAGTTGTAGATATGAATTCATTTCCTCAGGATCACCCAGCTCCCTTTCTATATAGTCTATATAGTCTTACAGTGTGAAACCTTGACTTACAGGGATAAAGGGGAACAGTTAATAAAACATTTGGGACCTCCAATGAGGTATATCTATGGATTCACATATATACATATATATCTCTCTCCCCTGAGTTGAGGTGGGTCATAGCAGATTAACCATGGATGCTAATTATTAATCCCCAATCATTTTTTTTGGACCACATGGGAATACGGTCAACTATGGAAAATGTCAAACTATTCAAGTGTAGTAATTAGAGAAGACAATCAATGACTTGAAACAAATGCTAATTATAGTCCTGTGAATAGATCCAAAGTTGGCATCTGGGGAAATGTGTGCAGATGCAGTACAAATGTACAGGGTGACAATTGCAGCAGTATTAGAGTAAATCCATGTCTTTAGTGGCAGAGAAGCTTAAATGTAGAAACCACAAATGAATTTATTTATATCTCAAGTCTGAGAAAGTGCATCAGCAAAATAAAAACATAATACCGCCTGTAGAAGGGGACAGCCCATGAGACCTTTTAGGTGGCAGGGCTGAGAAACACGTAAGGCAAAAAGTGTGTGTGTGTGCGCATGCTCGGTTGTGTCCAACTACTCTTTGTGACCCCATGGGCTATACATGCCAGGCTTCTCTGTCCATGGGGTTTTCCAGCCAAGAATACTAGAAAATGAAAGCACTAAAATGCTTACTTAGTTCTAAAGGACTGCTATGTAGATAAAATATACGTGTATTCATTTCATGGCAAGAAGGATAAAAATTGTGCAGATAAATCTTCTATATCTCACAAGGGAGGGGACATATGTATATTTATGACTGATTCATCTTGATGTATGGCAGAAACCAACACAATATTGTAAAACAATTATCCTTCAATTAAAAATAAATAAATTTTAAAAACTTCTATGTCTATGAACATGTGTCATTTTGAATTATGGTTTGCTCAGGGTCTATGCCCAGTAATGGGATTTCTGAGTTGTATGGTAGTTCTGTTTTTAAGAAACCTCCATAATGTTCTCCATAGCGGCTGTATCAATTTACATTCCTACAACAGTGCAAGAGGATTCTTTTTTCTCCACCCTCTCTCCAGTATTTATTGTTTGTAGATCTTTTGATGATGGACATTGTGACAGGTGTGAGGTAATACCGCACTGTCGTTTTAATTTGCATTTCTCTAATAATTAATTGGGTCATTTGTAGAGATGTGGATGGACCTGGGTCTATCATACGAATGAAGTGAGTCAGAAAGAGAAAAACATTAACACATATATGTGGAATCTTAAAAAATGGTACATGTGAACCTATTTCCAGGGCAGGAATAGAGACACAGACACAGAGAATGGACATGTGGAAACAGGAGGGGAAGGAAAGTGGGAGACGAATCCAGAGATTAGGACTGACATATATATATAAAATAGATAGGTACTGGGAACCTGCTGTATAGCACAGGGAGCTCAGCTCGGTACTCCGTGATGACCAAGAAGGGTGGATGGTCAGTGGGGTAGAAGGGAGGTTGAAGAGGGAGGGGGGATATATGCATATATATATATATATATATCAGATATATATATATATATCTGATTCCGGAGAAGGCAATGGCACCCCACTCCAGTACTCTTGCCTGGAAAATCCCATGGGCGGAGGCGCCTGGTAGGCTGCAGTCCATGGGGTCGCTAAGAGTCAGTCACGACTGAGCGACTTCACTTTCACTTTTCACTTTCATGCACTGGAGAAGGAAACGGCAACCCACTCCAGTGTTCTTGCCTGGAGAATCCCAGGGACAGGGGAGCCTGGTGGGCTGCCGCCTATGGGGTCGCACAGAGTCCGACACGACTGAAGCGACTTAGCAGCAGCAGCATAGCTGATTCACTTCATTGTGCAGCAGACACTAACAACACTGTACAGCAATTATACTCCAATAAAATCATAAATTAAAAAAAAAACTGCTTCTGATCAAAATGAATAATAGTAGTGACTAGATTCACTCTCTCACCTGAAACAATTACAAAATCAAAAGTGCAAATTAAAATCACAATGAACTCTTACTGTGCATTATTTAAATGTCTAACCCTGAGAAAGACTGACCATACCAAGTATTGGTAAGGATATGGAGCTCCTGGAATATTCATCCCCTGCCAGGGATTATGTAAAATTGTAACACTATTTGTAAAACAATTGGCGTGCATTGGTGCCCAGTCATGTCCTACTGTTTGTGACCCCAGAGACCGTATCCCACCAGGCTCCTCTGTCCATGGAATTCTCTAGGCAAGAATACTGGAGTGGGTTGCCATTTCCACCTCCAGGGGATCTTCCTGACCCAGGGATTGAAACTGTGTCTCCTGCATTGGCACGTGGATTCTTTATCACTGAGCCACCTACCACATGACATAGCTATTATACTCTTAAAGAAGATGAAAGCATATGTCCATATAGGCGTTTATGCAAATGCTTGTAGCAGCTTTATTTGCAATATCCCCAAACCAAAAATATCTAAGATGTCCATCCTCAGGATTATGATCTATTGGTATTATAAAACTATATTCAACAATAAAAGAAAGAATGTATGAAAAGACACAGTGACATCGGTGATCATTCAAAGATTTATGCTGAATGATAGAAGCTTGATAAGAAATGAGCCCATAGGGACACCAGTTCTCTAAAAAAGTTGATAGATTAGTAACTGCATATCCCTGTTTGAGGGGCTTCCCTGATGGTTATCCAATCTTGGGCTTCCTTTGTAGCTCAGTCAATAAAGAGTCTGCCTGCAATGCAGGAGATCTGGATTTGATCCCTGGGTCAGGAAGATCCCCTGGAGAAGGAAATGGCAACCCACTCCAGTATTCTTGCCTGGAAAATCCCATGGATGGAGGAGCCTGGCGGGCTACAGTCCATGGGGGTCACAAGAGTTGGGCACGACTTAGTGACTAAACCACCACCTAGAGGCTAAGATGGTAAAGAATCTGCCTGCAATGCAGGCAGGAGACCTGAGTTCAATCCTTGGGTCAGGAAGATCCCCTGGAGAAGTGAACAGCTACCCATTCCAGTGTTCTTGCCTAGAGAATTCCATGGGGTCACAAAGAGCCGGACATGACTAGTGACCAACACTTTTACTTTCATCCCTGTTTGAGAAATCTACCATTGGCATTGCAAAAGACTTGTATATCAGCTTTTGAACTAATAACAATTTTTCCAGTGCTTTAATATAGTTATATACAAACCATGATCATAAAAGTGTCAAAGTCTAAATCATAGGCTAGAGCTAAGGAACAATGACACTTTTTTACCCTATGCCATTTTTATGTTTTTTGCAAACAGATAAAATACCTTCAAAGCAAGTGCAAAGATTTTGGGTGCTTGTCAATGTGCTTGCTTAGGAAACCCTTTATATTTACAATCCACTATTTTTGAAATCCAAGAACATATACTCTGAAGCACTGCGTTCACAGAGGTATGGAAGAGAAGGAAAAGACTTATTCAGAATAAATAAGTAATTGCTGTTGACAGCTGCTGATATGCCCACCATGAGCTAAGATCATTTTAAAAGTGTGAACACATTGATGCTAATAATGGAACAAGGTCATTAAATAGAAACATTTATTCATTGAAATCACCAGGCAATAAGAAGTCTCCCAGGAATAGCAGGTCTCAACAGTAAAATTTCTGATGGCTGAAAGTTTTCTTTACTGTTAAACTGTTGCCAACTTTTTAATCCTATTTTTTCTTAGAAATAACCCTTCTGAATCCCTTAGGGAGTCTTGTTCTTATCTTTTAGTTATGTATTTTCTGCTACTTTTAAAATGTTGTTTTTGAAGCCCTGTTCAGTTTTAGCCAGGGAACAAGAGAGCCTTAAAGTTCTTTGTTATATATCTGAAACCCAAATTTAAATAAAAGTCTATATTTTATCTGCTACCCTAGTTTAGAAAAGAAGCTGCAAGAAGGGTAAGAGAGACTGAGTGTGGAAGACTGATGTCATTAACGCTTCACATCTGTCTTTGTCAGTGACCTTTCTCTGTGATTTTGGTGTTTCACTGATATGAGCAGAATACATTTCTTCCTCATGTGACCCTCTATTATCAACAGGATGAAGTAGGAACACTGGGGCTACCGTACAGAGCCCATGCATCAGAAGCCTGTCTGTTTCTGTCTCCTCTCTTGTGTCTTACACATCACCATGAAGACACACTGGAGAATGGCAGATTGGAGCTAAGCTGAATCTGCTAGGTGGTCCCAAGTGAGGCCCACCCAGATCACCTGACAGCCAGGTGATCCCAGATATGGCAGCAACCCCGGGAAAGCTCACGGGGAATGCCAATCCAGAGGCCGTGTGTCATCAGGCTCTAGGGAAGGTATGTGGTGGTTTGGCACACAGCTTCCCTGGTGGCTCAGATGGTAAAGTGTCTGCCTGCAATGCGGGTGACCCGAGTTTGATCCCTGGGTCAAGAAGATCCCCTGGAGAAGGAAATGGCAACCCACTCCAGTATTCCTGCCTGGAAAATTCCATGGACAGAGGAGCCTTGTAGGCTACAGTCCATGGGGTCACAAAGAGTTGGACATGACTGAGCGACTTCACTTCACTTCACATTATTGTGGCAATAGTAACTTGTACACTGGTTTATAAAAAATCATATCCCTGTCTAAGGACTTAGAGCATCATTCCATAAATAATGACTCACTAGGGTCATGGAGGTAAAAAATGGAGGGGACTACTTCTTAGATTTGGGGATATCTATGATGAAATAACAAAGACACTCCCCCTCCCCAATCTAGACTTTGTTTATTTAACTTTTATTGAAACTAAAAAAAAAATCACTTATTTCTTTCACCCTCTGTCTCTTGTCACCACCAATCTATTGTCTATATCTATGAGCTTGTTTTTATTTTGATTTTTTTAAGAACCCATGTACAAGAGATTATATGGTATTTGTCTCTTCGTGTGTGATGGATTTCACTTGGCATAATGGTCTCAATGTCTATTTGTGTTGTGGCAAATGGCATGATGTTTTTATGACTGAGTAATATTCCATTGTATATACATTTACTCACACCACAATTTCTTTATCCATTCATCCATCAGTAGACACTTGATTGTTGCTGTATCTTGGTTGGTATAAATAATGCTGAAATGAACATATACACATATGAACATATATATCTTTGCTAATTAGTGTTTTTACTTTCTTTTGGTAAATACCTATAAGTGGAACTGCTGGATCCTATGGTAGTTCTATTTTTACATTTTTAAGGAACTTCCGTTGTGTTTTCCATAGTGGTTGTGCCAATTTACATTCCACCAACAGTGTCAAGGATTTCCTTTCTCTTCGTATCTTCATTGCTATTTCTTGCCTATTTGGCAGTGGTCATTCCAACAGGTATGAGATGATATCTTACTGTGATTCTGATTTACAATTCCCTACTAATTAATTATGTTGAGCATCCTTTATATACCTGATGGCCACCTATATATCTTCTTTGGAAAATGTCTATTTAGATCTGCTCCTTTTTTAAATTGGGTTGTTTGTTTGCTGTTAAGTTGTATGAATTATTTATATTTTTTGGATATTTTATAGACTTTGAAGTTGTGAAAACATTCCTAGGTAAAACAGAATTTGGTGTCATATTAGATAATGAAGTTAAGTAAAATAAGGAATTGCAGTCAAAGTAAAGGACTTCATCTTTGATTACATGAATGAATGGTATTGTCATTAACTGAGTTAGGAAAAAAAGAAATAAGCTTGGGGCACAAACATTTATGAAGTTAATATATTTTTCAAAAGAAATTTTCTATCTGAGATTTTTATTTCAACAGCCAAATTCTCTCTAGTTTGATCTACCTTTCTGTACCTTCAAATGACTTTTCATGTATTTCTAGACTGTGTTACTGTTATCTATAGGAAGACTTCCTTGACATAAACTATTCCCCTATTACAGAAATGGAAGTCCTCATTTAGTGCTGTACACATTATTGCATGGATTAGAATTTTAAGAACATATAACAAAACAACATTACCAAATATCTCTAGCCTGGTATTAGGACTACTCCATATATACAATGTGAAATTAAATGTGTATGTGTATTTATTAATATGATGTTTATATTAATTCTGGAATTCACTCCTTTGATATTCAGATTTGAATGAATTTTTAGTCATTTAGAATTTTTATTCAAATTATGTTAATAGCCTCACCTCTTTCTCTGCTAGGTTGCTGGTTCAAAAACGATAAACTTCAGGTATATGCTACATGCAACTTAGAAGTATGTCATCATGCTTACTTAGTGCAACAGATTACAAAAGAAGGCATCTTCTTTTTCCTAAAGAAGTTTGTCATGTAGCTGAAAACATCAAAACGGGTTAAACCAGCTTTCAGATTTTTTAACCCAAATAAAATGTATTGTACAAGGAAAGTGCAAATTTATTTGTCATAAGGTTTGTAAAGGGTACAATTTCTATCTTAAACATATTATTCCATCTTCTCCTACTCTAAATTACTTTTGAAACTAGGACTTTTGAAGACCACTCACTACTTTCAATAAAGTAAGTTTAGGATCCATGCAAAAGATATATTGAAAAACCCTTTTTAAATTGAAATGAGGACTTCAACTTTTTGAAACACATTTATAGAAAATTCTCAAGACCACTGAATTGGAAATTCACATTTTGACATATTCTGTTTTTTCTAAGCTCTGTGGATACATGTGCATCTCTTAATAATGTGTATATTTGTGTGAAGAAAGAAGAGAGTGTAACCTATAACTTCTATGGGTTTATCTGTTGTCTAACATCACAATTATCTTGATTTTTTAAAAAAAGAAACACACTTCTACTATGCATTTACCTTTTGCACTATACCTAGATACTTAACTGTTGTTGCATGGTGATTATCATAGAGCTAAAGCATTTGCATGGACAAATGAATTTAAAATATTCCATCCAGAATTGAAATATACCTGGTGGATATAGCGAAATCTATAGAACACAGTTTTCTACTCTAAATAACGGACTCTCTGGGTACTTCTAACTATTCTGTGTACAATTTTTGTCATTATTCTTCAGGTTGATGTGAATTTCTTCTACATGATTATCTAATTTGTTGATACTGCACCATCAGAATGTAAGCACAGTTTCAGAATGCAATTTGCATCACACACCAAACTCCATTCCTGTTTAACACATTTTATAGCATGAACATCAGATGTATTAATTCAGCTTTTCGCTGACTGGAGTGCAAAAACCTCATATAAAAGGTGAAAGAGCACCAGACAGAGCAAAAGAATGATGGGTCGTGTGAACCACTGTATATTTTCAACTTTCTAAGCGGACAGGCAGCCTTGTAAAACTAGCGATTGCCCTCGAAATGGTCTCTTTTCATCCCTCTGTGTATTTTATGCTTATTTTAGAGGCTCAAAAGAGTTGGATTTATTTGCTTGTAGAATACAATTTATATTTTAGTCTCCTGTGTTCAATTTTACATTTTCCAAAGTGCACTAAATTTAATAAATCTAAGTTAACAGTTCTCCAATGAATAGAGGCAATTGCCAACACAACATCCTATTTCTGAGCTGTTCAGAGGTTATGGCACAAACTCTATGACACTGGGCTGTATAAACACATTATTTAAAATGTCTTTCTGTTTCTGGAAAGCGAAGTGCAATTAAAAATTAAATTATTTGAATTTTTTTTTAGTTTTAAGTATAATGCTTGGAAAAAATACAAAGAACATGTAGATAATGAAGGTCAAAAGCTAAGGATACCTGCAGAAGTACTCAAAAAATATTGTACATTTTGAAATACCTCTAGAACCCCTGGATTAAATCTTGTTTTTCTGCAAAAAAATAATAGGTACTCTACTATAGACAGCATGTACTTTATATGGAACAGAAACATTTAAAAGAGAGCCATAACCACAGCTTCAAAACAAACTTGAAAAACAAAAACAGAGGAGTTCCTTTTGTATTAATATAGAGAAAGATTGAAGGCAAAAGGAGAAGAGGGCGGAAAAGGATGAAATGGTTAGACAGCGTCACCAGCGCAATGGACATGAAGTTGAGCAAAGTCCAGGAGATAGTGAAGGACAGGGAAGCCTGCTGTGCTGAAGTCCATGGTGTCACAAAGAACTGGACATGACTTAGCAACTATAGAGAAGTCCCTAGAAAAACAAAGATTCACTTAAGATCATTCAGTGTGGTATGAAATTTTATGCCTAAAGGTATAAAAAGTCCTTAATAAAAAAGTTCATTCCATGAATGCCATTAGATAAATGTCTTTTTTAGGAATAAAAAATACCAAGATATCTTCAGGGAATTATTAACAAATATTGTTTACATATTTCCCTTTATACTCATGGGACCCAATTCAGTAAATAGGGGTGTGAGTTTGCTTTATTCTTCCTGAATGATAAACACTTATCTTAGTAGTTTCCAAAAGAGTGATAATATCCTATCCTGTACAATATTCCATTGCTTACTATTCAAGACTTGACTCTTGTAATCCAATTTTAGTATGCTGCTGCTGCTGCTAAGTTGCTTCAGTCGTGTCCGACTTTGTGTGACCCCATGGACGGCAGCCCACCAGGCTCCCCCGTCCCTGGGATTCTCCAGGCAAGAACACTGGAGTGGGTTGCCATTTCCTTCTCCAATGCATGAAAGTGAAAAGTGAAAGGGAAGTCTCAGTCGTGCCCGACTCTTCGCAACCCCATGGACTGCAGCCCACCAGGCTCCTCCATCCATGGGACCTTCTAGGCAAGAGTACTGGAGTGGGTTGCCATTGCCTTCTCCAAATTTTACTATAAGGACAATGTAAATACATAAACAAGTATATACCAACACATATACATACATACATAAGGAGATAAATATTTGACAGCTAGCTTCTTGCCATCCACTAGTAATTCAAGCACTATTTAAAACTCTTAAAAACTTTCTAAATCCCAGTGGTTTGCACAGTCTAATATTGCTAAAATAGTGCATTGACTCTTTAAGTATCTGTAGGCTACCAAAGTAAAACTAATTCGCAGTGTTAAATATTTGAAATAACTTTAAGTTGCCTTTGATTTCTTTATTCAGATTATATTTCCTATCTTTAATTTGTTTTTCAGAAAGGTACTTTTCTATAGTTTAGAAAATAATTCTTTTTTCCTGAAGACAATCTCCTAAGCTCACGTACTCTCAGAGTGTGAAGTTATTAAATAATTATCTTTACTCCAAGATTTCAACTTAGCTATCTAATTAAATCTATATTTATTCTGTATATGCAAAAATGAATGACTGATTATCAAGAAGCTTAAAATAATCATACTTTGGTCATCATCTCTAGTCTTGGCAGGGCAGTTGGTATAGAACACAAACAGACCTTGTTCAAACTTTTATTTGTTCTTGAAAGAAAAAGAATGTCTTAATTTCTATACAATTCACAAATCCTTACAGTGTCCTTGACTGTAAAATGCAATGTAATATCACACAAGGTAACTTTTATTTCTCTGTGGGTATTGCCTGTAAAGCAAGGCAGAATTCTTTGAGAAGCAAAGGAAAGCTTTGAATGGCGTTTTTAAAGTTAAAAGAACTCCATCACTAATACTTCCCATCGAACATATCTCCAAAGAGAGAGGAAGATCAGTGCAGTTAAATGCCCTGTCATATTTTAATAGAAACTTATTTCTCCTGGGTGGATTTCAGTTCTTCCTGTGAAGTTTCCTGGCAGTTCTCAGGCTCTTTTCTTGGTCTTCCTGCTTTGCTTCTGAAATAGATGAACTTAGACCACTTTAATTACTGCCATCTCCAAATACCTTCTTAATAAAATTATCACACAATGGTTTACTTCTTTCAAGAAGATGTATATATTTGGAGTGCCAGAGTCAATAAAATCCCTAAGAGAAATCATTTCTTTTAGAAGTCTGGTTATTTGAATTTTTATAGATTTGAGAAGAAAGAAATTTCATTCTATAGATCTGGTCTTTCAAGATTTCACAGAATCCATGAACACAGATTGTTAAAACCTTTAGCCATACAAAAACAAATACTTAAGCCCAAAAGGCTTTAAAAAAAGTATCTCAACAATTTAAAATGCAATATTAAACCTGGAATAGTCAGACAATGATGAGTAGTAATCTGGGCTTTCACATTGGGGCTGTCTTTTGATAACTCAAAATAATTTTTAAAGACATGTCAGTAGATATATGCAAAATAATAAATTCTCCTTGGGGCTTAATTTTGGTAGTGGGTGTTGCTAGTTTTTGGACAATACCATCTCAGAATTTTGATCTCTCTCTGATAAGGAGACAATAAGCTATTTTTAATCTTTATAATTCACCAAATATCTAACATATTAATAACTACTTTATTATTGTCTGGAGCTGAAATTTTTTTCAACTTTTCAAACATGTTTCTATCAATACTTTTCTAGATATGTTTAAAAAAAAACGATGCAAAAAAAAAAAAAAAACCGATGCAAGAATATTTGGGCCAATGGAAAGAGTTCTTTCATTCATAAATGGCTTCACAGTGAAATGATGTAAGTCACTCAAATTGCTAACAGTGACCTAGTCCACAAAGACCGTCCCAGATGACCACCAGAAGTAATCCTGTTGCTAAATAGGCCATGAAGAGATGTTCCTTTTATTGGTTCACCCATTTGACTTTTTCCAGGCAACTCAGGAAAATAATGATTTCAGTTTGGTAAGATTTCTATCTATTTAACAAGTGAATCATTAGCTGATGTTCTAAATGCTTTATAAGCATTGTCATATTTAACTCTTTTTTTTAGCATCTATAAAAGTTGATTGTATTGTTATGGTCACTACATACATGAAAACCTTGAGCCAGAGAGGCAGATCTCTTGCCCAGAATCACTCAGGTAATTGGTCCCCTAGTGGCTGTGCCAAGTGGTGCCACCCTGTCTCTCCTGACTCTGAAAAATCCATCCCAAGTTGTGTGTGTGTGTGTGTGTGTGTGTGTGTGTTAACAACTTGATAACCTTAGTAAATCAGGAATTACAAGGTTGATATTCATCTTTGTTTAAAAATTATATTGAGTTTGCTGGGGTTTGGGTAAACAAGAACAGCTTTGTTTGCTTCCTGGTCATGATCCATAAGGTCAAAGGTATTGAATCCTTACTGCTGCCAGAGTGCATATCCCATTTCTCTAACCCTCTCCATTTTCCTTCTCCCTAGAAATATACCTCTTCTCTCCTCAGTCATCAAGATGTCTCTCCCCCCCCCCTCATTTTCTGCTGATGACTCCACCCTCTGGTTCTGAAAGAATAGCAGCAATTAGATGAAAACTCCTATATATTTCTGCTACACCTCTATCAAGCTACCTATGTTGGTATCAATATGCCCAGTTTCCCCTCATAACATTATTTATGGACTACCTTATTCCCTGTCTACGGCCAAACTCTATGTACGTGACCACTTTACCTCTCACCGCAGAGATATCACTTAAATTATCTCTCTTGTATCAGATGACACATAGAGTCCACTGAAGTCCCATCTTTGAAAACTCTCCCTTGACCCTACATTCTCTTCCAACTACTTCCTCATTTCCCATCATTGTCTGCAATATAAGCACTATTAAGCATAACAGCCAAAGACCACCAGTAATAATCCTTTAGTTCATCAAAGTTGGGTTTAATTACTCATTACAAAGGAGAACACAGAATTCAGAGCTGTTGAGCATATCAGTAAGAGAATATCAGAAAAGACATTACTGGAGTTTGTTTGGGACAAGTTCAAGAAATCTGGGATTTGCTATTAATTAGATTCTGTCAGTGAGAATAATTCTAGGATTGAATATCTTAATAAATATTATCTAAGGCATGAGTAACAGAAGTTAAGCCATTGGGTACATTTTACATAGGCTTCCACATAGATCTACCACATAGATCAGTGATAAAGAATCCACACTGAATATCTTAATAAATATTATCTAAGGCATGAGTAAATGGAAGTTAAGCCATTGGGCACATTTTACATAGGCTTCCACACTGATCTACCACATAGATTAGTGGTAAAGAATCCACCTGCTAATGCAGGAGATGCAGGTTTGATCCCTGAGACGGGAAGATACCCTGGAGGAGGAAATGGCAACCTACTGGAATATTCTTACCTGGAAAACTCCATGGACAGAGGAGTCCAGCATGCTAAAGTCCTGTGCATGCTCAGTTGCTTAGTCATGTCCAACTCTTTGCAACTCAATGGACTGTAGCCTGCCAGGCTCCTCTGTCCATGGGATTCTCCAGGCAAGAATCCTGGAGTGCGTTGCTATTTCCTCCTCCAGGGGCTCTTCTCAACCCAGGGATCAAACCTATGTCTCTGCACTGACAAGCCGATTCTTTACCACTGAGCCACCTGGGAAGCTAATGCTACAGTCCATGGAGTTGCAAATAGTCAGACTTAACTGAGCATGCACACACGTTATGTATATTGATAATGTAAACAAGGATTAGGAGATAATTTAAGCTTCAGGGGAAATGTTTAACGTTATTAGTACTAATTTCATATAAAATCATAGTTGTCTTTCTTTTACCAACCATTAAAACAGATAAAGCTGAAACTCCAGTACTTTGGCCACCACATGCGAAGAGTTGACTCATTGGAAAAGACTCTGATGCTGGGAGGGATTGGGGGCAGGAGGATAAGGGGACGACAGAGGATGAGATGGCTGGATGGCATCACCGACACGATGGACATAAGTTTGAGTGAACTCTGGGAGTTGGTGATGGAAAGGGAGGTTTGGCGTGCTGTGATTCATGGGGTTGCAAAGAGTCGGACACTGAGCAACTGAACTGAACTGAAAACAGATAAAGTATGGAAACACCCCCCACATACTCTTTATTGTATTTTGTTAGTGTGTACTTTGTCAATTTTAGCCTCTGACTCTATAATAACTTAAATTTTAAAAAGTATTTTAATACACAAAATGCTTCACTCACTCTATCAGATAATTAGGAGAGCTTTTGACAGCAAACTAAACACCTACTTAACAATGGTTTAAACCATTAGAACATTTGTGGTTTTTTTTTTAAGTGTAATGAATGATAAATAGACCATCATCATGTTTGTTAGGGCAGCCATAGTTCCACAGTTTAGCATTTTCTAAAGAAAAATTATAATCTTAATACAAAAATTCCCACTAAGTTAATCTTAGATACTCTGTCATTCACATCATAGGGGAAAAAAAGTGATAACACTTGTCATCAACTTTATACAGACACTTGAAAAATTAATGGATTTATAGGAAAATTAGCTATTGCCAACTCATTCTATTGGTGAATATAAATATAATGTATCTTTTAAGATTTTATAACAAAAAATACACGGTCATATGGAAAAGAAAGTAGTGATTAGCAACAGTTTGGCAATTCGCATAGAAACTAATTGCAAGCTGGCACTGATGTATTAGCATTGCCCTGTACCTGTGCAAGTCTCTTAGTAGGTTTGATTCAATTATCTATTTTATCTTGGGTACTAGATAATGCCATCTCTATTTAATATTCTATTTCTATTGCTATCAAAGATTCCATTTGCCATTCACAAAATGCATAAAAAGGATTTCACTTTTTGGTCTGGCAGGAGCTGCATTGGCCTTCAGGTTATAGTTACATAAGAATATTTGAAAAAATGGCCTTCTAACTGTGAAAGTAGATGCATTACATTTGCATGTCTTTATTTTCCTTTAATCTGGAACATTCTCTAGCTTTTTAAAAATTTGTTGATCTTAACATTTTTGAAAAATATGGATTCACTGTTTTGGAAATTATTTCCTGATTTGGGTTCACACCATGTGTCTTCTTGATTATAAACAGGTCATTCATATGTTGGGATAGAGAAAGCAATGGAACCCCACTCCAGTACTTTTGCCTGGAAAATCTCATGGATGGAGGAGCCTGGTAGGCTGCAGTCCACGGGGTCGCTAAAAGTCAGATATAACTGAGCGTCTTCACTTTCACTTTTCACTTTCATGCATTGGAGAAGGAAATGGCAACCCACTCCAGTGTTCTTGCCTGGAGAATCCCAGGGATGGGGGAGCCTGGTGGGCTCCCATGGGGTCGCACAGAGTCAGACACGACTGAAGTGACTTAGCAGCAGCAGCAGCATATGTTGGGAATGACACAGAAGTGATGTTATAGCTTCAGCGCACCATATCAAGTGGCACTGGATGATAATCTGTTCTTATGTAATGTCATTGGAGAGATCATTAGCTCGTTAAGGCAATGTGTCCTAGATTCTCCACTGTAACAGTATTACTTGACCTTTGTAATTAATAACTATCATGTGAAGAAACCTTGAAAATATGTAAATAATGTTTATTATTCTAGTTTTAATATCCATTTATAACTTCTCGCTTCTTTATCCAGTCAATATTTATTGGTTGTCATTCTACTGCCAGGAAGTACTTTTCTTTATGCCTGATTTTATTCTGCATTCGTTTATAACAGCAGGGACTCATGGATTTTATTTTATTTCATTCAGTAGTTTATAATTCAAATTATTGGCAGTTATTTTAACATTCAAATTCCAAAAGACAAATTACAAGGCTTCAAAACCTTCCTCACCCTTTAGCATCCACATGTGAAGAATAAAACTTGTCGGTCCCCATGCTGGAGAATCTGATGGAGGTGTTGTTTGTACCCTTGACATTTCAGAAGCTGGTATCCTGTAATGCAAAGGCTGTCACAACCAGAAATTCTCATCGTGCATCCTAAAGCCTGTAGGAATAAACTTTCTTAACAAGAATGCCACTACTTAGTAAGAATGGCTTACTACAGATTAGATAATGCAGGAGTCACATTCAGAGAAGACTGTCTAGCAGATGTTAGTAATGCCTAACTCACTGTTCTCTGACCACCTATCCCATAGCAGACGCTAAGTAAGCACCTCGAAAATGAACGGATGATTAGACTTAGGAAAGTTGAATTGAAGAGGGGGAGGAATTTTGACTTGAATTTTGGCTAATTTGAATAATAATTTTTAACCAATGCTTGTAACAATTTCTGAACCTCTTCTTAATGGTATTAGAATGGATTCAGGGACTGTAAACATCTTTGCCTATTTTTTGTGTATTAATAGTCTTCAAGGGGATTTTAATTACAAACATGTATTAAGGCAATTATTGTAACTAAACTATCTCTTGCCTATTACTGGTAGTGGAACTTGTTTTTAAGTTGATATGTTCAGTACTGGATTAGAAGTCATAGCTTCTATGTCATAGCTTTTAATTAGAAGTCATAGCTTCTCATTCTAGCATCTATCCATAACACTTTAGTCCTTTACACCTCGCATTTCCAACTGCCCAAATTACTAATGTCAGGAAGTCCTGTGCAGTCCTCTTTGACTTGTGATGTAATAAAGGTGAGAAAATAATTAAAACTTAACAAAGATTTCCCTTCATGACTGTGACTATAATCCCATTTCACATGTTTTCTCACCCAGATTAGAGCTAAGGATAGTTTTAAGGATTTTTCCCCTCTGATCACATAATAATCTGGTGGTAAATTAATAAGCTTTAATTATTGATGATGTTTCCTTGGATAAGTTACAATTGTTCTGGGCTTCATTTTTTTTTTTTTTTTTTTTCCATTAAAAAAAGGTACACTATTGTTTGCCTCTCTTGGGTAATCACTGGTTTTATAAGCAACTTGAAATCACATACTGGATTGGATTGCTCTGAAAGTTAAAATGACACATCCACGAAACATTTTTCTTAAGATGATTTTATATAAAAATCAGTCACTCAGAAGGAAACATGAAATTTTCATTACAACAGGACTCATTTCCTGTACTAAGTTGTCAGAAGGTATAAACTGGAAGCCACGTTGGCATTGACAGTCACAGTTGAGATTCAAGATGACAGAAATATCCACTACAGGGTCTCTTGGGTCTTTTGAGTTGTTAGGTTTTGGGGGGCAATTTTTTTTTTTTTAATAATTTAATCTGCAACAATGTTTCTTAACTTTTTTAACATAACAAAGCACACATCTAGAAAACATGTCAACAACCTGAGCATATATCACCCTGTGGTTTTCTGACTTGATTCATACTTGTTATGCACTTTGTATATACAGATACACACCAGTATCCTTCTGAAACAATACTTTATTTCCTCTATCAGCTAAAAAAAAAAAAAAAAAACTCAAATCCTTAGTACTCTAAGAGAGTGTCTGCCTGAAATGGAGTGCTTGAGCTGAACAACAACCATCTCTTCAGGTTCTGACATAAACGCAGACCTCCAGTTTTTTCTTACTGATTCATTCCCAAGGTTAAGTCAGTTCAGTTCAGTCACTCAGTCATGTCCAACTCTTTGCAACCCCATGGACTGCAGCATGCCAGGCCTCCCTGTCCTTCACCATATTTCAGAGCTTGCTCAAACTCATGTCCATTGAGTTGGTGATGCCATCCAACCATCTCGTCCTCTGTCATCCCCTTCTTCACCTGTCTTCAGTCTTTCCCAGCATCAGGGTCTTTTCTAACTGGATTTCCAGGATCCATTTTGCAGTCAATCGAATTAGCAGTTTTGACACTCTTATATCTATGTATTCAAGTAACTCATTTAAGCAGAAACACTGCAGAAAATAAATTTTTTTAACATAATTATAATAGAGCCTCAAAAATACACAATAATAGATTCATTGAAAGTTATGCTTCATACTTTATATAAGTGAATTGCTCATCTCTAAATTTTGAGAAAGAAATTCTGAAATCTATGGTAAAGAGCATCTATATCGATGCACAGTATTCTTTTAACACAGCCACATAATTTAATTGTAGACGGTGGATCTGACAGTCATAATTATCTTTAAAAAAAAAAACTAAATTTTAAATGCCATTACCTTCACTTTAACTTTTAGCCTCAAATTATGTGTGTGCAATGTGTATGTGAGTATGCTCAGTGTATATAATGTCCAAGATATGTAATATATGCAATTTGAAGTCTAACATATATTAAACTTGGGTAGTTAGTTCTTTTTCCTTTGCGTTTTTTTGCTTTTGTTAGGTAGTTAGAATAAGAAAATGAGTCCAGAATGGCAGTGGCTAAAAAACAAAGGGCAAAGCCTGAGAAAATAGAACAAAGGAAGGTCCGAGGACTGGAGTGAGGACCTCAGGTGAAGCAAACAACCTCCTGGCTAAACTAGTTTACATAGGGCATGCTGAGAAGGAGGAGAAAAAACATATAAAAAGTGGAGCCAAAATTGAGCCAGGGGCTTCTCTTCTCTTCGCGTCTTTTGGGTCGGCCCACCCTCACTCCGGAGAAGGCAATGGCACCCCACTTCAGTACTCTTGCCTGGAAAATCCCATGGATGGAGGAGTTTGGTGGGCTGCAGTCCATAAGGTCTCGAAGAGTCGGACACGACTGAGCAACTTCACTTTCACTTTTCACTTTCATTCATTAGAGAAGGAAATGGCAACCCACTCCAGTGTTCTTGCCTGGAGAATCCCAGGGATGGGGGAGCCTGGTGGGCTGCCGTCTATGGGGTTGCACAGAGTCGGACACGACTGAAGCGACTTAGCAGCAGTAGCAGCAGCAACCCTCACTCCTCGAGGATATATTTCCCTTTGCTTGTCAAATAAAACTGTGCTGTAACATGGAGCTGCCAACACTGGCCCATATTTCGCTTCACGTTTTTGCTGCGACCAAGGAAATTTACACAGGGCTGTAACACTGGTCTGTCCATTGCTTCAAATTTTTGCTGTGGCAAGACAGAAACGAGGAAATTACACACTCCCCTGACATATATGTGAAAGTGAAAGTGACTTCCCTGGTGGCTCAGATGGTAAAGCGTCTGTCTACAATGCGGGAGACCCAGGTTCGATCCCTGGGTTGGGAAGATCCCCTGGAGAAGGAAATGGCAATCTACTCCAGTACTATTGCCTGGAAAATCCCATGGACAGAGGAGCCTGGTAGGCTACAGTCCATGGGGTCGCAAAGAGTTGGACATGACCGAGCGAATTCACTTCACTTCACTGACATATATGGTGCCGTTTCTTGGATTTAACCTGGCTGAAATAACCTTGGCTCAGCCCCTGCAAGGCAGAGGCCAAACACAGCAGAAGCCCAACTATGCAAAAGCTCCAGCGGTGGAAGCTGAACATGAAGAAAACCCAGCACAGGGGAAGTGACAAGAAACCCACTGTGCTGGAAACTGGGACAACACACACAAACTTGGCAGAAAGCTTACTCGGTTCAGTCTCAGATCCCAGGGGACCTCCGGTTGGGGTAGGAAGTCCTCACCCCTGTGGCTGGAAGGACATATGGCTAACAAAATCTTAATTCCTTTACAGTCTCTTGTTTCTTGTTTCCCTGAACCCCCCACAAACAGTTGAGCAGTAGTGGGTGCAATTGAGGGACTCTGGAAAGGCTACTCCCCAGTGTGTCCCGAAGGCTCCACTTTCCTCTGCTGTGCCCCAGTAGCTGTTGCCCAAGCAGGTGGGGGTTCTTCTGTCCTTAATCTTCTTTGTGCCAAGGATCAGGCCAATGAAAACTGTGAGCACAGGTCAGGTATTATTTATCTGGCAGGTTACGAAGGGGATTCGCTGGCATGTTTTCCCCCCTGCTTTTTCTTCCTGTCCTTCAGCTCCTCTCTTTTGGGACTTGAGCCCGGACAAAACCCATGGCACCTGGCTTCAGGACCTAATGAAACTCAGGCTCTGATGTTTCATTGCAAAAATTCAGTGAGAGACACAGTGATAGGTAAGAGGTGGACTTGTTTGGATTCAGGGAGGATCACACTCCACAGGGTGTGGGCCATCACAGAGGAGAGTGCGGTGGCCATGGAATGTGGTGTGGTTAGTTTCTGTGGGCTGGGTGATTTCATGTGCTAATGAGTAGGAGGATCATTCCAACAATTGGGGAACCACCCACTCCTCGTCTTTTGACAGTGCCTTGGACCTGTCCTGGCACCTCGGGGTGTGTCATTTAGCTTGCAGATTGAGGATCCAGGTTTAGTCGAATTTGACTTGTCATCTTGGACCCATTTGATTTTAATTGGTTATGTTATGCCCTTGGGCTATGTCGTTCTTTCAAAAGTTGAGCCCTGCCCCCTTCCCTCCTGTTTGCTCTTCTGAGCACAGCCACCCAGGCCCACAATGATGCCTCCACAATCTTCTTGAGGGACAACCAGAAAATAAATGGCCCTTGGGGGAGAAATACTGTATAATATCCAATCTTTCTAGATATTCAGGCCTTCATCTTCCATGTTTCTTACAACATGTGCCACAATAGCATCTCTCAGTGAACCCTAGAGGGCGGGTAACAGGCACACAATGCCTGTTAGAAGTCTATCTGGTGGCATCCCCTCAAGGGCAATTGGGCTTCCAGGGATAATGTTTGACACTTTGGGAATCAGCCCTGCAGGCCGTTTGGGCCCAAACCCTTACCATCCTTCTCCCAAAGTTACAAACATACCCCTACATCAAATCTCCACTCCACTTTTATGGAACATCTGGTCTGTTGCCTCTTACCAATTTGTTCTTAAACCACTTCCTAAATCCTACAACCAGGACCCTGCCTCCTTGTAGGCAACATTTTTCCATGCAGCTTATTATTAAAATACCCCTAATGCCCTTAACAGGACCAAATAACCCACTCCTTTGTCATTACCTCTGTTATTACCTAAAGTGGGTCTATAACAATGAAATTTTCACCATTGGAAACACCCTAAGCTGTTCTTTTGGAGGACTAGGGAAGGAAATCAGTGGTTTACATTCCCTCAGAGCAATAAGAGGATGAGGCTTATGGCTGTTTCAACAGGTTCCCAGCCTCAGGGCACAGACTTGGATTGTTTTTCATCATGATATCTATTCCCATCCTGGTGGACAAACCAGTAATGAGTTAAGAGTACAGCCCCTTAATCCTACCCAGCATTGGTCATGTTGGAGGCCTTGGGGATGCCCAACTCCAGTCCGGGGGTCCCAGAAAGTTGACCTGCCTCAATCTGCCTAGGGATCTTGTCCTCAAAAAGTTGTGATGCATCACCCTGCTCAGGGATCTGCCAGTCCAGGGGTCCCAGGAGGTTGTCATGCTTCAAGCTGCCTGGGGATCTGCACCGTGACCCGGGGACTCCTGGCTCTCAGGTTGCAACAGTACTGGGTAGGATAAGCTTCAGAAAGACTCACCCCTAAGGAAGTCCACCCATGGAAATAGAAGGAAGCCTATTAGTTGTGGGATTATGCCCAAACTCAGCAATAACTTAGGAGTGCAATGGGAACCACATTGCCTTTCTGGAAAGTCTAAAAGAGGCCCTCCAAAGTGTGATTTTAAAGGACAAATTTCTGTCTCAATGTGCATCAGACATCAGGATAAAATTACAACAGCTACAGCAGCAGGACCTATCTGCCTCTTCAGATGAGATCGTCCAGACAGCCACCAATACCTTTTATAACAGAGAATAGGAGAGGGAGGCCAGGAGAGGCCAGGCCCAGGAGAGGGAGAGAAGGAAGGAGACAAGGCATGCCCAGATGCTGGCCACCCTCCAGGGAAGCCCTAAGGCAAACCCCAAGTCCTTGAAGGACAAAGCATGAGGCAAATGCCTAATCTTTAGACAGGCAGGACATTGGGCCAAAGAGTGTGCAAACCATGGAAAGTCTTCTAAAACAGTTTGCTACAAATGCCATCAACTGGGGCTGTGGGTGGAACTCTGCCCTCGGAACCCGTGGGCCTCAAGGTCAAGTGCCAAGTCTCCCCTCATGATGGTTCAACAGGACTGAAGCCCATTCCAGCCACCCCGCCTTTCACAGATAACCATCACGGGGCTGGAGCCAACTGGATGTGGTAGGTAGGTGCAAGAATTTCTTAGTTGACTCAGGGGCTACCTACTGTGTTCTAACCTCCTATTCCAGAGCCTTCTCCTCCCAAATCTGTACCATTTGGGGTGCTACAGGAAAAACACTAACAAAAAGACTTACCTGAGCACTTCTTTGTTACTGGGATGAAAAATATTTCCCACAAGTTTCTGGTGGTCCCTGAGTGTCCTACTCCCTTATTGGGAAAAGATTGTTCCCTGCCTTCTAAATCTTCCAGCTATTGATGACTTGATAGAAGATGCTTTAAAACTCTCTTATGGGGGCAAACTATTTTTACCAGCAACCAAGTGAAACAACTCCTGAATGGGAGAGGCCATTTATGGATGTCTGAACAAAGAATCCTCAGATATCAAGTAGAACTAATGGAAAATCTAGGCCTGACTATATCCCTTTGTGTGGTTCTTAACCCAGCTAGCCTCCTGTGTACCCCCGAGGGCTCTCTCCCCTTTCACTCTTGCCTAGAAACTTTGGACCACTGGACAAAACCCCGAGAGGGGTTGTCAGAAGATCCTCTGACCAATCCTGAGGAAATCTGGTACACTGATGGAAGCATTTCTCTTGGATGGGAAAAGAAGAGCTGGATATGCAATAGTCTCCAGTTTTGAGACCATAGAGGCTAAACCTTTGTCACCAGTTTACTTCAGCCCAATTGGCTGAGCTCATAGCCCTGAATCAATCTTTAAAGCTGGGAAAAGGAAAAAGAGTAGCCGTTTACACTGCCTCCAAGTATGCCTTTCTGGTGCTACATGCACATGTGGCTATTTGGAAAGAAAGAGGCCACTTGACCACCCGAGGGTCCCCAATCAAATGTGGTGATCAAATCCTTAGCCTCTCAGAGTCAGTCCATCTGCCCACTGAGGTTTCAATCTCCCACTATAAAGGACACCAAAAAGGGGGCACAGACGTGGCATGAGGGAACCAAGCAGCTGATGAGGCAGCTAAGAGAGCAGGGTTACAGAACAATGATAAGGGCTGGCACCTTGGTTCCACAGACTAATTTGCCAGAAACTCCTTCATATACTGAAAGTGAGACTTTTTAAACTAAGAGTGAGGGTTTTCAAGAAGATTGTATGGGGTGGTTCCAAAAGGAGGGACTCTTTTTTCTGCCTGGGAACCTCCAATGGAAGTTGGTTAACTCCTTACATGCCGCCACTCATTTAGGGAAGAAGGCCCTCCAAAAATTACTAGAAAGGTCCTTCAGAGGAACAGGCCTCCAAACAACTATAAGGCAAGTGGTCTCCTCTTGTGCCACTTGCCAATTAAACAACCCCCAAGGAGCTCAAAGACCCCAGCTGGCCCAGCCCGTCCAACAACATGGGATCTACCCAGGAGAGGACTGGCAGATGGACTTCACCCAGATGCCAGTTTCTCAAGGGTACAAATACCTATTAGTTGTAATAGATACAACCACAGGATGGATTGAAGGCTTTCTTACCTAGACTGGGAAGGCTGAGGAGGTGGTAAAAAACTGCTCCATGAAATCATTCTGAGATTTGGTCTGCCAAGGTCATTACAAAGTGAAAATGGGGCATCATTTCCTTCTAATATCACCCAAGGTGTCTCTAAAGCATTGGCCATTACTTACTATCTTCATTGTGCCTGGAAGGCTCAGTCTTCAGGAAAAGCAGAAAGAGCCAAAATACAAAAGTTACTCAGTTGTGTCCAACTCTTTGCGACCCCATGGACTTAGTCCATGGAATTCTCCAGGCCAGAATACTGGAGGGGGTAGCCTTCCCTTCTCCAGGGGATCTTCCCAACCCAGGGATCAAACTTAGGTCTCCCACATTGCAGGCAGATTCTTTACTGGCTAAGCCACAAGGGAAGCCCAAGAATACTTGAGTGGGTAGCCTTTCTCCAGGAGATCTTCCTGACCCAGGCATTGAACCAGGGTCTTCTCATTGCAGGCAGATTCTTTACCAACTGAGCTATGAGGGAAATTACAAAGAAAGAGCCAACCAATTCTTAAAGTCCGTGATAAAAAAGATAACCCAGGAAACCTCGCTGGGATGAAAGGAAGCTTTACCAATGGTTCTCCTTTGCACTTGTATTGCCCCCAAGGAACAGGTTGGTCTTAGTCCTTATGAGATGCTATATGGGAGACCTTTTGTTTATGTCAATGACCTCTTCCTCGATCCAGAGCCTCAGTCCCTCTGGTCTTAAACCATGGCCATTGGGCAATTCCAACAGGATATATGCTTGTGGGGTGTCAACCAGGACCCAAAAGATTCTAAACAGCCACCAGTATATTCTCCAGTAGTCCTTTAAAGTCTGGAAAGATGGGTCCCCAAAGGCTCAACACCAGCCTACATGGAAGGGCCCCTACCCTGTAAAACTTTCTACCCCCACAGCAGTCAAGGTACCAGGACATGACTCCTGGATTCACTATTCACGAGTCAAGCCATGGAAGAAAACAGAAGAGGACATTCAATACACCTGTGAGCCCCTGAGAGAGCTCAGATACCTATTCAGGACTACAAATGAGTGCCACTCTAATGAATACCCCCATAATTAAGTTTGTGGGATAAGATTTCTCAGGACAGCTCTAAGGAACCAACACAGCTTGGCAGGAGTTGCACTCCAAAATAGACAGGAGATAGATCTCTTGTCCTGATTCCTGAACAAGGAGGGCCTTGAGCCATCTTGAATGAGATGTGTTGTTTCCGGGCAAATACCTCCAGCTAAATTAAAGAAAGCCTCACAGTACTCAAGAAAAACATTCAGCTCCTACAGGATCTCAAGAACGAGCTAGAGAGTCCTCGGGGGTGGCTACAGTCTCTCTTTGGGGGATCCTTCTCCTCAGTTCAGTCACATCAGACTTTGCAACCCCATGGACTGCAGCACACCAGCCCTCACTGTCCATCACAAACTCTTGGAGATTACTCAAACTCATATTCATTGTGTCAGGTCAGGGATGCCATCCAACCATCTCATCCTCTGTCATCCCCTTCTCCTCCTGCATTCTGTCTTTCCCAGCATCAGGGTCTTTTCAATGAGTCGGTTCTTCACATCAGGTGGCCAAAGTATTGGAGTTTCAGCTTCAGCATCAATCCTTCCAATGAATAGTCAAGACTGACTTTATTTAGGATTGACTGGTTGGACCTCCTTGCAGTCCAAGGGACTCTTGAGAGTCTTCTCCAACACCACAGTTCAAAAGCATCAATTCTTTGGCATTCAGCTTTCTTTATAGTCCAACTCTCACATCCATACATGATTACTGGAAAAACCATAGCTTTGACTAGACAGACCTTTGTTGGCAAAGTAAGGTCTCTGCTTTTCAATATGCTGTGTAGGTTGGTCATACTTTTTTTTTTTTTTCCAAGGAGCAAGCATCTTTTCATTTCATGACTTCAGTCACCATCTGCAGTGCAGTGATTTTAGAGCCCCCCAAAATAAAGTCTCCTACTGTTTCTATTGCCTTCCCATCTATTTCCCATGAAGTGATGGGACCAGATGTCATGATCTTTGTTTTCTGAATGTTGAGTTTTAAGCCAACTTTTTCACTCTCCTCTTTCACTTTCATCAAGAGGCTCTTTAGTTCCTCTTCATTTTCTGCCATGTGGGTAGTGTCATCTGTGTATCTGAGGTTATTGACATTTCTCCCAGCAATCTTGATTCCAGCTTGTGCTTCATCCAGCCCAGCATTTCACATGATGAACTCTTCATAGAAGTTAAATAAGCAGGGTGACAATATGTAGCCTTGACATACTCCTTTCCTGATTTGGAACCAGTCTGTTGTTCCATGTCCAGTTCTAACTGTTGCTTCTTGACTTGCATACAGATTTCTCAGGAGGCAGGTCAGGTGGTCTGCTACTCCCATGTCTTTAAGAATTTTCCACAATTTGTTGTGATCCACACAAAGAGTTTGCTGTAGTCAATAAAGCAGAAGTAGATGTTTTTCTGGAACTCTCTTGCTTTTCGATGAAACAGTGGATATTGGTTATTTGATCTCTGGCTCCTCTGCCTTTTCTAAATCCAGCTTGAACATCTGGAATTTCACTGTTCATGTACTGTTGAAGCCTGGCTTGGAGAATTTTGAGCATTACTTTGCTAGTGTGTGAGACGAGTGCAATTGTGTGGTAGTTTGAACATTCTTTGGCATTGCCTTTCTTTGTGATTGGAATGAAAACTGACCTTTTCCAGTCCTGTGGCCACTGATGAGTTTTCCAAGTTTACTGGCATATTGAGTGCAGCACTTTCACAGCATCATCCTTTAGGATTTGAAATATCTCAACTGGGATTCCATCACCTTGACTAGCTTGTTTGTACTGATGCTTCCTAAGGCCCACTTGCTGTGGGGAGACAGAACCAAGGAAATTACACACTCCCCCAACATGTTTTAAATTATTACAGACAAAATGCAATTGCTATGTAGTTATCTGATCTGTTGTTTAAAAAGTTGATTTCTTTTGAAGAACTGGTCATATTCAACAAACTATACATTCCATATCTTGAGATACATAAACATAGTATTTATATTCATAAAAAATATAGCATGTAGCAATAAGATAGTGAATCATATAATTTTTCCTGCTTTTAAAAATATCAGTCATTAGCAGCATAATTTCATCAGTTAATGCAACAAAAATGTAAGAGTTAATTTGAGTGTATATTGTAGCAACATTCTTAGTAGTTATATAGCTACTAATGTATTTATTTATAATGCTTGTTCATGGGAGCTTTGAATAACCAGATAACTAATTCCTGAGTAGAAGATTTTGGCGGGTACTCTTTCTGCCCCCTTCTGATGCCTATGTCAGAAGCTTTCTCTATCTCCTTTATACTTCAATAAAACTTTATTACACACACACACACACACACACAAAGAAGATTTCTTAATGCTCATTTTATGCGTAGACTAACATATCAGTAGTACCTATGCATATTATTTTTTAATTTCTGATGGCTTCTTCATTTATAAAAGGCTATTGGAAGATATTGAAAATGCTTTCAAGTCATCAAGAGTACAGAATGGTTTTCATATTAAGTCAGTATTATTCTACTCTAATTCTTTGAAGTATATAAATGATTAATTACACAAGCACCAGTCATGACTGACAGAATTATTGAATTCTCTATCAGTATGCCCATGCTGATTTGCTTAACTCTTATTAGCAGTTAAATTAGTTTGGTTTGGATCTCAACCTGCAAAGACCTTATAAGTTCAGTTCAGTTCAATCATTCAGTCGTGTCTGACTCTTTGCGACCCCATGAACCACAGCACGCCAGGCCTCCCTGTCCATCACCAACTCCTGGAGTTTACCCAAACTCATGAAAGACTTTATAAAATACCTGTTCTAAAGTAGTTGCTTCAATTAATAATATCAATTGTGTCTTTTCCCAACTTAGGATATTAATTGCATGTTTTTTCCCTTATTGCATATTTCCCAAGCCAGAAATTATCCATGTTTACCACTAAGAGGAAATATAATCAATCTTATTACATAATTTCCATAATTTTCCATAATAAAGCCTTACATTTTTACAGTGCTTTACAGTTTACACAGCATTTTCACTTAATCATCTCACAAGCTTCTAAAACAGACAGGATGGTAATTAACTCAGTTTTAATCACAAAGATATAAAGGTTCAGAGAATTAGAGTGGTATCCAGGGCACAGCCAAAATGTGCTGGAACTGACTTCTACCCAGATTTGATAACCACGGACAAGGGGTGCTTCCTCTTACACCAGTGATGCTCAACAAGCCAAAGCCTGGTGACAAGTCACAATAAATAATTCACATTCCACACTCTGTGTTGACAATGAGATGGCATCTACACAATAAAAAGAAAACGAGGAAGACAGTTATCCAGATAGTTCAGCTAAATGCTGTCCCCTTAACACCACAATCCTTTCCCAATTTAGATTCTTAAGCAAACAAAATATTGCTCCCTTGAATTTATCAGACTTTGTCTTATTGCTTAATAGGCATTTGCCAAATGACAATAATACACTGGAATTAACAAGATAATATTAGGTTATTTTTTAAGGTCGTTTCAGACATACTTTCCAATGTCACTCAATCATACACACACACCTGTTCTTTTAAGATCCAAGCCAGTACAAGGCAGCATAATAATGAAAAAGTGTCAAGAATGTTGCACACACAGGCTGTCTCCTTTTTGCTTGAAAAATTACTCCTGGAATTATACTTTATAGTACCTGCCAAGTCACAGCCTCAAATAACTCCCATTTTTCTTAAGGGCTAATCCCACTCTTCTGAAACAATTTCAATTACACTGAAAATGGAAATGCTATTATTCCTTTCTTGTTCTTTTGATTATGATGATGATTTGTTACTTAATCTTATTATGTTAGTTTTCCTAAACTTTCATATACCATGGAATATATACACAATATATGTTAATAATTTAAAAATAATTGACTATAGAAAAGGAAAGATATACCCATTTGAATGCACAGTTCCAAAGAATAGCAAAAGAGATAAGAAAGCCTTCCTCAGTGATCAATGCAAAGAAATAGAGGAAAACAATAGAATGGGAAAGACTAGAGATCTCTTCAAAAAATTAGAGATACCAGGGGAACATTTCATGCAAAGATGGGCACAATAAAGGACAGAAATGGTATGGACCTAACAGAAGCAGAAGATACTAAGAAGAGGTGGCAAGAATACACAGAACTATACAAAAAAGATCTTCATGACCCAGATAACCACTCATTTAGTGTGATCACTCACCTAAAGACAGTCAACCTGGAACGTGAAGTCAAGTGGGCTTTAGGAAGCATCACTACAAACAAAGCTAGTGGAGGTGATGGAATTCCAGTTGGGCTATTTCAAATCCTAAAAAATGATGCTGTTAACATGCTGCACTCAATATGCCAGTAAACTTGGAAAACTCATCAGTGGCCACAGGACTGGAAAAGGTCAGTTTTTATTCCAATCCCAAAGAAAGGCAATGCCAAAGAATGTTCAAACTCCCACAAAATTTCACTCATCTCACACACTAGCAAAGTAATGCTCAAAATTCTCCAAGCCAGGCTTCAACAGTACATGAACAGTGAAATTCCAGATGTTCAAGCTGGTTTTAGAAAAGGCAGAGGAATCAGAGATCAAATAACCAACATCCACTGGATCATCGAAAAAGCAAGAGTTCTGGAAAGGCATCTACTTCTGCTTTATTGACAATGCCAAAGCCTTTGACTGTGTGGGTCACAACAGACTGTGGAAAATTCTGAAAGAGATGGGAATACCAGACCACCTGACCTGCCTCTTGAGAAATTTGTATGCAGGTCAGGAAGCAACAGTTAGAACTGGACATGGAACAACAGACTGGTTCCAAATCAGGAAAGAAGTATGTCAAGGCTGCATATTGTCACCCTGCTTATTTAACTTCTATGCAGAGTACATCATGCGAAATGCTGGGCTGGATGAAGCACAAGCTGGAATCAAGATTGCCGGGAGAAATATCAATAACCTCATATATGCAGATGACACCACCTTTATGGCAGAAAGCAAAGAAGAACTAAAGAGCCTTTTGATGAAAGTGAAAGAGAGAGTGATAAAGTTGGCTTAAAACTCAACATTCAGAAAACTAAGATCATGGCATCTGGTCCCATCACTTCATAGTAAATGAGGAAAGAATGGAAACAGTGAGAGACTTTATTTTGGGGGGCCCTAAACTCACTGCAGATGGTGACTGTAGTCATGAAATTAAAAGACGCTTGCTCCTTGGAAGAAAAGTTATGACAAACCTAGACAGAATATTAAAAAACAGAGACATTACTTTACTAACAAAGGTCCATCTAATCAAAGCTATGGTTTTTCCAGTAGTCATGTATGGATGGGAGAGTTGGACTATAAGGAAAGCTGAATGCTGAAGAATTGATGCTTTTGAACTGTGGTGTTAGAGAAGACTCTTGAAAGTCCCTTGGACTTTAAGGAGATCCAACCAGTCCATCCTAAAGGAAATAAGTCCTGAATATTCATTGGAAGGAATGTTACTGAAGCTGCACTATTTTGACCACCTGATACAAAGACCTGACTCACTAGAAAAGCCTCTGATGCTGGGAAGGATTGAAGGTGGGAGGAGAATGAGACAAAAGGATGAGATGTTTGGATGGCATCACTGATTCGATCGACATGAGTTTGAGTAATCTCCAGGAGTCTGTGATGAACAGGGAAGCCTCGTGTGCTGCAGTGCATGGGGTCGCAAAGAGTCAGAAACGCTGAGTGACTGAACTAAACTGATAGATTTAAGTTCAAATAAACTACCTAGACAAACAGAAAATGAATTTTCTTATGTGTTAACTGTCACATACGTTCCATTTGTCCCCAGACATCCCTGATCAGAAACAGTTTAGAGTAAGTCCAAGCTTTCTTTCAATCAACTTTAATTAGATCTGCTGCTGCTGCTAAGTTGCTTCAGTCGTGTCCGACTCTGTGCAACCCCATAGACGGCAGCCCATAAACTTTCAAATAATGATTTAGAAACAACTTGGGTAGTTAGAACAGTTTGAAAGTCAACTTTTGTTGTTGTTCAGTCACTCAGCCATGTCCAACTCTTTGTGACCCCATGAACTGCAGCACGCCAGGCTTCTCTGTCCTTCACTATCTCCCTGAGTTTGCTCAGACTCCTGTCCATTGAGTTGGTGATGCCTGTTGCCCCTTCTCCTCCTGCCTTCAGTCCTTCCCAGCATCAGAGTCTTTTCCAACGAGTCACCTCTTCTCATCAGGTGGCTGAAGTCAAAAGGTGTCAAAATAACATGGAAAATTTGATGCTTAATATTTGTAAGTAGTACTTAACAATGTTAAAATATTTAAACAAGATGCTTTTTGCCTCTTGCAGTATATCTAACTTTATCTTAAGCTCTTTTGGATTTTATATTTGAATATGATGCTAACACTTTATTTGCATGTAAGTTCTTTGAGCATGTGCACCATACCACAAATACAATTCCTACCTTATACAACTATGCCATTTACATGAGAATAATTGCCGAAGACTGCTCGTCATCCAGTGTGGTAGATGTAATTGTGCGTGAAGTTAAAATAAATGTAAGACATTTTCAGAGGGCAGAGTGAATAGGCGGGTAGCAAAACCCTCACATTATTATTTCTTGCCTAACTGTAACTGCAGTCAGCCTCAGCTGAGCTTCCCACCAAAGGAAAAAGTTGACCAGCTTCATCTAGATGACTGCTTGTAGAAAGATCTACTCATTGCCTCTGTACAGCATCTTGTCTTCTTCTCTCCTTCCTAATTTTGGTCTGCAACTGACTTTGGAATATTGCTTTAGCATAGTGCACATCCGGAATCATAATTTAGGCTTGATCAGCAAAATTCCACTTTCTTGATAAGGTTTAGCTTTCCTATTCTTTATGCTGACTTAAAATTATCCAAGAGTAATAATCTAGAGTAGAGGCCTGAGTTTATTTCTTTGAGTTGGAAGGTAACAAGTTAAATGCAATTAATTTTAAGAAATGAAATTGTCCAAAATATGCATTACTTTGTATACCTTCAGTTTCTAATGGTGCCCCCACAGGGACAAATGGAAAATATGTAAAGTTGTTGACTTCCCAACCATTTTCTGCATCCCATATGAAGCGGGTCCCCTCCTTTCTACCTGTAGCTCCAAGGATCTGAAACTAGGAAGTCACGACTACATGAATCTGTATTTAGTAGTAGAACAGGGCACATATTGCTCTCATGTCATCATTTGATATTCTATTCATTCATACTGTATTTACAACTAGATTTCCTTTTATAAAGCAAGCAGTGAAGTGTTAGTAAACAGCTACCAACTATTAACAGTTCTCAAAAAAAGAAAAGGTAGTGTTTGCTTATTTCTGTGAAGGTCTATTACCACCATGGCTGACCTACCAAGATATTATCACTAGAAGCAGAATCGGGAAGAAATATGCAGAATTGGTACTTAGGAGCTGTTCCGAGCTGGCTCCAGTCCACCACTGAATTTTAGTGGTTAGATGATATAACAGGTATTTATTTAGACGCTTTTGGAAAATTCTGTAACTAGCTCTAACACTGATTTTTGTTCATTGACTATTCTCTGGGTTTACAACAGAGCCTCTCTCTCAAGCATGTCAGATAAACATATATAACCCTAGATTTCAGAAGAAAAAAAAGAGAACTAAAATAACATTCACTATCATTAAAAGAAGCTTAGCTAGAATACTTCATATAAATTCTCTATTAGGGACACACTTGCAGCCATCTCAAGATTTCTTTTAAACACCAATGAATCAAGTTCAATACCGAATTATCATCATCTTTCACACACAAAATGGCAATTGAGTATATGCAAGAATTTCAAATCTTTATTTAAATTAAAGCCTTCCCCCCAATCATTTACTGGCAAATATGAAATTTTTTTTGAAAAAAGAAGAAAATATATATACTTTAAAAGGAGAGAAAGCAAGATGAATGGTGTGATGTTCCTTTTCTAAAGTACATTCAAACTTCCATTTATGCAACAATCAGCAGCTGTGACATCATAACCCAAATGTACTATCTTCTTGTGGACAAGGGGATTATTATACAATCATATTCTCAGCACCTTGCTGACTTAACATTTATATCATTCCTGCCCTGCATTCTGATTTTATGGACTTGGGTGAATGTACTATGCTTTACTTTTGTAATCTGAAAAACGTATGTGATTAAAAGTCATGAACAGTATCCTTTACTCTGTTATACAATTGGTTTTGCATATGCATATGTGTATTAATACAGCAAGAAGCATGTCTAGTCATGAAACAATGTCTATAAAACTATTCAAATGAAAGAACTGTTTACAGATAATCGTATTTATTGAATTATTTATTTTGATGAAGCTGAAGGCCACTTTCACATACTTCATTTCTAAAGGTGGGCTGCAATTTTACAGAATCCTACAGAGTTTCTCCTCATGTAATCAAAATACTGATACTCTGGTTCCAGTGTTTGTCTTTCAGAAAGCACTTTTAGAAACACAATTTCCTATACAATGTCCACTATCTGTAGATTTATTAGAACCCATCAATAAACCCTTTTTAAAAGGTAAAAAGAAAAAAAAATTCATTCTTACTTGACTATATTCACATTAAACTAGTATTAACCTAGAAAATAATGTTAGGTAGAAATAACACTTTCGTCATAAAATTCTTTTTCTCAAACACATGTGATTACTTGAATTTCCTCTGCTCACTTTGGCACGTCTAAACTGGTACAGAAAGTATACACTATTTGGATAATTCTTGAGGAACATATTTGCATCAGAATTGAAAGATGGATTTTGAAATTTATAACATTACATTGTTTAAGATATATTCAAAAAAATCTGTCCATATTTTTACAGCAAAGGAGGAGGGGAAAACAAATTCTCAAAAGTTTTTGGAGCTTCTAGAACTTGTTACCTTGAAAAATAAATCTTGCATCAAAGAAAATCTCAATTCTCTCTGAAATCTTCCTTCTATAATACACTTCCTTCCAATGTTCTCTAAATTCTAATGGCTCAGACAGACAACTTCTATGTCCTTGTAGCTGTGTTCCTCTCTGAGATGTGAACAGTATTAAGGGCTCAATTGCTCAACCTTTTTTTTTCTTTCTTTCTATTTCTATGCTTCATTTCCTTCATGTAGCTCAGAGTGGAAACAAATCAACATGTTCTGATGAGCTTAATATTCCGAGGCAGGAAGATGGACCTGAATTGAGTGGAGATTGGAGCTCCAAAATAAATATAACACCATGTGTCAAATAAAAAAAGAAAAGGTAGTCTCCTGTACAAATCAGAAGAGATAATAAAAAAAAAAGGCAACGAATAGACAGCAACTTTTTTTCATACCTACACAAGTATCTCAAAAAGATTGCCAACTTTAAGAATGATTTACCTGTTGCTTATTTGGAACACTTCTGGATTTATCTGCTAAACAACGGTTTATGTTGCCTTAAACCAAATTTTATTGGCTTGTATTGGAGGACTGGGGAGGATTTTCTGAGAATTTTTATATTGCGAAATAAAATATATTTGCTAACCCACAGCAATAAAATTCTGCTGGATGCTCTAATCTAGCAAGCAGAAAGCATCACTGTAAATTAAATTTGTCCCAAGTTTTGATATGCAAGAAGTTCCAGGACTTTTTCCTGGCATATGGTGTATTACTCCCTCACTGCCGATACCATCACTGCACTACTCACTCAGAAGGCTGGGTGCCTTTGCAGGTATCTGAGAGTTGCTGTCTATTCACAAACCACTGAGCATTTCTTTTTTTTTTTTTTTTTTCCATCAAAAAAGCTTTCAAATGCTCAGAGTCTGTGGTCAGTGCAGTCCCTTGGACAAGTCTAATGAAGATTTGCTTCACCAAGGCAGAAACCTAAACAGTTAAAAATGGAGGAATATTTACAACCATTTCCCTTTAGCAAGCGGAGTTCTTGTGTTCTGCACGTCTTTTGTTTGTGTTGCTGTTTTTTTTTTTCTTTTTTTTTTTTGCCTTTACTTTTCCTTCAGTACCTTTCAAACGAAGGTCTCCAGGGCTATGAGTACAAGCTCTCCTGGCCGTTTCCATACATGTCTGCGAGGCGTTTAAAACGCGGTCCCCAGTCACTAAGGTAGTCATAATTCTGATCAGAGTTTGAGCTGATGGAATCTAGGGAGCTGAGAGATTCCGCCACCGAGCCATTCCCCTCGAAGGCGTACGTCTGCAAGGAATCATAAGGCGGGGCGCAGGGATCCACGTCGGCTTCTTTCAGTCTCTCCCAAATAAATTCCCGGAAAATGACATTATCCGGGATGCTTTTAAAAGTCGGTCGACTCAAAAACTGGATTTCCGGGGTCACATCCCTCCGGGTCTTGGTGTCTCTCATGACGTTGAGGTTTCTGAGCGCGGCCATGTCGAAGGCTTCCGTGTCTTCCTCTCCCCCACCCTCGTCGTCGTATCGGACGATGTTTTCTCTGATATCTCTCTCTTCGTCGAAAATCAGGGGCTCTTTTTTCCGTCTTCTCATGGTGACGATCAGGAGGATCAGCACTATGACAAGGAAATAGCAAAGGGACAGTTTCAGTCAACTCACCGGTTACCCCCTCCATCCTGGGGAAAGTAGGTCTCTGGTGTTGATTTCAGGTGTTTGTCCTTTAAAGGGAAATGAATGGGCTGCCTACTTAGGCGGGAACTCACAGCAGTAGATGCGCTCAAATTGCTAAAACGCCTTTAATATCAAACACTTTTTATACATCAAGAAACCCTTTCCCACACCAGTTCAGAATGATGCCACCCTCTTGAATGTAACCTCCAAAGCATTTGACAGAGCTCATGGGAGGACCAGCTCAGGATTAACATAATAATTTCAAAGCCATGAAACACAAAGGGACCTTTCTTTCTTTTTTTTTTTGGAACTCTTTTAATTGCTGGAAAGGCAAAGCGACATTCATAAATGTTTGGGGTCTAATTTAACAACTGCCGTTTCCGAGGGAAATGGATTATAGCATTTGGCTGGGTTCTTTGAAGAAATGCCTAGTACTTGTCTAGGAAACTCAGCTGTTAAATAAAATCCAGTACGTCAGACCCTATACAAACATTAAAAGCTTCCCTCTAATAGAGTCCCACTTTCAGCATGAAACACTGAACTGAGTTTTTAATGTATTATGCCTACAGGTGTTATGCCTACAGGTTGTAAGGTTTTAGCAGTAGCCAAAGATTGGTGGAAGAAATCAATCATTTCTTTAACATTAGGAGTTTTTCTTTTATCAAAACATGCATAATAAAGGAGATGTTTGCACTGGAAAACAGAGACAAACAACTACACTGGCTATACTTTTAAACAAACTGAATATACTTTTTGTAAGTTAATTTTTTTGGAGTTTAGTCGCTTTACAATGTTGTGCTAGTTTCTGCTGTATAGCAAAGTGAATCAGCCATATACATATATCTGGTCTTCTCTGGATCTCCTTCCTATTTTGGTCAACCCAGAGCATTGAGCAGAGTTCCATGTGCTATACAGTAGCTTCCTGCCAATTAATCCATTTTATACACAGTATCCGGAGAAGGCAATGGCAGGCACCCCACTCCAGTACTCTTGCCGGGAAAATCCCATGGATGGAGGAGCCTGGTAGGCTGCAGTCCATGGGGTCCCTAGGAGTCGGACATGACTGAGAGACTTCACTTTCACTTTTCACTTTCATGCATTGGAGAAGGAAATGGCAACCCACCTCAGTATTCTTGCCTGGAGAATCCCAGGGACGGGGGAGCCTGGTGGGCTCCCGTCTATGGGGTCGCACAGAGTTGGATATGACTGAAGCGACTTAGCAGCAGCAGCAGCAGCAGCATGCATAGTATCAGTAGTGTATACACCAGTCCCAATCCATCCTATCCTCCTCTTCCCCCTTGATGTCCATACATTTCTAGTCTATATCCGTGCCTCTTTCTCCTTTGCAAATAAGATCATCTACCTCGCTTTTCTCAAACTGAATGTGCACTTTTGCGCCTCTTAAGAAATACAGTTGGCCTTCTGGATCGGCAGGTTCCACATCCAAAGATTCAACCAAACTTAGATTGAAACTTTTTTTTTGTTTTTCAATTTCAGGAAGTTCCAAAGAGCAAAACTTGAATTTGCTTCACTTAGGCTACAATTTATACAACATTTACGTTGAATTTGCAGCTACTGACATAACGTTTACATTGTATTGGGTGTTAGAGATGATCTGAAGTAAAGCGGAAGATGTACATGGGTGATATGTAAATATTACACCATTTTACGTAAAGGACTTGAGCGTTCTTGACTTCGGGAATCAGCTCCCCACAGATGCAGCTGGACAACTGTATACACGAATGATGACTGTTGCTCTGCTCTGGCTACGAGTTACTTAATGCTGCTTGACTTGGGAACATATTAGATTTCATGGCCTACGAATTAAAATGAAGTAGAAAGGCATTCTTGGATTTTAGAATTCAAAAATATATAATCATTAGTGAAAGTCAGTGAATTATCTTTGGCTACAAAAAAGATATCCTTTTAACAATTTTAATCACAAGAACTGTTTTCCTGGAAGGTCTGGAAGTCCCAAAATATATACTGAGTGGATTACTGTTTGAGGTATATTACTCTCAGCAGTTTAAAAAGAAGTTTATATTTAAAATACCCTTTAAGGTTTTTCTTTGGCATTAAGAACACATTTGAGAACAAAAATATAAAACTAAGAAAGACATCAAAGTAATTTGGAGTAATTAAAGGTAATGAGTAGGGGTGAAGCATATTCCAGCCTTCACCCTCAATTTGTTTTAAAAAGCAAAATCTAAACATGAATTAATTTTAACCATTTTGTTATCGTCAATGAAAAGTATATGCTTTCTTAGGCATGTGTTTGCTATTTGTTTTCCATCATCAGTAGGAATGTGACTGACAAAAATAATCTTACTGGGGATCTTTAGAAATAGGGGGAAGCCACTTGCTTATTGCAGTACTTTTTTACTTCCTTTACTTCCTTTCCTGTTTGACCCTGGTTCCCCCACAACTGTAGGTTGCTTTACCTGCAACCTACAGTTTAGGAACTGATATACATTTCTGAGCTTTCTGCCCACTTTCTCCTGTTGCCATGGCACATAAATGCTTTTCTCTTCATCTTTCTTTCATCTTATTTACTACACTTGAATGTTTTCAACTGGCTTCATCAAAGTAGCAGATGTGTAATTCCAAAACCCATGGTTTTGAAATGAATGAGGCATCATTCATTTCCTGTCTATTCCCATAAATACTCTGCTGTGTAGAGTATTTGCTCTTTGCTAAGTAGATTCCCAGCCCTGTCCCTTTTTGTCTTCTGAATATTATCATGTCCACCACTCCAGAGCCTTTTAGTTTTCAAGCTCCATGCCAGAATGCTACAGCAAAAACATGTTCACAAAAGATCAATATGTTTCTGTTGTAACATTCTGGTATCAAACTTGAAAATTAACATATAGCTTTGGTGTCAAGCAGGCCTTTGATAAAAGTCCATTCTTTCCTGATATTAGCTGCGTGATATTTGCCCAGTAGTTACAACTTGGACAAGTCACTTAATCTGAACCTAGCCATATGTGATAGTGATAGCCAACTTCTGTGCTCACAGTGGGGACTAGAGAGATCAAAGAGATTCGGGAATCATGTACGGAGATGAGCAACAGGCCAGGCACTTGCTGTTGTGCAACAGAGATGTGTTCATAGTTATCCTGTGACCTACAAGAACATTCATGCAAACTTCTGTGAACACAGCAAGTGAAGACGTTGTGTTTCTCCCCTGAGGGAAAACCAAGAATGAAGTTAGGTAATAAGCAAAGTAGAAGGCATATCAAGCTTATGGCAAGACCTATGCCTAACAATGAAATGGGAGAGAAAAAAAAACAGTAAAGTAAGATGATGGTCTGAATGCAGAATATCAGCTGACCTTCCCAGTAATTCTCTGGAATAAGTCTTTTCCCACTAGCAGATTATCTCAGACACGAAATAATCTCTCTGTGGTCAACATGATAATCTGGGTTGAGTAGTACTCCCATCTATCTTCAAAGCCTTTGCACTTTCTCTCATGCTGTCAGCTTAGAACTTCATAGACGTTCTAATAGAGATAAAAGCTGAGAACTCAGGTAAAAGTTGCTAGAACCCAGAAAGACACATCAGGAAATTTAGATTTATATACTTTAGTTTCTGAAACTTTTTTATATGGTCTGCTAGAAACAAAAATAATTGCAGCAGAAAGTTTAACCAACAAAGACTTCTCATTAAGAAGTCAAACCGAGTTAAGACACAGAAAGCAAAGGTGAGTATCCAAAGAATTGTGATGGGTGGACTGTTGGAAGCAGTTGAAAATGAGAAATACGCCACACAAAGTGGGGCGCTGGGATGGAGCAAATGTTCAACTGAGCACAGAAGGATGGAAGAAGTGACGGCATAAGAGTAATGAGGGTATGAAGAAGGGTAGAATTAGACGTAAGAATTAGATGTTATTTTCATTTAAGTCAGTACCTTAGAAGACAAAATATTTCAAAATTCTCAATTCTCTTTCTTTCATATAAGTACAATGGATCTTGTCATATATTATCTACATCTTACAATTATTTATTATGCTCTGTTGTAAATGTATTTTCAAACTTGCCTTCTGACCTTCAATTACAGTGTTTAGGAAAAGTGAAACCTGAGAACCCATGGGTGCCTCAGCCCATGGGGACAATACCCATTTAGGATATTAATATCTTATGAAGTTTGTTGTATTTCCCAGTCTTGCCTGGGGCTGAGAATAAATGGAAAGTCTTTTAGAAGGTTAGACAGTTTAACATTTCAATGACTTGGGAGAATATTAATTTCTAACTACTTGAGCATGTATAAAAAATAAATTTTAACCTTTACGGAGAAGAAGTATTAACTGCTCTTCAGTGGCTATGGAGATAATCCCTGTATTAAAAGGAATATTTTCTGCCTAAGTAAGCACAAGATTATATATTTTAAAATGCTTTATCACATGTCTTTCTGTCATATGAACTATACGTCTGAGTGGAGACAAAAGAAAAGATTTAGGCCTAGTTGGAGCCTAGACATGCACATGTATCGTGCTTGTTCATGAATTTATACTCCACTTCACAAATATGAGTTAACCATTTAGTACATGACTTTGACATAGTTATACAATGTTGTGCATACAAGTAAACATACATTTCCTCATGGAACTTAGAATTAAAGTAAAGTGAAAGTGAAGTCACTCAGTCATGTTCGACTCTTTGCGACCACATGGACTGTAGCCCACCAGGCTCCTCCGTCCATGGGATTTTCCAGGCAAGAATACTGGAGTGGGGTGCCATTTCCTTCTCCAAGGGATCTTCCTGACCCAGGGATAGAACCCCGGTCTCCTGCATTGTAGGCAGATGCTTTACCATCTGCTCCACCAGGGAAGTCCTTAGAATTAAATGGGTGGACAAATATTCATCAAATAAAGACAACTGTATGTAAAAGAAAAACAGTGATAATTATTCCAAAAGAGGAAAATATGATCTTACAAGGATATATTAGAGCTTCCTCGTGGCTCAATTGGGAGAGAATCTGCCTGGTAATGCAGGAGACCCAGGTTCAATCCCTACGTCGGGAAGATCCCCTGGAAAAGGAAATGGCTACCCATTCCAGTATTCTTGCCTGGGAAATCCCATGTACAGAGGAGCCTGGCAGGCTACCATTCACAGGGTTGCAGCAGTTAGACACAACTTAGTGATTCCACCACCACCACCAAGGATATATTAACCTATTAGGGGAAACAGATCAGAAGCAGAAGAAGTAACAGGCTAACTGAAGCCTGAGGGTCAAGAGGTGAGATGAAAGAGTATTCTGGGCACAGTCAACCAGCGAACAAAAGTGTGAGACCAACATAGGGGAAGAGTAAAGACAGACATGGGAGGAAGCCAGGAGACGTAGGCAGTAGCAAGGGTTAAGGAGAGCATGGTATGATCAGGTTTGTTTCTAGAAGAAAAGTCATTCTGATTAGACTAAGGAGGCAGGGAAGAGTAGATGTGAGAAAGGAAGTTGGAACACTCTTAGAGCAGAAAATGTGTCATGTTGACCTACATTTCTGATTGTAGAATTCAGTTTCCTAACATTCGATTTCAACATTTTCCGAGTATCCCAGTGTGTAGGAAATAGTGCTGGGTACTGGCCAAATATAGCAAGAGTGATTCCCACATCCCAGCAGCTCCCTGTGGAGGCTATATATACACATATAAATATAGTACAAATCGTCATGCGACTCGCTGTAAGAAAATACAGGCATGCATGGGTGCCAAGAAGCAGGCGGACCGGGAGAGTACCAGTCTCTAAAGATGTAGAAAAATTTAGAAGTTCACACTGTAAGTTAGTAAACTCTTCTTTTTCTAATTTTTTTTTTTTTTTTTTGTATTGGGGTGTAGCCGATTAACAATGCTGTGATAGTTCAGATGAATAGAGAAGGGACTCAGCCATACATATACACGTATTCATGCTCCCCCAAGCCCTTTTCCCATCCAGGCTGCCACAGAACATTGAGCAGAGTTCCTTGTGCTATACAGTAGGTCCTTGTTGGTGATCCTTTTTAAATACGGCAGCGTGCACATGTCCATCCCAAACTCCCTAACTCTCCCTTCAGTGAACTCTTTTTCCAACCTTCACTGTGGTGTGTGTCAGATACACATCTAGATATTTAACCTGGAACATGGTTTTTATTGAATCACCTTGGCAGTATTTTGGTCCTACTTTTCTAACCCACTTCCCACAGGCTAACAACAGAATTATTTGCCCAGAACTTGATAGAATTCTGCAGATGTAATCTGATGACCACAAAATAGTACTAAGTTCTAAATAAGGCTACTTCTACTAAAGAACAACGTTTTCCATTCACGTATTAACATATTAAACATTCAGTCTGGGGCTCATTTTAAACCACAGTCATGTAAATTACCTTCCAGTCGGTTTTCCCCATGCTTAAAAATCTGTAAAGGATTTTTAAGGTGCATATGTAAAGCAGTTAACTATCACTTTCTTAAGTGTACCCCATTGTTTATAGACTACTTCCAAAAAGTAAATGTCTGAGTATCACTTAATTCAACAATAATTTTTACAGAGCACAGATTTTCTAAAGCTATAAGCCCTAGAAGGGCAGTGATGCTGTTCCACACAGATATACCTAAAGCAAAAGAACAATACTCGACAGTATGATTTCAATAAATGTTTGTTAAATTGACAAACAGGTAAGATACTATGGTGATATGCAGATAGCTCTTGCCATTAAGTTCAATAACTTAAATAAGAAAAAGCAATTATTATATAATGCAATAGTTACAGAGCATTATAACATATGCTAAGAATATATGGATGGAAACGTTTAGCCAGGATGCTCAGAGAATGCCTCACAGAAGAGATGACAGTAAGGTAAGAGGTGATGGATGAACCAGCCTTCACCAAGAAATATTATTTGCTCTATGGTCTTTATAAACATTCAGAATGTATTAGTCATAAAAGGCTGTCTGAATCTTCACTACTCAATGCGGCAGCCACGGATGGTGAATGAGTATTTGAAATGCGGCTATCACTATTTCAGATTGCTCTAAGTGTAAAATGTACATGTGATGTTAAAGACAATTTTTAAGTAAAATATAATAATAACTGATTACATGTTAAGATTACAATAGTTTGTTCATACTGCTTTAATATATTGTTAGCATTTATTTCACTTTAAAAACTATTTTTTCTAACGAGGTTCCCTTGAAAAGTTAAAATCACACATGTGATTCACATGTGTTTCTTCTGGACAGTCGATTTAAACAAAAGATTTGAAAATACCAGAAAAATCGTAATTGCATATGGTCTTATGATTATAGTAGGGGATTTAATTACCAAATGACATATTGAATAGTGAAATAGCTATCATACTACAATTATTACTCTATTAGGTATAAGTGAAAAACAACCTAAATGAAAAATTGTTATTAGCATAATCAGAATACAAGTTCAGTAATTAATTATAAATAATTATTCACATCAATGGGCAAGTAGAACTTAGCTTTTTAATAACTTCTACCTCCCCCTACTTCAAGTTTCCTTCTCTCCAAAATGGAGATAATATTGAAAGAAAGTATTTCACAGTAACTTTATGAAGATTAAGTGAATTTATATTTGCATCATGCTTAAACAGTGCTACACAAAGTAAGCACTATCTGATTTGGTTTAAAATGTCATTTTTTCTGAATTTCTATAATAAATTCTTACACACTCCAGTTCCTATTTCTTTGGTCTTGCTAAAATTTGAATCATATAACTGATGCACAGAATGAAACATACACTTTACCATTCACACACATATGATTTTGATAACCCTAGTTAATTTAGTGGATGTGTTTGATTAGCTACTCTCTTCCATTTAGTGGAATAACAGATACTGGGCCTATTCATGAAGAGCATAAAATGTAAAACAAATGTAGTAACATAAGTAGAATGCAATAAGTACTATTCACCAGTTCACCCCAAAATATTTTTTCTTCTGGGTGCCCTATGCTAGGCTTTGAGAACATAATGGTTTTACAAAAGAGAGATTAAGATCATTACTTTCAAGGTTTTTTTTTAAATTTGAGCACGATAAACATTTACCAACTATGATACCCACTACAAAGGAAACACACTGGTTTTGTAATAAAGAACTGTGGGCATGAGGAGCACCTAATTTAATCAGGACATTCCCTCTTTCAAAGTAATACTGAACTGGGGCACTAAGAATAGTAAGAATCCAACAGTTAGAGGAAGCTGGAAGAAGGTCTCAGGAACAGGGTGGCACATTTGAACTTCATGGAAAGAAAGGCCAGGTGGTTCTTCCTACTGGGTGAGTGAGGGATCAGTGTAATGTCATCGAGACATGAGCAGGTGTCAGAAGGTGCCTTGCTTTGTGGGCTTGAGGAACATCTGGATTTTATGTAAGTATATTTAATGCTTCTGAGATGTTTCAAGCAATGAAATAATTTGTTTTAAAAAGTGATATGACAGGAAAAATACAGGGCTACTAGTGAAGTCAGGCTGTGATCACAGAGAGATGTCATTGGAAATGACACCTAAGAAAAGATGGAAAGGATGAGAGAAGTCAGCTTACCACTTTGTCTGGATCTATGTGCTGTGTAATCAGATATATGCAGATTCCCAGAAGAGAGGGCCCACGTTTGGATTTGCACTTATGAACCCACACTTCCCAGGTAGCTCAGTGGGAAAGAATTCGCCTGCCAATACAGGAGACACGGGTTCGATCCCTGGGTCAGGAAGATCGCCTGGAGGAGGAAATGGCAACCCACTCCAGTATTCTTGCCTGGAGAATCCCATGGACAGAGGAGCCTGGTGGGCTACAGTCCATGGGATCTTAAAGTTGGACACGACTGAGCTTGCATGCATACGCACAGCCTAGGCAGAGTCACCTATTACTTATACTCACAAACAATAAAGAGCTGTAATTAATAAAATCCAAGTGTATGATTCAGATAGATATCAAACATAGCATTTTTAACTGAAATTTAAACTGCATTTTAGCAAAGCTTCTATGAAATCTCTACTACAATAATTTTTTTTTTTTCCTCTTTAGGCTGGATCTCAAATAAAGGCCTCAAACTGTAGAATATTTTGAAATGGGAATATTCAGGTCCAACAGAAATACAAATTAGGGATAATGACAAAAATCAAATGTTCTTTTCTACTACTGAGTACACCCAAACACCCATGGATTCATTTGGTATCATGTATGATATATGCCTTGTCTATGTCAGATCACGATTTTCTGAGATGCTACATATATACAATGATGAAACACTGCTCAGTCATTGCCTCCAAAAGCAGGAGTCCACCAGACGAGATAGATGAGTAGACAATCTGGTTTGCATTCATCAGCCAGGAAAGATGCTTTAAGATTGTTTTGCTGCCTTAGGAACAGCACCCCACTTGGACTCAGGAGCAAAGCAGGTTAAGTGCTGAATACAAAAAGGAGTTACTGCTTGTTGGATTCCGGGGAGAGGTATTCCAAGCAAGAGAACAAAGCTTTTAAGAAGACATACAAAACAAAAGAGGATGAGTCTGACAAAGTGCTGCTCTGCAATCTGACTAAAGTACACTGTGAGTGGAAAGAGAGAGGTTCACCTGAGAGGGAGCAGTCAGGTCATAGAAAGAAGGTGATTCTAGTCTGTAGGCAATGGGGAGCCACAGAAATTTTAAGCTGGGCGTGTTGCAATCACATCTGCTTTTAAAAAGCTTACTCTGTGTTTCCATTAGGTTGGAGCTGATAGAGACTAAGGGAGCTGCCATTAATTCGGGGGGTGGGCGAGGGGAGATGGACCCTGGCCAAAATCAGGTAGAGTATTAAGGGAGCGAAAGACACAGATTCAAGAATCAAAGTGAAATTAACAGCACTTAGGGGCTGACTGGCTACAGAGGATGGGACAGAAGAGTGCAGGCTGACCAATTCCACTCAAAAAACACACAAGTAGGGACCAAATCAAGAGAAGAGGCAGGGACACAGGAAGATTGTTCAGTGCATGATAATTTCAGACTTCTTGTGTCAGCAGTCTGGCAGAACAATGTTCTAGTTCTGTTTAAGATCCAAGCCAGAGATTTGCAAATCATCTGCATATATGAGATACTGCCTTCCAGGCCTCACGACAGGAAGAAGTCTAATCGCAACTGAAATTGATCTTACCATTCCCTAAAACAAGTATCACAAAGTTCCTCTCCATTAACTATGTGAGTTAGAATTATTTCACTTAAGGCTCATGTGAGACAGAAAAACTGACCTAAGTACAATATTTACCTAAAGACAGCTAGTGTATTTTGGTTGCCATGAAGAATAAGCTCACATTTAACATACTCCCAAGCTTGAGAGAACACATTTAAGATTGTCTAAGTGGAGGACACTTTAAATTAGACAGAGTTCACCAAAGCCCTAAAGCCACTAGGCGAAACAATCTAAGATAGACCTGCCATATATACAGATCAACAGGTGGTTCCCAGAGGCATGCAAGTCTTTCAAACTAGAAAATACTTATGGAAAAATATCTTATAAAGGATATCCCCAAGGAAGTCTGGGCTGTGTTTAGGTCTTGGCTCTGACACCTTATAATGTTGTGTATGTCTCCTCTAATATACATATAATTTTCTCATGCAAAATGTAGGCATGGTGGTGGCTTAGTTGCTCAGTTGTGTCCAATTCTTGTGACCCCATGGACTGTAGCCTGCCAGGCTCCTCTGTCCAGGGGATTCTCCAGACAAGAATACTGGAGTGGGTTGCCATTCCCTCCTCCAGGGGATCTTCCTCACCCAGGAATCAAACCTGGGTCTCCTGCATTGCAGGCAGATGCTTTACTGACTGAGCTACGAGTGAGCGCTAACGTCTAGCACTTAGTACCATCTCATTCAATGAGATTCTTTTTTTAGTATGTTTGCACTTGTTTGAAAGAGGAACACAGCTGCTGCTCTAAGTAGGCCACTGGAATCTGCCTGTTATTATCACTACGTCTGCTACGTTGTTATGTTTTATCTTTACAGATCACAATGCAGATTCATCTTTTACATATAGTCCTCACTTTTTTCTTTGCAATTTAATATTTTTACTTAAGTACTACTATCATTTATAAAGCCAGGAAAATATTTTATTATTGTACTAAATTATGAGTGGTCTCCACAGTTAAGAGCAGAGGAAAATACTGTTAAGGTCTTTTCAAGGAAGAAAAGTGAAAAGAAGCATGAAACCTAAACATCCAGCTGCCAAACCTGGACACACTGGAAGAGCACTAATTTCATGAGGTGGACAGTGATTTCCACAAATGCCTTCTAAAAACTAAAGGTGGGCCAGTCTAACTAATCTCCGTTGTGTCTGAGGAACCGAGAGCTAGAAGGGATGTTATAGAACTTGAGGTTCTTGGACCTAAAGATCCAAATAGGGAAAAAACAAAAAGTAATATAAATGCATATAACTTAATATAAATATAAGCAACTAACAAGGGATTTAATCTCCAAACAGCTCAATCAAAAAAATGGGCAGATATAAATAGACATTTCTCCAAAGAAGACATACAGATGGCCAAGAGGCATGTGAAAGTCAGACAAATATCAAGTAATAGCACTTACATGTGGAATCTAATTTTAAAGTGATGCAAATGAACTTATTTATAAAACAGACTCACAGATCTCAAAATCAAACTTATGATTACCAAAGGGGAAACACAGGGATAAGGGATAAAATAGGGGATTGGGATTAATATATACACACTATAAAAGAGAGAACCAACAAGGACCTACTGTACAGCACAGGGAATTCCGCTCAGTATTCTGTAATAAGCTATATGGGAAAAGAATCTGAAAAAGAATGGACATAGATAGATGTAAAAACTGATTCGCTTTGTTATACACCTGAAGCAACATCGTAAGTCAAAAAAACAGTACTCCAATAAAATTAAAAAAACACACATGAAGGAAAATATTTATCTTCTAGGTTATCCAGCTACTATAAAATAAACATACAAATTACCTTTTATTAACATGTTTTGAAATCTGGTAAAGAAATAATAAGCAGTTTGCAATGGTCCAATCTTTTTCAAAACTGACTCTAGTCCTTTACATTATATTCAGAATTTAATTGGGAGTTACTTGCCATTTCTAATGAATTTCTAAGTTTTGGCCATCTATATGAAGCTATAGGGAAAAAATAGCTAGTGCTCATCTAGATTTGGTTAGCTGAAGGTAATAACTTCCATTTTCATGAGATTATTTCCACAGTGTATTAGTAAGTAGGTCTTACCTTGGTTAATAGGTTGAGAACTTGCTTTATCAATAATACTTAAAATTTACTGAATGCTCACTAGATGGTTGGCATGTGAATTATCATTTAATATCCACAACAGCCTTATGAGTTTAGCTATATTATTTTCTCCTTTGAGATTAAGAAGCTAGCCTTAGAAGAACTAATGCTCCCCCTGGTGAAGAGCTCGTATATGTTCAATCAACCAGTTGAGTCACTCAGTTCTGTCTGACTCTTTGCGACCCCATGGAATGCAGCACGCCAGGCTTCCCTGTCTATCACCAACTCCCAGAGCTTGCTCAAACTCATAGTATATGTTGGAGGCAGGCATAAAAGCTAGGTTTTACCTAACTTCATAAATCTTGCTTTTAAATGTTATACAATTATGATTCTCATTGCTAAATTCTGCTTTTACAAAACTATAAATGAATTTACAAATTATATTAAACCCCAAGAAAACACAAGAGTACAGGCTCAGATGCAATATTAAATGCTTACTGTCCTTGCTGTAGGTAACTATACTTTGCCTTCACAGAATGTAAAAGAATAAATCCATTACCCAATGCCCATGTTGGACACCTTCCAATTTTTAAAAGGATGCTGCATAATCTCTTATAAAACTGCAATTCTAATATGAGTTATAAATCAAGCTTAACCACATAATAAAGTAATCATGGAAAAGTACAATTACATATGTAAATTCTTCTTGGGAAATTTTGCATTGCTGAAATTGCAATCTTTTAAGCTTTGCAAATAATAAAATGTAATTTAAATCTTTTCTGAAAAGAGGCAGGATGTAAAGTCATCATTTCTTTTTTTTATGCCCTCATATTCATTGGTCTTTTAAAAAAAATTATGACGTATTTCAAACACACAGGTAAGAATAAAGACTAACATAAAGAATGTTCATGTCTTAAGGAGTTAAGTATTAGATTCCACTGAAGGCCATGATTTCTAAAATAAGCATATTGTCAAAATAACATAGAAAAGATTCTCTCTAGTCTAATAGAGACTCCTGAACTCTAAAATAAATAGGCTGGAGCATATGGCAAATGTTTTTTAAAATCTTAAAAAAAAAAAAAAAAAACATTTTAAACAGAAGCCATTTATCTTCACTGGTGTTTACAAAATAAAAATTGACAATTTCAGTTTTAAACATATCACTGGGAAGTGTGGCCAATGGTCATTCCTCTGTGAGCCAAACACCATGGGTTAGAATATCTGCGTGTATCCTCAGAATGTATGAAAAGTTCTGACCACTGGCAGTTGTGACTGCTCTTACAGAAAAAGCATCGCAAATGGTACCTACCCAATAAGGTCAAGACACAGGCCAGAATTGCGATCAGCGCTCCGGTGCTGAGGCCAGCAGGGAGGACGTAGGCCTCAGCGTTGCAGGTCTGGGCGACCCCGTCTGCGTCACAGTCACAGACGCGGATGGTGAGGGTGTTGGTGCTGCTGAGTGAAGGCGACCCGCTGTCCACGATGAAGATTGGCAGGTAATAGACAGACTGCTCCTGTCTCCGGAAACCATTTCTCCTGGTAAGAATTGAGGCTGTGTTGTCTACAGTGAAGAGAGCAAAAGTATAGAATACAAGATTTCTGATGGACCCTGTCCTACCAAATTTCATCTGACTTAAAGTCACTCTCTTTAGCTTCTTTTGAGCCGTATTTCCAAATACTGGTTCATTTGGATACATTTTTTAAAACTTACAACGTGCTACATGGTTAAGACCAAAGAAACAGTTATAAAGTAAAACTGAACAGAAAACTGTTTATACATCATTTATCATATTAAAAGTGTATACTAGATATAATTTTTACAATCTTAAATTTCAAACCATATGCTTATAGAAAGGATAATAATGATTAACAGGGTAAATACTTTTTGCAATGTCATTGAAGAAATAGGTGAAATTTTCAATCCACCCTTTCTTTGACAATTTCTAAGCCCAATACAGAAACAAGTAAAATAAGCCACTCTTATTTTAATTAAAAAGAGTATGCAAAGATATTCAAAACAGAAATTGTTATATAATTTTTAAAAATCTATACGGTCCATAGCATTACCAAAACATCATGTATATAACATTTTATCAGTCATAAATTAGGCCATTTGAAATTAATTTATATTCAGTATTTTATTTCATCTAAACAATTAGTTACTATGAAACTTTTAACAGTGGTAAGTCTGAATGACATAGCTGTATGATATAATTTTAATTTCTACATCAGAAACAGACTTTAAGTTACCTTACCTTAATTAATAAAGGAATTTCTGTGGTTTTAAAATTTATAGCAATTAATTAAAATACAATGGAAAAGAGGGAATGCCAGGACCAGAGTTTTATCTACTGTGCTTTAATATACAGTGTTATCAAAGAATTAACAATACTCTAATCAAAGAGCCAGCTGACATCTACTATCTCTAACAGCCCAGAAGAGCATACACTCATGAGACTGGAATTACAAATGTAGCAGGAAGAAAAGTGTTTGGTGTTCAGCTGGTAGGTTTCTATATAAACAAATCTTTTATTTTAAAATGTATGAATTCAAGAGCGTTCATTTAAAAACACATGGAGTTGAAGGATATTATGTTGAGCATGTTTCTGTAACTTAACACACACACACCTCTAGTCTGCCTCCCAACTGATCAGATGTTATACATATTTATGACTCGATACACAAAGGTTTTTCAAAGTTGTAGATTTGTAATCTAACATGCCTGGCATCAAATAACACACACACAACAAATTGGGGAGTACATGCTAAAATGTCCAATATCTGATATGTGATTTTTAAATTTATAGTAATGTTCCTATGATTGGGAAAGAGATCATAAAGTTCACCGTGTTCTCTATGTACCCTCTAAAATGCAAGCCAACATATGAACCGCTGTTCCTTCTTCCTGGTCCTTATGTTTTCCTCCAGGATTCCCATAAGCAAGGGCTTGACTTGGGAAAAGCTTTTAATTGTGTGGCTGGATGAATTCCTGGAAAATCCAACCCTTTTCGTTCTGTGCTGGTCCACAATCATGGTGGTACTGGCTGATGACATGTGGGGGAAATATTTAAGGCCCTCTGAGGCCTAAACTCCCCTCTGTGCAAGTGCTGAGAATGGCCTTTTCCAACTATGATGAAGGCAGAGAGTCTGGGATTACCCACACAGAGAATGTGCTTCCTTTTATGTTGCTAACGGGAAAAGGCAATATCCTCATTAAGCAGAGAGCAGCATCAGAAAAAATATTTTCAAGAATTTTTGAGGCCAAAGCTGAATTTTCTCCAGTTAAACAGTTGGTGGCTTCAGATAAAAGCACTTGCAACGTCCATTGTCTGAAAGCAAGTCTTTTTACTAAGTCAGATTGGACTAACACATTCTACGTTTGGTTTTTCTGAAACTTGATTCACATGTTAAAACTGAAAAATTACATTTTCTGTATTGTTGGGGTATATACTCCTCTCTGGTGGCTCAGACAGGAAAGAATCTGCCTGTAATGTGAGAGACCTGGGTTCAATCCCTGGGTTGGGAATATCCCCTGGAGAAGGAAATGGCAATCCACTCCAGTATTCTTGCCTGGAGAGTCCCATGAAGAAAGAAGTCTAGCAGGCTATAATCCACGTGGTTGCAAAGAGTTGGACACAACTGAGCAACTAACACTTTGAACTTTTGATATCTCCTCTCTCTGTTTACACACACACACACACACACACATCAAAGTTAGATAATAAATAGCAAGTTCTCATACTTCCTTGAAAAGTTTTTATGATTGTCTATATACTATCTATTGGAGAAGGAAATAGCAACCCACTCCAGTATTCTTGCCTGGAAAATTACATGGACAGAGGAGCCTGGCAGGCTATAGTCCATGGGATCACATAAGAATCAAACACAACTTAGTGACTAAATACACTATCTATATGGTTATAAGTGTGTGTGTTTATATAATTGAGCAAAACCAGAAACTAGCTACAGATGTTTGAAAACTATTTCTATAATGACCTTTATAAAACTGCTTTTCTTTGAAGCAGAGAAATGGGATTTGGAATGACAGGGAATTCGTTATTCCTTTTAAATTCTGTATTTCTTTGCATTAAGAGTATATTGTTTCCATGGATTACTTTTATGCTAAAAATGAAACAGTAACTGATGTTGACACTGAAAATACTATGTCAAAGGTGATTTAGGTTGAAATGTGTTAAGTCCAATTACTTTTCTAATGTCTCAAGTTATGCCTAGGTAATATAATCCTTACTAAGGCATTTAGCTGACCCTCAACTGATCAGATACTCTGGATAAAGAGCTTTGTATACAAAAAGGAAGCAAATAGCCAGAAATAAAAGACAGAGATGAATCCATCTTCTCCCCTCTTTGGATTTAGGCCTAAAATGATTTAAGTAGCAGTTTCTTCTTCATGACAGAAAATCCATAGATAAAAATTACTTGAGGGGCTCATTTCCCTTTAATTAATGTCCTTGCTGTTATGAAAAAGAAAAAAAAAAATCCCCATCAGCATTCCTGAGTGAGAAAAAGCCCTCTTGTTCAGAAAGCTCCTACCTGTTGCTTCCTCTGGTGACAACAGTTAAACCTTACCTTTGTTGTCTTTCAGTGAAAAGTTGTGGTTGTTCGTTGCATCCGTTGTTAAGCTGAAATAAAACTGGTGGCCGTTGGCTGGCTCGTCTTTATCGACAGCACTGACTTTCTGGATAACCTAGGAATAGACAGTGTAAAGCATGACAGCATGCTGTGCGCTCTGTGTTCTAAGCAGAGAACAGAGCAGCTTAACACTGGTGATAAATACCATCCTGCACAGTGAGCTGGGGAAGGGTCAGGAGTACTGAAATGAGGACTTCCCTGGTGGCTAAGATGGTAAAGAATCTGCCCACAATGTGGGAGACCTGGGTTTAGGGAAGATCCCCTGCAGAAGGAAATGGCAACCCACTCCAGTATTCTCACCTGGAAAACCCCATGAACAGAGAAGTCTGATGGGCTAGAGTCCACGGAATCGCAAAAAGTCAGACACAACTGAGTAACTAACATACATACAGATACGAATGCAATCTAAAAAGGGCTCTGAAAATCAACTCATGTTCTTTTCAAAATTCGTATTTGAACTGACTTTTGTGAACCTCAGAAATAGCTGGTTACCTTATCAGAAACATCACAAGACACTGACAATATGGATAAGCAGACCAAACCACAAGGAGCTACTACTACCACTGCGAAGTTACTTCAGTCATGTCCGACTCTGTGCGACCCCATAGACGGCAGACCACCAGGCACCCCCGTCTACACTCCACTAAATTCATGGAACTTCAAAGTATGTAAGCCCCGCTGTGTAACGTGGGAAATGGCCCAATCGAGCTTCACATGCTATATTTCTCTTTAAAAAAGCCTAAGCCCTTAACATCTACCATGGCTTTTACAATGCTTGCCTTTCTTCTGGAGGAATTTTTTCATCATCCCAATTAAACCAGAATTTGAAAGTTCCTTTAATATTAGTTTATACTATACATCAAAGTGTTAGTTTTGCTGAAACATGCTGATGATATTTCATCTTAAAGCTGGCAGGATTTCAAAGGCAAGTACCACTGGGTATTTTTAAAGAAATCACGAACAAGGAGGCTGGTATTCTGAAGCCTCTTACCTGGCCTGGCTGGGCGTTTTCACAAACAGTGGTCTCATAGTCCATGGCAAACTCAGGGGCATTGTCATTGATGTCAAGGATAGTGATTGCTACGTAGCCTCTTCCCACTTGAGATGGATTCTCTAGTAAAGAGGAAAAGATTTTCTCATTTACAGGCACACCTAGTTCTATTGTACTTTGCTTTGAATGTGCTTTGTAGAGATTGTGTGTTCTACAAGTTGAAGGTGTATGCCAACTCTTTTTTTTTTTTTGCACTCAGACAATTCATTCAGTGGATTTACATTTATATATATCAAAAAATAGTTTTGCGTAGCTTCAGAGTTCCAATACATTTTTTTGTCAACAACTCTGTTCAGAACACAGTTTATTAAAAAAATATTTTTTGAACCAAGGCTTATTTTGTCATCTCCAGATCTCCAGAGGAGAATGAATCTGATAAGAGGATTGGGTTATATCCTCTGGGTATATGAGTGAAGCACAAGACTGAGTCACAATCATGTCTTACCAAGTGATTGGGTACACCTATTAACAACTTTTAGGCTAGAGAAATCTATTCGAAATTCGTGCCATCATTTTCCCATTTCTAGTATGTTATTAATGCTTCTTTTTTCTTACTTCATTATTTTATTTTTTTTATTTTATACTTTTTTTATTTTATAAGGTGTATGCCAACTCTTCATCAAACATGTGCATCAGGCCCATTTCTGCAATAATACTGGCTCACCTACCTCATGTCTCTGTCACATTTTGGTAATTCTCAAAATATTTCAAAACTTATATTTATTATGTGTTATGGTACAGATGATACCACCCTTATGGCAGAAAGTGAAGAAGAACTAAAGAGCCTCTTGATGAAAGTGAAAGAGGAGAGTGAAAAAGTTGGCTTAAAGCTCAACATTCAGAAAACTAAGATCATGGCATCTGGTCCCATCACTTCATGGCAGATAGATGGGGAAACAGTGGAAACAATGGCTGACTTTATTTTTCTGGGCTCCAAAATCACTGCAGATGGTGATTGCAGCCATCAAATTAAAAGACACTTACTCCTTGGAAGGAAAGTTATGACCAACCTAGAAAGCATATTCAAAAGCAGAGACATTACTTTGCCAACAAAGGTCCGTCTAGTTAAGGCTATGGTTTTTCCAGTGGTCATGTATGAATGTGACAGTTGGACTGTGAAGAAAGCTGAGCGCCAAAGAATTGATGCTTTTGAACTGTGGTGTTGGAGAAGACTGAGAGTTCCTTAGACTGCAAGGAAATCCAAGCACTCCATCCTAAAGGAGATCAGTCCTGGGTGTTCATTGCAAGGACTGATGTTGAAGCTGAAACTCCAATATTTGGCCACCTGATGTGAAGAGCTGACTCATCTGAAAAGACCCTGATGCTGGGAAAGACTGAAAGCAGGAGGAGAGGGGGATGACAGAGGGTGAGATGGCTGGATGGCATCACCGACTCGATGGACATGGGTTTGGGCAAACTCCAGGAGTTGGTGATGGACAGGGAGGCCTGGCATGCTGCGGTTCATGGGGTCACAAAGAGTCAGACGCAACTGAGTGACTGAACTGAACTGAACTGATGGTGACCTCTGATGTTGCTAATATTCTTACATCTGAAGGTTCAGATGACAGCAGTCTTTAGCATTAAAATATTTCTTAAGGTGTCAGCATTGTTTCTCTAGACATAATGCTATTTATTGCACACCTTACAGAGTACTGATTAGTATAAGTGTCATATGCACTGAAAAACAAAACGTGACTCATCACTGTAATACTCACTTTAGTGCACGTGGCTGGCATTGAACCTGCAACCTCTGATCCCTGCTTGTGCTTAGACTAAAGCTATTACTCCAATGCCATCTTTCTTAAACTTATATTATGAACCATTAGAATCAATCAAAAATGTCTGCCTCTAAAGCACAAATCTAATAAGGAAATGACCATGTTTCATGTAAAATCTAGAATCATACATTGCAGATTTTAAAGGCAGCAAGAGAAATTCTGATCCAAATGTCATATACACACAGAGAGTGACAAAGAAGCCATGAATTTAAATATTATTCAATGTTAGAGCTCCTTTTGTATGAATATGTCTATAATATATACATATTACCTGTGTGTGTGTGTATATATATATATACACAGACATCATATTATAAACATGCATACAATGTATTTGTGCATTGTTCTCAAAGTTTTTCTCATCAAGGACCAAAATTAGTTTAATATGAGAATGCACAAACTTGAGTGTCTGGTTAGAGACCAGTTGACTATTTTTGTAAGCTCCTGGACTAACTCATGGCAGCATAGATGCAGCAATGAACTGTGACCACAAGACAAGAAGAAAGCGTCTAAGGGTAAATTAGGCCCATTATTTTATGGTAACTTCATTCCATTAACTTTCTAAGTATTAGCAAACCAAGTTAGAAAATGTAAATATATTTCACACCTTGAAACCAGGGAGTTTCACAATTTTACTGAATTCAAACAAGTATCTAGTAAAATTCAAGTTGAAATTATAAACTCATGGCAGCCCATTCTCCACTCTCAATGTCCTCCATCCTAATTTAATGTTAAACCTTACAACTTACGGCTCTCCATTGCAAGGACTGTGATATTGTGAACAGCGTTTGTCTCTCGATCCAAAGATTTGGCGGTTGTAATAACTCCACTGTTGGCATCGATATTGAAGTATCTCTCCAAATCTGTGTTTCTGTCAATTGAATACCTAATATTAAAAAAAAATAAAAAAGCACTTCAATATTTATGTCTGATTATAATTTGCTCTATTTATTTTGTTAATTGCACATCAAATCACCAAATTCTGCTGACTCCACGATCTGTCACATTAACATAGAATATGCCTAGTTTAAAACTGCATCAGTGTTCTAGTTGATTCATCATCTGCTTGTCAGTAACCTCTGCTTTTCTGTCCAACAGTGCAAAATAAAAACAATCATATAATTAGCATAATTATCTTCAAAGTAGATTTGAATATGCCATTATAAACTCTAAATAGTGGTTCCTAAAAAACATTTACAACATATTTTAGTATCCCTGTTCATGATTAGAGGTCCCTCTAAAATGACATGTATGTAGACAACTCACCCATTCACATGTACTGAGTAACATCTTGTGTTTTAATAACTCCAGCCTGATCGTAACCTTTCTTCTTTTTGTATCTCTTACTCAGGGACCACAGACATGTTTCAAAGCAGAACTGTGCACCGTGCAGAAAAGGGAGCCCTGGTACACTGTTGGTGGGAATGTAAATTGATACAACCACTAGAAAAAACAGTATGGAGGTTTCTTAAAAAAAAAAAAGAACCCACTCCTGGCCATATATATGGAGAAAATCACAATTTGATAAGATACGGATACCCGATATTCACTGCAGCACTATTTACAATAGCAAGACATGGAAGCAGCCTAAATGTCCATCAAAAGAGGAATGGATAAAGATGTGGTGCATACATTCAATAAAGTATTAATCAGCCATAGAAAAGGACAGAATAATGCCATTTGCAGCAACATGGATGAGGCTTAGAGATTGTAATACTGAGTGAAGTCAGATAGACAAATATCAAATGATACAGCTTATAATCTAAAAAAAGTATAAATGAACTTTTATAAAATAGAAGGTAGAGTCACAGATGTAGAAAACAAACTATGGTTACCAGGGGAAAAGCATGGAGGAATAAATTGAGACACTGGGATTGATATATACACAATATTATAAAATGGATAACTGAGTGCCGAAGAATTGATGCTTTTGAACTGTGGTATTGAAGAAGACTCTTGAGAGTCCCTTGGACTGCAAGGAGATCCAACCAGTCCATTCTGAAGGAGATCAGCCCTGGGATTTCTTTGGAAGGAATGATGCTGAAGCTGAAACTCCAGTACTTTGGCCACCTCATGCGAAGAGTTGACTCATTGGAAAAGACTCTGATGCTGGGAGGGATTGAGGGCAGGAGGAGAAGGGGACGACAGAGGATGAGATGGCTGGATGGCATCACTGACTCAATGGACGTGGGTCTCAGTGAACTCCGAGAGTTGGTGATGGACAGGGAGGCCTGGCGTGCTGCGATTCATGGGGTCGCAAAGAGTCAGACACGACTGAGCGACTGAACTGAACTGAATAAGGACCTACTATGTAGTACACGGAACTCTACTCAAAACTCTGTAATGGTCTACATGGGAAAAGGATCTAAAGAAAAAAAAAAAATTGGATATATGTATAACTGAACCACTTTGCTATATATCTGAAACAACACTGTAAATCAACTATAATCCAATATAAAATAAAAATCTTTAAAAATACCTCAAATTACATAAACATTTTGGTGTGTTAAAGCCTTTTCTCAAAATATCTGCAATCCAAACATTAGTGAAAAACTACTGCTCTACTTGTATTCTTATTCAATTATGCTTTTTTTTTTGTTCCATATACAAAATTCACCCTTTTCTCATTAATGACTATCTTCAAATGCACTCACAGTCTTTCTACTTGGGTGAAATAAGGACTGTCATTTAAAAACAAATGAATGAACAAATAAACACACACCCAATTTCAGAAAGTATTCTACGTTTCCTGAGTACTTTATTGGTGACTATTAAATAGAATCATGTACTACTACTCAGCTCTATAACAAGATGCCAGGAACATAAAAAGGAAAGAGAAGACATCAAAAAATGTTAGCAAAAAATTGACCACAAACCAGCAAACATTACTGTCTTTAGGCAGCAACAGGTATTTGGGTATTCAGAATATTAGAAAGCTATCTAATGGATCCGTTTTGTTGATGGCATAGGAGACAAGATTACCAGCTAAGAGAGAAAGGAAAAGGTAGTTTGAGGAGGAGAGAGACAATTCCTTTTCTTAGAAGAGACCAAAAATACATATACTAGGGAGAGTATCAGAGAAGGCAGTGGCACCCCACTCCAGTACTCTTGCCTGGAGAATCCCAGGGGGGAGCCTGGTGGGCTGCCATCTATGGGGTCGCATAGAGTCGGCCACGACTGAAGTGACTTAGCAGCAGCAGGGAGAGCATAATGGAATAAGCTACACATTGTGGATTGCTCCTTTGAGACTTATGTCCATTAATTTAATGTGAAGCCAGTCATCCTATTTGTCTGTCTTGCTTGTCTGAAGATGTATGTAAAGGAGAGGGTTGGGTTTAGCCAGTTATCAACAATCAAAGGAGAAGAGGAGGATAGACTCAGATATCTACATAGGAGGAATGATAAAGAAGACCCACGGTCTCTAAACTTGTAAGAGGGAACTGAGGAAATAAGAGAAGGCAGACTGCCATGACATGGTAGCATCACCAAGCGGGAGGACTTTCTCAGGATCCAGAATTGCTGCAGTGGGAGGTAGTGGACAAGAGGGTAGATGCTTGAAGTAGATTTTCAACAGCAGCTCAGGTTAACAAGACAAGGGTATGTTCATAAGAATCTATGACAAAACTGGGGCAAAGAAACAGATCATTAAAGTCAAAAAGACTAAGAAAGTGAGAGGCCAGATACTAATCATCATGCCAAAAGTGATGGTAGAGAAAGACAAAATAATCTGAGTACTAAAAGACTCAACAAATCAGTGTGATTACTGTATATCTGGTGGTGGATAGCAACAGGAAAGGTTTTGAATCAAGTGTGGTGATGCATTCTGCCAAGAGCTGGGAGTTTGGAAGGGAAAAGACAACTACTTTGCAAATGGTAATGGCAGTACAAAGGGTACTCACCCTCACCTCCAGGATCTGTGCTACATGAAACATGAGAGGAAAACTGCATCTCAACTGAATGTCCTTATACCCTCTACTTACCATCTATTTATTGCAGCTAAGTGTCAAATCAAGACATTCTATTTAACCTGTCTGTCCTATCTGCTGACCTCAAGAACATTTTTCCTTGGGTTTGGATCCTATTCTATGTATAAAGCTTTACTGGCAGTACTGTTTATAATAGCCAGGACATGGAAGTAACCTAGATGTCCATCAGCAGATGAATGGATAAGAAAGCTGTAAGCTGTGGTACATATACACAATGGAGTATTACTCAGCCATTAAAAAGAATACATTTGAATCAGTTCTAATGAGGTGGATGAAACTGGAGCCTATTATACAGAGTGAAGTAAGCCAGAAGGAAAAACATCAATACAGTATACTAACGCATATATATGGAATTTAGAAAGATGGTAACAATAACCCGGTGTACGAGACAGCAAATGAGACACTGATGTATAGAACAGTCTTATGGACTCTGTGGGAGAGGGAGAGGGTGGGAAGATTTGGAAGAATGGCATTGAAACATGTAAAATATCATGTAAGAAACGAGTTGCCAGTCCAGGTTCGATGCACGATACTGGATGCTTGGGGCTAGTGCACTGGGACGACCCAGAGAGATGGTGTGGGGAGGGAGGAGGGAGGAGGGTTCAGGATGGGGAACACATGTATACCTGTGGTGGATTCATTTTGATATATGGCAAAACTAATACAATTATGTAAAGTTTAAAAATAAAATAAAATAAGAAAAAAAAAAAAAGCTTTACTGGACTCAAAAACATGTGTTTTTCATTAAAAAAAAAAAATTCTTCCATTTGTGTCGATTTCTTTTTGGGCCTCCATTCTGTCAAATCCATTGTTGCTTTCTCTCTTCTTACTTTCTATGTCATCCAAGTTTCCCACAATTGACCACTGACACCTCCTTAAAACACATTTTCCTTTTACCTTTATTAATATCATGTATTCTTTGGTTTTCTCCTACATTACTGCCTGCCCTTTTCAGGACCTCAGTTGGTTTACCCTCTCCTCCGTGATCTTTAATTACTTCCCCCAAAACCTTTCCCACACATCCCCTTCTCTTTGAAAAAAAACATTTTTCCTTCCATCTTATATGGCCCTGTAGATTAAGTCAATTCTATAATTTTGATGACCTGTACATTTATATAAAAATCTCCTTGGCCAACCAGACTTACTGAATTACTTGCTTAGTAGAAGCAGACATAAATAAACAATGTGAACTGAAATGTGACATTCTCAGACTGCTTTTCTGTCTCCTAAGGTCTCCCACATCACCTCCTCCCTCCCTCTTTACCACCTGAGCAAATGACATCACCTGTCACGTGGATGCTCAAGCTAAAAACATAGATTTGTTTCTCTCTCTTGTCCCTGCGTCAATTTGTCAGGATCTACTCTCAAGTGCAGTCATTCCAAGCTACCACATACGAGCTTAGATTCTGCATCATTCTACTTTTTATCAGCGTACTTCCATTCTTACCGTCTCCAATCTACTTTCCACACAACGGCCATGCAAACAAGAACAGACAAATTTTCTGTTACATAGAAAAGCCAGATCTTCTCTGAAATGTTGCTTTAGTCAAACCAGTTTATGCCATTATTTCATATTATTAATATATTCTCTATATATACCTGCGACCATATACACATATATTATATATCTAATTCAATGATAATAGAATAATTAATATTAATGTTTGACAAAAGAATATAACTTAATATCCATGCATCAATGGAGTCAATACTAAAAACCCTGAATTGTTCATTTTTTTTTTCAGTCAGCTGTGATAATGTTAGCATATTCAGGAACAAAGTAACTTCTAGATTCTTACAAAGCAAAAAGGCCTTGAACTTGCCACATAGCTCTCTAAATGAGTTCGTGTAATTCCTCACAGACTACAGTTAATAACTAAAACATCTGGCTCTATTATCAATAGTCTCAAAGCTTCCCAGGTTTAGAATAAAGGACATTAAACTCAAGAATTCATTTAATATGTAAAATATCTCCAATTTCTGTTCACCTCATAGAAAAACCCCTAAATCTTTCAGGAACAGAGTTATCACCTATGCCTCTATAAGTTTGGAAAGAATGGGTACTAGAGTTTCTATTATCCAAATATTAATCATTTCTAAATCATAAACTCTGTAGCTTCCACTTATAACTGTGTGGTAGCTCTAGTTTTAACTCACATCTGTTGTTATTTAGTTGCTCAGTCATACCCGACTCTTTGATCAGATGAACTGTAGCCACTAGGCTCCTCTGTCCGTGGGATTTCACAGGGCAAGAATACTGGAGTGGGTTGCCATTTCCTTCTCCAGGGGATCTTCTCTACCCAGGGATCAAACCCACATCTTCTGCATTGGCCAGTGGTTTCTTTACCACTGACCCACCAGGGAAGCCCTGTAACTCTCATTTAGCTCTCACTAAATAGCCATACACACACACACACACACAAATATATATGGTATTTGATAATTTGTGAATCATTTGGATATTCTTATGTCTCCCTTTCACTCATTCACATATTCAGCAATTAATCTGGAGAATGTGCCTGTGATAGTCTACTTCAGGAAATATGGTATGTAAGCAAAATATTTTGAAAGACAGCAATTTAAAAGAAGTATTCAGGAGGAAAGCAACAAATTGCTGTGCTCAAGTAAGATGAAGGGAACGAGGGCAAGAGTGGGGAACAGAAAGAGGAATTAACTTGAGAAGAGATGGAGGACTCTGGCAGGGACCAGGAAGAGACAAAGAATAGTTATTCTACTTCTTAACCACAAGGACTTGGGATCCCCAGCATTAAAGGGGCCCCTAGTTTCTACCAGCCCCTCTGGATATGCAAAAAGCAGGAGTTTCTGTATGAGACATTAGTTAATGATAAAGTTACCTAAGGAAAAAAAAAATTCCTTAACCAAGAGAAATAAAATATAGCACTTTTTAGAGTGAGTGGTACAAATTGTCTCTGAATAAGTCTGGGAGGGCTGAGTGAGGCCAAGAGAGAAAAAAACACTCTGAAGAAGTTCAGAGCCACACGCTCTTTGTAGCTCCGGATCTACTGGTTTGGGGACAGAGAAATACAATTGCCAATTAGAGGCTGAACGGGAAAGGAAAGGACTGGTGTTTCTCTAATCATGACCCAAAGTTATCTTTAATGCAACTTCTGCTGCAGTTAGTGGTGACTGCACATTCACAATGATCCTTCTAGTTTCTATAAATTACAGCCGAAAATACTTGACCTCCTTCACTGGAGGTTGGAGCGACCAATTAAAGAGATCGCTTCCATATTTTTGCAGCACCAGCAGTTAAGGTTGTGCTCTCTGTATTTATTATGCAGACGCCTCAAAAATCTCAATATCCAGTTTCAATCCTTTTCCTGAGATTTCATAAACTACCCCAAATACCGGCAACATCTTCTGTTAAAGGTCAGTATATCCAAAAGCAGATTCATTAACTTTTCCCCCAACAGTCCCTCCCCCTAAATAGACTAAGAATTTAAAATATATACATTGTTTCCTAATCCTCAAACAGCTATGTAAGGTCATGTAACACACTTTCACTTGCATGCCTAATGTTCACCTGCCCTTAATTCTTATTCATAGAAACCTGGTTATGTCAGAGGCAGGCATGTGTCCAGCTGAAAAACTATACTAGCTAGCCGCCCTGTAGATGCAGTATCCTTACATCTGTGGGCTGACCATGGCTCAGACAGTAATGAATCTGCCAGCAATGCAAGAGATCCAGGTTCGATCCCTAGGTAGGGAAGATCCCCTAGAGAAGGGAATAGCTACCCACTCTGGTATTCTTGCCCGGAGAATTCCATGGACTCTTAGCAAATGAGATGCAAAAGAAAATTTACAGGTTGGGCATCATTCCAAAACTCCTTTAAGGATAGGAGACAACTGCTAATTCACCTGGCATTTGATTTTGCCCCTTCCCCTCTATCTCACCTGGGATACGAACACACTAGAGAGCAATCCAAAAAGCATCTTGTAAATACAAGGTGATGAGTGCCTGGTATAAAAGGCCAAACCCTTGATGACATTATCCTGCCTATTTGTCATTCTTTGATTGCCTGGTACCAGACTTCTCATTGATACGTCATTAGTGTTAAGCTTTGTTCCTACCAGCCAAACACAATTTCTAAGGCAAGCAGGTACCATTACTGCTGTAGTTAAGGACTGGACTTTAAAGTCTCACAGCTGATTGTTGATGGAGCCAAGATTTAGAACGGTGTTTGTCTGCGCCATCTTTCCAGTAAGTACCATATTGCCTGTAGATGAGCTGTTAGTCTCTGCTACCTACATTTCTAGAATTCAGCTTTACATTATTTTTGTCCACTGCTCTACCTAAAATTCTAAGATAGCCACACTGATGTATTAATGGAATAAATGACAATATAGCGTGTATCTCCATTTCGGTGACTTTCCTCGTGTAGGTCCTTCTTTACTCTGATCTTTCCTCCTTCCAATTATTGCGCTCCTACTATTCCTTGATGAAAATCCTCAGGCAGTAAAGCACCAAGCCACCCCAATTATTGGATTGGCCAAATGTTTATTTGGGTTTTTCTGTAAGATGTTACAGAAAACCCAAACAAACTTTTGGGCCAACCCAATACTTTAGAAATCGCGCCTTTTTAAGGCTTGTGGTATATATGACTCAGGAATTTCACTACAAGCTCTCTGTGCTATTTATATATGCCGCCATGAACCACAGACTGGGCATTTAAAAGGTAATATTTATAGCCAGGACCCTGCCACAAACCTATTGTATCAAGTTGGACTTTTCATTCACCATTTGTATTCTTTATCTGCAAAATGAGAATATTTTAAAAAATGGTTTCTCATTTCCAGATTTAACATTGGAATTTTTTTCTAAGTTTTTGCTAAGATCTCTCCTCCTGCTAGATAGCAAGTGGGCTGGGGTTGTGTCTTCTATATCTGAATATCCCCAGTGTTCTGCACATCTGCGACAATATCAATCCTAAAAAAATGCCTGTAGTTATCGGTGCTGCTGTTCAATAAGCTATGGAGATCGATTAAAATGGTCCTCTCCGTATTCACAAGCAGCATGGTTGTCACCCAGCTATTGAGATGCACATTGATAGTCACAAAGGGAATATGGAGGTGAGCAGGCTGGATGAGCACAAAGGCTTCCGTGCTACTCCCCGGGGGGAAAAGGTAACATAATAAATAGGCATCGACAAATCTGATCAATAGAAATAATTGAATCGTTTGAATTGAAGCCTTAATCTCTTAATTTACACATGCATGTGCATGCATGTGTGTGTGTGTGTTGCTGCCAGCAATGTACAGGTTTTGATACAGAACCTGCTAAAATCTTAGAACCACATTTTCTAACTGTGTGACTGGAGTCATGTTTGTTTATAAACTGTGGAATGTTAATGCTTGCCTTCTAGGGCTTTAATGAGAAATAAATTACTTCAAGATAAGTTGTTGTTGAGTTCAGTACTTAGCGATGCCACTGTTTGCAGCCTCCTCCCCATTTTCTAACAAAGGTAACTCAGTTTTCCTTCAGGAATTTCAACCTTCTCAATCTCATGCAACCTTGATGGGCCTCACAATGAAGAAGTCCAGGACTTCCTGGATAAGAGGACACATGTCCTAAGACAGGACCTCCCATAAAAACTTTCTTAAACACAGCCATGAGGGGAAAAAAAGCGGCCAATGTCTCATCCTCTGTCACATTCGTAAGACACTGTCCGCGCATTCTTGCTACTCATAAAGAAACCTTCCTCCTCTCTTTTCGAAAGACTGGCTGTTCAACTTTCCCTTTAATTCTGTGAGAAATTCACATGTAATTTAGATTAAAATAATATGTACAAATATATGCATGTATACAAGCCACTGAAAATACAGTGAATTATTCAAACACCCAACTTGTGCTCAGACTAGTCACACTACACACTGTAATATCTGATACTACTTTATCACCTTTTATCAGAGGGAATATCAAAAAAGCCTGCTGGTGAGTATTATTATGATCCTTGAACATAAATACAACTCTAGTTCTGTATTTGGATTGTTAGAAATGCCCAAAATGATCCCCATTACTTTTTTTCTTAAGCCGGGGTATAGTTGCTTTACAATATTATGCTCATCTGCTGTACAATGAAATGTATACATGTATCCCTCTTCCTCTGGGACCCCCTCTCCCACCCACTCATCATCCCCCCAGCCAGGTCATCACAGAGGGCTGGGCTGAGCTGTACAGCAGCACCCCACTAGCTATCTATTTTACACATGGCAGTGCACACACGTCAATCCCAATCTCCCAATTCATGCCCCTGCCCTGTCATCCATTTCTCCTTAATCACACTTGTTTGCATCTGATCTTTGTAATATCATGTTTCAATTCATTGGCTATTTTAGGCAGAGGGATTTTGGGCTTGCTGAACTGCCTGCAGCAATAAGTGCTCGTTTCATAGTATAGCATTAGACTCTAAGGATATAGCTACCTAAAACATGGACTTCCCAGGTGGGCCAGTGGTAAAGAATCCACCTGCCAATGCAAGGAGACACAGGTTCGATCCCTGGGTTGGGAAGATCCCCTGGAGAAGGGAATGGCAACCCACTCCAGTATTCTTGCCTGGAGAATCCTATGGACAGAGGAGCTTGGTGAGCAGTCCTAAAGACTCAGGAATAACTGAGTACACACACAAATGCATACCTCAAACACAAATAGACCTTACATAATATTTTTGGCTTGTCCAAATCCTGCCACCCCTCGAAGTGCAGCTTAGGCTATCAATCCTTCAAATGAAGTCTCATGTTCAGTGAACTTGGAGTGATTAGTATTTTTCTCACAATTAGCCCTGTGAAAGCTCTGGTACTTTCCCCACCATGTACTGTTTAACTTCTATGGAATCTTATTTCTTCAACAAGATTGTAAGTTCCTTTAGGTCAGAGGAAATGTTTTATTCATCTGTGATTTTTTGTATTTTTCCAGTGTCGTGCACAAAGCAGGTTCTTAATGTATGTGATTCATTGATCAGTCTGTGAATGCTGACATGAAGAATTAATAGTCCATTAGACACTACACTGCTCTTACAGTTTTTCCCATGTTACTGATGAGAAACGCAGAAGCGAAGCTTTTACTATTCTGAAAAATGATCAGAATCAGCAGAACACAAATCAGTCTTTCTGAGTTCAGTAGATAAAGCCTGATATTTGGTACTTGGGGCCAAAATTTACAAGAAATGGTAAGCCACTACGTAAAAACAAAACATCAGAAACATTCTGGCCCTCGATTACCCACTTGTGTTTTCCAAATTTCTCTTTTTTTCCTAAGTAATCTCAATCACCTAATGTCCAGTTCTGGCTTAGTTTTCATATCAGGAAAGAGGAAACAAAGTATGCACGCAATGGTGAGCCGGGGAAGCCCTCTGGATGCTGTGCAAGCTGTAACAGACATAGCAATCCACAAAGCTGCTGTACTGTAGCCAATCACTGGGCTCCGGGCTCATTCAGTCTTTCACCCTGTTGTTACTATATGGCTGGATGGCATCACTGACTCGATGGACGTGAGTCTGAGTGAACTCCGGGAGTTTGTGATGGACAGGGAGGCCTGGCGTGCTGCGATTCATGGGGTCGCAAAGAGTCGGACACGACTGAGTAACTGAACTGAACTGAAACAGTTAGAATGGTAAGTTTTCAGTAGTAACATAGATGCCCTGATATTCTTTTAAGGAAAGGGCAGAGCTTTTAAGTTGTTACATTACTTGAGTTGAGTTCAGTCGCTCAGTCGTGTCTGACTCTTCGCAACCCTATGAATCGCAGCACGCCAGGCCTCCCTGTCCATCACCAGCTACTGGAGTTCACTCAGACTCACGTCCATCGAGTCAGTGATGCCATCCAGCAATCTCACCCTCTGTTGTCCCCTTCTCCTCCTGCCCGCAATCCCTCCCAGCATCAGAGTCTTTTCCAATGAGTCAACTCTTCGCATGAGGTGGCCAGAGTACTGGAGTTTCAGCTTCAGCATCATTTCCTCCAAAGAAATCCCAGGGCTGATCTCCTTCAGAATGCACTGGTTGGATCTCCTTGCAGTCCAAGAGACTCTCAAGAGTCTTCTCCAACACCACAGTTCAAAAGCATCAATTCTTCGGTGCTCAGCCTTCTTCACAGTCCAACTCTCACATCCATACATGACCACTGGAAAAACCATAGCCTTGACTAGACGAACCTTTGTTGGCAAAGTAATGTCTCTGCTTTTGAATATGCTATCTAGGTTGGTCATAACTTTCCTTCCAAGGAGTAAGCGTCTTTTAATATCATGGCTGCAGTCACCGTCTGTAGTGATTTTAGAGCCCAGAAAAATAAAGTCTGACACTGTTTCCACTGTTTCCCCATCTATTTCCCATGAAGTGATGGGACCAGATGCCATGATCTTCGTTTTCTGAATGTTGAGCTTTAAGCCAACTTTTTCACTCTCCACTTTCACTTTCATCAAGAGGCTTTTGAGTTCCTCTTCACTTTCTGCCATAAGGGTGGTGTCATCTGCATATCTGAGGTTATTGATATTTCTCCCAGCAATCTTGATTCCAGCTTGTGTTTCTTCCACTCCAGCATTTCTCATGATGTACTCTGCATATAAGTTAAATAAGCAGGGTGACAATATACAGCCTTGACATACTCCTTTTCCTATTTGGAACCAGTCTGTTGTTCCATGTCCAGTTCTAAGTGTTGCTTCCTGATCTGCATATAGGTTTCTCAAGAGGTAGATCAGGCGATCTGGTATTCCCATCTCTTGAAGAATTTTCCACAGTTTATTGTGATCCATACAGTCAAAGGCTTTGGCATAGTCAATAAAGCACAAATATATGTTTTTCTGGAACTCTCTTGCTTTTTCCATGATCCATTGGATGTTGGCAATTTGATCTCTGGTTCCTCTGCCTTTTCTAAAACCAACTTGAACATCTGGAAGTTCACGGTTCACATATTGCTGAAGCCTGGCTTGGAGAATTTTGAGCATTACTTTACTAGTGTGTGAGATGAGTGTAATTGTGTGGTAGTTTGAGCATTCTTTGGCATTGCCTTTCTTTGGGATTGGAATGAAAACTGACCTTTTCCAGTCCTGTGGCCACTGCTGAGTTTTCCAAATTTGCTGGCATATTGAGTGCAGCACTTTCACAGCATCATCTTTCAGGATTTGAAAGAGCTCCACTGGAATTCCACCACCTCCACTAGCTTTGTTCGTAGTGATGCTTTCTAAGGCCCACTTGACTTCACATTCCAGGATGTCTGCCTCTAGGTCAGTGATCACACCATCGTGATTATCTGAGTCATGAAGGTCTTTTTTGTACAGTTCTTCTGTGTATTCTTGCCATCTCTTCTTAATATCTTCTGCTTCTGTTAGGTCCATCCCATTTCTGTCCTTTATCGAGCCCGTCTTTGCATGAAATGTTCCCTTGGTATCTCTACTTTTCTTGAAGAGATCTCTAGTCTTTCCCATTCTGTTGTTTTCCTCTATTTCTTTGCATTGATCGCTGAAGAAGGCTTTCTTATCTCTTCTTGCTATTCTTTGGAACTCTGCATTCAGATGCTTATATCTTTCCTTTGCGCCTTTGATTTTCACTTCTCTTCTTTTCACAGATATTTGTAAGGCCTCCCCAGACAGCCATTTCGCTTTTTTGCATTTCTTTTCCATGAGGATGGTCTTTTCCATGAGGATCCCTGTCTTCTGTACAATGTCACGAACCTCATTCCATAGTTCATCAGGCACTCTATCTATCAGATCTAGGCCCTTAAATCTGTTTCTCACTTCCACTGTATAATCATAAGGGATTTGATTTAGGTCATACCTGTATGGTCTAGTAGTTTTCTCTACTTTCTTCAATTTAAGTCTGAATTTCGCAATAAGGAGTTCATGATCTGAGCCACAGTCAGCTCCTGGTCTTGTTTTTGCTGACTGTATAGAGCTTCTCCATCTTTGGCTGCAAAGAATATAATCAATCTGATTTCGGTGTTGACCATCTGGTGATATCCATGTGTAGAGTCTTCTCTTGTGTTGTTGGAAGAGGGTGTTTGTTATGATCAGTGCATTTTCTTGGCAAAACTCTATTAGTCTTTGCCCTGCTTCATTCCGTATTCCTAGGCCAAATCTGCCTGTTACTCCAGGTGTTTCTTGACTTCCTACTTTTGCATTCCAGTCCCCTATAATGAAAAGGATATCTTTTTTGGGTGTTAGTTCTAAAAGGTCTTGTAGGTCTTCACAGAACCGTTCAACTTCAGCTTCTTCAGCATTACTGGTTGGGGCATTAGTGGAGTAGGTTAAAAAAAAAAAATGCTGGGTAAGGCATGGATCATACGGGAAAAAGACCTCCATTTACTTGATGGAGGCAGGTGAATGCATTTCTTTTTAGAATTCTAATTTCTTGCCCCATATATCAGAAAATATTCCAAACACAAACAGCATATGCTATATTTCAGTATCACACTACAAAGAATGTCAATGAATTCAAACACTAATTATCCACTTTCCCATACTCTTTTACAATTCAAATATTATCTGGCCTAATGTTAAACAATTATGAGGAAACAAATCCTGCTTTTCCATTCCTCTGAGAACTACAATATCACTAAAGGTACAGGAGCACAAAGTTCACAATTGAAGAGTCTCCAGCTTCCATCTCAACCTGGAGATTCACTTTTCCTAGGATCTCAGCAGACTGTGGAATCCACTCGTCCACTGGCATCTGCAGAAGAGCTTATATTTTGATAATTACTTGAGCGCCCAATGCAAATATATGTTTATGTCCATTAAACAACTATGTAATATTTACTACAATATCTTGGAAAATATGTGAATACAACACAACCTTCAGTAGATTGCCGATATAGTTCCTTGTAAAATACGTCTCCCTTCATTGACTTTACTGACCTTGAAATAAAAATGGCATGAAAACAATAAACTATAATAATAGTAATGTGCAGGGATACTACTTCCTAATATTTCAGTAATGATTGACAGTTTAAAAGCATCAGTTACTTTCCCTCTCCCTTAATGTTCAAAATCTTTGGGGTAGGGCAAGGACTGCAAGTGCTGCTTTTCCTTTTTATTGGGTTATATGGAAATCTCCCCTAAAGGCACTCGGCAAACAGCAGAAGAAAACCAATCTTCTAGAGAATATTATTTCTAGAAGTTCCCCTCAACTCGCTGAACTACACAATGAGGAGACTGGCCTCTTAAAGACTATCATAAATGGACCAGGAGAAAGAAATATGTGAGAGAGATGTCCAGAAACAAACAAACTATGAGGGATTATGCTGACATTAAAAAAAAAAAAAAAAAGGAGTAAGGCAAAGCAATGTTGCAAGAATATGTGCATAAATCTAAGTCAAATTACTTTTCAAAAAGCAAAAGATATATTCACAGGCACACACAAAATAACATTTAATTCAACTTTGAACAAAATGCTTATTTGTGAGATTTAGAGATTAGAAAAGGATGTAAGAAGCACTGACCTAAACTTTCAGGATCACCTTTATTAGTTTTAAGAAACTAAAAATGAGGTAAAAATGCAGTGCTGATGAGCTGATGGAGGACACAGAGGTCTTTACTTCCAAATTCAGCAGAGTTCACCCTCTGGCCTTTTCTTTCTCTGTGCCCCAGGGAACAGACATGGAACTCACTTCATCTCTAACTCAAGTCACTACCCACTTGGTCCTACTCTCCCTTCTCCTTCCCCAAATTATTATATGATACTGCATTTTTTCAAATAAAATATTATTAAAAGTGAAATATTTACTCTAAAAGGCTCTAACAGAATGATACACAAGGAAATGGATAAAGAAAAAAATTATAAAATACCAATAAACCAAAATTTTCTTAAATCCTCTCACTAGCTTACGTAGTGAACTATCATGTATATTACTGTCTATTTTTCCAATCCTCAATTTCATGAAAGCCTTCTCTCTTTCTCCCCATTAAATTAAGTGATTTGAGCATCAGTCAGGCTCTCCTGAGCACCTGATCTATGACTACGATTGTACTGTGGTTGTTTGTTCACAGGGGAAGAAGACAAGTATGTCACTAGCATTGTGATGCCATAACAAAGCCCAAATTCACGTCTGTGCACATTAATAGGACTTAGTGGATGGAGCTGAACTTAAATCTGGGAACTTTCTGACAATACAGGCTGGGCTTTTACAGGGAAGAGAAGGCTTATTCCATCTGAGTGCATCTGGAACTCATAGATATTCTAGTGCACAGAAGGTTATATTCTTAGAAATGCTTTATGATCACTGTGTTAAAAATAATACAGCTACTACATAGCCTGAATTTGTTATATAGACAGAGAAGCAATGAGTATGACTTCACTTTTGAAATAAGTTATTTTATACAATTCTTTACTAGACTATGATATTCATGTCAAACAAAAGAGAAGGAAAAGAGAGCACTAATTACATATAACCTCTCTCTATATATATGCTGATCATTATTTGTATATTAATGATAAATTGATATTTAATATCATTAAATGTGTAATAATTTACTTATATAAATAATAAGGTTAAGCCTATTATTTTAGGGAGACAGAGGATTATGAGCTCTTAACTAAAAATCATTGTCTAATGTGTAGATGTTTTTCATGACACTCTGCAGTCAATGTCCAGACTTCTTTCGTAAGGTAGCTCAAGAGCGCTTAGCATTATTAAATATCGGTTACACCAGAGGTTCAATCAGTGGTTAGTTGAACATATCTCAATATAAAACCTTCACTAATTTTTGTGAAACGTGAAAGTACAAGTTGCTCAGTTGTGTCTGCCTCTTTGGAGCCCCATGGACTATACAGTCCATGGAATTCTCCAGGCCAGAATATTGGAGTGGGTAGCCTTTCCCTTCTCCAGGGGATTTTCCCAACTCACGGATTGAACCCAGGTCTCCCGCATTGCAGGCAGATTCTTTGCCAGCTGAGCCACAAGGGAAGCCCAAGAATACCAGAGTGGGTAGCCTATCCCTTCTCCAGGGGATCTTGCGGACCCAAGAATTGAACCGGGGTCTCTGGCATTGCAGGTGGATTCTTTACCAGCTGAGCTACCAAGGAAGCCCACTTTATAGATTTTATAATCAAAATCCAGATCATGAAATAAAAATGTGTTACTTATGAACCCAAATTAAAACATGAAATACAATCTAATTTCTAGTATATTCTATATAATCACTTAGATATTAAATATTTACTTGAAAAAAAAACATTTTACCATATGTATATGTATGTAGCTCTTAGATTATAAGACTATAGGTAAAAGGTGTGACCTGTAATGCTGTGATATTTTGGGATGCTTACATATCATTATTCTGTTAGTCCCACAGAGTTGGTTATAACAATGTTTCTACTCTCTATACAGGCCTATTGAAAGAATATTTTAAAATAGTCCTTGTATATAAATAAGGTATTATTTTATTTTTAATAAGTCGATTAGACTAATAAACACATACTATCCATACAGACCAATATATAAAAGGATCTGTTGAGAAATTAATCCCCAATTTAAATTGTTTATAAAATTAGTTTTCTAACATAAACACTTATCCTACAATGAGGACACGCATCACTTTCTCTTTGATCACAGTTTGTGTTGCAAAAGTGCTCAGGATAATGGGCCGAACAGGAACATCAGCTCTGCTTGTGGATGACAACGGCGCCTAAAGACGGTTTTGCAGGACTTCCCTGGTGGCCCAGAGGCTAAGACTCCATGCTCCCACTGCAGGAGACTGAAGTTCAATCCCTGGTCAGGGAGCTAGACCCCACATGCTGCAACAAAAAGATCCTGCATACTGCAACCAAGGCCCGCCAGAGGCAAACAAATAAATAAATATTAAAAAAAAAAAGATACAACATTGCCACACAATAATGACCTTGGATAATCAGGTGACGTATTTTGGAATTAGTAAAATGTTGAGCGGTTCTGATCCTGTTTCACTTCTGCCATGATGGCTCAATACATATTCATAACTGGTTTCTATTTGCTATAACCCCAAAGCTTCCCCAGCAGCTCAGTGGTAAAGAATCTGCCTCCAATGCAGGAGCCACAGGGAATGTGGCTTCAATCCCCGGGCTGGGAAGATCCCCTGAAGGAGGGCCTGGCAACCAGCTCCACTATTCTTGCCTGGAGAATCTCATGGACAGAGGAACCTGGCTGGCTACAGTCCATAGGATTGCAAAGAGTAAACCAGACACAATAGAAGCAGCTGAGCACTCACGATCCCAAAGCATCATAATGTAGAGACATGAGTTGTCAACAAGGGCACACTGTTACAGAATTATTGAAAAGGACAGCAATGAGCTCTTACCTCACTGGGCTGTTGGAAGAATCTGGGTCGTGAGCTGCTACGGTGCCAATAATATTCCCAACTTGGGTAGCTTCCGACACCTCCATGGGGTAAAGCGGTGCGGAAAACACAGGGGGCTCGTCCACGTCTTCCACGATTATCTTCACAGTTGTCGTGTCGCTGAAGGGTCCCAAGCTCAGAAAGCGGGGGTCGGCATCTTTGTTTGCAGCTTCTATCCGTAGCGTGTAACTTGTTTTGGCTTCAAAATCCAAGTCCTGTAAAGAAAGTTGTTAGGAAAATTAAATTGCCCATTAAATACTCAGAAAAGCAGAGCCTTTTCACGTATGCATGTCAATTAGCATAGTATGGACTCTACCAGGAAAATGTACCATCAGCATTCAAAAACAATAAATAATAATGCCAATCAGACTCCTTGTGGCTTTCTGGCTCACAGACAATGGTAAATGCTTTTGAACTAACTTAATCCACTCTGTGTAGTACACTGCATAAGTAAATGCAGGTCTTTAGAATATTACTGGAACAACTGATATGATATAAAAATCCTTTCCAGCAGGGACCTCCAGGTAGTATTCATCAACCATGTAATATCACTGCACTATCCAGGAATGCATGTTGAAAAGGGGGAAAAAGATAACTTTCAGTTGAATTTCTCATTTACAAGGTCATTTTCATTGATGTAGGGGACTCCTTTACAATCCCAAGACTTCCCAGGTGGCGCTAGTGGTAAAGAAGCCGCCTTCAATGAAGGAGATGCAAGAGATGTGGGTTCAATCCCTGGGTTGGGAAGCTCCCCTGGAGGAGGGCATGGTGGCAACCCACTCCAGTATTCCTGCCTGGAGAATCCCATGGACAGAGGCGCCTGCACGGTCCACAGGGTTGCGAAGAGTTGGACAAGACTGAAGCGACTTAGCACACACGCTTACCATCCTAAACTTGCGAGTGTTCCCAATGCAGCTGAAGCAGAAGAAGTGGCATACTGTAGTTATACAGCCAGAAAACATAGCTGATTTTCATTTTTTTTAACTTTTTATTTTGTACTCAGGAACAGCGATTAACAATGTTGTGATAGTTTCAGTTGAAAGGACTCAGCCATACGTGTACCTGTATCCATTCTCCCCTAAACTCCTTTCCCATCCAGGCTGCCAAGTAACAGAGCACAGTTCCATGTGCTACACAGTAGGTCCCTATTGGTGATCCATTTTAAATCTGGAAGTGTGTACATAGCTGATTCTTCTTGATGAAGCACCCATTCTCTCTTCAATATTCCACAATCACTATACTCAGTCTCTATTTATATTAAACAGTTGACAGTTATAATCTCTCTTCTATAATGTTTCAACAGGATTAACATGCTAACATTTTTCTCAAATACAGTGACCCAAGTCAAACCATATGGTAGCTTTAAAAATGTTTTAAGGACAGTTGCGTGTACTTGTAAAGCACCATCTGTGAAAAAAAAAAAAAAAAAAGAATCATATGCCCGACATGTGGAAGCTGTCTATGACAGTAGTATGCTTCTCTTTCTTCAAGAGGTATAGAGAGCTCCAGCTTGTTGGGACTTTCAATCTATCTCGCCACTGAAACACTGTCCCAAAATAACTGCTACATTTAATGTATAAAAGCAAAAATTTTAGAAAGAAACCAACAGAAATCGCAGCACATATATAAAATAATGTACTGTAAAGCAACTATACCCCAATTGAGAAAAAAAAACCCACAAACCTTAAAAATATGTATATATTTGTCATTTTACATGTTATTTAATTTAAAAGAGCAGTGAGAAAAATTAGCTAAATGTATTTCTGTAGAACTACAGTCTAAATTCATAGTCATGTGTATGGGCATATGTGTGCACACACATATAGCTATGTATACATTCCAATTCATTCCAGAAGGATGTGAGGCTAATTGAAGTGATGGCAATATATAAATATAAAATGTATATACACTTAATAACACACGCCATGTATATGTGTATATGCTACATGAGACATAAGAATTTATATACCACTTACATAAAATATATTAACATATATATACCTTAAACCAATACAAAAAATAGGTTTATAATATCCAGGCCAGAGAGCATTTATTGAATTATCTGCTTAACATCTGTCTCATCTAGTAAACTGTAAATTCCAGACTGTTTTCTTCGGTACTAGCATACTTAGTGCCTATTCAGAATTTGATACATTGAAAAGCGTCAATATTCTTAATGAATTAGAAAAAGATAGAATCCAGATATCCAGTCCTCAAGAACCTTGAAAATGAACTGAATCTTTGCTCCAGAGAATCCAGTAGGTTGAAGTGAGAGATGGAGGAAGAAACAGCCAGGTATATTGTTTTTCTTGACCAGAAAAACTTCATATCATTACTATGGGAAAACCAAATTTTAATTCTTCTCTGAGGTTTCACATGAAAATTCTGAGACCTCCCTGGTGGCTCAGTGGTGAAGAATCTGCCTGCCCATTCAGGAAGAACGTGTTCGATCTCTGATCTGGGAAGATCCCACATGCCATGGAGCAACTAAGCCTGAGCACTGAAACCATTTTTTGAGGCTACCATTTTTTTATTCTACTCTCGAAAAATATTTCTAGCCCAATGGTTGTCAGCCAAAGGTGAGAATCAGAACCCCTCGGGGAACTTTCTAATACATTCCTGGCCCCTTCCAAGATTTTGATTCAGCAGATCCAGGATGAGTCACAAACACTTATTTTTAAAAGGTTCTTCGGGTCATTGTGATGCAAATACTCTTCTAAGAAACTTGATGGTTCAGTGGTGGTTTAATTGCTAAGTCATGTCCGACTCTTGCAAACCCATGGACTGTAGCCCGCCAGGCTCCTCTGTCCATGGGATTTTCCAGGCAAGAATACTGTGGAGTGGGTTGCATTTCCTTCTCCAGGGCAGCTTCCTGACCCAGGAATCGAACCCGGGTCTCCTGCATTGCAGGCAGATTCTTTACCGACTGAGGTATGACGGAAGCTGAAGAAATTTGACTTCCTCGTTAAAATTTTCTTGGGCCCATACATGCAATCCAATACTTAATTGGGTTCTGCTAAAAATAAAACAAAGCATTCTTATTTACACAAATACATTCACTTAAGACACTCTCAACATACACATAGCTTAGATATGAACCTATTTAATTTGTTCTTACATTACTTACAAAACTGGTAAGTTATGAGAAAAATCCTATTTTTATATATTCTGTGACTATGTAAGATAAGACGAGGTAAAAGAAAAAAAAGAAAAAAGCCTGTTTACCATCTGCTTTTCAATCACTTCAAAACCACAACTTTTAAGATATTCATGCAGGTTTACCAAAAGGGACAGCAAGTCTTTCTGTATTCAAGTAAAAGTTTGACTGACTCATGAAAGAATAATTTAACATTTCCTGCACAAATGAATGCAATTATTTGATGGCAACTTTTATTTTTAATGTGTCTAAAAGGCAACAAGATGCAGTAAAGACATCTGGATGCTGCCAAGTCATAAAGTAACACAGGATCACGCATGAAGATTGGCTGCCTAAAAGCTATTATGAAAATAGAACCATAAAAGAATTCTTATGAGAGCCCATGAATCAAGATTCCAGACAGAAGGAATTGCCACACAGAATGATTTTCAGAGCAAATCACAATAAGCCAGTTTTCAAAGAGAGGTGTGGTGTGATAGATGGCAAATTGAAGAAATGACTTTTGCAGTAAAATGTTAATTCCTGCTTTCTCCTTCTGATTGATTTCTACATAAGCAATATATCCCATAACTATTTGACTTTGCCAACAAAGGTCCGTCTAGTCAAAGCTATGGTTTTTCCAGGAGTCAGGTATGGATGTGTGAGTTGGACTATAAAGAAAGCTGAGTGCCAAAGAACTGATGCTTCTGAACTGTGGTGTTGGAGAAGATTCTTGGACTGCAAGATCAAACCAGTCAATCCTAAAGGAAATCAGTCCTGAATATTCTTTGGAAGGACCGATAGCGAAGCTGAAACTCCAATACTTCAGCCACCTGATGTGAAGAACTGACTCATTTGAAAAGACCCTGATGCTGGGAAAGATTGAAGGCAGGAGAAGGGGACGACAGAGGACGAGATGGTTGGATGGTATTAGACTCCATGGACAGGAGCTTGAGTAAACTCCAGGAGTTGGTGACAGGCAGGGAAACGGAAGCCTGGCATGCTGCAGTCCATGGGGTCACAAAGAATCAGACACGACTGAGCAACTGAACTGATTAAACTTCATGAGCAAAGCTATACTTGGGGAATGAAAATTAAAATAATAACCAGGGAAAGAAGAAGGAAAGGGAAGGAGATAAAGGCACTGTTTAAACACAGTCTATTCAATATTTGAAACTACATACCACTGGAGACTAGATGTATTTGGAAATTTGACCAAAACACTGTTCAAGATGCAGCCCAAAAGAGCAAGAAATATGAAGGATTCCTAAGAATCTGAACTCAAAACTCCATCACTTAGACCCAAAATAGCAATGCCATACAGAAGTTGCTTTATCTGTCAAGTGTCGTCTATGTCAGAGACACTGAAAGAGAAAGCTGCTTGTTGGCCATCGTCCCTCCTAAATAATGAAATAGCATGGTATAAATTTATTGCCATCAAAAGATGATGAACTTTGGGATGAAAAAGCAAGCATAATAACTAAGACAGTGGTCAGCAACCTTTTCCTGTAAAGACCAGACAGTAAATAATTAGCCTTTGCAGGCATTATGGTTCTCTGCCACGTGAAAATGAACTAGCTTGGCTGTGTGCCAGTAACACTTCATTTACAGGCACTGAAATCTGAATTCCATGTAACTTTCACATTTCATGCAACATTCCTTTTTCTTTTGATTCTTTTTCCCAATCATTTAAAAACATAAAACTATCCTTAGCTCTTGAGTTGTCTAGAAACAAGCAGGCAGCTGTTTGCCAACCCCTGGTCTAAGAAGCCCCAGATAATAAGCTTCTCTCTCCAGACTAGAGGTTCACACCTCTTCCTCCCACCCTTTTTACTCCACGTAAAATGAATTATTCACTATATACAGCGTACTTGGTACATTTCTAGTGTGTATCATCTGCTGTTCCCTCCTTCTCTGTCTGCCATTTCTCTTATGGGAATCTTTTGGGGCGGGGGGGGGGTGGTGTGGGGCGAGAGAGAGAGAGAGAGAGAGAGAGTGAGTGTGTGTGTGTGTGTGTGTGTGTGTGTACTATAGCCTGTAGCCCTCCAGGCTCCTCTGCCCATGGAATTTTCCAAGCAAGAGTACTAGATGGCTGGATGGAGTGGGGTGTCATTTCCTACTCCACGGGATCTTCCCAACCGAAGGATCGAACCTGTTTATCTTGTGTCTCGTGAATTGGCAGGTTGATTCTTTAACCACTAGCACCACCTGGGAAACCCATCTTCTTTATGAGTGATTCCATAATAAGACTTATTATAAGACTTCTTTATATTGAGAGAGAGTTACCTTCAAACAGGAAGTTTCAGGCACATCTTTAAACTGCATTTTAAAAGATGCAAAGTTGATACTATTAAAATTAAGTAAAAGTTGCTACTACTGAAACTAGCAAAAAGCTCCAGTGAAAGACCAAGATTATATGTGTACTCAGGGGCAGACATCAGAGAAGGCAATGGCACCCCACTCCAGTACTCTTGCCTGAAAAATCCCATGGACAGAGAAGTCTGGTGGGCTACAATCCATGGGGTCACTGAGGGTCGGACAGGACTGAGCTACTTCACTTTCACGCATTGGAGAAGGAAATGGTAACCCACTTCAGTGTTCTTGCCTGGAGAATCCCAGGGATGGGAGAGCCTGGTGGGCTGTCGTCTACGGGGTCACACAGAGTCGTACACGACTGAAGTGACTTAGCAATAGCAGCCGGGGAAAACACACTATGTAAATTCTAAGCCATGTCTGCCCACCACCCATTCCCTTTCTGCTAGAACAAACAGGCATTCTCCAAACTCAAAGAGCAATAAGCACCCTGTGTTGGATGACATCATCACATCTTGGTAGCTGCCTACCTCACCAAGTAAGTAGGGTTGCTGTAAATTATTCATAAATGTAAAGCATCTAGAACAGTGATGGACACAGAGCAATCACTGCATTAGCATTTGCTGTTACTACTGTACTATTATTAGTGCCATTATTTCCTGCTAGATTATCAGCAAATCAAATGGAAAGTAAAGACTACATATTTTTCTTCTGTTTTTCCCCAGGACACCTAGGCCTATGTCTTTGGCAGCATTAGTTTATAATATTCATCTTCTGAATTAAAAATCATTAACTACCATAAACAGTGGAGTCTTATCAGTTTCTCCCTGCCACTGTTAGCTTCCTTAACAGTAAAACCTTAGTTAAAACAGCATTAAATTCATTTAATAAAATCTCTGCCCTGAATTTTTTTTCTTCTTTTTATAGCTTGGTTTCTGGTCTACAGCCAAATGCGCTCTCATGAAACTCAATGGCCTTCTTTTAGGGCTTGAACTTCTGGTCAGTCCTGTTGTTGATGTTTCAGGAACTGATCCAAGTTACATCCTTCTGGAAATTCTTCAATCTGTTCCTGTAACCATCACATGGTACCACCAGGGCTGTTCTGTGTGTCAGTGTACACGTGTGTTCCTGTCTATATATTTAGTGTCTTATGTTTAATACGGATTTTGTACAGAAGCACGGAGACCGTTCATCATCCTTAAAAGCATTTCTATCTCTGGCACTTTCAGCTGTCCTTTGGATCAAAGCATTAGACTCTGTTGCTTTCAATATCCTCCCTACTTCTTGATCAAATCAATATAAATCATTTTTACTAAGTAAATGGGCTTCAATAACTGTACCAATGGAAAAAAGAACCCACAATCATAACCTGCCCTTGATGATTATCTGACTGTAAATTAATCGACTACTCAGGAACTTAGCTTGGAAAAGCTTTCTCAGCAAAGAACAATTTTGTACATTTAAACAGTTTACAAGTTCTAAGTTTTTCCCTTTTCCAAAAGCAAAACATGCCATTATTATGCACAACTACACTGAAGCCTTCCTTTCTCCCTTCCCTGAATGGTGCCCTCAGGTTGACCAAATGCAGACAAACGTTTCCTTACTCCTGACTGTTGGGGGCCAGAGTGAGGCACTCTGCCAGTGGCAAAGGTCATGAGGAAGGAGGCTCAACATACGCAAAGGTGGGATCGGGCCTCAGGAGTCCCCCTGGAAATCCTCGAGCATCTACCCCCATAACCAGAGCCTGCCTACTTTACTACTTTGTGCTCTCATCTACACCTCTGACTTTATGGGGGGCTGTCCCCCACCACCTCTTTCAGAGAAGGAGTTAACTTAGAGCTCCAGTTAATAAAAACTCCTGTGCGTGACAAGACTGTTTTAACCTAAAAACTCCTCTGAAGGTTCTCTGGCCTGCTTGACAGGCTCGTCCGGCCACATGTGATTGCTCACAGCCTCCCAACCGTGAGAGGCACGAGATGCTTTAAACCCTCTAAAAACAGGTTCTTTAGAGAAGTTAGAAAACTATTAGTATAAGTATAGTGGGCTGATTAGAAATTGTATTGATGAAGGATTTTTCATTTGTTGAGCCAATGTTTGTTGCTAAGTCTCCACATCCCCTGCCCTTACACACATTAATGAATATATAGAAGAAATAAGTGTTAACCTTTGATATTAATCACGTTAGACCTCAGGCTAAGTAAATTCTTTCCTTAACTAAAACCCACTACACCCTCACCCTATAGGAATGTAACTTTATTTGGGTGGCGTCTGTTTTGAGAATAATCACCCCTGGAGAAATAAGTGTCCTGGTTGACTGACCGCTGTCACAAGGAGAGGGTCATAAATTGTCAGCAGGCCCCCTGGCCAGAAGATGATGTAACACCCCTAAGACCTCTGTATACATTTGTATGAAGCACCTGACTTTGATAAAAGTCAGGACTGCTGACCCCACGTGACTTTTGCATAACATCTCAGTGTATAAAAGTAGACCATGGAAAATAAAGAATTGGGATCAGTTTCTCCAAATACTGGTCTCCCCATGTCGCGCTCTCTCTCATTCTGGCTGAGTCTCCATCTGGAGCGCAGAACCCGCCATGCTTACTAATTATGCCTGGGCTTCTAAGATCCGACCAGGGAGGCCTCAGTGTCTCCTCTCCTTCGGGAGAACGGAAGGACGCCTGCAGCCTACGTAAGTGGCGCAAACTTCTTGTCTTGAAGTTTTATTGGTCTCCCGCATAAACCAAGCTACTCAGCCTCTTTTCTCCACTGAATTTTCCTGCTGAGCTATCCTCATTCTATTACTCTTTACATCTCTAATTAATATCTAATTGAAGCTATTGTATCCTGATCCTCGCCGACACCGTCCCCGCTTCGAACTCCCTGGATCAGCCGGGGCTGGACCCTGGTACCTGATCTCCCTTTTCTTAGAACCAACCTTCAGCAGGAGTCTTGCTCCAAGTTATAAAACTACCTGCTATAATGAAAACACAAGAAAACATACATTTCCTTTGTGTAAAACAAATACAGTGCAATCTAACTCACCCCATTCCACACACACATATTCCAGCCCTTAAAAATTCAAGTCTTTGTAATCTTGCTTCCCTAACTACAATATTCTTGAAGTCTGCCTTATATGTTTAACTTTGTCCAGTGACATTTATGCTTTGACAGTTGCAAGTGACTTATCACTACACACAGCTTTTGTCTTAAAATGTCTGTGAACTATAAAACCTATATCCAGATTTGTGCACTAAGTTGTTTTCCATAGAGAAGGCATCAAGGGAAAGGTGTGTTCCAAACTATTATATATAAAAATAAATATATTTAACTAATAAATAACAAATAATTATATTTAACTTATATGCAGAGTACATCATGTGAAATACCGGGCTGGATGAAGCACATGTTGGAATCAAGATTGCTGGGAGAAATATCAACAACCTCAAATATGCAGATGACACAGCTTTAATGGCAGAAAAGTAAAGAGGAACTAAAGAGACTCATGATGAAGGTGAAAAGGGAGAGTGAAAAAGCTGCCTTAAAACTCAACACTCAAAAAATGAAGATCATGGCATATAGCCCTATCACTCCATGGCAAACAGATGAGGAAAATGTGGAAACAGGGTCAGATTTCATTTTCTTGGACTCCACAATCAATGCAGATGGTGACTGCAGCCACGAAATTAAAGGAAGCCTGCTCCTTGGAAGAAAAGCTATGACAAACCTAGACAGTGTATTAAAAAGCAGAGATATCACTTTGCTGACAAAGGTCTGTATAGTCAAAGCTATGGTTTTTCCAGGAGTCATGTACAGATGTGAGAGTTGGAACATAAAGAAGGCTGAGCACCAAAGAACTGACACTTTTGAACTGTGGTGCTGGAGAAGACTCTTGAGAGTCCCTTGGACAGCGAGGAGATCAAATGAGTCAATCTTAAAGGAAATAAACCCTGAATAGTAATTGGAAGAACCGATGCTGAGGCTGAAGCTCCAATTCTTCGGCCACCTGATATGAACAGTCAACTCACTGGAAAAGATCCTGATGCTGGGAAAGATTGAGGGCGAGAGGAAAAGGGAACGAGAGGATGAGATGGTTGGATGGCATCCCTGACTCAAGGTACATGAGTCTGAGCAAACTCTGGGAGATAGTAAAGGACAAAGAAGCCTGGTGTGCTGCAGTTCATTGGGTCGCAAAGAATCAGACACGACTTGGCGATTGAACAACAACAATATATACATATATGTTCAGTCTCCAAGTCGTGTCTGACTCTTCGCGACCTCATGGACTGTAGCCTGCCAGGCTCCTCTGTCCATGGGATTTTCCAGGCAAGAATACTTGAGTGGGTTGCCTTTTCCTGTTCCAGGGGATCTTCCCAATCCAGGGATGGAAGCCACATCTCGTGTCTCCTGTGTTGGCAGGCTCATTCTTTACTATGTCACTGTTGATGCCTTCATAGATGTTCAGAGGTTAAGGGGGAGAAAAAGAAGAGCTCTGAAAGTTTTTCCAGCTCTGTGGGTGTCCTCTACAAAGTACTGAGCCTTTCCTATCTCACTGTGCTAGATTTTGAGATCTATGATAGAAGCCAAGTGTAAAATCTTACATTTGTCCAGCAGGTAATAATTGTCTGAGACAGGTAAGAGAGATTCACTGCCTGCTGAATGAAGGGAAAAAAAATTAAGAACAAATTATTTGAAACGTAGCAAAATGTGCTTAGTCATTCAGTCTTGTCCAACTCTTTGCCACCTTTTGTACTACAGCCCACCAGGCTCCTCTCTCCATGGGATATTTTTTAGGCAAGAATACTGGAGTAGTACTAAAGAAAGCTGAGTGCCGAAGAATTGATGCTTTTGAACTGTGGTGTTGGAGAAAACTCTTGAGAGTCCCTTGGACTTCAAGGAGATCCAACCAGTCCATCCTAAAGGAAATCAGTCCTGAATATTCTTTGGAAGGACTGATGCTGAAGCTGAAACTCCAATGCTTTGGCCACCTGATGCGAATAACTGACTCATTTGAAAACACCCTGATGCTAGGAAAGATTGAAGGCAGGAGGAAAAGGGGACGACAGAGGATAAGATGGTTGGATGGCATCATCAACTCAATGGACGTGAGCTTGAGTAAACTCCAGGAATTGGTGATAGACAGGGAAGCCTGGTGTGCTGCAGTCCATGGGGTTGCAAAGACTGAGTGACTGAACTGAGCTGAAGTAGGTAGCCATTCCCTTGTATCTTCTGCATCTCCTGCATTGCAGGCAAATTCTTCACCTGCTGAGCCATTGAGGAAGCCCCTTATAGCAAAATACATAAAGCAAATACAGAATAAGCAGTAAAAAATAATGGGTGGGTCTATGTCCATTTTATATTTTTATGAGGGTCATTATTTTAACTTTCAAAAAACTCCATATGTTAACAGCTAATTCTCTTGCGCTTGATACAGTCATATTTTATAAGATGATTTACACTACCTAAAAAATATCTAGTGCTTACAGGTAAACTGGGACCCTCAGAACGCTATTATGAATAGTTTCAGGAATGTTTAAGCCTAAGACATTAAATCGTGTCAAGATATTAGGAATAAGTATACATATATCAAGAATTATTATTTTTATTATCTAGGTTCACAAGTGCCCTCTGACCTCCATGAGTACTTACATTAACATTTTAACCTAGATTTAAAGATCACTGAATATTTTTTAAACAGCAACTCAAGCAGGTATACCTAACACATCTCTGTTTTGTAAAAATTTTTTTTAAAAACTTTGACTATCAACTAAATGTGTTTACATTTCAAATTGCTAATTGCACTGTCTAAAAAGAGGTAGTACCACAAATTGCTGAATATATTCCCCAAGAACAATGCATATTTATGCAGTCCTTAGCCTGTGCAGGGTATAGTTCTAAGAGTGAATTTAGGTAGGCTGTTTGAATTTTATAAGCAGAAGTTAGGAAATAAGCCTTGCAAAAATGACTGTATTTCTGCCCAACATCAAAAACCTGATTCACAGTATAGCTCAGATTGATTCCCTGCTTGCTGATGTCCATATTTCCCAGCATGCACTACTGACTGGACCACAAACTTCAGTGAAAGGATCTCCATCACTTTCAGGGAAGCTAAACCCAGAATATGGCCCAAACACAGTTTATGTTTCTCAGGGGATCTTTATGAAATAATGGCAACTACTAAACTATCTTGCTCCACACGATTACTTTGTGAGTCATGCTGACAGTGGAGAGGAGATTACAGTGGCTGTCGGCTGACCTGAGAGCCACCCTTATTTTTGCCATTTCATGTAAATGTAACCTGAAGGTTTTTTAGTTTCTCTGGAGAAGAACTGGGACCCAAGATCTTTCATCTTCTTCCACAGTATCTACAGTATTTTTTTTTTTTTTTTTTAAATAACGCCGCCGGGCAGGAAGGAGAAGAGGATCCCGGCGCCGAAGCGGCCACGCTCTCTGGGCGCCGCCATGCCACCCGCGCAGTGCCTGCCGGGCCAGCGGGGCCTCCACACCGGCATCCAGGCCGGCCTCCGGGCCAGCGCGCGCGCCGCCGCCAGGGCGCGGCCGCAGGAGCCGGGCGCGCGCGCCGCGGGCGCGGAGCTGGGCCCGGGGCTTTTTTTTTTTTTTTTTTTTTGCTGTAGTCCATGGCATGTGAGATCTTAGTTCCCTGACCAAGATTGAAACTGTACCCCCTGCATTGGAAGAGTGAAGTGTTAACCAGTGAAGAGGTCCATACAATATTTTATAGCGTCTCTGCTTCCATATGCTTCACCTCCTCACTCCTTGAATCTGAGCCACCCAGTCCTGCTTCAATCAATATGATGCAGTGGAAGTGATGTACTGTCAATTATGGAAATCAGCTTCAGGAGAACTTTCAGCTTTTATTCCTGCCATTCACGGAACAAACCCAGATTAGCTACTGGCTGACAGGAGGCATGCTTCCATCCCTTCTTATCATCCCGGCAGATAGACAGCCACCTCTACAGAGGAGCCCACGTAAGACCACCAAAAACCCACCATGCTGAACCCCACCAAATCCTGACCCATGAAATGACAACCTAAAAAACACTGTTTTAAAGCACTAGCTTTGGGGTGACTTGTTGGGTAGCAGCTGAAACAACCACAAAAAGGAAGAGAATAAGAGTGGGTGACTTCAATTTTTGACTTCTGATGGCCAAATATAAAGGGAAAATGAAAAAAAATAGACTAAACCAAATAAACTAATGGCAGAGAGGTCAGATTTATACATGGAAATTTCCATATTCTTCAGTTCAGTTCAGTCGCTCAGTCGTGTCTGACTCTTTGCGACACCATGGACTGCAGCACGCCAGGCCTCCCTGTCCATCATCAACTCCCAGAGCTTACTCAAACTCATGTCCATTGAGTCAGCAATGCCATCCAACCATCTCATCCTCTGTCGTCCCTGTCTCTTCCTGTCTTCAATCTTTCCCAGTATCAGGGCCTTTTCAAATGACTCAGTTCTTCCCATCAAGTAGCCAAAGTATTGGAGTTCCAGCTTCAACATCAGTCCTTCCAGTGAATATTCAGGACTGATTTCCTTTAGGATGGACTGGTTGCATCTCCTTGTTGTCAAAGGGACTCTCAAGAGTCTTCTCTAACATCACAGTTCAAAAGCATCAATTCCTCAGTGCTCAGCGTTCTTTCAGAGAAGGCAATGGCACCCCACTCCAGTACTCTTGCCTGGAAAATCCCATGGATGGAGGAGCCTGGTAGGCTGCAGTCCATGGGGTCGCTAAGAGTCAGACACGACTGAGCGACTTCACTTTCACTTTTCACTTTCATGCATTGGAGAAGGAAATGGCAACCCACTCCAGTGTTCTTGCCTGGAGAATCCCAGGGACGGGGGAGCCTGGTGGCTGCCATCTATGGGGTCACACAGAGTCGGACATGACTGAAGTGACTTAGCATAGCATAGCATAGCATAGCAGCTTTCTTTATAGTCCAACTCTCACATCCATACATGATTCTATTCAAATCATTGCCTTATGGATTATGCCCTGTCTTTACCATATAACACAGATTCCAGGATCCAACAATACCTCCCTCTATTGATAATATATGCAAATCCTTTTATTGATCTAAATAGGAGTTTTTATTTCCTTTCTTGATCAGTCATTTTTAAATTCTCTTAAAATACCTTAATCCCAGAAGACTACAAAAAATGCTTTTTCAGAATCCTTCTCTGCCCTGTTAACTGAAGGCTGTCAGGTTGGCCAAGTAATAACTAAAAAATTATTTTCCTCATTTTATACCCATACTTCATGGTGTTCCCAACTGTCCCCTTCATTTTAATTGCCATGCATATGCTATGACTCCCAAACCTAACTGTGTACTCTAGACTTCTTTGAGATAAAACCCTTCTTCATGACATTCTAGAAACAGTTATCTAGATGTCACAGTAACAAAAATGTTAAGATTACATTTTAATCACCTCCACATTCCCATTCTGAAGGTGCAACACATTTTTCATCTAGTTGCCCATACTAGAATCATTAGTTTTATTCTTAAATTCTCTCTCCAACTTTCCTTACATAATCACTAAATCCTCTCTTATCTATTTCTTAGATATCTTTTCCTTGGAATCCTACCCATTGAAACTAATCTAGGGAACAACAACCAGGGGAAAAGAAGGAAAATTGTACCTTATCTGTGACTTGTCCTAAGCAAAAAAAGAAAAAACATAAAAGGCTCACTGGAAAATGTCTTTGACATACACATATTCTGAAAAGATTATTCTGATAACTGCCAAAATAAAAGAAAACAGAAAATACTCCTAAGGAACAGTCTTAGTCCCTTAGTCTATCCTGTGCTGACATTCACATTACTATCAACTTTCTTCAAAGACAGTTGATTTCTTATTTTTTAAGACCTTAAATTCATCTCTAATCTTGACTATTCAAAAACAAGTACATTTATACCTTAATAAGCAGGTAACAGTCTCTATGCACACAGCCATGTTCATAAAGATTAAAATGATGTTAGGATCGACTTCTGATACACAGCAACAATGGGTTGAACAAATTGGAAAATATTAATCTGAAAATCAGACATTCACTAAATTAGTTACTGTATTAATCTTATAACATCCAGCCTTCAAAACTAAAACCCGAAATGTATGTTTTTCACAGTCAAAGGGCACGAAGATCTTTGCTCCATTTTGAGAAACGTGCATCCACAGCAGCAGGCTTAATTAAATAACATCTTTGAAAGAAAAAAAACTGTAATGAAAAGAAGAAAAATAAATTGGAAATGCTGCTGGTTTCATTTTTCTCCAACACACATCAGCAGCATTTATCAGATACTGAAATACACACTTGACTCTGAGCATTAGCCCCTCATTACTGCAAGCAGCAGACAAGGACACGTTTCAATAACAAGACAGCAACCCAGAGCTCAGAAGTCTGTGCAGCTGAGCAAGTCAACAGGACGTAGCAGATTCTAACTCTTCCTCCCCCACAGGGAATGGAGGCTAGCCATGGTGTCAGTGCCTCCCAGTAATGCTCTGTTATTTGATGGTTCTGACTTCACTCAGCCTTTTTGAGGGTATGAATATGAGGAGATTATGAACACAGAACAGTAGAATGGGCCTGAGGAACCTTAAATACGTTATTTGACAGTACAATATGTGCCTCCATAGAAGCCATCCCTAGGCCACAAACTGGATGTGTGCTTATCCTTCATAGGAAATGCATTTTGAAAATGCTCATTTTTTACTGTACTGTAACTCTACGTAGTAATCTATTTTATAGAAGCAAAACCCATATGTAATCCCAGCTGAGATTTTACACTGAAAACTGAAGTATATTAGAGGTAAGATTGCCACACTCAAAGGAAAAATGAAAGACTAAAGTTCCTACATTGTAAATTATGATGGAGAAATGTAAACAGAAAGAATTCTAGGTGGAAAGAAAGACGGTTTTCACTCAACATGGGATAATACTTATGTTCACGCTTTGTGGACGTTGAAGCCCTAGGTAACTGGTTATAAAGGTTATCATCAAATCATTCATAAATGGCCACAGAAGTAGACTCTACTTTGCTTTAACTATTTAACACTATGGTTCTGTTATTATCTAAAATATATTTAAAATATATAATCATGTCTAAATGTATGGAAAGGATCACTGAATTCTAAAAAAAATAATTATCTGGTAATACCCATACAAATCTTTAGCCTTGTAGTTTCTGCATATTTGATCACACTAATAAGCATTTTCTGTATCAGACATTAGAGCAGTAATAGCATAACTGAAGGTGCTGGTGGTCTACTCACATCTGCCTCTCATGACCCCTTAGATTGTAGCCCCTCCAGGCTCCTCTGTCCATGGGATTTCCCAGGAAAGAATACTGGACTGGGTTGCCACTTCCTTCTCTAGAGGGTCTTCCCAACTCCAGGATCAAAAGCAGGTCTCTTGCAGGTTCTTTACCGACTGAGCCACCAGGGAATCCCATACAACTGAAGGTAGTCTTTCATAATTCTGTACTTCTTTTTCTAACTAACGTATGCTTTAGAAAAAGACTGTTTTTCTTTCTCCCTGCTCCTAAATTTACCCGTATGCAAAGTACAGTATACATAGATGTTTCAAAATAGGATAATAACTTGCCCATACTAGATGAACCTCATTGGAACCATGATGGTGCACTGTTTATGAAAAAAGCAGTGGACTAAAGTTTTATTATACTATAGAGCAGAAAGAAAAACGGTTCAGATGATTATCAAGCATGGTTCCCAGGTACAAAATAACCTAATTCCAATAGAAATGACTCTATCTAAGTGGACATAAGAACACTATTATCCAAATGTGAAGTAGTATTTTAAGACACACAATAATCAGAACAAACATGTCTTGAACAAAGTGCTCACTAACATCCTAGCAGTGCCTGGTTGTAAATGTTTTCCTAAAGTTAGGAGAGCCTGGAAAACTTTTCAACAAATGATTCATTTTTTATGGACTGCCTGCAGCATTCTCTTGTTTATCTCTGAAGATCTTAACATATTCTGAGAACAATGGAAGAAAGCTTTGCCTTCTTTCAGAATTTCTTGGTTTTAGTCAGAATGCTCTTATGACTCAGATTCAGAAATCCATTCTAAATTTCACAAATGATTCTACTATTATCTGGTCAGGAAAAGAACAGTGAATTTATGGGACTCAGACGTTTTCTCAGACTCTGATCACTCTGAGGGGTCTCTGGAAATGTTTTACCTAGAACAGAATATACGCCCCCATTTTACTGAAACCTTGGTAAGCAGAACTGAAAGTCAAAATCCTGTTCTTGAGGACCATGAACAATTGCTGTTTCTTGACAGAGAGAATCATCATATCTTAAGAAGAGACTTACTTCATTCTGAGAAAACCACTCCAAAGAGAGAGACTTAAGTTTAAAAAAAAAAAAAAAAAAAAACATAAAATATGCTTCTGAAATTGAGAACCAAAATAGTGTTGGTTTCATGATGGAAAAGAATCAACCCACAACATGGGAGACCTGGGTTCAATCCCTGGGTTGGGAAGATCCCCTAGAGAAGGGAAAGGCTACCCACTCCAGTATTCTGGCCTGGAGAATTCCATGGACTGTACAGACCATGGAGTTGCAAAGAGTAGGACACTTTCATGATGGAAAAATCACTTGGATTTGGGAGTAAAGACTGCCTTTGTGAGCTCACACTGCCCACAGTTTATAAAACTTTTTAAAATAATAAAAAATAACACAGAAGGTTTAAGGATACAGACAAAAAGGATGGATATTCCACATGCAGCCCCTAGAGGGTTAAATCCATGTGGTTGGATTGAAGACAAGAGTTCATACACCTGTTCTCATGAACTATAATGAAGCTACTGATTTGAAACTTACTTTTGTAGTTATTAGTAAAAGCTCTCCTGAATTCTAATACTTTATCAATGCATTCTTTTAGAATTTTCTAAATCTATTATTTTATCAATGATTATTTTACCACTTCCTTTCAATTTGTTGTACCACTCTGTCTTAACAGTTAAGTACTATTTTATACTATATAAAGTATTTATACTATATAAAGTATATACGATTTTATACTATATAAGGTATAAAATACTTGATAGTAAAGTAGCTTCTTTACAAACTAGCTAGAATAATAAAATGGTGTTGAGTTTTGAATAGCAATTTCTAAAAAATAATTTAACTAAAAAGGTCAGATTTAAACATTAAAAAGCTAGAATTCAGACTGTGAGCTCAGAAACAATAAAAAATAGTTTCAGAGTGAAGCAGTGATAACCAACCTCAGGGGAATGCCAAAGACAATAGAAACAAAAAAACTTAAACACCAGATCTATTATGGATCAAGAAAGGACAAGAGACTAGAAAAACTTCAAGGATTTAAATTTAATGAGAATTAAAAAATAAAAAAAGTGTGCTATTTGACAGGCCAGGAAAAGTGGTAATATTTTTAATAAATGTTTAAATAAACACCATTACAATTCAGTGCTTTGAAAAGAAGAGAAATGCTCAATGAATTAGAATAACTTTCCCAATAATAAGAGTTCAAGAGAAATTAGAAAATATAACTTTCTACTCCATAGTATATTTTATAAGAGCTAAAAGTAAAATACCTTTTATTATATATTATTTGTAAGCCATTCTTGTTTGCAAAGCACTGTACATATATAACAGGGTCCTTGCAAAGGAGGCATAAAGACACCCTTTCACATACACTACACTTCATCTGGTACAAACACCCCCTTCCACACTGTACTCCAGGAAATCTGCCCTACTTTTGCTCTCTGAGCTTAACACGCTCATATGATAGCCTCTGTCTCATATGATAACTTCTGCACAGGTGGTTACCTCCACAGGAAAGTCCCCTTTTCCCTGTTAACCTGCAGAATAACACTACTGATCCACTGTGCAGCTTCTTCCTTAGGTCATGTTCAAATCTTTGAGTGACTAGCAGGGACTGACTAGCTGGCTGGCAGATGGGGCCGGGGCTCGCTTGGGCACTTCTACAGGACCTTGGCTATTTACCCAAATCATTGTGACCATAGCTAACATCTTACCCGCACCGCCCCCCCCAAAAAAAAAACCCACAGTATTACATTTTTACTAGACCAGTGCCCAACAGTGGAAAGCATGTGTGCGCTTACACCCTTCCTTGGACTAGAAAGACAAATTGTTGTACAGAAAATTTTACAACCTCTGTTTACCTATTTAGCTTAAAGAAGGAAGAATGGGAGTGATTTTCCAGTCTTGAAAGATGAGGAAGAGTAAGTGTGCAGGGGTGGCTGAGCACAGGAGAGTCCAACAGCAGAAGGAAATATTCGAAGACCCAGAAAAAAATTGACGTTGCCTCTAGGAATTAAGTGGCTTAGTGTCCACTCCAGACCACTGCCTAAAACTAGGAGTAGTGGGACATGCATCTAGCAAACACAAGTCCAAATAATTCTAGGGGGTCCAAAAGTAGCTCTCTGATGTCCAAATAAGAAGTCAGATTATGAGCTTTATTTGAGGTTTTGAGAAAGGAGAAGGCCTGGATTAATGCAAACTAACGCTGAGCTACAGTGCTAAGTGCAGTCACTTGCACATAAAAAGTGAATTGCACTTTTGAATAAATAACTGCTCAAAATGAAAAAAGAATTATGACTTCATAGTTTTTCATCTAAAAACTAGATTAATATAAATACCATAAGCAATTTTGTCAAGTGAAACAAGTTTGCTGATCACCAAGCTTGACGTGCAAAGTAAATATACCATTCCCACTGTTTTTAATTAACTCTTAGAGGAGTCATGTTTTACGTTTGTTTATTTCAGTATTGGTAAGAAGTCTGTGTTGGGTTGGTTAGGCATTAGAATGCATTAGCAGACAGTGAAAATTATAATTTTTAAAAAGGATCTGTGGGTGGAGGGAGCTTTGGAAATAAAAATTAAGTTGATGTATACCAGGTAATTACCTTGATTATCTATTATTTATGCAGAACTGTGTGGAGAGGGAGGGTAGGAGGAAAGTGTGAAGCAACACTGTTGCTATTTAGCCACTAAGTCTTGTTCAACTCTTTTACAACCCCAGACTTTATTTTTTGGGGTTCCAAAATCACTGCAGATGGTGACTGCAGCCATGAAATAAAAAGACTCTTACTCCTTGGAAGAAAAGTTATGACCAACCTAGACAGCATATTAAAAAGCAGAGACATTACTTTGCCAAAAAAGGTCCACCTAGTCAAGGCTATGGTTTTTCCAGTAGTCATGTATGGATGTGAGAGTTGGACTGTGAAGAAAGCTGAGCGCCAAAGAATTGATGCTTTTGAACTGTGGTGTCACTTTCACTTTTCACTTTCATGCACTGGAGAAGGAAATGGCAACCCACTCCAGTGTTCTTGCCTGGAGAATCCCAGGGAAGGGGGCGCCTGGTGGGCTGCCATCTCTGGGGTCGCACCGAGTCGGACATGACTGAAGCGACTTAGCAGCAGCAGCAGCAGCAGCAGCAGCTGGAGAAGACTCTTGAGAGTCCCTTGGACTGCAAGGAGATCCAACCAGCCCATCCTAAAGGAAATCAGTCCTGAATGTTCATTGGAAGGACTGATGTTAAAGCTGAAACTCCAATACTTTGGCCACCTGACGCGAAGAGCTGACTCATTTAAAAAGACCCCTATGCTGGGAAAGACTGAAGGTGAGAGGAGTAGGGTACGACAAAGGATGAGATGGTTAGATGGCATCACTGACTCAATGGACATGAGTTTGGGTAAACTCCAAGAGTTGATGATGGACAGGGAGGCCTGGCGTGCTGCAGTCCATGGGGTCACACAGAGTCAGGCATGACTGACCGACTGAAGACTGCCAGGCTCCTCTGTCCAGGGGATTTCCCAGGCAAGAATAGTAGAGTGGGTTTCCATTTCCTTCTCCAGGGATCTTTCTTACCCAAGGATCAAACCTATGTCTCCTGCATTGGCAAGCTGAGTCACAAGCAAAGCCCCATGAAGCAACATTTGCTAACACTAAAGATCTTTAGCATGAAGAAAACTAAAAGATCATTATTGCCAATTACTTCTGTGTAGATATTACCTGCACATTATAAATACTATAGGTCTATTTAAATTTTACTTTTTTCATATACAAGGCTTCGGATACCCTGTCTTAATACACATACATTCTCTTATAACGAGTTAATAGTCATTAAAATGTCACGAAACTATACAGTTTAGTCTCATGTTATCTGTTATTGAAGACTATTTTGTTTTCTGAACATAATGGTTTTACCCCAATAAGTTGTGGAAAATACATCTTCTACATGAGGATGAAACATCAGATCAATCTTCCACATTAGTAAAGCAGAGTAAGCTTAACCAACCATCTCAAGTACTACACCATTACTCATTTCTTAGTCTACAGTAATGCTTCTATACACTGTTTTACTAGCCCCAATACAATACATAACATCATGTTAGCATTCTACACCTGAGTTCTCAAGGGATTTTTTTTTAAGAAGCTCTGCATTTAACCTAAATATGATTTTTTGACCCTTGATATCTAGATGACTGACCTGGTCCTACACTTTATGGAGTTCAAAATTAACAAGATTCTCTTTATTAAACATTAAATATTTTACTGGTTATCTATGCCACAATGGTAAAACTGTAAAATGTTCCACCATCATTATTTCTCAAGATTATCCTGTATGCTGAATGTGCTTAATTATCCAAAGACAATCACTGACATTATATTAGAAGACAAAGGAGGAGAAACATTAAAAAAAATTAGACTAATAAAAATTGTCTAATAAAAATTAGACAATATTCATATATTAGAAGTCATTGGAGAAAATAAAATTCATTTTTAGTTGTAATTTAAACTGAAAGTAACAATTTTTTAAAATTTTTATTTTTAAACTTTACAATATTGTATTAGTTTTGCCAAATATCGAAATGAATCTGCCACAGGTATACCCACGTTCCCCATCCTGAACCCTCCTCCCTCCTCCCTCCCCTACCCTCCCTCTGGGTCATCCCAGTGCACCAGCCCCAAGCATCCAGTACTGTGCATTGAACCTGGACTGGCGACTCGTTTCATACATGATATTATACATGTTTCAATGCTATTCTCCCAAATCTCCCCACCCACTCCCTCTCCCACAGAGTCCATAAGACTGACCTATACATCGGTGTCTCTTTTGCTGTCTCGTACACAGGGTTATTGTTACCATGTTTCTAAATTCCATATATATGTGTTAGTATACTGTATTGGTGTTTTTCTTTCTGGCTTACTTCACTCTGTATAATAGGTTCCAGTTTTATCCATCTCATTAGAACTGATTCAAATGTATTCTTTTTAATGGCTGAGTAATACTCCACTGTGTATATGTACCATAGCTTTCTTATCCATTCATCTGCTGATGGGCATCTAGGTTGCTTCCATGTCCTGGCTATTATAAACAGTGCTGCGATGAACATTGGGGTACACGTGTCTCTTTCCCTTCTGGTTTCCTCAGTGTGTATGCCCAGCAGTGGGATTGCTGGATCATAAGGCAGTTCTCCTTCCAGTTTTTTAAGGAATCTCCACACTGTTCTCCATAGTGGCTGTACTAGTTTGCATTCCCACCAACAGTGTAAGAGAGTTCCCTTTTCTCCACACCTTCTCCAGCATTTATTGCTTGTAGTAACATAATTTTGATTCCATATTTAGCATAAGAAATTATTGAAGCATTTAGCTAACTTCTTGCCTGGAGAATCCCAGGGACGGGGGAGCCTGGTGGGCTGCCGTCTGTAGGGTCGCACAGAGTCGGATACGACTGAAGTGACTTAGCAGCAGCAGCATATGATGAATTGATAAATACTTATCAATTACTGGGCATTTATTAGGTATAAAACATTACTCAGTTGACTGCATGGGTAGAAAGTCTTCTGTATCAAAAATTTAAAATCCATGAATCTAAATGCTTATAGAATTTGGAATGTTTTTGAGTCTTAACTTATTAGACAGAGGACAATGTCTTTTTTAATACCTTAGATAGCTCCAACAATACACTACGTTTTAGTCTACTATCTGACATCTCTGTGACATATGACTGCATTTGGACAGGAATTTTCATCGAGCCTCAAAATAGATCACAAAGTGCTATCATGAAACACATTTTGATTTGGCTACTTAATATTCTTATGAACCTAATAACATTGTAATTATAAAAATACTGGGATTTCTTTGGAGGGAATGATGCTGAAGCTGAAACTTCAGTACTTTGGCCACCTCATGCGAAGAGTTGACTCATTGGAAAAGACTCTAATGCTGGGAGGGATTGGGGGCAGGAGGAGAAGGGAACGACAGAGGATGAGACGGCTGGATGGCATCACTGACTCGATGGACGTGAGTCTGAGTGAACTTCGGGAGTTGGTGATGGACACGGAGGCCAGGCGTGCTGCAATTTATGGGGTCGAAAACAGTTGGACACAACTGAGCAACTGAACTACTACTAATGCATATTATATATTGTAAAACAGTGAAGATCCAGAAACAGTTATGGTTAACATTTTAATGTTTTCCTGGAATCCTGTATTCTATAAAAATGAAATAAAATTGAAACAAAGAGTCTGTAAAATTTTGGATACTGCTTTTTACATAATATTTTATATAATCGTTTCTTGTATTAGCTAATATAGTAAGAAAATGTCACCACATCATTTTGATGATGCACAAGATTCTATAATTTGGAAATATCAAACATTATCTGTACGTTGTTTTGTTCCACATTTTATAATGATTCCATATGTTCATTGTACTTAATACCTTCATGAGATGTTGAGAAAGCAAGTTAAGATGAAGCCCTTAAATTTACCCAAAATGAATCCTAGCAGATACTAACCACTATCTAGAACAGTAGTAATAATCATTCATGTTACTTTTATATAATTGTAAGTTATCAGTAAGTTTTACCTTGTAGTTTTTTTTTATTAATTTTATGCTTTAAGATTAAATGCATTCTTATACAGTTTTCTTACAGGTTATTTTTTTTTAAATTAATTTTCTAAAACTTCTAGAAATAATATTAAGAAATTGAGTATAAAATTTTTCTATTACTGAATCAAATATCTCATATGAAATACATGTATTTGTGTTTATTTCCTCAATGATTTATGCTATCTCAATATGATAGCATATCATATTGAATCATATCATATGAAATATATGCATGTATTCAATAAAACAATTCCAATATATATTTAAAACTTCTTGAATATGAGCAGATTGATTTCAGATGAGTCTTTGAAATCTTTGAACATGACTGCGTCCCAGTGCATTCCTTTCCTTTTAGACAACAAATAAAACATTTACCAACAGTTGGCCTATCCTAGTTATTAAAACTTTTTTACACAGATTGTCACCAGCTGAGTTAAAACAGCAGCTGTCCACTGGAAATAATTGCAGAAATGTTTTGCCTATTGGCCTGAAATCAAACATATGTTTTCCTATAACAACTAAAACATAACTTTCTTTGTTGATGTGTGTTAATTATTGAGAGATGTTAATTACACAGTTATACACCTGGATTGTCACACTAGCATAGAATCCCAGACTCTTGAGTGTAGGCATTTTCATACATGCTTTAATTTTTAGTGTTTCAGACATTTGAGAAAATATGACTATATTCTGGAACAATTCCTTTTGACTTATTTTTTTAAAGATTTGTCAAAGATCATGTCTATACAGAAAAGAGGGAGCTCATTTTACCCCATATCTAATCAGAGTTGGGAGTTAATTTGCAAATAGCCTTTATTTTGGATTATAATGATTTTTTAAAATCTCCTTTGCACTTATTTTTATGATAGGTTTCATGCATTTTCCATGCTCTGTATAAATTTTTCAAATAATTTAATTAGTATAAGTGTTAAAAAAGAATAGCTGACAATACAGCTGGTGGTTTAGTTGCTAAGTCGTGTCTGACTCTTGTGACCCCACAGACTATAGTCCGCCAGGCTCCTCTGTCCATGGGATTTTCCAGGCAAGAAATTGGAGTGGGTTGCCATTTCCCCCTCCAGGGTATTGGGGATCAAACCTACATCTCCTGTGTCTCCTACATCGTCTGGCAGATTCTTTAACCACTGAGCCACCTGGGAAGCCCCTTTGGCTGATTTTAGGGTTTCATTATTAGTCAACAAAGAAGAATATTCATCTCTTCAAGTAGGTCACTTTAAATAGCACATTGGCCAGTAAGTCCTACTGTTACAGAGCTACGGATAAGGACTGTGGGTTTACTCAGAGAATAGAACTGTTAGGCCTTAATTACAAATGTTACACATTTTTTTCTCTACAGTGCCAACACTTGTAACTAATTGAGTAGCTTTTTACCCCTAAACATAAAATAACAATGGTTCCAAACTCCCATTCAATGTGTCTACTACATTATTCCATCAAAGCAGACGTGGCTTTTCAGTAATTCTCTACGATATCATCCTCACAAGAAATAAAAATAAAGAAAATATTACCTTCTGTATGGTAATGATTCCTTCCTGTGTATCTTTGTCAACAGCAATCTTGAAAATCCCTAATCCATCACCATCCACAATTTTGTAATCCATTTCAGCATTAGCTCCTATATCTGCATCGGCAGCTTTAATTCTGGCCACAACAGAAGCCACTGGCAATGATTCTGGGACGTTATATTGGTACGACCCTGTGAAATTAAGAACAAGAAATGAACAAAACCTTACACCAAACTAACCAATAAAATTTAATTATCTGGCTATCTTGAACCCTCTTTGCTTAATTTGCCTTTATGTCTTTATAAAATAAGATGATAAGGAAATATGAGGCAAATGATAAGTTTCATACAGCTTTAAAAATTCCAAGGAAACGATTACATAATAATCAATGTCAAAGACAGCCTGGGGAAAAGCATAAGAAGTATTCCATATCAGTATTTCTAGTAGTGAGAAATATACTACTTTTAATGATAAAAATAAAACTTAAATTGTAAACAGAATTAACATTGAGTCGACTGTAATTAATATGCAATTAATTTATATAAATATTTAAAATTTTATATAGTATAGCTTAGACTTCAAATGTGCAAAAAATGAGCCTAACTAGTTCTCATTCCTTAAATGTCAGAATTTCCACAATAGTATCTTTTACTGAAAAAGTTTCAGAACACTGGACAAGGAAGTTGATCAAATGCAATATTAAGTATGACTTGTACATTAAACTCAGTTGGGACACAACAGTACAAGAACAGAGTCTATGTTATTTGAACAGGAAGAGAGAGAAGCAAAAAAGGAAGAGTAACTTTTTCAAACTTTCTTTTGTAAAAACTCTTTACCATCCCTCAACTCAAAAAAAAGAGAAAGAGACAAAGAAAGAAAACCAGCTTGGGAGGCAGACGAAGAATCCTTTGAAACCAGGAAATGCCCCTTCAACACTTCCCTTTAATCATCTACTTTTTCCTGCTTCCTTGCCCTTTTCCCTTTCCTTTTGGCTGCGAACTGTGATTTGCACTTTCTTATAAAGAAAAAAGAAAGGATACTCTTTAAGAGAAACAGAGAAAGGAAATTGTATCCAAATGAAGGTACTATATGCTAGAATAAGAACCTTGGTGTTTGCAATTCTATACATTTTGTTAATTGTCACTGATTTTTAAAAAATATCACAACATCATTTTTTAGTGACCCCTTCCACATATCTATATAAGTTCCTTAGGATAATCCAAAAATTTCAAGCTTAAAATAGTAACTAAAGGGTAGACAAAGAAAACCCCAGTCAAAATGAAAAAGTTAACGATATATTTTTGGCTTTCTTCACTTTAATAAGTAGGAGAGTGTTTAATAGGCTAGAAAACTCATGCTCTATCTTATCAAATCATGACAACTGAAATCACAAAAAAATCTGTGTCAGTTCTTATTTCTCTAAAGCAAAGAAACAGCTAATTCTATTATGAGCCAAATATAATCACATTGTTTTGTTTATTCTTCCGTCTTCCTCTCCTCCCCCATTGTAAGCAGTTAAGAACACAATTAAGGCTAGATTCTTTTTTTTTTTAAATGCTAAACTTAGGATAACTTTATTTTGCCAGGATGTATAAAAATGTCTGTTGTACAATAGCCTAAATATTAAAAATATGTAAAATAAGAATAAAACATCTAAAGAAGCAGTATTTGCAGGAAAACATGGTGACCGTCATATCTCCAGAGAAAGTGTCCTTGTTTGACATAAGCTTCTCAGAAAAGCGTTTAAAGATACTGTAGTCTACACGATTCTTCTTACTTTCTTGTGTCCTAAAGAATACCACATGTACTTGGGAAAAAGGACAACTAAGAGAATAAGATGAAATGCCTTTTTTTTTTTTAACAATCAGGACACCTCTACCTAAGAAAATTTTTCTTTTTTTTTTCCTTTTACGTGGTTAAAAGAAATGCCACTTTGCTCAAAGAAACTAAACGGAGGGAATGTGGTTTTCTGGTTCTTTGAACTGGTTTCTTTTGAAACACTGAGTGTTTGCATTAAAAAAGATGTGGTAGGTAGCAAAAAGAACATTCAAGGTTCATGAACTGGTTAAAAAAAAAAGTGTGGAATGAGAAATAGAGTTCAGTACTCTTTTTTTTAATCTGTACAAATAAAGCAGAACATTTAGTATATAGAATTCATGAAGTGCATTTGAATGTTATTATTAATAATTGGGAACAACCTCAGAGCTTACAGAATGTAAAGAGCAGCATGTCTTTGACTAAAAAGATTAATACATAAACAAACTTAATAACTGTCTAGTATTCAAAGTGAACCAAAAGAAAAAAAAATTACATTTAAGACAGAATATAAGGTATAATTGCTTTTATCTGCTTCCAATATCTTTATTATTTCATATTACTGAATTAAAAATCAAGTCCCTGATAAAACAAAATTGGAGGAGAATGTAATTGAGATTAATTATTTGAGACATATTTGGGGAAATTCCTTTTTAAAGACATTCCTATAATCCGGCAAGGAAAGCGAGCATGCTTGCCAGATACCATGGAACAGCTTACTTCGAGGAAAGCGAGGTGGGTTATCGTTGACATCAGTGAGGGTCACGGTGACCGACGTGGTTCCAGAGAGCCCTCCGTTTTGACCAACCATATCCTTTGCCTGAATAACAAGCAAATACTGGTCTTTAGCCTCTCTATCCATGTTTGGAAGGGCGGTCTTGATGACTCCTGAAAAATTTCAAATCCCAGTAAAATGCATCATGAATCGCTGCATTTATACTAGCGAAGAACACTGATATAGGCAGAAATAGCTCGAGTGGTTGCCTTCTGCTGTTTTGTTTACTTTTAATAACTTTAAAGCATATTAAAGACCAAAGAGATATTAACAACTATATAAACATTACAAAACACAGAAAACACTGTAATATAGAAGACCAGGGTAGAGAGAGCATTATCTCTAGGTTTTACGGAAATATGACTCAAAAAATACCAGCTTAAATAAAATCTACTCTAGAAGACTGGGCAGTTGCCTATTAAATATATGACAATGAATCTTCTTCTCTCTCACCCTCTCCAATATCTTAATTCCCAGTGATGTGAAATCACCATAAACCCTTTCAGCTATTGTCCCTACTACTCTCCCAGCAAAGTAACTACATAGTCTATAAATGAAAGAATGTGTCATTTATGTTTAACAAAACACCATTCCAAATTATGTTGCTGGATAGATAGGCTGTATCTGTTATTATAAAAACCTGAGAAAAAGTATTAATGATGAGAGTGACTGTGTTCATGAAAATCAAGATACTAAAAACATCAGTGTGTTTTGCTGTTTCTCTCTAATCAATTGCATTTAATAAGAACCTTGAAGACTTCAGAGGTATAAGAAACTGACTTCAGAACTCCATGCTGTTTGATAAGAAAGCTTGAACTACAATCACTGCTGCAGTAAATTAATGGTTTTATATTAATAACCAATTATTATATAAATATATGAGACAATAGAGTAATTATGAGTAAAATTTAGTCTTGCTATGGTCACCCACTGATCAAGAATCCACCTGCCAATGCAGTAGAAGTGGGTTCAAACCTTGGGTCAGGAAGATCCCCTGGAGGAGGAAATGGCAACCCACTCCAGTATTCTTGCCTGGAAAATTCCACCAACAGTGTAGCCAGATGGGCTACAGTCCAGAGGGTCGCAAAGAGCCAGACACTACCTAGCAACTGAGCAAGCACACACATACATAAAATAATACATATACTCAATATAATATACTTGGGCTTCCCTGGTGGTTCAGATGGTAAAGAATCTGCCTGCAATGAGGGAGATTTGGGTTCGATCCTTGGGTCTGGAAGATCCCCTAGAGAAGGGCATGGCAACCCACTCTAGTATTCCTGCCTGGGGAATTCCATGGGCAGAGGAGCCTGGTGGGTTATAGTCCACAAGGTCGCAAAGAGTCAGACTCAATATACGCACATAGAGATCGTAACAAATGAAAACGCATCTATTCGATATTGCTCTATACAGATCTTGAAACTAGAAACAGGAGGTCATCTTTGCTAATTAGATACGGTAAGGAGTCTAGAATCCTACTTAACCATTTCTTGTACTTTCATCATTTCTGATAATGTCTTACCTACATAACTGGAACTCTTTTGTTCATCAATCTATTTTGTTAAAAGATTCTAACTTTTAGAATTTAAGTCAGAATTTAAAACCCCAATGACTCAGACCTGAGGGACAGGAACTCTGGTATCATGGACTTCTCAGGAGCAAAACTGGGCTGTCTTATAGAGGATGGTTTTTTAGGAAGAAAATGATTATAAACAAATTGGAATAAACATTCTTTTTTCTGCATGTTTGGCACAAAAATGTTTTTATACCCTCCAAATTTATAAAATGTTTTTAAAAGCTGCCATTTTAAAATGTTGTTCATGTTCAGCATAAAAATGTCTTTATACCTTCCAAATTTATAAAATGTTTTTAAAAGTTGCCAATTATTTAAATGCTGACTCTTCAATTGACACATATAATAATGGTCTGTATATATTTCAGCCCTAAGTATAAGTTACAAGCCTGTATTATATCATACATGGTCTGGCCTATTCATCACAATATCCTACGGTTCAGTAACTACTCCAGCAGTGGGAAAGAGATGAAAATATCTTTCAATAATTTAAGAATAATTTAAACAATATGTTATTGGTCCCAGTATGTTAAGATTCCTAGTTAAATAACACTCATACCATCTTAAGAAGCCACATTTTTGTTTAGTTCTGAGCAGTACCTATCAAATACAAACACACACATACACACATATACACACATATACCTGCAATGCATCAATATTTTAAGCATTTAAATTACATTTGAGTAGGCCATTTATTGCCACCTGCCAATTCAGGAGACATAAGAGATGTGGGTCCAATCCCTGGGTTGGGAAGATCCCCTGGAGTAGGGAACGGCAACCCACTCCAGTATTCTTTCCTGGAGAAATCCCATGGACAGAGGACCCTGGTGGGCTACAGTCCAGGGGGTCTCAAAGAGTTGGACATGACTGAAGCTACCTAGCACGCAGGCCATTTATTGTAACTGCTGTTTTAACAATCACTTATTCTAATACACTACACTGGACGCTGCTGCTATAACCACAGCAATACAAGATCTCTTTAACTCCTTCACTGAACTCCTTTAGTTATCTGCACACTGCTAACAGAGAATCTCTAAAACATCACTGCTGCTGCTGCTGCTAAGTCACTTCAGTTGTGTCGGACTCTGTGTGACCCCATAGACGGCAGCCCACCAGGCTTCCCCATCCCTGGGATTCTCCAGGCAAGAACACCACAATGATCATCAAAAGAAGCAGAGTCATATAGCCATTTGGTTCACTGAGAACTGTCTGAGATGTAGATATTCTTCTGAGAACCATAATGATTCTATGAATATTTCATGTCTGTTCTTCAATACTTCCCTAAACTCTAATATTGAAGACACTGAGTATTGACCTCAATAAGACTCACTGTTACCAAGCTTAACAATCTCTAAGATTCCTGGGACTTACATATCTCTACTTCTCTATGTCTTCCTTACTTTTCTTCTTTTTCTTACCTTTTTTCTTTCTCTTCTTCTTTCTTCCTATCATAACTGTATTTATGTATAATACATTTAAAATAAATTAAGCATTGACAATCTTGAATATTTGATAGTGCATTTCATAAGATGACATTTAAGGGTGTGTTTCACATTAAACACATAATTAATAGTTTCATACAGATGATAAAATATTAATGAAATTCTAAAACAATTTTCTACCCATTCAGTTTTTATTTTTAATTTCTCAGTATGTTTAAATGAGTTTGCATCCTGCACAGTTACTATAATGGAGAAAGATCCATAGCATCTCAATTAACCAGCAAAGAAAACACAGCTGCCTTATCTTCTCACATGGTTTTGTTCAGTGGTATTATTTGAAAGAAAACACAGAATTATCAGGGGAGAAGTCTGGTAGTCAAAGTTACTCACTTATTTTTCACACTTCTAATTGTCTCTTTGCAAGTGATCCTATAAATAACACTTTTCCAAAGCAAAAATCATCACAGTTTGCAAAGAAATGCAGGGGGCAAAGGTAATTTCCAAATACCTCAATTATTAAACATTTTTTTTTACAAGAGAGAAATAACTAGGCGAGGATCGAATTTAAATAAGAATATTCAAACACAATAGATTTCTAGTTCTATGGCTTTTGTGAGCTTTTTACTTTTGAGTTTAAGCTATCTACATTTGGAAAAGAATTCTCATAAACTGGATACGATCTGCATTTTGGTGAATATTATATAGAGACACACTCACAGAGAAAATTGTTTATACTGTGTCCCTAAAGTGGTAAAAGCCAGTCTTGTCTAGTCATAGCCTTACAGTTCTATGAGGCTTTCATGAGAGATAATAGCATTGTTTTAATAATCAATAATTTTAAGCCACTTATGATGAAAAGAATATACCCTGCATCTCTTTAGAAAAAAGAGACTGGCCCAGATTTTTGGCTTTCTGAATAATAATTTCTCTATGGATGTATCATCTGACCCAGTAACCCAGAGCTTCTCATTTACTTTTATATTTATAATTGATGTTCACAAAATGTATTATGTATGAAGCAAATTTATCACTGCTATTTTTCAACAACTGTCTGGTTTTTAGTCTGAGAATAAATTTTCAGATGATTTTCTAATGTCCTACCAGCCATCAATTTTCTTTCAAGCATGTTCTGTTGTCATGGAATTTCCTTAAGAATTTGTATGTGTACTACATGTAATAGACAAGAGCCATTTCTGAAGTCTGCCCTGGTTTATGGAACCAAACAATTATGGATGCATGCAGCCTACTCAGTCAAGCTCTGGGTTAGTCTCAGGAATCTAGGCAACCACATGAGCCTGGTAACACGGAGCTGGGCTTTTCACATTGTGTGGCTTCAATATACATTAGATGTTCAGGTAAATCTCTGCCTAATAAATTTTTTTTTCTTAATGTTCTGTTTAAGACTTGTATTATTTGGTTTCTCTCCCTGTAAGTGAAGCCTATCAGTTCAGTCGCTCAGTCGTGTTGGACTCTGTGACCCCATGCACTGCAGCAAGCCAGGCTTCCCTGTCCATCACCAGCCCCCAGAGCTTGTTCAAACTCATGGAAGCATATAATAGAACCATAAAAAGACGGAGAAGAGCCAACAGTAGTGAAGACAGAAGGTTCTGGAACACCAAAGGATTTCAGAGCTGGCATCACATCAAGCAGAAACAACTGAAGAAGACTGCTGTAAGCTGTGAGGGGACATCCTCAGAAAGCCCTGACTGCAGAGAGGCTCCTCCACACCGCGAGCCACAACACAGACAAAACACCCACGAGGGGTGTAAACGGAGGGAGCTCTTTGTTACGACTGTGAACGTGAAAGTGAAAGTTACTCAGTCGTGTCCGAACTCAGTCGTGTCCGACTCTTTTTGTGACCCCAGGGACTATACAGTTCATGGAATTCTCCAGGCCATTCTCCAGGCCAGAATAGTGGAGTGGATAGCCTTTCCCTTCTCCAGGAGATCTTCCCAACCCAGGGATCGAACCCAGGTCTCCCGCATTGCGGGAGGATTCTTTACCAGCAGAGCCACAAGGGAAGCCCAAAAATACTGGAGTGGGTAGCCTATCCCTTCTCCAGCGGGATCTTCCCAACCCAGGAATCGAACTGGTCTCCTCCTGCATTGCAGGCGGATTCTTTACCAGCTGAGCCATTAGGGAAGCCCGCTGTTATGAATGTAGTTCTTACCTAAAACTAGGACAGACCAAGGATGCATGCAATGCATGATGCCGGCACCATGTAGTCACACCTCCAGGTTTAACACAGAAATCCTAAATGGTATTTAACTCTCCAACCACTTCCCAAGGACTACAGCTTTGGTGTTCTGTGCAGTCACACTGGCCCTGTGTTTGGTTTCTGCTCTGCTAATGGCATTGGAAATCTTACTAATGTTAGAACAGGAAGCCTGCAGTATCATTTCAAACAGCACATCATGTAGCCAGTCCTGCCATATATGAAACATTGAAAAATGTGATCTGTGTGCTTGCAGGTTTTGGACCAGATAAACACATTAGAATAATCCTCAATCTCCCAGTAAATTGGGGGCCATTATGAAGACAGGTGATGGGAAGCTGAATGGTCCTTTTGAGGCTACATCATCATGTTCCTAGGTCCATTCTCTTTGCTTGTTGAACTGTCAACATTGTTTTTTGCAGCTATTCACATTCTTGTTTTGTGGACAGAAAAATTAAGGTAGAAAACACACTTATCCTCTGGTCATCTGGCCTGTAAGTAGAGCTACAGAAGAAATACATGCTCAGAAATTTTAGTCAGGCTAAGTTAATGACATGTGGTTAATAAATAATAATGGGTAATATGACTAATATTATTCCTTTTTTAAAAAAGAAATTAAAAGTTAAACTTTCAGAGATATATTTAATAGTGATTTCCTAGGCCTATTTTACATAATCTTGATCTGGCATTATTTTCAGCATTTTTCCTGTCTAAAGTTTTACATGCTTCTCAAAAACACTGATATCTAAAGATATGGAAAATAATGTTTTTTCTCACATAGATAAGGATCATACATCAACTAAGGAAGACTACCTCAAACTCTATGTGGCTCTTCGTGTGTGTAAGGTATGAAATTTTCCATTCATTTTTGTCAGAAAAACAGATTTTTTTGGAAAAAAATGCATTCTCTATAGTCCTTTAATATCTCTGCACTGATGACTAGAGAAACAGAAGTCCCAATGATTACCATGACTAGAGAATTAAAAACTAACAAAACAAAATTAAACAAAAAGCTTATCTCCTCTAATACACGGTCCTTGAGATTGAAAGTTAAAATGATGTTTGAAGTTCTAATCATGTGATGCCAGGATATAGACTACTGTCCAGCTGCCCACAGGTGAGGTTTTACCTACACAGGGCCTATGGGACACCTATTATCTTACAGCAAAGCTAAAATCACAAGCCAGTCACTAGTAGCAACAAAATATTTAGCCCTTGGGATTAGTACATGCTAGTTTTGGACCAGTTATATAACGCGAGAGGTGTATAATTTGTGAGCAAATTGTCAGAGGCTTGTCAATGTCTTTCTAGGCTGCAGAGTAGATATATAAGGGAACAGGTGGGTGTCTGAATTGAGGTTCTCAGATCTATCATTAAATCAGAGCACAACTTTACATTCACAGGATTCAGATCATAAAGCAGATACTTTCATTTACTTCCCCTTCAATACTTGCTCCATCAGAACTATTTCTCCTCTGTCAGACTCTTCAGGCAGCTTCCAAACTTCATCACAACACTGGTATAAAACACGCAATGCAGCCTCTGTGAACATTCTAATGAATGATGAGCTGGCCTTGAATTCGTCTGTTTTTGCACATTACAGCTGTCATTCTCAAAAGACATTTAAAATAGGTACCCCGCCACACAGTGATTTGAGAATGAATGAATACTGCCATTTTTATAATATGGAAAACGGGGTGGTGAATGGCATTAAAATATTCATTTAGGATCATAAGTATCATCAGTGATTCAAGATCATAAACTTGGCTATTTGAAGAGGCATTCTTCTCCATGATAAAGATAAAATTACTAAAATACAGAGAAATTTTGGATTTTTTCAGTGGTGAAGAAAAGCAATGGCTCACACCCACCCACACTGCCCTATACCAACAGCCAGAGAAGCATAATAGATAAAATATTATTTTATAACCAAGAAAACAGTGCTCCAAATTATAGCCTTACTGAATGTAAACCATTTCATCTTCAAAGTGAAACAGAACATCTAGCCAAACAACCACATTTTCTATCCAGGCAGTTTTGCAACCCATATTTTTTTTTCTTCTAAAATGAAAAAAAGTCATTTAATTTAGTTTTTGATTTAGCAGATCATCATCCTAATTGTTATGTTTCAACTAATTTCCCTGAGAAAACCAGCCTCTGGAAGGAGAAGCTGTAACTACTATATATTCTACTCCATGGCAGGGAGATTTTGCTGAAGATTTAAAATTCTACTGTGTGTAATTCCTATGTGAGTTAATTAAAGAAAACAAATTGAAACATTGCAGAGGTAAATATTCAACGTTTTCTTATAGAGTCAAGAGACACCAGCTGAAAAACTTTTCAATAACTCATATTTTGCTTAATTTTGATAGAAATTCTGATCGGTGTAGTAAAATATTTTTAAAAGGTGCTAATGGCTCTATAAATAATATGCTGTTTATTACCATGGTACACATTTTGAGAAACGCACAATAAAAATAGAGTGTCATCAGTTTCAACTACATTGAATCAAAATAACTATTATTAATTCTATGCCAAGAAAGAAATAATGACTTTACAAGGAGAGTCACATGTCAATGTTTACCTGTTTTGGGCTCCACTGAGAAGTATGGCTGCCCCTGAAGGATGCTGTAGACCACTCGAGCACTGTTGCCGTATGTAGGGTCGTCAGCATCCGTCGCGGTCACCTGTACCACTGAGGTCCCTACATGACAATCCAACATCAATCAGTTAAAAACTCCCAAATGCCATAAAACAAGAGAAACCACCAAACACTAAAGATGCTAGATTAATGTAAAGATATAAAGATGCTTTCCAGTTTTCATTTTTCTTTTTCTCAGGGATGTGAAAAATGGATACGTTTTTGTGTCTAAGACAAATTCCAAAAGATGATAAATGGTAATTCCTCAGAAATACTTAAGGGACACGAAAAGATGTTGGTTAAAAAAAATAGGACTGACAATGCCAAGTTAGACAGGGATATATTCTCAGAATTGGTTTCAACTTTTAGGCATCTCATCCATCAAGGTCTACAAGAGCAACCTCTAAGTCTCAATCACAGTCTAAAAAGCAGCATGACAGATTCTAGCACCTTGACACTCAAATCATGGGGCAACCCTACTGCTGCAGCAACAGAAATGGAAACTTCAGTAACTGAGTAAGTTAATAAAGAATATTTGATTGGTACATTTAACTGGATATTAGGTGGCTACTCTCTTAGTAGTTTTTTATGAAAACAACTAATTCACTAATTGACTTATAACAAAAGCATGAAATGAACACTGAAACCAAACCCTCCCAAAGGAGAAAAAAGATGATAACCTGAAAAATCACAACACTGGTTGCTTTTCTACATTTTGTATGATAGAATGTTGTATTACTTCTTCCTTTCACTATGCATTCACTTGTTCCAGATAGAAAGCATTTAGTGTGATCTGTTGTTTTCATTTCCACTTGGAATCTCATCTTAAAAAATATTAGCTATGCACATTTGCTTACTTTAAATATGTAAGCACAGGATATTTTAGCATATATGTCCTAGTTAATGGGCATGGGACAACTCCCTTTCTTTATGTATTCATTCAAGGCTCAAGTTGGTTTCTAATAAATTCTTGAAAACATGGCATTTTTCATCTAACATCTGTTTTAGATCTATTCCTATGTAGATCTTCCTTTCAAAATTTCTTAAATAAGTCATTAAATGCTGATCTTACTATAAATCTATTCTCTTTTCCACATTATGATTTCCCTAACTGATTCCATTTCCTTTCAAATTGGGTAAAAATTGTGAGTGTCATTTTTTAAATTCTGAAGATTTATTTTTTTATTTAGTAGACTTAGGAGATTGTGCCATGTGGCTGCTTGGTAGGACCAAATGGTGAATGATATATATTTAAAAATCTTTTTAACAACTAGATTTTGACTATCTTAAAATGTTAGAATCAATGATTTTTATATTCTCAATTTCCTCTATAATTCACCATCTTTACAGCAATATTTACTCTGGTGATATGCTTAAGTAACCATTTCCTACTTCGTTGGAAAACAACTTGCAACAAAATAATGAAAACTATACCTCAGTAAATTTTGTTGCATGTATTTTTTTTCTGAAAGTGAAGTTGCTCAGTCGTGTCCGACTCTTTGCGACCCCATGGACTGTAGCCTACCAGGTTCCACCGTCTATGGGATTTTTCAGGCAAGAATACTGGAGTGGGTTGCCATTTCCTTCTCCAGGAAATCTTCCCGACCCAGGGATTGAACCCGGGTCTCCCGCATTGTAGGCAGACGCTTTACCATCTGAGCCACCAGGGAATTCACCAGGAATTTTTTTTCTGAAGTGTTTATTAAATAATTTATGACACACAAATATAGTCATACAGACACACACACCCATTCTTGTGCTTATTTATGCTTTTCTGGCAACAAATAAGCAATCCTAGGGGACTATGAGGGTCTCAAATCTTATAATATGTTAGTATACAATGAACAACAAAAAAATAGCCCTGAATAATAAACATAGAGGACTTGTGTTGTATATACCACACTATTTAGTGGCTATTATAACTTTATAACTATTTGGCTACAAGTAAACACTTTGATAAACAGAGTCATGATAAATCCACAGGATATGTTTTATATAAGCATTTACTGTGCTTAGCTCAAGTTTGGATTTTTAATCCAGTGAACTCTCTCCCTGTCTAATAAATCCTGAAGACATTTGAGACTCATTTTCTAAAAAGTCCTGAGCTTGCTGTAATCGATCAAATAACTAAAATAACTTACACATGTGTATAATAGTCATCTTGTTTGATATCAGAGTGGTACCATTGGAACTAAAACTACAGCGCGTTCTTCAACCTCTGGGACAAAAAGCACGCATTAATCCAATTTGCACTGCTATCTTCTACTTAGGAAAGGAAAGCCTTATCAAGCCCACAAAAAATACCAAAAATGCCCCGGAGAATTGTAGCATGAATTGCTTACACACACCTCAAAACCTCCTGTTTCTCTAAACATTACTACTTCTCGGGAGGACAGTGTGCCTACTCTTTTCTCTAAAACCTCCCAAATCTTGTTATTGTTGCTGTCATCACAGTTGTTGTTGTTTCTGTCATTAAATGAGAGCAGCAGGAAGCATTCTGAAGGTGTGGGTGGTATTGAGAGGGTGTGAATAAGCCTGTGTGGTCAAAGAATGTTTACACAGAAGACAATTACAGGCAGCTGCTGCCACTGTGGTTCAGAACTTTTCCTGACCACAAGCACCCTTGGTTCATTTTCAGTTATTTCTTCAGCGGCTAGAATCACAGTCCCAAAATACTGTTCCCTTTCCCATCTGATAGGAACAGAAATTCAGGGTCACTAAATTGTGATTTCCCTAAAGGGTACATGTAATACACATCTTTGCAATTCCAGTTCCCTGCAGAGCGGATGTACAGATGAAAAGCTGGAATGAATGCAATGACCTTTATTTCCAGTAAAACAAATCACAATCAATAAAATAAAACAAATCACAATCAGTCAAGTATTATACCACATTGGTAAAATTTTCAGGGTTTCCCAGGTAGCACAGTGGTTAAGAACCTGCCAGCCAATGCAAGAGAAACAAGAGACATAGGTTCAATCCCTGGGTCAGGAAGATACCTTTGAGTAGGAAATGGCAACCCGTGCCAGTATTCTTGACTGAGAAATCCCATGGACAGAAGAACCTGGGCTACAGTCCCTGGGGTCTCAAAGAGTCAGACACGACTAAGCACATATATACAAAACTTTCAAGTTAAAGACCTCAGTTGAAATAGGTGTAAAAATACAAGTTCCATTATTTTTTTTTTTTTTTTTATTTTTTCTTTTGGTGCACCGTTCCTGGAAGTACTGCAATACCAGGTCGATGCGTGGAGTGGACGGAGCAAGCTCCCATTCCAACTCCCTGCTCCAAAAATCCATTTAATATACTGTCCTCGGACAGAGGACGTATCAGATATTAAACTGATAAGAACAGATACTACACTTGATCTTAGCCAAAAGGCCGAGAAGCGATTCCATTATTATTTTAAATAAACTTCCTCCTTCAATACCATAAACAATAGGAAATAAAATATATAAATCAACGGGTCTCTGTTCCAGCTTCATATTTTTTTTTTTATTATCTTGTAAGATCATCCATATCTAAGTTACATACTGGCTGAAAACTATTTCAAAGATAGCTAAACAAGTGGAATTTAATAGCATTTGAAATACAGTATATACTAAAGGTAATCTACTTTCTATTTTTCCAGTCATGGGGCAATGGTCAGAAGGCCTTTTGGTAAAACAGCCTTCATTATTCTTTTATATATCTCACACTGAGCATCACCTTACCATCATTATAAACAGTATACATTTGAGTATAAATTCTCATGCATCTAAATTTCTGGAGAAATTACAAAAAGATTAGTGGTGGCAGGTGAATGGACATTTATGGGCTGAAGCACACTCTACAAGAGATAGACTAAATGTTAGCCTGGCTACACTGATAGTCTACCCAATACCCTGGCCCTAGAGACATGCTTAGAATAGCACATTATTATCCTAACATGGGGAGAAAGAAAACTAAATCATCACAAGGATGTGTCTGGAATTTTTTTTTTTTTTTTAGTTTGATACTAAGTTTATTTGGAAGGTTTTTTTTTTTTTTTAACCTCTTAAGCATAATTTTAATTTTTTTTTGAGGTGGGTGGTGGTTGGTGAGCTATACCACACAGCCCGTGGGATCTTAGTTCCCCTATCAAGGATCAAACCCAGGGTCTGGTCAGTGAAAGCACTGAATTCTAACCACTGGTCTGCCAGGGGATTCTCTCATTTTTTAATTTTAAATATTAAATTGAAAAGGGATGATAAGACCTAGGTAATTTCTTGAAGACACTGAGCAGTATAAAAGAAGAATTTCCATACAAATAAAATAATGTGTCAAAAAGCAGAATTTAGACACTGGCTACTAACACAGCTCAAACATTCCCTCACTCAAAATAGTAATTTCTATACAAATATTAATGTGATTCTTTTTCCGGTACTTATGATGATTTAATTTTAAACACAAACCTCCCCAAATCAGATAGTGTCAGACCAACTTGCGCTTACTCACCCACAGGTGACATTTCGGGAACCCCTGCCGTGTACGGGCCATCCAAGAATTTGGGTTCGTTGTCGTTGATGTCCTGAATCTTGATGACGAACTCAGACTCGGGTTCCACGGGCTTGTTGGTGAGCCGGTCCAACGCCTGGGCTCGAAGCGTGTAGTAGGCTTGCTCCTCGCGATCCAGCCTCTTGGTAGCATGAATATCCCCAGTGTTCTCATCAATAATGAAAATGGAACTTGCCCCTTCGCCTGACAAGATGTATTTGATGGAACCATCTCCTTTATCAACATCAGAGTGAAGCTGGTGAAAAATTCATGTGAGATGAGATTAACTTACAAGAGAGTCAGCGATATGGAGATATGTAAAAATAATTCTAATGTCAGGCAGCAGCACATGAAATTTTATTGTTCTTGGAAAGATAAGCGGACCTGTATTGTGCACAGTGAAAAAGGCTATTTAGAATGTGTCAGCTTGCACTTGTGAGCAAGACAATTGCATTTCTTCTGGTACCCAGCCTCACTTCCAAAGGAATTTTTATCATTCCCAAAGTTAGAAACTCGCTGTGTGTCCTTGCCAGTTTTAGCCATCTTCCCTGACCAGAGCAGATAGTCAGTAAACTTGTACAACCAGTCAATTCAATCTTACTCCAAGCAAAAGGACTTATTCGAGCACATGAGTAAGTTTAGATCTAATACATTAAGTAAAATGCTTAGAAATCATCACATCCTTTTCGGGTACCCTTCCCTTGCACCCCCACAACTTCTCATGATTATTAAGTATGGATGGCTGTCCAGTCACTAAATGGGTCTCCAAATCCTGTTCTATATTTTAAAATTTGAAGCTGGAAAAAAAAAATTACACTGCTCTCTGAAGTAGGAATTTTAAATCAATATGTGCTTGAGACTTCAACTAAAACCTTTCTTGAAATACCAAGCACTGCATTAGATTTGCATGATTAACCCCGGCTCTGGCTGCAGGGGCAGCCCCTACTGATTTGCATTTCATATCTGGAGCTGTCCCTTCTGTGTATGTCAGAACATTATGTCGAACAGAGGAACCTGAGGAAACTCGGAAATAATTACATCTTTCCCTGAACTTCATAACCTGAGAAATGCAGCACCCAATCCAGAATTTCAACAATCTTTCATCCTCAGGAAATGCTGTGATTCTGGACTGCAAATAATACAAAGGCGAAAACCCAATTTACCAAATAGCAAGGCTGCCCTGCGGAACTATGTTAGCACTCTTTAAAAGACAAGGTGTATGGGGCTTCCCAGGTGGCTCGGTGGAATCCACTGAGTGGATTCATTGTAAGAATCCACCTGCCATTGCAAGAAAAAGACAAAGTGCGAAAAATATAGGATATGGGAAACTATTCAGGCAAGTGGGTACCCAGTCCATTTCCATCTTTAGCTGTTGAGAATACTACATTTGTACCATGAATTTCTCTGAGTGATCCTTCCATTGCACTGTAACAGCTGTGTTTATACTCGGCTTCGGAATACTTAAGTACCTGATTCATCCTTTCATTTCTGTAGTTTTCAGCCAGGACAAAATGATACAAAAAATTAATTTCTGCCAAAAGTTTTAATTTAGCTTTGTTCAGAGTGGCATTAGCGAGTGAATCACTGTGCAGCAAGATTATCCAGCATATGGAGAAGATGTGTTCTTGAAATATAATGAATTATTTAATTTTCTTAAGTCATTCTCAGGGTGTCTATTACATACATATATAACAGCTTGTATGAGGCAAGCTAAAAATCCCTCAAGTTTGACTTATTGAGTACTCCCTGTGTTCCAGGAACCACTGTTAATATTCTCTACAGAGTAACCCATCCCAGGCTCACACTGACTGACTTCATCATCCTTTTAACAGATGAGGAAACTGAGGTAGAGAAAGGCCTGAGGTCACGTGGCCAACTCCGCAGCTACATCCCTACAGGTGGCATTAGTGGTAAAGAAGTTGCAAATGCAGGAGGCATGAGAGATGTGGGTTTGATCCCAGGTCCGGAAGATCCCCTGCAGGAGGGCATGGCAACCTACTCCAGTTTTCTTGCCTGGAAAATTCCATGGACAGAGGAGCCTGGTGGGCTACAGTCCATGGGGTTGCAAAGAGCTGGACACGACTGAAGGGACTCAGCACACAGCATGCACAGGAGTATGAAAATGTCAGGCTGGTGGAAAGCCCATCCTCTACTCCTGCACTGGCATCCTGCCTCTGGGGCACGGGCTGTGTCTTGTGAGGGGAGGACATTAAAAGCTGCTACAAAGGAGAACTCAACTCAGGGCAGAATAAAGCAACCCGCCCCTACCAGATCGCCCCTCTAGATCTTAAAGATGCTCAATGCTTCCAGGGGTTTACATCAACACACTTCACAACGTGCCAGAAGGGACCTTTCTGACACCACAGAACAGCAGTAGACTCCACCACACTCAACAACACAAAGGCCTGAGTCCAGAGACAAAAGATGACAGGTGAGAATAAAGCGGGGCTCCCCTGGTGGCTCAGCGTAAAGGATCCGTCTGTCAATGCAGGAGACGCAGGTTCAATCCCTGGGTTGGGAAGATCCCCTGGAGAAGCGAATGGCTGCCCACTCCAGCATTCTTGCCTGGAGAATCCCATGGACAGAGGAGCCTAGCGGGCTACAGTCCATGGAGTCGCAAAGAGTCAAACACGACTAAAGTGACTAAGCACGAGCCCAAAGCAGAGTCCCCAGCTGCACACACCTCTCACAGCCACACTCTCAACCCCTCCTTGCCTCATCTGTTCCTCTCTGGGTCAACAGAGGCTCTCTGCTGATGGTAGTGTGAAATATTAGAAAGAGCTTCTGACCATGTGAATACATAAGTAATACCCAGGCTGCATCTTAATCAAAGGTATGGGCTCCCATTCCCGGGACCAGCCCTTGTGATTCATTTAACTAATTCCTATCAACTGACGGCCACCTTCACTGCATGGTGATCCAATATTCCTGGGGTATTCAGGTAAGGGAGGACGCCTTCCTTTCCATAAAGGAAATGACCAAAAATGACCTTCAGCCTGAGCTCTGATGCCATATTTGACATTATACAATACCGTTAGTTGTTCTCCATTACTGAGAGCGAAAGAGCTCAAAGGTAAAAACGGTTCATATTGCTTGTTTTCCCAGTCATTCAAGGATCAGCATTCTTTTCTTCTACCTCTAACTGCCACCACCATCACCAACCTCTCACTCACACACACATCCATCCACTGCAGGAGCCCTGAAATCCATCACTCTCCCCATCACTGACATTTTTCTCCTAGCTGGGACTATCACTAGACTTGTAACCACTGCCAAAATTCAGAAGCATAAAAACACTCTAAGTCTAACCCGGTGTCCTTGCGAGGTTAGTAGAGGCATCTACTGTTGAAAGTAAATGATCAACTAGGAAACATTAAGATGGAGACGAAATTATCAGTGATTCACACACTAAATCTGTGAGGCTTCGCCCACTATACTAACCTTAATAGGTGAAGTGAAACCCATGCTGTTAGGAAAAACTACTACCTTTCTGTGCTGAATAAGCATGCCCAGCAAAGAAAAATGCTGAGAAACTACTGAATGGCAATCTATCAGTGCAGTCCCCCCGCCCCCTCCACACACACATAAACACGGCTGCACAGTCTTTGTAAATGACTATTACAGACTAGAGTAGGACACTCTACAGTGAAGACCTGTGGCCAGGAAAAAAGAAATGTCTATGGTCCCAATATGGTAAGTGAACAAATTAGCAATAAATGAAAAACACCATAAAAAACAAAGATCTGCACTCTATTTGGAGCAGAGTAGAACTCATGATGTTTTGCCTATTTCATTTGCCAATATCCCCGTAAACCTCATCTTTTGATTCATCTAAATAACAAAATCTTGATTCATCACCAGAAAAAAAACTCATTTTTACTGTCTGCATCTCTATATCTTTTTCAAAATATTTGCTGTGGCTCCAAAAGTAAATATTTACATTTTTCTTTTTTTGGCAAATGAGTACACACAGTGAGGAGCACACATCTCTTAGCTGAGTCCAGCTCATGATAAGGCAACCAAATAAGCAGGAAGGTGAACCAAGTATGACGCGAATCCCGTGTCCCCGTGTCACTACTGTGTTTGGTAACAATGTAAGAAATATGAAACTGTTGGAGTCCATCATAATCTACCCAGGCCAGGACGCAAGGCACACTTCACATGCGCCTCAAGTATAATGTGTTTAATAATCCACTATGAGGAGAAGATGGGGCGAGTTGAGAGAGGAACACTGGCATAGATACACTACCATGTGTAAAACAGAGAGCTAGTGGGAAGCTGCTGTCTAGCAGAGGAAGCTCAGCCCAGTGCTCTGTGATGACCTGGAGGGGTGTGGGGAGGCATGTATGTATACACAGAGCTGATTCACACTGCAGAGCAGAAACCAAGACAACATGGTAAAGCAATTATTCTTCAGCTAAAAAACAATAATAATAATCCACTAGGCCTCCATCATCCCCCACTCAATCGAATTTCGTACTCATCGCCTGTACACATCAACCCTTTCTTCAGTCTTTCTGAACAATAATCCCAACTTGGAATCTTAAAATCTTCCACCTAGGCTATAACAAAACTCCCCAGCTACTCTTCACTTTGAATAACTCATATCATCTACACTGCTACACTGTATGTCAGCAATGATCTTCCTAAAACTATACCGAAGTACAGTATAGGATATGTCACAGCCCTCATCAAATACATCTAATTGCTTCCCATGGTCTCTGGGTTTAACCCCAGATCTTAAGCACAGAGCTCCACATGGCCACAGGCCATCCCCGAGTGTCCCTTTCCCACATCCCAGAGGGCTCTCTACGCCCCAGGCACCTGGGATCAGTCACTGTGGCCAGAGCAGAGAGATCAGGTCCATCCCTTTACAGATCCGGCCTCCATCATCTCACCCAGCATCTGACACCCAGCTCGACATAACGAAAGCTCCCTTTTACTGAAATTTTAACAATCCTATTTTCCCCACAAGACATGTTGTTTGCATTTCTCTGACAAAACGCCTTTAATTCTGCTTTCTATTGAAAATCTGGTTTCGTTGTGTTCCCACCCTAAGAGCTGGGTTCGCTTTATCATCATATTCCACATACTTAACAAACTATTGTAGTAAATTTTGTAAATTTATAATTCACTTTGTGAAAAAGTAGTGCCTGTTTTATTTCCATTTCTATGCTTTTAAGTCTTAATAGCATTAAGTAGAAAGAATAGAAACTAAACAAAAAACAGCCCATATCTCTGGTTTGTTCTGGCTAATCCTCTGAAACCAGGGAGAGGGAATTCAGAAACCTTGTTTCTATGCCCAGGGTAACACTTGCACATTGATACCTTTGTGTTCCCCAAGAGACAGAGTCCTGCAGGGACAGGCACGCTTTCTTATTCTTGCTTCCGTAAGTCTTATACAGTTCTCCACACAGACACAGACCCATAAAGAGGCTTTATAGACCGTTGGACGTTCTCAGATGGCAGAATACCATGTTCTTGATTAAAGAATCTGCCTGCAATGCGGGAGACCCGGGTTCGATCCCTGGGTCAGGAAGATCTCCTGGAGAAGGGAATGGCAACCTCCTCCATTATTCTTCCCTGGAGAATTCCAGGGACAGAGGAGCCTGGTGGGCTATAGTTCATGGGGTTGCAAAGAGTTGAACACCACTGAGCAACTACACTATGTTTTCAATTTAAGATTATAAAGAACAACAACAGATCAATGCACTGCATTCTGACATTTTTCTTGCATTTATTTAATCAACTAGGACCTGATATAAACTACTTGATCTATCACTGTGATCCATCTGAAAATGGAAAATATTCCTCAATCTACTGAGGTAAAAAAATCAATTCAATATACTGACCCACTTTTCTTCCCTCTATGAACATGTTCCGCTCTGCTTGTTTTCTGACCTAACTGTTGATCTTGTCTTTACTCTCCTGGTTCCCCTCCTCTATAAAATACCTGCACTTGAACTTCATTGAACAATTGTTACAACTACTTGAGATGATGTAGAAGGGTAAGATTAATAAATTACTATAATGTCAGGACTGTACTTATTAATGTATTGCTTTTGAAAACATTATACTTTCATATCAAAAAAAGACCAATATAGTCATAAGATGAAACTGAGACTGTTTATCATGAAAGATAATGTTTATCATGAAAGTTTTGACACTAAAAATATAAAACTAAAAAAGAAAGCCTCTGTGATTCTCAATGACGAAATACAATGATGGAAATAATTAATGTTATGTTTAACATTATAATTAACTATAATTGATGTTATAATTTTTCTGTAATGAATTTTTGAATACAAAAAAAAACACAAAATGCATATTATAGAAACAAAAGTTTATGCTGCTACATTTGTACACAAAAATGGAGTAATGATGGCTGAACACAAAATATGCATATGTTCCTTTGAACGGCATGGTAATCCATCAGAGAATGATTTATATATTGAACATTAGGCAAAAGATTTCTAAGGTAAATTTTCTACTTCTGATTTACTTATTCTAGTTTTTTTTTTTTAAGTTTAAAACTGTGTTACAGATTGTTAGAACTCATGCAGTTTACTTTTGCTAAACTTTCACAAGGTTAAAATAATAAGTATGGAGGGCAGATTTAAACAATAATTGGCAGGGGAAAAAACTGCTTGAATATACACATTACATTCAAGTTTTCTTTTCTCATTATGCTTTTAAATAGATATTTTCCACTTACCACTGGATACGATGTAATTATCAAGCTGTTGAAGAAATATTACAAATGAAAACAAGTACAAGAGTCATATTTTTTTCTGGTTGAAGTATTCCTAATTTATAATTATCATTGTGATCCAGGTAATGGAACACAATTTTCTTGTGAAGCATCTTTGAGGAACATTCGTGGTTTAAGAAGTATAGGTATTAATTACTATGTGCATGCATGCTAACTCGCCTCATTTGTGTCCAACTCTTTGCAATGCTATGGACTACAGCCCACCAGGCTCCTCTGTCTGTGGGATTCCCCAGGCAAGAACACTGAAGTGGGTTGTCATTTTCTTCTCCAGTGCATCTCCCGACCCAGGGATCGAACCCATGGCTCTTATGTCTCCTACATTGGCTGGCGGGTTCTTTACCACTAGCGCCACCTGGGAAGCCCTTCATTACTACACATAAAGGGCTTCCCTGATGGCTCAGTTGGTAAAGAATCCACCTGCAATGCAGGAGACCCAAGTTCAATTCCTGGGTCAGGAAGATCTGCTGGAAAAGGGATAGGCTACCCATTCCAGTATTCTTGTGCTTCCCTTGTGGCTCAGCTGGCATAGAATCCGCCTGCAATGTGGGAGACCTGAGTTCAATCCCTGGGTTGGGAAGATCCCCTGGAGAAGGGAAAGGCTACCCACCCCAGTATTCTGGCCTGGTGAATTCCATGGACTGTATAATCCATGAGATTGGAAAGAGTTGGACATGACTGAGTGACCTTCACTCACACACTCACAAAGAAATAAAGGAAAAGAATATGATACAGAAGTATTTAGGAAAGATTAAAATTCCCTAGAACAGTTTTTAAAAGGAAAAAAAAAACCAGTGTATTTTAAAAAGGAAGGACTACTATGAATTTTTATCCTCAGGAAAAGTTTGCCCTAATGCAGTGGCAACATTCATTCATTCTGGGGTCTCAGTCCATATTAAGCAGCAGAGTGGTATCAACAGCTAGGTCCAGGCAAAGGAGCCAGAGGTATGTCTACTGAATCTTATCTTGTTGTCTTCAGTTCAATTTAGTTGCTCAGTCATATCCAACTCTTTGCAACCCCATGGACTGCAGCACACCAGGCCTCCCTGTCCATCACCAACTCCCAGAGTTTACTCAAACTCACACCCATTGAGTCACTGATGCCATCCAACCATCTCATCCTCTGTCATCCCCTTCTCCGCCTGCCCTCAATCTTTCCCAGCATCAGGATCTTTTCAAATCAGTCAGCTCTTTGCATCAGGTGGCCAAAGTACTGGAGTTTCAGCTTCAACATCAGTCCTTGCAATGAACTGCTACTGCTGCTGCTGCTGCTAAGTCACTTCAGTCGTGTCCGACTCTGTGCGACCCCATACACGGCAGCCCACCAGGCTCCCCCGTCCCTGGGATTCTCCAGGCAAGAATTCTGGAGTGGGTTGCCATTTCCTTCTCCAATGCATGAAAGTGAAAAGTGAAAGTGAAGTCGCTCAGTCCAGTCCGACTCTTAGCGACCCCATGGACTGCAGCCTACCAGGCTCCTCTGTCCATGGGATTTTCCAGGCAAGAGTACTGGAGTGGGGTGCCACTGCCTTCTCCGCTTGCAGTGAACACCCAGGACTTAATCTCCTTTAGAATGGACTGATTGGATCTCCTTGCAGTCCAAGGGACTCTCAAGAGTCTTCTCCAACACCACAATTCAAAAGCATCAATTCTTCAGTGCTCAGCTTTCTTTATAGTCCAACTCTCATATCCATACATGACTACTGGAAAAACCATAGCCTTGACTAGATGGATCTTTGTTGGCAAAGTAATGTCTCTGCTTTTCAATATGCTATCTTGCTGCCTTGATCGAACCTAAATTCCAGTTTATTGCTACTTATAGATCAGTCAAGGCTACAGTCTTTCCAGTAGTCATGTGCATTTATAAGAGCTACATAATAAAGAAGGCAGAGAGCTGAAGAATTGATGCTTTCAAAATGTGGTGCTGGAAAAGACTCTTGAGAGTACCTTGGACAGCAAGGAGATCAAACCAATCAATCCTAAAGGAAATCAACCCCGAATATTCATTGAAAGGACTGATGCTAAAGTTGAAGCTTCCGTACTTTGGCCACCTGATGTGAAGAGCTGACTCACTGGAAAAGACCCTGATGCTGGGAAAGATAGAAGGCTAGAGGAGAAGGGGCAACAGGAGATGATTGGATGGCATCACTGATTCATTGGACATGAGCTTGGGCAAACTCCGGGAGATGCTGAGGGACAGAGAAGCCTGGAGGCTGCAGTCCATGGAGTTGCAAAGAGTCAAACATGATTTGGTGACGGAACAACAGCAACAACCAATCAGCATCCTCAGTGTCCACTTAGCCTTAAACCCTGAAGTGAGGATAAAATGAAGTAATGCATTTGTAAGTATTTCATAAAATGCCACTTTCTATCCATACGTGTACATCCACATAGAGCTGTACTGTTGAAGTACCTGCCTTCCTTAGTGGGGGAGATCTTGCTTTAGTTTGAAAAAGTTCCACGCTCATGACTATGGCGTGGTTACTCAGAGCTTCATGTGAAGAGCCCTGCCTTTTTCACCAGGGACTGAGTGAAAGCAACTCAGAGAAGCATTTTCATCCCATATGCTACATGCTACTCCCTAGAGAAAGCTCCACGGCACACATCTCATCATCTCTCGGTTGCTGTCTCCAGGACACGCATCCATACCTTTCAACCAACTGAAAAAAAAAAATCTGCCTGGAGTCAGCTTCTTACTGATCAAAACTCCTTGTCACCTAATTTCATTGTGAGAGCACAGTGTTCTCCACTTGTTGGCTCCCGCCTAAATGCCAAGTCACAAAACAGAAACAGTTAGAGAGCTGAACCCTTGGAAGGGTTCAGCTCTCTTCTCAGGAGGATGACTTTAAATTTTGCTTCTTGAAGTGGAGGTTGAGCAGAATTTTCCCACAGAAACACTGAATGTCTACTCAAAAAAATTAACAATTTCATCTGCCATATGCTTATGATAAAAATATCAGAAATACCGCAGAGTCGGACTCAACTCAGCCACTGAACAACAGCAAAGCAAACAAACTGGGAGTGGAAAGAAAACACATGATTTCAAACCTCAGAGGTTCTTCTCACACCTGAGACTCCCCTCCAGGGGATCCACAGTGGGTCACCCCCATCCCATCCCACTTCATGCCAAAGGCTGGGCTGCAGCACCCAATTCAACTACTGGAAGTGCTGGAGTCAGTCTCTCTCAGCCCTTATCACTTGCGGTAGGAAAACACCCTCTGTTGGAGGGAGATGCCTCCTTAAACACCACAGAGCTTCCTGGGGCAAGTAGAATACACAAGACCAGGAACTAGAATTATAGTGGGAATGCCCGTGTTATCCTCGTTCCTACTGATGCTTCTGTTTCAAGAGCGAGGTGATTCCACCAGGTTCCAAGTGCTCTCTGCCTTGTCCCAGGACTCCGGGGACCAAGGGACCAAGGCACAAAGAGAAGCGTTGCATCCTGGTAGGTGTAATTCATCTTGACCACCAGCAGGAGGCAGCCTTCTGTTACACAATGGAGACAGGAAGAACAGGCTCAGCATCTGGGCGCTTGGGTGACTCCCGATACTCTCTTGCCTCATTTTGATGCTACAAGGACAAGTGCAGGAACCTCAGCCTGAGGCAGGCTGGGTGATGAGAGGAAAATGGTGCATACTGATTGGAACCTGAAGACCACCTACAGCATCAGGGGCTGTAGTTCATCTTACTGACCTTCCTGTAAATCCCACCAAGAAAAGAGCTCAAATATGTGCTATAGGAGCTGCCCCCTGAACTGATGACCTCAAGCCATGGGTGGGGACCCCTCTGGCTGTCATCATGAGGTGTCATGGCACTGACCTCCCAGGTCCACTTCCTACCTGACCCCAGGAAATGCTGGGAGTGCCAGGCGCTGATGCTTCTCAGCTAAATTCTTCCCCAAAACTGTCACTCACCTGGGGGATATTTACGAATCTGGCAAATTGCAAAAAACAGCAAAGAGAGCCAGTTTACTGAAGGTAATACTTCTTTCTCGGAGGCATCCCCCAGGCAATGACAGGCTGATTTCAAGCTCCCCCTGCTCCCCTGATCCAGGTCGACTTTGAAGAGCCTTGCCAGCTGCACACATCCCCAGAGACTAGCCCCCTTCCAGGTTGCAACTGCACCGCAGTTCACCCCCTCCCGCTGCCCAGCCCTGCCTCCCTCCCTTCATTACCAATTTTGATTGTGAAAACCACTCCAATACATCCCTGAAAGGCACGGATATCCCTGACTTAGCGTCTGTTCCCCGGACGCAGGTAACTCACTCAACGACTAATGAGTGGCAGAGCTTGGCTCTCTGAGGACATCTGTGCTCACACACCCCAGGCCTCTTCTGGCAGGGGCACAGGTGGGCGAGAAGCACATTTGCACAATTTGGTGAGAGATGCGCACACGGAGACCAGAAGGGGAAGCCACTAGGAAGAAGCTGCAGGAGGCACAGTTCTTAAAAGACATTTCCCCGGGCAGAATGGCACTCGTTTCCTTCCGTCCACACCTGAAACACTCTTATTTTTCCCCTGCTCCCAAACCCTTTAATTTCTAGACACTTCACACGTGTGAATGAACCAGTCACAAGGGTAAGGAGGATTCTCGTGGGGGGTTTTTTATTTGGAAAACAGGAAGATGCAGAAGGGCCTTAACTCACTGAGCCCAGGAGCCAAAGCTCGATATGCTTCTTCTTACACAAGCCTCTCAAGTTCTCCACACCCAGGGCAAGCATCTTCTCTTCACCCAGGTGGTGAGACACCTAGACCCACCACAGAATTGGAGAAGGAAACAGCAACCCACTCCAGTATTCTTGTCTAGAGAATCCTGTGGACAGAGGATCCTGGTGGGCTGCTGTCCATGGGGTTGCACAGAGTTGGACACGACTGAAGCGACTTAGCAGCAGCAGCAGCCAGCATCCTTGCCGGGATAATGCCATGGACAGAGGAGCCTGGCGGGCTATAGTCCATGGGGTGGCAAAGAGTCGGACACGACTGTGTGCGCACACACACACACCCACCCACACACCACAGAATAGTTCGATCAGAGTATGTGCCCATGGGCTTTATCATTATTATTACTTTTAAAAGATCTCCAGACCATGCTATTATACACCCAATCTAAGATTCACACACCAAAAGGGAAGAAAGGAATACAGAAGAAGCTGAGGAAAATATTCTTCCATTTGACTAATGACATCATCTTGAAAAGGCACACAGGTTCATTAATTAGATAAAAAAGCAAAAATAAGCATGTCTGCAGAGCTGAGGCAATAATTTGCCTTCAAAGAATTCCTGGATTTATTTCAACAAACACAAAATCTTCCTAAATAAAAAAACACACCCATTTTCCAAGTCAGGACCCTCCACAGGGTATGTAATTGTCTCATGGGAAACACAGCAGGTGTAAGAAATAACAAGGCTATATTCTGACTCAGGTGACCTAAGGAGAAGACATTTTTTCCTGCTCTAAATAACATTATCATTTAAAAATAAATGAGGAAAGTCAAGTCTCTTGTGAGCCTTCTCAGCACCCAAGGCAACCAAGGGATGCCTTACCCTTCTGCTGCTGAGTCTGGATTTGTGTTTAATGCCCTAGAGGTAAGTGTCTTTAAAGAAATATAATAAAGGTAATAAAGCTATAGGAACGTAGAGGAGAAAAACTTGGCAGCCCAAAGTTTCTCTAAAAGACTCAGGAAGAAACTTTGACCTGTCCTCTAACTGCCTAAAACAATTCAGATAGGGGGTCTGCTCCCCCAGTACAGCTATAACCAAACATGCCTGCAAAGAATGAGGTGGGTGTGTGGTGGGGGGAGCTCGATGGGACCTGGGGTCCAAAGACCACTGTATACCCCAGCCCTTCTGCCTGGCCCAGCAAACATCTGCTCACCAAACACGCATGTTTATGGAAAAGTTCTCCCCTTTGAAGTCCCAAACCACTACCTTCAACATCCTCTTTTGCCTTTAACTGAAGATGGTAGTTAGGGTGAGGGGTTTAGCCCTTGTGGCAAGTTCTTCCGGGTTTCTCCCCTCTATTTCAGATTTGTCTGATTTTCTCCTGTCAATCTGTCTCATATGAATTTAGTGCTTACGCCAGCCAGAAGAACCTATAAGGGGAGAGGGAAATTTCTTTCTCCTGACCTCAGCTTGCAATTTGGTTAAACGAACTCAACAGAACTAGTTTTTTTATTTTAAAAATCTATGTCCCGAGCTTACAGAAAGTAACGTTACACAGTTTGCTAACCTAAACACAACTGTCAGGAAGGGGTGCATATGCTAAAGGAAGTGTTGTTAATAATACTTACAATTTGTCTGATATCTTATGCACAAATTCAATTAGTATCACTTACAAATATACACACTAAGAAAACCCATTTGCTCTCTTTGAGGCTTAAAATGTTACACATTTTCTCTGGGTTTCATCACATCACATTACAGGTATGTGGATTAGATGTATTATTCTATTTCAATTTGAATCACCCCAAACTCCTTGCAGCAGTGCTGTGATGATAATAATTTTCTGGTAGAAGCCTGCTACTGAGGGATATTAATACAAGGAAACCCTTCTGGAGGGCATCATTAGGGGTGGGCATTTCCCCCCAGTTTTCTATGTTGCTTTTGTTAAAAACTTCCTTTGCTACTGATCCAAAAAATTAATTTTAAAAGTGCCACTGAATCTCCTTTTTTTTATATATTATCTGTGATTTAAATAAAAAAGAAGTCCATACCAGAATAAACATGTATGGTTACATGTCAAACATAAAACAATTATTAGTAACCACTGTGGCCGACCAGTGGGTTCTGGATTGCAATACTATGTGAAAAGAGACCATTTTAATCAAGGAGAAGGAATGACAGAAAAATTTCCTGCTGACAATCAGATCCAGACTAACTCAAAACCCCATTACTTCTGTTAAATACTGTATCCTCTATTCCTTTCTGTGTATTCTTACACTTACTTTAGACTGCAAGGAGATCCAACCAGTGCATCCTAAAGGAGATCAGTCCTGAGTGTTCATTGGAAGGGCTGATGTTGAAGCTGAAACTCAAATACTTTGGCCATCTGATGCGAAGAGCTGATTCATTTGAAAAGACCCTGATGCTGGGAAAGATTGAGGGCAGGAGAAGGGGACAACAGAGGATAAGATGGTTGGATGGCATCACTGACTCAATGGACAGGAGTTTGAGTAAACTCTGGGAGTTGGGGATGGACAGGGAGGCCTGGCATGCTGCGGTCCATGGGGCTGCAAAGAGTCAGACACGACTGAGCAACTGAACTGAATACTTACTTTATCGCTTTATATGTGCAACCCTGACTTCTATCCGCCCTGCTTCACATATTGTTTTATAGCTCTCTTATTCAAATGCTAACAGTGAGAGCTAATATTTACTGAGTGTAATTATGTGCCAGACACATGGCCAAAGGGCCTTTAATTCTCCTAACAAACTTCTGCACTGGGCATTATTGGCCTAATTTTACACAGAAGGAAAGTGTTATTGAATAGGATTAAGTGCTGTGTCTAAACTTACCTAAAAGGGTCAAATTTCACTCTGAGATCTTGCCAGCAGCAAAGTCTGTGTTTTACTGAATCTCATCTACATCACGCTGCCCGCTCCTCACCTCCCATCATAAGAGTTGAATGACCTGAAAGATCTTAGATTCTTGTATTCCCCGATACAAAAAACCAACTATTAGTAAGGCAAAATGTCAGTTTATAGCTACTGAATTTCTGAGCTTTTCTTGCCCCAAGCCCCCATGCCTCCTGATCCTTTCAGCCCCACCCCCAAACAGTTGTCAACTCCCAATGTTTTTTTTTTTTGAGAGCTTTAAATATTTAACTAATTCTGCTTATTGTAGTCTATCTTAAGAAAACCATCATTCATGAAAAGATCTACATACAAGCATTCCACTGAATCATTCCCTTTAATATGGCAAAGACTGAAAATAATTTAAACATTCAATCATGTATCTTTTATGCATCCATTCAATAATGCTTTTGAAGGATTTTTAGAAAAAAGTTCACAGTAGATGAGAAATATCATGGAAAATGCTAAGCATCCAAAAGATTATATATTATGGTTACACAATCACTATATAAATACAACTATAAAACTAAGAAAGTATTCCAAAATGTTAACAGTAGTTAAGAGCGCATGACAGACCAGACCTATCCACCATGGCCTATCCACCTCAAGAGCCACCCCTACTATTGTCTCTACCTCGCCCATCACTGCCCTGAATCAGGATTTCATTATTTCTCACACACATTAACAGTGAAGCAAATCACACCATCCCCAAAATGTACAGACTCTCAACAAGTCTCCCCTCTTAAAACATCTCTAACACATATTATTATTAGGTGATTGTCCCCTGCATCTTATAGAACATTAACAGTCTCATTGCTCTCCAGCTCAAGATCATGCATGGCTTCCAATACTTTCCAAAGTAAAGACCAGTTTAGCATCAAGGTCTACCGTGGCATAAGCTCAATGACCATAAGGTGCACCATAATCACGTATTCTGCCACAAAAGAACAAGAAATCTGTATGTTATCATTTTAAGATGTCCTTATTTGTACGAGGCAAAATGTAGGGGTGGGGGGAATGCATCTTGTAATTGAGAGAATATGCTGTTCTTTGGTTCTTCTCTATTTCCTATTTGTAATTCTCCCATAATCTCCTACACCAACCCCCTTCTGCCCTGGAATGCAACAGACAAGAACACATTGCCTAAGGCTTTCTACAATCAAATCCATCAGATTTCATACCAAAATTATTCCTATTTTGCATTTATCTAACATGAAAATCAAGGCACGTCAAGTAAAAATGAAAAGAGCACATGATGCATTGAATATTATGTTACTCGAGAAAACAGTGCCACCAGCTTCAATAAGTGACAGGATTTTGTTTAGTACCGCCAAGGCATGCATTTTCTCCAGAACATCTTTTAAGACGATCTTATTTTTACTTTCTTTACAAAATCAAGTCTCCGTTGCAATCCCGCTGAGTGACAGTCTCCTCTGGTGACAAGTAGTGTGATCAAATGTTGTAAGCAGTTTATCATTACCACCATCAGCAAAAACCTTGTCTAATTCTTGCAGGACCAATCTATAGACTGGACTAAAACTGTTAGACAGGATTTTAATGCAGTGAAAAATATTTTTTTTAATAATTACATGAAAATAAGTATATTCACTGTAATTTCTCATGTGTGAGTGCTAACTCACTTCAGTGGTGTCCAACTCTTTGAGACCCTATGGACTGTAGCCTGCCAGGCTCCTCTGTCTATGGGATTCTCCAGGCAAGAATACTCGAGTGGGTTGCCATGCCCTCCTTCAGGGGATCTTCCCCACCCAGGAATCAAACCCTCATCATTAGGTCTCCTGCACGGGCAGGTGGGTTCTTCCCCACTCGAGCCACCTACATGCGCATCAGAGATCAGATCAGTCGCTCAGTCGTGTCTGACTCTTTGTGACCCCATGAATTGCAGCACGCCAGGCCTCCCTGTCCATCACCAATTCCCGGAGTTCACTCAGACTCACATCCATCGAGTCAGTGATGCCATCCAGCCATCTCATCCTCTGTCGTCCCCTTCTCCTCTTGCCCCCAATCCCTCCCAGCATCAGAGTCTTTTCCAATGAGTCAACTCTTAGCATGCGCATACTTATGCGAAAAAAAAGTCTCAAAACTTTGTGGGATGGAAACTGAGACACCCACCCCTTCCTTCCTTACAAACACTCAAGTTGTGAAGAATAATTGTTAAATCCCTCGGTATACATGAAAGGGAAAGAAAAACCAGAAGCTGGATGATTCAGGGAGGAAGGGAAAGCTATTAAACCATTCAAGGAGGGTCTCAGACATGGGTTAGCCAAGGACAGAGTTTCAGACGAGGACGGGTTCACGGCAGTGTTGAAAGGCATGCCTCCTCCCATGGCTTCACTTAAATGTAATAATTTTTTTAATACTGTTCATAGTTTTTTTAAAAAAATGCTTACATATTTTATTGTAATAGAAATCAGTAAATAGCTGAGTTTTGGTACAGGTCAAACAGAATCAGTCTGCACAGATGAGAGAGCCTCTGGAAATAGGGTATGAAAATAGTGAAGAATGCTCTCTTATCCACAGCTCTGCAGGGCCCAGAGCTACAAGATTACAATGCAACACTGCTGCCACAAAGCTGGAAAAATGTATCATTCCAGAATACAATCTTATTCCTATGCTTATCCCCTGAGGAAGAAGATACACATATTCTCCCATCTGCATTGTATGTACTTGCTTTTTAATACAAAGCAAGAAAACTAAAATATAAATGACACACAGCCGTAGGGTGGAATACTGCCTACTGTTTTACCTACAAGCTTCTCGAAGGGGTAACACCAGAGCTTTTTTAAGGCTGAGGTATTCGATTCCTTACACTGTACTCTACAGACACTGACTTCCTTTTGAGCCCAGAGGGCACATCAATTCAGTTCTCTAGAGGATAGAAACCAGAAAACCCTTCCTTTCCCTTTTCTGTGTCTTTTGTTTTTTCCAGTTCTCTTAAGATGTCTTCCATATGTTTGGCCACTCTAGAGAATGCATTGGCCGAGCAAACACCCTGGTGCTCCGTGGAATGCAGCCGGAACTTCTAAAAGCCATTTTCTCACACAAAGAATGTCAGCCTCAGGAGCACTTAGGAAAACTGGCTAACAGACCCCCACAAAACAGTTAATGTCATTTTCAAAACTCAATATCCAGTGCCATATAAACAAATTAGTGTACTAAACAGAGAACGGCTTTTCAGTCAAATGCCACTGAATTAAAACTCAGCAAAATCAATTTAAAATAAAGGCCAAAGAGAAACAGACAAGGATGAGGAGAACTGGAGCATACAGACAACTATGCAGGGTTCCCAGGGGGGGCTAGTGGTAAAGAATCCACCTGCCAATGCACGAGACACAAGAGACGAGGAAGATCCCCGGGAGGAGGGCATGGCAACCCACTTGAGTATTCTTGCCTGGAGAATCCCATGGACAGAGGAGCCTGGTGGACTACAGTCCTCAGGGTCACAAAGAGTCAGACACGACTGAGCGACTGACCACACATACAACTATTAGCCCAGAAGGAGTCCAAACTAGTTAAGCTGTATCTGCTTTCCCAGTAATTCTGTCATATTGTAAACAAATTATGAATTTGCTAACAGGATCCCAGAGTAAACACTAAATTATTATTATATATTAGATCCCTTAACATGGCCCCTAAGAATTCTAGTGGAACGTCTGGCATGAGTTTAAATGAACAGTGATCAACAGTGAGAGGGCCACATGGTCTGTGAGCAGAATGCTGGGGGTCAAGGCAGGGCCCCATTGCTTATTACTTACCTGTAGAACTTTCTTTCAGCTTTAATTTCCCCCCATAAAGAAGTTAACTAATGATAATTGTGCCCCAGTCTCAAAGAGCTTCTGTGAGACTCAAGTGAGATAATATATTAAAAGAAAAGTGATTTACAAACTGCTGCTGCTGCTGCTGCTGCTAAGTCACTTCAGTCGTGTCCGACTCTGTGCGACCCCAGAGACGGCAGCCCACCAGGCTCCCCCGTCCCTGGGACTCTCCAGGCAAGAACACTGGAGTGGGTTGCCATTTCCTTCTCCAATGCATGAAAGTGAAAAGAGAAAGTGAAGTCGTTCAGCCGTCTCCGACTCTTAGCGACCCCATGGACTGCAGCCCACCAGGCTCCTCCATCCTTGAGATTTTCCAGGCAAAAGTACTGGAGTGGGGTGCCATTGCCTTCTCCAAACTACACAACACTAAATAGGGAGCAGTTTTTATTACATTAGTAATCTATTTGACTTCTGGAGAAGGGAATGGCAATCCACTCCAGTATTCTTGCCTGGAGAATTCCATGGACAGAGAAGCCTGGTGGGCTACAGTTTGTGGGGTTGTAAGAGTCGGATATGACTGAGCATCTAAGACACAAACTATCTGGTTACGAATACCATGTAAAATAAAGCAGATATACTGTAATAAAAATTAATTTTTAAAAAATATAAAAAGACCATGTAGAAAGGATAGAGTCTCAGATGAAATTATTTTACTAATTTATATGTATGCCAGGCGCAAACTGATTAGATGTGTAACACTGAAATACACACAAATATAGATGCATGTGCACACGTGTATATACACACATACACATACAGAAGTGTCACTCCTTGGTTTTAGATTAAATCCTTCTTATTATACAGAGTGAAGTAAGCCAGAAAGAAAAACACCAATACAGTATACTAACGCATATATATGGAATTTAGAAAGATGGTAACAATAACCCTGTGTACGAGACAGCAAAAGAGACACCAATGTATAGATCAGTCTTATGGACTCTGTGGCAGAGGGAGAGGGTGGGGAGATTTGGGAGAATAGCATTGAAACATGTATAATATCATGTATGAAACGAGTCACCAGTCCAGGTTCGATGTACGGTACTGGATGCTTGGGGCTGGTGCACTGGGACGACCCAAAGGGAGGGTAGGGGAGGGAGGAGGGAGGAGGGTTCAGGATGGGGAACACATGTATACCTGTGGCAGATTCATTTTGATATTTGGCAAAACTAATACAATATTGTAAAGTTTATAAATAAAATTAAAAATAAAAATAAATGGAATCACACACACACAAAAATAAAAAAATAAAAGGCAAAAAAAAAGAATCCTTCTTAAAGCACTTTACAAACTTATAAGGCTTGTTGCTCAAGAAACTGAAATCTTCAAACATTTTTTCACATTTCCAAAAGCCCTTCTGTAAACTTTTTTTTTCTGTTCCATGTTTTTAAATAATGCACTATTACATATACCCACAATGACTCATTACACTATGTGATGATTCGTAATTATGTGGGAGCATTTTGAGCTGATAAATAGCCCACAATAACGGCTTTTTATTAAGAGAGCACTAGATCATTTAGTGCCGTATTTTAAAAAGTATTTCTGACTAGTTGGGTGAGAGGGAAAAAGAAGAAATGGGAGAAAAATAAAAATTGAAATATTGTACTTTTCTTTTTTTTTTGCCCTTCACTCCCAAAGGGCCCTGTGAATAGCTAAGTTTAAAAATCAGCTGCTTCTTCACTGAGTCATCAGTCCTACTTGCTTCACCATCAACCAGGTTCAATAAACTGTTTTTCTCACTCACCTTTCCTGCTTAGGGATTTGAGTGATTCATTAAGGAATATCTCCATGTGGATATTCTTCAGGGGACTTCAAATTATTCAACACTTTCAAACTGCAACTTAACCTGATATTTCCTGTCTTGAGCCAGAAACACTGGATTTCTCATGCACAATACAGCACTAACTACGTGGAAGGAACTTTGCTGATGCTGCAGACGTTGTTCAGTCGCTAAGTCATGTCCAACTCTTGGCAACCCCATTGGCTGAAGCATGCCAGGCTTCCTGTCCTTCACTATCTTCTGGAGTTTGCTCAAATTCATGTCATTTGAGTCGGTGATGCCATCATCCAACCATCTCATCCTCTGTCACCCCCTTCTTCTCCTGCCCTCAATCTTTCCCAGCATCAGGGTCTTTTTCAGTGAGTCGGCTCTTCACATCAGGTGGCCAAATATTAGAGAGCTTCAGCTTCAGCATTAGTCCTTCCAAAGAATATTCAGGGTAAAAAAGGCCACCTCTCTTCCTTTTTCTGTATCATTCCCAACCTTCTACACACCACACTTAACTGGAAACATCTCATAATGACTCCACTTTTTAAACAACTGTTTTTCATGTTATCCTTTTTATCCTCCCTCCCACAACCTCATTTCAGGCTCTACCACCTCTTACCTGGAATACCTAACCATCACTGAACTCATCTTCTGCCTCCATTCTTGACCTCTTCAATCTAAAACCCTTTGACACTAGCAAATCAGTTCAGTTCAGTTCAGTCGCTCAGTCGTGTCCGCCAGGCCTCCCTGTCCATCACCAACTCCCGGAGTTCACTCAGACTCACGTCCATCGAGTCAGTGATGCCATCCAGCCATCTCCTCCTCTGTCATCCCCTTCTCCTCCTGCCCCCAATCCCTCCCAGCATCAGAGTCTTTTCCAATGAGTAAACTCTTCGCATGAGGTGGCCAAAGTACTGGAGTTTCAGCTTTAGTATCATTCCTTCCAAAGAACACCCAGGACCGATCTCCTTTAGGATAGACTGGTTGGATCTCCTTGCAGTCCAAGGCACTCTCAAGAGTCTTCTCCAACACCACAGTTCAAAAGCATCAATTATTCGGTGCTCAGCTTTCTTTATAGTCCAACTCTCACATCCATACATGACTACTGGAAAAACCATAGCCTTGACTAGACGGACCTTTGTTGGCCAAGTAATGTCTCTGCTTTTTAATATGGCATTTATGAAATTCAAATAGGCTCACAACCATCACCCAACTGTATTAAAAGACAAACAAAAACAAAAAACACGAAAAAAAATTCCTTAGCGAAAATATTAAACTTTAAAGATAGGGCTCTCGATTCATGGTTTCATCTATTCTCCTTTTTGCCCTGTTCTTTGGCCATCTAAATCAATCACAGACCTTTTATAACAAACTATTTTCTCACATCTCCACGCCTGTACACTGGCTGCTCCTTTGAGACAAGAAATTTTTTCCTCTCGTCCGATTTATTCAGGGACTTTCTCATCCTTCAAGGCTCAGCTGAAATATTACCTCCTCTTTAAAGCCTTGTCTGATCTCCCCAGGCTTCTTTTACTGCTCTTTCCTTCATCGTCCATTCCACACTATAAAACCCACAATCAGACAACACTTAGATTATCTGTAAGTTTCCTCACTGTGCTGTGACCTACAGAAAGGACAAGAACCATTCTTTACTCTTTGCTTATTTATATCCCCAGTACATAGCCAACCACAGGGTGCACAGCCCACGGACTTCATAAATAACCAAAGACTAAATGAACGCACATCCTGAAAAATACTCATGATGACATGACTTCTTATAGGACCATTACAGACCATGAATTCCTCCTTTTCTATATCTTCTTTAGCATCAAATTTGGTTTTCAACCAGGCCGATTTTCTTAACTGCATGTAAAATCTGAACTTGAAGTGAAGGTGGATCTGTCCAGATTCTTGTTAAAATCTTTGACTCTCCATAACTGGCTAACCACCTGGAGATGGTTTCCATCTTAAGGAAAGCAGGTCTAACTCTGCTTCTCTTTCTTCCCTAAGGACACACAGAAATAGCACTCACTATGAAGTGAAAGTTGGACCTTAAAGAAGGCTAAGTACCAAAGAATTGATGGTTTCAAACTAAAATGCTGCAGAAGACTCTTGAGAGTCCCTTGGACAGCAAGGAGATCAAACCAGTCAATCCTAAGGGAAATCAACCCTGAATATTCATTGGAAGGACTGTTGCTGAAGCTGAAGCTCCAACAGGTTTCGGCCACCTGACACAAAGAGCCAACTCATTGGAAAAAACCCTGATGCTGGGAGAGATTGAAGGCAGGAGGAGAAAGGGGGCAACAGAGGATGAGATGATTGGATGGCATCACCAACTCAATGGATATGAGTTGTGAGTTTGAGCAAAATCTAAGAGATAGTGAAGGACAGGGAAGCCTGGCATGCTGCAGCCCATGAGGTCACAAGAGTCAGACACAACTTAGTGGCTGACCAACAAATGCTATTCCGTAGATTACACAGATGTCTGGCAAACACCATTGTGAGAAAGGTCTATTCAGTTAGGGGAGCAGTGACTTGCAGGAATCTGTGAGCCACTAGAAATTTGAGCATTTGTACTAATTGAGCAGACCAGCTGATGGCCCTGATGAGTTCTGTACTAAATTATCTCTAAATATACCTACTTACACCATTCACCAAGGCTTACAGCTGCCAAAGTGAATGCCACACACAACGTGGTAAATAGGGTTTATTCCTTCCTTCTTCCCTCCCTCCCTTTCTTCCTCTTCTCTACCTGCTGCTGCTGCTGCTGCTAAGTCACTTCAGTCGTGTCCGACTCTGTGCGACCCCAGAGATGGCAGCCCACCAGGCTCCCCCGTCCCTGGGATTCTCCAGGCAAGAACACTGGAGTGGGTTGCCATTTTCTTCTCCAATGCATGAAAGTGAAAAAGTGAAAGTGAAGTTGCTCAGTCGTGTCCGACTCTTAGCGACCCCATGGACTGCAGCCTACCAGGCTCCTCCATCCATGGGATTTTCCATGCAAGAGTACTGGAGTGGGGTGCCATTGCCTTCTCCAAATTTCACATTTTGGTGTGTCTTATTGGAGAAGGACCTGGCAACCCACTCCAGTATTCTTGCCTGGAAAATCCCACAGACAGAGGAGTTTAGCGGGCTATATATAGTCCATGGGGTCACAAGAGTTGGACATGACTTAGTGACTAAACCACCACCATATCTAAGATGAGCAGATTTGATAAATCACCTCAACACTAGCTTAAATTTAGTGCTAATGACCCCAAGTGCTTTTCTGTTTTAAAACTGTTTGGTATTTAAACTTCTTTGATGATTTGAGCCAACAATGTAGAATTTGGTATATAGTCTAGCAGAAATAGCTCTAAGTAATAAAAATTCCATTGCACTTGAAGGGAATGAAGAGTGAGAGCCATGTGCATAAGCCATGTGTATTTAATAAATCTTCATTGAAGAAGATTATGTTATTTCAGGTGCTCATCTTATACCCAATTCTGCCCCAAACCAGCCATATTCCAGACAGCTTAATACTTGATGAGTCTGAGTCAAGTCCTGATTATACACACTGGTTTCCTGTCTGTTCAAAGGTCAGAGTTCAGGAAACATATAAAAAAAACCAAACATCCTTACAGCTAATATCTGCCTTTCTTCTTAAGATTTTAAAGCACGATTTCAGTGCTTTCATTTCACTAAGATCTATCCCCCTGAAGAGCCAATGTGACTTACTTTTCTCTGTTCTTCACACTAACTGGTTACTTCCTTTGCCTTGAGTTTCACCAACTTACTCAGGAAATATGTCACCCAGATGCCTACTGAGTGCAGAGTCCTGTTAGACCCAGTCTACTCAGAAACTGTAGTTTCTTAGCCATGCTCATCTGTGAAACATATCGGACCACCTGCTCAGGGCTGAGAATGCAAAAATGAAAGACAAAGGTCCTCCCTGACAGAACCCACCCAAGAGAAGAGCCAGTCCAGTAAGCAGGGAATTATAGCTCTGGCCTTTTACACTACTCTCCTTGCCTTTATGTATCAGGACAGCCCATCCAATCTTTTACAGTAGAGAATTCAAAATTAAAGCAGCTCTAATTTTGTTTTTCTTCTATCTACACTCTTAATCACTTGGTCCCAATCTCCTGAAATTTAGACTAAGAATTCCTTAAAATATGTGACTTGTGTTGGATAATCACTCTACATCCTCATGCCTGTAAGAAAATTTCTGTTGTATCTTGTGGAATGAATGGCAAATTATGGAAATCCTTGTAAAATTACACTGAACTTACACCAAAATGACCTCCACCAGTGAAAGAGAGCAGGACCCGATGGTCCTCGCTGCCCCATGGACTCCGCCTATCTTTTGTTTTGTAGAAAAACTTTAGCCAGAGAACAAGTTTAATCAGAGAAGTGAGAAAAATGCAAAAGCAAAGAAAGCAAATAGGACAAAATAATAATAGTTTAGTCATTAAGTAAAATGAAGGACATTTTGTTCCTAAAAGGCTATAGACAGGCCATGTCCTTGAGCTGTTCTATATATCCTAAAACCCCCACCAAGTGGAAGAAATTAACTACATGATGACCTGAGTGTAGCTGTGACATAAGCTGCCACAGCTGCAAGAACTGGCCTTAAAAACATGGGAACAAATCCACCCTGGAACTAAAGATTAAAGGTACTCAAAACAATCAAGAAGACACTGATCAGACCACTGATGAGCAAGTTAAAGACGACTGTCAGAGCTGACTGTGCTGTTTCTGCGTGTAGCCCCCTCCCTCCATTGAAGTATCCCTGAAACAACCCATTGAAAGCTCTTGCCCATTGACTGTCGGGGGAGACTTTGGAACAAAGTCTGTCCTCTCCCCTCTGGTAGCCAGTCTCCAGAACAAATCAATCACCAACCCTGCCTCTCAAGTCTTGGCTTTGGAGCAGCGAGCAACCAGACTGCACTTTCAGCAGCCCCAGCGGCAACAGAAACAAGAACTCAGAGGTTAATAACTACTTCCCCTAATTAGTAATCTTCCTTATCCCACTGATCACCTAAATATGTCACATAATTCAATGAATTTAAAACACTAATAAAATGTTTTGCAAAAAAGCTCTCTATTTATATAAAAAGCATGCATATACATATATCAAATTTCTACTCAAAAACACACAATTTTTGGTAAAAATTTCTCAAATGTTTTCATGCATGACTTTCAACCTGCTTATATCAATAAATGTTGCTAATGATAATGATCTTTAATTTGTTTTGATAAAAACACTTAAAATGTAACTGTCTTTTGTCAGGAACAATGAGGTTTCATCGATGGGCATGAAACCAAGGAAATTATCTGACCCACAGAGTTATCAGTCCTGAAAGCTATCCTTTGACAGCATCATTTTGAACAAGAACCCAATCCCTTTGGAGACATTATGTTAATATATTCAATTAAACATTTCCAGTAAAGATGTACGGTTTGCTATGCTATGCAGAGGTGGGTTTACTCTGAAATTAAGGCACCCTAAGCTTTCAGGCTGCACACCTGTACAGGCCATTTCTAAGATCCAGGACCAGGGGGAAAGGCTTACCAGAACAATTACAATTTTGTGAAACACCCAAAAAGCAATCGTTGCTTTTTTTTCCCCTTGGGAAGCTTTAGAACCCACAGAACTCATATCTTTTTCTGGTTATCATCTTTTTCAAGGCTAGGTATGCTGCAGAAACATCATATATCATGTCACAATGTTGAGTTTGAAAAATACTTCCTCATCCATCTCTACTTTACCATCAGGTAAAATCACTGTAGAAACACCAGCCTGGATATGTGTTAAACGCCACAGTGAAAATTTCATCCTTACCAACTCATGTTACAGCTATATTAATGGAAAGCATTAACTCAGATTTACTCCCACCATTTACTCGTGAGCTCAGTTGCTTAGTCCTATCCGATTCTAGGGACCCTTTGTACTGTAGCCTGACAGGGTTCTCTGCCCATGGGATTTTTCAGGCAAGAATACTGGATTTGGTTGCCATTTCTTTCCCCAAGGATTCTTTCCGACCCAGGGATAAAATCTGTGTCTCATGCACTGCAGGCAGATTTTTTACCAGCTGACCCATCAAGGAAGCACCACCATTTACTTAAAACCAGGTGGTATCTCTGGGCCTAGGGAACTAGACTCTAGACACCAATGCAGGAGAATCATGTGCTTGCAATGAACACTACAGTTACAACACATTTTAAACTGAATGCTCAGTATCTTACTATGTTGCTTTAAAAAATTCTGTTGCTCTTTATGATCAAACATTTTCTTATATTTAAAAGTTTAATTTTGTGGTAACCTCAGTTCTGTTTCCTTGCATAGAAAATAACTCTTTTAAATCAAAATACTTTATAATTACAACTTTCATGTCTTTTCAGGGAACCAAAATCAGAGTAAAATTAATAAACACTTTCTCCATAATATATACAGTGAACTTTAAAACCAATGCTAGTAGGAAAATGACATATATTAGGTTCACTAAATACAACTGGGTTTTTTTTCACCAAGTCTTATCATTTGAGCTTCTTTCCAAAAATGTAGGATTTTCTCTCACACATTATATAGCATCTTCTACATTGGGCAGAGCTGTCTTGGAATGCTGGCTAAGAATTTATTGTTAACATATCTTCTGCAAGTGAGTTTTGAGTTAGAGGATGTAGTTAATTGACCACAGTTTGCCTCAAGAATGACACAATGAATTTCATGCCATCACTTTTCCCAGATGTACTCTTACTAAATTGCACTGAACACTGTATATAATCTCTGCCAGACTGCTAGCATATTTTAAGAAGACTATCCAGTATTCACGCTGCCTTTATACAGAACTGTATGCTACGTGTGCCCTTTGGTCTGAGAATTGGCCCATACAAATACACATATTTTTATGTGACATATTTCATACAGCACATACGCTTGTTTTGTGCACACCACGTTCTCTAATAACTTGTTGCCTAAAATTACGTTATATACAACACATTGGATTTGGCAAAATCATAATTTAAATGCACTGCTTTTAAGTGGATTGATGCAATAAATGACCAAATTCTAGCTAACTGAAGATCAATCCAAAAGCCATTCATTGAGCTGTGGTGGCTGCAAATATCATAAAAGAACACAAGTTCAATTTCCTTATTATCTATTTCTCCACCTGTGTGTCTACTGAATACCTTGTTCCAGAGGGATTTATGACAGCTTATAAGGATACTAAATAAATGAAGGGCAACATTAGAATAATGAATAGGGCATATACACCATTGATACTATGCAAAAAATAAATAACTAATGAGAACCTACTGTATAGCATAGGGAATTCTACTTACTGCTCTGTGGCAACCAAATGGGAAGGAAATCTAAAACACGAGGGGGTATATGCATACTTATAGCTGATTCACTTTGTTGTATGGCAAAAACTAACACTGTAAAGCAACTATACTCCAACAAAAATTAAAAATATATTAGAAGATAAATAAAAATATGGCAACACAAAAAAAGGTTTAGTAATAAGAGGAACTCAAAAGATGCTCCCAGAACTTCTTGTCATGTTGGTTTTGCTGGACAAGAAATCACACATCTTGAGAGGTCAAGGGCAATATATCTACAGCAGTCATGGGGACATGTTTCCGATGACTTTTTTCTTTTAATATGTATATGTCAACAGCATTGCCATTACATCAAAGAACACTTCACTAAGAGCAGTGACAAAGGAGGCCAGATATGCTGACCCCAGTTCCTTCGCTGTGCTCATGTTTGTTATTCACTCCTCGCCACCCACACCTGCCCTTTCTTTTGCTTCAAATGTGTCAGACCACTCTCCCCTAAATGCCTCTCTTTGGTTGCTTCCTCTGCTTGGATTTACTTTCCCCAGTTTTGTGCACTTGGTTCACTCCACACCTCCCTGCGGGCTCTGTAAAAAACACCACATTCAGTGAAGCTGACCACCCTTTACAAAGTTACAGCCTCTCTATGGACACTCTTTATATCCATTCCTTTACATATTTTTCTGTAGATGATCAGTCAGCATCTGTCACACTCTATATTTATTTGCTCTTGCCAGGGTCCCCCTCACCCCCGCCAGGACAGAAGCTCCAGTCTACTCTTGGAGTCTTACTCCATCTTCCATTTCAGTCATTATCCCCACTCCCTAATTGGCTCTGCTCCGAATTCTCACCAAATAAAATAAGACTGATAAAATGCAGCCTCTCACACTTGCAATCACTCATTGCAAAGTCTAAGTCAGGAATCCTCAAGATGTCTGCTTCAACCCACCAACATCCTCTTGAGAGTCCATGAAGAGAGGGGTCAGAATTTCCATCTGTACCACAACATTTTCCATCGAAACCCTCTGCACCACACTAAGGGCTGGTGCTGGTACCTGACTAAATTTGGTATTCACAAGTGAAAGCTAGGATGCAATTATCATTTATAGACTAACTCAACATTCTACAAGAAATCTGGTTGCCATGGCACAGGGCAGTGTTTCTGCCAACTTGCTATAGCATATATGCACATGCAATGAATAGAAAATTCCGCTGTTTTCAGAGAGGATGCTTTATCATCTGTGACATTTGGAGCTTTTCAGAATTTTCAACTATTGCTGTCCTTGCTTTGTCATGATCTTACTGTTAGTTTAACTTCAACATCATTCATTTACATTCCCCCTGGTTTGTTTATTTAGGGAGATTAGTTGCCGAGTAATTGGATGTTCAAGTGCCCACGCACTGTGGTCCAAAATATGACTCATGTCTCTCTTTTGTTGTTTCCTCTGCTTGGATTTACTTTTCCCAGGTTGGTAAATTCTATATCTCCCTTTGGACTCTAAAAATACCACAGTCAGTGAAGCTGACCACCCTTTAAAAACTTACAACCCCTCTGTGGACACGCTTTATATCCATGCCCTTACGCATTTATCTCTAGACAATCTGTCAGCATCTGTCACGCTCTATTTTTAGTTATTTGCTCTTGCCAGGGTCCCCCCCCCCCACCGACCCTGTAGGACAGAAGCTTCCATCTTACTCTTGGTGCCTCACTCCCTCTTCAGTCTCAGTCATTATCCCTACTCCCAAATGGGCTCTGCTCAGAATTTCTACATCTTTGCTAACGTAGATACAGTTAAACTTTGTTATTCCTGATTCTGTAGTCACGAATTCATCATGAGTTTGCCAACTGATGACCATTTATTCATTTGCAGTCGTTTGTGGGCATGAGCCAAGCCCCAGAAAGTTTGAATCTCCCAGTTTCCCCATTCCCATCTAAGGTTAAACACTCTGGCTTTCATTTCAGCCCTTATAAAGTAAATGTTTATTTTATTGTCTCTTTAGTGTCAGTTTTTTGTGTGTATGTTTGTACTTTCTATTGGTGTTTTTGCTATTTAAAGTGGCCCCCAAGTGCCGTGCTGAAGTGCTAGCTACTGTTCGTAGGGACAGGAGGGCTGTGATGTGTTTTAGGGGGAAAAAATATGAGTGTCAACTAACTCCTGTTAGAGCTGCTCTCTGCGAGTTCAATGTTAATGATCAACTATATATATATATATATCCATATATATCACATAAAAGTTATTTATTATATATAAAATAAGGTGTTTTAAAACAGAAACACATACAAAACAAGGCTATATGCTGACCACTTCATGGAAATGACATAGGCTCAGAAGAACCTAACTCCGTGTGTTCCCCCATGATCAGTGGTTCAGTATTTGCTCATTCAGTGTTCATGGCAACTTTGCAGAACATAATTTCAATAAGTACTGAAAATCAACTACCCATACATAGCCACCCATCAATGGAAAATTTTGCTCATTTTAACACTTTCATCATCCTTACACTTCACTTGTACCAATGAGCAGAAATCAACCACTAGGGTCCTTAGGTACCAAGGTTGTTTGCCCTGTTTATGATAGTATCTCTCTCGCTTAAGTGACAGATGCTGAAATGTGGCAGAGGAATCGTAAGGGAGAGAGAGAGAGAAGGACAGGACAGGGAAAGGTAAAAAGGAAAAGGACCTGAATCGCACATATGCTCTGCAATCCCTTCTGAAAACACAGCCTTCTAAAATATCTAAAAGATCGACTTGTAAACACAAAATTATTTTTTCTTAAGTGAAATAGCTCTTAATTTGTACCAAGAATCCATGTTCAAGTATATAAAATGCTTATAGTATAGAATAGTCATTATATGTATATTTCCATGTATTTGCATGAAATGTATATGTATGGTCAGATTACATTCATGATATTTTAGATAAAAATGTAAATGTTGTTCACCTGATTTCTTATGTAAATCAATATTTCTTTTCTCAATGACTTTTTATTATCTACTAACTGTGGTTGACATAAAATTTAGTACATCTGAAATAGCTAACCAAATGAAAGGCTGAACAGGGCCAATCTAAGCAAAGGGTTCTGAGCACCACCAACCTGAGCATTCAGAATTGATTCTCTGAGAAAATGACAATGATGTCACCATAAGACAGAATTAAACTCAAGTTTGGCAGATAGTCCTCTAAAACACTAAAGAGACTGTCAATTCCTCCCATTCTATCTCCATTTGGGGTAGTTGCTGCTGCTAAGTCGCTTCAGTCGTGTCTGACTCTGTGCAACCCCATAGACGGCAGCCCACCAGGCTCCTCTGTCCCTGGGATTCTCCAGACAAGAATACTGGAATGGGTTGCCATTTCTTTCTCCAGTTATTTATCTCTATTTTTTAGCCCCACTGACTTCCAAAAAGCACTGGTGAGGACTATTGTGTGACTCAAATGGAGAACCATAACTAGCACTGCATTGGCCAAGAAGTTTGTCTCAGTTTTTTTCTGTAAGACCTTATGAAAAACCCGAAAGAACTGTTTGGCCAACCCAATACAGCTGGATAAGGGTCAGAGATTTGGGAAGTAAAATCTTATTGGTTTATCTGCCAAAAGGCCAAGACTAGAAGCAAGACTGAAAGTGAAAGTGAAAGTTGTGTAGTCATGTCTGACTCTTTGAGACCCCATCGGCTATACAGTCCAAGGAATTCTCCAGGCCAGAATTCTGGAGTGGATAGCCTATCCCTTCTCCAGGGGATCTTCCCAACCCAGGGGTCCAACCTAGGTCTCCAACACTGCAGGCAGATTTTTTACCAGCTGAGCCACAAGGGAAGCCCAAGAACACTGGAGTGGGTAGCCCATCCCTTCTCCAGTGGATCTTCCTGACCCAGGAATTGAACCAGGGTCTCTGGCATTGCAGGAGCATTTTTTTTTTTTTTTACCAACAGAGCTATCAGGGAAGCCCAGAAGAAAGACTATTGAGGACATAAAATCTAAAGACAAATGCACTCTCAGTTGAGGCAAGTGCCAACCTTGATCTTGTGTTTCCCTGAGGAAGAGCCTTCGTAAGAGTGAGGTGTACAGGGCACAAAATTTAAAGTGGTGGCTCATTCTCATTCGTACAAGTTCTGATGGCAGAAAAATATGAAGGACGGCATGTATCGCTGGGAATAAAAATGCACCAATTTCTCTATGTAATTTTTCCTATTTGGATCTTGTAACTTAATCCATCATGTTCTGAGTTCAGGGTGTAAGTTTTTGAATCAGCATGGAACCAGCTCTTGATTAAAAAAATAACAATGGTAGACACTTAAGTATGCTTAGCATTTTGCTGTAGATCAACATGAAGTAAATACAAAGGAAAAGTCAATGACTCCCAGAAACATACAGATTAAAATCACTAAGTGACTAACGACACCTTCCATTGAGATATGATCAAAAGCAGAAACTATGAGAGAATTTACATTCTCTATGCAGACATGGTTATACCACCAACAAAGCAGTACTCATAATATCCTTATGACTACTTGTTTTTTAACATAAGACTATGGTATACTTATGTACCATATTTTATATACATTTCTAGGTTGAATAATATTTAGTTATGCTTTGGTGGTCTGTGGGAGCAGGGTATGAATTCTTAGCATTCTCACATCATATAACCAGGGGAAAAAAGCACAAGATTACTCCTAAGTTACAGGATCAAACTGTGGTGAAGTCTATGAAGCCAGAATATGTATTCTCTCCACTCTACTAGGTACCTCTATTTGGATGGATAGATTTGCTCCAAGCTGGAGAGTGTTTTGTTTTTTTCTTTTCACCTAAAGACAAGCCTCACCATAGAGACTTTATAATAAGCCTCCTATGAGCTTCTGGGTGAGTTTAACATTCATTTTATCTAGAAATCTTGAGGAGTTTCATGTTCCTATGTATAGCTTGCCCTTAAACTCATGTGGCTTTCATTTGGATATAGTCAACTGATTTGATTATTTTCGTATGTGAAGAGATACTTAGTGACAGAAGCATTTCTTCAGCTTTATATTGTAGAATTATCAATAACCTCAGATATGCAGATGACACCACCCTTATGGCATCAAATGAAGAAGAACTAAAGAGCCTCTTGATGAAAGTGAAAGAAGGGAGTGAAAACGTTGGCTTAAAGCTCAACATTCTAAAAACTAAGATCATAGCATCTGGTTCCATCACTTCATTGCAAATAGATGGGGAAACAGTGGAAACAGTGACAGACTTTATTTTTCGGGGCTCCAAAATCACTGCAGATGGTGATTGCAGCCATGAAATTAAAAGACGCTTACTCCTTGGAAGGAAAGTTATGACCAACCTAGATAGCATATTCAAAAGCAGAGACATTACCTTGCCAACAAAGGTTCATCTAGTCAAGGCTATGGTTTTTCCAGTGGTCATGTATGGATGTGAGAGTTGGACTATTAAGAAAGCTGAGCGCCAAAGAATTGATGTTTTTGAACTGTGGTGTTGGAGAAGACTCTTGAGAGTCCCTTGGACTGCAAGGAGATCCAACCAGTCCATTCTAAAGGAGATCAGTCCTGGGTGTTCATTGGAAGGACTGGTGTTGAAGCTGAAACTCCAATACTTTGGCCACCTGATGAGAATAACTGACTCATTTGAAGACCCTGATGCTGGGAAAGATTGAGGGCAGGAGGAGACAGGGACGACAGAGGATGAGATGGTTGGATGGCATCACTGACTCTATGGACATGGGTTTGAGTGGACTCCGGGAGTTGGTGATGGACAGGGAGGCCTAGCGTGCTGCGATTCATGGGGTGGCAAAGAGTCGGACAGGACTAAGTGACTGAACTGAACTGATATTGTAGAATTGCATGTCAAGAAGCCCCTCTTCCTCTACCACATATCCTTTGGATGATTTATTTCAGTATCCTGCTTTTTATTTTTTTAAAAGAAGGAAAATAACCTTTGGTCCTCTTTTTCCCTCGGACTTTAATTATACTATAAGAACACCTGCCTACCCGAACTGATTCCTCTCCAGTGGCAATTCCTAGAAGACTAACAATACTTCTCAACATGTAACCTCTGTGTCCCTCCATCTGTGTGTAAGACCATCAGAAATGCAAGATAGTTTCTCCTTATTTATTTTTCCAATGACACACACATACTGAAAATACCAGTTTCTCCAAATATTAGATTATATCAAGACGTTTAATCCCCTCTCCTCCCTCAAAATATCAGAATTTCACTACTCCAAAAATGTTAGGCAAACAGTATTAATTCTCAACACATAAGCTAGAGGTGCTTAAATGCTACTTGTATTTGGAACAAAATCAAATTAATCAAACTGCATTTCTGAATTCAGAACTTAATGGAGTGTAGTTTGGGTAAACCTTAGTGGGAGGCTTGAGCCAAACTTCAGACTAAAGGCATAATCTTGAAAAAAAAGAAAGGAAAGAAAGAAAATTAACTGAGAGATTAACAAGCTTTATCTAGTTCCATTAAGCATCACTTTTCTTTAGTAAAATCCTAATAGCACTGGAATCTCTTGCCTCCTGGGAAATTCTCAAAGATGTCATTAGCTTTCTAGTTTTGGAAAGTATTTGAGAATAAAACAATCCTGTGTGCATGCGTGCGTTCATGCATGCGTGTGTCCTGCCCTTTGGAAAGTATTTGAGAATAAAACAATCGTGTGTGTGTCCTGCCATTTCTTCAAATCTGTGGTTTGAAAAGCTGTCCTATGAAATTTAAATCTGATTTGATTCTGAATATGTAAAATTTAAACAGCAGCCAAATCCTAGAAGTGTTTTTAGGATATATATCAAGTATGATTCATCAATAATAATCAAAAGAGACTGTCCAAGTACTCTTCATCAGTAATGACCGAAAATGAATATATGTGTTGCAAGTTGTTCCTAATATTTTATAAATGTAACTCACAACTGCTTTTCCCATCAAAAATTACTGTTGTTTAGCATTTAACACATTTCAAAGCATTTCATCTGTTGGCGGTCCTGACCTCAGCTCAGTGGAGATCTGGCAACAAGCATCCATTCGTGACAGAGGAGCACACCAGGAGAGGACACTCAAAGGACTTGCCTGTGGTCACAAAGTGGGCCAACCTGAGGGGTCTTGCTTGAATTACTCCTTAGACTACAGGTTACTTTGAAACTATGACACCTGATGCAGGGCAATCACAGAAATGGACTACAAAGCAAAAATATGGATCACTATTAACAGCTAACCCTTCATGAGTGCTTCCTATGTGGCAAAGATGAAGTATTCTGCGTAGATTATCTTCAGTCCAACGACTGTGTTACATAAGATCTATTAATAAACCTCAGTGGTTCAGCAGGTAAAGAATACGCCTGCAATTCAGGAGACACAGGAGACAGGGGTTCAATCCCTGGGTCAGGAAGATCCCCTGAAGGAGGAAATAGCAACCCACTCCAGTATACTTGCCTGGAGAATCCCCTGGATGGAGGAGCCTGGCGGTCTACCGTGCATGGGGTTACAAAGGGTCAGACACAACTGAGCACCAAGCACACAAATTATTAAATCCATTTTACAGAGATTAAGTTGATAGAAGCTGTGTACAGGTGACCCTCTGAATCCATAGCTCTCACATCCCCAGGGATTCAGGCAGCTTTGAGACCCACAGATAAAGAGCACCAACTCTACTAGGCCATTTTATGTAAGGGACTTGAGCACCCTCAGATTTGGGATCCTCAGGAAGGGGGAGGGGAGATTCTAGGACCAATCCCCTGCAGATGCTGAGGGATGATATAATTCCCAAGCAGTGATGGTGAGGTTCACGCTCGCCTCTCCTTGATTTATGAATCTGTTAGGATTTAATAACTAACTAGGCTAAACTTCCTCCAGATGCACTGCCATAATGTGCCAATTCACTACCATTTGTATTAGGTAATATACCCTAAGGTATATTATGAAAACTGTCACATAATTTCCAATTCCCTAGGAAAACAAAAGAAAACAAACAAAAAAAAAGCTTCCTTTTCTAAAGCCCTTATATATGGAATCTAATCCCTATTTCCTGTTTTTAAATTTTAATTGGAAGATTATTACTTTGTAATACTGTGATGGTTTTTGTCATACATCTACATGAATCAGTCACAGGGATACATGTGTGCCCCCACCCTGAACCCCCCTCCCACCTCCATCCCCACCCTATCCCTCTGGGTTGTCCCAGAGCACTGACTTTGGGTTCCCTGTTTCATGCATGGAACTTACAGTGGTCAACTATTTTACATATGGTAATACACGTTTCAGTGCTAGTCTCTCAAATCATCCCAAACTCATCTTCTCTCATTGAGTCCAAAAGTCTGTTCTTTACATCTTTGTCTCCTTTGCTGTCCTGCATGTTGGCTCCTCATTATCATCTTTCTACATTCCATATATATGCATTCATATCAGTCGCTCAGTTGTGTCCGACTCTTTGCGACCCCAGGAATCGAAGCACACCAGGCCTCCCTGTCCATCACCAACTCCCGGAATTCACCTAGACTCACGTCCATCGAGTCAGTGATGCCATCCAGCCATCTCATCCTCTGTCATCCTCTTCTCCTCCTGCCCCCAATCCCTCCCAGCATCAGAATCTTTTCCAATGAGTCAACTCTTCCCATGAGGTGGCCAAAGTACTGGAGTTTCAGCTTTAGCATCATTCCTTCCAAAGAAATCCCAGGGCTGATCTCCTTCAGAATGGACTGGTTGGATCTCCTTACAGTCCAAGGGACTCTCAAGAGTCTTCTCCAACACCACAGTTCAAAAGCATCAATTCTTCAGCGCTCAGCCTTCTTTACAGTCCAACTCTCACATCCATACATGACCACAGGAAAAACCATAGCCTTGACTAGACGGACCTTTGTTGGCAAAGTAATGTCTCTGCTTTTGAATATGCTATCTAGGTTGGTCATAACTTTCCTTCCAAGGAGTAAGCGTCTTTTAATTTCATGGCTGCAGTCACCATCTGTAGTGATTTTGGAGCCCAGAAAAATAAAGTCTGACACTGTTTCCCCATCTATTTCCCATGAAGTGGTGGGACCAGATGCCATGATCTTCGTTTTCTGAATGTTGAGCTTTAAGCCAACTTTTCACTCTCCACTTTCACTTTCATCAAGAGGCTTTTGAGTTCCTCTTCACTTTCTGCCATAAGGGTGGTGTCATCTGCATACCTGAGGTTATTGATATTTCTCCCAGCAATCTTGATTCCAGTTTGTGTTTCTTCCAGTCCAGTGTTTCCAATGATGTACTCTGCATAGAAGTTAAATAAACAGGGTGACAATATACAGACTTGATGAACTCCTTTTCCTATTTGGAACCAGTCTGTTGTTCCATGTCCAGTTCTAACTGTTGCTTCCTGACCTGCACACAGATTTCTCAAGAGGCAGATCAGGTGGTCTGGTATTCCCATCTCTTAAAGAATTTTCCACAGTTTATTGTGATCCACACAGTCAAAGGCTTTGGCATAGTCAATAAAGCAGAAATAGATGTTTTTCTGGAACTCTCTTGCTTTTTCCATGATCCAGCGGATGTTGGCAATTTGATCTCTGGTTCCTCTGCTTTTTCTAAAACCAGCTTGAACATCAGGAAGTTCACAGTTCACGTATTGCTAAAGCCTGGCTTGGAGAATTTTGAGCATTAGTTTACTAGCGTGTGAGATGAGTGCAATTGTGCGGTAGTTTGAGCATTCTTTGGCATTGCCTTTCTTTGGCATTGGAATGAAAACTGACCTTTTCCAGGCCTGTGGCCACTGCTGAGTTTTCCAAATTTGCTGGCATATTGAGTGCAGCACTTTCACAGCATCATCTTTCAGGATTTGGAATAGCTCAACTGGAATTCCATCACCTCCACTAGCTTTGTTCATAGTGATGCTTTCTAAGGCCCACTTGACTTCACATTCCAGGATGTCTGGCTCTAGGTCAGTGATCACACCATTGTGATTATCTGGGTCGTGGAGATCTTTTTTGTATAGTTCTTCTGTGTATTCTTGCCATCTCTTCTTAATATCTTCTGCTTCTGTTAGGTCCATACCATTTCTGTCCTTTATCGAGCTCATCTTTGCATGAAATGTTCCTTTGGTATCTCTGATTTTCTTGAAGAGATCCCTAGTCTTTCCCACTCTGTTGTTTTCCTCTATTTCTTTGCATTAATATACAGTAATTTGTCTTTCTCTGACTACTTCACTCTGTATAACAGGCTCCAGTTTAATCCACCTCATTAGGACTGATTCAAATGTGTTCCTTTTATGGTTGAGTAATATTCCATTGCATATATGTTCCACGACTTCCTTATGGAACATGTAGGTTGCTTCCAGGTCCTGGCTATTGTAAACAGTATTGCAATGAGCATTGGGGTACATATGCCTCTTTCAAATCTGGTTTCCTCAGTCCGTATGCCCACCCGTGGGATGGTTGGGTCATATGGCAGCTCTATTCCCATTCCCTTTTATTCTCTACACGTTTCTTACCAGGCAGCCAACTGAAATCTTCCTGTTCTCTTTTGCACTGAACATTTAAGAAAGCCCAAAATAACCTACCTCCTTCCTCCATTCTTTTTCTATTTACTTGCTTCAGCTGAGTTTATGGCAGACTTTAAAAAAGGGCTGTGGCCATCACAGGAATTCTAGGGAAGGTCAAGTCTGTGATTTTGGCTCATCCAGGTCTATCTCCTGGGCCCCATATGTTCCCAGTGGACTAGCCTGTATCCTTGAAACAACTCAGAAACAGCAGTAGCTTTAGACTCTCCCAATACAGCCCTGAGGAAACCGTGCACACTTGGATGCTCCAGAGTCAGAAACCTATGGAAAACGCCATGTCCAGGCCTCACAGCTGTGTGATGGGTTACAGCTGCAACAGGCGCTCAGCCTGGAGACCTGCTTAGGCCAGAGTACTCAGATTTCTTAACCCTGCCCTAAAGGTTCGTCTAGTCAAGGCTATGGTTTTTCCTGTGGTCATGTATGGATGTGAGAGTTGGACTGTGAAGAAGGCTGAGCGCAGAAGAATTGATGCTTTTGAACTGTGGTGTTGGAGAAGACTCTTGAGAGGCCCTTGGTCTGCAAGGAGATCCAACCAGTCCATTCTAAAGGAGATTAAGTCCTGAGTGTTCTTTGGAAGGAATGATGCTAAAGCTGAAACTCCAGTACTTTGGCCACCTCATGCAAAGAGTTGACTCATTGGAAAAGACTGATGCTGGGAGAGATTAGGGGCAGGAGGAGAAGGGGACGACAGAGGATGAGATGGCTGGATGGCATCACTGACTCGATGGATGTGAGTTTGGGTGAACTCCGGGAGTTGGTGATGGACAGGGAGGCCTGGCGTGCTGCGATTCATGGGGTCGCAAAGAGTCGGACACGACTGAGCAACTGAACTGAACTGAACTGAACCGTGCCCCTGAACTTATTGGAACAGTGTGTGATACTCTATAGTTATATAGGCAGTGTTTAAGCCAAGTTTAGAATGACACTGTCAGTAAATAATCTGTTAGAATACAAACAAAATATTTAAGAAAAAGCCTATTTAACTTTTAAAACGAAAGCAGAATGCTGAGAGACCTGAAGGCACAAGTAAGAGAAAGCAAATACCAGCGGCATGTACAGGAAGCTTTCAGAGTGTGCTGAAGAGCAAACAGGCCCCTCATTTACCACTTTTACCTGAGGAAAACAGTATTTGGAGAAATTGATTTTGGCTTTCCTAGTTAACATGCAGTTTTACTACAGCTGCCTTTTAGCATATTCACTAGTTACGTTATTGATCACATCTATTAGTCCAAACCCTAATTTTTTTCCTATTTTCTTCAAGAGATAATAATGCTAATAACAACAACAAAAATAATGTTGGGATGGCCAAAAGGTTCATTTGCATTCTTCCTTAACATCGTATGAAAACCCGATAGAACTTTTGGCCAACCCAGTGGGTAATGCAATCATGTCTTGTGTTATGACACAATTCATAGTAAGGGGAACAAAAATCTTGGTTTTCTCTTTTTAACTGACTGGATCATTTGTAAATCATTGAGGTTTAATCCTGCCCATGACAACAGTTGCTATGGGGCTTGGTCAGTTCCAGAGATTTTTATCCTGTGACCTTGGTACAGGGCTCCATAGCCACTGCTTGAAAAAATAATAAAAAGAGCTACTGCATGACTGTTGAAGCCTCTGGAGTTGCTTAAACTCCTTCCCCCATGTTAAGTTTCTATTTCTCCTATACATTCTTTAACTCTAGATATGAGGTTAAAAATAGAGTGCTGCGAAAAACTAGCTCGATAGTGTGCCCAGAGTTTACAGAGAAATCAAACTTAGACACAAGTCAGAAGCCATAGACAGTGTGAAGAGAGTAGCACCGAAAAAAAATGAATACACACACACACACACACACACAATGTGCTATTAATCATGTGAACATCAGTCCCTTTTGTTTTTAATCATAAATCCCACTGTGAAACCTTAATTGGATCTGAAACAAAACGCACTTCTTCCTCTGACACTAACCTTTAATCCTCACTCATTTGTATGTTTTTCCATCATCAATTGTACTCACATTTCCAACAAATGATCTAATCAATGGAAAAAAACAGTCCTGTTTCAGATCATTATACTCTACAACCACTCTCCCAAATTCCGGAACACAGCTGTTGTGTCACAGCCAGAAGTCTATGTGCAGGAGCTACAATGATTAGGCAACAAGACACCTACCCTTTGTAATAAGGCTTGTATTTTTACTTTCAATGTCAAGCTTTACAATACTATCCCCTCATTTGACATGAGTCTTTGTATAAAAAGCACTTTTCCAAGGTTGTGTATCTACTCCACAATTCAAGTTACTTTCATTTTAGACAAGGCTCTGTTTCTTGATGCAGTACATTTGTGATTTCAGCATTACAAATAAGCTCTCTCAATGTTCTACAGTCATCTGATTATTTCTCATCTGTTTCCTTAGCTACTGGTTAATCATCTTTAACTATTGACAACTTCACTTTTCTTTGTGGTTCAGTCACTAAGCCATGTCTGACTCTGCAACCCCATGAACTGCAAAATCCAAGGCTTCTCTGTCCTTCACTATCTCCTGGGTTTGCTCAAACTCATGTCCATTGAGTGGGTGATGCCATCCAATCATCTCTTCTTTTCTTAGATATAATTATCATTCATTGAATCCCATTGACTTGAGCTCACTATTATCTGCTTCTGCAGAATAAGCAAAATCAGTTAGCCATCTAAATTCAGCTGTTAGGATTCAGTTGAGAAAATTACATAAACTGTGGCAAGGGGAGAGTGTATGAAATACAAACCTGAGTTTCTCAGATATGTTATCAAAAAGAAAATGCCAACTTTTTCATTTTTCACTTCAGAGAATCGAATGTGTAATCTTTTACACTGCACAAAGATTCTGCTCCAATGTGGACACTTAAAAGTCTCACAAATCAGAAAAATCTAATTTAAGCCTGGTTTGACTAATTCCACCAGTGATCATCACAAATCTTTCAAACTCGCATCTGTTGAGCATTATGTATGTGTTGTCCAAATCCTGATTGTGTGTTTTCAGTTAAATACCTTAAAACATGTCAGCATTTTAACTAAGAAGATAAGTAAATATCCTAAGGGAAGCATTCTTATCAGATAATTGTGCACTGTTTACACACAAAACTTGCTGGAATGATGTTAATCATTTTGGTTATAGTAATTACCATTCCTGTGACATAGCCCCATCTTGAGAAATTACTCTTCTGCATTTATCTTACAGCAAGACAGAATTTGAGCTGAACTAGAAATGAATATGGCCTTCTTATACTCTTGGATTTTCCCCCATATCTCTTCAGTTCACTCAGTCCTGTCCAACTATTTGTGACCCCATGGACTGGAGCACGCCAGGCCTCCATTTTCATCACCAATGGCTGGAGCTTGCTCAAACTCATGTCCATCGAGTCGATGTCATCCAACAATTCAGCCTTTGTTTCCCCTTCTCCTTCTGCCTTCAATCTTTCCCAGCTTCAGGGACTTTTCAAATGAGTCAATTCTTCATATCAGGTGGCCAAAGTTTTGGAGCTTCAGCTGCAGCATCAGTCCTTCCAATGAATATTCACAACTGATTTCCTTTAGGATTGACTGGTTTGATCTCCTTGCAGTCCAAGGGACTCTCAAGAGTCTTCTCCAACAGCACAGTTCAAAAGCATAAACTCTTCGGTGCTCAGCTTTCTTTACAGTTCAAATCTCACATCCAAACATGACTACTGGAAAAACCATATCCTTGACTAGACAGGCCTTTGTCAGCAAAGAAATTTCTCTGCTTTTCAATATGCTGTCTAGGTTGGTCATAGCTTTTCTTCCAAGGAGCAAGTGTCTATTCATTTCATGGCTGCAATCACCATCTGCAGTGATTTTAGAGCCCCAAATAAAGTCTGTCACTGTTTCCATTGTTTCTCCACCTATTTGCCATGGAGTGATGAGACCATGTGCCATGATCTTACTTCTCTGAATGTTGAGTTTTAAGCCAGCTCTTTCACTCTGCTCTTTCACTTTCATTAAGAGGCTTTTCAGTTCTTCAATTTCTGCCATAAGGACAGTGTCCTCTGTGTATCTGAGGTTATTGATATTTCTCCCAGCAATCTTGATTCCACTTTGTGCTTCATCCATCCCAGCATTTCTCATGATGTACTCCACATAAAAGTTAAAGAAGCAGGGAGACAATATACAGCCTTGATGTACTCTTTTCCCAATTTGGAACCAGTCTGTTGTTCTGTGTTGGGTTCTAGCTGTTGCTTATTCATCTGCATACAGATTTCTCAGGAGGCAGGTCAGGTGGTCTGTCCCCATCACTTGAAGAATGTTCCACAGTTTGTTGTGATCCTTCAAGTCAAAGACTTTGGCGTAGTCAATAAAGTGGAAATAGATGTTTCTCTGAAACTCTCTTGCTTTTTCAATGATCCAATGGATATTGGCAATTTGATCTCTGGTTCCTCTGCCTTTGCTAAATCCAACTTGAACATCTGGACGTTCACAGTTCGTGTACTGTTGAAGCCTGGCTGAAACAATTTTGAGCATACTTTGCTGGCATGAGAGGTAAGTGCAATTGTGAGGTAGTTTGAACATTCTTTGGCATTGCCTTTCTTTGGGATTGGAATGGAAACTGAACTTTTCCAGTCCTGTGGCCACTGCTGACTTTGCCAGATTTGCTGGTATATTGAGTGCAACACTTTCACAGCATCATCTTTTAGGATTTGAAATAGCTCAACTGGAATTCCATCATCGCCACTAGCTTTGTTCGTAGTGATGCTTCCTAAGGCCCACTTGACTTCATATTCCAGGATGTCTGGCTCTAGGTGAGTGATCACACCATTGCGGTTATCTGGGTCATGAAGATCTTTTTTGTATAGTCCTTCTGTGTATTCTTGCCATGTCTTCTTAATATCTCTGCTTCTGTTAGGTTCATACCATTTCTATCCTTTATTGTGCCCATCTTTGCATGAAATATTCCCTTGGTATCTCTAATTTTCTTGAAGAGAACTCTAGTCTTTCCCATTCTATTGTTTTCCTCTATTTCTTTGCATTGGTCGCTGAGGAAGGCTTTCTTATCTCTCCTTGCTATTCTTTGGAACTCTGCATTCAAATAGGTATATCTTTCCTTTTCTCCTTTTCCTTTCACTTCTCTCCTTTTTTCAGCTATTTGTAAGGCCTCCTCACAACTATTTTGCCTTTTGCATTTCTTTTTCTTGGGGATGTCTTGATCACTGCCTTCTGTACAGTGTCACGAACCTCCGTCAATAGTTCACTCGGTCTATCAGATCTAATCCCTTGAATCTATTTCTCACTTCCACTGTATAGTCATAAGGGATTTGATTTAGGTCATAACTAAATGGTCTATTGGTTTTCCCTACTTTCTTCAATTTAAGTCTGAATTTGGCAGTAAGGAGTTCATGATCTGAGCCACAGTCAGCTCCCGGTCTTCTTTTTGCTGACTGTATAGAGCTTCCCCATCTTTGGCTGCAAAGAATACAATCAATCTGATTTTGGTATTGACCATCTGGTGATGTCCATGTATACAGTCTTTTCTTGTGGTGTTGGAAGAGGGTGTGTGCTATGACCACTGCATTCTCTTGGCAAATCTCTGCTAGCCTTTGCCTTGCTTCCTTTTGTACTCCAAGGCCAAATTTGCCTGTTACTCCAGGTGTTTCTTGACTTCCTACTTTTGAATTCCAGTTCCCTATGATGAAAATGACATCTTTTTTGGGTATCATTTCTAGAAGGTCTTGTAGGTCTTCATAGAACTGTTTCATTTCAGCTTCTTCAGCATTACTGGTTGGGCATAGACTTGGATTACCATGATATTGAATGGTTTGCCTTGGAAACAAACAGAGATCATTCTTCCACTTTTGAGATTGCATCCAAGTACTGCATTTCAGACTCTCTGGTTGACTATGATGGCTACTCCATTTCTTCTAAGGGATTCTTGCCCACAGTAGCAGACGTAATGGTCATCTGAATTAAATTCACCCATTCCAGTCTAATTTAGTTCACTGATTTCTAAAATGTCAATGTTCACTCTTGCCATCTCCTGTTTGACCACTTCTCATTAACCTTGATTCATGGACCTAACATTCCAGGTTCCTATGTAATATTGCTCTTTACAGCATTGGACTTCACTTCCATCACCAGTCACATCCGCAACTGGGCGTTGTTTTTGCTTTGGCTCTGCCTCTTCATTCTTTCTGGAGGTATTTCTTCACTCTTCTCCAGTAGCATTTCAGGCACCTGCGGACCTGGAAAGTTCATCTTTCAGTGTCCTGTTTTTGGCCTTTTCATACTGTTCATGGGGCTCTCAAGGCAAGAATACTGAAGTGGTTTGCCATTCCCTTCTCCAGTGGATCACGTTTTGTCAAAACTCTCCACCATGACCCATCCATCCATCTTGGGTGACCCGACAGGGCATGGCTCAAAGTTTCACTGAGTCAGACAAGGCTGTGGTCCATGTGATTAGCTTGATTAGTTTTCTGTGATTGTGGTTTTCATTCTTTCTGCCCTCTGAGGGATAAGGATAAGAGGCTTATGGAAGCTTCCTGATGGGAGAGACAGACTGTGTTGGAAAAAGGGTCCTGTTCTGATGGGCAGGGCCATGCTCAGTGAATCTTTAATCCAAATTTCTGTTGATGGGCGGGGCTCTGTTCCTTCCCTGTTGTTTGACCTGAGACCAAACTATGGTGGAGGCAATGAAGATAATGGTGACCTCCTTCAAAAAGTCCCATGCATGCAATGCCACACTTGGTGCCCCCGATCTAGCAGCAGGCCACCTCCAATCCACATCTCCTCCAGAGACTCCTGGACACTCACAAGTAAGTGTGGGTCAGTCTACTGTGGGGTCACTGCCTCTTTCTCCTAGGTCCTGGTGCTCACAAAGTTTTGTTTGTGCCCTCCAAGATTCTGTTTCCCCAGTTTTGTGTAAGAGTCCACATCTCTTGGATACTATGTTATATGTGTGGTGACAAGAGAGATGAAAATCCTCAGGCTTTTGGTCTGAGAAGAATTAAGACTGGTTGAGGCCAACACAAGTATTTTCCTGGCCAGTTCCTTTTCCCTAACTGTTATTTGCTGGAACGAGTTCAGATCTTCTCTTATGTTGAATGTTAAGCCACGGAAGGACTGATGCTGAAGCTGAAGTTCCAATACTGTGGAGACCTCAGGCAAAGAGTTGATTCATAGGAAAAAAAACATAATGCTGCTAAAAATCGAGGGCAGGAGGAGAAGGGGGCGACAGAACAGTGAGATGGTTGGATGGCATCATCAACTCAAGGCACATGAATGTGAGCAAACTCTGGGAGACAGTGAAGGACAGGGAAGACTGGCGTGCTGCAGTCCATGGGTTCAGAAAGAGCTGGACACGACTGAGGCTGAACAGCAACAAGCCATGATGTACAAAAGTAGGCTAAGTTGATGCTTGACCCTACTTCCTCCATCTTCTCCCACCAGCTCAATGGAGTACGGCAGTGTACGGCCAACCAGCTACAAACATTCCTAATGTCTTTATAACCCCTTTAGGGATGGGCTAATGGTCTCCCCACTTGTTTGAAGCTGCATTTTAATCAGTTAAACTCCTTGAGTGTATTGTGTATTTCATATACCAAAAACTAGAATTTTTTACAGATGAGTTTATTTTTAATTGAATAAAAGTCCAAAATATTTTCTTTCTAGACTCTCAACAGTTCATTATTTTTCCATACTCTATGCTGGAAATTTCTGTTCCAGGATTCATTTCTAATATTTCTGAGTCCCAGCTAAATACCATTTTAATGTCTCTGTTAATTACCATGTCCTGTTACTCAATGTTCAGTTTCAAGATTTAGTAAAATTTAGGAAATAGCATGTAATACTAATAATTTGAGAGTCCACATAAAATGTATCTATTCTGTTGAATATATACCCTTTTAAAGGAAAAAGTTTGCAAAACATGTCAAAAGACCTTGATAGTATTGCAACTAAATCTGATACTTTGAAGGAAAACAAAATTATTTTCATAGAAGTAAAACAATATATTTCCAGAAATTTACTTTCCAGACTGGCCCTCTAACACTTTTGAATTGTATCTCTAATGATTGCTCCCTTACTCTACTTATTGTACTTCCAAATGCATCTATTACCTCATCTCCAATATAAGAATCCTGAGTTCAAGGCCTTTCTGAAGATTTAATCAGTACTGAATATGAATCAGAAATTTTATTGGCTTTAAGAAGAATCATTAGGAGAAATCATCTTTTCCAACATTAAACAGAATACCATTGATTGTTTAGACTTTAGCTCTTATGAATATATTAAAATGTAAGACATTCAGTTGCATTCTCTTTTACCTTAGCCAACTATACCTATTATTTTCCAAAGCAATGTTTTATTTATAATCATGAGAGTTAAACACTTGTGGCACATCTCTACAGTATAAAACAGTTCTTTATATTTTGTAAGCAATGAGAAAGAAAGTTCTTATTTAAATATAGATTAGTAGACATCTTCTTGGAATCTTAGACACCAGAGAGCAGTCTCACATGCTTCAGAAGATAAAAAAACAAAATCAATTTCTCTGAGACATCCTAAATTGATGTGCTTTCGAGAAACAAGATCAATTACTACATAAAAGTATGGCTATTACCTGACAGCATTTTAGATTTAAATTTCATCCACGTTTCAGATAAACCCACAACCCCATCCTAAAAATGGACGATGGACTTTAATGAACCATTCAATGCATATCACCAGTTATATTTATCCTAATCCATAATGGCAGCTTAGATAGTTCTATACCTCCTTCAGGATTTCAAAACTTTCAGATGTTTTTTTCAGTAGAAGAATGTGGCAGGCACCACCGTGACCAAGTGATCAAAGTCAATATCTGTAAGAATGAGCCCTGTTAGAAGCCTATGTCTCCTGAGAAGCAGCAGTGAGCAGGACACCGTACCGTTTCTGTGGCATTCCTGCCCAAACTGCATCTCCTGACATGTCTACATTAGGAAGAAACATGAAACTAACCCCGACTGTGAGAGACTCGACCAAATCACTAGTCAAGGACAACAGACTAAAGAAACAAGCCAAATGCAAGATAGGATTCAGGATTGGCTTCTACCAGAAAAGTACTCGACTGTAACAACTGGAAAATTCTGAATATGACCTGTTGATAAGTAAAGAGTACTACAGCCATGTTAACATCCTAGTTTAAATAATAGGTATAGTCACTGCATGCGTGCAAGCTCTGGAACTCAGTCGTGTCCAACTCTTTAGGACCCCATGCACTGTAGCCTGCCAAGCTCCTCTGTCCATGGTATTTTCTAGGCAAGAATACTGGAGTGGGTAGCCATTCCCTTCTCCAGGGGACCTTCCCAACCCAGGAATCAGACCCACATCTCCTGTGTCTCCTGCACTGCTGGCAGATTCTTTACCTGCTGAGCCATCAGGGAAGGCCAATATGTGTAGCCATTAGTCCTGTATGATACTGTCATTCGGAGAAGCTGGGTCCTACTTTGCAGCCTATGTGTAAGGCTGAAATGACTTCAAGATGGTTTCAAATTTTTACCTAGTTGATCTCTGTTTTACAGATGAGAAGACTGAAATGTATGCATTTTAGAGCATTGCTTAAAATAATGAGGAAATTGACAGTATAACCCAGGGTTTCTGCTTACTGATCTTTCCACTATATAAAGCTTCCCCCAGTACAGTTTTAGAAGATTCTGTCCTACCTTCTAAGGGGATAATTCCTTTTTTCTCTCCTCTAATTTGAAGACTGAATCATGAAATCAGAGTGTTTCCAGGTATCCTTGTACAAGCCTTTGTTCACGGATCCATGAATTTGTGCCTCTGGTTACCCACCTCCACAGCTACAGATCAGCTGTGGAACTGACTCCTTTCCATCGCCTGTTACCTGCTTGGTTTATCAACCAGGCAATGTTAGGATGGAGAGGCTTTATTTTTTTTAACTCTTTTATCTAAGACGGTACCTAACCTAGAGCAGGTACTTAATAAGTATTTGAAGAAGAGAAGGAAGGGGAAGAAAGAAAACACGTGACAGACTGCCTAGCATGCCAAAGATGTTAAGCATAGTTCTACAAACTATTGTTTCTCTCCAGTGATCACGATCACTATGACAGATAATCAATATAAATCAGATGAAACGATTAGGATGAAATTCCTCCCACGCTAGCACTCATCCATATACGCTTAAACCAGCAAAGCCTCAGTGCCTGGCCTGTGCTTGTCTAATTCTGTCATTTATCTTGGTGAGTCACAGAGACTGACTGTGTATCAGTGAGCATGGCATACACAGTTGGTCAGTTACACTTTTCTATAGAAAAGCCCGATAGCATCCTTTTAGCAGGAACTTTGTCTTTGCATTTAGAAATTCAACATAAACATAAAAACCCAACTATTATACACTGAATTAAGCTTTTCAAAATTTTTGCTCCTCTCACCAAATGGGTGACAACTGTGCACAAACACACACATTAAAGAAGACGGGATTTTAAATGATCTTGATCAACATAAACAATCAACATAAAAAAAGAAAATTTAGAGCCAATCTAGACTATCTAGTTTGAGTGTGTGTGTGTATTCAGTCACTCAGTTGTGTCCAACTCGTTGTGACCCCACGGGCTGTAGCCTGCCAGGCTCCTCTGTCCATGGAATTCTCCAGGCAAGAATATTGGAGGGGGTTGCCATTTCATCCTCCAGGGGATCTTCTTGACTCAAGGATCGAACCTGCACTTCCTGCATCAGCAGGTGGATTCTTTACCACTGAGCCATCTGGGAAGCCCAAGTTTGACTATAATTAGGTTTATAACTGCAAGTCCCTATCCTCCAACTTCTAGCTGTGTAATCTCACCTGTAAACTATTTGGTAGCTAATTACAACCTTCATTTCTAACCTAAGATAACTTTGAAGAGAAAATAAGCAATATTAAACTGAATTAATGGTATGTTTCTGCATTTTAGTAGCAAAATCTGATATATATTATTTTCATTATGGTTTTGAAAGAACACACAAAGACTTCGGGTTGTTGATTTTATGTGGAGAAAACACATTTACTACTTTATAGTTATACCAGAGTTTTATAAGAGCTAAAAATAACTGTCAAAAAATATTTCTAAGAGTCTGAACTTATTTGCATCCCACAGAGCTTATCCATGTCCAAATTTCTTTTGAAGCCACCAGGAGCTCCACATTTCTACCAACGAAGTAACAAGAAGATAAAAACCAAGGTCTTCACAATTCACTCTGGTTATAAAAATGTTATGAAAATGGGTTTCCTATGCATACACAGAACAAACTATTTGTTTTATTTTAAGATGGGAGCCAATTTCAGGTAATCTACATATTTAGAGGATGCTTTTGCTGTTTTCCCTCTGAAACCTACGAAATGTAATTTCTACCGTGATATACTAGGTTAGCCAAAAAGTTCATTCGGGTTTTTCAATAAGGTGTTATGCAAACACCCTAGTGAACTTATGTTCTTCCCTAAGTTCTTAATATTTTGGATTATTTTCTTTTTGTGTATCTCATATAAACTTACCCTCATGAAGGAATCTGATTTGTAACCCAATTCTCTTAACACAACCTCCCTTCAAGAGGAAAGTTTCTTTTCTGGAACAGTGAGCAGAGCTTCGGGGATCAGGAGACAGAGAAATCTTTCAGTGAGAGATATGGCTGTGAGGTGCAATTAAATGCATCAAAGACACTCAGCAACACTTTCAAGCCAGGTGAAATTGAGAGCAGAGTGAATCCCACACTACATTCCTATGTCTTTGATTCTGACTAGGGTAAGAGGCATAAATTCTCCCTGAATGAGTGGGGACGAAAGGGGAGTAGCAGAAAAGGTAAGAGTGATGTTAACAGCTCAAGAAGCAGACTGTGGAAGAAGCACGAAACACACATTTCAGTGAAAGTGATGGCCTGGAGCAGAGCGGACGCCTGGCAGCCCATTATACTGAGCAGAGATGAAAAACACTTAATACCCGAGACTCAGGCTCAGTGGTTTTGTAGACAAATACTTTTTTGTCAGATGGTTAGGGGATATTAAGTGAGAAATGCCGAGGTGAGGAAAAGACGGGACTAGAAAACTGCAGTGTGATGCGATCAGATGGCTAGACACAGCTACTTCCCACACACCTCAAAGAGCCAGGTCAGGGTGATGTAAATTCACAGGAAGAAGAGAAAAGAAGGGCATCTCTACTTCATCCTTCCCACGAAAGGACAAGAACACAGTTGTAATTAAGAAATACTCTTGGGGACCTCCCTGGAGGTCTAGTGGTTAAGACTCTGCGCTTCTACTGCAGGGGACACAGGTTCCAGCACTAGTAGGGAAACTAGGATCCCATGTGCCTTGCTGCACAGCCAAAAAAACACTTCTCTTAAGGAAAGGTGTACTATTTACTATTCTTTAAAACGGAGCTCCATATAGCACAGTGACTCTGGTTAATAATATTCTATTGTACATTTGAAAGTTGGGAAGAGAGTGGATCTTGAAAGTTCTCAACACACAGAAAAAGAATTTGTAACTATGTAGAGTGATGGATGTCAACTAGGCATACTGTCACATCATTTCTCAATTTATACAAATATGGAACCATTATATAGCACACCTGAAAATAACACAATGAGTATGTCAACTATGGGGCTTCCCAGGTGATGCCAGTGGTAAAGAACCCATCTCCCAATCCCTGGGTCAGGAAGATTTCCCTGGAGAAGGAAATGGCAACCCACTTCAGTATCCTAGCCTGGAAAACTCCATGGATAAAGGAGCCTGGCAGGCTACAGTCCATAGGGGTGGCAGAGAGTCAGACATGACAGAGAACAAATACATCAATTATACTTTAACTTACAAAAAAAGCTCCATCAGAGTAATGACTCCTTACGTAAGACTCAGCGGCTTGTCAATTTGAATGACAAGATAACAGTGAGATGCTCACGACAAATGTCAGATTCTAACCCAGCCCAGCAGTGCGTCCTGGAGGCCTCTTGCAGAGGATCTGGAGGAACTCCTGGTCCCTTTCAACAGACTGGTCTACTTTCATCTTGAGTTATCAAACTCTGGAAATTGGCTAAAATAAAAGGTGATAGCCATCTTGTGACTTCAGTGTCCTACCTTAAAGACCAAATTTCATTTAACTGTAGACTAATTTAGCTGATCTTGTTGGGCATCAGCCATTAACATGGTCTTCAACTTTGAAGGTAAAAAAATTTTAGATGTGATCTGACATTTGAAGTCCACATGTTTAAGGTCTGAATCATTCACCCACATATGTATGCCATAGCCTATTCCTATACAAGACATGTATCGCCAAGCACATCCAATATGGACCATTCCTATAACTAATTGCAATAAGTTTAAATACTATTTAATACATAAAATAATGTCTACTTTCATCTGAAGGATCACCACTATAACACTGGACTCATAAGACAATAGATTATCCACAACCTGGTTAATTTATAATTAATATGTAGTGAAATAGATAAATATGATGTCTAGATTAATGTTCCAAATATTTTATCTCATTATTTCTCAGTAAAAACAAACAAAAAAATTTGATTTACAGATATCATTATTCCTATTTTAAAGATGAGGAAACTATAATTTAGTACTATTAGGCAACTTACCCTAAGTCATACAACTAGTAGGAAATGCCTGAGTCAGCAGTAAGACTGAAGTCAATTTGACACATACAATACATACTCATTTTGTGATTAAATTAAGCTATCAAGTTTAGCAAGGTCATCATTTACATTTTCCAAATTACCTAAACAGCTCGATTTTCTCAAGAAGACTCAGAGTGTAGCCATCTAACGAGCATACGTTAAATATGCATTTGTGAAATGCATTATCTGCCTATCTATTCTCCTGCATATTAATCTAGAACTTTCTATTCTGTCTTTGAAAACTCTGGTCATAGCCTCCCTCAAGGTAGGGAAAAAAAAAAGAAATGAAAAGTATATATATATATATCTACTGTACACATCCAAGTGATAAAAACTGTACTGAGGTCAAAATTTTCCTTTAACTCTGCCCATTCAGGACACCAGCCTAAAAAGACTCATTTTATTTTCAGACAAAAAGTCTCGAGTATTCACATTCTCTACCGCCTTTTCTCAAGCAAATGTAAAATGCACCTTTTACAGCCTTTCGTCTCTCTTCTCTATAAATTTCTCTCCATCTCAAATTATTTTATTGCCCTTTTTCTGTATTTTAATCAGTTAAGTGTTTTTTAAAACCTATTTCCATCCTGAACATTTTACTGTGAAGAGCACTATTGAACTCCCAATATACAGCCTTCAAGAGATAAACACAGACTTGTTTCCTGCCACATAAAGTCTGCTAGATGATTGTCTCTAATTAACTGAAAGGAAAGTACAGAATATTTGCTACCTAATCAAGAAACCACACAATTTCTCTTATTAATAGAAAAATAGCAACAGCATTGCCCAGTACTTTTGCACGTATTTGGAACTTAAGTAACCTAGAGACATGCATTCATAACTTGAAACTGACTTAACGTGGATTATCTTGATAGAAGCAGTCTGAATTGTTATGGTGAAGGTTATAAAAATTAAAACGAGGTGGTTTTTTTTTTAATTTTAAATTATCTTGATTTCCAAATGTCAATCTCACTCAAGCAACTCCATTTAAAACCAAATTAGTACGAATATTTTAGTCATGTTTAGAAAATTTTACATTTGTGCAAAAGTGTGATTCCTACTGGGTTTCCCTTGTGGCTCAGCTGGTAAAGAACCTACCTGCAATGCTGGAGACCTGGGTTTGATCCCTGGGTTGGGAAGATCCCTTAGAGAAGGGAAAGGCTACCCAGTCCAGTATTCTGGCCTGGAGAAGTCCATGGACTATAGAGTCCATGGGGTCTCAAAGAGTAGGACACAACTGAGTGACTTTCACTTTCACAAACTGATAACTACTGATAGTAGTATTAACTACTATAATAATAACTGATCCTTTGGACTTTCCTGGTGGCTCAGACAGTAAACAATCTGCCTGCAATGCAGGAGACCTGGTTTGATCCCTGGGTTGGGAAAATCACCTGGAGAAGGGCATGGCTACCGACTCCAGTACTCTTGCCTGGAGAATTCCATGGACAGAGGAGCCTCAGTCTACAGTCCATGGGGTCACCAGTAGTTGGACATGACTGAGCTACTAATACTTTCACTTTCACTTGTCCTTTATGAAATATTTACAAATTATTATAGATCTATCCATTCAACCAAGTTTGATGAATTTCTCAAATGTTCATTAAAAATGAATGAAATTATGAGCTAGAATCTAGGTCACTATCATTACATAACATTAATGCTTTCACTTGATTTACAAGAAAATAAGAGAGATGGAAAGATTTAGTACATAGTAAGTATAAATGATGGTGCTGTGGACATAAGCAGACTGGCTCTGAAAATACACATATGCACACACAAACACACACACACAAAACTTGTGTACATCCTTTCTTGGGCTTCCCAGGTGGCACTAGTGATAGGAATCTACCTACCAATGCAGGAGACATAAGAGACATGGGTTTGATCTCTGGGTCGGGATGATCCCCTGGAGGAAGACACAGAAACCTGCTCCAGGATTCTTACCTAAAGAATCCCATGGACAGAGGAGCCTGGCAGGCCACAGTCCCTAGGGTCGCAAGAGTCGGACACGACTGAAGCAACTTAGCACACATGCATGCACATCCTTTGTCAGGACAGAAACTTGCTATGATAGGCTAGACAGTTTCCTAATCCATGTCCCTAGAAATCTTTAACATATCTGAATTCCTTTGTTACAACACAGTATCAGTATTTGTACAATGTAGAGGCATTTAAAGAAAAGAAAGAAGATATATATAATAAAGATCACCTTGGCTTATGTAGACAACTACCAACAAAAACAGATTTTTCACTCTTACTCAAGGTCTATTCAAATGAAACAATGACCTGTGAAACAAATACCGAAGATCCTCCTTCAATCATTCACACTTGAAAATACACTCAGGGATAAATTCATCAGTGTGCTGAGCTTCACTTTACCAGGAATAGATGCATAAAACTGACTAAGAGCAGACATGCAGATGTATAGATGTCTTGCAAACACATTCTACTTATAGAAACCCTTCGCCAGGGCTCAGCACCAAGTTGAAAATCTCAGGCCATCTTCACAGACGTGAACACAGCCAACCTGCATCAAACCAGGAACTGGAACATGGTACCAGGATGGGGAAAAGCCATGTGCCCTGGAGTGCACCCTTCAATTCAGCAAGTGCTCGAACGGAAACTGCTACCCAAACATGCAGACAGAAGGAGGCAGTGGTAAAGAATCTCCACTTGGGCACTACTTGGCCGCCAAATAAATACACCCCAAACTGCCCACCATTCGTCTAACATCACTTCTCTTGAACCTCGGTTCATGCTCATTTTTAACCAAAATGTTAATTTTAAAAAGGAAATTTTAATAGTCCATTAAAACAAAACCACCACTTAGAAATGTAGATTTGAACCGCTCCTGATTTGGAAACAACAGTCCCCATAATTACACTTTTGCCATTCTCAACTTCCAAGTATCAGAACAGGATACATAAGCCTCAAGTTAGTATGAGCATTATTAGCCTCGTTAACTCCCAGAAAAAAAAAATCTCAAAAATCTACTGGCTCATAGAACCCACCAGTCTTCATTTATTACTGCGGGGTCCCCGGCCTCTGGACCATGGACCAGTACATCCTGTCAAATCAGTGGCAGATTAGATGAGAAACAGAGCAGGCAATACGTGTAATGCCCTTGAATCATCCCCAAACCATGTTCTTCATCCTTGTCGGGGGGAAAAATTGTCTTCCATGAAACTGGTTTGAAGCACCAAAAACGTTGGGGACTGCTGTTGAGTAAACATTCCTGCTCTAATTTTGGAAGGACAGCTTTACTAACATGCCACCATCATGCTAAACGAGGCGTGAGTACGAGTCTCGCCTGTATCTTGGAATAAAGCATCATTCCCTAAACTGTGGCTTCACGGGATGAGTAACACCTGGATGACTGTGCCAGCGTGGCTAACTAATGCCAGAAACCTCATGACAGCTTTGTGTTTCTCATCTCCAAAGAAAAAGGAGCCGTTCTCCATTCAACCACAGACATTCACAAGAACCGTTTGTGACTTGGAAAAGCCAAATACCCTACCTTTCCTACATAGAGCGGGTCTGAACCCATGTACTCCTCCAGCACGAAGAACTGATTCCACACCCAGCTGCGCTTCGTGCGCGACCTCCCTGATTGGAAATAGGGCTTTGATCCGGACCTTGAGAGCTCCGCTTGACTCATCCCCGAAAAACACAGGAAAAGCGAGATCAGCTGAAGAAAATGGCAGAACTCCACTTTGCCCAACTTCATCTTTTTTTTTTTCTTTCTTTTTCCTGTGTAAGAAAAAAACCTTGACAAGAGAGAAGGCACAGTTCCAGTTGGCTTAGTAGCTCTTGCCTCCGGCAGGGTGTCAGCTGGGAGTGTAGAGATAATAATTTGCAGAGAGTTCGAAGGGGAGAGGTCACAAGTGCTGAATAACCTTCGCCCAAGAATGGTGTAATAGGTACCTACCAGAACAAAGAGAAGAGCTGGTGTCAGAAAGCAAAACACAGAAATACCTTTTAACTTGCACTTACTAACTCATTCTCTTTTTTTTACTTTGTTTTTAACACCAAAAACATTTTGCATTGGAGTACGGCCAATTAACAGGGTTGTGGTAGTTTCAGATGATCAGTGAAGGGACTCAGCCAGACACACACATGTATCCATTCTCCCCCCCAAACTCCACTCCCACCCAGGCTGGTCACATAGCACTGAGCAGACTTCCCTGTGTCTTTGTTGGTACTAACGCACTCTTGATCATCCAAGATATCATTATTTGCACTATCATTAAAATATGATGACAAACTTAGAAAACTGCAAAAGCTGTGGCCAAATTCACAAATGACATAAATACTGCTGATGCAGAATTATCCTGATTCCATAATACAACCTTAAAATTTTCCTGGTTCTTCTAGGGCATTCTCATTGGGAGCATATGGTTTATTTAATACAAATGGAGCAACCCATCAGTTAAAAAAAAATCATTTTAATGCTAGGCATTTTGGGGTTTTTTTGTCCTTTTCTATCACAGTTTCATTTGTTGGTATTAGAATATGAAAGCCAAGCAGCTCAAAGCAGGGATTTAACCAAATGGAAAGGACATATGCTAGTTTAAATCTCTCCTGTGAAACTGCAAAGAGAAAGAAGTATGAGATGCTTCGAAACCGGTTGATTGAGTCTAAGCCACCGAACACCAGCTGTTTTGATGTGTTCTGATTTGATTGTGATCAGCTGAAAAGCTCAGTGGTTTCCAATTTCTACCCTTCAAATTTATTGTCATGTATGCTGTGGAGCGTGTTTGGTCATTCTACTGCACTGAAGGTATTTGCCGCTTTACAAATATTTATTGAACCCTTGCAGCATGGTTTGTGCATAGTAGGGCCTTTCTCTGTCAACAATGACAGGACTGAATTATACTGATCATCAGAGGGGTGAGCAAATTCGATTCTATATTGAGACTGATTCTCGGTTCCACACACATAAGAGGTGTCTTAGCAGCAGCAAAAATCTTTTATCCTCAGGTCTAGTTATTTCAGTTACCAAATTCTGATTATGCAAGAGATAATCAGTTTACAAGGCCAACTTCCCAACACCCCAAAACACAGAGGAATGAGAATTTATGACCAAGTGCTCACTTAAATCACTGTTGCACTTTGGGTTATGAATTAATTTGGCAACTGTAAATAAATCAACAATAGGATAATTAAGGCAAATAAGATTTGCTTTCAATTTTTGAGAGGAGAAAAATAGTCTTAACAACATGAAGCCACAAGATATCTCATTATCAAAGCAGAAAATACTCTCTGTGCCAACTTTTCCATCTTTCCCCCTTCTCTCCTGTAACAGAAATGTCTGCTAATCATCAGATGATTTCTGACAGTCAAATTGCTTATAGAACATGCCATATATAGTAGAAGGAAGGTGAACTGTATTAAACATGTTAAAATAGTCCACACAACTGGAAGAAACAGGTTGCATGGACTTGAAGCTCTAGTCAAATGAACATATTCCTATTAAAGATACTGCAATAAAGTTTGAAATTTAGGATATTCCAGAATAACTCCAAATACAGCTAACTGCTATGTTCTGAGAAGCCCCAGGAAGGATAAACTATTACTGGAGCATATTAACTGCAGTCTGTGCACTGAATACCATCTCCCAGAATCCAGATCTCCCATCTGATGATCAAAAATGAATTTGGTTCATTTGAAAATCACTCTAGAAAGGTGACGGAGAAGGCAATGGCACCCCACTCCAGTACTCTTGCCTGGAAAATCCCATGGATGGAGGAGCCTGGTAGGCTGCAGTCCATGGGGTCACTAAGAGTCGGATACAACTGAGCGACTTCACTTTCACTTTTCACTTTCATGCATTGGAGAAGGAAATGGCAACCCACTCCAGTGTTCTTGCCTGGAGAATCCCAGGGACGGGGAAGCCTGGTAGGCTGCCGTCTATGTGGTCGCACAGTCAGACACGACTGAAGTGACTTAGCAGCAGCAGCTAGAAATGCAAGTTGTTCTACACTTAGAATTACAAGCAAGAAGGAACTTGGGGCAATTTACTGATATTCTGGTGAATGAAAGACCCTCAGCTAGGTTGGAAGTTCTTTGTACACTGGTCTGAGCTAATCCACCTGAGAGACAAGTTACCTCCAATTAAAAGAAGACACGTAAACACTTAAACAAGGAAATGGTGTGCTGGTGAAGGGATTTGTCTGTGCCGACCGGGACTCAGGGCCAGGAACTCCTGGTGAGCAGCCTTTAGTAGGAAGCACAGGGACCTCCTTCACAAACCAGGTTCCTGGGGATGGGGGAGGGGGGACCTAGGGTTGTGGTGACCAGACTGAGTCCTGCATGGGAACCCTTTGGCCAAAGGACATTTCAAGTTTCACTGCTCTCCTTCCTCAAGAAAGAAGGAAACTGCGCCTAAAACTACCGCAGAAATATTTTGGTCCCTAAGACCAAATGTTTTAAAATGTGATATGGACAAATGATGTCAATTTCAGTTCAGTTCAGTTGTTCAGTCCTGCCCAACTCTGTGACCCCATGTAGTGCAGCACGCCAGGCTTCCCAGTCTGTTGTTCCATGTCCAGTTCTAACTGTTGCTTCTTGACCTGCACACAGATTTCTCAAGAGGTAGGTCTGGCATTCCCATCTCTCAAACAATTTTCCACAGTTTGTTGTGATCCACACAGTCAAAGGCTTTGGCGTAATCAATAAAGCAGAAGTAGATGTTTTTCTGGAACTCTCTTGCTTTTTCGATGATCCATGATGTTGGCAATCTGATCTCTAGTTCCTCTGCCTTTTCAAAATCCAGCTTGAACATCTGGAGTTCACGGTTCACGTATTGCTGAAGCCTGGCTTGGAGAATTTTGAGCATTCCTAGCCTGTGAGATTCGGAGAAGGCAATGGCACCCCACTCCAGTACTCTTGCCTGGAAAATCCCATGGATGGAGGAGCCTGGTGGGCTGCAGTCCATGGGGTCCCAAAGAGTTGGACAGGACTGAGCGACTTCACTTTCACGCATTGGAGAAGGAAATGGCAACCCACTCCAGTGTTCTTGCCTGGAGAATCCCAGGGACTGGGGAGCCTAGTGGGCTGCCGTCTATGGGGTCGCACAGAGTCCGACACAACTGAAGCAACTTAGCAGCAGCAGCAGCACCAGCAGCCTGTGAGATGAGTACAACTGGGCATTCTTTGGCATTGGCTTCTTTGGGATTGGAATGAAAACTGACCTTTTCCAGTCCTGTGGCCACTGCTGAGTTTTCCAAATTTGCTGGCATATTGAATGCAGCACTTTCACAGCATTATCTTTTAGGATTTAAAATAGCTCAACTGGAATTCCATCACCTCTACTAGCTTTGTTTGTAGTGATGCTTTCTAAGGCCCACTAGACTTCACATTCCAGGATGTCTGGCTCTAGGTGAGTGATCATACCATCATGATTATCTAGGTCATGAAGATCTTTTTTGTATAGTTCTTCTGTTTCAATTCTGTGTCAACTTAGGCTACTCTATAGATTAAGGGAAACTGATAACATTGTTTCTGTGTGAAATTGTACCCAACCTCTAAAAAACTAGACAACAAATGAATTTTTTCAGAATTCTAGATTTGGGGAGTTCTTATAATTAAATTGGTTTTCCCTGGTGGCCCAGATGGTAAAGAATCTGCCTGCAATGCAGGAGACCCAGGTTCAATCCCTGGGGTCAGTTAGATCCCCTAGAGAAGGAAATGACAACCCACTCCAATATTATTGCCTGGAGAGTCCCTTGGACAGAGGAGCATGGAGGGCTACAGTCCATGGGGTCGCAGAGTAGGAAACAACCGAACGACTAAGATCTGAGTCTGTCATGTCTCAGCTACACAATCTTGGACAAGATACTTAAATTCTAAGAAAATAAGTTCCAGAGATGAATCTTCAAACCTCCCACTTATAAAATGAAAATGTAAATAATTGCATCTAAGTCATAGGATTAAATAAGCAGATCATAAAAAGCTAAGGATAGTGCCTGGCAAAAACTAAAAGCACTAAATACATATATACACACACATATATGTAACATAAGTAGTATCAAAAATTATATACATATATACATTTTAAGTTTGATACTACTGCTGCTGCTAAGTTGCTTCAGTTGTGTCGGACTCTGTGCGACCCCATAGACGGCAGCCCACTAGGCTCCCCAGTCCCTGGGATTCTCCAGGCAAGAACACTGGAGTGGGTTGCCATTTCCTTCTCCAATGCACGAAAGGGAAAAGTGAAAGTGAAGTTGCTCAGTTGTGTCCAACTCTTAGCGACCCCATGGACTGCAGCCTACCAGGCCCCTCCACCCATGGGATTTTCCAGGCAAGAGTACTGGAGTGGGTTGCCATTGCCTTCTCCGAAGTCTGATACTACTTATGTTCAAATTAAAGTTATTGTGTGATGTTTTCATTTTCACGTTATCTATAAAACGTTTCAGAAAACTCCTAACACTTAGTGAAAACATTTTTAGCTTTTTATTTTGTATTGGGATATAGCCAATTAACAATGTTGTGATATTTCAGGTGAACTGAGAAGGGACTCAGCCACACATATGCATGTATCCATTCTCCCCTAAACTCCCCACCCTATCCAGGCTGCATTGTAACATCGAGCAGAGTTCCCTGTGCTATACAGTCGGTCCTTGTTGGTTCCCCACATTAAGTAGAGCAGTGCGTACATGTCCATCCCAGACTCCCTAACCATTTCCTTCCCCCATCCTTCCTCCTCCCTGCTCCCCTCAACCATGAGACATTCTCAAAGTCTGAGTCTGTTCCTGTTTTGTAAGTAAATTCAATGAAAACATTCTTAATAGTTCAAGTCAGTGCCCAGACAACTACGTAGATTATAAAAGGAAGCATCTAGATGCGTACAAACAATGGCAACAAAGTGCTTTCTTAAAAAAAAAAAAAAAAAAGTAATATTTTCTTTCCTAAAGCCACGTTCTCTGTCATTCTTATAAGTCAAAGACTGGTATTGGTATTGGATAACTTTGAGTTCACTCAGGATGTTCACTGATAAGAAAGAAACACAATCTGGACTGGAAATAGATCACATGACCCTCCATCATTTCCTGTAATGACCTTGGATCCCTTTGGGCCTTCATGTTCCATGTGTGCAAAATGTGGGGGCTGAGCTATATCATTTTATAAAGTCTGTTTGTACAGCTAATTATATAAAATTGCTTTTGTTGTCTTTTTTTCAGTTATGAAAAAGTACACATTGTTAATAATTAAAGGTAAAGGGTAGAATGATTAAGGAAAGCAACAGAAATATAAAGGAAGCATTCGACGTGTTTACAGAATCGAGCATGAATTTTACCAAGACATGTTTAAATTACTCTTTTTGCCTCTTGATTATTTATTTTCCATACAAGACTGTGGAGTGATGGAACAAGCTAGAACACATAAAACAACAGAGTGACAGAAAACGCCATGAGTTATTTTAGAGTCATTGACATGATAATATCTGCAGAGGAAAGATACCTGAGAATTCTATACTTTCCTATTTAAACCAAGGGTTTTAAGAGCAGTTAGTATTAACAGAAACCTTGATGAACAGGGATGATTTACCCTATTGCTGGATCCTAATATCTAGAACGGAAGTAGGCCCTGGAACTGACATTCAGAAAATGTTTATGGGATGTTTCTTTTCATTATAATCACTCTCATGTTTAATATGAAAACTTAACCATAGAAGTCAACACGGAAATCCTTGACTACTCTACCATGTTCAGAAGTCACAATCACTTTGAGAACAATTCCATTACATTTCTCTGCAGGATTTGAAGTATTTGCCAGTCTCTTGAGCCAAATTTTCTTTACTTTTCTTGAAGGTCGAGAGGACAAGGATACTTCAACTGGCATTGTGTACATTCCTGGAGGATGAAATTCTCTTTCATGAAGCAAATAAATGCCTCTAGAACATGCTTTGTACAGTGTGCTGGTAAACATCGGAAAATCACATATGAAGAGCTGGGATCTGAGTAGGGTGTTTCATGATATGTACATCAATACTTTGGAGAGCTACAAACCCTGCCAGGAACATACACTTGATAACAGAAGGAGGAAGTGGTGTGGCAAGGGTCAGATGTCCCCTTTCTTCACCTGTCCCCCCCAAATCCTTGCCTTGCTTTCCGGACAGATCTGGTTTTTGAGGTAAAGGCCAGAACAACAGCTCGACCCAGCTCACCCTCCCTGGATGAGTTGGGTCACCATGAAAGATAGGAAGGCCCTGAACCCTTAGGAAAAACTTTCAGTTATCTGTGGTCATCAAATAGAAGTAATTGAGACTTGCCCTTGAGATTTCCTGTCCATAACCTCACTATTCAGGCTTCCCATCTTCACACAAACGTCAACACATCTAAAGGCACCAACCACAGTAACGTCTTTGCCACATAAACGAACTTGAGCACCCAACACATTTCAATTGTTGACTTTGTGCACAATGGGTTAAACAAGGCCTCATGAATCTGTGTCCCAAAACAGAACTCTGCAACCTCCTTCCTCAGATGTCTGTGTCCTCTTCTCCCTTTCTTCTGCCTCCTCTCCTATCTCAGTTTCCTATACAGGCAGGAGTTAACCAGGGGGATGTTACATCAGAAATGAGCAGAGACCTCTGTGCCCAAGCTGTGTCACGTGCCAACATGTGGCCCAAGGGAAAACTTAAAAGAGTGGCCCTCTGGAAGGCTGGACCGCTGCCTAGGGTCACTATGACCAACTCAGAAAAAAAAGAGACGGTGCAGAAAAATAATGTATTGGCATACAGTTAGGTAACTTCTACAGATCTGCGTCAACTTCTGGACAGTTACAGATGTTCACCATTACAACACTGAGGACAGAAACAGCAGGAATAGGTTGTATCTGAGGAGAGAAGAGCTGAATAGAGGCCAAGCACAGACATTTCAAAAGCCAAAGCGGAGATGGCTACTGGATTAGTAATTAATCTAAAATCTAAAAACTCTGGGTAACATTTCAAAAAAAAATTTTTTGCTCTGATATTTTAAAGCTAAAATTTGTCATTTTTAAAATTTGTAATGTTAGATCTCTTTTTTTTTTTTTGGCCAAAGCAAAAATACATGAAAATCACGACAAATAATACTGTGATTTTTGTCAAAGGAATGCAAAATGAAGCCTCACAAAGGAAATCTTAAAAGGATTGGAGCAAAAAAAAAAAAATGAGAAAGAGGTAAGAGTCAGTCAAGCGCTATTTACTAAATCAACATCATTTATTGACCTGAAATCACTTTATCATGCTACTTTTTTGTTCCAATTATTTTTGTTCATCTAAGTGGCAAAGAATTATTTCCAAGTAGATAGTTTAGTATTCATTTAACCTTAATACCTAATAATACTTTACCCAAACGAATTCATCATTATAAAATTTTCTTGGATTTTCTGCTCCACTAATACCTCTGTGAAACTACTTTCAAAAATCAGATCAAGTGACCATCATGCTCTTAATCAAATGTTTGTTCAGACCTAAAAACAATGACTAAAAAAAAACCCTTCATAACAAAAAATGTATTTTTAATGCATCAGTGAGCAAAAGGGCAAATCTTACAGAGCCTGTTCCATCTAAAGATGGCATGCTAAAAACACTACAAGTAGCACAAAATGTATCCTATTCAACCACTCACATTAATATAGAACCGTAAAAGTAGTTAAAGCACATGCTTAATTACCAACTAATTTATATTTGCTAAACTGCTTTTTTAAAAGGCACACAGGACTATCTGCCTTTGAGAAATAAGGAGCTATAAACTATGACTATCAATTATATTAAAAGGAGATATAATATTACTAGTTTAGGTTTTCTGGTACTTAGTTAAACTGGAAGTGGTTTTTGCAGTGCAATATGAATAAACCAATGGCTTACCTCAGTTTAAGACTCTATACCATCAATTTCTCTCAATCATAGGCAAGAAACAGATGCTCAACCTGAGTCTGGAGTTGCATCAGATACAAGTCTTCTGCAACTGCTGTGAAATATACTTACTTTATAACACACTAATAGGTAGTATACTACTTACTGGTAATCTAAAAACTAGAAGACAGCCTGCTTCTCTTTTTAAAATGGGTCCAGTTTGGGAGGAAGTTGGACTTCCCTGGTTAAGACTCCACACTTCCTATGCAGGGGTGCAGGTTCGATCCCTGGTTGGGGAACTAAGGTCCTGCAGGCAGCACAGCTCGGCCAAAAGGAAAAAAATAAAAAAACATGGTCCAGTTCACAATTACATGGAACATGACAGTTTCAGAATAAATTCAGTAATTTGCACTTTCTATAAAAACAAAGGTAAGAATGACATTTAAGGACTGCCAGTGAACTTGATAGAAAATAATCCACGAGAATCAGAAATCTCTTAACAGGTAACCACCAAACACCTTTAGAACATTCCCTGAGACGTTCTGTTGGATGGTTTATAAAACACAGTAGTACAAGAAATCACAGTTGTAACAATAACAAAATGGGAGAGAAAAAAAAAAATCTTGCTGCTGGCCTATTGGGAGGAAACTGTCATTTCCAGGATTGCTTTAAAGTTGAACTGCTGGGCTGATCAAAAATGTTGTTCAGTTTATGGGAAAACCTAAACAACCTTTTTAGCCAACCTGATACATTTTGACAAGCAACATGTTTTTAATGAATGAAGACTGAACAACATCCATGTTTAAAAGTGGAAATGATACCACTTCACAGCAGTGGTCAGAGGATACTGTGACCATATCACCATTGCTTTAAGCACAACCTTCATGAATGAGCTCTGTAGTTTGGTGAAAGAAGCCTGCTCCCTTTTGGATACTCCTTGGGTATTAAATGGCATTATTCAAACTCAACAAGGGAAGACTGCCTCCTGATTTCATGTCTCCATTAAAGACCTTCATTTGCCCTTGCTTTCCCCAGGACTGCAGCCACCTGTCTCCACACAGGTCTTCACTATTGCCACAAAGGTAGAGTGGGCTGCTTTGTAAAAAGGATCATACTGTTCACTGTTAAGTTCACTTGTTTTTACAGTAGATTCACTGAATATATTTTGGGGAATGCAAAAGTGGGGAACGATCTGTTCTAACCTCCCCTTCATCAGTGAGCAGAGGCTGTGAGTGACAACAGAAAGTAATCCAAGGTCAAGGAGCACTTCAAGAGCTATGGCCACGCGTCAGTTCCAACTATCACACACAAATAGAGCTTTCAGAGATGACATCTAAGAGAGAGAGAGAATGAGGGTCATTTAGTGCCAAAGGAGGTAAACGCTTGCTTTTCTTGAGCATTCATGTTGGGGAAAAATAAATGAATCTCCAACCCACTCAAGAGGTAGAACCACAGAAACAGAACCTAAGGCAGTCTTTTCTTTCTTTACTAACGAAAACAAAAGTCTACGGTTGTGCAGTGCCCAAGGTCACACAGCTAGTTAACAGATGGAATTGGGCATGACTGGGATGCAACGGTCATTTAAAGTATTTGTTAAATATTTCTCAATCTGATCATTAATATCTTTCTAATTTATTACCTTTAGAATTTACTCAAATTTTTAATATAACCATGAGCTTGAATTTTCAAAGTAGGGGACCATCAGGATTCCATTCAGAATGTACGAGAGAGAGGACAGAATGTAAGATACTCAAGAGATCTCTTGTTCAGGATTGTATGTTTATATATTACCAAAAACAGTGAGCAGTACCCAATTTTAAAATTGCCTTTTCCCTTTGAAACAACTCTAGCATCCATAATAACTTCCTACAACACTGTAATGCTATGGTAGTCAACTATTTGCACTGATATTTGAATACTAGTCCATTGGCTGTTTTAGAAATTGGGTAAATTCTGATTTCCCAGGAAAATACCTTAGGATATAAGAATGTACATGGATGGTTATTTGGTTGTTGCTATAAATCCTGTATTTCAAGATGCTTCTCTGTTCCTAACTACCCATTATAATCATTCTAGATTTAATATTTCATCTTCAGCTTTTAGGATAGACATATACTGTCATTTGTTCTATCTCTTTACCATTAAAGTTTAGCATTAACTTCAATAATTTTAATACTGATGAAGCAGCCCTCTTCTTTTCTACTTAAAAGGTATAATTCTTTACATTTTAATTAGTAAGGCTGGGGACCTCTGTGATATGTGACTTCTCACATAAAGAAACTGTGATCAAACCCATTAGCTCCCTGGGCCAGATAACATTACAACCACAGACCACAACCTCCTACCGTTAACTGGCCTAAATATTCAGGCAGGGGCCCTGGAAATGAATCACACAGCCGGTAGTCTGCCTCTGGTTATCAGACATGGAATGAAAACTTCTCTAAGTGGATTACAGAGTCAATTTCCACGAAGCACAAATAACTTCTGCCATGGGTGAAAGGAATGAAAAAGAGAAAACAACCACTGTTAACAATTAACTAGAAGCAGCCTATGTAAATTACAAAGAAAGTGACAAAGCACAGTCCTTCTGAGCTCTTTATATAGTATCAAAATGGTCAAATCATACTTACAGGGTTTGTTTCTTTGTACTTTTACAACATATTTCAGTGGGATCAATTTTCACTTTTAATTTACCCTTGCATTTACACTGAGATTTACTTGACTTCAATAAAAGGCAACATGTTTCAATAAGCAGTCTGCAAAACAGTCAAAAAGAAATTTCTACTAGAATGAAAATATGAAATGAACGTAAGGACATGCATGCCTGCATATTCATCTGCACTGATAATTTTGTCCGTGAGGAGTCTCGCAGAACCAGGGGGGGAATGTTTGCAGGGGTATCTTTCTGCAAAACCAGCAAATTCCCAGAGGAGGCACTCGAGTACTGCTAGTTACAGCTAGATCAGCTCTGCTTGTCAGAGGCTGAGGAGATGGTCACACACAGGACTCTGATCACATGCCTTCCTTGTCCTCAGCTCCCCTTCATCACCCCATTTAGAAGCAACTGAGTCCTTCATGCAAAGGAGAAAAGCTCCCATCACTGTCCTCTTGCAATCAACGATGGTGCCTTGGCTATTTTAGAAGTTTCTGAGACTCCCAATTTCAGCTAAAGGCTCTGAAGCTCTCCAAGCCAGTAAAAAACCTTTTTACACGTGAGAGAGAGAATTGTGATGTGATAGGAGCTACTAAGGCAGTAAGTGCAAAATCTTATAAAATCAAAGAAGGATGGAAATCACTGAAGCATACATGTTAACAACTGAACAACTGATGATGCTTTACAAAAGATTTATAAAAGACTGACAAAGTGTTGAACTTGACTACAAAGATGTAGTCACTTCCTCATATCACTATACATTCTGAGAAGCTGTTATCAGCTCTGCCCTCAAAAAAGCTAAAAAGGAGGAGAGACAGTGGGTGGATTTTTAGACCTAGGGAGGCAGAACAGTGACCCACTCAGGGTGCACCCAATCCTCTCTCCTTCACTGGACACTAAAAACCAGAGTCAATTCAAGGGTAAACCACAATAATACAGATGCTTTACAATTACCCTTCTATAAGAAAGGGAAAAGCGCTGTGCTATTAAATCAATAAAAGTCTACTTAAGAAGAGGTGTGAGCCTGTCAGCCAATTGTTAACACAATTCTAATCACCTATTGCAGCCCTTAATTACAATAATATCTCAAGTTGTAAGAGCACAATGCCTTTTTCTTAAGGCTGCAAACCTTAATGGCTTCGAGCAGGGTGATGGTCTACACTACTGATTATTGTTTTCTTTATTTTTCTTTCCACAGACAGACTTTCACAGCTAGTTTTACCAGATAAGACTATTAAGGTTGGATGCTACCTAATTGCTTCTGCCACTCCACTTCATATGAAACACTAGCGGAACAAGCCAGATGTCTACAAAGTTGCCAGTTTGACTATCTGTCTCAATTCTTTAGCATTTTAATCCATACTGTCCCAAAGAGCCCCAAAAGGAAGAAAAGGATTCTTAATGGATTGCCCTTTATGTACTAACAAGAGAACAGCTTGTGTAAACAAAATCTAACTAGTTCTTCTTCAAAGAAGTAAATCTGGTGAGTTACTGAAAGCTTCCAATACAATTATTTTCTTCCTTAGCTCTTCACTACCAACTTGTCTTTATAAAGACACACTTAAAACTCGTCTGATATCGCTGCCGGACAGTGTATCATTGTGAACTTTCCTTTAAAAAACAACAACAAAAAAGGCTACTGCTTCCCCTAAACTCTTAAAATATACATTTTCGTGCTGTTAACCTGAAATTTTTTTAATGCATACTGTCACTTACCTCAAGCCATATACTAACATATAAGTTACTTTTTTTTTTTTCTTCTATTTTCCCCCATAAAGTTCTGCTTGTCTACTTTTGAATGCAAAATAATCTGAATACCTGCCGGGTTACAGGAATTATGAAGGAAGAGTCTTTACTTAAAGATGTTTCACCTAATAAGTGCTGCAATCAAGAGAAGATATTTCTTGCGAACGCGTTTTAAGTATATTCGGGCTTCAGTGCTCAGATCTCCAAAGCTACCCAGTCCTTTGCTTCACAGGTTCTCACCTGCCCACTGCTGGGTAATTTAGTACCAATCTCCACTCACCTGCACTATATCTAAGAAATCCTTGAAGTTAACGATGTAAAAGGTGAAGCCAATAAAGACCATAGGTCCTTCCTCGTGCATCCACCCGCAACCAGCCGTGGACCAGGTGCGCCCACAAAGTCCACCAGACAGTCAGAGAAGCAGGGCGCCCTTAGAACGACGCGCACCTAGGGTACCGCGGGGCGGAGCGGAGGCGGGATGTCTCGCAGAGGCCAGCCCTGCGGATGCAGGGCACCACCAGAATACTAATTACAGGAAAAAGCTAAACACCCTTACAGGAGCTCCACCGTCCAGAAAGGTAAACGGAGTACACGCAGTCAGTCAGATGGACGCGCGGGCACACGCCCCCTCGCAGTCTCAGACCGCCGCAGAAGCCGGCAGCCCGGCCAGCGCGGAGTTTTCCCCGCATGTATCCTGGGTTAAAAACAGCCCCTCGTGCTCCCGGTGGAGGAGAGCAGACCGGACTGCGTGCTGCCCTGCACACGGACAACGCCGGGATCTGCTCGCTCAACTCGCCAACTCGCGTCGCACCCGGTGTCCGTCAGCACCAGCTTGCCGGCCCAGCTCCCTTCGCCCGCCCACCCTGCCCGGCGGAGCCGCAGATCAGGGCCACCGAACGGTAACTTGCGGACGCCAGGGAAACTCCGTGCGGATCTCCCCGCCCGCTTTCCGCCTGCCACGGAGTCCCGCTTCCCCGGGCGCACCGGAGGGCGCACTTGTGCCCAGCTGCGCCTTCCCCGGGCCCCCCGCAGGCGCACCCACTCACCTGGGGGCTCGCTGCCCTCTCCGCGGCGTCCCGCGCCAGCCACCTGGGCGTTGGCATCCGAAAGGGCGCGCGCTCAGCAGCCGGGCGCCCGCGGGCTCCTGGGGACCCAGGGCGCGCGGTGGGGCGCACGGGGCGGACCCGCGGCGCCCGCTCGGATCACAGCCCTCTCCGCGGGACGCGGGCTGCGGGGACCCCGCGCGGGCCCCCAGCGCCCCGGTCCCGCCGGCTCGGCCGGCTCCCCGGGGCGGCTCAGACGCTGGGTCCGGAGCGAGAGAGCGAGCGGCCGCACGTCCGGAGAGAGGGCGAGGGGGCGAGTGGGCGGGCGCAGAAGAGGCGGAGAGGGCGCACTGGGCCGGGCCAGGTGGGCGGGCGGCGGGGAGGAGCGGGTGGTCGGCGGCCGGCGCTGGCAGACAGCGCTGTGCGTGGCGTGACCCGGAGCCGCCGAGACTCTGGCACCTCCCGGAGCCCAAGTGAGGGCTCTTGGCACCGCAGCCGCTCCGCCGCCGCGCGCGCACCCCCGCGCGCGCACCCCCGCGAGCCCCTCCTCCACCGCGCTCCTGACAGCTCCGCGCAGACCGAGTCCTTCTCAGGAAAATCCAGGAGAGCGGTGGAAGTAGGAGGGGCAGCAGCCCATCCATCTCCAGGCGAGGTATTTGCATCTGAAAACGCCGAGCTGGAGGAGAGTTTGGAGAATTTTTTTTTTTCCCAGCGCCCTCCCCTCCCCACCCCCAACCTGTCGCGGAATCCGTGATCAATGGAGCTCCTGAGGCATGAAGGCAAAGTCATAAAACTAATCAGAACTTACAGTTTTCTTGCGTGATAGTTTTGCCCTTTCAATCTCCTCGGACTGCCCTAGTTCTACTTTCTGTACTTGCAGAAAATTTCTTCCCCTGCTGGGCTGGCTAATGCAAAACTTCCGAGGTGTGTGATTTACGCGCTGGGTGGGAGAGAGGACCCTCGCGAGGTGGGCAAGGGGGTCTAGTCTTTTTAGGACGCGCCGCCGCCGGTAGAGTTGAGCAAGCTTTGTGTGCTTCTGCTCTGGTGCTTGATTTAGTCTGATGCCTAGCTGTTCCGTCGTAGGGGTGAGGAAGGTGAATAAATCGTTTCCAAGCGCGTTCGTTTTCATTTTTCTCATTCGGTCAACGGAACTGGCCCTGCGTCTCCCATCCATCCGTAACGGAGATTCTCCAGATACCCGGCTTGTGGGCTTGGCTGGTCGGTGTAAGCACCTCTGCTTCCTGTATCCCTCAGGCACACTTACCCTCCCCCCAGTCCAGCTCCTCCAGTCCGCTTAGCTTGCTTCTTTTTTTTCTCTCTCTCTCTCTCCTCTACTTAGTCTTTAAAACTGGATTCTGTGCTAATCATTCTAACAGAAAATCTTTTTGAAGCGTATTCATTTCCAAATACCGCGGCTCGCTATGGTATTTACTTACAATTGCTTCATTTTAAAAGTTGTCTCTTCAACCCCAAACCTCTCCAGCTCCAGGTTTGCTTGGAGGACCATTTCACGGTCCATTTCCATTCAACTATCAGCCATCCCTCAAACTCTGTACCTTTAGAACAGACCTCTTTATATCTTGCATAGATACCGCCTTGGGTTTCCCAGGATGTACTTTCTTTCAACTCCACCATCATCATTTTCCTGGTAGCCAGACCTTAAACCTTGGCTTCATCTTGAAGGACGTTGACAGGATTTTATCTGTGAAAATCCTCAATTATTCCAGCTAATGTTCACAGTCTAGAACTTTACATTTTTCTGGTGGCCTTCCTTTGTGTAAATGAATTTGCTTCTGGGATGGGACCTATACTTATAATTGCTCTGGACCAAACGTTTCAGGAAAGCAAAGAGGAATATTCACTATGATTAAGACACAGCACATGTTTAACCCACACCAAGTATTTGTTGAATACAAGAAGTGAATGGTTGTATCCCATCCAGTATTAACACAAATCTGAGCCCACCTGCCAGTTTTTAACCAGCTCATTGACTGCCTGGATCTTTCATCTATAAGGGATGATGTGGGATCAGGAATTTGGTACTATACCATATATATTTATTAGCTCATTTTAATCAACGGCCGCCACATATGAAAAGGGAAGGAAATGGAGGTTTTGTTTTGTTTTGTTTTGTTTTTTTGGTGTTATTTTGTTTATACTTTTCCTAAAATTGTCCTCAATTATTTATTTTCTGGTCCTCTGCATAAATACTGATCATCAGTTTGGGCTTTCATCCTGAACCAGATGTTTCCAGACTCCTTGCCTTTCTTTTTAAAAAATACCCTTAAACTGGCACCGAAAAGGGACCACTTCCAGGGCTTGAAAGTGTCTAACACATGGAAATGAATTGTCGGAGGAGACACACATGCTGACAAAGCAAGAAACTTTGGGAAGGGGCCCCGGGCGAAGAGCGGGAGGTAAAGGAACCCAGGAGAACTGTTCTCAGTCTCCAGTTTCATGGTGATGGGATTAGTTTCTGGGTGGTCTCTGGCGGATCATTCTGACTCAGGGTCCTTCCTGGGGGCACATGCATTGCTCAGCCAAGATGGATACCAGCGAGGATTCGGGGAGGTGGTAGGACATGTGACGTCTCCTTTTTACCTTTCCTGAACTCTTCCAGTTGGTGGTGGCTTCTTAGTTCTGTGTTCCTTACTAGGATCTCCTGTCGTAAGATAATTCATGGAAATAGTTATGATGGTGCCTGGGCAGGGTGGGTGGTTTTAGTCAGTGTGCTTCCGCTAACAGAAACTGTAACCTTCACCTAGATTCTAGAAGGGGTGAGTTACCCAGAATACCAGTTCTGGTTCTGTTCCTCATAGAGGAAGATCTAGGCTCCTCTCCAGCCAAGTGCAGTGCAGAAGGCAAGGGTAGGAACAGAGGGTGCTTCAAACAGTAACTGAGGGACATCTAGTCATCTGGGGAGGTCCTTTTCCAAGGAGGAGGTGCTTAAGCTGAGACATGGTGATGAGAAGAAGTTGGACTTGAGAAACCCTGAAGGAAAATGGCCTGGGCAGAAAAAACAAGGGCAAAGGTCTGCAGAAGGTCTGGAGAATGAAAGAGGCAAGTGTATTTGAGAAACAGAGAGCACAACGCAAGGGGGAGAGTCAAGATGGGTTATACTGGAGTGGTGGGCAAGAGACAAATGTTGTAGCGTCTTCTAGGTCCCTAGAAGGTGTTTGTGTTTTATTTTTAGGAGGGAGCCCAACATTAGGAACAATAAATAAAGGAAATATTCCACAGGTTTACACTGTAGTCAAGTCCAAGGACATGTTTTTTAGATCCTTTCTCCTTTTCCTATAAATGTTGGTTAATTAGAGAACCTCATTTCCTGAGAAACACAAATAAAAAGACACTGTACTAGATAAATCCCAAGATGATACCAAATGTTTAAGATTCTATGACATACAAACATAAGTCATCACTGCAGATGCTTATTTATGAAATGTCATGCTTCCATTATTTCCAAATTTATGCTTTAATATTTATATTCTAATATAGAACAATCTTTTAAAAATCCTCTCAGTTGAAGTTATTGTTTCTTTACTGTCATATAATGTACACAAATCAATATGTCCCCCTTTTTTCCTACTTTAAGAAAATACTTTCAATGTACTTTCACTCTTGATTAAACCAATAAAACTCTCTTTTGGAGAAGGAGGAATCAGAAGAGGTAAGAGAACTTTGCCATAATTCCTGTTGCTGTGGAAAGTATTTCCCTACACTTCTTATTTCCCAAAGCAAATTCAGTGCAAAAGTACAAGGTTTCTGATGAGATTGATGGTTCAATTATATTCATATTCATTCCATCCTGATCTTACTCTAAAACCGTGGCTTGAGTATCTGTCAGCTGAGGGCAGAAAAGAGCTAATCATGAGGTCTGCACAGTTCCAGCAATTCTGGGGAGCCCTGGGCAGGAAAACATAGATGTGGCAGAAGGTAGGAGGCTCTCACATAAGGCAAGCTCTCAAAAAGATCATTTATAGTTTCCTGTGAAAAATCTCTCCCTGATATAAATGTGTGGATAATCATAAAAATGTATCTTTTCATTATGTGATGCTTAGAGTTTCCCTGAGTATGTCTATTCATCAATCTGGTTCATCTAATTAGGTTTACATGCATTTTCTAGAAAGGAAAGGACTAAGTAGGGCAGACTCCTAGATCTTTGTTGTCCTTTACTAACTTTTTAAATAGTAACTGAGTCCCTGCTGTCCGATCCTTAGTCTAGAGGTTGAGAACACAAAGGTGAAGGCGCAGTTCTTATCTTCAGGAACCTTCCAGCCTGTTGTGAAAATAAGAAGGTGGACATCTCCCTGCACCACGATGAGCATCGTGACGAGGTAAACAGAGCATCGGGCGTGGGAGCACATATCATGAACAAAAAGCCTCAAATGGGAAGAGCCAACATTTGGGTTGTACCCTGAGAGCAATGTGAGAGCATGAGGAACTTTATGACGGGAAACTGTGATGCTAATTGCACAAGAAGGCAGCTGATTTAGGTCAGCTTGGCACTGAAGGTGAGGAGGTGTTCAGGGAATTACTGTAGAAATCCAGGTGAGAAAAATAGTAGCCTGGACTCTAGTTCTGGCATTAGTGCATGAAAACATCTTAGATATAATCAGAAAATAGAAGTAGATTTAAAGATATCTTGAATGCTGCTTCTGCTGCTAAGTCACTTCAGTCATGTCCGACTGTGCGACCCCATAGACCGAAGCCCACCCGGCTCCCCCGTCCAGGCAAGAACACTGGAGTGGGTTGCCATTTCCTTCTCCAATGTATGAAAGTGAAAAGTGAAAGCGAAGTTGCTCAGTCGTGTCCGACTCTTCGCGACCTTATGGACTGCAGCCCACCAGACTCCTCCATCCATGGGATTTTCCAGGCAAGAGTACTGGAGTGGGGTGCCATTAAATGCAGTTATCAATAAAAACATAAGTGATCATAGAGAGAATAAAGATGTTTGCTAGGATTAGCATCATGATATCAGCACACACACCCCGACCCCTGACAACATCTCACTGGTGACTGTGCCCCTCACAGGTACTAGACAGGGAAAATCCGAAGTATGCAATGACACAATTTCACTGCTTAAGATGTTCTCAAGGGCTCCTTGAATATTATTTAAGCAGTCAGTCTGTCCAAAAGTGAATACTTGGAGAATATACTATTTAGTTAAGGGGCTTGAAGATATTCACAGACCAGGGGAGCTGCTGAGACAGCATAGAAGGCAAGGATGTCTAATGAGGTCTAAGGAATTATCTCCTTAAATGTTCTCCAGGGTGAGGAGAGAAGGAGAAGGGGTGACAGAGGATGAGACGTTTGGATGGCATGACCGACTCAGTGGACATGAATCTGAGCAAACTCCAGGAGATAGTGAAGGACCAGGAAGCTCTGACTGCAGTGCATAGGGTCACAAAGAGTCGGACATGACTTAGTGACTGAACAACAACAAGGGTGAGAAGGAGGCCAATGGACCTTTCAGGAGCCACAGTAAGGACACAGGACTAAGATCTCATTGAAAACCGCCATCAGGCTGAGTGGTCTAAGATCTCATATTAAGCAATGAAAGAGCCCAAGCATGAAAAACCTTGATAGCATAAATAAAATGAGAAAGAAAAAAACCAAAAGTCCTTTGCAAACTCACCTACGCTAAGATGCATCCCAGCGGGTGGTACTCAGATTTCTGGGGTGATGCAATGATACAGATGGACCAGTACTGAGGTTTCCATTCCCTTCAAATATACAGTATAGAGAACTTCGCTGCACAAGCATGATAAGCACTGGGACTTCCCTGATGGTCCAGTGGTTAAAACTTCACCATCCAATGCAGGGGGTGTGGGTTTGATCCCTTGTCCAGGAGCTAAGATCCCACATGCCCCGTGGCCAAAAAAAAAAAAAAAACATGAAATGGGAGCAATGTTGTCACAAATTTAATAAAGACTTTAAAAATGGTCCACATCAAAAAAGGAAAAATCTTAAAAAAAAAAAAAATGGTGAGAGCTAATGGTGAAACAAAAGCAGAAACAGAAAGTTTAGACTTTTAAGTCTGCCTACTTGTATATATTGTGCTTTAAATTACTGGTAGTTTACTCCTCACCCCAACTACTTAGAAAAAAAGAAGGAAAATGGAAAGAAAATGACATATCTTTGCTAAAGCAAAGATGAAGAATGCATTTTTTCCCCTGTTCTAGGCAAAGGAAGTTGTCCCGGCTATCTTTCCAGAACTCTTCAGATATTGAAAGCTTCTTCATGGGGCTTGAGAATATCTGAGATATTGTGGGTGCTTGGTTATCATTTTAAATAAGGAGAGTTTTCTGTTGCTACATGTCAAATTTATCAACATTTTCTTTCTGATGAACAAACTCAAACAGATAAACATCTGACCTGGATTTGGTGTTAAACGCCAAGGCAAGGGAACTCTTACTTAAATCGTGTATGATACCGTGGCTGTGCAATTGTATCTCTGGATTTAGAATAGTTAGAACACAAATCACTTTTTTAAAAGCATCTCAAATGAAAATTGTCAGAAATAATATAGCTAGGCCTGTGTTATCTCTTGAATTATAGTTGTTCCATAAAAACCTTCTAAAACCATCATAGAGAAAAGTGATAATGCAAATTTCTGCTAAACATTGCTCTATCACTCTGTGATAAACCAGAGAATCTTCTGCAGGAAAATAAAAGTGGATTTTCACAATAAACTCATTTCAAAAGTATTTATTGAGTATGTGCTTGTGTACCAGGTTTGATGCCACAAATTGCAGGAATTACAAAGGAAAGTAAGGCCGAGTCCCCACAGAATACTCCAGGCACATTCAGAACTATTAAAAAAAGAGAGATGAGGCTAAACTCAGTAAGAGAACAGTAAGCAGCAAGGTACAAGATTTGAAGGAGGAAGACATTTGTTAATGGAGAGTCCTAAAAACATAAACCAGGCTTCCCAGGTGGTTTAGTCATAAAGAATCTGCCTACCAAGAAGACATGGGTTCAATCCCTGGGTTGGGAAGATCCCCTGGAGAACAGTCTCCAAGGAGCAACAGGATTTAATAGGGGATTTTTGTTTTTTTATATAAAATGAGATGCTTACAGAGGATCCTCTGCTTGCCTAGACAGAAAGGCCTCCCTTGTTCACCTTGGGCTGGGACGGTGTTTCTCTGCCTGTTGACTAACCTGATGTACAGACTCAGAGAGCTGGCTTGCCCTGGGTTCTGCAGGCTTTATAGCTGGTGCCACTCAATTATATTTAGTGCTCTCCTAACACGCATGAAATGTACATGGAGGGATGACCCTACTTCCAGCCGCTGCACGGAACCAAAAGTACGGCTCTCAGGAGTATGTGACTTTGAGGCTAAACTCATATTCAGAAAGCAAATTCAGGAAGAGAAAACAAGAAGAAACAATACACCTTAGGAAGAAAGAGAAAATGAAATGAGCCAGTTTTTTTCAAAGGCAGGTAAGCATGCTTAATGAAATATTGAAGAGCTGCCACCCTAGAAGCTACTTGTGGTTAAGAAGCACAGTCTTTTTATGAGCTTGAACTACTCCATTGACAAAGGTGATGTCTCAAGCAGTCATTATCTCTGTGAACTGCAAGTGGTTTCCCTTTTCACTTTCAGGATTGAGTGATTCAAAAGGGATACAATCAGCATTTCTCCTTCACTTCCTCACCCATCTGGCCAAATGGTCACTCTGCACCCCAAGCTAATGAGGGTCTCTCACTACAAAATAGTAAAGAAGAAAACTAAATCAAGACCGATGCCATGTGTGAAGACCAACATATGCAGTCCTTATGGACAAAATAAGGCGCAATAGTTTCTAATGTATTTGTCTGTTAGTGTGAGAAGATGTTGCGGTGGAAATCAATGCTCATTATGCTTCATTTATTTGGTTAGGGCTTTGTAGATTTAATGCTGACAGGAAAATGTTATACATATCGTGAGGAACTTAAAGATCTCCTTCCAAATAAATCTGTGGATACAAATTATGGTCTGAGAGGGTTAAGGGGCCTCAGTAAGCAACTGAATTACCACCAGTCACAGAAGATAACACCTTATGCGTGAAATGACCTAATAAGACACGTTCGATGACACGTAAGCATATTCCCTCATTTTATCCATAATGAAACTGAAATTCAGGAAGATAAGGAGATTGGTTCATAATCTCATGGCAAACCCAGGTATGTGAATAAGAATCAAAACCCACGGGGCTTCCCTGGCAGTCCAGTGGTAAAGACTTCGCCTTCCAATGCAGGGTGTGCAGGTTTGATCCTTGATTGGGCAACTAAGATTCCACATGCCTTGTGGTCAAAAAAAACTAAACATAATGCAGAAGCAATATTGTAACAAATTCAATAAAGACTTTAAAAATGGTCCACATCAAAAAAAAAAAAAAGAATCAAAACCCAGAAAGGAAAGCATGCCAGTTGGTCGACAGGGCAACAGCCAATGCGGGAGTCCTAAAAATCCTAGACATGCAGACATGATTATTTGCTATTTTGCATGTCAAATACCAAGAAGGATTTTTGTTATTTCATAGCTTTCCTAAGCAGTGGAAAAATAATTTGGTTGTAGCCATTGTCACTTTTAATCTGACATTTTTTAATAGTTTGGATTGTTCTGGATTTATAATGATATGAATGGAATGTATTTTCACAAATAATTCTGTAGACATGGCTTCCCATATCACACCTTAAAATTTTATTTAAGGTGTAAATGTAATGTAAATCTACTAAAGTAAATCATCATTCTCCTTCTTAGAACAATAAGACTTAAATGAGTCCATCGCTTTAGGCTAAAAAGCCTATATTTTGGATAACTATAAGGTCAAATGAATAGCTCATGGCAAGAAAGTAATTTGATGTTACAATCTATATTGATGGATAATTCAGTTCCTTTATCGAATGAAATATCAAGTAGTTCCCCCAAAACTTAAACAGCTACATCAGTTCAGTTCAGTTCAGTTCAGTTCAGTTGCTCAGTCATGTCCGACTCTTTGCGACCCCATGAATCGCAGCATGCCAGGCCTCCCTGGCCATCACCAACTCCCGGAGTTCACTCAGACTCACGTCCATCGAGTCAGTGATGCCATCCAGCCATCTTATCCTCTGTCGTCCCCTTTTCCTCCTGCCCCCAATCCCTCCCAGCATCAAAGTCTTTTCCAATGAGTCAACTCTTCGCATGGGGTGGCCAAAGTACTGGAGTTTCAGCTTTAGCATCATTCCTTCCAAAGAAATCCCAGGGCTGATCTCCTTCAGAATGGACTGGTTGGATCTCCTTGCAGTCCAAGGGACTCTCAAGAGTCTTCTCCAACACCACAGTTCAAAAGCATCAATTCTTCGACGCTCAGCCTTCTTTACAATCCAACTCTCACATCCATACATGACCACTGGAAAAACCATAGCCTTGACTAGGTGGACCTTTGTTGGCAAAGTAATGTCTTTGCTTTTCAATATGCTATCTTGGTTGGTCATAACTTTTCTTCTAAGGAGTAAGCGTCTTTTAATTTCATGGCTACATAAGTTTATTTAAACCATAGGTAATGAATAAAAATAGCTCTACTACTTGTTAAAAAATTACTAGGTACTCTTTAAATGTTTAAATATTCCCTATAGATTAAGACAAAATATATCTTTCTAAGTTTCTGAAAGACAGGTCCTTAACCAACCTTGCAAATTTGCCTAATATGAGAGTCATGTTTGAATGAATACATAAGAGAGCAAGGCAAACAATGTTTCAGGTGTTTTCATTTGTTTAACCAAGGTGGGTCAAGTCAGTGCCCCTCTCATCACACCCAACCAGCAGTCAAGTTGGGCCCACAGAGTGAGTTTATTTTTTTGTGTTTCTTTCTGTGTTTGTTACTGGAAGGTTATACATATATATCTCTGTTTCTGACTTCTCTCCCTTTTTTCATAAATGTTGACTATATATCTGGCTGTGCCACACAGCTTGAGGGATCTTAGTTCCCCAACCAGGGATTGAACCTGGGCCCCTGGTAGTGGCAGCATGGAGTCCTAGCCACTGGACTGCCAGGGAATTCCCTCTGCTTTCTACACACTGAAAATCTGACCACACCTACAATTTCATACTGTAAAGTATGGCAACATGAAGTCTTTCTGTTCCCTTGAGATGGGCATATGCACTCCATCTTGCCACAGTCAGCTTACTCCTTAATTTACTGTCAGGCCTTCATAGGTGTGTAAATTTATAATTCCTACTGTTGAAGGTCAGACATCTTAGTCTGCTCCCACTTCTGTAAGAAAATACCCGAGGGACTTCCCTGGTGGTCCAATGGTTAAGACCCCACCTTCCAATGCAGGGGCACAGGTTCAGTCCCTGGTAGAGGAGCTAAGATCCTATATGGCTCATGGTCAAAAAAAGGAAAACAGAAGCAACATTGTAACAAGTTCAATAAAAAGCTTTTAAATGGTCAACATCAAAAAAAAATTCTTAAAAAAATACCTTAGTCTGGGTGGTGTCCACAACAAAGGCTAATTTCTCTTGTGTTGTCTGGAGTCTCCACATGTGAAATCATGGTTGGACAGGTCCAGTGCTGGTGAGAACTCTCTTCCTGGGAGTAGACGGCCTTCTAATTGCTGAGAGTAGACAGCCTTCTAATTGCAGTGTCCTCACGGTCAAGCAAAGGTCTGTCTTCATCCTCTAATGTGGTCACTAACTCCATTGTGAGGGCTTCACCCCAAGACCCCATCCAAGTCCAATGGTGTCCTAAAGGCTCTGCCTTCAAACACCATCACATGGGGGATTAGGGTCTTATCATACGCATTCTGGGCTTTCTTAGTGGCTCAGACGGTAAAGAATCTGCCTGCAGTACAGGAGACCCAGGTTCAATCCCTGGGTCAGATAAGTCCCCTGAAGAATGAATTGGCTCCCCCACTCCAATATTCATGCCTGGAAAATTCCATGGACAGAGGAGCCTGGTGGTCCCAAAGAGTCAGAGACAACTGAATGATTAACACTTTCACTTTCATATGAATTTGGGGGGAAGCACAAACATTTAGTCCAAAGCACATGTGCATTAAGGCGTGCTCAGTCAACTCTTTACAACCCCGTGGATTATAGCCCACCAGTGTCCTCTGTCCAGTGATTTTTCAGGACTAGAGTGGGTTGCCATTTCCTCCTCAAGAGGATCTTCCCGACCCAGGGATCAAGCCTGTGTCCCCTGTGTCTTCTGCATTGGCAGGTGGATTCTTTACCACTTGCCAGTGCCACCTGGGAAGCCAATCCACAGCACAAGATATGCAGATAGGCAGATTTCAAAGTCCAAAGCTTTATTTTTTCCTCCCATTTACCCATTAGACATAATTAGATCTTGTACTTCTTATGCGTGGAAGCTATCTACATGGTGTATTCAGAGTGAATGGAAACCTCATGCTACGTAGCTGAATCCTTTCATTACCTGGAAAACCTCAGCACCACCCGTTGGACTGTATATGTGAGTTGGCAAATGGCTTCTGATTTTTTTCTTTTTTCTTTTTTTTCTCATTTAACTTATGCTATCAAGGTTTTCCTGGAGTAGGAAATGGCAACCCACTCCAGTAATCTTGCCTGAAAAATACAATGGACAGAGGAGCCATGGTGGGCTACAGTCCCTTGGAGTTGTAAAGAGTCTGTCGCGACTGAGCACTCACATATACACATCAAGGCTTTCCATGCTTGGGTTAAATGGGATCTAGCAGTTAGATCGGAGAAGGCAATGGCACCCCACTCCAGTACTCTTGCCTGGAAAATCTCAAGGATGAAGGAGCCTGGTAGGCTGCAGTCCATGTGGTCACTAAGAGGCGGACTCGACTGAGTGACTTCCCTTTCACTTTTCACTTTCATGAATTGGAGAAGGAAATGGCAACCCACTCCAGTGTTCTTGCCTGGAGAATCCCAGGGACGGGGGAGCCTGGTGGGCTTCCATCTATGGGGTCGCACAGAGTTGGACACAACTGAAGCGACTTAGCAGCAGCAGCGCAGCAGTTAGATACGCACAAGGCAATGGCAACCTATTCCAGTACTCTTGCCTGGAAAATCCCATGGACAGAAGAGCCTGGTAGGCTGCAGTCCATGGGTCGTGAAGAGTTGGACATGACTGAGCGACTTCAATTTCACTTTTCACTTTCATGCATAGGAGAAGGAAATGGCAACCCACTCCAGTGTTCTTGCCTGGAGAATCCCAGGGACAGGGGAGCCTGGTGGGCTTCCGTCTATGGGGTCGCACAGAGTCAGACACGACTGAAGCAGCTTAGCAGCAGTAGCAGTTAGATAAATCTATTAGAGTGACAAATTTATTAAAAGCAAGAATAAGTACTAAGTCGCTTCAGTCGTGTCCGACTCTTTGAGATCCCATGGATTGTAGCCCACCAGGCTCCTCTGCCCATGGGATTTTCCAGGCAAGAATACTGGAGTGGTTTGCTAATTCCTTCTCCAGGGGATCTTTTCGACCCAGGAATCGAACCCATGTCTCTTATGTCTCCCGCATTGGCAGGCAGATTCTTTACAACTAGCGCCAGAAGCAAGAATAACAAAATATGTCTTATTCTATTTCATGAAGACTAGTTATGAAATAATCTTAAGTAACTTTAGCTGTCCCTATCTTACCTGAGTGATTTAGATGTTAATACTCAATTTGTAAGGATTTCTTTCTTCAAAAAATGCAATTATTTCAATTATGTCCAACATATTTTTCCATATTTATAACACATGATCTTTATATTCCTAAACTCTACTTCTTATACTGAATTTGTTTTGTTATTTTTATTTTGGCTTAAAAATAAGGAAACTTGTTAAACATTAATGAGAGTCATAGAAACCATTGTTACAATACTACAGTTTTATATTTTACTCACACATCTATAAACAGTATTGGAAGTATAATAATGCAATTAAACTAAAAGCAATATTTTTAAAGCCTTTGAAGCATAAAATTTTTAATTTGGGGATAAGATTCATTAAACCCACTTAAATTAATACATTTAAAGAGCATTTAAAGCAGCTCTTAAATATGTCATGCATGAATGTACTGTGTTTGTACAAGACCCATTATTGAAGGACCCCTTATGTCTTCTAAAGAAATGTTTATAAATTCAGATATTTTCAGAAATATTAGCATTTCCTTTTTATAGTAGAACATGGATTATAGTCATTGAAGTCTACCCAAATCTATCAATCTCTTAATAGACATAAATCTACATCTATAGATTCTTCTTTCTAGTGTTTTTTTTTTTTCTTTCCAAAATCATGTCAAGGATTCTAAAGACATATACCATCAATAAAGTTGAGATATTGGCATTCACTTTCATCTGTTCATTTGTTGGTCTGAAGAAACAGAAGACTGCAGGAGGCACACACATATCAGCTGCATCACATCTCATTTGTTGGAAAGGATGTCATGGTTAAAATTGAACAAAATTGCTCTGAAAAGCATCTTGCAAAAGAAGCAGATAACTGTCCCTATATGAATTATCTAAATTGAATGCTTCCTGCTGCCTAAAGTCAGGTAATCGGCGTCAGATGAACAGATCAAATTTAAGGGAAAAAAATGTGTGAAATGCTCATTTCAAAAAAAAAAAAAAAGTACAAACCTAGCAATTGCCCTCCTAACTGTCTGGACTTAGTATAAAAGTTAATCAGGAATCTAGAAAGGAACAGATGTAAAAGAATGCCAAACATACATTCTCCCACACTTTTGATTAACTGAGCTGAAGATGGAGGTATTGAGAGATGTAACTTTTCCACCATTCTTTAAGTCCATTAAGCACTAATTGTGAAAGTTTTTTTTTTTCTTCTGAAGAAAAGGAAAGAAGAGGGAAAAAAAAAAAAAAAACCCTTTCTTCCTACCCGTTCTGACAGAAGACACAAAAGCCCTGAACTGTGAGTGGGGCAACATGTCCACACTCCTTTCAGCGGAGAGCTTTTATTTCCCGCCTGTCAACAGGAACTCAGGCCCTTTTTGGAAACTTATTGTCCCCAGCTAAGACCCTTGTGAAAGGCAACAGATGTTACTAAGATTACACCAGCCTGTCCACTATCCTGTTTCCTTTTTCAAGGAAGAAAAAAAGAGAGCCAGCAAGAGAAAGGAGACCGAGCCTTGCTTGACATCGCGGCACCGGTCTGCACTTGAGCAGGTCCGTTTGCACACGCTCGGCCGGCCGCGCAGAAAGGGCTGCGCGCGTCTATTCAGCCGGAGGTCACTCCTAACGCGCTCCTCAGCGGGCCTCACGTCTTTCACACGGAGCAGCTGCCTCCGATTGCCAGAACAAATTGAGGTGATTCAGGCCACCAGCGGGGCATAACTATAACTTCCATTCACTAGGAAGGGAGGAAAGCGTTCAAAGCAGACCAACTGGGGTTGCCCACAATAAACCGTAGGATTAGATTTGATACACTGGATATTAAGACACGGTCGTATTGAAAAGTGGGCCATAATGACATAAGAGACTACAAGATAGCTATGAGTGACAATAAGGAAAAGAACTTGGGCATTTATTAAGTTACAGCTAATTATCAAAGGCCCTATATTTCTGTGTCTTCCTGTGTGTGCCTCCTCATTCCTGTCTGACTCTGCGATCCTGTGGACCCTAGCCAGCCAGGGTCCTCTGTCCATGGAATTTCCCAGGCAAGAATACTGGAGTGGGTTGCCGTTTCCTGCTCCAGGGTCTTCCTGATATCTGAGGAATTCTCATCATCCCCTAGGGAGACAACAAAATCCTCAGGTGCACTTGACTCGTATGGAAGGCTGACAACATTTATTAAACAAAACACCCATTGAGCCAGGAAGTGATCTGAAGCAAAGTGATGGTTAGACAAAACTCGAGAGATGATCTTCCGATTTAAGCATAGCGTTACATGAGTTGTTTAAAACTACTGAGATAGAATTATTCCAAAAATAAAGCAGGAAAGGAAAATGTGTTCAAATGACAATAGAAATTCATTACATAAAAAACAGCAAGAACGTGAACATCACTCAGTCATGTCCAACTCTTTGGGAGTCCATGCATAGTTCTCTAGGCCAGAATACTGGAGTGGGTAACCTGTCCCTTCTCCAGGGGATCTTCCCAACCCAGGGATGGAATTCAGGTCTCCCACATTGCAGGCAGATTCTTTACCAGCTGAACCACTAGGAAAGCTCAAGGGTACTGGAGTGGATAGTCTCTCCCTTCTGCATCAGATCTTCTCAACCCAGGAATCGAACTGGGGTCTCCTGCATTGCAGGCAGATTCTTTACTAACTGAGCTATCAGAGAAGCCCAAAAAGCAGCATGAATTGATACAAAGGATTTTCTCATTTTTAAACAGGGCCTTTGAAATTTTTAAAAGGACCTGTTTTGAAGATCCCATATTTATGTTAAAAATAAAATATCCCTAGTCCAGCCAGAAAGATAATATCAGGCAAACATTATTTGAGTATAGATGAGGTTCTTTTTCTTCTTTGATGGAATTATATTTCTTAAATTACAAGTGTCATTTCCACATTTTTTTAGTTCCCAACCTGTATGATCGTGTTAAAATTCAGGATAATTATTTCCTCAGTCCCATTCAATCATGACCACCCATTCATAGGTAGTGATGAGATTTTTGCATGTTAGAATTTTTGCTTCGGAGTATTTCTTATCTTATCCCCACCAAAACTGCAGTTATAGAGAGCAGGTAATATTCTTTGTTTATATTTGAAGAACTTAGAATAGAATTTTGCATAGCATAGGATCTCATTCAGTAAATGAATTATGGTTAAATATTAATTTATACTCTTTAATATGTAAAACATCACAAAAAATAAACAAATGCAAATATATGAAAGACACTGCAATTTGTCCAGTGTCATAAATACAATAGCATACTTTTCAAACAAGATAGTCATGTCCTAAATTACAAGGGGCAAATTATTTTGTCAGTGAGAACTCATTGGCCTTTGCTTTGCCAATGTGAACATTGACCTTTAAGTGAATTCCACGGTCATTTAAATAGGGATGGACTCCTATTTCTGAAAGGATGATCTAAATTCTCAGTGGTATTTAATATAGAACTCTTTCTTCCATGTGGCCTCTATATTTTATTCTTCTGTGTAGCCCTTCCCCTGATGGGCAATTTATAGATTCTGCAACTCACTCCTTTCCTAATATATCTTAAAACTATCTTCTGCCAAGAAATTATGTCCCTAACGTCCAGAATTCACATGGACTTTGGAATTTGGCCACTCGTTCCTTTGATGGGTTAGATGCAAATAGAAATTATTCTTCAAGATATACATGCTATTAATAAAGCAGATAGGGAATGCTATCTCGGTTTGGGAAGTTAATTACCCTGCTGATACTAGTGCTAATAGCTCCATAACAATTATAAATTCAGTGTATTGATCTGCTAGAGGGCAGTCCAGAGGGGTCTGGTACCACAATGAAATTTACAGTGAAATTAGCAGCAAGGAAGTTAGTGCCTGACCATAAACGTCACAGAAAATCAACAAAGACATTTGGCATAGGGGAAATGGAGCCAATGGATATATCTGAGGGGAAAAAAATAGTTTATTAATGAACCTCTCAAACCACTGAAGGCAATATGAACCATAAATAGAACAGTTTAAAAAAAAATCAGGTGACCTGAAAACAATGTATTAAACACTCATATGTGCTTCTTCTTCTTCTTCTTTTTTTTTTTTTTTTTTAGAATAACATTCAAGGATTGGCAGCATGTTTAACCTGTGTAACTTTAGGCAACAGGATGTGAATAAGAGAAAATTATCCTAGAGATAATTAGACTTTCGTATGGGGAATAGAACATGCAGTTACAGTCCACTGGCTGGACAGAATCATACCAGCTCTTCATCTTCATGCTTCAGGCAGAAACTGCTCACCAGATGGGTCAGGAAGACATCCCCCTTCCATGGTACAGTATTGAGAAATTGTGTTGTGGGAGCTTTATTTCTCTTAGTGCAACATCTGGTGTTAGCTCCTGGATGAAAAGTACCCTCTGTTCAGGGTGGTAGCTCCTATTCTTTTCTCACTAAACAATTGTTTATGTCAGTGGAAGACATATGATCTTTACCTTCAGGGCATTATCTTCAATTCTTAAAGAACTTCCTTGCGTTTTCATTGACCGCCCAAAGGGTGATTCAGGAAGTATTAATTATCAATTGTTACTGAAATTTTGTTTGTCTTTATTGAATCATAATGATAATGGGAATACAGGTAAAGGATGAAAAATATCTGCAACGTCAATGTATGCCGCCAAGATTGGCAGCTGCCAAACAATATTGATCTTACTCTTGTTTGGGCATTTGTCAGACTGCCTGGAGCTACACAAGGTCAAGATCCCAAATGCTCCTGGATGGAGTGTGTGTGGGACTGGTGTGTGTAAATTTTGCCTCACTTACTACTACTACTAAGTCGCTTCAGTCGTGTCCGACTCTGTGGGACCCCATAGACGGCAGCTCATCAGGCCCCCCTATCCCTGGAATTCTCCAGGCAAGAACACTGGAGTGGGTTGCCATTTCCTTGCCTCACTTACTCAAGAGGAAATCCCTGCCTCAACTGCCCTGCCCCTCCTCCTTCCCAGGTCTGAAAAGACTGTGTCCAGGGACATCTTAGAAGCTACATGGCAAACATGGTAGAACCCTTGTTTGTCTTTGATGCTGAATGGTTTTGTGGCTCAGAACCTACTGATCCTCCCTGAAACATCATCTGAAAGACAAGCAGACTTCTGTCTTTTTGGTTCGTTTTCCTTTGGGTTCTCTCCATCATTGCAATTTGCCTACCTAAATGCATCAACAATTTTTATTTTCACATGTTCTGTTTCTCTTTCATAGGAACTCAGAATCTCTAAATAGTTTATAAGGAAGCATAGTATAAGTGTATTTATTCACTTTTAAAATTTAACATTTGAAAGTGTATTAAATATGTTAGGTAGGAAGTTAGGCATGAACAATGAGGAGTAGCATAGCCAAAAAAGATTTAGCTGATCTCTAAAGCCCACCTTAGACACACTCCAGTGCAGTCCCAAAGAGCTCACAGATATACTACAAAATAACCGCACTGTTCTAAATCCAGTGCAAGCGGCCTAGCCTCACAGTGGATACAAACTAACCACAGGGACTTCTCCAACTCCGCAAGTGACTTGTGTCCTCAAGTGACCTTGGGTAGCCTGGAGCCTATTAAGGGCTCATAAATATTCTACACATATTTAAATTTGATTAAAACAGACTGAATTATGGGAAAGACATGCCCAATAGAGCCTGATGTTATTTAACTTTCAACCGTCAATCAAGACCGTTAGCCCTTGCTCACTGAGATGAATATGCAAGAGCCCTGTCTTGAAAACCCCTACACGTCATCACGTGGGGAATAGTGCCTTACTTGGCTTGTCCCACCTCTCCCTTGAGGTGTTCTTTCTTCAGTAAACTTGCTTTTGCCATGGATAAGACCTCAGATTCTTCTTTGTGTCTTTACCAAGAACCCAGGCCCACAAGGAAGGGGTCCTCCTCAACTCTCCCTGCTGCTGCTGGTGCTGCTAAGTTGCTTCAGTCGTGTCCAACTCTGTGCGACCCCATAGATGGCAGCTCACCAGGCTCCCCCGTCCCTGGGATTCTCCAGGCAAGGACACTGGAGTGGGTTGCCATTTCCTTCTCTAATAACCAATAACAAATACAAATAACATTAAATTTAAACACATCCTATCCAATTTGTTTGAGTACCACCTTTCTAAAGTCCTTTCCCTTCAAATTTGTTTCTGCTAGACAGAGGTGCTCTTAAAATCCCATCACTAAACTGCCTAAGGACTAGGCAAATGTTAAAAGTCACTAAAATTGGAAGACTCTACTTCAGATACATCGTTGTGTCTGTTAATATGTTAGAAGCCAAGATGTGGTGTACACAACTTAATTCTTGTCTGTGATTTACATTGTTGGAGCCACTTATACTGGAGCTTCACTCTTTGGATTCGATCTTAATATTACATTTTATATAATCATTGCTATCATGATGGAAAGCAACTTTAAATATGGAACTGATTTTTAAGCATCAGGAATTTGCTGTTGAGCTTAAAATTGTTTTTCTATATTTATTCACTCACATTTGTATGTTTTAACTTTAATTAATTCCAGTTTAAGAAATTTAAAATGTGCTATTTGATTCCACATGATTTATAGCAGCTGTCTCCATCTGTAAAGTGCACTCAGAGGAATCTTTTCCAGAAAATGAAGTCAAAACCCAGACATCTCACTTTGCTTATCATGGGCACTTCAGCTTGACTGTTCTCAGTGATGATCCCCAAGTAGAGATAATCAGGAGATAAAGAGAAATCCAGTGTAAAAATAGCACAGTGTTGGTGGTGGTGGTTTAGTCCCGAAGTCGTGTCCGACTCTGTGACCCTGTGAACTGTAGCCCACCAGGCTCCTCTATCCATGAGATTCTCCAGGCAGGAGTACTGGAGTGGGTTGCCATGCTCTCCTCCAGGGATATTCCAGACTCAGGGATCAAACTCGCATCTCCTAGCCTTCCCTCACTGCCCACACGCAGTACAAAATAGCATTTTCACTCCTATCTGCCTTCCTTGGTCCCGAACTCCCATCATCTAACTGCTGGGTTATGATAGAAGCAGCTCTCCGTGAGCCCCACTGTCCCTGTTCTTTGTATTGGCTCCTCTCTTTAATCCCTTCCCCTGCTGCTATTCATTTTTCTAAACTAGTTTGGAGGTTGCCAATATCTTCTCCTCAAAACATATAGGATACCCTTATTGTCGAAAAAGACAGGTCAGCATTCCTAGCCCGTGGCTTTCAGGACTCTCCATGCCCTGCCAAGTCCCACCCGGCAGCTCCATCCACAAGTACATGCCGCTGCCTGTATTGACTACTTTTTATTCCCTGAACGTGGCCACATTTTTATGCCAATTAACTTTGCTCAGACTGTGTGCTCTCCTACTATATTAAAACCCCACGCGACCTTTACGTCTCTATTCAAATGTTATTTCTTTCATAAGCCCTGCTCTGAACCCCCTTGTAAGAACTCTTTCTCCAGTGAGTCCACAGCACGGCGTTGGTTTCCTGATACAACACCCGTGCCTTGATGCTTTATGTTCATGTCTCTTCTTTCCCCATCAACCATCAGGACAGCCGTCTGGACACAGTGACCGTGGGTAGACTTGGAACACAACTTTTCACATGTGTTTTCAGTAAATGTTAGCTGAGCAGATTATTGTCGGGATTGGAAAGGGAACCACACTGACTTCAGACATTTTTGCCCCTGGGCTTTCAATCTATCTGTGAATAATTAAAAAATCTATTGACCTTCTAATCCTGGGAAATCAAGGAGATGGTTAATCAAGGATTAAAGGAACACTGGAGCTAAGGGAGGCATCACTCATCCAACCTGGAAAGCTCCTCCTAGTCAATAATGTGAGTTATTTCACGCCAGTGGGCCAAACTTCTGTAAGACCCGAAGATTCCTTTTATATTAAATGGTTTAGAATGATCATTTAATATTCTGAAATAAAGTTCCTAGATAATAAACTATCATGCCACTTGAAGCAACATAGATAGACCCAGAGATTATCACACTAAGTGAAATAAATCTGAAAGAGAAAGACAAATACCGTAGGAGATCACTTATATGTGGAGTCTAAAATATGATAGAAATGGACCTGTCTACAACAGAAACAGTCTCACAGGCATAGAGACCAGATGTGAGGTTGCAAAGGGGGAGGGCGGAACGGGAGGAGTGGACTCAGAGTGCGTGATTAGTAGATGCAAACTGTTTACATTAAGAATGGATAAAAAACAAGGTCCACCATACAGCACAAGGACCTATATCCAAACTCCTGGTATAAATTGTAATGGAAAAGAATATAAAAAGGAATGGACAATATATATGTGTATCACTGAGTCACTTTGCTATACAGCATAAATTAACACAACGCTGTAAATCAACTATACTTCAATAAAAAAAAATAGATAATAAACCCCTCTACACACTTACAATAACTAAAACAACAAAAAAAAACAATATATTGCCCCAACAGAAAAATAAAGGAGATAAAATACAGCAATTTATGTTACTAACTACAACAGTTGTTTAGTTCCTAAGTCATGTCCGACTCCTTTGCGACTCCATGAACTGTAGCCCACCAGGCTCCTCTGTCCATGGGGATTCTCCAGGCAAGAATACTGGAGTGGGTTGCCATTTCCTTCTCCAGGGGATCCTCCCAAGCCAGGGATCGAACCTGCAACTCCTACATTGACAGGTGAACTCTTAATCACTGAGCCACCAGGGAAGCCCAATTTGTGTTTAGATAATGTAGATCTCAGTACATAAATGCCTGTATCACTGATTTAGATGTGTCTTGAAAGGGCAGAGGAATCGTTTCTTTGGGGCATCTGGAAAACATGTCCCTGGTTTCTGTTATGCTCTCAAAAGAAACAAAGTGATAAACAATTGAGTCAGTTTCAAAAGCGGAGTGTCCTTTCTTTTTTTGTTGTTAAATTTAAGAGCAGAGATGGGAGCTGATCAGCATTTGATTGGAGAGGATGGTGTCTCCTAAAGTTCGAATGACCAGAAAATCCGGGAGGAAAACAGTATGTCCAGAAACATAGTTCAATTGTCTTAAAGAATGTGCTGTTACCCGTTTGTTCATTCAAATCTGTAGTCTAAAACCTGGGGCTTTAAAATCAAGAGGTGTCTTTTGCATCTTATTTTTTTCTTTGATCTATTTCCTCAGAATCTTTTTTTTTTTTTTTTAACGTGAATTAACTGCAAGGCAGATAAGTCGGAATAAAGTAAGAGCCTCATACTACTATTACTACCAGCTGTGATGTTGAAGGTATAAAAGAATTTCAGTCTGAAATGAGACTGGAGGATATTAAATGGGGACTCTCACAAATTCACCTGCAGGAAAGCAGAACTTCAGAACCGAGAGCCTGGAGCTTCCCTGGTGCTGCAGTGGTTAAGACTCTGCCCTTCCTCTGCAGGGGCCATGAGCTCCACCCCTGGTTGGGGAAGTGAGATTGCAGGTGATGAGCAGACAAAAAATTAAGAACAAAAACAAACAAACAAAAAAAAACCTGAAAGACTGATTTCCTATGATTGCCTAGTTTCTAGACCAAAGCTTATCACCTGACCAATGAACACCCACCAGGAAATCTCCCCCCATGCTTAAGTCAATGAACTTCCTGCTTGGATCTGGCTGGTCCAGCTGCTCTTTGCACACCGTGCCCTAAATACAGCCCACCCCAAACCCTCAACAGACTTGTCTGTAGCTTGCTACATTTTGCATTTTCCAAACTACAACTCCTCTGCTATTCCCAGCTAAATTAATTTCCGGCAATTGGAGTTTGCCTCAGCTTATCTCTTGATTTAGGTTGACAAAGGTTTGGCACAGCCTCCATGACAGCATGGAGCCTGGGATTTCTCCCTTCTTTGAAGAGCCCTTAGCAGTGATGTGCACGCGTGCGTACTGTTGCTTCAGTCGTGTCCAACTCTTTGCAACCCTATGGACCATAGCTCACCAAGGTCCTTTGTCCATGGGACTCTCCAGGCAAGAATACTAGAGGGGGTTGCCATGCCCTCCTCCATGGGATCTTCCCGACCCAGGAACTGAACCTGCGTTTCTTATGTATCCTGCTTGGCAGAAGATTCTTTACCATTAGCGCCATTTGGGAGGCCCAGGAAGCCTGTCAAAGATCACTTCCTAATAAGATTTGAAATACAATTAAATTCTAGGGTCAAAACTTTTTAGAGTTGGTAAATCCATTAGAACCTTATATAAATCAACCATCTCATTTCGCATGTAGGGAAATAAGTTTCAAAGAGGTCAAGGGACCGCCCCCCCCCACCCCCCTGATCTTTTTCTTCCCCCAGATCTTTTAACTTGCTAGTGTCTGAGACTTGCCTGGAACCCATGGCAGCTGCCTTCAGGCTCAGGACTCTTCTCCTCATAAGTCTGTGACTCCTTTAACCATAGGAAGCTTTATTTCCTCCCAAACTCTGCTGGCACACAAAGCCCTTGTAAGCCACCTTTATTTCTTCAAATACTTTTCTTCCCATGGTTCCCCTCTGGGTGCATTTTTTCGAGTACCCCCTAGAACAAAGATAAATATAAAAAGCCAGGAATCCTCATCTCAGTTGGCCTCCGGAACATCTGTCTTTCTTTTCCCTATGTATTTATATTCTTTACTTTCAGCCCGTTCTCCAAGTCAGCTGGTCTGACTTGATAGAGGGAGCACTGACACCGTTTCCTACCTTTAGGCTCTGTCCTTTATTGGGCATGTGATTATTGTTATTTTGAGTTTCTATTTATTGATGTCTACAACAGGGTAATAATATTTGTATCTCCCAGAGTTCCTGGAGGAATCAAATGGTAGAATGGTGACACTCTGTAAACTGAAGGGCACTGAACAAGTACAAAATATCTGTTTTCTTACCTTCCATTTCATAGTCACAATAAATGCATTCTGGAACCTTCCCTCAGTCACTCAATTTCTGAGTAATCTTGGGCTAACAGCACTTTCTCACTCTGCTGCTTTCCAACCTGCTGAAATTTTAAAAAGTAAAATAAAACCTGTATTTCAGAATTAAGGGGACCAGACATAAGGAGTAGGAACCTGTTAATACAGGGCCAGGCACATAGTTCAAGAAATGGGATTTGCATGATTTTAAGTATTATTATTTCCCTAAAGCCTCATTTGTTTTCTGGTTTTCCTGACCCATGTCTTGATACAGCATTTCTGTGATATATTTGGACGAGTCATTTTGTTTCTATTTTAGAATTGCGTCATCCTGACTCACGAAGTTGTTACTGTGAGATTGCTTAGTGGTCATGAGACTGAGGGATAATCATGCTAAGGTGTTGCTTTATCCATTCTGTTGCAATAGAACAGGGAAAACAGTTGAGTACAGCCTGTCTGATGGCTCAATGCAATTTTTGCCTATTTTCTAATACTTTTAATAACATACTTAAGCAAAATGAGATGAATATGGAAAAGCTGGATCTCTTGCTTGCTCACTATGTATGTATCCTGTTATTCTAAATCCCAATACCATAAAAGAAAGAATTTAAAAAAAGAAAGTAAAGGGACTTCTGAAATACATCATCTTAAAGCTGGTTGTTGTTTAGTCACTAAGTCACGTCCAACTCTTTTGCAACCCTATGGACAGTAGCCTGCCAGGCTCCTCTGGCCAAGGGATTCTCCAGGCAAGAATACTGGAGTGGGTTCCATTTCCTTCTCCAGGGGATCTTCCTGACCCAGGGAGCGAACCCACGTCTCCTGCACTGGCAGGTGGATTCTTTACCACTGAGCCACCAGGGAAGCTGTTTAAAGCTGATATTTTTGACCATAAACAAATGAGAAGGAAAATTGTAAAGAAAAGAAAAAATATCATGAACCTTGCTTTCTTTTCTTTTTTCAAACTGGATGCTTTAATTATCTCTGTACCTTCTCATCACATTTAAAAGAGAGTAGTCTTACTTCTCTGACAAAAAGAAAAGCACAAAATTTTTAAAAAAATCTAGAAATATCATTAAATAATCTAATTTCAGATTTGATACTGCATGTTTGTTGTATTATCATTTTCAGTTGTTACTTCCAAACTTGTTATAAACATACAGGAAAAAGAGGGCCTTCTTTTATATGTGAGACTCTTTTTAAAGTAATTTTTCCACATCGTCTAGACCTCTAGAAAATCTGAAGGGATGAAACTTCATTGTACTGGATTTTCAGGTATTGAATCCTTTAAATGGACTACTATGTGATACTATATTCCACCTGAATATAGCATTTGTCTAATGTACTCATTTAAATTCTTCATGGTTACAAGCATTTTCTCCAGTCTAAAGAAAAATCAGACTAGGCGCAAATCCTGCAAGAAATCTTAAGGTAGCAAATGACTCATCTGTTTTGAAACACTAAGGCTCACTCTTTCCCTCTTTAAACACTCTAGCTAAGGGCTAATTCCCCTTCATTCTCTTTAAGTGATGATAGATATTGAACGGGCCCAATTATATTGCTGCATATGAATGTGGTGTTTGATGAATGTAACTACAACAATCACAAAGCAACAGAAGTTAGAGGGAAAAATGCCATAAACTATCATTTTTTAAATTGCCCCATAGGAGCAGAATTACAACATACACACTCAGGAAGGTTTAAAAAAAATGTCTAGCAGATAAGATCTATTAGAGAAAAAATTTTACTATAAATGGAAATATAACTTGGTATTCTACATTCTACTACACAAATGAACGATCATGTCTAGTCCTTAAACTGTGTGGGGTGTGTGTATGTGTCTGCCTTTCATATGTATAAGGGCTTCCCTGGTGGCTCAGACAGCAAAGACTCTGCCTGCAATGCATGAGACCTAGGTTTGATTACTGGATCAGGAAAAAGCCCTGGAAAGGGAATGGCTACCTATTCTAGTATTCCTGCCTGGAGAATTCCATGGACAGTGGAGCCTGGAGGGCTACAGTTAGTCCACTATGTATAAGGATATATGTAATTAATAAAACATTATAGAGGAGGTATGCTAGATAACTGGAGAGGGCAATGGCAACCCACTCCAGTGTTCTTGCCTGGAAAATCCCATGGACGGAGGAGCCTGGTGGGCTGCCGTCTCTGGGGTCGCACAGAGTCGGACACGACTGAAGCAACTTAGCAGCAGCAGCAGCATGCTAAATAACGAAAATGAGACCTTAGCTTGGAATCTGAATGTGAACTTTCCAATTTGCTTCAAAAAATGAACTTGGCAAAACACTTGTCTTTATTATACTTGTCAATGAAGTCAATATCCTCTTACTAAGTATGCACTTTTGCCCCACCCAGTGGCTGCCTCATAAACAGCCAGTGTTCTCAAAAGTCGGAGAAGTCCTCCAGGAGGATTTGGGACCAGAGACACAAGGGCAGAGGCTCTCCTCACAGCTGACATTTGTACAGGAGGCTCCCGTCTCCATCAGCGATCCTGCCATCTGCACTGAGCCTTGGGGTAAACCCACCGGCGCACCAGCAGTTTCAGGGTGACCACCAGATGCTTTCTCAGACAAGAAGCCTACAAAGTCAGCTGTGCGGCCATCAGTCGTAAGAAAGAGGAGCCACACAGCTAGGGCGGTAAGATTGGACTGGTGAGAGGAAGACAGGAGAGACAAGGTGATGAAGGGAAAAAGGGTACAGATCCAAGAATTTTTGCTCAATGCTAACTGTATGAATTTGGACAACTCATTTAACCCCTGATTCCATATCTTTAAGACATCTCTGTTGTTTGGTTGCTAAGTCATGTCTGATTCTTTTGCAACCCCGAGGACTGTAGTTCACTAGGCCCCTCTGTCCATGGAATTTTCCCAGCAAGCACACTGGAGTGGGTTGCCCTTTCCTACTCCAGGGGATTTTCCTGACCCAGGAATCGAAACCTGCGTCTCCTGCGTCTCCCAAATGGGCAGGCAAATTCTTCACCACTGAGCCACCTAAGAAGTCCCTTTAAAACAAGGATAGTTGTATTTTCCTGGCTTATACATTAATTTAAGGAGAAAAATAGCAAATGCAAATAATACAGTACCTGGAAAAAGGTAAAATTTACAAAAATTACAGGAAAATATTTTATATCTGTATTTTTCTGTGTGTCTTTTACATGCATGCATGTGTACATATACAAACTCAGACTTAATTTTATGATCAGTACAAAACCTTAAGAAAATAGTAAATTAAAAAAATGTATTGATATAATCACCTTGTTAGGGCAACCCCTGAAGAATATGTAAGAAGTCTTACTATAAGATATCTAGTTGTGTGAATAGAGTGTTCTTGTTTTTCACTGTGAGAGATTTTTTTTATTGTTGCTCCCTACAATATTATCTCAATTTAGGAAATTATTTAAAAAATACACTTTAAATTTAAATACTAAGATTCGTATAAAAGCAATGCTATTATTGCTATCACAATGTTGTTGCTGTTAGTTGCTAAGTTGTGTCCAACACTTTGGTGACCTCATAGACTACAGCCTGCTAGGCTCCACTGTCCATGGGATTTCCCAGGCAAGAATACTGGAGTGGGTTGCCATTTTCTTCTCCAGAAGATCTTCCTGACCTAGGGATCAAACCTGCATCTCCTTGCATTGACAGGCGGATTCTTTACCTCTGAGCCACCTGGGAAGCCGGCAATTACATTAGCAAACTTTAGAAAAAAAAGGAAGAGACTCTCCTTTTAACTGTCTTGGATATGTAAATGAATACAATATTCTCAGTTGCCATTCTTCGAAATCCTCTCAGAACATGGACACTCATATTGTCTCCAAATCTCACAAGAAGAGGTGGTATTCCCTTTTAAGTATTTTCCTTTATCCATTCATTCAGTTAAGCATTCCTGCAGTCTTTAAAGAGTTAATTGTACTCTTAACTTGTGACTTGGTCCTTAGTAGTGGAAAGACGTTTCCCCTACCCCATAAGGTCTGGCGTCGTGATGAGGGAAAGAAAAGTAAGTAGCACTGATTATGAGAGGGTAAGGGTAGAGGTGACCCAAGGTTTAGTGGGAAAACAGAAGCATTGATGCTGTTGCCAAATAGGTACCTGCGTTGCGGCCCCATGGACTGTAGCCCACCAGGCTTCTCTGTCCATGGAATTTCCCAGGCAAGAATACTGGAGTGGGGTGCCACTTTCTACTGCAGGAGATCTCGACCCAGGGATCAAACCTGTGTCTCTTATGTCTCTGCATTGGCAGGCGGATTCCTTACCACCATCACCACCTGGGAAGCCCCCCAAATAAGTATACTTCTGATTTCCTAACACATGTCATCCACATTAAGTCCCAGAGACTGAGAGTAATTCTAGGTTGAATCTATACCTATTGTAAATGATGGGGTCTTCCCTTGGAAATTTTCAATCCTTCAATAGACCACAGAGTTCCAAAATTGTTAGTTCCAAAATTGTTCCCAAATCTTGGTGGGGAGACAGTTTTCTGGTGCTTGCAACTCTGCCATCTTCCCATAATCTTCCTATTGCATATGTTTTTAATCCTTATATATTCTTGATGAACTGACACTTTTATCAACATATAATATCCTTCTTTGTAACCTTTTTCCTAATAATCTGTTTTGTTTGATATTGGTATAGTCATTCTATCTCTTTTTTAGTTACTATTTATATAATATGTTATTCCAACTTGGCAGTTTTAATTTTTTGTGTCCTTAGATATAAAATAACCCTCTTATAGACAGCATAGACAGCATATATTTGAATCAATTTTTAAAAAATTCATTTTACCAATCTCTGCCTTTTGGTTGGAGAGTTTAATTTATTTCTATTATAGCAATTCCTGAGAAGGAAGGAATACATCTGCAATGTTGCTATTTATTTTCTGTATGTCATAGTTTATTCCTTTGTTTTTTTTTAACCTCTCATTTCCTATATTAATGCCTTCTTTTATGTTTAGTTGATTTTTTTAGTAAACCTTTTGTTTCCCTTCTGTTTTCATTTTGTGCATATTTTTAAAATATTTCATCTGTGCTTTCCATGGAATTATATTTATCATCCTAAAGTTGTAACAGTCCAGTTCAAATAGAAACCAACTTAATTTCAATAACACACAACATCCATGCACCTGCACAATTCTGTCTTCCTGCTCTCCTCTATGTTGTTATTGTTACAAAGTATATCTTTACAAATTATGTGTAAAGTATGGATGTGAGAACTGAACTATAAAGAAAGCTGAGCACTGAAGAATTGATGCTTTTGAACTATGGTGTTGGAGAAGACTCTTGAGAGTCCCTTGGACTGCGAGGAGATCCAACCAGTGCATCCTAAAGGAAATCAGTCCTGAATATTCATTGGAAGGACTGATGGTGAAGCTGAAACTCCAATACTTTGGCCACCTGATGTGAAGAGCTGACTCAATTTGAAAAAACTCTGATGCTGGGAAAGATTGAGGGTAGGAGGAGAAGGGGATGACAGAGGATGAGATGGTTTGATGGCATCACTGACTTAATAGACATAAGTTTGGGTAACGGGCGTTGGTGATGGACAGGGATGCCTGGTGTGCTGTGGTTCATGGGGTCGCAAAGAGTTGGACACAACTGAGCAACTGAAATGAACTGAACTGAACTGAACTGAACTGAACAGATTTATCATTGCTTTATATATGTATCTTTAAATCTTGTACAACATTTTAAAAAATGTTACTTATTTCTTTTACTGAGAATGGAGTGTTTCATAATTTCTGTAAACTAATTTTTACAACACTGCTCTTTGAGAAAAATCAGCCATTTAATATTTCTCACTGGAATAAATCTGTAAAGCTAATTGTCTTGTCATTTTTTACACAATCAGGTCTTAAAACTGAATTGGTCAGGAAGTTTTTGCTTCTAGTTTATTGTCTATTAAATATAATTTCATATGCATTTTCAATATCACCTTACTATACATAGACGAGTGAACTGAATTATCAAGTACCATGAAACTCTAAATATTATCAAATAATAATTTTCCATTTTAGAGAAATGTATCTTAAGGACTTCTCAGGTAGCTCAAGTTAAGTAAAGAACCTGCCTGCCACTACAGGAGATGCTGGAGACCTGAGTTCGATCCCTGGGTTAGGAAGATCCCCTGAAGTAGAAAATGGCAAACCACTCCAGTATTCTTGCCTGGGAAATTCCATGGACAGAGGAGCCTGGCAGGCTACAGTCTATGCAGTTGCAGAGTTGAACATGACTGAGCACATAATGCAACACATTTTCAACCTTTTTTTACAAGTTGTTCAACCGATAAAAGATTAAAATGAAAACTGCATTATCATGACACTGTTGATAAATATATCATTGACTTTTGAATGAAAGAGTATTTTATGCCTTAGTTTCTCCAGATTCAAATCAGTAATTATAACAGATGTCTATTAAAAAGAGAAGATAGCACTATCTCTAGATTAACATAACTTTTTCATTCTAAAGTCTTCATATATAATATATGGCATTTTACTGAGGCTCAATTGTTGTGATATTATGATTGATATTAAAACATTTATAAACTGAAAACTTTAAGTGCTTGACTGATGTCACTTTTATTGTGTAAAACCTTTTCCTTTTGTCTTTTAACATTAAAAGCACACTGAAAATAATTTTAAAGGCTAAGGCAATGTTTAAGTCAGGTAGACTCTTTCATGAGTTTTACAACCATAAAGGATTTCATCTTCATCTGTAAGATTTTTCTTACCCAAGTCCACAGATTCCAAACTTTCAGTTGTTCCTTTGAGCTTGTCAGTAACTGTAGGCTCCGTCAACAAAAGGCTCCTACTAAAATACAACTCCATGAATTTGGAGTTTTGTGGGTGGGGAGTGTCTGTTCTGATATACTTTTGGGATTGATTAGTCTGATTAGCTGTTTGCCATTCATGGAGGTACATAAAAGAATCCTGATTGAAGAATAACGGTGTGAAGTTAGCAGTTAATATCTTACCTTGGTGTCTGGCAGCATAATAGGCACCTAATTATATTAGATTTTCTCTTTTTTATTGCTTGTAAAATAAGCACATGCACATTCATGTACTCAGAAAAGGAATAAAAATGGTATTACAAAACCCTAGTACAATCTTCCCCGAAATCCTAAAGTTTTCTTCTCTATATGAAAAAGTAGTTTCAGATATTCAGCTTTTAAAAAGCACTTATGCTACTAATAATAACTATTAATTATTAGTTATAATAATTAGTTATTAGTTATAATTAATAGTTATTAATAATAGCGAGTTGTGAAAGGAAACCTGTCTATTCAAATAGAGCAAAGCGCTTGATCCAGTAGAGGACACGTGTGTACCTCTATGGATACTGGTGCTTAGCCCACTATAGGAGCAGAGCAGGTGTAAGTCTTATGTTGGTGAACCTTGGCAGAAGCAGTTCAAGCCAGCTCAGCTCTGTGGTCTGATGCCAGCACTTTCCTCAGCGACTGCAGCTTGCTTGATCCTCGTCATGGTGTAGACTTCACTGCATAGCTTATCTAATTATTCTGCATTGGGTGTATCTCTCAGCATACATTTTGGACTTAATTTGCATTTCTAACAGATAATTTATTTCCACTCTCACTTTTCAATGCTGAGTACATGAATTTCCAAATGTATCAGAACCAAATCTGAACCATTTCCAAGGAAAATAACTGTACTTCATATGAAATATATTGTTAATATTATGAGACATTATATTATATTTATATATATAGATATTATATTGTTAACATTCATATTGATAACATTTATGAGAAAGTAGTAATTGCAAGAATAACCTAATGACTCATAAATCACCAGTAGAGATATAGATGGTGATTATATCAAACCTTTTTTAGTTAGGATTGAAATTAGTCAATCTGTTTGGATTTCCAATCCAAATTCTCAAGTAAATATGAAGGATTTGTGTACTGATCTGTTAAGATGTCCTGTGACTCCATTCTAGTTACTTAACTTCTCTGAAATTCATTATTTCCTCATCTATAAAGTGGAAATATTTCATCTCATTTAAAACATAGAAAGTTTCCTTAATCTTTCCCTTTGCACTGAGAACCATTTATGCCCAATTTGTAAAATCCATAAAATGGGATATTATGAAGGAGCTTTTAAAAAGGAAAGCATAGGACTTCCCTGATGGTCCGGTGGTTGAGACTCTGAGCTTCTGACCCAGGGGGCACAGGTTCAATCCCTGGTCGGGCAACTCAGATCCCACATGCTGCATGCCATCACCAAGAAAACAAAACAAAACAAAACCCAAAAGCAAAGCATAGCTTTAAATCCTCTTCAGGAACACGCCTAAGAGCTGTCAGGTGGAGGAAAAGAAGTGCTACATAGAGACACAGCAGGCTGACACGTCAGTGTGACCACATGGAAGCCACCGGCCACCAGGCACAGGCCTCTCAGCATGTAACACATGGACGGTTCAAATTAAGATGTGCTCTAAGTGTAAAACACACTGATTTTGAAGATAGTATTAAAAAGTAGAAGGAAAAAGGGAAGAGAGGAAAAAAGATGGAAGGAGAGAAAAAAGGCTAGAGAGTTAGAAGGATAAAAAAAGAAAGGAGAGAAGGGAAAAAAAGAGAGATGAACAAAATCTTCAATCCTAGTTTTCTCTCCCCAAATGCTTGACCTCCCACTCTGTCCATGTGAAAGGATACAAAGAGCTCAGGGAAGTCATCAAGGAACAGTGTGAGGCCCATGCCATCATACTTTGGTTTAAGTAATATGTTATGTCTTGGGTCTGGAGGACAAGCCCCATATTATTTACCCTTAAACCACTGATTAAACTCCTGTCTCCCCATACACCACAGTGCCTGCTTGTCTGTGACAAGGCCTAAAAGTTCTATCCAGATACTGTGTCTCTGTGTTGGTAACTGTGTTCTCACCGAACAGGAGTTTCTACACTCCCGTCCACCCTGCATCTGACACTGATTGCTCCTAACTTTTGTCCCATCCATGCCTATCGTTTTGTTATCTGAATCTCAGCACACTCTGCTTGCTCTTTCCAACACCAAGTGCTACAATCCTGGTTTTACAAAAACACAGAGAGCTTTTGGGACAAATCACTTTTTAAAACATTTAATAGAAATGAATATTTGCCTGGGTTTTTAAAAACATTGTTTTTATTCTTTTATTTTAAAAATATATACTCATATCTAACATTTACATACAATCGTACTGTGTTTCCCCGTTATGTTAAATCTTCTACAAGATCAACAATTTTTTTGTGGAAATCAGATTCTGTTTTTTTATTATCAAAATAATTCTGCAATAATTACTGTTGGGTGTATATCATTTCACGTCACTTATTGCCATGATAACATCTTAGCAGTTTAACTACTGAGTTGAAAACAATGTGTATGTGTATGCTCGGTCATGTCTAACTGTTTGAGACCCTAAGGACTGTAGCCTGCCAGCTCCTCTGTCCATGGAATTTTTCAGGCAAGAATATTAGAGTAGGCTGTCATTTCCTACTCCAGGGCATCTTCCCAACCCAGGGATTAAATCCTTGTTTTTTGTGTCTCCTGAATTGGCTGGTGGATTCTTTACCACTATGCCACCTGGGAAGCCCCAAACTTCTAGGCATATTACCAAATAATTTTTCACAAAATTATACCCATTTATACATTTACTAGATATGGAAAGAAATGCTTGAATCACTGTAATTTTTCAGTCTTGAATAGTCTCATGAAATAACTGTTTTTCACTTATTTATTGTGGTAAAAACACTTAATATGAGATCTACCTTCTGGGAAAAAATATAAGTGCACAATACATCACTGTTAACAGCACAATGATGTAAGCAGATGTCTAGAATCTGTTTATCTTCCAATATTGTATCTTCAAAGCATTTAACTAGTTTAAATCATTCTAAACCCACCACTTTTGGCGGAACTTCTGTCCACTTTTAATTAATCAACATAATGACTGTGTAGAATGTGGTAGATTATCAGGGCCACTTACTGAATTGTTGAACATTTCCCTTGTTTCAGAGGCATATGTGTGTGCTGAGTTGCTTACTTCTTCGTGACTCTTTGCGACCCTGTGGACTGTAACCCACCAGGCTCCTCTGTCCTTGGGGATTCTCCAGGCAATTGATTCAGAAGGAAATAGTGCCAACTGAGTAAATTATTGATTTCCCCCACTTTATTTAGCCACTTGTAGACTATATAAAAAATCCATAAAACCAATAAAACTTTGATCAATTACTTGGAATTTGCATACTACTTTATCTAATTTTGAAGCTACCTTATTTTAGCATCCATTCATAAAACTCTCTTCCTATTAATGAATATTTCTCATTTAGAAGGTTATATTTGAAGGAGTGAAAACTTTTCTATCTAATATGTGAAGTCAATCCAAAAAAGATTTCCTGTGAAGTAAATAGGAAGTGTCTAGATCAACTTTGTAACATTAAGACCAACATTTTACAATGTAAAATACTGCTATTTATTTCCTGAATAGTCTATAAAAAAATCTTATATTTTATACTAACTCCCTCTCCAAATAACTTTGTTCCAGTTTGAAATCATCTTACATTTATTTAAAAGAATATAAAATTTCATAATTCACATAAACTTTCATAAGTATTTCCTAAACTACGTGCAAATATTAATATATGAGTGTTGTCTTATTTGTAAATGAAGTAAGTTATAGTGACAAAGAACTGAATATATACACTTAAACCATTTCCTCAAATACATATTCATTTATTGCATACATAATGATTAGAATTTATCAAAAACTTTTCTCCAAAATATTTTTAACATGTTAACATGTGCGGCTGGACAACAACCACACAAACATATTCATTTACTGTATCCAAAATAATTGAAATTCATCAAAAATTCTTTTAAAGCACTCAACGTGTCATTACTAATATCTAAATTTGTACCATTTTTATTCAAAATAAATTTAAAAAATAAAGAGGAACCAACAATAGAAAAATAAATTTACATGTTAAAAAGGCCCACTCTTTAATGGGTTTAGTCAGTTTAGACAACAAATTTTATTATCATAGCTAAAAGAGATAAGACTGTGAAAAAGATGATTAAGATGTAAGTCACAGTCTGTGTTAAACATTGTTAAACTGCTTTTCAGCCCAAACAGACCCCTATAGAAATACACAATGGCTCACTTTTCTTATTGTTGATATGAGCACAAGGAACTCATTAAATTCACCACAAGCCTGTGAAGCCCAACCTACACAATTACTCAGACACTGCCTCCATTGTCCTTTTAAGGGTTCTCTTCATTTGGAAGACCCTACACTTTTTGGGATAACAAGATGGTATGTCATCACTTATTCTTATACCTAAAAATTATTTTACAAAAAGAACTGCACTTGCTAAGTGAATGAAATGGTTAAGTAAATTAAATAATGAAATGTGTTTAATCAGAGTTCCAAAAAAAAAATGGGTGACTAAAAAGTAAAATGGTAAAGTATTAAAATGACCAAGAAGAACATATCTATGTTTAGTATTATTAAGTATGGTGCACTATTGCAAAAAAAAAAAAGACTACTTAAGAGTATTGCTTAAATACATAGTGTGTACACTGTACATTAGCAAGTAAAATATAATAATGTCATGTTGGAATAATTTGGGAAAATATAAATATTTTGGAGACAAAAAAATTCAAACTCCACTTAAAGACAACATATGCAGTGGGATACCACTCTCAGTAACTTAAGAGTGATTGAGTTCTTTATCAGAGCCATTAGGGAAGCCCAGGTAATGGTGAAATATTTAAATGAACGTTGAACAATTTAATCAGTCATGTCCATATTTTATTCTATAAGAAGCCAAACTATTGGATTTTGAGACATTTCCTTCAGAGGTTTGATGCTCTACAGACAATATTAATAGAAATATCACTTACACTAAAAAAGGTGTTCTTTCATTCTAAAAGAAAATAATTTTGATTAGCATGAGTAAATAATCAGCTTCATCTCAATCACAAATATATTTACTACTATTTTTATATTTAAAGAAACAACTTTGCTTGAGATTGGTAGGCAAACTGTAAAATGTCTCCCTGAACACTAATTAGATTAATTATGATTAACACTAATTAGCCTATAAGATTCACAAAAAATTTTATCATTTATTTATTTACTAAAAGTTCTGCTGCCATGATAAAAGAGAGTATTCAAATTGGTAACCTCTCTTGGGGGGCCATTAAATAATAGACAATCAACCATTTCTTCCTTTTGCATTTTGCTATTCTTTTAACAATGCTTCATTCTGAGGTCTCGTTAAGAAAAAAAATTCAAAATTGTACATATCCACACATTTCTTTTATGAATAGTTATATTTGATTGCTTCATAAATGACATATACTGTGAGGAGCACAGACATCCTTTGAGAAAGTTTTGCAGTGCTTATAAACATTTAATTGATGGGTAAAATACAGTCTTCTCTAAAACAGATGGTTCTCCTACTTCTCATTTTTAAGGCTTCATAGAGGGGTGCCATCTCCCCATTCTTTATGTCACCACTCAATACACCCACAGTCAACTTGAAAAAAAAAGATTTGATCTGCAGTTCAATCTTTATAAATATTGGATTTATTCTGTAGTCTCAATCTTCTGCAATTGGCAAATATATTATTTAAATAAATGAGTAGTTTTCTACTTTTTAATAAAAGTGTTACAATAGAAATAATCCCATTGATTAATGAAAATTTCAACTGTGTGTCTATAAACATTTGATTTCAGATATTCACAGTCCTTACATACTTAAGAACTAAAGTACAATGATGCATAATAATGTCATATATGTATTATGCTTATAATATATAATAAAACAAAACATAAAATTAAGTTTAAAAATATAAATAGAATATAAATATCTAACTATACAAAAGAAAAATAAGAGGAATACTTTATAGCTACTTTATAAAGTAAATTTTAAATGCCTATCTAGAAATATTTTATTTTTGCTCTTTACATTAAAACAACAATTTCTAACTTTTAACTATAGGAAAGTTGCTTAACATTTATATTCTATTTAAAGTTTATTAAACAACCTTGAATTAAAAATTATAGTTCCTTTATAATATTTTACTTTTGAATGGATATTTTGATTATTCTAAACTTTCACTATTATAGAATATTTTACTGTAAAAGATGGGCTTCCCTAGTAGCTCAGGTGGTAAAGAATGCTGCTGCTGCTGCTGCTAAGTCGCTTCAGTTGTGTCCGACTCTGTGCGACCCCACAGACGGCAGCCCACCAGGCTCCCCCGTCCCTGGGATTCTCCAGGCAAGAACACTGGAGAGGGTTGCCATTTCCTTCTCTAAGGTAAAGAATGCAGGAGACCCCTTTTTGATTTCTGGGTTGGGAAGATCCCCTGGAGAAGGGATCGGCTACCCACTCCAGTAATCTTGGGCTTCCCTGGTGGCTCGATGGTAAAGTATCTGTCTGCAGTGTGGGAGACCTGGGTTCCATCCCTGGGTTGGGAAGATCCCCCAGAGGAGGGCATGGCAACCCACTCCAGTATTCTCTCCTGGAGAATCCCATGGACAGAAGAGCCTGGAGGGCTGAAGTCCATGCAGTCACAAAGAGTTGAACACGACTGAGCGGCTAAGCACAGCACTGTAAAAGACTAAATATTTTCATGTTTGGAGAAATATCATCTTTCTTGTGACAAATAGTCTAATTGTAAAGGTTCTTTTAGGGCATGGGCTACTTTCACACGAAGACTGTACTATTAACTATACCAGGAATAAGAGCTATTCACGACTATCATCACTTAGATATTAGACAGCATGGTGTGAGGTTGTTATTAGTAGTTATCCCTTCTTTTACATCCCTTCATTCAGTTCATTTCAGTTCAATCATGTCCAACTCTTTGTGACCCCATGGACTGCAGCATGCTAGGCTTCCCACCATCATCAGCTCCTGGAGCTTGCTCAAACTCATCTCCATGGAGTCAGTGATGCCATCCAACCATCTCATCCTCTGTCGTCCCCTTCTCCTCCTGCCTTCAATCTTTCCCAGCATCAGGGTCTTTTCCAATGAGTCAGTTCTGTGCTTCAGGTGGCCAAATTATTGGAGTTTCAGGTTCAGCATCAGTCCTTCCAATGAGTATTCAGGACTCATTTCCTTTAGGATTAACTTCATTAGGATCCCTTCATTAATAAATGGCTAAATCTACCACCTCCCCAAATATTAGATCAAAAGTTACTTTCTCAATTAGGTCTATGCTGACAACCCATTTAAATTACAAGTCTCTGTCTAGACTCCTTACTCCTCTTACTTTGCATTAGTTTTTTGTATAGCCTTTATCATTTCCTCACATACTACAAATTTATTATGGGCTTCCCAGGTTGCACAGTGGTAAAGAGACTGCCAATGCAGGAGACGCAAGAGACTCACATTCAATCCCTGGGTCTGGAAGACACTTTGGAGAAGGAAATGGCAACCCACTCCAGTATTCTTACCTGGGGTATCCCATGGACAGAGGAGCCCGGTGGGCTACAGTCCATGGGGTCACAAAGAGTTAGACATGACCGAGCATGCAAACACACACACACATACATATTTAAAATAAGAAATTAAATTTACTCTTGATATTTATAGTAGCTTCACCTCTGGAATGCTCAGCAAATTACACAGCTACAAAAAATGATGGGCTACACCTAAACCTATGTTCCACACTCCCATCATTAGAAACAGATTTTTCACATATTTGATTTCCAGAGAAACATTTGAAAGTTGTGGCAGGATATGAGACGTTTTCGATGAGGGGACTTCCCTAAATATTTTAGAACTTCTTGTTTCACTGATTTCCAGCCAACAGATGCTGGTGACATTCATCCATCCCCACAACAACTAATGGCCACCCTCTAAAATGTCCAGTTCCTCTTGGGTGTGGCCCTGCTCATACTGTGTGTCATTTCTTGGACAGGAAAGACACTTTGGCATCTACTATAGGAATAAATGCATTCTCATAACATTAGTGGTGCTCTTTAAGCTTGATGATAGAAAGTGGAATGTGTTTCCATCTGATGGGCACAATTTAATTTGTAAAGCAAGGTCCTGTGCTCAGAGGAAGGGGAAATTGAGAGACATGTAAGAGTGGAGAAGATACATATTCAGATCAGTCGCTCAGTCGTGTTCGACGCTTTGCGACCCCATGAATCGCAGCATGCCAGGCCTCCCTGTCCATCACCAACTCCTGGAGTTCACTCAGACTCACGTCCTTCGAGTCAGTGATGCCATCCAGCCATCTAATCCTCTGTCGTCCCCTTCTCCTCTTGCCCCCAATCCCTCCCAGCATCAGAGTCTTTTCCAATGAGTCAACTCTTTGCATGAGGTGGCCAAAGTACTGGAGTTTCAGCTTGAGCATCATTCCTTCCAAAGAAATCCCAGGGCTGACCTCCTTCAGAATGGACTGGTTGGATCTCCTTGCAGTCCAAGGGACTCTCAAGAGTCTTCTCCAACACCACAGTTCAAAAGCATCAATTCTTCGGTGCTCAGCCTTCTTCACAGTCCAACTCTCACATCCATACATGACCACAGGAAAAACCATAGCCTTGACTAGACGGATCTTTGTTGACAAAGTAATGTCTCTGCTTTTGAATATGCTATCTAGATTGGTCATAACTTTCCTTCCAAGGAGTAACCATCTTTTAATTTCATGGCTGAAGTCACCATCTGTAGTGATTTTGGAGCCCAGAAAAATAAAGTCTGACACTGTTTCCACTGTTTCCCCATCTATTTCCCATGAAGTGGTGGGACCGGATGCCATGATCTTCGTTTTCTGAATGTTGAGCTTTAAGTCAACTTTTTCACTCTCCACTTTCATCAAGAGGCTTTTTAGTTCCTCTTCACTTTTTGCCGTAAGGGTGGTATCATCTGCATATCTGAGGTTATGGATATTTCTCCCAGCAATCTTGATTCCAGCTTGTGTTTCTTCCAGTCCAGCGTTTCTCATGATGTACACTGCATAGAAGTTAAATAAACAGGGTGACAATATACAGCCTTGACATACTCCTTTTCCTATTTGGAACCAGTCTGTTGTTCCATGTCCAGTTCTAACTGTTGCTTCCTGACCTGCACACAGATTTCTCAAGAGGCAGATCAAGTGGTCTGGTATTCCCATCTCTTAAAGAATTTTCCACAGTTTATTGTGATCCACACAGTCAAAGGCTTTGGCATAGTCAATAAAGCAGAAATAGATGTTTTTCTGGAACTCTCTTGCTTTTTCTATGATCCAGAAGATGTTGGCAATTTGATCTCTGGTTCCTCTGCCTTTTCTAAAACCAGCTTGAACATCTAGAAGTTCACGGTTCACATATTGCTGAAGCCTGGCTTGGAGAATTTTGAGCATTACTTTACTAGTGTGTGAGATGAGTGCAATTGTGCAGCAGTTTGAGCATTCTTTGGCATTGCCTTTCTTTGGGATTGGAATGAAAACTGACCTTTTCCAGGCCTGTGGCCACTGCTGAGTTTTCCAAATTTGCTGGCATATTGAGTGCAGCACTTTCACAGCATCATCTTTCAGGATTTGGAATAGCTCAACTGGAATTCCATCACCTCCACTAGCTTTGTTCATAGTGATGCTTTCTAAGGCCCACTTGACTTCACATTCCAGGATGTCTAGCTTTAGGTCAGTGATCACACCATCGTGATTATCTGGGTCATGAAGATCTTTTTTGTACAGTTCTTCTGTGTATTCTTGCCATCTCTTCTTAATATCTTCTGCTTCTGTTAGGTCCATACCATTTCTGTCCTATCGAGCCCATCTTTGCATGAAATGTTCCTTTGGTATCTCTGATTTTCTTGAAGAGATCTTTAGTCTTTCCGATTCTGTTGTTTTCCTCTATTTCTTTGCATTGATCGCTGAAGAAGGCTTTCTTATCTTTTCTTGCTATCCTTTGGAACTCTGCATTCAGATGTTTATATCTTTCTTTTTCTCCTTTGTTTTTCGCTTCTCTTCTTTTCACAGCTATTTGTAAGGCTTCCCCAGAAGATACATATAATACCACTCTATTGTGTGGAAGAAGCAAAAAAAGAAAACAGGATGAAAATAAATGCATACCTACATGTAATACATGTATAAGATCACATATATGATATATTTACATGCAATGTAGATACAAGGTACATATGATTTATTTTTATGCCTTTTGCAATTAGTATTTTGTAAAATCATTCTGAAGACCTAGTTTAGGGTTCAAAAATGCAGCTGTTGGGTCTATTCCACTCTGAACTTATTCCAGGTCGCTATAACTAGTGAGAAAGAAAGCTGAGGTCAACCACTGGGGCATATACACAGAGAAAATAATAATTCAAAAGAATATATGCACACCAGTGTTCACAGCAGCACTATTGATAATAGCCAGGACATGGACATAACCTAAATGTCCATCAGCAGTGGAGTGGATAAAGAAAGTGTGATACATATGTACAATGAAATATTATTCAGCCATATAAAGGAATGAAATTGGGTCATTTGTGGAGAAGACAATGGCCCCCCACTCCAGTACTTTTGCCTGGAAAATCCCATGGACGGAGGAGCCTGGTGGGCTGCAGTCCATGGGGTCGCTAAGAGTCGGACACGACTGAGCGACTTCACTTTCACTTTTCACTTTCACGCCCTGGAGAAGGAAATGGCAACTCACTCCGGTGTTCTTGCCTGGAGAACCCCAGGGATGGGGGAGCCTGGTGGGCTGCCGTCTATGGGGTCACACGGAGTCGGACATGACTGAAGTGACTTAGCAGCAGTAGCAGCAGCAGTAGAGAAGTGGATGGACCTGGAAACTGTTATACAGGGTGAAATATGTCATAAAGAGTAAAACAAATATTCTATATTAATGCATATATGTGGAATTTAGAAAAATGGTAGAAGTGATCTTATTTGCAAAGCAGAAATAGAGACACAGATGGAGAGAACAAATATATGGCTACCAAGGGGGAAAGGAGGTGGTGAGATGATTGGGACTGACATATATACACTATTGATACTGTGTATAAATTAGGTAACTAAGCAGAGCCTACGTATAGCTCAGGGAGCTGTAGTCAGTGCTCTGTGGTGGCCTAAATGGGAAGGAAATCCAAAAGGAGGGGTGTCCATACTTGTGGTTGTTTCACCTTAGGTACAATGGAAACTGGGACAACATTGTATAGCAACTATGCTCCAATAGAAATTAATTAAATTAAAAAAAGAAGAGCTGAAGGTATTCACAAGAATAAGCTCAAGGAAGAAACCCTGAACTCTGTGCTGGAAAAAAAAGTAACATTTGAAAAAAGGGGTTAGAGGAAGAAAGGAGAGGAAATCAGAGTTTTGAGGTCTCTGTGATGAAAATCCAGAGCTGAGGCAATAATGGAACATAACAGTTGGAATAACCAGACTGTGTGATCATAGAGGATAACTGATTTTATGACTTCATAAAACTAAGCAAATTTTGTAGGCAAAATCTTTCTCTGAATCTTAAAGCTACTTTACTCATTATTTATTGTTCTTTGATTTTGAGTCTCGTAGATTTTTGATCTTGTTTACTTGTCTTGGAATGAAGAGTTGTCTAGCACATTTTGTGCTTCTAGAAAAAAAATGTTATGGCTTGCCCTGTGTTTACTCTCTGTCCATTGGGTACACTTAGATAGCATCAGAAAAGGATTGCTGGACGGAAGCCTTACGTTTTTATATTCAAGCGGCAATTTGGCGGAGTTTGTGCGGCTCAAGCCAATGGAGTAAGGAAGACTGTTTTAGCATAAGACTGCTTATAGCATTTGTTTGTGTTCTAAACAGAAAGCTCTCACACCACCCAGCTTAATAGGGAAGAAAAAAAAACAAGCAAACCTGAGCTTCTCCATTTGTATGCATTAGATTGATGAGAGGATCCCTAGATCCATTTTCTGGGCTAGGAGATATTTACATAGTATAATACTGCTTGATTGAAGTACAATGGTCTCAAGAAAAAACCTATGACATCTTTTTCTGTCACGAGGCTAAAGGAATTCAGAAAAAAAACTTTAATCCCCAGTAAGGTACAGCTTGAAGCACAACATGCTGGTTCAACACCTCACGGGATACAATCTATCAATTCTAGTGTCTGTTTTCATTCTTCCGTAGAAAATCTTACATTATGCATAACGAGTGGTACTTGAGACAGAGCAGTGACTGGAAAGCAGGTAGACTATGATCCCCAGAAAATCTTATATCTATGCAGTAGGAGGGCGGTTTCCAAGTTTTTTGTTGGCATTGATTCTGATCTCTTACCAGGGGGAAGTTGTGGCACAGAACCAAATCATATTCATACCATCTGCTCCAATTGGCAAAGCTCATGTCAGCTGCCAATTGTGATTCTCAATTCAGCCCCTTAGGTCTTGTACTTCCTCTCAGATTATTGCAATGTTTTGTAGTTTTCAGTGTTCTTGTGAGATTTGGTGATTCTGAGTCATCATAGATGTTTTAAAGAAAAGTTAGTGGGAGCTTAGTACATTTTAAATTAAAATTTAGATGGTATAAATATATCATTTAAAGATACTATGTTTCTTCTTAGGTTGCTATTATTGTTTTATATGTGAATGTTATCAATTTTTATGAAAAAATATATATTTTTCTCTAGTTTCCTTCTAAAGCTTTCAAGTTTAGAAAAGTATTCCCACAAGAACTAATAAATACTTATTACTTCCTTGCCTTACTTTTGTTCATTTGGTTGTTTTGTTTATTTGTTTACTATAACAATATGAAAAGGCAAAAAGATATGACACTGAAAAATGAATCCCTCAGGTCAGTAGGGGTCCAATATGCCACTGGAGAAGAGTGGAGAAATAGCTCCAGAAGGAATAAAGAGGTTGAGCCAAAGTGGAGAGATGCTCAGTTGTGGATGTGTCTGGTGGTGAAAGTAAAGTCTAAAGATAAAGTTTCAATAATAATGTTCACTAAAAAGATTCAATAATGTTCACTAAAATTATATTCCCTGATTTATTGGCTATGTAACCTTGAGTATGTTACTTAAACTTTCCAAGACCTTCTACTATGGATTATAAAATCTACTAATTCCTGAGCTTTACTAACTCCTACAGTTACATTTCAGTTTTAAAATTACTTGACCTATCTGAAATATCTGACAGAAAGACAATCTTGTCTATTGGAATTTGTTTTTGCCTCCACTATAACATGCCATCCCGAGCATTTATTCTGCATATGCTTTCTTATATTCTCTTTTTTTCCACCCGTATTTTAAATATTAGTGTTCTGTAATATTCTCTGTTGTTTCTTTTCTTCCTCTGTTTGTTCTTCCTGAGTAATCTTAATTGCTTTTATGGGCTGAATTTATAGAGTCTCAAATTCATGTCTTGACTCTTTCATTTCTCATTCATATCACAACCTAGGTATATCCCCAGATGAATTTATCTGACTCCCCCAAACTTGCTTTTCCTCTTACTTTATATATGAGGACTCACCATCAATGAATTAGGTACTAACCTGAAAATCATCTTTGACTCTTTTTATTCCCATTTATCATGAATGAAGTCATTAACTCCTCCCTACCTTGATCTCTAAAGGTTCATCAGATCCTTTCATACTTTTCAGCTGGACTATGGCAATAGCAAACTCTCTTGTCTCCAAACAGTAGATGGAGCCACACCATTCCTTCTCCACAAGGTCAAAATTCTGAGAACATTCTTTAGTCATATCACTGCACTGATTAAACCCTGTCAAAATGTCTCCACCTCAAGTAAGAATAGCTTTAGGGTAGGGTGGTTTTCTAGAAGCTCCATAAGGAAGGTAGAAAATAGTTATATGATAAACAGAATGCTGTTGTTGATAGAAAGTACTGTTTTCAGTCTCTTTGGGGGGGGTGTTCATATGATGTTGAATAATTAATTACTAATGAAAAATAATGGTAAAGTGAAAGAGAAAGTGTAAAAATCTGATATTATAAAGAAGATGAAAAAGTACATGTATTAAAGGTTACAAAGACAAAATCATTCCATTAATAAGTAGAAAAATAAAAAGTTATACGAATAGGTTGTAGGGTAGTACTATAAAATATAATCCAATAAACACTACTTTGAGTTCAATACAAAGAGAAGAAGCTCTGAAAAGTCATTTTAAATCCAAAACATAATTATTGACACAAACCAATTGACAAAAAATCACTTCATATATTGGAGAACAATCTACAATGAAGTTAGGAGGGATTATTTTGAAATAAATTTTGTCAATCCCCAGAAGAATTTTTAGATTAGAGCATTAGTAAATAGTTATATCTGCCTAGAAGTATATATGCTGAAATGAACAGAAATATTGTAAAAGGTGGAATAATGACCCTGCAAAGATATCAATATCATGACCTAATCTCTGAAATCAATGAAAACATTTTGCTACATGGTCGAAGGGAATTAAGGTTGCAGATGGTTAAAGTTGATAGCTGACTTTAAGATTGGCACATTATACTCACCCAAGTGAGCCCAACATAATCACTTTGATCCTGAAAAATGGAAGAGGAAAGCAAGAAGGTTGGTCAAAGAGATATGGTCATGGAAGGGACAGGAGAGATGGGCTGAGAGAAGGATTTGACTCTATTATTTGCTTTGAAGTGGAGACAGCCATAAGCCAAGAAACATGGGTGGATTCTGGAAGGTGAGAAATGACTTCAGCCACGGAGGAAATGGAGATCTCATGGCCAACAACTGGAAAGAACAAAAAAATAGATTCTGCCCTAAAGTATCCAGAAGGAAACAGTCCAGCTCACATCTTGATTTTAGCCCAATGGGATCCATGTTGAGCTGATGACAGGGGAATTGGTATGTGCCTACTCAGAGTTCACCTCTATATTAGTATTTATATTGAGTACCTATACTGAGACTGCCTATTTGTTATGTTGCCTGAGTCCAGTAAATCCAAAATATCAAGCATGTAGTATACTTTACTGACAGAATGTGGTCCACTGGAGAAGGGAATGGCAAACCACTTCAGTATTCTTGCCTTGAGAACTCCATGAACAGTATGAAAAGGCAAAATGATAGGACACTGAAAGAGGAACTCGCCAGGTCAGTAGGTATGCAATATGCTACTGGAGATCAGTGGAGAAATAACTCCAGAAAGAATGAAGGGATGGAGCCAAAGCAAAAACAATACCCAGTGTGGATGCGACTGGTGATAGAAGCAAGGTCCGATGCTGTAAAGAGCAATATTGCATAGGAACCTGGAATGTTAGGTCCATGAATCAAGGCAAATTGGAAGTGGTCAAACAGGTAAGAGTGAACATCAACATTCTAGGAATCAGTGAACTAAAATGGACTGGAATGGGTGAATTTAACTCAGATGACCATTATATCTACTACTGCAGACAGGAATCCCTCAGAAGAAATGGAGTAGCCATCATGGTCAACAAAAGAGTCTGAAATGCAGTACTTGGATGCAATTTCAAAAACGACAGAATGATCTCTGTTCGTTTCCAAGGCAAACCATTCAATATCACAGTAATCCAAGTCTATACCCCAACCAGTAACCCTGAAGAAGCTGAAATTGAACGGTTCTATCAAGACCTTTTAGAACTAACACCCCAAAAAGATGTCCTTTTCATTATAGGGGACTGGAATGCAAAAGTAGGAAGTCAAGAAACACCTGGAGTAACAGGCAAATTTGGCCTTGGAATACGGAATGAAGCAGGGCAAAGACTAATAGAGTTTGGCCAAGAAAATGCACTGGTCATAACAAACACCCTCTTCCAACAACATAAGAGAAGACTCTACACATGGACATCACCAGATGGTCAATACCGAAATCAGATTGATTATATTCTTTGCAGCCAAAGATGGAGAAGCTCTATACAGTAAACAAAAACAAGACAAGGAGCTAACTGTGGCTCAGACCATGAACTCCTTATTGCCAAATTCAGACTTAAATTGAAGAAAGTAGGGAAAACCACTAGACCATTCAGGTATGACCTAAATCAAATCCCTTATGATTATACAGTGGAAGTGAGAAATAGATTTAAGGGCCTAGATCTGATAGATGGAGTGCCTGATGAACTATGGAATGAGGTTCGTGACATTGTACAGGAGACAGGGATCAAGACCATCCCCGTGGAAAAGAAATGCAAAAAAGCAAAATGGCTGTCTGGAGAGGCCTTACAAATACCTGTGAAAAGAAGAGAAGCCAAAAGCAAAGGAGAAAAGGAAAGATATAAGCATCTGAATGCAGAATTCCAAAGAATAGCAAGGAGAGATAAGAAAGCCTTCCTCAGCGATCAATGCAAAGAAATAGAGGAAAACAACAGAATGAGAAAGACTAGAGATCTCTTCAAGAAAATCAGAGATACCAAAGAAACATTTCATGCAAAGATGGGCTCGATAAAGGACAGAAATGGTATGGACCTAACAGAAGCAGAAGATATTAAGAAGAGATGGCAAGAATACACAGAAGAACTGTACAAAAAAGATCTTCACGACCAAGATAATCACGATGGTATGATCACTCACCTAGAGCCAGATATCCTGGAATATGAAGTCAAGTGGGCCTTAGAAAGCATCACTATGAAGAAAGCTAGTGGAGGTGATGGAATTCCAGTTGAGCTCTTTCAAATCCTGAAAGATGATGCTGTGAAAGTGCTGCACTCAATATGCCAGCAAATTTGGAAAACTAGAAGTGGCCACAAAAGTGGCCTGGAAAAGGTCAGTTTTCATTCCAATCCCAAAGAAAGGCAATGCCAAAGAATGCTCAAATTACCGCACAATTGCACTCATCTCACACGCTAGTAAAGTAATGCTCAAAATTCTCCAAGTCAGGCTTCAGCAATATGTGAACCGTGAACTTCCAGATGTTCAAGCTGGTTTTAGAAAAGGCAGAGGAACCAGAGATCAAATTGCAAACATCCGCTGGATTATCGAAAGAGCAAGAGAATTCCAGAAAAACATCTATTTCTGCTTTACTGACTACGCCAAAGCCTTTGATTTTGTGGATCACAATAAACTGTGGAAAATTCTGAAAGAGATGGGAATACCAGACCACCTGACCTGCCTCTTGAGAAATCTGTATGCAGGTCAGGAAGCAACAGTTAGAACTGGACATGGAACAACAGACTGGTTCCAAATAGGAAAAGGAGTATGTCAAGGCTGTATATTGTCACCCTGCTTATTTAACTTCTATGCAGACTACATCATGAGAAACGCTGGGCTGGAAGAAGCACAAGCTGGAATCAAGATTGCCGGGAGAAATATCAATAACCTCAGATACGCAGATGACACCACCCTTATGGCAGAAAGTGAAGAGGAACTAAAAAGCTTCTTGATGAAAGTGAAAGAGGAGAGTGAAAAAGTTGACTTAAAGCTCAACATTCAGAAAATGAAGATCATGGCATCTGGTCCCATCACTTCATGGGAAATAGATGGGGAAACAGTGGAAACAGTGTCAGACTTTATTTTTCTGGGCTCCAAAAATCACTGCAGATGGTGACTGCAGCCATGAAATTAAAAGATGCTTACTCCTTGGAAGAAAATTTATGATCAACCTAGATAGCATATTCAAAAGCAGAAACATTACTTTGCCAACAAAGATCCGTCTAGTCAAGGCTATGGTTTTTCCAGTAGTCATTATGGATGTGAGAGTTGGACTGTGAAGAAAGCTGAGCACTGAAGAATTGATGCTTTTGAACTGTGGTGTTGGAGAAGACTCTTGAGAGTCCCTTGGACTGCAAGGAGATCCAACCAGTCCATTCTGAAGGAGATCAGCCCTGGGATTTCTTTGGAAGGGATGATGCTAAAGCTGAAACTCCAGTACTTTGGTCACCTCATGCAAAGGGTTGACTCATTGGAAAAGACTCTGATGCTGGGAGGGATTGGGGGCAAGAGGAGAAGGGGACGACAGAGGATTAGATGGCTGGATGGCATCACTGACTCGACGGACATGAGTTTGAGTGAACTCCAGGAGTTGGTGATGGACAGGGAGGCCTGGCGTGCTGTGATTCATGGGGTCACAAAGAGTCGCATATGACTGAGCGACTGAACTCAACTAAAGTGTACTTTACGTTTATATCACCATGCATAGCACCAGAGTCCTGGGACTCTGTTGTGTGTGTGGGGGGGGCAGGGAGGTGGGTCGGGGGGTGGCCTTTGCCAAGCAAGTCTGGTTGCAGAGCCTGTGTGCAGCTCCCATGGAATCACTCAGAAATACATGGTTGCCTTTTTTTTTTCCTGTTTCAAAAAATTAAGGTCAAAGTTGTGCCTGCTTCAGTTCAGTTCAGTTGCTCAGTCGTGTCGCACTCTTTGTGACCGCTTAGACTGCAGCATGCCAGGATTTCCTGTCCATCACCAACTCCCAGAACTTGCTCAGACTCATGGTCATGGAGTCGGTGATGCCATCCAACCATCTCATCCTCTGTTGTCCCTTTTTCCTCCTGACTTCAATCTTTCCCACCATCAGGGTCTTTTCAAATGAGTCAGTTCTTCACATCAGGTGGCCAAAGTATTGGAGTTTCAGCATCAGCAACAGTCCTTACAATGAATGTTCAGGAATGATTTCCTTTAGGATGGACTGATTGGATCTACTTGCAGTTCAGGGGACTCTCAAGAGTCTTATCCAACACCACAGTTCAAAAGCATCAATTCTTAGGCACTCAGCTTTCTTTATAGTTCAACTCTCACATCCATACATGACTACTCACATCCATACATCCTACTTTTGTAGGAAATAAAAAAACATAGCCTTGACTAGATGGGCCTTTGTTGGTAAAGCAATGTCTCTCCTTTTTAATATGCTGTCTAGCTTGGTCATAATTTTTCTTCCAAGGAGCAAGCGTCTTTTAATTTCATCATCTGCAGTGATTTTAATTAGTTAGTTCAGTCACTCAGTCGTGTCTGACTCTTTGCGACCCCATGAATCACAGCACGCCAGGCCTCCCTGTCCATCACCAACTCCTGGAGTTCACTCAAACTCACATCCATCGAGTCGGTGATGCCATCCAGCCATCTCAGCCTCTGCCGTCCCCTTCTCCTCCCGCCCCCAATCCCTCCCAGCATACTGGTTTAGTGGGAAGACAGCATATTGGTAATCATGTATAAGTGGCACTCCCTGCCGGAATTTGATTTGTTCTAATAGATGAGTCATCAATTCTTGTCAAAGAAAAAAAATTATAGCTTAGGTATGGGCTATATTATAAGAATATACTGGATGTTTTATACTTTAATATTAAAGATAATTCCTTGCTATCATGGCATCTAGCCCAATCACTTCATGGTAAATAGATGGGAAACAATGGAAACAGTGAGCTGTTTTTTGGGCTCCAAAATCACTGCAGATGGTGACTGCAGCCATGAAATTAAAAGACACTTACTCCTTGGAAGGAAAGTTATGATCAATCTAGACAGAATATTAAAAAGCAGAGACATTACTTTGCCAACAAAATCTGTCTAGTCAAAGCTATGGTTTTTCCAGTAGTCATGCATGGATGTGAGAGTTGGACTATAAAGAAAGCTGAGCACTGAAGAATTGATGCTTTTGAATCGTGGTGTTGGAGAAGACTCTTGAGAATCCCTTGGACTTCAAGGAGATCCAACCAGTGTATCCTAAAGGAAATCAGTCCTGAATACTCATTGGAAGGATTGATGCTGAAGTTGAAACTCCAATACTTTGGGCACCTGATGCAAAGAACTGATTCACTAGAAAAGATCCTGATGCTGGGAAAGATTGAAGGCGAGAAGGGGCCAACAGAAAATGATGTGGTTAGATGGCATCACTAACTCAATGGACATGAGTTTGAGTAAGCTCTGGGAGTTGGTGATGGACGGGGAAGCCTGGAGTGCTGCAGTCCACGGGGTCGCAAAGAGTCAGTCATGACTGAGTGACTGAACTGAAGCAAACTGATACCTATCTATGATCTACTAACATATCCACTTAATGTGAAGAGAAATGAATGATAAATTGATCACAAATTGGCCATAACTTCTTGAGACTTGGCCCCTATGAAGCATCACTTGTATTCTTGTTTAATGTGATGAGTACACTTCTTTATTATTTCCTCAGTTAACTATTTATGAAATTTGAAAAAAGTTCAACAGTTATATGATCGATCTCAAATGTGAATGTTATTACAATCAAAGTTCAAATCTCTATTTTAAAGAAAAAGGAAGAAGCATTGCTAATTTCTCAAAGTCATCCAGCTCTTCCTTATCTATGTCCTCAATTGGCATCAGTTTTTTTCCCACCAATGGAGGCAGTGCATACTAGATGCAATCTCCATGCTTTCACCCACTGCTCAAATGCTTCCTAATTCAGCTTTAAAGAGAAGAGCTGGCTCACTCTATTTGAATAAGCCCTGGTTTATTACAGGCAACAGAATGATCAAATAAAAGCCCAGCTGAATCTCGCTCATAGACGAGATCTATTCATTTATTCTGTGCACTTAAGTGAAAGCTGTGTCAGCGTATGATGGTAGTGAAATAATACTAATCTTGATAACTCATTATATTTTTACAACAATTATCTCTCTGTTAGACATACAAGTAGACTTGTTAATCTATCCCAGATTAAAAAACAAACAAAACAATTTTCTTTCCAAGAAGATTAATAAATTTGCCCTTGTAATTAAAAGAGAAAATAGTATGTAACACAAATCAGATAAATACAAACACTGCTCTAATTCGATGATATATAAACACAATTCATTCCTCAATTTAATCTAAGGATGCTGACCAGCAATTTTACTTCTGAGTGAGAAACAGTGGAATAGAAGGATTAGACTTTCTCCTTATTGTACCTTGTTTCTATGAATAATACAAACTCAGTAATGCTCTGTGCAATATATAAAAATCAATGAATACTGTTTCAATCTCTTGTCCACCTCCTAACCAAATGGTAGCCCAAATATTCCTCATTTATCATAATTAATCAGTTCCTGAAAATAGACTGGATGATGAATTTTTGATAGTGGGCTTTTATATACCATTCACTAAAATAGGAAAAATAATAATACATTTCCAGTCTGTACGTGTGTGTGTGTGTGTGTGTGTATGTTTGCTCAGTTGTGTCTGACTCTTTGTGACCCCATGAACTGTAGCCTACCAGGCTTCTCTGTCCATGGGATTTCCCAGGTAAGAATACTGGAGTGGGTTACCATTTCCTTCTCCATTCCAGTCTATACAAAATGCCAAATTTCTTTACATATCTTGAGAACATTGTGAAATCCCTATATGAAAACCCACAGAGGAATTGTAGAACACATATTAAACTATTATTTTTCGATGAATGGACTTGGGTGGTTATTATTTTTTTGGCATAACATGATCCTGTACACAGTATCAAGCACAAATCCATTTTTCTCTAAACCGCAACAAATATTTGCTATACCTATAATGACTATGTCTTTTAAGACACAAACTCCATGTTTTGAATGTAAGTTGGTGTGATATTAAAATTACATAAGGACAACAGTCATAAAATGTGATGGATGGTCATTCAAATCTGTTACTAAGAATAAAAATATCATGATAAGAATAGATAAGGAATTCAAATAACAGGGAGCAAAACTGCTCCTTATCAATAGAGGGTTTGTTTAAATGAGGCTTGGTAATGAGAGTACAGGGCTTCCCAGGTGATGCTAGTGGTAAAGAACCTTCCTGCCAATGCAGGAGACACAGAAGACATGAATTCAATTCCTGTATCAGGAAGATCCCCTGGAGAAGAAAATGGCAACCCACTCCAGTATTCTCGCCCTGAAAATCCCATAGACAGAGGAGCCTGGAGGGTGAGAGTCCATAGGGGCGCAAAGAGTCAGACACAACTGAAGCAACTTAGCAAAGTAAATCAATGAGAGGGCAGAGCTGAAGGAATCAGTAGCCTTGTGTACAGGCAGCTGGTTAAAGTTCATTCCAGTGAAGGATGTGGGGCAACAGTGCTGACTAAAGGTTCATCCATTACCAAATCCAAGAAACCCATATGCTTGACTATAATAACTCCGAGAACCCTGATAGAAGACCAACTTGTCATTACAGTGTATCTTTTTAATATGACACATCTGCTCATATTATAATTAGGCTCACTAACAAGATCATTTTTGCATAACCTAAAATTTCAACTAAATTTTTGGCATCTAGTATTCATAGCTACTTATCTTCCTCTTCCTCCGATCAGTGAAGAGCATGAAAATGAATACATTAGGAGGGAGTGCTTTATTATCGGATCTGACAGTTCTGAGACATTTTCACTGTTCACTAAATCCTGGCCTTTCCAGAAGATATTAATATAAGATATATCTAATCCTTTGAGAGTGAAGCAATCAGACTGTACCCAAACACCTTGGAAATCAGCAAGAAAATGGTAAAAACATTTTTCTCCCCTTCTCTATTTTTTGCTGTGAAACTTTCAAGCTTGAATGTCTCCTCGATGCCAAAACTCTTTCATGAATCCTTCATTGAATCCATATCGTTTCCATCAGCACCCTGAAGCAGACACTGCTTAGAATATGCTGGGATGGTTGTAAGACAATCTGGTCCCAAAAGTTTCAATAATCATGTATTAGGAAGCATACAATTCATTTATCACCTCCATAAATCAGTGGATGCTTAGTTGTATCTGATTCTTTTTGACCCTATGGAATATAGCCCACCAGGCTTCTTCTGTTCATAGGATTTCCTAGGCAAGAATATTGGAGTAGGTTGCCATTTCCTTCTCCAGGGGATCTTTCTGACCCAGGGACTGAGCTTGCATCTTCTGCATTGGCACTCAGATACTTTACCACTGAGCCACCTGGGAAGCCCCTCCACTGATTGGTACTGCTGCTGCTGCTAAGTCGCTTCAGTCGTGTCCGACTCTGTGTGACCCCACAGACGGCAGCCCACCAGGCTCCGCCGTCCCTGGGATTCTCCAGGCAAGAACACTGGAGTGGGTTGCCGTTTCCTTCTCCAGTGCATGAAAGTGAAAAGTGAAAGTGAAGTCGCTCAGTCGTGCCTGACCCTCAGCGACCCCATGGACTGCAGCCTTCCAGGCTCCTCCGTCCATGGGATTTTCCAGGCAAGAGTACTGGAGTGGGGTGCCATTGCCTTCTCCGATTGATTGGTAACTCCTCCCTAAATCAATCAATTCATGAAGAGTTGCATATTATCAACGAATGCTACTTGTAAGACTTTCCTATTGTGCTACAAATTTTTCTAGTGTTAAATAATCTCCTTTCTCATTTAGGCTTTATGATTTGAATACTCTACAACAGGAAATACCCTCTCAACATTAACTTAAGGGCCTGGAGTTTTGGGAGTGATATACTAACAAAGGTTTTACTTCTATCTTCACAATTTCTACACTAGAGCAAGGATGGGACTATGTTTGAGCGCTGAAGGTGCCAGTACTTTTAGTCATCTGAAATGATCAGAAAAGGTGTCATTTGTTTCCAAACAGCCCTTCCCATCAAATCAGACTATCTGCAATGTAGCTAACTTGTTACCAGGAAAGTATGATGTAGTGTTATATTCTAAATAAGTTGCTTCATCTGTGATCTTCAAGTTACAGTCATGAACTATACTAAAATCTCCCAAGTCATTTGAAAGTTGCTCTGTAACTTAGTCCTTTCAATCATCTCACTCTATCTTCTTTTTTATCCTCCAACACTTTCTGCTCTATCAACAAGATGCTCCATGGCAAACACCCTGCCTATGGCTTCTCAATCTTCTGCAACAATGTTTATCTAGTACTTCAGAAATATTACACAGTGCTCAAGTATCCTGCATGGCAGAGCTTATGGTTTTTAGCATACATACACCTTTCTTGGGCTCCCCTGGTGGTTCAGTGATAAAGAATCCACCTGCCATTGCCGGAAACACAAGAGACGATGATTCTATTCCTGTTTCGGGAAGATACCCTGGAGTAGGAAATGTCAACCTTACCCCAGTATTCTTGCCTGGGGAATCCTATGGACAGAGAACGCTAGCAGGCTGTAGTAACTGGGGTCACAGAAGGTTGGACGTGACTGCATGACTAAGTGCAGCAGCAGACGTCTCTCAATAAATTTCGATACCAAAGTTTCTATTATTGAATTTTTTCCTAGGCTTCTTTGGCTCACCTACTTTCCCCCCAGGATTTTACAGTCTGTATAAGACTTTCTTTTTAACTTAAAAGTGAGGAGCCTATACAAATGATGATCCACAATTGCAAATAGAAGACTCGATCTCATTAGGGTACAGCTGAGATCCAAGGGTAACTCACCCAGCAGACTCGCACTTAGACTCACACAACTCAAATGTTTGCTCTTGTAAGAACGAGCAGATTTGTCATAGCAGACATAGACTTTTGGGAAAATTTCAGAAGTTGTTATGGCAACTAGAAGAGTTAAGATAGTAAGGAGTTCCTATGCATTTTATTTCAGGAGTTTCTAAGTGAATTCTGAAACAAAGTTGAAAGGCATTTGGATGAAGTTAATTTAATCTTTCCAAAATTCAAACAACTATTTGCTGCCCATATTCATGTCATAAGGAAAAATAAAATCCAAATGGTCTTTTTGCAGTTCAGTCACTGAGAAACTTGTCAGCAACTGGGTGGGGAGTAACTAGATGACCTGAATGATTTCTTCCAATCCTGAGAGTTTTCAATACACTGACCTTTGATAAACCATATAATCTGATATCTTTCAAATGTAATGCTGGATTAAACTACAAAAATCTCTGACATTTTGCCATTTACTTCTTTAGTAACCGAGACCGTATTAAAAAGTATGCTGTTATACACTAACCCTGAAATTTAGAAAATAGTATAGAAATGAGATTTTGGTTTGTTTGACAAAAATTGTGTTCACATGTGCCATTCATGTTCTTACAAATAGAATACATATTATTTAAAATGGCTTATTTATGGTAATGGCTCATTTTGCCATGATTATGTTTGTTCATTTAATGTGTAACATACTTATAACCGCCTGCAATGTGGGAGACCTAGGTTCAATCCCTAGGTTGGGAAGATCCCCAAGTGAAGGGAATGGCTGCCCACTCCAGTATTCTGGCCTGGAGAATTCCATGGACTGTATCATCCATGGTGTCGCAAAAAGAGTCGGACATGACCGAGAGATTTTCACTTTCATGTATCTTTTTATGCATAAACTCTTAGAAATGATGAATTATACAAAATGCTCATTTCTGTCTTTCATAGAGCCTCTTCTATTACTGAACAGGGAGTCAACCTGTATAGTCCTTGGTTTCTTCATTAAAGTGGTGGAGGGAGGAGCTTGAGGGAGAGGATATATGTATACTTATAGCTGATTCACATTGCTCTACAGCAGAAACTAAAACAACATTGTGAAGCAATTATCCTCCAATTAAAACAAAAAAAAAGTGGGGTTTTTTTGGTTACATGATTTCAGTTCTCCCTAAATCTGAAATTCGAGTCTATCAATTACTTAAATCAATTAGTTGCTTTTTATGATTCTTAAAAGTTTTACAAGAAAGAGGTTTGAATCATGTAATACAGAAAATAAGAAAATAAATGTATACTAAGGCTGATCATTTGCCTTATTTGTCGATAACAAAGGTAAATTATGGTTTTATATATTCTTTTAACACTTATTAGAAATGATCTACATAAGTCTGTTAAAGTGATTCACTCATAGTAATTAAAATATGCCAGAGTATCTTATCTTCTATTCACAGAAATGATAATTACTTAAAGGTATTAGGTATTTTTAAGTGTTTTTAGTACTTTATAAACACGACATAATGCTGCTCATTTAACAACTGATGACAAGGAATATCATTGAAAAATCTTCATATTTTAGCTCATATTATTTCTATCCAAACCAGTTCTCTGTAGGAAATAATGCCAAACAATAACACTATTATATATGGTGGAATTCTTTCAAGCAAGTCTATTCAGGAATGATATTTTAGGGTATCTTTTTTTTGTAACTGAAGAGAGCAGAAAATGATTGAATTTTTCTCAGTGCCAGTAATGCCACAGCTCAGCAATAATTTGCTGAAGGTCTGCAGTGACTCTTACAAAGGTTTTACTTAACAACAAACGTGTAAACTTGATGTTATTCCATGCACTTCCTGTGACTTTAAACCATGACAACAGAGAAAATTGGAAGAGAGGGAAGTTATTAAGAAAACAACAACAACAAACTGCACCGTGTTTCTAACTGATTTAGAACTTGTGAGTTAATTATTATTATTTTTAAGTAATCAGCATGGCTTTTTTATTCTCAAGCTATCCAAATAACTGGACTAAATCTTTATGTTACACTTTTTATGCATATTATTAATATTATGCATTATGCCATCCTGCATGATTTCAGGGAAAATATAAATGAATTGAATTCTGTCTCTCCCCAAATTCATGTGTTGAAGTATTAACCCTCAGTACCTCAGAATGTGAACTTTTCTAGAGATAGGATCTTTAAAGAGGTAATGAAGTTAAAATGAAGCCATTAGGATGGTTCCTAATCCAATATGACTAGTATCCTCACAGGAGAAAGAAACCTGGACACATTCAGATATAGACAGAAGATGTAAAGACATAGGCAGAACACAGCCATCCACAGGCCAAGAAGAGGGGCCTGAAACAGAAGGGATCAACCTCACTGATACGTACCTCTTGGACTTCTAGCCTCCAGAATTATGAGAAAATCAATTTCTCTTATCAGGCCATTCAGTTTGTCATACTCTGTTAAAGCAGCCCTAGCAAATTAAGGGAGAAAGTAAAGAAATATTTGTATAATTAAATGGGTTTTTAAAAACATCCAATAATGGATTAGGGCTTCCCTGCTGACTCAGATGGTAAAGAATCTGCCTGAATGTGGGAGACCTGGGTTGGGAAGATCCCCTGGAGGAGGGCAGGGCAACCCACTCCAGTATTCTTGCCTGGAGAATCTCCATGGACAGAGGGGCCTGGCAGGCTACAGTCCATGGGGTTGCAAAGAGTCAGACACCACTGAGTGACTAAGCACACAGGGATAACGCAATGGAATCTCCACTCACTACTGGGGCTTCCTGGGTAGCTCAGCTGGTAAAGAATGCACCTCCAATGCAGGAGAACCCAGTTTGACTCTTGGGTTGGGAAGTTCCCCTGGAGAAGGGGTGGGCTACCCACTCCAGTATTCTTGCATGGAGAACCCCATGGACAGAGGAGCCTGGTGGGCTACAGTCCAACTGTTGGCAAAGAGTTGGACACAAACTGAGTGACTAAGCACAGCACAGCCACTCAGTATTGGTTCAGGAATTACTTTCTTCTTGCTTTTCTTGTTAATGACTCTACCTTCTTTCATCTTTCTGTTCAGTTCAGTTCAGTTGCTCAGTCATGTCTGACTCTTTGCGACCCCATGAACCGTAGCACGCCAGGCCTCCCTGTCCATCACCAATTCCCAGGGTAAACACAAACCCATGTCCATCCAGTTGATAATGCTATCCAGCCATCTCATCCTCTGTCGTCCCCTTCTCCTCCTGCCCTTAATCTTTCCCAGCATCAGGGTCTTTCCCAATGAGTCAGCTCTTCGCATGAGGTGGCCAAAGTATTGGAGTTTCAGCTTCAACACCAGTCCGTCCAATGAACACCCAGGACTGATCTCCTTTAGGATGGACTAGTTGGATCTCCTTGCAGTCCAAGGTACTCTCAAGAGTCTTCTCCAACACCACAGTTCAAAAGCATCAATCTTAGGTGCTCAGCTTTCTTCACAGTCCAACTCTCACATCCATACATGACCACAGGAAAAACCATAGCCTTGACTAGATGGATCTTTGTTGGCAAAGTAATGTCTCTGCTTTTTAATATACTGTCTAGGTTGGTCATAACTTTCCTTCCAAGGAGTAAGCATCTTTTAATTTCATTACTGCAATCGCCATCTGAAGTGATCTTGGAGCCCCCAAAAATAAAGTCAGCCACTGTTCCCCATCTATCTGCCATGAAGTGATGGGACCAGATGCCATTATCTTCATTTTCTGAATGTTGAGCTTTAAGCCAACTTTTTCACTCTCCTCTTTCACTTTCATCAAGAGGTTCTTTAGTTCTTCATTTTCTGCCATAAGGGTGGTGTCATCTGCATATCTAAGGTTATTGATATTTCTCCCAGCAATCTTGATTCAAGCTTGTTCTTCTTCCAGCCCAGCATTTCTCATGATGTACTCTGCATATAAGTTAAATAAGCAGAGTGACAATATACAGCCTTGACATACTCCTTTTCCTATTTGGAACCAGACTGTTGTTCCATGTCCAGTTCTAACTGTTGCTTCCTGACCTGCATACAGGTTTCTCAGGAGGCAGGTCAGGTGGTCTGGTATTCCCATCTCTTTCAGAATTTTCCAGTTTATTGTGATCCACACAGTCAAAGGCTTTGGCATAGTCAATAAAGCAGAAATAGATGTTTTTCTGGAACTCTCTTGCTCTTTCAATGATCCAACGGATGTTGGCAATTTGATCTCTGATTCCTCTGCCTTTTCTACAACCAGCTTGAACATCTGGAAGTTCATGGTTCACGTATTGCTGAAGCCTGGCTTGGAGAATTTTAAGCATTACTTTACTAGAGTGTGAGATGAGTGTCCTTTCTGTCCTTCCTTTTATTTTTTCCTCCTCTTCCTCAGGGACGCTTTTGTTTTCATGCTTCTTTTATTTTAATTTTACCCCCCTTATATTTGTAATATACAAAAGGAAGTGTCTCAGTGAACTTATGGTTGCTTTTGGGAAGGATGAGGGGAAGGGATAGTTAGGGAGTTTGTGATAGATATGTACACTCTGCTATATTTAAAATGGATAACCAATAAGGGCATACTGTAGAGTACAGGGAACTCTGCTCCATGTTATGTGGCAGCCTGGATGGGAGGGGTTTGGGGGAGAATGGAGACAAATATATGTATGGCTGAGTCCCTTCCCTGTTTACCTGAAACTATCACAATGTTGTCTATATTCCAACACAAAATAAAAAGGTTTTTTCTTTTCTTAAAAAAGAAATTGTCTTAAAAAATAATGTCTGTAAAATAAGAAATTCTATGGAAACTCATTTTTCTTACCCTGCATTTTTGAAGAGTAATATACTAGGTGTTACTTGTATCTAATTTGAACTTATTAATAATTATATTAGCAAGCATGGATCAACTTCTTTGATGATGACTTTTATTAGCTTAAAAGATGCATACATCTAGATGTATTTTTAAGAAGTCTCTATGTAATTAGTAACACTTTATTTCAATCAAGGAAAACTAGGTCATCCTCATTAGAATAACAATGCAGATGAAAACATTTAAGTGATCAAATATGTACTCTTGTGTACACAGGAGTAAGTATGTACTATTGTGCCTTGTGAGTACCTAGAGGTTTATACTTCTATGAACATATCAAAACATCTGCATGTAATCCAGTGAATAGCGATATGCATGGTATTTGATTCATGTAATTTTTAAAAGGAAAACAATGCAATATTCAGAAGAGATTTAATGTAGTATAAATGGTTCTGTACTTCTGGAAATTTCTGTTCTAAATCACAGAATAACTAAACTAACATCATAGATTTCATCTATTTCATTCATTTTTAAAGTAATCTAAGATTTTACAATTTTGTTCTAAAGCACAAGATGACCTCTGTTACAAAAAATCAGTATTATTTGAAGTACGGGCAGTATTTGGTCTTGGCAGAATGCTTTTGTGACTCTCTTGCTGGTTATCTATTACTACATGACCAAAAGATAATGACATTTCTGAGAAACAGTGAGCCCCTTGTAATTCAATTAAGTTCAATTAGTCATAGCATTCCATATGTTCTTGTAACAGGCAACTATAAATAGAATCTACAGAAAACCCTTATACTTCATGTCTCTTCTGAAAAGAAATTCAAGGCAGCAAGAAATTCTAGTCACAAGTATTAAATGTTTAATTCTCAGGCTATGTCTGTATGTGGTATTTATTACCTGCTGCTGCCAAGTTGCTTCAGTCATGTCCGAGTCTATGGGACCCCATAGACGGCAGCCCACCAGGCTCCCCCATCCCTGGGATTCTCCAGGCAAGAACACTGGAGTGGGTTGCCATTTCCTTCTCCAATTTATTACCTAAATGTGCTTAAATATGTCTGTTTGAATTACCTTGTATTGTCCAACATTAAACAGTGAGAAAGCATATTTTATTTTCCATGTATGTATATCATTATTGTTTGAAGACTTAAGTGGGGACATGAATAGCTACAGGAGTGGTTGGCTTTTAGCTATTATCTTGTAAACCCAACAAAAAGACTTAATTGGTAGTTGTGAAAAGGCCTCTGATTAAATTGGAAACACCTGTAGTGAACTATTGGCAAACTGGATAACCCAGTGTTTAAGCATTTTTTGCAAAGGATGTCTGTAATTTTTTACTGTTGATTTGGGGTTATTCAAATTCAACACATAAAATAACAACTGTAATTTTGCTATTGATAGTATTTCAAATCCATTCGATTTGATCTACTAGTCAATAAATATCTTTGTCTAGTACGGAAAAGATCTATGCTTAGATTTAACAGAGATTTATAATTACTATTAAGACTTTTAATAAAGTGAAATTGTGAGCAAAAAAAATCTAACACTGTGGGGTCCTGTGGAAGATTTCATAATAACTCACTGCCAAATGAAAGTTCGGGCCTTATAGAGGCAGCTATTAACTTTTGGAAAACAAACAGAGAAATAGTTAAGCCTGACTTTTGCTTAAATCACTCCAAGCTCATAAAGAAAACATGGAAATGGTACTGGGGCTTGTCTTGTTCAGAGAATTTCAGTTAATAAATTACTTTCCATGAATTTCATTGTTCTTGCAGTTAAGGGTCAATACAAAAAGAAGAGTAAATATTTCTGTTATAGAACCAGTATACAAAGATTTCGGAATATGTATCTTTCAATGTGATCTCACCAAACTTTTGTCATCATCAGCCCTTTAGCAAGCTGTTTCATAGGCAATAACATTGTTTACTGGAAACTACTTGTGTTTGAATATCAATCACATCATTATCACCCAAGAAAGGAGATGCGAAGACATTGCTCTTAAGCATCCATCTCTGCTGATGAGACAGAAACAGGACAACATAACATACCAGGATGTAAGTTCAATTTCTCAAATCTGGTAGGATGTTTGTACTTTGTGGTACACAGAACAATACTCCTTGAAAAATATCCACATCCTATAATTCCCAGATCCCGTGTTATGTAACCTTAAACGGGATATTAGTTTCCTAAGGCTTCCATAGGAGAAAACAATGGCACCCCAGTACTCTTGCCTGGAAAATCTCATGAACAGAGGAGCCTGGTAGGCTGCAGTCCATGGGGTCGCTAAGAGTCAGACACAACCGAGCAACTTCACTTTCACTTTTCACTTTCATGCATTGGAGAAGGAAATGGCAACCCACTCCAGGGTTCTTGCCTGGAGAATCCGAGGGACCGGGGAGCCAGGTGGGCTGCCGTCTATGGGGCAGAGTCGCACAAAGTCGGACACGACTGAAGCGACTTAGCGGCAGTAGCAGCCACAGGGCTTCCATAATAATGATCAAACTGAGGGGCTCTGAACAATAGAGACTTATTCTCTTATGGGTATGGTGATCAGAGTCTGAAAAGAAGATGTTAGCAGGGTTGAATCCTCTGGAGTCTCTGAGGGAGAGTTTATCCCACCCCCTTCCACGCTGTGTGTTTAACAAATACTTCTCCTCACTGGAATTAGAGCTCACTCTCCTCTACAATGATCTCATTTTGGGATCTTTAATTACATCTACGAAGATCTTCATTCCAAATAAAGTCATATTCTGAAGTTCCAGGTAGACAAATCTTTTGGCGGCTACCCACTACACATGGGAAAGAGACTTTGCAGATATGCCTCAGCTAAATCTCCTAATAATATTCATTTAGCTGTATATTTTTAAAGTATATTATTTGTGTTTGGCTGCACCAGGTCTTGCTTGCAGCACGTGGCATCTCCTGTCTTCACTGTGGCAGGCAGCATCATTTAGTTGTGGTCTGTGGGATCTAGTGCCCTGACCAGGGATTGAACCCGGGCACCTCACGTTGAGAGCATAAAGTCTTAGTCCCTGGACCATCAGGAAGTCTCTAAGTTTCTAGGGATAGGGAGAGTATTCTGGATGATCTGGACGGGCCCAATGTAATCACAAAGACCCTCCTAAGGAAATGGGTGAGGAGGAAAATGAGGTGTGACAATGGAAGCAAAGGACAGAAAGGAGAGAGGGATCTGAAGATATACTTTGCTGGCTTTGAGGCGGGAGGAATGAGCTGGGAGTCAAGGAATGCAGTCGACCCCTAGAAACTGGGAAAGACAAGGAAACAGAGCTTCTCCTAGAGACTTCAGAAGGAGCACTGGTCCACTGACATCTTGAATTTGGAATTTTTGAGCTGTAGAAACCTAAAATAATGAGTTTAAGCCTTTAAGCTTGTAGCCATTTGTTACAGGAGCAATAGGAAACAGATAATACCCTCTTTCTCAAATTCCCACAATCAAGAAATATTGACACTCTACCTTCCTATGAGAGGAATCTTTATAAACGGTTAAGATTCAGATTTCTAAGCCACACAGATGCTATACTTACAAATGATTACAAATTAGTTTGCTACTGAATTCTAAAATCTTATAAGAATTTGGTAATAATGTTAATTTTTCCTAAATTCATCTTTGTTGTCAACACAAAATAAACACAGGGTTATGAAAAATCTTAAAAGATTTCTAAGTATAATTTTCATGTGAAGAAATAAATTTGTGTGTATTATGTACTTATTAAAGATGGTGGTGATGGTGGTTTAGCTGCTAAGTCATGTCCAACTCTTGTGAACCCATGGACTGTAGCCCACCAGGCTCCTCTGTCCATGGAATTTCCCAAGCAAGAATACTGGAATGGGTTCTTGCTGTCTGTGGATACCGATAATGTGTTTCATCAAATTAGGGTGCCTATATGATACTAATTGTTCTATTTAACTCCATCATTTCTTTCTAATGTAACAGGATTTCACAATTAGAAAAAAAAATCCATTTTATTTCCATATCTGACAGGTTTTTGCCCCACAAAAATTTCAATTTATTTGAGCACTAACATTGTAGCTAACAACAATTTTGGGAAGTTTAGTGCTAATGCGAAAAAAGAAAATACCCTTGCAAAATTTACCACAATTGTTTACTTTCTGAAAATGAGCACTAAAACATTTGCATAACATCTGCACTGCTTGGAGGGTTGAAACACTAAGGCAATTAGCTCTGTATTCTATAATGCATATTGCAACTCAGGCAACGCTGAAGTTGAGCTAACTTAATATTTAGTTAGAAAAGAAAAGGCACTTTATTTGCCCTTCACTATTAGTGCTTCTGTAAACTGCCCAATCATGGTTAATGTGTTTAGAATCTTGTTTTCAAGACTGTTCCAGGAAACATCATTTTAAGAAAAAAAGTCTCTAAGAGACCTTCATTTAGTCTTTATAATATGTGTGCATTTACATCTATTTTGTGTACTTGAGTACTACAGATATTACAAGCAGTTATACTATAGCCTCTAAAGCTCCAGGTCTCCTATAATAAATTATAAGGAATAATTTATAACAGCAATATGCCAAAATAGCTAAGTTATTTGAGATTACGGAGAATGAAATGGCAACCTACTCCAGTATTCTTGCCTGGAAAATGCCATGGACAGCGGACCCTGGTGGTTTACAGTCCCTGGGGTCAGGAAGAGTTGGACACAACTGAAGCAACTAAGCATGCATTTGAGGTTAGGTGCACTGACCAAAACTTCTCAAACTCTAGATAAATATCAGTGCCTACAATTTTAGTTTTAAGAAAATATGCTATAACTAAGTAATCCTATTATACTTTGTTTTTGAATAGAGTCATAAGATTTGACAATAGACTCCTGGTTTCTAAATGGATTTAAATTGGCAATTTAAAATTTATTACTGTCATATCAAGTTCTGCATTAAAAGCAGAATTTTATATAATAGATTTTATTATAATCACCATGATTATATGTACTATACCTTAAATCTAGACACAGAATCCCTATGTAGCTGTATGCATTCTACACATAAACTTTAGTAATGCAAATAAAATATAAATGAGTGTTAAAAAGGTCTGATGTATTGGAAAGACATGAGTCATCTCACAGCTGAACAGGCAACATTCAAACAATTCTATAAAATACCTAAAAATGCTAACTAAATATTAATTTGATAAAAAATATTTTCATGTCTCTTGAGTGTGAAAGAGGACAGTACAAATGCTGTCTTAAAACTCATAATTCAAAAAAACTAATATAATGGTATCTGGTCCCACCACTTCATGGCAAATAGATGGGGAAACAATGAGAGATTTTATTTTCTTTGGCTGCAAAATCACTGCAGAGCGTGACTGAAGCCATGAAATTAAAAGACACTTTCTTCTTGGAAGAAAAGCTATTACAAAGCTAGATAGCACAGTAAAAAGCAGAGACATCACTTTGCCAACAAAGTTCTGTATAGTCAGTTATGGTTTTTCCAGTAGTCACGTATGGATGTGAGAGCTGGACCATAAAGAAGATTGAGCACCAAAGAACTGATGCCTTTGAATTGTAGTCCTGAAGAAGACTCTTCAGAGTCCCTTGGACAGCAAGGAGACCAAACCAGTTAATCTTAAAGGAAATAAGTCCTGAATATTCATTGGAAGGATTGATGCTGAAGCTCCAATACTTTGGCCACCTGATGTTAAGAGCCGACTCATTGAAAAAGACTCTAATGCTGGGAAAGACTGAAGGCAAAGGAGAAGAAGGCAGCAGAAGATCAGATGGTTAGATAGCATCATTGATTCAATGGACACGAGTTTGAGCCTGAAATGCTGCAGTCCATGGGGTTGCAAAGAGTTGACATGACTTAGTGACTGAACAACAATACTTGCCAGAGGGGCTTCCCTGGTGGCTTAGTGGTAAAGAATCCACCTGCCAAAGAAGAAGACATGGGTTTGATCCCTTGGTCAGGAAGATCCCCTGGAGAAGGAAATGGCAACCCACTCCAGTATTCTTGCCTGGAGAATCCTACGGACAGAGGAGCCCCGCAGGCTATAGTCCGTGGGGTCGCAAAAGAATCTGACATGACTTAGCGACTAAATGACAACAACAATCACATGCTTGCCAGAAAGGAAGGGAAGTGAGAGTTATCAGCAGTGAAGAGGTCACTGAGAGCAAGAATGGTGGGTTTCCAACTTGATGAGGAGGGCAGGTAATCCTGTCTTGGTGGAGAAGGGCAGTGATGCAGAAAGTGATTAGTGGATTTTAAAACCCAAGCAGGGGAAAGAAAAGGCATGAGTCCTCTCGATTGCAAGACGGGGGGTTAAAATGGAAACCTCTGTGAAACGTTTGGTTCCTAAAAGAGTTGTATAAACTCTACAGAGGAAAGACTCACACATCCACCTACCAGGGGCAAAGTAAGAAGGTTGACTAGGGACTTCCCCTGTGCTCCAGTGGTTAAGAGTCTGCACACCAGTGGAGGGGGCGTGGGTTCAATCACTGGTCAGGGAACTAAAATCTCACGTGCCTCAAGGCCAAAAAAATTTTAAAAAAAAGAAAGAAAGCTTGACTGAGTCATGCATGTCAATGTTCAAAAACAGTAAAATAGAATAATCTTCCCTCAAGACACTGAAAACCACAGTTACATCTCTGTTGGCTTTGAAGTTTGAATTTTCACTCCTTACATGGAGTAGTGGATAAGTGGGTCACATATTTGGCTGATTATCAAGTGCTTCCTCTGTACTCAGGGACCTTTGGAAGGCATCCACACTGCACACATATAACAGCATGTTTCTGAACGGGTTGACGTTCCTCTTTCCCCAAATCCCTCGTAACTGGAACCTAATCTTTCTCCAAATCCCTGAACAGCCAGCAGAAGCTTAGGTCACTATTCATTTCACGCTCAGATTTTACTCATCTCTCTTTCCAAGTGAGGTGAGTAACTAAATGTGCTAATCAAGGCTGATCCTGAATGGGGTAGTCATTCTGTTACTGTCATCTTGAAGTGAGTACCTGCTATGAGACAGAGTTCTCTCAAAACCAGGGTCACGTATTTCCCATTCAGTAACAGTACTCTTGCCTGGAGAATCCCATGGACAGAGGAGCCTGGTGGGCTGCAGTCCATGGGGTCGCTAAGAGTCGGATGTGACTGAGCGACTTCGCTTTCACTTTTCACTTTCATGCACTGGAGAAGGAAATGGCAACCCACTCCAAGTGTTCTTGCCTAGAGAATTCCAGGGACGGTGGAGCCTGGTGGGCTGCCATCTATGAGGTCGCACAGAGTTGGACACAACTGAAGTGACTTAGCAGCAGCAAATAGGTCACAGGGGAGTCCCCTGGAGATTCCAAAATTATTGGTAGAAGCAGTAGTCACTCAGAATTACAGTAGAAGGAGGCAAGCTGGGAGTTCTGTTACAACTGTGTGTAGCTTTAAGACTCACTTATCACTGATACAATTTAAACCATTTCTAAAGGGCCATTGAGTGCTTCTCAGCACAGGCAAATCATTTGGGGGACTCAGTAGAAATGCAAAGAATGTTTCTCAAAAGTAGAGTAGTTCTTTGGAGAAGAAGGCATGCCTTTGCTTCAAAACCCTACATGCAGCCACTTTGTTGTTCTGTTGCTCAGTCATGTCCAACTCTTGGTGATCGCATGAACTACAGTATGCCAGGCTTCCCTGTCCTTCACTATCTCCCGGAGTTTGCTCAAACTCATGTCCATCCAGTCGGTGATGCCATTTAACCATCTCATCTTCTGTTGACACCTTCTCTTCCTGCCTTCAATCTTTCCAAGCATCAGGGTCTTTTCCAATAAGTTGACTCTTTACATGAGATGGCCAAAGTATTGGAGCTTCAGCTTCAGCATCAGTCCTTCCCACGAATATTCAGGACTGACTTCCTCTAGGATTGACTGGTTTGATCTCCTTGTAGACCAAGGGACTCTCAAGAGTCTTCTCCAGCACCACAATTCAAAAGCATCGATTCTTCATGGTTCAACTCTCACATCTGAACCTGACTAGTGGAAAAAACCATGGTTTTGACCATACAAACTTATGTACAGTCATTAGGGCTCAGATATAAGTCCCTGACAAAACTTGCATATGATACTCTGTCCATTGAACACATCAACCAATCCTATTGGTTCAATGATAAAGTCCAAATGTGAAAACTGCTCACATTCTAGTGTGAATCAGATAGGTACTTTAGCTTTTTTCTTGTTCTGTGTTCAAATTAAAGTACAGCATTTTAGACCACATGTCATATCATGTGTAATATCTTTAACTTTAGGGTTTATTTCTTCTAAAATCCAAAAAGGTCTAACAAGAGATGTGTCTTTTAAAGTGATAGTGGCATATCTTCCTCTATAATATAAAAGTAATACCCAGATCATTCCAGATTATTGTAACCCTCTTCTCTGCACGGAAACTATGGCAAGATCCAATATTTTCATGGCATTCACTTCTCCCCTCTAAGCCTCTGGTATTTTCTGTTCTCTACGATCTAGCAATATGTTATCATCAATAGAATGATTTGGTTTCATATTATTTCAGTGATGAAAACACTTCAGTTTCTTCTGGACTAAGCTGTGGATACAGTCACAGATCAATGGGAGCCTGAGACAGCACAGCGAATGGAAGTGTACTGCAGGACTTGCCAGGTATAAACCCCAAACACCTTCTATTGTGGTTTCAAGACTTGTTAAGAAGGGCAAACACACATTCACCACATCACTGGCTCCAGACCAGATACTGAAGTCTGTTTATTTACTTTGGTAAAAATACATGGTATCCAGCTTCAGTTGGAGTCACCAATGAATTAACCTTAGAAAATCCACTGTTGTTTTCCATTATTCCTCCACCTACTGTACTTACAAATACTGACAGGTAAGTGGGAATGTGATAGGAAATGTGACTACCTTTGAATTATTTCAGCCCTTATGGTAATAATGAGGTCTCTCACAGAGCCCAGACATGGAAGAAACCTAACTGCCCATCAATAGATGGGTATACGTACAAAATGGAATGAGACTGAGCCAAAAAAAATAATGAAATTTTTGCCATTTCCAACAACATGGTTGGACACGAAGGGTATTATGCTTAATAGAATAAATAATATGGATAAAGACAAACACTTTGTGTTTTCATTTATAGGTGGAATCTAAAAAATAAAGCAAATAAACCAGAGGGATCAAGGTTGGCGGGGAGCAATGATATAAGGGAAGAGGATTAGGAGGTACAAACTAGTAGGTATAATATAAGATACAAGGGTATAGTGTAAGCACAGGAAATATAGCCAATATTTTATAATAACTTTATATTGAGCATAACCTTTAAAAATATCAAATCACAGTGTTGTTTACTGAACCTAAGATAATAGTCAATTATACTTAGTTAGAAGAAAAAAGTTTTGGGCAATAGTTCTCTAAAGATGATACTACAGCTTATACAAACTGAGTCAGAATTTAATAAAAAACAAGAATATATTTATAACCATTGAAAAAATTTGTTAACTGAGATAAATCATTTAAATTCTATTGATAGATCAAACAGGTGATTTGAACCTTAAAATATGAATAACATATAATCATCATTGTGGTAGCATTTATCCAGTGATTATGAATAAACACACACACACAGACACACAAATACACACACATGTCTGCAACTTGCCTTATGAATCTTATATAACTTTTATACAAAAAACAGTAGGAAAAAGAAAATTTATACTCCAAGGTCAAGAAAAATTAAGTGTAAAAACTGTAAATATTGTAATATTAACAAATATAAGCCAGCAAATCACATTTGTAAAACCTAATCATATTATATAGGATTTATCCCAGTTCATTTCAGTCACTCAGTCATGTCGCTCTTTGCAACCCCATGGACTGCAGCACGTCATGCTTCCCTGTCCATCACCAACTCCAAGAGCTTGCTCAAACTCGTGTCCATAGAGTTGGTGATAACATCCAACCATTTCATCCTGTGTCGTCCCCCTCTCATCCTCCTTATCCCAGTTAAAATATGTAAAAATTATTTGACATTAGTTCAGTTCAGTTCAGTCGCTCATTCATGTCCGACTCTTTGCCACTGCTTGGACTGCAGCATGCCAGGCTTCCCTTTCCATCATCAACTCCTGGAGTTCACTCAAACTCACGTCCATCGAGTCGGTGATGCCATCCAGCCATCTCATCTTCTGTCGTCCCCTTCCCTGCCTGCCCCCAATCTCTCCCAGCATCAGAGTCTTTTCCAATGAGTCAACTCTTCGCATGAGGTGGCCAAAGTACTGTAGTTTCAGCTGTAGCATCATTCCTTCCAAAGAAATCCCAGGGCTGATCTCCTTCAGAATGGACTGGTTGGATCTCCTTGCAGTCCAAGGGACTCTCAAGAGTCTTCTCCAACACCACAGTTCAAAAGCATCAGTTCTTTGGTGCTCAGCCTTCTTCACAGTCGAACTCTCACATCCATACCCTTGACTAGACAGACCTTTGTTGGCAAAGTAATGTTTCTGCTTTTGAATATGCTATCTAGGTTGGTCATAACTTTCTTTCCAAGGGGTAAGCGTCTTTTAATTCCATGGCTGCAGTCACCATCTGCAGTGATTTTGGAGCCCCCAAAAATGAAGTCTGACACTGTTTCCCCATCTATTTCCCATGAACTGATGGGACTGGATGCCATGATCTTTGTTTTCTGAATGTTGAGCTTTAAGCCAACTTTTTTACTCTCCTCTTTCACTTTCTTCAAGAGACATTTTAGTTCCTCTTCACTTTCTGCCATAACGGTGATGTCATCTGCATATCTGAGGTTATTGATATTTTTCCCGATAATCTTGATTCCAGCTTGTGCTTCTTCCAGCCCAGTGTTTCTCATGATGTACTCTGCATATAAGTTAAATAAGCAGGGTGACAATATACAGCCTTGATGTACTCCTTTTCCTATTTGGAACCAGTCTGTTGTTCCATGTCCAGTTCTAACTGTTGCTTCCTGACCTGCATATAGGTTTCTCAGGAGGCAGGTCAGGTGGTCTGGTATTCCCATCTCTTTCAGAATTTTCCACAGTTTATTGTGATCCACATAGTCAAAGGCTTTGGCATAGTCAATAAGGAAATATATATTTTGCTACATTAACAGAATATTATCTTAGTGCAAAAATGCATTTACTAAAACCTGATTCTATCCATGATAAATGCTCTTAGAAATACAGAATAGAAAAAAAAAAATCTTAAACATGATTTAAAAAATCGGTAGCAAAAAATCTGTAATTAAATAATCTGTGTCTGGTGCTTCACGAACCCTGGGATTGAACCCAGGTCTCCTGAATTGCGGGCAGATTCTTTACCAATTGAGCTACAAGGGAAGCCCCAAAACCAATAGTAAACATCGTATTTCATGCTGAAGTATTAGAAGCATAGCCGGCACTGAGGGGTTTCCCAGGTGACGCTAGGAGTGAAGAATCCGCCTGCCAATTCAGGAGACACAGGAAATGCGGGTTAGATCCCTGGGTCTGGAAGATTCCCTGGAGAAGGAAATGGCCACTCCACTCCAGTATTCTTGCCTGTAAAATTCCATGGACAGAGGAGTCTGGTGGACTATAGTCCATGGGGTCGCCAAGAGTCCCACGTGGTTCAGTGACTGAGCACACAGGCAGCGGGCTGGGAACCAAGGCTTTGCCTCACTTCAGAACTCTCTCTTGCCCTGATACATGAACATTCAATATGGCCATAATCTCCATATTATATGATCTTATTTTAGAACTTGAGGAAATTTAGAGCATGTGTATTTCAGCCTCTTTATTTTACTGTGAGGAAACAGGACTGAGTGGGCTTAAATAGTTTGTCTAAATTTATTCAACTAATGATGGGTGGAACCTTGACTTGAAGCCAGTGTTCTGTGAAAGGAATAAAAAGCCAGCTAAAAACATGCTGGTTTAGCTTGTCTCTAATGAAAACAGCACACACACACACACCAACTATAATCAATCTTGTTTATTAAAGTGTTCACTACTTATTTAACAAGTATTAAGTCCAGAATTAACCTTAGTCACACTTATCTCAAAATAAAAGAGAAATGGAAATGTATAAAAACATAAGGGTTATTATTAATAAAATGATATGATACCAAATTATGCTAGCAAATGTATTTTGTTACATGGAAAAAAAACGTTTAATAAAAAAGGAAAACCACTTTAAAATTCTATATAAACTATGAGTGGTCTAAAAGTTTATTAGCTTTGTTGACATATTATAAAGCCAAGAAAAATAAAGTGCACATTTCCTAGAAACCAGAAACTCAAAATATTTCATCAGAGGTCAATTATTACTTTAAGTATTTGAAAGAAATGAATATATTACATGCTCGATACAGCTTGATGCTCAGTCATGTCTGACTCTTTGTGACCCCGTGGACTATAGCCTGTCAGATTTCTCTGTCATGAAATTCCCCAGGGAAGAATAACGGAGTGGGTAGCCGTTTCCTTCTCCAAGGGATCTTCCTGACTCCAGCACTGAACCTGGGTCTCCTGCATTGCAGCGAGATTCTTTACCTTCTCAGCCACCAGTGCTATGTGCTAAGTTGCTTCAGTCATGTCCGACTCTTTGCTTAAGTCTCCTGCATTGGCAGGTGGGTCTTTTTACCACTAGTGCCACCTGGAAAGCCCTGAGCCACCAAGGAAGCCCTAATCTTTTATAAATTACCTCTAAATGAAGGCTGGAGAAGGCAATGGCACCCCACTCCAGTACTCTTGCCTAGAAAATCCCATGGACAGAGGAGCCTGGTGGGCTGCAATCCATGGGGTCTCGAAGAGTCAGACACGACTGAGAGACTTCACTTTGACTTTTCACTTTCATGCATTGGCAAAGGAAATGGCAACCCCCTCCAGTGTTCTTGCCTGGAGAATCCCAGGAATGGGGGAGCCTGGTGGGCTGCCGTCTATGGGGTCACACACAGTTGGACACGACTGAAGCGACTTAGCAGCAGCAGCAGCAAATGAAGGCTATTGTTATTCTATTTCTTCAGTTGATTCCTCTGCCTTGCTGGAATGAATATCTAGGGTTGGGAAATTACACAGTTTTCTTAAGATGCTAGAAACCTGAAAATTTTATGTGAAATTTACAGGAAAAAAAAAAAATGGGCTTCCTCGATAGCTCAGTTGCTAAAGAATCTGCCTGCAATGCCAGAGATCCCAGTTCAGTTCCTGGGTTGGAAAGATCCCCTGGAGAAGGGAAAAGCTACCCACTCCAGTATTCTGGCCTGGAGAATTCCATGGACTGTATAGACCATGGGCTCACAAACAGCTGGACGTGACTGAGAGATTTTCACTTCACTTCACTATTTGAAAATTTGTCTGATTTTTGGTGCACTGAGCAGGTCAAATAAAATCTATCCTCAAGCCTACCACCATCCAATTGTAAGCTCTCCTTTACTTGTTGTTCAGTCCCTAAGTTGTGTCTAAGTGTTTACCACCTGATGGACTGCAGCATGCCAGGCTTCTCTGTCCTCCACTATCTCCTTTAGATTATGAGAATATTAAATTAGTACTCATAACTTAATGAACTTCTTACTATATTGTATCCTTTGCAAAAGTCACACTGGGAACTTGCCTCATTTCTCTTTTCCTTTTATTTATTTTTTATTCATTCATTCATTTTGGTTTCAAGAGATGCAACCTGAACATCACAGTTCTTATTAAAGTTTTTCCCAAAATATTGAAATAGATGAGAAGACAGGCAACAATGTATGTGTAAATAGTACAAAAACAGGAGAGAGAAAAATCTGAGTAACTGATGCAAAAGCAAGACCACACTAGACATTTGTTAAAAGTGTCAAGGATGACTTTATTCAAGACTATTTCAATAAGGTCAAGTCTTCTACTCAAGATTCTTGTAGTAGGAGAGAGATTGAACTCAACTCTGCTGGAGGGAAGAAGAAATTTTAATTGCCAGAGTGAGCTTATGGAAAAGTGCTAGAGGACGTTAGGGGGAAGTCTGGTCAACCTGATGAGGCCTCTTGTGTTTGCTAATTGTCACATGTTAAGAATCTTGTTAATAATTATTCTTTTGGGGCTCTAAAATCACTGCAGATGGTGACTGAAGCCATGAAATTAAAAGACACTTGCTTCTTGGAAGAAAAGCTATGACCAACCTGACAGCATCTTACAAAGCAGAGACATTTCTTTGGCAATAATGGTTCATCTAGTCAAGGCTATGTTTTTTCCAGTAGTCATGTATGGATGTGAGAACTGGACTATAAAGAAAGCTGAGTGCCGAAAATTGATGTTTTTGAACTGTGGTGTTGGAGAAGACTCTCGAGTGTCCCTTGGACTGCAAAGAGATTCAGCCAGTCCATCCTAAAGGAAATCAGTCCTGAATATTCATTGGAAGTACTGATGCTGAAGCTGAAGCTGAAGCTCCAATACTTTGGCCACCTGTTGCAAAGAACTGACTCATTGGAAAAGACCCTAATGCTGGGAAAGATTGAAGGCAGGAGGAGAAGGGGATGACAAAGGATGAATGGTTGGATGGCATCACTGACTCAATGGACATGAGTTTGAGCAAGCTCAGGGAGTTGGTGATGGACAGGAAGCCCTGGGGGTACTGCAGTCCATGGGATTGCAAAGAGTCGCACACAACTGAGACACTGAACTGAACTGAACAATCTCGGGCTGCTGCCTTCTCACAGAGACTGGGAAGTAGGTGCATTATCTTAGATGACTAGATTTCATAGGGATAAAACCAGGTCTTTGAGCAAAACGTTTCTGGGTTGTAGAAGATTTCCATCTCACAAGAGCAGAGAAAGAATGAACAATCACAAGGTTTCTCAACTAAAATTTCTAAAGGAGTCAAGGACATATTGTCAGGAAGAAATCTGTCTAAACTTAGTCCAAGATACGGGACCCCTTCAACCCATCTTGGTTTGCAGATAACCACAGTGGAAGGATGGAATTCATGATTATCTTTGCCAAGTATATTAGGTGCTTAAAATTTCCAAGGCTACTAATTGAACAACAGATAGATATGAATGGATGACCGCACGTTCTGGTTTAGTGAAAAAGAGCCTGACTAATTTCATCAGTTAATATATCAGATTAATTCTTGTTTGTGAAATCATTGCAAGGGAAGAAGGGTTTTAAAATGCAAACTGGTTAGAATTAGGGTTAGGCTACGCGACTAAAGTGACTTAGCAGCAGCAGCAGCAGGGACTAGGGAACCAATAGAGGAAAACGATGAAAATGATTTTTTGAGTTTAATTTGTACTTACACTATTACTGAGACTCACATATATTTTATTTAATCAGAAAATGTTTAAGAAATATATACATACACACATATGTATATCCATTTACTTGAGAGTTAATTGTTCAGTCTTTCATTTTACTAGGTTGAAAATTTTCCATTGAAAGTTTCAACTGACTCCTTTGAAACTAAATTGGACCCCATCATTCCAGAGAGGACAGCATGAAATGGAACACGGATCCAGGTCTCCACATTGTTTTTAATGTTAGATGAGATGCCATGTAACAGTGACCCCTATTTTCTAGGTCTTGCAGTTATCAAACCCAAAAACCCATTGCTCAATAAAATGATATAGCTAAAATCATATTCAACTTGATTTTCTAAGTACAGGTTTCCCTACTATCTGAAAGTAGTGTTTCTATGAAGCCTTTTATAAGCCAAAATGGCATAAAGCAAAAAGGCAATTACCTTAGGACACATCTTACTAGGAGACAAAAATAAATCAAGATAAAGCATAGATGCTCACAGATGCAGCTCAAAGCTATGGCAGCTTGATGGTATTACTCAGATGCTGAGTGCAGTTCCTCGGGAAGGAGATTGGAGGAGTCACTCTCAGGGTTTGGGGTATCTACTGCCCCTACATCAGCTGCTACAAGACGAATGCCAAATGCTATTTACACTTTTTCCCATGTTTTGGTAAAAACGAAAATCTTTTCTGGCTTTCATTTGGCTATCACAAATAGGTACTAATGTGGATCGTTTGTAAAAGTGAAGTGGTGTAAAGTGAACTTTTGAAATACAGGGAATACCCTCACATAAATTCCTTCCATGAGTGTTGGGGACTTTTTGGGAACAGCATTAACTTGTTGCAAGCCTAGGGAATAATGCATTGCACAGCCCAAATGATATGTTAAACCCTGGTGGACTGAGAGTATTGATGCACTTTTAAAAAGTGCCATATTGCTCTATCGGACAAACCGGGTACTGGGAGGATGGAGATGTAAATTTCAGCATTGATTTCAGCTTCTTTGCACAACTGAAGAAGATATTTTAAAAATTCAAATGGAACCTACTATTGCATGCTAAATCTTTTCAATAACTATATTTACTTTGCATGATATGCTGCCACCTCTTTTGAATAATGTCTGTTTTTTTTTTATTCACTGGGTCTTGGATAAATCATTGTTTTAAGTGATTAAATTTTTTTTTGCCACTGCTAACCATGCAATAAAAATTGTATATAGCTTCATTTGATATAGAACAGAATTCTAATATCATAAAAATATAAAGGATTTAGTGCCCAAAGCTTTTAAACAAATTCTGTAGAATACCTTCTTTTCTCAGTATGTGTTTCAATGAAATCATTAAAACTGGACTCAAAAGATTAGCCCTTATTGTTTCTAATCAATATGAAAAGCATAACATAAATTTGTAATATAATGAAATGAACACATATGAGACATTCATACTTAAGCATATTTGAATCTGAAGAAGTTCTCAAAATTGCTAGTATCACTTGCCTAAAAATAAATGGATTTGATTTAAATTTCCCTGATGATTAACAATGTTGAGCACCTTTTTGTATACTTTTCAGCCATCTGTTTGGCTTTCTTTGAGAAAAAAGTCTATTTAGATCTTCTGCCCATTTTTTATTGACTTGTTTTCTTTTGTTTTGTTATTGAGTTGCAGGAGTTCTTTATGTATTTTGGATATTAGCCTGATATTGCATATCTGGTATGTGACTTGCAAAAACTTTCTCCCATTCAGTAGATAGTCTTTTCATTTTGTAAATGCTTTCCTTTGCTGTGCAGAAGCTCTTTTGGTTTGAGATCACCCCAGTTATTGATTTTTGGTCTTGTTTTTGACGTTAGATAAAAAAAAAATCATCACCAAGACCTATATCAGAAGCTTACCACTTATATTTTCTTCTAGGAGTTTTATGGTTTCAGGTCTTATGTGAGATATCACCTCACACCTATTAGAATGGTTATTATCAAAAAGACAGGAAGTAACAAGTGTTGTTGAGGACAAGGAGAAAGGGAGTCAGTGTACTGCTGATGGAGAGGTAAATTGGTGCAGTCACTATGAAAAACAGTTTGCAGGTTCTTCAAAAAATTAAACATAGAACAACCATCCAGAAATTCCATTTCTTAGGATATCTGAAGAAAGCAAAATCGCTAACTTAGAAAGATATATGCACCTCCACATTCATTGCAGCATTGTTTACAATAGCCAAGACATGAAAACAACCTAAGTGTTGACCAATGGGTGAATGGATTAAAAAACACTGTGGTATATTATCAGCCATAGAAAAGAATGAAACCTTGTCATGTATGACCACATGGGTGGACCTAAAGGGCATTATCCTAAGGGAAATAAGTCAGACAGAAAGACAAATACCATATGATCTCTCTTATACGTGAGATCTAAAACAAACAAACAAAAAACAAAACAAAAACCCAAGATTATTTAAAAAAAAGAAAGAAATGGAATACTACTGTTGACCATTTATCAACACAGGGATTGGGGTGCTGAACCTCTGTGCAGTCAAAAACCTGCATATGACTTACAGTCAGCCCTCTGAATATGTGCTTCCTCTACGTCTGGGATCAATCAACCATGGCATCCAGGGATTCAGTCAACCTTGAATCATGTAGTATTTACTACTGAAAAGAATCTGAGTCTAGGTGGACCCTCCCAGGTCAAATCTGTGTTGTTCAAGGGCTGACTGTAATCTCATAATCTAAATGTTAATAATGCTATCCAAAAAAGATCTAATTATCAAAATCATATTGATATTTTTATTAGAAAACTAAAATTTATTCCTTAAGCAAATTAAGCAAAAGTTCATCCATGTTTTACATGGGGTTAGAATAACTATTAATTTCAGGTTATAACCACTCATATTTGTTCAATCATATACAACCCAAATGTAGTATAAAAAATTGTTAGGATAAACAGAGTAATAAATAGTACTAAAAATAATACTGAAGAATATTAAGGCAAAGACATTCTTTTCAATAGGCCAAATTATAGCTTTAGATGCACTTTAGAGTATATGTTTGAAATTGCTCTACTAAAAATTAAAGAAAAAACTAACATAAAGCTGAAGTTATTTTAGATGATGTATTTGTTGAATTTTTTACTGAAAACCTTTAAATGCATCTTAATTTCAATGTGTTTATTAAATACTGAATCCTGACACTTAGGTACTATTTTACTGTAAATATTTTTCCTTGACCAAACATGTGTTTACCACCTTGTACATCAGGCTCAATTCTATAATAGAGTCTCTTTTCAAAATAAAAAATGCAATGAGCTTTCTTAAGAGACTCAGCTTGGAAAACACATTTTCTATAGTCTTGCAGGTTTCACAGTTAAAAACAACCAGTGGTAGAGGGCATTGATGTTATAAAGAACAGTGTTGTGGGTCATATTTTCAATTCTTTCTTTAGTCTGTTTTCTGACCAACAGCCTCACTTCTATTTGGCCTGATCTAATTTCTTCCAGATTATAAGTCAATACAGGTTAACATGACTGATGCAAGAAGCCAGAATGAAAAATACTGACGTTTTTATATAATTCTACAAACTGAAATTTACTTACAAATATGCTGCCATAATTCTAAGCAGAAGGAATTGACAGATAAGACAGAGCAACACACTTTGCCACTGGATATTAAGTAATCACATAAAATCTTATTTCGTTAGTACTTTTACCTATTAATTATGAATAAAGGTGACTTTTAAATTGTAAAAACAAGAAAAATATACAAGATTTGTTAATTTGAGGCTAACTTTTAATCATCCCTTTATTTAAATTTACAAAATTAACTCCTCTTTCATATCATTCCCATCTTTGGATGATCAATATCACATAATTTATATTGTGGAGACAACAAAACAACTTTTCCCTCTCATTATCCCGTTTTTTATTGTTTACATTGTATTTTATTTTTTTTCTTCCAGCTTTATTGAGCCTTAATTCTTTATGTTACCTGATTATTAGGTTTATTAGGGCTGATCATGTGGAAGGATTTTACCTAGTCCCAAAGAACAAAAGCGAGAAGTAAGAGAAAATATGCATAGACATGCATGAGGAGCTCTTCCTGGGAGCCCACATGACATGTCTCCCCAGGGAAGCAGGAGAAATGCCATCACTCAGCACGTGAACATCAAGACACACACAAAGCAGATGTTTTGTGGAGCAAATGGAGCGACTTGAGGGATGGGCGGCAATAAGGCTACAGAAATTGAAGAGTATGCCACCCATTTTCCATAAGAAATTTTCAAATTTCTTTATACACTTTTGCCTTAACCACCTTTAACTTCACAGTAAAATACCCTTGGAAAACATATCATTCATCTTTACACATATTTATAGCTCAAATATGTATTCAAGATTTTCCATTAAGAATAATATACTATTCTTACCTTGCCTGAATTCACACAGGAGTAATTCTCTACAGAACTACACTTCATTTACTTTTTAAGTGTATAACTCTGGGAATGATTTGAATATAATGAAAATGCTATTAAATGCACTTTTGTTGAGCAGCATTATAAACCTCACTTTAATAATCAGAATGGAATCCAGTCATTTGTCTTCTCGGAGAACATTGCACGCCTGGTGTAAAAGGTAAGGGAGCTCCGAGTGCACCACCTCTCCTATTTTAATGTCAAACCAAAGCCACGAAAGAATTACAAGGTATGATACATACATTGTTTGCTAAAACCAAACTCACAGCTCTACATTTACGCCCTGGGTGTGAAATTCCTACATGGATAGAAGCATCAGAGTAGCTTTATTTTACAACTTTATTGGGAAGAAATGCATAAAAGATTTGTAAAAAAAAAAAAAAATGGTGGAAATTCTAAGACATCTTGGGGAATAATAAAGAAAAGTACATAAAATTATAGTGTGAGGAAATTTGAGGAACATGTTTTGTGTGGCTGAATGCTGGTAAGACCCTGATGGAAGGGTGGAACTCACTTGGGCTCCTCAAATACAAAATAATAATTATTTTTCTTTGGCTTTTGTTTAAAGCTCCCACATGAAAATGCTTGGGGGAAAGCATTATTCCTTTTAGGATACTACTGAGATTTGAAGATTCAATGGTTAAAAGAATGTGGGGTTAAATGTGGAAAAATAAAAGATATCTTTTAAAAGAGAACATGACCTGTCTATTCCACAGTCTGATCTCAATCTCTCCCCAAATACAGCATAATACTATGTAATATTCTCTCAATTTAAATATCGCCTAGAAACCTTCTCCATTAGGGTTGATAATTCTTCCACAGCATTCTGTGAACTCTGATTGTTTCATTTCAAAAATATAATAAAATTGATTGCATTCTTCTGAAAAAACAAAAAACCCTAAGTTTCTAAAACAACCTGGGTATTTTCTGGCTAGGTACTCCAGTCACCCTTAGGTGTTACAAACATATTAGGAATTATATGTAACTAGCTACACTTACATTCTCCACTGCTGCCCAGACTGGAAACTGCAAGACCATATTTGACTCCACTTAGTCTCAAACCTGCACGATTCTGTCTTCATCTGACCATGGAACACCAGCATGTATGATCAGGACTGTTTAGGGGATCCATGAATTTGAGTTCTTTACAGAGGTCATTTTGAGGCACAAAAAGACATGGTTTGAATTACAGCAGGTTTGGGCTTGCTGAACATGCTAAGGCAGTGGCTTTCAGCCTTGCCAGAACATTGGAAGCACCTGGGGAACTGCTAAACATATGTCTGAATACCACCCCCAGAAATTCTAATTTAATTGGTTTGGGTTGTGTCCTAGGCAGAAGGCATTGCAAGCATTCCCCAGGTGCTTCTAATGGGCAGGAGAGCTGGAGAACTACTTTTCTTAGTTGAGAGTTGTCTTGCTGATAGGAGTGTGAGTGCAATTGGATTTTGAGGAGGTATGTGGATGAAGGAGGAGAGAATCTGAGAAGTTTTTTAGAGGCAGTTGTGATGATTACTACAGGAAAAGGAAATTTTTAGTCAGTCAATTTGTTCACTCAATCATGTCTGACTCTTTGCAACCGCATGGACTGCAGCACACCAGGCTTCCCTGTCCATCACCAGCTCCCAGAGCTTGCTCAAAGTCATGTCCATCCAGTCAGTGATGTCATCCAACCATTCATCCCTTGTCTTCCGCTTCTCCTCCTGCCTTCAATCGTTCCCAGCATCAGGGTCTTTTCCAATGAGTCAGCTCTTACCATCTGGTGGCCAGAGTATTGGAGCTCCAGCTTCAGCATCAGTCCTTCCAATGAATATTCAGGATTGATTTCCTTTAGGATAGACTGGTTGGATCTCCTTGCAGCCCAAGGGACTCTCAAGAGTCTCTTCCAAAACCACAGTTCAGAAGCAATTCTTTGGCACTCAGCCTTTTTTATGGTCCAATTCTCACATCCATACACGACTACTGGAAAAATCATAGCCTTGACTAGACGGACCTTTGTTGGCAAAGTAATGTCTCTGCTTTTTAATATGCTGTCTAGGTTGGTCATAGCTTTTCTTTCAAGGAGCAAGCGTCTTTAAATTTCATGGCTTCAGTCACCATCTGCACTGATTTTGGAGCCCAAGAAAATAAAGTCTCTCACTGTTTCGATTGTTTCCCCATTTATTTGCATTGAAGTGATGGGACCAGATGCCATGATCTTAGTTTTCTGAATGTGGAGTTTTAAGCCAGCTTTTTTACTCTCCTCTTTCACTTTCATTGAGACTCTTTAGTTCTTCGCTTTCTGCCATAAGGGTAGTGTTATCTGCATACCTGAGATTAGTGATGTTTCTCCAGGCAATCTTGATTCCAGCTTGTGCTTCATCCAGCCTGGTATTTCACATGATGTACTCTGCATATAAGTTAAATAAGTGGGGTGACGATATATAGTCTTGACTTACTCCTTTCCCAATTTGAAACCAGTCCATTGTTTCATGTCCAGTCCTAGCTGTTGCTTCTTGACCTGCAAACAGATTTCTTGGGAGTCACGTAAGGTGGTCTGGTATTCCCATCTCTATAAGGATTTTCCAAAGTTTGTTGTGATCCACACAGTCAAAGGCTTTTGTGTAGTCAATAAAGCAGAAGTAGATGTTTTTCTGGAATTCTCTTTTTCAATGATCCAACAGATGTTGGCAATTTGATCTCTGGTTCCTTTACCTTTTCTAAATCCAGCTTGAACATCGGAAGTTCTCGGTTCATGTACCATTGAAGCCTGGCTTGGAGAATTTTGAGCATTGCTTTGTTAGTGCCTGAGATGATTGCAATTGTGCAGTATTTTGAACATTCATTGGCATTGCTTTTCTTTGGAATTGGAATGAAAACTGACCTTTTTCAGTCCTATGGCCATTGATGAGTTTTCCAAATTTGCTGGCATATTGAGTGCAGCACTTTCACAGCATCATCTTCTAGGATTTGAAATAGCTCAACTGGAATTCCATCACCTCCACTAGCTTTGTTCGAAGTGATGCTTCCTAAGGTCCACTTGACTTCACACTCCAGGATGTCTGGTTCTAGATGAGTGATCACACCTTCGTGGTTAAATACAGGAAGAGGAAATTTTCAGGCTAAAAACAGATTAGAAAGGAGCATTAGGCAGTCCTTCTGTGCTGACCAGCCGTATGGTGCTCTCTTCTATGCTTTCATGCTTAGTGCACGCTCTGCAGTGTTGGTTACTTGGGAGGTGGCCATATGTTGGTTGAGATGATGTTCTGTCTCTATGAACCTACCACCCACATGTCCAGGGACCCCTTTGACAGTCCCTCCACATTCTATTTTAATTCCCTAGTTAATTGTCAGTCTCCTGCTTCATCGTGAATCTCATTGAGAGGGATTTTATCTTTTACATCACTGTGAAATCTTGCAGTGAGCCTGATAACTAACTAAAATTCAGGAAATGTTCATTGAATTAATATTGAATAATGACCAAGTTGAATGAAGAATTTAAGATTCCTTTCACAACTAGTTCAGTCTTCTTAGGCAAATAAAGAAAATATTCCCATGCAAGTACTGACTTTTTTCTTTCTTGCTTTAGGGTCTTAAGAATTAAGATTCTCCTTTAAAGTCTCAGACAAGCTCTTTTGAGACTCAGGACTCAGTTGGGGCCTTCTTTATCCCTTTAAAGAAGCTTCTGAAAGAGGTAATATGAAAAGTGACATCAAGATAATAAATATACTCTGAATTCTACAAGAGAGTTGCCTTGATAAAGCTTCTCAGACTTAAGTAGTTCATCTTGGCTATCTAAGTGCCCTTATTTGAGAGTACTTCTGCCCTTGGGAAGAACCGTTTGATGTGAAAAGATTAAAGTAGTGTGACAGTGCCAGCTTATCTGAGGAAAAATTCTCCTTCATAGCCAGCCAGGGAATATCCTTATTGAGATATAATCAAATAGTCCCATCTTCTGATTTAACGACAGGTATGCTTTGGTCTTCCAATCTGGGCTACCCTTACTGTTCCAGCTAACTGTCTTCAATGCTGTTCTAATATTTCCTCTACTATTACACTCTGCCCTTTGTCATCACTCCCCCTCTGTCAATTGGATGAATTCTCTTAGTCACCTCTAGAACCCACATTAACAATTACAAAAGATCTTCATTTCACCCTGTGCTGAAGTCTTCTAGATTCCACTGTTGTCACCCATTGACTCGAAAGCCTATCGCCTCCCCCCACATTCACTGAGGAGTTCAGCAACAATCTTGTTCACGGCACCTCTCATTCTCCTGGATCATCATTGCCACTCGATTGTACTTTTTGTCCATAACAGCTTTCCTTTCTGTCTCACGTTTCAGATAATCTCTGATCACAGACGCCCATGCTTTAATCCCATGGACGTGTCCTTTGCCAGAATTTGGAATTCCTTTCATAATTCTCTTCTGTCCCACTCATTTCACCTACTGTTGCTATTGGTTTTCTATTGCATCATTCCAACGGCTGTCTTGTTTTCATACTTAGTTGCCTCCATATCATATCTTTCAGAAGAACACTGGAGTGGGTTGCCATTTCCTCCTCCAATGCATGAAAGTGAAAAGTGAAAATGAAGTCACTCAGTCGTGTCCAACTCTTAGCGACCCCATGGACTGCAGCCTACCAGGCTCCTCCATCCATGGGATTTTCCAGGCAAGAGTACTGGAGTGGGGTGCCATTGCCTTTTCCGATCTTTCAGTTAGAATCAACCAATTCCAATGCCACATTTGTCTAGCTCTACATCATCTGAAATGGCAGCCACTAACCATAATTGGCACGTGAAATATGACTACTCTGAATTGAAATATGCTGTATGTATGAAATACATACAAGAATTCACTGACTTAGTATAAAACAAGAATGTAAAATCACATTAATTACCTTAGTTGTGATAATCAATTCACAATGTATATGTATGTGTATGTATACATACATACACATATCAAATTGTCATATTGTACACCTTAAATATATATTTTTATTAATCATCATATAATCATCATATGATTTTGTTAATCATTTTTATTAATCATACCTCAATTCAGCTGGAAAAATATTAAAAACTAAATTTACATATATGGTTTGCATGTGTGGTCTGCATCATATGTGTGCTGGAGCAATGCTAATTAACATTGTCAAGGAGCTTATGTCCTTCACTGTCCGCTCCTGAGCATTAAACTTGGTGAGAGACATTATACAACTGTGTGTATTTCTATCCTAAAATGTCCATTTCTAGCCTAAAATGACCATCACTACTCTTCAGACAACCTTTAACTTGTCCCCAGAGAACTCAAGCCGTCAACTGTCTATTCACAATTCACACAACAAATGTGTACTGAGTGCCAACCATGCCAGACACCAGTGTAGGAGCTGAGGATGGACCCACGAATGAGATAAGAATCCTTACTCTCATGGTGGAGGCGGACAAAACACAAGGCACTTTAGGAAAACAAGTTGTTTGTTCACATCGTTATTGCTCAGTCTCTAAGTCATGTTCAACTCTTTGTGACTTCATAGACTGCAATATGCCAGGCCTCCCTGTCCTTCACCATCTCCTGGAGTTTGCCTAAACTCATGTTCATTGAGTTGGTGTGCCATCCAATCATCTCATCTTCTGTTGTCCCCTTCTTCTCCTTTCCCAGCATCTTCAATCTTTCCCAGCATCAGGGTCTTTTCTAATCAGTGGGCTCTTCGCATCAGGTGGCCAAAGTATTGGAACTTCAGCTTCAGCATCAGTCCTTCCAATGAATATTCATGATTGATATTCTTTAGGATTGACTGGTTTGATCTCCTTGAGTAGCTAGCCTAAACTGAAAATGTGATTCAGGAAATTGGGATAGAAAATGTCAACAGAGGAACATTGAAGAATTTTTAGACATAGTGTCCTGAAAAGGCCTCAGTGATTGCAGCATCTGGGGGAGTGAAGAAGCTGAGCTATGATTCTTGGGGAGGAGCCTTCCAGGGAGAGGGAATGTCAAGTGCAACGTCCTGGATGATAGTGGAGCACAGCTGAAGGCATGGACAAAGACCTCTGTGGCTGGAGCCAGGGAGCCAAGGAAGAGAAGCAGATGGCTCAGAGAGTTTGTGAGCCAGGGGTGGGTGTGGGGGCAGAACACCGGCATATCAAATAGGTCACCATGTGGACTGTATTTTAATAAAATATTTGGAGGGTCTTGTCCAGAGGGGTCATGTGATCAGGAAAATTTTAACATTACTCTGGATGCAGCATTGAGAAAAGAGAAAAGAGAGATAAAGTTAAAAGCAAGCAGAATGGTTATGAGACAATTGCAATAGTCTAGGTTAGAGGTGATGGTGGTGAAAACTAGGGTGGTGACAAAAGAAGTCAAGTACGATCTCACACAGAGGCAAGAAAAGCCTTTTGCTTGACGTACTTTTCTGTGTCCAGATAATTTAGTTGCACCTCTGCTCATCCTTCCCTTTTTCCTTTTCCCAGAAGAAGAAGGAGCCGGGCCCCTCTCTAAGCTAACCCCCTCATCTGTTGTCTGGATCCAGGGCACATCCGATCAGTCACTGTTGTCTAACTTGGGGGTCCCCAACCCCTCAGCCATGGACCAGTACCTCCTGTCAGATCAGCGGAGGCATTAGACGAGAAGTAAAGTGCATAATAAAAGTGCATAATAAAAAGTGAAAAATGCATAATAAAAGTGCATTTGAATCATCTCGAAACTATCCTGCCGCCCTGCAGATTCATGGAATAATTGTCTTCCACAAAACTGATACCTGGTGCCAGAAAGGTTGTGGTCTAACTTATCTTTCCCTATTGGTTCAATAACTAATTTTAAGAAAATAAGCCATCCCTCAAGCATTCATTGTCTTCCCATCTCATTGTTGGCTCTATTTTTTCCCCTTCCTTTCAGAGTTTTGCTCCCTGAAAGTATAATCTATAATTCCTGTCTCCAGAATCTCATCTCACCATTCATCTCTCTACTGCAGAGTAGTTTGTTAACATCACTATAGGAAAATCCTTTTGACCTTCTGATTTGGAACTTCTTCATAATTTTAAGTCCTCATTTTATTTGACTTCTTTGTGGCATTTGATAATACTGGTCATTCTTTTTTTTGAATTTGGACTGTCCTCTGTTTACATTTATGTTGCCATTGGTCTGTTAAATGCTGGAAGGCAGTCATATTCTACTTAAATTTGGCCTCTAATATCTTGTATATAATTCAGTTTTAAATGCCTGGAGCTCACAAACATATACAAACATATATACAAATGAACACTTATTTATGTTAATATATAAAATTATATATATATATATACCACAGAAAAGTTTTACATCCACTGAAGACAGAAGCATGAGTCTTATCTGAATTTCTCTAACTTCTGCCACATTTTCCCCTGATCACCACTGATCATTGTATATCCAGAGTGAAGATAATGCTAAAGTCAATGTGACTATCCTGACCCCTATAAAATCCTCAGCTATTTTACTCACTGCTACTCTATGTAACTATAAACTTAATGTGACTCAGCAGTTGGAAAAGAGAGAGAGCTGTGGTGTGCTGACACTCCAGAAGGCTCAAAACTTCCATTCTTTCTATGTCAAAATCTAACCTATTGTCTGTGAATTTCCTAGTGAGCTTATTTTTTTTTCTTTTCAACTTTAACCACAATTTTAAAATATATTTCTTATGAAAAGCAGATTTCTTGCCTCTGACAATCTGTATCTCCACATGGCTGTTCTTCCTCTGGTGGCTCAGTGGTAAAGAATCCACCTGCCAAATGCAAGAGACTTGGATTTGATCCCTGGGTCAGAAAGATCCCTTGGAGAAGGAAATGGCAACCCACTCCAGTATTCTTGCCTGGGAAATCCCATGGACAGAGGAGCCTAGTGGGCTACAGTCCATGGGGTCGTAAAAGAGTTGGACACAACTGAACAAGAACAAGCAAGAGCAACAGCAAGATCAACAATCTCCACATGGCCACAACTGGGTGGAGTTGGTTAGAATGTGGTAACTTGGTAACTTGAAAATCCAAGTGGATGAGCCATCCAGCACTTTGAAGCTTTCTGTCTCTTGGTGACTCCTTACTTACCAACCATGGTCAAGGTCAAATTCTGGTTTTAAAAAATATCAGTGCCAGGGCTGCCTCCCAAGACTTTCTCACTTGTAATCTGGAGTTCTTTTAAAACTCCTCCAGTGATTTTATTATGCAACCAGAGTTGAGAACCGCTATTCTAGACCAGTGTTTCTCAGACTTAATGTGTATTTGAGTCAACTGCAGAACTTGCTAAAATAAAGATTCTGATTCATCTGAAGATTCTACTTTTATAAAAAGCTCCTAGGTGATGCTAGGCCCCCAGCAGCATTTTGATGAACAAGATTCTAGACCTTATTTGAAAAGTGAAAGTGTTAGTTGACCTTACTTACTACTTATAAAATAGAATTTTCAAAATTTCATGCAAAGAACTCAAATTTGAATAATTTCTCAGCATCAACAGAATTTTTCTTTATTGAACCTAACACTTGTACATCTCTTTTCCTCCCTCCAACTTAGATTTCATAGTCAGGTTTCATTAACATTTTGCATATTCTGTATATTGTCCCTTCATCCTGTTTACTCTGGGGAAACCTCCAGCCCTGATCACAGACAATACTTGCTCCTGCAAATGAATGAATGAACTCTCAACTGGAGGCAAACACCCAACCATGCAGATTACTGGACTTCCCTGGTGGCTCAGATAGTAAAGAATCTGCCTGCAATACAGGAGACCCAGGTTCAATCCCTGAGTCAGGGAAGATGCTCTGGAGTAGGCAGTGGCAACCCACTCCAGTATTCTTGTTTGGAGAACTCCATGGACAGGAGCCTAGCAGTCTGTAATGCATGGGATCTCAAAGACTGAGCAACTAACACTTTTGTGAAGATTACTGGCTTGTAAGTTGGCTGTAAAACTCAAAGGGATATAAGTGAACAGAAAATCAAACCTGCTACTAATAGAATCAAGCTCCCACTGTGAGAAGAAACTTTCAGCAAAGAAATAGATGGTAACAATAACCCCATATGAGAGACAGCAAAAGAGACACAGATGTATAGAACAGTCTTTTGGACTCTGTGGGAGAGGGTGAGGGTGGGATGATTTGGGAGAATGGCATTGAAACATGTATATTATCATATGTGAAATGGATCACCAGCCCAGGTTTGATGCATGAGACAGGGTGTTCAGGGCTGGTGCACTGGGATGACCCTGAAGGATGGGACGGGGAGGGAGGTGGGAGGGGGGTTCAGGATGGGGTACACATGTACACCCATGATGGATTCATGTCAATGTATGGCAAAAACCACCAGAATATTGTAAAGCAATTAGCCTCCAATTAAAATAAATACATTTATATTAAAAAATAATTATAGTGTACCTTCCTTCCTGTTATTATGTTAACCAGTGAAGCATCAAGAACTAACAGAATGAGGCTGCATTCACTGCCTTTTCCCCTTTTTCCCATTCTCTCAGTGCCAGTGGAGGTGGAGCTCAGAAGAAGAGGAAGAGAGAATCAGAGATTTAGATCACCTCTATACTCCCTTCCCATCACAGTGGGTCACACAAAAACACATTAACACACTCTTAAATCCTGAAGAGAAATCCTTTGACCTAGCTATGTGGATGCCATTTTGAAATGAACATGACTATGCCTTAAATGGGTTTCCCAGGTGGTGGAGTGATAAAGAATCTGCCTGCCAGTGTAGGAAACTCAGAACATGTGGGTTTGATCCCTGGGTTGGGAAGATCCCCAGGAGAAGTAAATGGCAACCCACTCCAATATTCTTGCGTAGGAAATCCCATGGACAGAGGAGCCTGGTGGTCTACAGTCCATGGGGGTCCAAAGAGTTGGACAGGACTTATTGACTGAGCACGCATGCACTCATGCCTTAAACACAAAAACACGACTATAATAATAACAGATGTGGCTACAAAGTTAAAGTCAAATAGTTTGGCAAAGATACCATTAAGGAGTATGGGCTTACATACCTCAGAAAAGGGAAGCACAGTGCAGTAAGTCCCCTACATATGAATCTTCAAATTGCAAATTTTCAAAGAAGCAAATGTGCATTTGCATGTCCAATCATGTAAGTTAGTTCATGTGTCTGGCACACATTGTCACACGTGTGCATCCTCTCCAAGTGATTGTGCTTTTGTGTGCTTTAGTGTACAGTACAGTGTAGAGTATAGTAGTACAGCACCTTTATTTCAAGCCCAGGATGTTTGGAAGCAAGCATAAAAGCAGTGATGATGTAGCTGGTACAATACTATTCAGATATCACTAGATCCTTTTTTCAAGAGAGTAGACAGAATTGAATCCAGTAAGGAACTAGAACCTGTGCCATCAAAGACAGGTGTGAGTGAGATTGCAGCTTGCCCCTCATCTCCTATTGCGGATAATCCTTCAGCTCCATCATCTTTCACCTCCTTTCCCTCCTCCAGCCGGTAACTCTTCTTGCCTGTTCATGCAATGCCAGCCCCTATAAGCCAGCTGTTGTTCTGTACTACTGTACTTTTCAAGGTACTGTACCCTAAGATTAAAAATGTTTTATTTTTTGTTTGTTTTTAATGTATTATTTGTGTAAAAAGTATCATAAACCTCATATAGTATGGTACTAGGGTTTCCCCAGAGGCTCAGTGGTAAAGAATCTGCAAAGCTGGAGACATGGGTTTGATCCCTGGGTTAGGAAGACACCCTGCAGAAGGAAATGTCAACTCACTCCAGTATTCTTGTCTGGAAAATCCAAACAAAATTGACAGAAGAGCCTGGTGGGCTACAGTCCATGGGATTGCAACAGACTCGGACATGACTAAGCAGCTGAGCACAGCATTGTACAGGACTGCACAGTAATTGTGTTAGTTGGGCACATAAGCTAATTCTGTTGGGTTTACAAACAAATTGGACTTATGAAGGCACTCTTGGGACAGAACTCATTCATATTCAGGGGACTTACTATAATTGGGAAGATGTAGAGCTGTTTCCTATGGAGACATCTTGGTTCACCAGAGATGCTGATAACTTTCATCTCTGCTTTGGCCACTGATTAGCTTTTTGATAGCTCTCTATTTGTATTGTTCACTGTAATTACTTAGCCCCAGCACTGAATCTCTTTTCTTGAACAGCACAACTTTATACATCCTTATCCCTCCCTTATGTGAAGGAAAATTTTAAATGAAAATTAATATTACTGTGAATATATTATATTCTCCCATTATATTTTTCTCAATCAGGAGAATATTTTCCTTCTATCATGTTGTATGCTCCTCCTTCCCATTAAATATTAGGTTGTTAGATTCTTAATTATTTCAAATGCTGTAGTTCATTTACTCATTAATGTGCTCAGTCACAAATATTTATTGAGCTCCATCTGCATGGTAGGCATTAAGAATCCATAATAAATTAAGCAAAATTTGTTAAGAGTTTATAGTCCAAAATTTGCTCAGCTTTCCTTAGCTTGCTCTTATTGTTTCTAAAGTTGTGTTCATTTTTTAATATATCAACTTTTCAACACATATTTTAAGAAAATAGAATTACTTTCAATGAGTTACATAGATTTGTCACCTGAAAACTGGGTTCACCTCTTCATGCATGTTGAGTCAATGTCCATAACCAAGCCAAAGAGTGGGAGGAGGAAAGATTTATTGCAACAAGTAACGACACCCAGCAGAACCCTGTGGGGCTCCTGGACACACCTCCTTCCTGGGTCCTGCATTTCTGGATTACAGGAAATAGGTTTTATTCAGTCTCCAAAACCTTTCCTGAGTTGCAAGGGGCTGTTCAAGCAGTTGCTAATTAGGGAAGGGACGGAATCAAAAGAAACAATTGTGCAGCCTTGGGCCAGGTCCTGGTTCCTTCCCCCTCAAGCGATATAAATAACAATATCTTTGAGCTGTTTTGCAGATACTGAAAGCCCCACCAGGTGGAAGAAGTTAACTGCAGCCTGCCCATGTAGACCCAGATTGGTTGGCAGAGCCAGTTGATAATGTTCTACTTACATCACCATCAACCAAACAGAAGAATGTCCAAGAGCTGATCATGGACTCTTGATCCACTTCTAAAATACTCTTCACTACATCCTTTGGTCAAAAGACACAATTCTGAGGGCACTATCCCACTGTGGCCCCGTTTGCCTGGGAAAGCAGTAAAGCTATTCTTTTCGACTTTACCCAAAACTGTTGTCTCTGAGATTTTGTTGGGGGAGTTTATAATTTCCTTGGTTCTTTCTCTCCACAGCAAAAATTTGAAGCGACGGACGGACCAATGTTACAGCTCAGTTTTATTTGACAAACAAAGGAAAAGACATCCTCGAGGAGTGAGGGTGGGCAGACCCAAAAGATGCAAAGAGAAGCCAAGCACCACCCTCCCCCCCACCCCCACCCCCGGCTCAATTTTGGCTCCTCCTTTTATATGTTATTTTTTTGCATCCTGAGCCTGCCCTATGTAAATTGGGCTAGCCAGAAGGGCTATTTGTTTTACCTGAGGTCCTCACTCTGGTTCTCAGACCTTCCTTTGTCCTATTTTTGCAGGCTTTTCCCTTCTTTGTCTTTTAGCCATCGCCATTCTGGACTCCTTTTTCCTATTCTAACTACCTAACGATTTAATTTGGTGTTGGGGTATGGAGGCACAATTTGTCTTCAGTAAGAACACTGGATCTTTACTAAAGCAATGTTTCCATGAACAGCAAAACTGGGGAAGGTTTAAGCTAAGGGGACATACATACGTATAAAGCAGTGTGAGCAGAGGAGAATTCAGCACATTATTGGGGTAAAGGTCAGCAGCATCCAAGTCTTTGTTGTTTGAAGCCGGGATGGTCAACGTAATTCCATCCTCCACCTTGGTGGGGGCGTTTGTTCCTGCAGAACTCAAAGATATTTTATGTCTATCCCTTGAGGGGTAACTAGGACCCTGCTTTATCACTGTACTATTGTTTCACTGGGTGACAGCATCAATGCAATGAACATGAACTCGGACAAACTCCGGGAGATGGTAAGGGACAGGGAGGCCTGATTTGCTGCAGTTCATGGGGTTGCAAAGAGTTGGACATGATTGGGTGACTGAGCAACAACAGCAATTGTTTCATTGCTTTTTCTCTGTTCTACATTCCTTTGTTACTTTAAGATCATTAACTGCCAACACCTATTCAAGGGCAAGCATTGTGGCCAGGCTCAGGTCCCAAAATGGCTTAGGCCAAATGGGTTCTCCTACTTCAAGAAAGCCAAGCCTGATTCTCTTTCTCTGGGGATGCCCTAAACTATCTTCTTACAGTTTCTCTCCAACTTGTTTATCAAATACAGATTAAAAAAAAAAATAAAGTGTGTGTCTTATCTTCTTTGGAGTTTAGCATTGAGAGCATATACCTATCTATCAAATACACTGAACAAGATGCTAGTCTTAATTTTACTTTTGTTAAAAAAACAAAATTCAACCAGGTACATTTGAAGACCTAGTTGGTTTCACTAGGCAATTCATGATTTGCTCAGGGTCCAATCTGGCAACTAGCAGGATGCTCCAGGGAGTTGTGCAAAATGAAAGACTTTTATAGGAAGAAGGGTGGGGCAAGGGAGCTATTAGCAAAAGAAAATAGTTATTTTTAGGGCAGGACACCTTTCTTGATGGAAATGGGAAGGAATCACAAGCATTTGTGTAGACTGCCTCTTTTCCCTGGGAAGAGAAGTAGAGGGTCTTACTGGCAGATTACCTTCTTGGTGCTGATCAGAAAATTCCAGACTGGTTGATTAAGACTCCATTTCTGGTGAAGGCTGGAACTGCAGTTAGGTAGGTATTAAATCTAGTTTTGGTATCATGGGCTATAGAACAAGTGATGCCGTTTTGGGCCTGTAGTTTTTCAAGAAGGAGAAGATGGGAGGAATGTAGACAGTAGCATAGAAACATATACACTATCATATGTAAAATAGCCAGTGGGAATTTGCTGTATGACTCAGGGAGCTCAAACCCTGTGCTCTGTGACAACCTAGAGGGGTGGGATGGGGTAGAAGGTGAGAGGGAGGATCTAGAAGGAGGGGACATATATATACATCTATGGCTGATTCATGTTGATATGTGTCAGAAACCAACATAATATTGTAAAGCAATTATCCTTCACTTTAAACAAATAAATAATACTTTGACAGGGATGGACTTTCCATAGAATTAAGGAAACTTAAGTTGCAAGGCCTCCTGCTTCTGCTACCTCAAGTGAACCTGTTGATGTATACATGTGGTCATACACATTTAAAAAAAAATTAAAAAATATGTAATTTTACCAAAATTATTCAAGATTGGTGTCTCCTTCCATTATGATTTTCCTCCATGACACTCTTCCTATTTGGGATTTCACTGGAATGGACTAAAGTAACATGTGAATGAAAACAGGCTGGGAGAGCTACAATTTGAAAAAAAAAATTATAGGAAAAGTACCATTAAAATAAAGAAACTGCAAACTTCTGAATTGAAAGTACATATGAATATTAAATTCATTTAGTAAAGACCTGAGGGGAAACATAGATAAAATTAATAAAATGCAAAACAAAAAAAATAATAAATTAAGATAATTCTGTCACTGAAACACTAATTGCAATGAAAAATGATTTCAGATCACACCATAAGCAGTAACTAATTAAAGGAAGCAATACATTTTGATTCAAATAATTCACAGGATTTTACATTGTTTTGGGCTTCCCTGGTGTCTCAAGTGGTAAAGAATCTGCCTGCAATGTGGAAGATCCGGGTTCAATCCCTGGGTCAGGAAGATCCCCTGGAGAAGGGAATGGCTACTCCAGTATTCTTGCCTGGAGAATTCCATGGACAGAGGAGACTGGTGGGCTACAGTCCATGAAATTGCAAAGAATCAGATATGACTGTGACTAACATTTGCATTGCTTGATAATCCAATTAATGAAGTGGCATGAATCATATAAACATGTTGGAAAAATATTTAAATTTCTTGCTAATGTGTCATGAAATACAGATATGGACACAGATTACATAAAAATCACAATATCGCATGAAAATCAGGACATTATTGATAAGTTGGCTAATGACTTATCAGTTAAAAGAGTGTTTAAGATCAGATATTATAGAAGGAAAAAAGAAGTGCCTTGAAATCATACATCTTAACATTTATATCTCACAGTTTTGGAGGCTGAGGACTTCATGTTCAAGGAGCTGGCACATTCAGTGTCTGATGAGGGCCTGCTCCTGGCTCCCCAGTGCATCACAGAAAAAAATGAACCAGCTCCCGGAGTCTCTTCTTCTTCTGTGGGCACTAATCCCATCTCTGAGGGCCCTGTCCTCATGACCAAATCATCTTCAGAAGGCTCAACCTCCTAATGCTATCACATTAGGGGTTAGGATTTCAACACATGAATTTTAGGGGGACACAAACATTCCATCCCTAATAGTACATAAGGAATGAAATAGTCATGTGATAGAGAATAAAAGGAGAAAGGAACATTATTTTAGGTAAAGTGATAAGGAAATCTCCCTAAGAATGAGCATTAAATGTTACACATGGCAGTCCAGGGTTGAGGGTTTGCCTTGCAGTGTGAGGGATTTGATCAAATGTAGGTTTGATCCCCGCTTGGGGAACTAAGATCCCCCTACATGATGGGGCAACTAAACCCATGGGCTGCAACTACTGAGCCCTCTGGCCACAACCAGAGAGTCCCTGGGCCTCAGCCAAAGATAGAAAGTGAAAGTGTTAGTCACTCAGTCGAGTCTGACTCTTTGAGACCCCATGGACTATGGCCCACCAGGCTCCTCTGTCCATGGAATTCTCCAGGCAAGAATACTGGAGTGGGTAGCCATTCCCTTCTCCAGTGGATTTTCCCAACCCAGGGATCAAACCTGGGTCTCTTCCATTTCAGGCAGATTCTTTACCATCTGGGCCACCAGGGAAGCCCTGGAAACCAGATGAGGCCAAATAAATAAATATTTTAAAAAATGTTACAGCTAAATGATGAGAAGGACACAGGTATGAAAAAGATCTCAGGAAGAAACTCATGCAGAGGAAAGAGGAAATGCAAAGTCTATAGCAGTATTTGGTATTATAAGTTTTATGTCAACTTCTTCATAAGCGCCTTTCTTATTTGGTTTTAATTAAGCAGATTTTCATAATACTCCCTCTGTCTAATATTTTTCATGAAATATACTTAAATATGTTGAGGAGTACCAACTGAACATCCGGTTTTGCTCACCATCTATTCATGCTTCAATGAGTAAGTCTCAAAAGACCGCTGAAATCCTGTTTAAAATGAGCTTCCATGCAACTCGATATTCGTCTTGAATTACTTATGAGGAAACAACGTGTGATGAGACCTGACAATTAATTGCATCACTAGCAAAGGAAGAGTCCTTGTTAGGGCTGAGACAAGACGACTCGTGACCTCAGTGCTTGTTGAAGAAATGTTGTACTTGACAGCCTGCTGAAGCAGCTCTTTGAAAAGTAATGCAGCAATTCATCACCTTCATAATTGATAATATATCCTATAAAGTGATTTCATTTAAGGACAGACAAATAAAGGATACCATTTTGAAGGATGTAATGAATTTGAACAACCAAAGAAATTTGAAATAGAAAAGCACACTGTGAGGATAATAGTCTGATGAAGTCTATTAATGTGCACTTTGTCTTGGTCATGGGGTCAGAGTGATATTGCAGGAGTCTAAGTTAAAATCCCTGTTCTTTCACTTACTGTTTGCTGCTAAGTCGCTTCAGTCATGTCCGACTCTGTGGGACCCCATAGACGGCAGCCTACCAGGCTCCTCCTTCCATGGAGTTTTCCAGGTAAGAGTATTGGAGTGGGGTGCCATTTCCTGCTCCAATATTTAACATAGAGCTTTGTAAATAATAGCTTCTGTTATCATTATTATTTGGACTAATTTTTAAAAATATTAAATTTCCTATTATTTTATCTATTTCACACAACTCCAATAAATGGAAAAAGTGGAAATAAACCATTTGCTGGTGATTTGGTAAAACATGATGCCTTCAGTCTATGGCATTAATTATGATCTCTTTCTATTCCTTTGGTTACATATAAGTTTCTCTTTTTCTCCATATATATATGTATGTATGTATATATATATGTGTGTGTGTGATATATATATATATATATATAAAGGTTTAGAATAAACTAAATGTAATGCCATTAAAATTCTCCAAGCCAGGCTTCAACAGTACTTGAACTATGAACTTCCAGATGTTCAACCTGGTTTTAGAAAAGGCAGAGGACCAAGAGACCAAATTGCCAATATACTCTGGATCATCAAAAAAGCAAGAGAGTTCCAAAAAAACATCTATTTCTGCTTTATTGACTATGCCAAAGCCTTTGACTGTGTGGATCACAATAAACTGTGGAAAATTCTGAAAGAGATGGGAATAGCAGACCACCTGACCTGCCTCTTGAGAAATCTGTATGCAGGTCAGGAAGCAACAGTTAGAACTGGACATGGAACAACAGACTGGTTCCAAATAGGGAAAGGAATACATCCAGGCTGTATACTGTCACCCTGCTTATTTAACTTATATGCAGAGAACATCATGAGAAATACTGGGCTGGAGGAAGCACAAGCTGGAATCAAGATTGCTGGGAGAAATATCAATCACCTCAGATATGCAGATGACACCACCCTTATGGCAGAAAGTGAAGAGGAACTAAAAAGCCTCTTGATGAAAGTGAAAGAGGAGAGTGAAAAAGCTGGCTTAAAACTCAGCATTCAAAAAACTAAGATCATGTCTTCTGGTCCCATCACTTCATGGGAAATTTTGTTGTTGTTGTTCCGTCTCTAAGTCGTGTCCGACTCTTTGCGACCCAGGGACGGCAGCGTGCCCAGCTTCCCTGTCCTTCACTATCTCCCTGGGTTTGCTCAAACTCATGTCCATTGAGTCAGTGATGCCATCCAATCATCTCATCCTCTGTTGTCCCCTTCTCCTTTCGCCCTCAATCTTTCCCAGCATCAGGGTCTTTTCCAATAAGTCGGTTCTTTGTATCAGGTGGCCTAAGTGTTGGAGCTTCAGCTTCAGCACCAGTCCTTCCAATGAATATTCAGGGTTAATTTCCTTTAGGATTGACTGGTGTGATCTCCTTGCTGCCCAAGGACTCTCAGAAGTCTTCTCCAGCACTGTCTCTATAGATTCGCCTTTTTCAGAATGTCATAGAGTTGTAACTGTACAGTATACAGCCTTTTCAAATCAGTTTCTTTCACTTTGTAATATGCATTTAAATCTTCTCCGTATCTTTTCCTCACTTGACAGTTCATTTCTGTTTATTACAGAAAAATATTCTGTTGTTTGGATGAGCAACAGTTTATGTATCCTTTTACCTATTGAAGGACATCCTGCTAGTTTTTAAGTTTGAGCATTTATGAATAAATTTGCTATTGACATCCATGTGCAGGTTTTCGTGTGGATATAATTTTCAGTTCATTTGGGTAAACAGCAATGAATACAATCGCTGGATCATATGGTAAGAGTATGTTCATTCTGTAAGAAACAAGCAGACTGTCTTGCTAAGTGGCTGTACTGTTTTTTCATTCCCACTAGCAATGAATGAGAGCTCTTATTGCTCCACATCCTCGCCAGCATGTGGCATTACCAGTACTCTGCATTTGCTATTCTAATAGGTGTGTGGTATCTCATTGTTGTTGTAAATTACATTCTCCTGATGGCATATGATATGGAACCCATTTTTAAATAGGGTTGTTTTTTTCTTACGTTAAAGTTTAAGTGGCCTTATGTATTTTAGATAGCAGTCTTTCATCAGATGTTCCTTTTGCAAATATTTTCTCCTAATCCGTGTCATGTCTTTTTATTTTCTTGACAGTGTCTTTTGCAGAGCAATTTTTAAAAATATTAATTAAGTCAAGTTTATCAATTATTTCATTCTTAGATGTTGTATCTGAAAAGTCATTGCCAAAACCAAGGCCATTTGAATTTTCTCATATGCTATTTTCTAGGAGTTTTATAGTTTTACACTTTACATGTAAGTTTGTGATCCATCTTGGATTAGTGTTTTTGAATTGTGTAAATTCATGGCTATTTTTTTTTTTTTTTTTTTTGCATATGGATGTCCAGTTCTTTCAGCACTATTTCTTGAAAAGAACTTTTTTTTTCCATAGGATGTTTCCATTGACTTTTATCAAGAGAAGGGCAAATCATTTCCTTTACTTCTTATATTGGTTCTGGTTAAGATCCATTACATTGATTTTTTTAAACGGTGTAGTGGAAGAAAATTCTTCCCCAGTGGCACTCAAGGCTGTCTCCTTATAATACAGTCAGCCTTATTTCTTTTCTAGGTATGTTGAATGGAATAAAACTTAAGAAACAAAGTAAAAATTCTTCAAGAAATAATTTTCTCTCTGCTACACAGACTATGATAGAAATCTTTTGTCACAATTCATAGTTACATATGCATCACATAGTTTGTGAATTAAGCAGATTCCAGCAAATTTGCTATGAATTATAGATAGATAATATAGATAATTGTATTATTCCACATAATATCAATGTGATTTTACTATGAAATTAAGTAAAAAGCTTTAGAAAAAAGAGAGTGATATGACAAAGGTTTTCTGGCATGTGGCATAATGTTACCCAAAAGTTGATTTGAACTGCTGAGAGTTGTCACTTACATAAAATCAAGTTTTTGGCCTCAGTGTCTTTTCTGTCACTCAATCTGGTACTCTGCAGACCACAAGAGTATCTCATATACATAATGAATATTTTAATGAGCCTCTGATTCTAATCTTAGAAAATTGATTTCCTCTTCCTGTTTTATAATAGTATTTATTGCCTAAAGGAATTTAACTCTGACTATTTTCACCTCAAAATTCTTTATGATTGAGTGTTATGGTTTCATAAAGCAAATTAAGTTACTACTTTATAACCTTATCAAGTTCAAATAGTTATATGTTAGGTTTCTGAAACAGTAAGTATCTGTAGCCTACAACACAGTACTTTGTCAATGTATGGTTTGGAATTTAATATTTTACAAATTATCATGAAGTAATTTTATTGTGGGTGACTCTGTATGTTAAGAAAACATTCACAATCTCTCTTTGAAGAAAAACTGATGGCCTTGGTATATGAAACACATTTGCCAGTTATTCATTTTAATGAGAGTCTGAAAGGTAACACACATTTTTAAAATGACCAACTGGGAAAGGGCATATATCAGTTCAGTTTAGTTCAGTCGCTCAGTCGTGTCTGACTCTTTGTGACCCCATACACTGCAGCACGCCAGGCCTCCCTGTCCATCACCAACTCCCAGAGTCCACCCAAACCCACGTCCATTGAGTCGGTGATGCCATCCAGCCATCTCATCCTCTGTTGTCCCCTTCTCATCCTGCCCTCAATCTTTCCCAGCATCAGGGTCTTTTCAAATGAGTCAGCTCTTTGCCTCAGGTGGCCAAAGTATTGGAGTTTCAGCTTCAACATCAGTCTACCAATGAACACCCAGGACTGATCTCTTTTAGGATGGACTGGTTGGATCTCCTTGCAGTCCAAGGGACTCTCAAGAGTCGTCTCCAATACCACAGTTCAAAAGCATCAATTCCTCTGCCCTCAGCTTTCTTTGTAGTCCAACTATATATATATATAGTAGGCCTCAGGACTGGTAAAGGTCAGTTTTCATTTCAATCCCAAAGAAGGGCAATGCCAAAGAATGTTCAAACTACTATACAACTGTACTCATTTCACATGTTAGCAAGATAACGCTCAAAATCCTTCAAGCTAGGCTTCAGCAACACATGAATTGAGAACTTCCAGATGTAGAAGCTGGGTTTACAAAAGGCAGAGGAGCCAGAGATCAAATTGCCAACATTCACTGGATCATAGAGAAAACAAATGAATTCCAGAAAAATGTCTACTTCTCTTTCATTGACTATGCTAAAGCCTTTGACTGTGTGGATCACAACAAACTATGGAAAATTCTTAAAGAGATGGGAGTACCAGACCCCTTGAACTATCTCCTGAGAAACCTGTATGCAGGTCAAGAAACAACAGTTAGAACCAGACTTGGAACAAATGACTAGTTCAAAATTGGGAAAGGAGTATAACAAGGCTGTATATTGTCACCCTGTGTATTTAACTTATATGCAGAGTACATCATGTAAAATGCTGGACTGGATGAAGCACAAGCTAGAATTAAGATCGCCAGGAGAAATATCAACAACCTTGGATATGCAGATGATACCATTCTAATGGCAGAAAGTATAAATGAACTACAGAGCCTCTTGATGAGGATGAAAGAGGAGAGTGAAAAAGCTGACTTAAAACTTAACATTCAAAAAACTAAGATCATGGTGTCCAGTTCTATCATGTCGTGACAAATAGAAGGGAAAAAAGTGGAAGCAGTGACAGATTTTCTTCTTTGGAGCTCCAAAAATCACTGCAGATTGCCGGGGACCAGCCCCGGCTGATCCAGGGTATTCGAAGGAGAGACGGCGTAGGCGAAGATCAGGAGACAATTGCTTAATTAAATGTTAATTAAGGATATAAAGAGTAATAGAATGAGGATAGCTCAGTAAAATTCAGTGAAGAAAAGAGGCTGAAATAAGGATAGCTCAGTGAGGAAATTCAGTGGAGAAAAGAGGCTGAAATAAGGATAGCTCAGTGAGGAAATTTAGTGCAGAAAAGAGGCTAAATAATTCAGCCAGAAGGTAAGAGAAAGAACGACATGGTGAGACCAAGTTTCGGTGAACAAGGCCCGTACTTTATTTTCCAAAGTAGTTTTTATACCTTAAGTTATGCATAGAGGATAATGGGGGAAGGGGTAGAGTCAGGCAGCAAGCCAGGCTTTCTTCCTGCAAACTTAGCATATGCAAAAGTTAGGTGATTTGCATCATCTTCTGGCCCGGAGGCCTGTTAACAATTTAAGACCCTTTCTTCAGAAAACTTATTTTTCTCTAAAGGTGATTGGTCAGGAGCCACCCTCCAAAAGCATTAGATAAAGTTGCATTCCTACAGAGCAAAGGTGTGGTGGGCTATAACAAGAAAAAGAATTAACTCAAGGGTCCCAGGTTACAAACATTAAAGCTACTACTTATACCAATTATATTAATCAATACACTGCCAGGGACACAGCAGGTAAGGGATATGGAAACTTAGCAGCAAACATTGGCCCAACAAGTGAAAATCCCTTCACCAATACAATTTCTAATCAATCTTTTAACTATTCAAAAGAATCTGTGTTTACACAGTTTAGAACATCTCCTGCCTCTCACAGTTGGGAGGCTCTGAGCAATCACATGTGGCCGGAAAAACCTATTCAGGCAGGCTAGAGGATTTCCAAAGGAGTTTGTAGGTTAAACACTGTCACACCCAGGAATTATTAACTGGAGCTGTAAGCTAACTTTTTTCAGAGAGGTAGTGGGGGACAGCCCCCCGTAAAGTCAGAGGTGTAGGTGAAAGCACAAAGCAGAAAGTAGGCAGACTCTGGTTTTGGGGGTAGATTGCTCGAGAATTTCCAGGGAGACTCCTGAGGCTTGATCCCGCCTTTGCGTATGCCAAGCCTCCTTCCTCATGACCTTTGCCAGAGGCGGAGCTCGCTCCCCGCAGCAGATGGTGACTGCAGCCATGAAATTAAAAGATGCTTGCTCCTTGGAAAAGAACCTGTGACAAATCTCGGCAGTGTATTAAAGTGCAGAGACATCACTTTGCCTACAAAGGTCCATATAGTCAAAGCTATGGTTTTTCCAGTAGTCATGTATGGATGTTGAGAGTTGGACCATAAAGAAGTCTGAGTGCCAATGAATTGATTCTTTCAAATTGTGGTGCTGGAGAAGACTCTTGAGAGTCCCTTGGACTGCAAGGAGATCAAACCAGTTAATCCTAAAGAAAATCAACCCTGAATACTCATTGGAAGGACTAATGCTAAAGCTAAAGCTCAAATACTTTGGCCACCTGATTCAAAGAGCCAGTTCATGGGAAAAAAAACCTGATGCTGGGAAAGATTGATGGCAGGAGAAGAAGGGGGCAGTAGAGAATGAAATGGTTGCATAACATCACCAACTCAATAGACATGAGTTTGAGCAAACTCCCAGAGCAAACTCTGGGAGATAATGGAGGACAGGGCTACAGTCCATGGGGTTGCAAAGAGTAGGACACAACTTAGGACTGAACAATAATAAGTTGAAATATGGGAGTCCAGGGCTGGTGTGACTATTCAAGCTTTTCTACCTTTTATATCTGCTATTCACGGCAGGTAGACCTCTATCACCATGTTTGTCAATGAATGGAAGCAAGATTTCTGCTATTCATGAGCATGTTCCAGGAAGGAAGAAAAGAATGAATGTTTAAGGGGTAAAAAGTTCCCACATACCAAGACTTTTCTTCTCTCTCTCTTTTTTTTTTTTCAATTTAGACAGAAGCTCCATATTCAGGGATTTGTACTTATATTTTTTTATCAAACAATTTTATGTTGTGTGAACCCCCAGTTGGAAGGGATGTTAGATGGAATATTTGATTTACTAGCCCTTACAGTGAAAAAAATCAAGTGAGAAGAAAGTTGATAATAGATGTTTAGTGAATTAACATCGTCAATTCCTTTCCTGTTGTTTGTTATTTTTTAGTATGGTAGAACAAACCATCACAGAACCTAGTGGTTTAGGATAACAATTTCCTTTGATTGTCAAATTTAATTTTCAAAAAATTATGAAGAATTTAGGAAATGACCAACTCTTAGTTTATCTCTGACCCACAGGGTATAAACTAGGTCTGTTGAAAACACAGTGAGAATATTTTAGCCATCAAGAGTAGACAAGTCATCAGAGTTTCTGGCAAACTCACAATATTATAGAGACAAGTCTTTTAGTTTGGAAGTGCCAAGGAACTCCGAACTTAAGGGTTCAATTTCAGAGAAAATGAAGTATAGAGAAATCAATCTGACATTCCAGTTTTCCACTGGATACATATGCCAATTTCTTAAGCTGCATAAAGCAAAGAAATAAAATGGTAAGTTAAAAGTCTCTAAAAAGCAGAGTGTGTGTGTGTGTGTGTTTTAATCAGTCTTACAGTGCTAGGGACACAAAAGTTGGAAGAAGAATCTGCTAGAAAGGAAAGAATCTAGAATATGCTAAATGCTATCCCCAGCTCTCAGTGAGGACCTGTGGTATACAAAACCAAAGATTTGAGATTAATCAGAAGGACAATCGTACAGAAACTGTACTCAAACTTAAGTGAGTGCAGTTTCTGCTCTACTAAAAAAATAATAGGCTAAAGGAAGTAGAGCAAGACATCTGGAAAATGTTAGTATGTGTGAAAAAAAATAGGCTAAACTCATTTTAAAGAAAAATAATATTATCAAATTCTCAAAAACATTCCATATGTAGTATCCAGCTACAGTGGGCTGAATTGTGTCTCCAAAAAACACACATTTTCAAGCCCTAACTCTGATACCTGTGTATGTGACCTTCTTTGGAGATAGGGTCTTTGCAGATGTAATCAAGCTTCTTTGACATCATGCTAGGTTAACGTGGGACCTACATCCAATGACTGGTGTCCTTATGAGAAGAGGAGAGGATACACACTATAAGAGAAAACAATGTGATGATGGAATCAGAGATTGGAATCAAGCAGCTACAAGCCAAGGCATGCCAAGGATCACCTGTAGCCACCAGAAGCTGAGGGAGACAAGGAATGATTCGTCCCTGGAGCCTTCAGAGGGGCCACAGACCTGCAGACACTTTGACATCAGACTCCTGGCTCTCAGAACTGTGAGAGAACAATTTTTCATTGTTTTTGGCCACCTCAAAACATACCCACTTTTTGGTACTTTGTTTAGCGGTCTTGGGAAATAAACACATCAGCATTCAATTATATATTACCAGGAGTTTTAAGGGACAGACCTAGAGAAAACCAACAGTGTATTCACAGGACAAATGACAGTTATTACAGTTTTCACAACAATGCAATGTGAGGCAGTGGTCGTTCAGTTGCTCAGTCATGCCTGACTCTTAGGGACCCCATGGACAGCAGTACGCCTGACTTCTCTGTCCATCATGATCTCCTGCAGTTTGTTCAAACTTATGTCCATTGAGTCGGTGATGCCATCCAACCATCTCGTCCTCTGTTACCCTCTTCTCTTTCTGCCCTCCATCTTTACCAGCATCAAGGTCTTTTCCAGTGAGTTGGCTCTTCACATCAGGTGGCCAAAGCATTGGAGCTTCAGCTTCAGCATCAGTCCTTCCAATGAATATTCAGGGTTGATTTTCTTTAGGACGGACTGGTTTGATCTTCCTGCTGTCCAAGGGACTCTCAAGAGTCTTCCCAGCACAACAGCTCAAAAGCATCAATTCTTTGGCTCAGCCTGAGGAAGGTGGTGAAGGTCTAATCATTTGAGCTTTAGAGTCTGATAGGTTTGGGTTTGAATATTGGCAATACAATATCTGGTCTCTGTGGCTTTGGAAAAATTACTTAACATCTCTGAGTGTTCAAGTTAATAATATTAAAAAATAAACAATAATACCTGTTGAGACATAAATTGTCATCCTCAGTAGCAGAACTTACATTTAATGTGCCTGCTTTAAAAGAAACAAGCAAAAAAACCAAAATTATTTTTCATTGTGTATCACTGAAAATATTTTATTCTCTATGGCCAGTAACTGCATTACAATTATGAGATACTAAACTGAATAATTCATGGCTTTTTCTCATATGGAACTCACAAGTTCTTAGGGATAACAGAGAAAGACTATGTTTCATTTAAAAATGTAAGTTCCATGACAACAGGAATCAGATTTGTCTTGTTCATTCTTTGCATTCCTGGCCCGCATGAAAATGTTTACTGTAGTAAGTAACAGTCACTAAATATTTGTGAGATGAGTGAATGAACAGATGCAGGAAAGTAAAGTGCTCGATATTGATGGAAGACCTCTCATGTTACAGGGGAGGATGAACTGTGTGTACCTGTATCAAGGAGGGATGGAAGAGACTAAACAGCAGGGGGAGAAGTCACTTATAACTTAAAAGATAGTTAGGTGTTCATCAGCCTGGCTTGGTGGGAGAAGTTGAGCAGAGTGTAGCAAAGCAGTAGAAGCCAGTCTAAGCAATGGAAACGAAACACTGAGTTCATTTTTGCCCAGTAAACAGAAGATCAGAACAGGTTAAAGGAAAATTAATGAAAGAAGCAGTGTTTCTATGGTAGTCTAAATTCTCTTTATGTCCTCCCTACAGCAGTGAGGCAGCTGGACTGCCAATTTCAGTGACTCCCTTGGCCTCTTATTCTGGGTAAGTTCCAAGACCAGTTGCCTTCCAGGCGTTTCCACTAGGTCACTTTGTTACTCATTTTTCCTGGGCTTTATAACGTGGCTAAATAACTGATGTGATCAGTGCATTTAAATCAGAGTAATAATCACTTCTTCCTAATTTCTGAGATACTATTTCAATGTCATACAATCTTTAAATAAATAGATCTTTATTTACAGGAATGGATAATCTGAGAATTCTAATCTCTATGGGAGATATTTTGGTATGTATTTGACTCTTTCACACTTTTTAGGGACAATGTGACTCAAGCTCTTTTTTTAAACTTTATTGAGATATAATTGATATAGAAAATTGTAATGTATTTAAAGTATTACACAAACATGCATTGTGAAAGGATTCTGGTGGTGAAGTTAGTTAACACATCCATCACCTCACACATTTACTTCTGCGTTTTTTGTTGTTGTTGGGAAAGGTGAAGTTCTATTCTCTTAGCAAATTTCATTTATACAAAATAGTATTTTTAACTCAAGTCACCATTTGACCTCAGCCCTTATTCATCTTATAACTGAAAGTTTGTACCTTTTTCCCACTTATCCACATTTGTACCACCCCTAGGCCCTGGCAATCAGAGTTCTACTCTCTGTTCCTATACATTCAATATTTTTTTTTTTTTCCAGATTCCACTTAAAGTTACACCCTGCAGTATTCTATCTGGCATATTTTACTTTAAAAAAATGTCCTCCAAATTCATTCATGTTGTTGCAAATAGAAGTATGTTATTCTTTTTTTAAGGATGAATTCTGCATTTTCTTTATCCATTCATCCACCAGTAGGTACAAGCATTTCTATACTTGGGTTATTGTGAATAATGCTGCAATGAACAAGGGAATAGATATCTCTCTGAAACCCTGATTTTGTTCCCTTTGGAGATTATATATATATATATATATATATATATATATATATATATATATACACACACACACATATCCCGGAGAAGGCAATGGCACCCCACTCCAGTACTCTTGCCTGGCAAACCCCATGGACGGAGGAGCCTGGTGGGCTGCAGTCCATGGGGTCGCTAAGAGTCGGACACGACTGAGCGACTTCACTTTGACTTTTCCCTTTCATGCATTGGAGAAGGAAATGGCAACCCACTCCAGTGTTCTTGCCTGGAGGATCTCAGGGACAGGGGAGCCTGATGGGCTGCTGTCTGTGGGGTCACACAGAGTTGGACACGACTGAAGCGACTTAGCAGCATATATATCCAGCATTGGGATTGTTGGGCTGTACGGTAGTTCTATTTAAAAAACAAAAACAAACAAACAAACACCTCTGTGCTGTTTTCCATAGTGGCTGCACCAGGTTAGATTCTCACCAGCAGTGCACAAGGATTCCTTTTCTCCACATTCTTGCCAGAATTTATGGCTCTCTTAGTTGATAGCCATCTTATCAGGTGTGAAGTGATATCTAACTGTGGTTTTGATGTGCAATTCCTGATGATGAGTGATGTTAAACATCCTTTTATATACCTGTTGGCCTTTTCATACCTTTCCATGTATCTGTATATCTTCTTTGAAAAGATGTTTATTCCAGACCTTTGCCCAGTTTTAAATTGGGTTATTTGTTGTTCTAGGATTGCATCATGTGAGTTCCTTGTATATGAGGACATTAACCCCTCATCTGACAGTGAAAATTGTTAGTCACTCAGTCGTGTCTGACTCTTTGTAACCTCGTGGACTGTAGTCAGCCAGGCTCCTCTGTCCATGGAATTCTCCAGGCAAGAATACTGGAGTGAGTAGCCATTCCCTTCTCCAGGGGATCTTCCTAACCCAGGGATCCAACTAGGTTCTCCTGTATTGCGGACAGGTTCTTTACTGTCTGAGCCACTAGGAGTGGGTCTTATCTGATACATAGTTCTCAAATATTTTCTCTACTCTGTAAGCTGTTTTTTCATTTTGTTGACTGTTTCTTTTGCTGTGCAGCAGCTTTTTAGTTTGATGTAGTCCCTCTTGTTTATTTTTGTCAGGCTTCATTTCTTAGCTTTACTGTTACCTCTTACGTGTGGTCTTGCCTGATATCTGGGGACAGATGTTGCTCCCTGATACTGAGCTGTTCCTCTGTTCCACAAATGATGTTTGCTTATCTGTACTTCCCTTAGTCTGCAAGCTCAGAGAGGCCAATGTTTTATTCCCTTCTTTGTATCCTTTATGTTCAACAGTGTTCTGAGCAATCAGAAGTCACACAATAAATATTGGTTGAATGAATAAATGTGTACAAAATAGACAGTGTCTATCTTAAAGGACATGACTTGGTAAGAATCTAGAGTTTCTCCAAATAGACAGTTTTCTTTAAATGTGCATGAACTTGTTCTGAACTTTTGTTTTCTAGCAGATTTAAGGATTCAATTTTCCAGTAAGAAATCACCTTCCAGGCAGCAGGGGTTAATTTTTGTTAACTTCAGATTGGGATTCTCTGCTCCCCACAGACCTTACCTATGGCACCAGCTGATGGAGTGGCTGACTCAGGCCTCAGGTGGAAAGAGAGCTTTCTGAGGCTGTGACTCAGGGCAGAAGGTCTGCTGTATCAGATCCTTGGTTAATCCATTGATCAACAAACTCAAGGGCTCTCAAAGATGGAGAATGTGACCCAAAGGAGATACTCCTATTTCCCAGCAGCATCGATAGGGCAACCTTTTCCTTTTTAGTATATTTTTTGGCTATACTGTGCTGCATGTGGTATCTTAGTTCCCTGACCAGGGATTGAACCTGCACCCCTTGCATTGGAGCGTGGAGTCTTAACCACTGGACCACTAGGCAAGTCCCCAGCAATCTAACAGTTTGGATGAGATTAACCTTTCCCTCCACTGCAGGGATGGGCCTGACATAAAATACATAAAATCTCATTCTTCTTACCCAGAAAATGATTCTACTGGGCTGACCAAAGGCCCCAGTCATATCATGACAGTCTCCTGGCCACAGTGAAGGCTTCATGTCATGGAAATAATGTCAGGAAGTTTAAAGCAAGCAGTAATGGCAGAAATATAACTTTACTTTTCACATCATACAAATGATTTTTAAAGTACATGCATAATAAAATGGAGGGGCTTGCCAGGGGGCGCTAGTGGTAAACAAGCGCCCCTCTTGTTTACCAGAAACAATCGTCTCTGCCGATGCCGGAGACATGAGACACGGGTTCAATCCCTGGGTCCGGAAGACCCCCTAGAGAAGGGCATGGCAAACCACTCCAGTATTTCTGTCTGGAGAATCCCATGGGCAGAGGAGCCTGGTGGACTACAATCCATGGGGTCGCAAGTGTCGGACATGACTGAAGCAACAGCATGCATGCACGCATAATACAGTGGAAATTTTTCTGTCACGAAGAGTGTGTAATTTACTGAAAGACTTCTGCCTTTTATTTGCTTGCTTTGATTGAGAGTCACCATTCTGTATATTAAACAGTCTCAATGGGACTGATGTTTCCAGTGAGATAAAAGATCAGTTCTTGCAGGAGTGAAAAACCTTAGATGTGACAATAGTGTGCGGAGCTTCCAAGCGCGCTATGTAAACAGAGGTGCGATATGTTGTGGCACTAAATTTCATGGGGCAGGGCCATTAGAGAAAAAAGCATTCCTTAAAAGTCTACTTAGGGGAAAGATAGTTTTATTGTATTTTTTTTAAAGGTTGCTGCTGCTGCTGCTAAGTCGCTTCAGTCGTGTTCGACTGTGCGACCCCATAGACGGCAGCCCACCAGGCTCCCCCGTCCCTGGGATTCTCCAGGCAAGAGCACTGGAGTGGGTTGCCATTTCCTTCTCCAATGCATGAAAGTGAAAAGTGAAAGTGAAGTCGCTCAGTCGAGTCGGACTCTTAGTGAGCCCATGGACTGCAGCCCACCAGGCTCCTCCCTCCATGGGATTTTCCAGGCAAGAGTACTACTTTATAGATCATTTGTGGTAGAACATGAAACAAACAGGTTATGTTTGTGTCGTCTAAGAGCCTGCTTCACACTTTCAGGTGATGTGTGCAAGCTAATTTTTATTAGTTCAAGCAGTCCTCTAAATGGGAAGTCAAATCTATAGAAAGTAAGTTGTCAGACTGTGATGTGCCTCCAGAGTAATTATATGTTCTCTGGGAATACCATTAACTCCTGGTGGCCCGGCAGCCAGAAGCAGAGGTCCCTGAGAAGAGAGCTGGTATGCTAGTAATGCAAGTGCTAACTGAACTCTAGGGTGGGATGGACTGGTTCTGCTGGGCAAAGAAGAAAGGGGAAGAGAGGAGAGAAGGGAAGGAGAAGGAGGGGAGAGAAGGGAGAGGGGACGGAGGGGGTTGAGAAGAGGAGAGAAAGGCCCAGTGAGAGGGAAGTCACAGGTTTTTTTTGTCCCTAATCTCAGAAGTGACCCACGGTCACGTCTGTATATTCCATTCCTTATGAGAAACCGAAAGAATCCAAGGGCTTTAACACAAGGAGTCAGGAATTGCTGTGGGCCCTTTAGAGGCTGCCTACCCAAGCCTATCATGGACCTTCACAGTTAGACCCCATGCATCTGCTTAGCAGATCAGATGCATGCCTACTCAGTCATGTCTGACTCTCTGTAACCCCAGGGACTGTGGCCCACCATGCTCCTCGGTCCATGGAATTCTCCAGGCAAGAACACCAGTGGGTTGTCGTTTCCTCCTCCAGGGGATCTTCCCGACCCAGGGATTTGAACCCGCATCTCCTGTGTCTCCTGCATTGGCAGGTGGATTCTGTATTGCTCAGCTACCTGGGAAGCCCTTTGATTAGCTGCTGCTGCTGCTGCTAAGTCAGTTCAGTCGTGTCCGACTCTGTGCGACCCCACAGACGGCAGCCCACCAGGTTCCCCCGTCCCTGGGATTCTTCAGGCAAGAACACTGGAGTGGGTTACCATTTCCTTCTCCAATGCATGAAAGTGAAAAGTGAAAGTGTAGTCACTCAGTCATGTCCAACTCTTAGCGACCCCATGGACTGCAGCCTACCAGGCTCCTCCCTCCATGGGATTTTCCAGGCAAGAGTACTAGAGTTGGGTGCCATCGCCTCTCCGCCTCTCTTAACAGGTTCCCCTTAAAACCCACCTCTCACTCTCTCCATTCCTGCCTGACTTACAGTGCCTTCTCCTCCTGCCACAGCATCATTGTTCGTATCACTTCCCGAGAAGCCCTTCCCTTCCATCTCTGTATATTTAACTCTTACTCATCTTTTGGATTTGACATTTATTCCATTATTTCTCATTTTCCCTGATTCCAGCTTAGGTCGTTTGATACCGTTGCCAGATAAAATGTGAGATGCCCAGTTAAAGCTGAACTTCGGATAAAGAATGCATATATATATATTTTTTTAGTATAAGAATGTTCCAATACTTCAGGAAACATACTTATACTAAAATATTATATGTTCTTGATCTGGAACTCAAATTTAACTAGGCATCCTGTATGTTTATGTGCTAAACGTGGCGACTCTACCTGTGAGGGCTATCATCAATCCCCCAGTTCCTGTGGCAGGTCTGGCCTGTAGAAAGCACTTCATCGGTATTTTTTTGGGGTCAGAGACTGGTAATTTGTATCATTATAGATTTTCAGAATAAATACTTTATAGAAATCAGGAGCACACTATTTATTAGTTACTTAATAAATCATGATCATTTACTGTACTTTTAGGTAGTTTTACTTGCATGAGCTGATACCAACTTTTCATAGTGAAGTTGTAATTTATGTTCAGTTTCTCTTCATCCAGCAAATCCTGGCTTTATCACTCATTGTCCACTACAGAACGTAAATTTTTTAAAAGTCCCTGGAGAGACAGAATTGTAAAATGGAAACTGTAATTTTGGCAGAGCAACATAAACACTTTGAGCTTCAATTTTTGTTTTTTTTTTTGTTTTTTTAATGAAAATGACAGTAAGAGTATTAAGGAGGATTAAGTGGGACAATGGGAATAAAGTACTAAGAAGAATGCATTGCACTTAAATGCATGCACTTAATGAATCTCCCTCTGGTCCCTCCTGACCTCCTTATCGTCTGCATATCTTAAATGAGCCAAGACAAAAAAATATACACTGACAGTGAAAATAGGAAGCCTCTAAAACTCATGGAAGGACTCAAACGCAAAGAACGTGTTTTATTTGACGTTCCAATCCATTTGGGGAATTTGTCAAACTAGTGTAATAAAGGTAGCTGGACTTGAATTGAGTCTAGTTTTTGCTTTGTTTTACTTTTTATTTTATTAGTTCTGAAGAATACAACAAATCTATCTGAGAATAAAATAGGAATATAGAAGAAAAAAATGTCCTGTGTGATGATTTAGATCTGAAGCTCTGACCGAAAATAATAATGAGCCTAACCAAGGTCAGATTAGAGAACTAGAATCAGAAGGACCACTGAACAAGAGCAGGCAATGTACCCCCTCCCTTCACTCAGACGGTATTGTTTAATTACTGGTTCAATGCCAGGTTAATAATCACTATCAAATGTCACATCTACTTGAGGCTTTTCTGACAAGAAATTAACAGCGCACTGACTTCTCAGAACTTATGATTCTGTCGAGTAAGGGCGCCAGGGCAGAAAGCTTGTGTGGGGGACTCCATTATGCATTATGCAGGCAAATGTAGATTGTATCTGAATTTTTTTTTTATAGAGATGTAATTGACATATAACATTATATTAGTTTCAGGTGTACAATAATGTTTCAATATTTGTATTTATTGCAAAATGATCACTAAAATGTCTAGTGAACATCTGTCACCAGTTATAAAATGCTTTTCTTGTGATGGGTACTTTTAAGATTCATCCTCCGAGCAGATTTACTGCAGCAGTTTAATCAGTATAAATAATGTTTAAAACGTCATAAAAACATGTAATTTCTCATATTTTATTTCTCCTAATGGAATCTAGTGGGGGATAAAACAGGAAGACTGTTAATCAAGATAGCCAAAATGCATCATACTTGGAAATTAGATTTTAGGTGGTATTTCTCAAAAACAAAGATTTTTTGAGTGAATATTTAAAATCATATTTAAACATATTAGTCATATTTATTGATATGCTAAAGAGAGAACAAAATTTTTTTCAGATATATATCTTATTATGTTCAATCCAAAACGATCTGCCTTGTATATAATTTCGAAAATACAGATTTCAAGCTGGCTAAATAACTGGAGACAAGACATCTATTAAGAAAATATCCTTTTTGATTGACTGGGAAAGATTTAGTCTTTTTCTTCACATATTAAATGTAATTTAAGTGGACAGACTCAAGATGCTATTAGTGTCCAAATCTGCAATTCGGTTTATGAGGATATTGAAGGAATGAAAAGCTCAAACTTGATTAGAAAATAGACATTTTGCTTAGAGGATATGTGAAATATATCATAGAATATTTACCATATGATTTTTAATACACTAACATTTCATTTTGTGAAAATAATGTACAGAATTTTAGATGTTTAATAGCCATTCACTTATTTTCTTTCCAGTTATAATTTCAGGTTTTTTTTTTAATACATGTTTTAAATTTCTTCTTTCTCTTAAAATATCTGAGTTCTAGAAAAGACATTAGAGTTGACTGCTTATGTATAAAAAAGTGACTATATTAACAAGTTACTCCTTTATCTTTAGATAATCTCCTTGCATAATTTATCTCCCACATTACCTATAACTTATTGAATCCACCTCACTGCATCTGTGCCTCTTCCCTGCCCCCCCCACCCCACCCCACTGTTGGGAAGCCATGGAGCCAATTACATCAAGTTCATGTACCAGTCAGAGAAGGCAATGGCACCCCACTCCAGTACTCTTGCCTGGAAAATCCCATGGATGGAGGATCCTGGTAGGCTGCAGTCCATGGGGTTGCACAGAGTCAGACACAACTGAGCGATTTAGCAGCAGCAGCAGCAGCAGCAGCATGTACCAGTCATGAGCTCTCATTGATTACAGTTCTATCAATTCGGTTCAGTCACTCAGTTGTGTCTGACTCTTTGTGACCTCATGGACCACAGCATGCCAGGCTTCACTGTCCAACACCAGCTTCTGGAGCTTGCTCAAACTCATGTCCATAGAGTTGGTGATGCCATCCAACCACTTCATCCTCTGTCATCCCCATTCTCCTCCTGCCTTCAATCTTTCCCAGCATCAGGGTCTTTTCCAGTTGAGTCAGTTGTTCATGTCTATTGGCCAAAGTATTGGGGTTTCAGCCTCAGCATCAATCCTTCCAATGAATATTCAGCACTGATTTCCTTGTTATCTAAGGGACTCGCAAGAGTCTTCTCAACACCACAGTTCAAAAGCATTAATTCTTTGGCACTCAGCCTTCTTTATTGTCCAACTCTCAACATCCATATATGACTACTGGAAAAGCAATAGCTTTGACTAGATGGAGCTTTGTTGGCAAAGTAATGTCTCTGCTTTTTTATACGCTGTCTAGGTTTGTCACAGCCTTTCTTCCAAGGAGCAAGCATCTTTTAATTTCATGGCTGCAGTCACCATCTGCAGTGATTTTGGAGCCCAAGAAAATAAAGTCTGTCACTGTTTCCACAGATGCATAGATGGAACTTTCGACTATAAAATCCCATGTGAATATCTAGCAGGCATTGCAAATCAGTTTTGCTCACAATAATACTCTTGATCCCCTGCTCCCTCCACAAAAGGTTGCTTTGTGTTCCAAATCATTGATCCACTTGACCAAAGTCACGTCCAATTCCTGAGTTAGAAGACCAAGCAGTGTCTTAGGTTCGCATTTTTCCTTCTCATCCAACATTGCCTTTCAGCAAATCTTGCTACATTTAACTTGAAACCACAGCTGAATCAGACTCCACATTAACTGCTAATACTCTGGCACAATCCTTCATGATCTGATACTTGTCTGGACCACTTCCTAAATGGTCTGTATGCTTACGTTCTTGATTTTCATTCAGTCTGTTCTCCGCTTAGAATCCAGAATGTTCTTTTACAAGTGGATCAGAGCATGCCAGTTCTCCTAGTGAAGAATGGCATCTTATCTCATAAAGACAAGATGTTAAATGTTTTAAATGGCTCTTGTTAAATGTTTTACAAGAGCTTCAACACCTAGATGAAACATTTGTGTCTCAATTGCTATTCTCCCCTCCATCGATTTTAACTGCACTGTACTTATCCTGCTCCTAAAACAAACTGAGCCCACTTGTGCCCCAGAGAATATCTGCTTCCTCCTCCCGCTAGAGTATATTTCTTGATGTTTTATAACAGTAAACACGATTCATGTCTCTGATTATATGTCACCTTCTTAGGAAAGGTTTTCCTGACTTCTTTACCCCAAACGGTATGATCTCTTTCAAAGTAAACATTTGCACTGGACAAAGCTAAGCTGGCAAGAAAGGCATTTTTTTGAGGATATTGAGGTAGGAGAGAAAGGCCACAAGTGAGTCTGAGTGAAATAAAAGGAACAGGGATTTCATGGGAGAAGAGATCATAGACCATCCATGTTTACTAATTGGTTTTACCTGAAGGAAAAGTAAACTTTTCATATCTTCACGAAAGGAGGTAATTTTACACTTTGGAGCAAGGTACCCATCTAAGTGAGGCTCCTACACTATCTTCCTTGATACTAATAGTTACCTTTCAAAAGGATGGTTACCATGTCCTTGACAAATACACTTCTGAGGTATAAAACTGGAAAGAGGTTTTTAAAAGATATATATGTCAAAGGAACTGAGAGTTTATAATTACGGGCTTTCTAAGACAAACACTCCCCAAAGAAGGAGGTCAAACACTTTCTTGTATAGTAGCAAGACAAGTGGAATTTGAAATTAAAAACATAATACCACTTACATTAGAACCCGCCAAAATTAAATAGCTAGGTATAAATCTAACAAAATACATACAGCATCTATATGAGGAAAACTGCAAAATTCTGAGAACAAAGTCAAAGAAAAACTAAGTAAAGGAAGAGAGAGTCTGTGGCCATAAATGGGAAGATTCAATATTGTTCAGGTTATCAGTTCTTCCCAACTTGACCTACAGATTCAAGGCAGTGCCAATCAAAATCCTAGAAAATTATTTTGTGAATATTGGCAAAATGACTCTAGACTTTATATGGAGAGGCAAAAAGACCTGGAGACACAAACCGATGGAGACGGACTGACACTAGTCAACTTGACGACTTCTTATAAAGCTAAAGCAGTGAAGACAGGGTGGTGTTAGTGGGAGAACAGACAAATAAATCAATGAAACAGCATAGAGAGCCAGAAAAAGACTCCTACCCAACTCATATGTCACAAATATGTCAAGTGATCTTTGACAAAGGATCTAATACAACACAATGAGCAAACAGTCTCTTCATGAAGTGGTCTGTCCTTAGCCGTCTTGCCTTGTTGGGGCATAGTTGCTGAAATGAATTATTTATAGCCGTCACCCGGCACCATGCTACATCCCAGTGAAGGTACTTTTTTTTCAGACTTCCGCCTCTCGGCTCCTGTTTGGCAGCCACCCTGGAAGCTTACGATGATCAGAGTTGATTATCCCTGCCGGTCCTGTAACTCCTTTACTTGCCTTCTGGTACTTTGGCAAGAGGATCCTAAAGTGATCAGATGGTGGTCAGAGCAATCAGCTCAATGGAACCTGACAGAAGCTAGCAGCCCCCAGCAACCAGAACTTCTAACTGGCAGAGTTTAAGATAGTAGACCGAAAAGCATAAATTCCACAATTCAATCCCTGAGCTTGGTGGTGACAGATGCCAGTTCCTATATGCTGCAGGTCAAGGGGATGCAGTACGTCATATCAGCCACTGGGTCAGTGCCTACACCACATGATGGAGGAGAGTGTCCCAAATCTGTAAATTACTTTCCTTGAGTTGGCACTTTGAGCTGAGCTTCCAGATTGGGTGTGTGTGGCTAAAAATGCACACAGGACCAATGAGTCCTGTTGTCACCTGCCACAAAGTTTCATGGTCTGAGACAATATATGTAGAACCATTGCATGCCTGCATGCTAAAATCACTTCAGTCTGACTCTGCGATCCTGTGGACTGAAGCCCATCAGGCTTCTCTGTCCATGGGATTCTCCAGGCAAGAATACTAGAGTGGGTTGCCATGCCTTCCTCCAGGGATTCTTCCCGACCCAGGGATTGAATCTGTGTCTCTTATGTCTCCTGCATTGGCAGGCAGGTTCTTTACCACTTAACACCACCTGGGAAACCCAAGTCAAACCATTAAGTCCTAAGGTCCGTCTAATCAAGGCATGGTTTTTCCAGTGGTCATGTATGGATGTGAGAGTCCATATGTATGGACTGTGAAGAAAGCTGAATACCGAAGAATTGATGCTTTTGAACTGTGGTGTTGGAGAAGACTCTTGAGAGTCCCTTGGACTACGAGGAGATCCAACCAGTCCATTCTAAAGGAGATCAGTCCTGGGTGTTCGTTGGAAGGACTGATGCTAAAGCCAAAACTCCAATACTTTGGCCACCTCATGTGAAGAGTTGACCCATTGGAAAAGACTCTGATGCTGGGAGGGATTGGGGACAGGAGGAGAAGGGGATGACAGAGGATGTGATGGCTGAATGGCATCACTGACTCGATGGACATGAGTTTGAGTGAACTTCTGGAGTTGGTGATGGACAGGGGGGCCTGGCGTGCTGCAATTCATGGGGTCACAAAGAGTTGGACATGACTGAGCAACTGAACTGAATGTGACAGAATGTGAGAAGCAACATTTTATCTTCTGTCTCAGAGAAGATATTCAAGGGTGCTTCAAATTTCTGGATTCCTAAAAACATACCAATGTTGCTGCTACTGCTAAGTCACTTCAGTTGTGTCCGACTCTGTGCGACCCCATAGACGGCAGCCCACCAGGCTCCCCCATCCCTGGAATTCTCCAGGCAAGAACACTGGAGTGGGTTGCCATTTCCTTCTCCAATGCATGAAAGTGAAAAGTGAAAGTGAAGTCGCTCAGTCGTCTCCGACCCTTAGCAACCCCATGGACTGCAGCCTACCAGGCTCCTCCGCCATGGGATTTTCCAGGCAAGAGTACTGGAGTGGGGTGCCATTGCCTTCTCTGATGTTGCGGGTTCCTAAATCGTTTTGGTATTTAGGAAGCAGAAGTGTTGCTTCTATAATTCTTGTCTCCTCTGGGGTATGATCATCGAGTGAGGATAGCAACAATCTAGGGTCTCAGTGGACAGAGAAGCCCCCTCAGGGAGGTGAAGTGCAGGTGTGTGGCAGTGATGGAGAAGCAGAGTCCTGTCCCAAAGACCCAGGTGATGGAGCTCACCTGGCAAGGGCTGCTTTAGGTAGAAAGCAAGGCAAATGTGCTGAGCTATGACATGCAGAAGCTGGAAGCCCTATGGGCTCACTTATGAATTTTCTTAATTTTTTATATAAATTAAGATCTTGGTAATATTATGTACATGTGTAGCTAATTATTAGTCATGAATTTACTACCAAATAATCATCAAAAATTGGGAGGCAATTTCCATATGAGAAATAGAGGTGAGCAGAAGGACAATCATGAACAAAGAAAGAAGGATTCTCTTGGGTTAAAAAACTTATCATAGGAAGCTAAATGAATAGAAAGGCTACCTATGTAGTTATGTATGTATACCTATGTATGTAGCTAAAGGACAAAGGTAAAACAGTAACCTAATCTGCAGCATTCATTCTAATACCCAGCAGTGTCCATCATTTACATCTTGCCAAGAGTAGCAATTCAACCATTAATTGAAATGATGTTCAAGAGTTTTGGTAACAGCGATTGCATGCAATACAATAAGCAAAATAATAATATGAAACATTTGTAATAATAATTAAAATTGAATATCTGCATGATATCATCTCTGCTCTTAGTTCTTAGAGGCTTTAAAGAATAAAAAATGTAATAGTATATATAGTTTCTATCAGGTAACACTTTCTACTTCTCACAACAATGGTATCTACTAAAACAGAATATATACATAAGAATGATATTTTAATTCTAGATGAGAAATTACATCATTAATTGATATTGTTTACTGAACACACACTGTATGTGATTTTTGTGTCAGAGAGAGGCCTTAAAAATATTAACATGGAGATTTGTAAGGAACACGCATGTAGAAACTACTTGAGAATTGATGCAATATGCCCATGAGTACAAATGATGTAGTATTTCTAATCTTAGCAACTGCAATCAGGCTCCAATTAAGCAGAATAAAAAATGTTCTTGGATAAAACACAAATGGCTTTAAAATTTTTAAATTCAAAACTACGACTCTGCCTTTACCATGTGATTCTACCCAGCCTTAGAATGACTTACAGCTGGAACACAGCATGTCAACCCACTCCAATATTCTTGCATGGGGAATCCCATGGACAGAGGAGGCTGGTGGGCTACAGTCCATAGGATCCCAAAGAATAGGACACAATTGAAGTGACTTAGCACGCACGAAGATGGAAGACGCCTTTTATTTCCTTCTAGCCCTTCACGTAATGAATTGGGTTTAAAGCCTGTGCACCCTACAGGACACTGAACTCTGTCCTTTTGAATGCTGGAGCAGTATGACCTTGAGACTTCACTTGCTTCTTTCTGTATGTATGTTTTGGATATGAAAAAAAAGATAAAGTTTACATCTAAGTTTTCTCCTGGAACTTTTCCTCCTAGGTTTAACACAATATCTATCAATCATATGCCAAAAGTACTTTATAAGGAGACTAAAGAAAAGAGACTAGTTTCTGAATTACTTAGTCCTTGTCACTCTGTACCTGACACTATTGTCATTTCCCCCACATTGTATAATTTGTGTATATAGAAGTTACTTTGTCCTCAGATGTTAGAAGACGATAGACCACAAAGAATAAATGCTTCCCACGCAACTTGTTAGGAATTTGAGCAAAAGAACAGAAGAGATTGCTCTCTTTCTCATTCCTACGGGATTACTTGGAAGTTGTTTCACTCTGTCTTTGTCAAGTTGCTCAATCTTACCTTAAAACTTAGATGCTTGCTCTAAGAGTGAACATTTGACAAAGACTAGCTACCAGACTGTTAGGGCTTTCCCAGTGGCTCAGCAGAATCTGCCTGCAACGCAGGAGACACAGGAGAGGCGGCTGCCATCCTTGGGTTGGGAGATCCTCTGGAAGAGTAAATGGTGACTCACTCCAGTATTCTTGCCTGAAAAATTCCACACACAGAGGAGCCTGGAGAGTTACGGTTCATGGGGTCACAAAGAGTCAGACATGACCGTGCACCACATTGCCAGGCTTCTGTCCCTTGTGATCAGTTGCTACTAAGCTTTGCACCAAGATCATCACGTGCCACACTCCTCTGGGGCCGCCAGAGTGGCTGCTTGGAGTGCAGCAGCCTGACCTTCAGGGCACCTGCCACAGCCAAGCACCCATCATACTGTCCTGGGCTCCCTTGGTGGTTTGCTGCTGGTACTGCTAAGTCGCTTCAGTTGTGTCCGACTCTGTGCAACCCCATAGATGGCAGCCCACCAGGCTCCCCCATCACTGGGATTCTCCAGGCAAGAACACTGGAGTCGGTTGCCATTTCCTTCTCCAATGCATGAAAGTGAAAAGTGAAAGTGAAGTCACTCAGTCGTGTCCAACTCTTAGCGACCCCATGGACTGCAGCCTACCAGGCTCCTCCGTCCATGGGATTTTCCAGGCAAGAGTACTGGAGTGGGGTGCCATTGCCTTCTCCACCTTGGCAGTCTAGTGGATAAGAATCCACCTCCCAGCCCAGGGGACATGGATGTGATCCATGGTCTGGGAGGATCCCACATGCTGTGGAGCAACTAAGCTCTTGTGCCACAACTATTGAAACCTCCGCACCTAGAGCCGTGCTCTGCAAGAAGAGAAGCCACTGCAGTGAGAAGCTCGTGCACCACCGCTAGAGAGTAGCCCCAACTTGACACAACTTGAGAAAGCTGGCACACAGCAATGAAGACCCAGTACAGCCAAAAAAAAAGAAACCAACGAACCAACCAACCAAACAAACAAACCCCAAAACCTGTCCTGCTCCACTGGAAGCTCTGACTGATGGGGCGCTGGATTTTCTGAACACTCTCCTTGGTGGCTCAGATGGTAAACAATCTGCCTGCAATGGAGGAGACCTGGGTTTGACCTTCGGGTCAGGAAGATCCCCTGGAGAAGGGAATGACTATGTACTCTAATAAGTATTCTTGCCCGGAGAACTCCTTGGACAGAGGAGCCTGGCGGGCTATAGTCCATGGGGTCGCAAAGAGTCAGACATGACTTAACGACTAACACGCACACTCCATAAGCTAGCAAATTGCTGGCCTAGACATCAATATCCCAGTGGGCTCTGGAGGACCACTCAGAGAAGTGTAAATCGGTATGCCAGGTTAAAATTTGCCGTAAGTTTGCATTTACTATTAATTCCTTCAGTTCATTGTGAGAGAAAACAACATTTGTCAAAGGTCATTTGAAAGAAAGAGTTGCTACTTTTACATAATAAATACATTGGGCCTCAAAAGATTCAACAATCCTAAATACATCGCCATTTGATGATAGAATATTAATCTAGAACCCAAATACCGCTTACCATGTCTGCCCTAGTTAGAAAACAAGCTTTTATAGCTGAGTCCAATTATTAGTCTTTCTAACACTTGTAGAACAAAACATCCACGTGTTCTAAAAACTCATATGAGGGCTGTTCTTGTTCTTTAGATTCTTCCCAGGAGAGTTTCCAATCAGAGAGCTGTTTGCTCCCAAACTGCAAACTCCCTTTCTTTTTCCAAGCTGTCTGAGGTTCTGTTGCTGCCAACAGGCTCCTCTTCTACTTTGCCATGGTTTATGGCCAATAATGAGCTACAGAATTCCGTAACTCATCCTAAGGATGAAAACTGAAGCATGCAGAGAAGTCCCACATTTCTCTGTGAGGGAAGGTGGCCCAGCATCCCAGGGGTCAGACTGTCTGTCCCTTTAAGTCCTTCCTGATTCTCTTCAGAACAGTCTGATAAGAGACATCTGGAAACAGTAACTAAAAAATTATGAAATCAGTGAAATAGAATGTGATACTCTTTTCTTTCTCTGAAGCAATAACGTTTCTGTCATCTATGAGAGTAAGAAGGTAGAGTTATTAATTTTATTTTTGGCACCTAAGAAAGATACTCCACTTATTCCAGAGAGGTGAAGAGTGAAAAAGTAAGAAATAGAGCTAGGATTTCTTTTCTTGGTCTAACAAATATGTGCTAGAGACAAACATGGCAAAATTTCTTTACCTCTAAAATGGTTATGAAATAAGATAGACTACCATCTGCACAAGTAGAAACCATAAACTCTCATCAGTATGCAAAAAAAGAAAAAGAGTTTTCTCAGTCTATGGTCATTTTCAGCTGGCAGTCTTGCTCCAAAGACCAAATTCAGTATGTGTTTTGCAATCTTCACATTTTAAACTGCATACTTCTAAATTAGATTAAGGAGTTACAAATGGAAAAAAAAATAATTTTAGCACTTGGAAAATTGTTTGGTTTGAAATGTCTTGTAGCACTGAACATGCTGGTGAACAAAATGAGAATTAAAGCTTTGTATAATTCAGTAAAGAAAGAGAAAACCAAATTAGTATTTGGTTATTTTCAATTAAGTAAAATGTAATTATTTTAATTAGACAAAACAACCATGTCAGCAAAACTTTATTCCTAATAATATTTTGAGATGATTTTGTCAATATGCTTTTGGAAAGAATAATATACCAATTTCTTATTCAACTTTCACTTTCTAGTTTTTGCAAGGCACCATTTTACAAAATAAATACCCCAGTAAAGATTTACTTTACAGTATATGAAACAGTGCTTAAGAATGTGCAAACACACATATGTGTCCACTGATGTCTATGTTACTGTGTTACTAAGAGGATGGAGGAAAGGGCTTCCCTGGTGGCTCAAGACGGTAAAGCATCTGCCTGCAATGCAGGAGACCCAGGATCGATGCCCGGGTCGGGAGGATGCCCTGGAGAAGGAAATGGCGATCCACTCCAGTACTCTTGCCTGGAGAATCCCATGGACGGAGGAGCCTGATAGGCTATAGTCCACAGAGTTGCAAAGAGTCCGACAGGACTGAGTGACTTCACTTGCTTAAGAGGATGGAGAATGGTAGTTTAATGAAACTAGCAATGCAAATATCAGACCCCTGTTTGCCCATCTGGAAATACTTGGAATATTTCACAGTAATGACTCAGTTATTAAATAAAAAGACAGAGAAAACTTTCAGAGTAAAATTATTGGTTCCCAATAAATGGTTGTCGAATTGCATTTAAAAATGTGATTTCACAGTGTATGTGAGCCCAGGGCTGATCTCGAGGATGGGACACACGCAGCATTCTGGTGTCTGTGCTATCATGTTTCATGGCACACGCCTACCAACCCACGTGGAAGCATGCACAAGCTTCTTGACAAATTCATATGGCTATTTAGCTTAGCTTGGTAGTGAGATGACCTTTCTAAATAACATAGATGGAAATATAAGGTTTTATATTTAAATTATTAGAATTAATGTCATTAATATTATCAAATATCACTATAGAAGATACTAAGTTTGGGCTAAATAGAGGCAGGGGGGCTACAGAGGGCTTTTGTTACTTATTTACCTCCTTCATACATAATTACAGTTGATCCTTGAACAACATGGGTTTGAACTTTGCAGTCCACTTAAACGTAGGTTATTTTCAGCTTACTGTTCTTCGTGTTGGGCAAAGTTTGTGTTTGGTTAGAGATAATAGTATATGGAGTAAAAAAAAAAACTTTGAGTTCAGGTTCTATCCAAACTTGTTTCATCTTCCTGCCTTTGGATGAATCATTTTGTTTTGAGGCAGAGATAGCACTATTTGGATTTTCAGCTGTGTGAGGGGTGGGGTGGGTCAAGGGTCAAGTGCACAAACATTTTTGGGGTACAGGATGTGTTTCCCCACTTTGAATCACCAGTACCAAGCACACTGTCTGATGTGTGGCAAAATTTTAGTGAGTTATTTTTATATATGTTGACTACAGAAGAGTATGTATGTGTGTTCACCATACAATAAACTATGCCACATTAAGAGTAAATATTAAGTAAAATCCTTGCTCCCTCCAGTATTCTGGTGTGTATTTAGTGCTTTGTATTAGAAAGCCATTGTATTTAAAATGGTGTGCAGTGTGTCGTGAGGCTTACCTCATTTCAGAATGCTCATGGCCAGTGAGGGAGTATAATATGTTCTCTGTGCTGTGATACATGAAACTCGAATATACCATTATTCACCATCTTGGTGCCATTTGAAAAAAGATAAGTTTCAGTTCTGACATTGAACCGGCTGGAAAGTTGTCACTCCCATCTTACAACAAGAAAAAAACAGAATAAACTGAGCCAGAGCACTGAGCTCACTAAGCATAACACCCCACCCCCACTCCCTCCCATCCACTTCAAGATATGTAAAATTCGGACTGCAGAAAAACAAAGTGAATGTGGAACCTGGAGCTGTTCAAGGCAGACCCTGGGATGAGCGGCTCCTTTTTGGAGTAGGAACTAAAGAAGAGCTTAGGAGATGTTGGGAAAGGCCCAGCCAGGTATCAGTCCCTTGGACTGGAAGGAGATCAAATCAGTCCATCCTAAAGGAAATCAACTCTGAATATTCATTGGAAGGACTGAAGCTGAAGTTCCAATACTTTGGCCACCTGATGCAAAGAACCAACTCATTGGAAAAGACCCTGATGCTGGGAAGGATTGAGGGTAAGGGGAGAAGAGGGTGACAGGATGAGACGGTTGGATGGCATCACCGACTCAATGGACATGAGTTTAAGCAAACTCCAGGAGATAGTGAAGGACAGGGAAGCCTGGCGTGCTGCAGTCCATGGTTTCTCAAAGAATCAGACATGGCTTAGGAACTGAACAAGAGCAAAGAAATAGCTACTGGATTAAACTACTGATATTAACAACATACTACAGCATAGGATAAATGAAGCATATGGACAGCAAAATGAACGATGTCAGTGCTAGGAGGGATGACAGAGCAGCAGTGAGAATACTCAGTTAAAAGCCATATGAGAACATGTGAAGCAGGATACAGCAACTAATTAGAAGCTGATAAGTGGCTTACAGAAAAAAGAGCAGGGAGGGAGAAGAGAATGAGGAAGAGGAGTGGTATGGTCTAAATTAAAACTAAAACCTCAGAAAAAGTCTTACAGAGATTGTAGAGTTTAGGGAAGACAAGTTGATGGTGAAAGCAGGTTGCATGGGGAAGAATTTTGGGGCAGAAGACTTAGTTAATTTTAAGTTTATAAGCTTTCCATTTTATCACCCAGACTTCCCTTTGTGAAATGGGATCACCAAGCAACTACTTTATATAGTCATTCCTTTCCAGCCATGCTGCAATTTACAATAATACATATCAAAATTTGATGTAAAGCAGGTTAGTTAGTGAAGTACAAATATGATCTCTACAAAATAGGCCTGGAACATATATTTAGGTCCTGAAAACTTGCTGAGCAATCCTGAATGCCTCAGGGGATGGGAAACAAATAGTCATGACTCAGTTTTCTTTTTTTTAACTGATCCCAAACTGTCAGACTGGAGAAGGAACTGGCAACCCACTCCAGTATTCTCGCCTAGAGAATCCCATGGACAGAGGAGCCTGGTGTGCTGCCGTCTATGGGGTCGCACACCACTGAGGTAACTTAGCAGCGGCCGCAAACTGTCAGACTAAGTTATCTGACACGTCAGAATATTATAAAAGCTTAGAGAAGGATTTTTTTTTTTACTTTGAACAAATATCATTTATTGTACAACTTATTTAACACAAAATAGTTTCAATTTGTTATTTAATATAAATTATAGAGATTATAACAATAAATTTTGAGTCTGTGCTATATTACTATTTGCAAAGGTTCTTGTGAAGTTGCCAGTAGAGTTCGATAACTCACCTATATGCCTTTTTTGAGCACCTTTTATGAATTATAGTGAGAATAAAGATATTGTAAGGAAATTAAGGGTAATGAATAACAATATTTCAAATCAGAAAAGGTAAATTCTTCTGAGCCCATAATTTATCATCTATACCAGAAGAACATTTCATCATGAGGATGGTTACATTTTATAACCAAATTAACAACTTGTTAATCCAAAAAAGCATGTAATAAACATTGTAGAATGAACATTAATAAAGTAACTTCTTGGAAAAGTCTTAATCGGTATTTGCAAACCTCCAATTTCTAGTGATAGCTTCAAATAAAAATTAACTAACAACCTTTGCTCAGTGATGTTAGCTTTTTCAAAGTTGTACCTTCTCTTTATGGATAGAATTAGTCATTATTCACAGTACTGTATCTATAAAATTAAGTAAAAATTTAATATGATTTGACAAGTAAATGGAGGAACTACTGAAAACTTCATTGGTTCACTGGCCATTAAACAACATATAGCTTGTTAAAGTGTCATCTTTCAGGGATCATAGGCATATTCTTTGAAATTTATTTTTCTGTTTTAAGCAGATAGGCTATATTTTTTCTTAATCTGAAAAAGTTAAATGTGGCTAGTGCCTAAAATCACAGGTTTGCGATCATAGATCATTTCCTATTTAAAATGTTCCAGTTTCATAACCCTCCTCCTGCAAAGATACTCAATTCCTCTATGGGATTTGACTTAATATTTCTTCAATATACGGATATTATTCTATTACATCATCTAGGGTTCCCTGGTGGCTTAGATGGTAAAGAATCTGCCTGAAATGCTGGAGACCCGGGTTCAATCCCAGGGTCAGGAAGATTTTCTGGAGACGAGAGTGAGCTACCCACTCCAGTAATCTTGGCATGCAGAATTCCATAGACAGACAAACCTGGTGGGCTACAGTCCATGGGTCACAGAGAGGCAGACGTGATTGAGCGACTAACACAACACTTATTAAAACTTGCATGGATAATTATTAATTTTCTTCAAGATAAAGCTATGAAACCATTTCCATTTATGGAGAGACATTGATTTGACTTGTAGTTAAGCAGGTATTTGATGCATTACTCATCCCTCCAGTAATCTCAAATGAAAACCTATGTCTATCTATTACATACAGTATAGGTAAGTATATAAACATAATATGTATGCATGCCCCATATATATAACATTGTGGCATTTTACTAAATGTTGTATAAGAAACCAGTATAATGTATATATTTTGCCTCATATATATATATATAACATTCTGGCATTTATTAAATGTTGAATAAGAAACCAGTATAGTGTACATATTTTGCCTCATACATATAACACTGTAGCATTTCACTAAATGTTGTATAAGAAACCAGTATAATGTACATATTTAAAAAAAAATTCTGACTGATACCTAAATGATTTTTAAAGCTTATGATTACTACATGAAAGTGACGGCCACATGATACAGAGTTCAATGAGCTGCTGTTGGAGCCTGCTACAACCTACAAATGAAAAAGAAAAAAGGAGTTTGACCAAGGTCATACCAGGATTAACTCTATCTTTGTAAAAGAGTGCCAGGGGATGTTTAATATACACACACGGCAGACAGGACAAGGTTTTACAATCTCACCTGAGAGACCCTTGCATGCTCTACTCAGTTATTAATTTACTTCTGAAAGGATGGAGGTTAAGACAGGTGGGATTTGAATGGAAGTCTAAATTCTTCAATTGTGCACTTAGGAGAACTCCGTACTTGCAGTTTATACTTGTGTAGACATAATTCTTAACCTAATGTATTAGGTAAAGGCTTTTAAGTGGAGTTCACCTTTTCCTTTCTTTTACTTCTGTCTTAATGACAGGATGTAGCTTTGGAGCAAGGCCTCAGCCTCGGTCCAGGTTAGACTCCTACCACCCCTCCCGCAGCCTCACCTCCCAGAAACAGGGTTTTCACTTCTTTGATGATGACATTTCAAAGAGATGGTTCCCAGGTCTTTGAGAAAGATATTCCTGTGTTGCTAAGCTGGTGAGAGACTTATTTAGCTTTTGAAAAGATTTACATACATTTCAAAGAGACTGAGAAAGAAGTTATAATTGCAAGTTTTCTAAAGTACAGGCTTAAAAAAAGAGTGAGGAGGAATTTCTTTCCTTATTTTCAACAGGAAAATTTAGGCCTCTTATTAAAAAAAATTTTTTTGCCCTTATAATTTTTTTCTATTTTTAATTGCTTTTCTATTTTTTAAATTAAGTTATAAATCACATTGATTGATCTATTCTTACACAGTTTCCCCATTTTTGTAGCTTTTGAGAAAGTCCTGAAATGACATAGCAAGTTCCACAAATTTGTTCATCGTTTTAAAGATTATTTTGACTATCTAGGGCCTTTTCACTTCCCTTTTAATTTTTGAATATGCCTGCTGCGATACTGATTGGCGCTTCACTGGAAGTAAAGATTCATTTGGAAAGTATTGCTAACCTGACAACATTAAGTCATCCAATCATGAAGGTGATGTGTTTTCCATTTCTTTGTCTTCATTAATTTTCAGCAATGTCTCTTAGTCTCAGTGTACCCACCAATGCTGTTACACATCCTTTATTTTGTGAGGCCAATGTAAATATTGGTGACATTTTTTCTTTTGCTTACTGCACAATTAATCTAATTTTCTTGCTCTTGCAATCTGTAACCTTATCTAATTATTATTCCTAATAATTTCTTAGGAATCATACACAATTAATCATCTGCAAGTAAAAGTTTTACTCTTTCCAATCCTTGTGAGTTCTTTCTTTTTCCTTAAAACATCCTTTTATTGATCATCTACCACACACAGTTTATTCAGACTACACCCATATGAAGTGATGAGATTGCAGCTGGAGAATAGGTTGTTGTTGTTTAGTTGCTCAGTTGTGTCCAACTCTTTGTGACCCCATGGACTGCCAGGCTCCTCTGTCCATGGGATTCTCCAGGCAAGAATGCTGGAGTGGGTTGTCATGCCCTCCTCCAGGGGATCTTCCTGACCCAGGGATTGAACCTGCATGTCCTGTAGCTCCTCCATTGGCAGGAGGATTCTTTACCACTGAGCCACCAAGAAAGCCCAGAGAACAGGTTACCCTGTGACAATCTATTTACAAAATCCGTCATAAAGGCTATTTTTTAAACATTATATTTTCTTTTCCAAACTAGCATACAACACAAAGCTAAACTGATTAGTAGTTTGCATGCTCCCAATTTTGGGAGAAATACTTCCTTTTGACAAAATCTCATAACCCACGGAAAAGAAATTCCCACAGACTGACCGTTGTCACCCAACTCACTCTGCAAGCCATCTTTCTTTGAATTCCTCCTCTCTTGTACACACAAGTCACCTGGTGACTTTCTTTTTGACCTTTTGCTTCCTTGCTAGAGCCAAGACTACAGGCACCAAGGTGAAGGGGAACATCAGGAGTGGGTGGGATAGACACGGTATCTGAGGTTGGGAAGTGTCAGGAGGCAGCTCCTGTTCTCATGTGCAGATGCTGATGGCGAGCATCCCCGTAGGAGGGGGCCTAACAGGGAAGCACCTGAACAGAACTGTGAGAGGATCATTTTTAGGATTTACCCCTCTGTTTCAGAAGTACAGCCATCCTTACAACTGAACTTTAATTCCTCCTTTTAAAAAAAAATCACACAAACAAAAAGCTTAAAAATCCAGTTGTAAAATGATTATTACTGTAGTTAGTTTGTATCAGGTTTGAATAAATCATAATTATACCACGTTTTCTGAGGAGGCTTTCATCATTTTGACCTAAGTCTATTTAGTAGATATGAAAGTTAGGGTCCTGAGATTGCTAATGCATAGCTCAGAATCTCATGTGTTATTTTGGGAGAGATTGTAGGAATAATCTAAAAAAAAAATAAATGAAAAACCACGAACAACTGATATTCTCTTATTCCAAGCACTGTACCAGTCCTCCGTCTAATTTAGACTTTCCAAGGATTAATTTGATATTATCATTCTGCCCTTTACAATGGGAATACTGAAGCTCAGGAAAAAAAATCACTCAGCCACATCCTCACTGTGTGTTATGTGTGGAGACAATCCTTTAGAGCAAGAATTTTCTATTTGGATTTTGTGTGTGTGTGTGTGTGTGTTGTGCATTGATATACTGAAAATCTAGAAGAGTGCCAGATAAGCATCATCCCTCAGTTAACATTTGCTGAAGGGGTAAGATATTTTTGATGCTGAATTAAACTGCATTTCCATTGCTATCTCTGTTATGGATAATGGTATATTTCTGACAACATATATATGAAGATGATCGTCATATTTGGCACTTATTTTTGAGGGGGTATGTGCTTTTTGTAGTAAAGCATTGGGCATGGTCCAGGACTAAGTTTTAGACTTGTCTGTACGTTGTAAGGTCTCATGGGGGCTGCCGTGTCCTGACTTCAGCTTATGTTAAGGTTAAAAGGTTCATGTCATGCAGCTTGAACCATAAGAAATGTTTGCTAACAGGTGAGTGCATTGTCGGGGTAGGAGCCATACTCGTGATGCTGGCCATTAGCCTACAGGGTTATTGGCCCACAGGCAACAGAGCACAAACAAAGGCTTCAGGCCCAAAGGAGAAAACTGGCCAAAATCAAACCAGTTTCTAAAAATAGAGACAAGAAGAAAATCTTCTTAAAAAAACCCAAAAAAACTAGAATGAAAAACCTAAAAAGAAAGTACATAAAAAGGGCCGTATTCCTGTGGAACAAAAATGAAACAAATGAGCAACTGTTCACATGTCCTGGTTAAACCTAACAGACAGTAACCACATTTTCCTGAATGAAGTTATTGATAGTACTGAAAGCTTTACGTCAAGACAAATCTTGTAAGTGAGAGAAGACTGAATCTACAGAACTGGAACGTACTGGGTTTATTGAAAATACCTAAGCGGGTATTGTCAGAAATAATCTTAGTTGAGAAGGCTATTCAAAGAGTATATTTTATGTCTAGCCTGGGGAAATCCAAGTTGTTCCTAGAATTCAGTTGAGGGTATTCTGAGCCTTATTGGAATACATGGAAAACACAATATATAAGTGATCCAGCTCTCGGGGAGCTTATAGTCTTATGTAGGAGACAGCCATTAATAAAAACAGTACGAAAACTATGAATGCATTACATAAGACTTACAATCTGAGATTAGCACTCTGAAGGAATGCAACAGTCTTGAAAGAGTGTATAACAAAGACATAGGACCTCTACTGGGACTTTGGGGCTCTTGCCAGAGAAAACAGCTTTTAAGGTAATGTTGAAGTTATGGGCAACCAGATTTCCCCGGTCGCCCATAGCTTTTATAGGATACATATAGAATGAAAAGAGAAAAACGAAGAACTGAACCTTAGGAATTCCAGGACATCATTTCTCATAAAAGACAAAGAAGAAGCATCAAGCAGGTAGTGAATAAGAGACAATCAGTCCATGGAAGTCAAGGGGAAGAGGTATTTTGTAGAAAGTCTCATTCAGTGACTTGTCCATGAGACCGGTGTTTCTCATGGGTGGGTGGGTGACTCGGGGTCCTAAGGAAACTTGTCATTATCTGGGAACATTTGCGGTTGTCCCAGCTGGGAGGAGCCACCGGATCTAGTGGGAAGAGGCCAGGGTTGCTGCTAAATATCCAGCAATACAAAGGAAAGGCTGTCACAGCAGGTTAAGTATCCACTCCAAAGGGCTGCAAGGCTGAGGGTGAGAAACTGATGCTAGAGTTGAGTGCAAAGAAGACAAGGTAGCCACAGGTCAAACGAAGTGAGAGAGGAAGCCCCAGGGAAACTACTAGCATTGTCTGGGCCCTCCAGGAGTGATGGATGCCATGAGTCACTACGGAGAGGTGTTCTGGCCAGGGGAGCAGAGCCAGAAGCAGAAACAGGAGCTGCTGAGGACAGCAGGTGTGGAGAGCCACCGCTGCCAACAGGCGCTGAGATTTAATGCCTGAGGGCATTTTTTTCAGAAAAGAAAAATCACCTAATTGTTAAGAAACTCAGGAAATGTGAGTCATATTTGGAAGTTGGAATGAGAAGAGCCAGCTTGTTGGACTGAGCACCCACAATTTATTATTTCCTCATTTTCTTGTTGACTTTAGGAATGATAGAAAACACTGGATCTAAACGTCTATAGGGGCTTATCAAATTAAAAACACACTACAAAGATAAATTGGTGTTAAAGGCCTAGAGCAAAACTTCAACTTGATTCTATAATGAGAAAATATTCACAATTGTGTTCATTTATTTGGTTTATTCATTAAATATAATACAGATCTTATCCTATAGCTAGCTGTTCCAGGTGATAAGGCTTCAACACTCAGCGATAGTCACAATACCACTGCTTCTTTTTCTCCTGAAGCATAAATTCTAGTTGGCAGAAAGAGGGGAAAAAAGGCAAACCAATAAGTAAGATAGCTTCAAGCAGTGACAAGTTCTATGAAACCAATGAAACTAAGAAGTGGTACAGATGTAGCCTCTGATCAAATTAACATATGTAGCTCTTCACTCACTTTCTAAAATTTATCTGATTTAATTGTCATCTAGAGTTCTATGAAATCTGGCTATGGAAATGTCCATATGCAGAGTGGTCCAAACTATGGCTAGGACAAGGAACAGAAAGTGCAAGCGGCTGCATTGTATTCAAGGGGACAGGGATAGTTGTAATAAGCAAAGACCAAGTTATGAAAGGCTTGTACGTCATGGTATATATAGATACTGGATTTAATTCTGAATGCTTAACAGGTCATTGCACAATGTTCTATAGTAGAGTTACATGATCTAATGTCTATTAAAAGGCCATTCTAGCCGTTGTGTGGGAACCATGAAAGCTGAGTGATAAGACTATGGTAGAACTGTGGATATGGAGAGAATCAGGAAAAGTTCATTTATGTCTTGGAGACAAAGTTGCAGATCTCGCTGTTGGGTGTAACGAAAAAAGATGTGCATCAAGATTATGTCTAGGTTTCACTGTTGTTGGTAATAATATTTTTTACAAATTTTAATAAAATTTCATTATACACATCAACATACTGTGTGATGTTTGCATAAAATTTTAGTAAATTTTAATGAAATAAAAGTAGACAATGATGGATAGTACATTTATTAAAATTACTAATATGAGAAAGACTAAAAAGAAAAATATTTGGGGAGAAAATGACAGTTATATTTTGCCATGCTAAATTGTGGCTGATTATAAAACATCCAATAAAGCTATCAAGTAGCTATTGCACGATATGCATCTGCATTCCAGGGAATTGCAGTGATTACACTACTGATTTGATAGTGAACGACCTTTGTATATCTTCCCAGGTGGCTCAGTGATAAAGAGTCCACCCTGCCAAGCAGGAAACACAGGTTCGATCCCTGGGTTGGGAAGACTCCCTGGAGAAGGAGAAGGAAACGGCAACTCACTCCGGTATTCTTGCCTGGAGAATTCCATGGACAGAGGAGCCTGGCGGGTTACAGTCCATGGGGTTGCAGACAGTTGGGACACGGCTTCACGACTGAACAACAAAAAGTTTATGGATTGTCACTGAGAACTCAGGGAGAGTCCTCCAGTCTAGAGTGGACAGAAGAGACCAGGGAAGAAAGGAAGCAGAGTCAGCAAGCAGTTTGTGAAGAATTTTACTAGGAAGGAGAACAAAAAAATGGGATGGAAGCCAGAGTGAAACCTAAAAGTGATGAATATTTGTATAATATTAAGATGACACACACATATATTTGCAATATAATGCTGTGGTGACTTGATATCTTCATTCGGACATACAATAAGCAACTAAAATATAGAATGCCAAAACACGCTTCTCTCACTTTCCTCCCCAATCATTGTGCTCTCCAGTCCTTCACATATCATTAACCTTAGTAAATAAATGATCCCTCATTAGCTTTAAAATCTATTTTTGTATATTAGAATATGCTTTATGATTTTAAAAGTTCCCTCTTTTACATATGTTTTCTTTTAAAAAAAAAAATTGTGATGCATTCAGTTGAAACTCCTCTGGAAAAAATGGCAATATCAGTGTGTTTAGAAAGCTTTTCTGGGGACTTCCCTGGAAGTCTAGTGGTTAAGACTCCGTATTTCCAATGCAAGGGGCTCTGGTTTGATCCCTGGTCAGGGGATTGAGATCTCATATGCAGAGAGGTCGAAATTAAAAAAAAAAAAAATACTGGATACTTAAAAAAAATAAAAAGTAAGTACAAGGATTTTTGGAAAAGAAAACTTTTCTGGAGTGCTGGAACCTTGACATGGGAATGATTGAGTTAATGAGTTAGGAACATGGGGTAATGTGTTCTACTTGGAGAAGAAGCTACTGGTAATATAAAGGTTTAAGCCAATCCCAAAGAAGTAGGTAGCTGAAAGTTGAGAAGTAGAGAAAATCCATATTAGAGGTGAGCATGAAAAGGACCTGCATGACACCATGAATATTTCAAGGAGTAAAGCAACTGCCACAAAGCCCTTGTGATACTGTGATGCTGAAGTTATCAGGGATGATCCTGGAAATGGTGCAACAGAATCCAGTCTAACTAGCTGATTGGTAGATAAACATAATGAATGAAAGTAGCAAATGGTACTAAGGTCAAGAATTTAGAAAGAATTATTTGGAGATGGAAGAGAAATACTCGAAGTTACGTCAGTTAATATTTAACACCTCTGATTATTGTTCCATTTGTCTGCACTAATGCAGAATTAAAAGTTTCATTCATGTAATCCACTTAAAATTGATAATAAATATTGACAGGAATATTTAAAGACATACATCACTGAAAGCAGCTTAGGTCGACGTTTTTGCAAAGGGGAAGAGGATATTTTAAATTTAGGTTAAAATATCATTTTGAGTTTATACTGCTTCATAAGGCTATAGAATTCTTCTGCAATATAAATGGTTGTATCATTGCTGGAGCAAATGGACTGACAGCTTGCTGAGTTCTGAACTATCTGGAATTGTTCTGGAAATTTTTCTCTAAGGCTAAATAGTGTGGCACCATAATTACTGAGTTTAGAGGAGGGAAAGGCAACAAGGACACCCTTGAATAAATGATATGTCAAAGCAGGGTTGAAGGCAATAGTCATGCCTGGCATGGAGGAAATCCTTAATGACACTTTTTACGGAGTTCAAAAAAAAATCATTGCAATTCCCTAACTGACACGGGGAAGAGTGATCTGTCAGCTAGAACACTTAAGGCTAGCCAGCTAAATTGGTCTGAGGCAACCTGAGTAAACCAAATCTAATCTAATCAATAACACTGACACACCAAAGAGATGTACATAGCGATTTTTAAAACAAGGAATCATATGAATTTTTGTCATGCATCATATTTTTGCCCTTTTAAAGCCCTGATAAATAGAATTTCAAGTAATATTTATATAGTTTCATGTTCTCTTTAGTTGTAAAAAGTAAATTATTTTGCTGTTGTTTTTCCCATTTGAGGGATAAATGACTTAACATGTAATTTTGTATATTTCTCAACACACACAGTATATATATAATATCCAACATCATCCTGATAAATGAGAGTATTCTATTACTTTTTGCCCCTTTGGTTATGTTTTAATCTCAGTTGGCTAATCAGAAGCTCAGCAAGTACTAAGCATGGAAAATTCTTCTTATCTTTTACTGATTCAGCTGTCTTTCAGCTTCCTTTATCTCAAACTTATAAATGTCTCTAATTGGGCTATTTGCCCAACATTTTCACATTTCAGTATTATGACTGACCTTGAAGAAACTGTTCTGGGAGTCCACCGATACTAGTAATTATAGTTCCATTATGCCCCTACTTAATGCAGGAGATATTTAGACTTTGATCAATGCATTCATTGCACTTATTGATTGATAATTATAATGCATTACTTGCTGGCTTTCCTGCCACCTTCATTAATTGTCTTGCCACAATGCAGAAATATAGTTGCAAGACCCTCAACATGCATTTTGCTAGAACTTATCCCTCTACTTTTACATTTACTTAATGCTTAATTGTTCACTTCCACCTTTAAAGCCCCGGTTTATTATTCATTTTAGCTTCCTGGCCCCACACCTGTGGATATAAGCCACATTCACCACTCTTATCTCCTTCAGCCTGCTTCTCAGCTGTGCTCTTGTACACTTAGAACTTCTAGAATGCTATAAAAGAGCCCAGAGAGACCTTATCTTTCATTTATGCTAGGGTTTAGGAAGAATTTACTCTTTAGATTTTGCGCTTTAATGTGTAAACTGAAGCCCTATAAATATATCGAGGACCTCGCTGATGGCTCAGACAGTAAAGAATCTGCCTGCAATGCAGTAGACTTGGCTTTGATCCCTCGGTCCTGAAGGTCTCCTGGAGGAAGAAAGGCTACCCATTCCAGTATTCCTGCCTGGAGGATCCCATGGACAGAGGAGCCTGGCGGGCTACAGTCCATGGGGTCACAAAGAGACACAACTGTGCAGCTAACATTTTTCACTATAAATATATTGACACTTGTTAATATTACTATTTTTTCTTGAACCAAGGGCTTTTTAAATATACTGTGTGTTTGTGTGTTTAGTCACTAGTCATGTCGAACTCTTTGCGACCTGTTAAATTGTAGCCCATCAGGCTCCTCTGTCCATGGGATTTCCCAGACAAGAATACTGGAGTGGGTTGTCATTTCCTCCTCCAGGGGATCTTCCTGACCCAGGGATTGAAGCTATGTCTCTTGTGTCTCCTGCACTGCGGGCAGATTCTTTGCCACTGAGCCACTAGGGCTCAATGTTTAAATCTACTTCATCTTACTCTAACAATCTAGTTTGGGAAGGTGATGGGATGCAAGACGTCCATCAAGATACAAATATGTTTTACCTATGTGTCTGGGCAAGGAAATCGGGGGCGGTGACACACTGGTTTTGTTCAGTCATTTTAGCTCACTTAAACCACCCTAAATGATGGTCTGGGTCAAGACAGAGCAGCTCCTATTCATTTGTGAGGAAAAATCTTAATAACAATCTTTGTATACTTGACCTGACGGATTGTTCTCACAGCCTTTTTTGGATATTTCAAATCATATTTTCCCTAAGTGCAGCACATGTTTTATTTCCGATACGTTGCTCACCTATCCACTTGATCATTAGTGAACACATTCATCCTTGATACCCGCAGACCATTCCAGGCAGTTAGATGCTTCCTATAAGCCTCTTAATATATTTCCTTCACTCTCTACACTTTAGGACTCTTCCCATATTTATGTAACTATTTCTTTATTTGTTTAACTCCCTATTCCAACATGGCTATTAGATTTCACATCTCTCTGTTCCTAGTGCCTAGCATATGCAAGGTTTTAATGTATATTTATCCATCTACCTATCTGTGTATCTATCGATAAAGACGAAAGGGGAAAATAAAAAGTCCATAAGAATGAATAAAATCTCCTCTTATAAACTACATATATAACAATGGAGAAGTAGATCAAGAATTGAAGAAGAGTTATAATAAGTGTAGACAAAGGCAATTACAATAGACTTGTTACTTGGTAAAAATGTTTCCTTAACCTTTCTGCACCTTGCACTATTTTGGTTTTATCCCATTAGTTACTCTTAAGTTTGGCTTAATTATAGGTGATCATTCCAATATTTAATCACACTGCTGCCTAGGAAATTAGTAATTTTTTTACTCGACACATGCTTTCCTCTTTTTCTCGGTTTCTTCAAATGAGCTCTCAACAGCACCTTTTTAGCATGAGTGTTGGCTTTTCCTGTTGTCAACCTTCCAACTGGAGTTTTAAAATAAGAAAAGATTTAGTTGATAGGAACTGAATACAGATAATTTTACAGTTTTTTTTAAAAAGGTACCAAATGACATAAATTTTATGTTGCTTTTAAAATGATTTTTATCTATTTTATCAATTTTATAGTAAAGTAATATAAGGATAAACAATAATAAATAGGAACAATCATTTTATTTAGAACAAGAAATGCTTCACTTAGTGCTATTTTTTACAATTAAAAATAGTATTCTATAATTTTAAATCATGATCCATTAAAAATGAATCTACGAATTTTACACAATTTCTTCTATACTGTATAGAAATGTATTTGTCTTAACCTTACCTGCAGAGTCAGAGAACTAGATTGCTATAAAATGGATAGACTCTTTTGAGGGCTGTTGAACTGATAGAAACAATGTGTGAATAATGTATAAAAAATCTCTTGATTATCTCCAGTTACATTACACAGTATCAACCCTGTCAACTCCTGCGATCATCTCAACAGCTCCAAGCAGCTTGGGGAATAAAACTAATCTATCACAATCAATGCAATCTTTTCATCCTTAGCCACCAGGAAAGGGTGTGTATTACATTTTTATACAAAACCACAAGTGTATTTGGATGTTGAAAGGTGGGAGGAAAGGAGGAAAAAAATGTGGAAAATCTTCAAATTTATTAAAAAATAAGTTATTTAAAACTATGTTCACAAATCTACTGTCACACACATCCCAAGGGCTCTCTGCTTATTCATGTGTATTTTCAAAGTTTATTTACAATGTAGAAACAGCTATGTTTTTCCTGAGTGTAATCCAACTTAAATTAATATGTCTCAAAATAATTCATGATTTACCAATGAAAATGAGAGCAGGCCTGTAAGTGTACTTCTGTTTGGACAGTTGTTAAAGGACACTGAAAACAATTCAGCATTTCAGACCATCTGTACAGACATGTTTCATTTGGAAGATTCTCAGATTATTATCTGTATTTGCATAATACCCTCTATTAGATATTAACAGCTAACAGGATTAAAATGTTAAAAGTTGATAAAAATAAAATAATGTTTCTACACAATAGTTGTTAAAAATACCTTTTACCCTAATATGAGTACTTGCTCCATTATAAAATTTGCTTCATAATTGTAAGATTAGAATGAAAGTCAACTGTTCTTACTCACAGGCATCTCTGAACATGCCACAGTATCACCTATTCTCTTTCCAGGGTACATATGCTGAGTTAATATATAATTGCATTTCTTCCATTAACACTGTAATCATGCTTTTTTTTTTCCCCACCCTCCATCAGCTACACAAATTAGATACTTGATGTATTGGGTGATTCTGACAGATAGGTTATTTATCATTACCTAATAAAATGAAAAATAACCCCATAAGCTTTACTAAATCAAGGAAAAATTTCAACCTTATGTAATAAAATAAGAAATAAAATTCACTAATAAGCCTTGCCACTGACAAATATTTAGATGCATTTTTTAACCCTTTATAGGCTTCCCTTGTGGCTCAACTGGTAAAGAATCTGCCTGCAATGTGGGAGATCTGGATTCGATCCCTGGGTTGGGAAGATCCCCTGGAGAAGGAGAAGGCTACCCATCCCAGTATTCTGCCCTGGAAAATTCCATGGACTATATAGTCCATGGGGTTGCAAAGAGTTGGACTGATTTTCACTTAACCCTTTAAACATAAATTTTATGTTGGTGTTTATATTTCTTCTATTTTTATGTTATAAAAGATGAAAGGCTTGTATACATAGAAAAAATTAATTTATATCAGTCTTAATATTTTAGAATAATTTTCTGACCCCACCTGCCCATATTTTTTTACACGTTTTCAATTACATTGTAAAACATTTTGTATTCTGCTATGCTCAACTGATATATGCTTTATGCGTGCTGTGACTGGCAGGATCCTGGCCCCTAGTAACACTGTCCCCTGGTGCTGTGTCTATGAAAATGTTGTTGTTGCTTAGTGGCAAAGTCGTGTCTGACTCTTTTGTAACCTCATGGACTATATAGCCTGCCAGCCTCCTCTGTCCATGGAATTTTCCAGGTAAGAATACTGCAGCAGGTTGCCATGTCCTTCTCCAGGGAATCTTCCTGATCCAGGGATCAAAGTTACATCTCTTGCATTTGCAGATGGTTTTGTTACCACTAAGCCACCTGAAAAACCCATGAAAATGTTACATTACCTGAACAAAGGAACTCTACATATAGTTTTACAATTCAGTTGAATTTAAGATAAGAAGATTGTCCTGGATAGCCTGGTGGGCCCAATGTAATCACATGAACGCTTAAGAGCAGGAGAGAAAATTAAAGATATCTGAAGCAAGAGAAATAGTTGATGTGCTTGAAGATGGAGGGGTCCACAAGGAAAACATGAGAAATACATACATTCTATCAAAGCCCACTGCACCAGAAGAGCGTCCAGAACTCCAGACGAGAACAGCAGCCTTGACTTTTTGGACTTACGTCCTGATTTTAGCCCAAGGAGAGCCTTAGTAGAAGATTCAGACACATTATGCCAGACTTCTAACACACAGGAAATACAAAATGATAAATGGTGTTTCAAGTTACTAAATTTCTGGCAACTTGTTACTCAGTAGTAGAAAACTGAGACATGTTTTTTCCTAGTTGTCATTATTATTCAATATGTAGATTGTTCCATGAATACGTAATGTGGTCACTAGTGTTATAAGCGATACAAAAAAAGCAAAAGGTAGACCATGCTTTGAACCTTCAAGAAATCCCAGAATACAGCCAGAAAGGCAGAGTCACAAAAGAAATAGTGAAAGGTTTTCATTGTTTGCCACAAATTGAGAAAAGTGCTCAGGAGAATCACAACCGTAAAATGAACTGTTCTATCTGATGGAACCTGAGCCCTGTTATCTAACTCATTCTCAAGATTACATCATTAACTCAGTTTCCACTAACACTGTCCTAATTGAGTGGTTGGAAATAAATAGAAACTGTAAATGGGGATTTTATTAGTTAGGGACATTAGAAGATCAGACTGGTAGAATTCTATAGGCAGCATCGTATTACTCCAGGAAAGATAGACAGACCCCCAGTACACTGCATATCTAGGAGGTTTTCTGTAACTTCTACTTGAGTAAAAGATCAGATATGAAGACATTTTAGGGATGTTTAAGGGGAAGCAACACTTGGTTGCCTTGTATAGGATTTACAGGATATAGGAAGGGAAGTGTTCAAGAATCACTCCAAGATTTCTAGTCCTGCCTACTGGGGGAAAAGATAAAGTTGAAAGAAATGAAGTAGCTTTAATAAAGCGATTGGGAATAAGACGGAATATAAGGGGCTGATTTAAAATACTGTCTGAATTAAGACATCTTCTGTTATAAGTAGCAGAAACCATGAAACCTCAGTCTTCAAAACAAATAAGCCCACCATTTCACATGACAGCATGCAGGGCTGGTAGGTGGAGCCTTTCAACAATGACATCTAGAACTCAAAATTTTTCTGTCTTTTTTTTTTTTTTCCTGTTCACATCAGCCTCATTTCAAGACTAGTTTCTGTTGGTGATCTTTGGAAAATTGCCCACAAAATCCAGGCCAAAATACTTTCCTGTTCACTTCCTGCCTAAGATAAAGAACATTTCTCCCACCCATGATAAAATCCTTCTCTTCAGTTTAAATCAACTTAGTCATGTTTCTTCCTTGTGACAAGAATAGTCCCTAGGGAGATAGGTATTGGTTCAGATTAGAATTAGATTTGCCCAACACACTAAACATAATACACACACTCAGTTTATAAAGGTAGTAATAGAACTGAATAGCTTAGTTTAGCCCCACATTTTACAAAAACTTGAAGGGGAAACTATACAAATGCCATCCTGTTAGATGAGCACTGAATGAATCTGAATTGTCAGAGCCTGATCCCACGTGGCAACCTTCAATTCTGTTCTTTCGATGATATCCATCTCATTGTCTTCCATGAGACAATGAATTCTTTCTCCGGAAGATACTACTTTGTTGGTCTTCATTTCCTCCATGTTTGCATCTAAAATGAGCACTTGGGAGTCTGCCCATTGGGATACCTTATAGTTTTTAGCAGATCTCAACTTTTAATATTACAAATTTTGGTCGCTGGGGATGGCCTTATGGATACTTTTATATCTTATCATCATATATCAAATTTCAAGTCTATTTACTAAAAATGCACATAGTTTTCTTATAATAACAAACATATTAATGGTTTGGGGACATTCGTCTAATAACATTAGACTGTGGATGTTATTGAAGGAAACCACATTTGTTAGACTATCAATGACTCAATTAAGGTTGTAAACTATGATCATCTCAGAAATACGAATTTATTCATCAGCCATTCATTACTTAATGCACTATGACCTCATTGATCCACGTCTAATTTATAATTAAATATAAATACTGCAGATTCTCTTTAAATAACAAACGTATCTATTAGCATTGCACACTGTGAAAAAGTCATTTTACAGGTAAAATAAGTGTTACTCTTAAAGAGTAATTTGAAACATAAGGTGAAAGCTTGATTCTCTACAACACATTTAAACAATGTCATAAAATGCCCAATACTACACAAAAGCTAAGTAGGAAGGGGACTGATATAAACTAAGTGGATTTAAGGAATTAAAACCAGTAATAACTCTAGAAATAGTGTTTTGTAAAGGATTGTTTTCTAACAAATTGTGGAAATACATGCCAGATTGAAAGGAGAGGGTACTGAAGAAGTGCAAGTTATGGGGACTGACTGCTCCTTCAAGACATTCAAAATCCAGAGAGAGAGAGAGGTTGTATGAGGGAGGAGAGGGACTTTCTTTTTGCTTGCTTGTTTATTATATTGTGCTTATTTTTATTTAGGGAAGAATATATTATGTATTTATGCTTTGGATAACAAATGGTTCAGTTATTAATAAGGTTGAAGTTTCACTAGTGGAAGAAATAATTTATGGAGGAATGACCTGGATGGCAGAACCTACATTTGTACATTGTGGATCACTGATATATGTGAGCATGCTTGTCCTGCAGTATGACTCAAGCCATGCATTTGTTTCAGCTATAACAAGAGAAATGACTTCATATATTAAAAAAGAGAGAGAGATGCTGAGTCAATATACGAAATAGTTTATTATAGAAACTATGGAAGATGGGGTTCTCAAGGCAAGGATACTGAAGTGGTTTGCCATTCCCTTCTTCAGTGGACCTCATTCTGTCAGATCTCTCCACCATGACCCACCTGTCTTGGGTTGCCCAACGGGCGTGGCTTAGTTTCATTGAGTTAGACAAGGCTGTGGTACAGACTGGTTTCGAATAAGAAAAGGAGTACATCAAGGCTGTATATTGTCTCCCTGCTTATTTAACTTATATGCAGAGTACATCATGAGAAATGCTGGACTGGAAGAAACACAAGATGCCGGGAGAAATATCAATAACCTCAGATATGCAGATGACACCACCCTAATGGCAGAAAGTGAAGAGGAACTCAAAAGCCTCTTGATGAAAGTGAAAGTGGAGAGTGAAAAGTTGGCCTAAAGCTCAACATTCAGAAAATGAAGATCATGGCATGCAGTCCCATCACTTCATTGGAAATAGATGGGGGAACAGTGGAAACAGTGTCAGACTATTTTTTTTGGCTCCAAAATCACTACAGATGGTGACTGCAGCCATGAAATTAAAAGACGCTTACTCCTTGGAAGAAAAGTTATGAACAACCTAGATAGCATATTCAAAAGCAGAGACATTACTTTGCCAACAAAGGTCTGTCTAGTTAAGGCTATGGTTTTTCCTGTGGTCATGTATGGATGTGAGAGTTGGACTGTGAAGAAGGCTGAGCGCCAAAGAATTGATGATTTTGAACTGTGGTGTTGGAGAAGACTCTTGAGAGTCCCTTGGACTGCAAGGAGATCCAACCAGTCCATTCTGAAGGAGGTCAGCCCTGGGATTTCTTTGGAAGGAATGATGCTACAGCTGAAACTCCAGTACTTTGGCCACCTCATGCAAAGAGTTGACTCATTGGAAAAGACTGTGATGCTGGGAGGGATTGGGGGCAGGAGAATAAGGGGACCACAGAGGATGAGATGGCTGGATGGCATCACTGACTTGATGGACGTGAGTCTGAGTGAACTCCAGTAGCTGGTGATAGACAGGGAGGCCTGGCATGCTGCGATTCATGGGGTTGCAAAGAATCGGACATGACTGAGTGACTGAACTGAACTGAACTGAATGGAAGATGAGTGAATTCATATTTCATGACAGCAACCTTTCTAGCAAAGTATGAGTTAATGTCATCAGCTGACAGTGAAACTGCTAGTGAAGATTTTGATGTTTTCTATTTATTCCACTATGTACAAATGGTTTACAGATAATTGTACTTCTTACTTGATGAGGCATGAGAACTTAAAACCAATACCTAGTACCCGTTGCAATGCAACCTAGTACAATCATGTACCATTTCTTTCTGGGCTTCCCTGGTGGCTCAGACAGTAAAGAATCTGCCTGTAGTGCAGGAGACCCAGCCCGTTCGATCCCTGGGTTGGGAAGATCCCCTGTAGAAGGAAATGGCTCCCCACTCCAGTATTCTTGCCTGGAGAATCCCATGGACAGAGGAGCCTGGCAGGCTATGGTCCATGGGGTCATAAAGTGTCAGACACTACTGAGTGACTAATACTTTCACTTTCATTTCTTTCCAGCTTTGTCTGATTCTTTTACCAAGTTTTCTTTTTTTCTTCATAGCTCAGTTGTGCTTAGTTATAAAATGTTTGACTTTCACCAACACAGGAAAAATTTTGGTGATTCACTGAAGAGGGAAGAGGTCAAAGGAAAAGTGACTCTTTAAGAGATCAGTCTAGGTGATGATGGCACAGATTTAAACTAAAGGCTTGGGAATTAGTCTAGCTTCCAAACATTAGAAAGAACATGATTTTTTTCCAAGTTCGAAGTGATAAATATGGGAGTCAATCTCTGGGTTATAACTTTGAAAACAAATAGTGCTATAAAACCATGAATAAAGCTAGTGATTATTGGAAGAGAAGGAAGAGGTTAAGAGGTGATCTGATGCTGTCACTGAGGGACGTGCTGAATCTATTGTGTCTGAAGGACATACAAGTGGAGACAGCAATTTAGTTAGTAGTTTAAATGTAGATCTGGAACTAGGAAACAATCTCTGCAGCCAAGCATCATTATATATTTGATTACGGAAGACAAAGGACAAGCCAATATTGACTAGGAATGGCAAATATCGCTTTTAAAGAATAAAGCAGCAAGAGAGAATCCTATGAGATGGAAGGAGAAAGATCAATAGAAAAGATAGAAGAAATGGTCTTAGATAGTGGATTATAATGAGCATTTTAAAGTATTTTCTGCAAGAAACTATGTACACAAACTGCATTTTTATTTGTTCTTACCATATAATTTCAGGATGCTATTACTATGTACCTTTTAATAAAGAAGAAGGTGGGCTTCAGAATAGGTTAAATAATTTGCACAGTTATCAGTATATAGGACATGGTCCACCTGAATCAAAAGCCGTTTATTTTCCCACCATACCAAGCTTCATCTAGAAGATAACTTCAGACCAAAACAGTCTGTGAGTCACTTATGTAATAGCAACTTGGAGGTTCCAGGGAAACTGGGTGTAAAACAATGAGTGAGTTTTCTCCTAGAGGTTTTCCTTCATTCAGTCCCTAAGTCTATTAAGGAGATGGTTATCCTTTTTGCTTTCTGGTTTTCCTAATCATCTCGAAAGTCCCTGCTTTATTTCCCCCTTGCTCTTTGTTATGACTTTCTCTGTTTCTCTCTTTCCAGGCAGAAGCAAAAAGCAAAAAAAAAAAAAAAATCTCCATTATGTTACGTGTCTGCTCATCAGCAAAACAAATTCCCATGGCTCTCTGTTTCTAATCAGAAGGAAGTAATTTTCCTTTCTCACCTGACTGATTCTCCAACTTGGCTCTCAGAGCTGACTCTCCAATCTCTCCCCCCAGGTACTCAGTTGCAATTTTCAGTTAGTGCTGAAGTTCACTCATTAAACATTTCACCACGAACTCCGAAAGTTACTGCTAGCCAGTGTCCAACTCATTTAAGTTGTACCACCAGTAACTAAATTTCAATTGAAAGTCAAATCAAGCTAAAAATACGTTAACTATCTAAGTAAGACTTTAAGATCAATCCTGTGCTTATTTACGTAGATAATAAAAGGACTGCTGACATAATCATAAAAATAGTCAGCATCACCTTTACCATCATTATCATCATCATCACCACTGCTGTCATTTCGAGTATTTTCTAGTGCCAGGCAGTATGCTATGTACTTCTCAGGCACTGTTCCCTTTAGCTGTAATGTTTATGCCATATGTGTAATTTACTTAGTGAGATTCAATACATGCCCATATTTGTTAGGTTCATATATGTCAATCCAGCTTAACAAATTAGGTGTTATCATCACTTCACAGATGAGGAGATAAAGTTTCAAAGTTATACGCCTCTCCAGGGCAAAGCCAGTCTGAAATATGCTTATTTTTTTAAGTTCTAGAAACACATGAGAAGGTAGACCCAAGGGAGCTTGATCTACCAAAAAACAACTTATATGTACTTATATCTTGGTGCATGCTAACTCACTTCAGTCAAGTCTGACTCTGTGACCCCATGGATTGTAGCCACCAGGCTCCTCTGTCCTTGGAATTCTCCAGGCAAGAATACTGGAGTGGGTTGCCATGCACTCCTCCTGGAGATCTTCCCAATCCAGGGATCAAACTCTTAAGTCTCTTAAGTCTCCTGCATTGGCAGGTCCTTTACCACTAGCACCAAAAGGCCTATATTTATATCTTAAATACACTTATATCTAGATTTGTTTATCAACTAGAAAAGTTCATGGCATGTATAGTACAAAATATACATGAATGTGTACAGTAGTAACAAATTTCATTTCCTTAATAAAATGAAAGCAAAGATGAAACAGTTAGAAGGAATAGCACTTCTGTTGGGATGATTGTGGCTTGAATCACACTATCTTCTATACTTTTATTAGTCCTTTAATTGTTTGAGCCTTGAAGCACAAGTTACATATTGCAGTAAAACATAACTTCTCTGTCCAAACCAACGCTCAAGAAATAGGTTCAAGGCTTCAACTGAGTGGCAAGGAAAAGTATTTTGTTTAAAAGAAGCATCTGATTCTAAAAATGTGCCTGTGAACAGTTGCTGAAACAGAGTCAGCACCACAGATCACCTTGTCAGGGCTCTGACAGGAACGCTGACGTTTAAAGGTGAGTTCCAACTGTTTCCTTAATTTATAATGTAAGAATCTTGCAGCCACCTGTCTAAGGGAAGCAACCGTGCAGGGTTTATTGGTCCCCAAGCACTTCTGACACCCGTCTTGTTAGACCTCTTGTACCAATCAGCATTTTTGGTAGAATCTAATCTGTTATCACCTATTTTTCATTTTCCCAAACTCGTGTCAGATAATTTCATCTAAATCTGAAAGGGGAAACAAACAAAAACTCTTCATAACTGAAAATACAATATATCCGACTTGGCTAATGTTCAAATTACTACTCTATGATGAAAACTTGCCCTCTTGGGGTTTTAAAGACTTTCAGCAGAAATAAGCTTTTAAGACTTATAGAACATTTCAACCAACTTACCAACCATATTTGGGATGCTGTTAATAAGTCAGGCCTCCCAGGCCTGACTATAAGCTCATTTTCCTCCCACTGCATAGTGTCCACCAGAGAGCTTTCTCTTGGCTCATCCATTGATGTGTGTCACTTGCAGCTATGTCAACAAGGTCAAGAGCTGACAAAGTCTAACAAGACTCAACTGAGCCAAGGCTCATATTTAAGCAGCAGAAAAATAGATCCAATTATACCCCCTAGGGTCCTGAGAAAATTAAATCCAATAAAATATAAAACCTCACAGCCAACTGCCTGGCCTTTGGTAAGTGCTAAAAAATGTTAGCACTTTTTTCCTTCTCCATCTTCACTTCTCTCTTTCATTCACTGATACAGACAATAACTCTCAGGTAGGACCTAATAGGAGCTAAATAATTCATATTCATTCTTTCACGTACGTATGGGTCACAGGTTGATCAGTTGCCACTACACATTATCATCTTTTTGTTCTCTGGTCAAAGCTTTGGTGTGACTTCCCTAGTGGCTCAGACAGTAAAATACCTGCCTACAGTGTCAGAGACCTGGGTTTGATCCCTGGGTCGGGAAGATCCCCTGGAGAAGGAAATGGCAACCCACTTCAGTACTCTTGCCTGGAAAATCTCATGGGCTGAGGAGCCTGGTAGTCTACAGCCACAGGGTCGCAAAGAGTTGGACATGACTGAGCGACTTCACTTTTTCAAAGCTTTGGTTTTACCAGTAGTCATATATGGATGTGAGAGTGGACTATAAAGAAAGTTGAGCGCTGAAGAATGGATGCTTTTGAACTGTGGTTTTGGAGAAGACTCTTGGACTGCAAGATCAAACCAGTCCATCCTAAAGGAAATCAGTCCTGAATATTCATTGGAAGGACAGATGCTGAAGCTGAAACTCCAATACTTTGGCCACTTGATATGAAGAACTGACTCATTTGGAAAGATCCTGATGCTGGGAATAATTGAAGGGGGAAGGAGAAGGGGATGACAGAGGATGAGATGGTTGGATGGTATCACTGACTCAATGGACATGAGTTTGAGTAAGCTCTGGGAGTTGGTGAGGGACAGGGGAGCCTGGTGTACTGCAGTCCATGGGGTCACAAAGAGTCGGACACGACTGAGCAACTGAACTGAAACTGGAACTTGCAGAGAGGGCTTCCCTGGTGGCTCAGTGGTAAAGAATCTGCCTGCTAATGCAGAAAGCATGGGTTCAATCCTTGGGTTGGGAAGATCCCCTCAAGAAGGAAATGGCAACCCACTCCAGTTTTCTTGCCTAGGAAATTCCACAGACAGCGGAGCCTGACAGGTTACAGTCCATGGGGTTGCAAAGAGTCGGACACAACTGAATGACTAAACAAGAACAACTTGGAGACAGTCCTACTCTTTCTCAGTTTTCAGTCTTAGAGTTAGGTTCCGCTGCTGCTAAGTCGCTTCAGTCGTGTCTGACTATGTGCAACCCCATAGACAGCAGCCCGCCAGGCTCCACGGTCTGTGAGATTCTCCAGGCAAGAACACTGGAGTGGGTTGCCATTTCCTTCTCCAATGCATGAAAGTGAAAAGTGAAAGTGAAGTCACTCAGTCGTGTCCAACTCTTAGTGACCCCATGGACTGCAGCCCACCAGGCTCCTCCGTCCCTGGGATTTTCCAGGCAATTAGGTTCAGAATTAGGTTCAGTGGAGCAGTATTCCTTGAGAACATATGCCTTATTATCCTAAATGCATTTCCTTTTTAATTTTTTCTATTTGTTTTTCTGTTTGCTTGGTTTATCTTGTTTTTGAAAAAAAAAATATTGCAAAGTGGAAAACATTACAGAGAAGAAATACTGAGTTTTATAATTTGGGAAATATAGGCAGAAATATGTGTGACTCTTTCTGAGTTATTGAAGATAACTTTTTTCTCATATGTAACATCTTTAACTTATATGGCATACACTTTAATATTCTCTCATTTAAAGTCTCCATGGTAAGACTGAATGGAAGAGGGGTGGAGAGAGTCATCAATCATACTTTAAAGACTGGACTGCTTTACTCTCTATTTTACATTTTCAGAGTGGAAGGAAGAGTTTGTTATATAGTCAAGTGGGACAGCTTTCCACAAAAGCTTCAATAGTTATATATATATATGATATGTATAAAAGTTAAATGTTTCCCATACATTTGAGTCTCAATGTATTCTACATGAAAATCCTTTTAGTAGTCCTCATGGACAGGTTAACTGAAGTCAAAGGCATTAGATGCTCTGTGTAAGGCAGTGGGATAGAGTCCTCCTGTGAATATTTGATAACAGTGTTACATTACAATGCTTGGGCAAGTGCCAACTGAGTGTTAGGCAAGTGAACTAAGTGGGAAGAATAACATGACTGACTTGCATGTTGATTGACTGATTGGCTGAGTTCTGTACCTAGATAGCTCATATAACCTTGACTTCTCCATCCATAAACTGAAACAAATTATGCCTGTCTATCAAAAGCAATTATTCCAAAGATCAAGTTTGTTTTTACTGATGTAGAATATTTGGAGATCTTTACATTAATTTATTTAAAGTTATCTTCTCATTAATAATAAATCATAATCTTCTAGCAGAGAAAAAGTTCTATTTGCATCCTAAAGTGTAATAGTGAATGAATGACATTTGGATGAAATTTGCTTCCTCAGGTGCAAGTATATTTTTAACAGACTACTGCTAAAAATTCAGGAACATGGCAAGCACTAATACACAGGACATAACAGAATATTAACTGGCACAACAATGTGAGCAATAAATAGGCATTAAAAATAAACCAAAGCAAAGCTTTATCTTTAAAATCATGATGCCTCAGGGCAAGGAAATTGAAAACTTGAAAGGAAATAGAGAGAAGGATGAAAGAAAACTATAATTAATTGCCAGTTCGTTTCCAGGGACTATGGGCATCCCACATTTAAAAAAAAATCTAATTTGGCTTTTTAACTATTTCACTTATTTTGTCTCACTTAACCATTTTGCTGTTTGAGGAGAGTAAAGTTTATTTCATTTTATTAGTTCAAGGATTCACAAATAACAAACTAGAGTGTAACCATGCCACTCTTGGGGGGAACACTGATAAGGGAGGCCGTGATTGTGCAGGGGTAGAGGGGTGAGGGTTCTCTTTGTCTCTTTTGATCATTTTTTTTTTTTTTTTTCTGTCAACTTACAAGTGTTCCAAAAAATAAAGTCTACTTTAAGTGAGAAATAAATAGAGGGTAAGATGGTTCTGTAAATTCTATGTAGGGTTCTTTGTTCCACTTTGTGTTAAATAAAACCCTCTTCTAGAAGGATCACTGATAATCAGGGAAGGGTATGTTTTGTTTCTGCTGACAATATAGCTAAGTTAATTCAGTATGATGAATCTTTAGTTAAGAAACTAGTTTGTACTTATGGGGGCTGGATGATAACAGTGAACAAGGCACATGGAGAGAGAGAAAAAATCAACAATAAACATAATAAATGAGTGTGTAATATAATATAGAAGAAAGTAATGATTGATGTAGAGTTTATATGAAATAGAGTAGGGTAGAAAGAATCATGTACCTTGGAATGAGCTGCAATTTAAAGTCATGTGTGCAGAGTAGATAGGTCTCATCACTAACACAATTTTCAAACACAGACTTGAAGTCTGTGTTTCTTAGACAGCTTAGATAGACAAGAAAAAAAAAATTCGGTCAAGGGCACCAGAAAATGCAGAAATACATATTGGTAGGACACTTTCTGGTCTGTTCCCCAAACAGAAGAATGTGGCCAGTGAGATGGAGTGAGTTAGGGAGATAAATGTAGAGGATAAATCCAGAGGTTATGGCAGAAGGTGGGGTATACATCATGTAGGGTCATGTAAGCACTTTGGCTTTTCCTTTGAGTTCATCCAGAAGCCACTGCAGAGTTTAAGTGTAGGAGACATAATCCATCTTTTGTTTTAAGAGGATTACTTGACTTTGTCAAGATTGGACTGTAGAGAGGAAAGCATACAACCTGGGACATTAATGACATAAATCTAGGTTAGAAGTAAGGATAGTGCAGACCAGGGTGGCACCAGTGGTGTCAGTGAAAGTGGTCATGTCATAAACGTATTTTGGAATTTAAGACAACAGGAGGTTTTGTGAGCTGGGCATAGTGTGAGAATCAAAGAAGAAACAAAAGTGAATCCAAAATATTTTGATCTAAACTACTGGATTATTCAAGTTGCCATCAACCGAGATGAGTAATGCTGCAGCTGGAGGATGTTTCTAGGGATTTGGAGTTCTGTTTCAAAATGTTAAATCTCAATGTGTATGTTAGATGTATACTAACTACTGGATGTACACTAAACACTCGAGAGGAGAAATCTAATAGCTGGCTGAATACACATGAGTCTGGGTTAGAGATGGAGCTTCAGCAGTGTCAGGATTTGGGTGGTGTATAAAGTCATGACCCTGAACAAGATCACCCAAGAGCACAAGCAACCACAGGGACAGATTCTGGTCAGCCACACTAAGGAGTCTGGAGAAGATCAGATCAGATCAGATCAGATCAGTCGCTCAGTTGTGTCTGACTCTTTGTGACCCCATGAATCACAGCACGCCAGGCCTCCCTGTCCATCACCAACTCCCGGAGTTCACTGAGACTCACATCCATCGAGTCAGTGATGCCATCCAGCCATCTCATCCTCTGTCGTCCCCTTCTCCTCCTGCCCTCAATCCCTCCCAGCATCAGGGTCTTTTCCAATGAATCAACTCTTTGCATGAAGTGGCCAAAGTACTGGAGTTTCAGATTCAAAATCAGTCCTTCCAAAGAAATCCCAGGGCTGATCTCCTTCAGAATGGACTGGTTGGATCTCCTTGCAGTCCAAGGGACTCTCAAGAGTCTTCTCTAACACCACAGTTCAAAAGCATCAATTCTTCGGCGCTCAGCCTTCTTCACAGTCCAACTCTCACATCCATACATGACCACAGGAAAAACCATAGCCTTGACTAGACGAACCTTTGTTGGCAAAGTAATGTCTCTGCTTTTGAATATGCTATCCAGGTTGGTCATAACTTTCCTTCCAAGGAGTAAGTGTCTTTTAATTTCATGGCTGCATTCACCATATGTAATGATTTTGGAGCCCCCAAAAATAAAGTCTGACACTGTTTCCACTGTTTCCCCATCTATTTCCCGTGAAGTGATGGGACTGCATGCCGTGATCTTCGTTTTCTGAATATTGAGCTTTAAGCCAACTTTTTCACTCTCCACTTTCACTTTCATCAAGAGGCTTTTGAGTTCCTCTTCACTTTCTGCCATAAGGGTGGTGTCATCTGCATATCTGAGGTTATTGATATTTCTCCCGGCAATCTTGATTCCAGTTTGTGTTTCTTCCAGTCCAGCGTTTCTCATGATGTACTCTGCATAGAAGTTAAATAAACAGGGTGACAATATACAGCCTTGATGAACTCCTTTTCCTATTTGGAACCAGTCTGTTGTTCCATGTCCAGTTCTAACTGTTGCTTCCTGACCTGCACACAGATTTCTCAAGAGGCAGATCAGGTGGTCTGGTATTCCCATCTCTTGAAGAATTTTCCACAGTTTATTGTGATCCACACAGTCAAAGGCTTTGGCATAGTCAATAAAGCAGAAACAGATGTTTTTCTGGAACTCTCTTGCTTTTTCTATGATCCAGCGGATGTTTGCAATTTGATCTCTGGTTCCTCTGCCTTTTCTAAAACCAGCTTGAACATCTGGAAGTTCACAGTTCACATATTGCTGAAGCCTGGCTTGGAGAATTTTGAGCATTACTTTACTAGCATGTGAGATGAGTGCAATTGTGTGGTAGTTTGAGCATTCTTTGGCATTGCCTTTCTTTGGGATTGGAATGAAAACTGACCTTTTCCAGTCCTGTGGCCACTGCTGAGTTTTCCAAATTTGCTGGCATATTGAGTGCAGCACTTTCACAGCATCATCTTTCAGGATTTGGAATAGCTCAACTGGAATTCCATCACCTCCACTAGCTTTGTTCGTAGTGATGCTTTCTAAGGCCCACTTGACTTCACATCCCAGGATGTCTGGCTCTAGGTGAGTGATCACACCATCATGATTATCTGGGTCGTGAAGATCTTTTTTGTACCATTCTTCTGTGTATTCTTGCTATTTTTTCTTAATATCTTCTGCTTCTGTTAGGTCCATACCATTTCTGTCCTTTATCAAGCTCATCTTTGCATGAAATGTTCCTTTGATATCTCTGATTTTCTTGAAGAGATCCCTAGTCTTTCCCATTCTGTTGTTTTCTTCTATTTCTTTGCATTGATCACTGAAGAAGCCTTTCTTATTTCTTCTTGCTATTCTTTGGAACTCTGCATTCAGATGTTTATATCTTTCCTTTTTTCCTTTGCTTTTGGCTTCTCTTCTTTTCACAGCTATTTGTAAGGCTTCCCCAGACAGCCATTTTGCTTTTTTGCATTTCTTTTCTATGGGAATGGTCTTGATCCCTGTCTCCTGTACAATGTCACGAACCTCATTCCATAGTTCATCAGGCACTCTATCTATCAGATCTAGGCCCTTTAATCTATTTCTCACTTCTACTGTATAATCATAAGGGATTTGATTTAGGTCATACCTGAATGGTCTAGTGGTTTTCCCTACTTTCTTCAATTTAAGTCTGAATTTGGCAATAAGGAGTTCATCGTCTGAGCCACAGTCAGCTCCTGGTCTTGCTTTTGCTGACTGTATAGAGCTTCTCCATCTTTGGCTGCAAAGAATATAATCAATCTGATTTCGGTATTGACCATCTGGTGATGTCCATGTGTAGAGTCTTCTCTTATGTTGTTGGAAGAGGGTGTTTGTTATGACCAGTGCATTTTCTTGGCAAAACTCTATTAGTCTTTGCCCTGCTTCATTCCGTATTCCAAGGCCAAATTTGCCTGTTACTCCAGGTGTTTCTTGACTTCCTACTTTTGCATTCCAGTCCCCTATAATGAAAAGGACATTTTTTTGGGTGTTAGTTCTAAAAGGTCTTGTAGGTCTTGATAGAACCGTTCAATTTCAGCTTCTTCAGGGTTACTGGTTGGGGCATAGACTTGGATTACTGTGATATTGAATGGTTTTCCTTGGAAACTAACAGAGATCATTCTGTCGGTTTTGAGATTGCATCCAAGTACTGCATTTCAGACTCTTTTGTTGACCATAATGGCCACTCCATTTCTTCTGAGGGATTCCTGCCCGCAGTAGTAGATATAATGGTCATCAGAGTTAAATTCACCCATTCCAGACTATTTTAGTTCGCTGATTCCTAGAATGTCGACATTCACTCTTGCCATTTCTTGTTTGACCACTTCCAATTTGCCTTGATTCATGGACCTGACATTCCAGGTTCCTATGCAATATTGCTCTTTACAGCATCAGACCTTGCTTCTATCACCAGTCACATCCACAGCTGGGTATTGTTTTTGCTTTGGCTCCATCCCTTCATTCTTTCTGGAGTTATTTCTCCACTGATCTCCAGTAGCATATTGGGCACCTACTGACCTGGGGAGTTCCCCTTTCAGTATCCTATCATTTTGCCTTTTCATACTGTTCATGGGGTTCTCAAGGCAAGAATACTGAAGTGGTTTGCCATTCCCTTCTGCAGTGGACCACATTCTGTCAAATCTCTCCACCATGACCCACCCGTCTTGGGTTGCCCCACAGGCATGGCTTAGTTTCATTGAGTTAGGCAAGCCTGTGGTCCTAGTGTGATTAGATTGACTAGTTTTCTGTGAGTATGGTTTCAGTGTGTTTGCCCTCTGATGCCCTCTTGCAACACCTACCATCTTACTTGGGTTTCTATTACCTTGAGTGTGGGGTATCTCTTAATGGCTGCTCCAGCAAAGCACAGCCATTGCTCCTTACCTTGGACGAGGGGTATCTCCTCACCGCCACCCTTCCTGACCTTCAATGTGGGATAGCTCCTCTAGGCCCTCCTGTGCCCGCACAGCAAAGGCTCCGGGTAACTCCTCTCGTCGCCGCCCCTGGCCTCTGGCATGTTGCTCCTCCCGGCCACTGCCCCTGAGGAACCAGTAACTGAGGAGGGGAAGGTGTGAGTAGGAAAGCAGGTGAAAAGCAAAGAGGGAGTGGTGTCCTGCAAAGCTAGAGAGGAAGTCAATCAAAGAGGTGGGAGTGACTGATTCTAATGCTGTTGCTAGATTAAGTAAGCTAAAAGTTAAGAATGGACCACTGAATTTAGAAACACATAGGAGAAGGCAATAACAACCCACTCCAGTACTCTTGCCTGGAAAAATCCCATGGATGGAGGAGCCTAGTGGGCTGCAGTCCATAGGGTTGCGAAGAGTCGGACACAACTGAGCGACTTCGCTTTCACTCTTCACTTTCATGCATTGGAGAAGGAAATGGCAACCCACTCCAGTGTTCTGGCCTGGAGAATCCCAGGGACGGGGGAGCCTGGTGGGCTGCCGTCTATGGGGTCACACAGAATCGGACACGACTGAAGTGACTTAAGAGCAGCAACAGCAGGACAGCAGGAGATTGAAGGCAGGAGGAGAAGGGGATGATAGAGAATGAGATGGTTGGATGGCATCACCGGCTCAATGCACATGAGTCTGAGCAAACTCCAGGAGATGTGAAGGACAGGGAAGCCTGGTGTGCTGCAGTCCACAGCGTCACAAAGAGTTGGAGCAAAGACTGAGCAACTGAACAGCAACAAAGGACAGCACCCGTGCCTTGTTAAGAGCAGTCTTAGTGGACTTGGGAGTGGGGAAGGTAACAGCCTAATTGGAATATGTTTGTAGAGAATAGAAAGAGGGAAACTCAAGAAATTCTCTTAAAGAATCTTAGTGGAAGTCAGAGTTAACAGTAATATATAAGTGAAAAATGAGTTCAATTCTAGAATTCAGATAACCTCAATGAAAGTTTAAAGCTAATAGTTTGACTGCATTTTCTTGGTTTTTACAATTTCGTGGACACACATCTATATGACTAGAAATCTTACATACACATGGAAATTTATTTTAATTATGTAAAACATTATATAGTAGCAGACTCATTCACTTAAATATAAACTTTTTTGATTTCACAGTCATAAGTCAAGTATATCACACCACTGGCACAATTAATATACTATAGGAAATAGTTATACAGAAATATATACGTTGTCAATGCTCTTTGGAAAACTACATAGTACAATACCTATGGTCTTATGACATCAATAAACATACTCTCTGCTTCTCTTGGGTTCACATTTGCTTGAAATTTATATTCCTTTAATATAACTAAATGTAATGTTTGCATCAAATGCTAAAATATTCATACAGGCATACTAGAGGAAAGTATATTAATTTCTATTAGAAAAAAATGTAGGCTAGGGCAGAGGGCCAACATCTCTGCTGTTCTTAAACACTTCAACCTAGGATGAAGGAAAAGAAGCCACTTTTATGGAATGTAACTCATTAGCACTTCTAACTTTTTACATGATCAACACCAAGAAATGACCAACTGGAACAGAGTGTTTAGCTCTTAAAGATGACTTTGTGTCTACGGCATATGGTACTCCTGTAGACAGAACACACTACAAGTTTACAGACCCTATTATCTTTCTAAAAAATTCCCAGACTGATCATTAGGAACTAAAAGCAAGACCTGCCACATACAACAGTGTTTATGAAACTATTTTTATTTTACTAATTATGTCCCCTTATTTCCACTGGCAAGCCATTTTAAGGCCTTTGCTGAGAAGCATGTCTAGAGGAAACTGACTCTAAACTAGGCTGTTTTCTATTAAACAAGTGGATTCTCTGTGATTCTCAAGTGAGATCGAATAAATAGCACAGTTCAGGATACCCGGTGATGATGTGGTCAGCTGCTTAGAGGCGCATCTTGCCCTCGTGGGTGAATGTGAGCTGAGTACACCAGCTAAACAACAAAGGCTGCCAGAGGTACCCAAGCCCCTGCAGGACCGCAAGTCACAATTATTTAGTGGAGCCTTTGTCGATATCCCAGAGCATGCCCACGAGTACCATATACTCAACTTAGGGATGACCAATTTAAGGTGTTTGTTTTAATTTTTCTTCTGGCCAGAGGACAACTGGCTGAGTTGGTGTCTATTGAAGACCTTGATGTCACCGGGATAAAATAACAGAAAAACTCAGAATACAAAAGATCTGATATACATATTTTACTCACGGTAAGAGGCCATCATGCCTGTATTTTCTTAAAGACAAACGAATCAATCCTACTGCCCAATGGATTGGTTTTGCTTTCACTTTTATAGTGTTTAGAGAGTGAAATAGAAAAGGAAATGGTGCCAAACGTTAGTAGGTGTTAAAAAAAAGTTTCAAGTCATCACTTATTAAGAGAAAAGACTTTGTTTGGTTCTGTTGTGTCCCCTCCCAATATTAACAATTTTAAAATATTTTTTCTCTCCACATGAATTCAGAAAAAAAGAGGATAACAGAATATTTGCAGTGTACTGAAATCCAGGGCAATATGTGAGTTAAAGAGGTTCCGCGTTACTCCACAACCACTCAGGACAGGGTCTGAGCTGTGCTAGGAGAATCAGCCCCTCTGAAGGCACATTCTAAATGACGCAACATAGCTGTGGCATGCATAGCTGTGAGGTTTCCTTTATCTATCAGGGCCACATCATTAGCTGGGCTCCCTGTAGTTCTTCCACGATAGACATAACAGGCATTTCCATCTCAATATTCCGCCTTTGCAGTTTTCCTTTGTAAAAGAAAAGCTGATGCTTAATATCCTTTTTCTTATGCTTGAGTTGTGTACCAGATAAATCTAGAAGACTGCCAGTGGCTGTCTTTGTTTTGACCCTCATCAAGTCAAAGCACTTACTATGAGTTCAGCCCTTTCTGACATTGGGGAAGCAGAAGTGTCTATGTTCCTTTTTCCTAATTTCCCCCATTAGGGTTGTCATATAAACTTTTGTTAAACGGAAAATAGATTATTTTCCTAGCTGTTTAGTGTAACTCAGGACAGCATATAAATGCTGTTCCATAAGGAACAACATAATTTCGTATTTCATTTTTGCTTTTAATTATTCATAGTCATTTTAATATATTTGGACAGGAAAAGGGTAAATGACATTAATGTAGAAATCATATTCTTTGCAAAATAAGGTAATAAAGTTTTTCTCTCAAGAAAATATGACACTGGCATACTTCTGGAGAAGGCTGTCTACTAATAAAACAAGGGATTGCAAAATCTCTCTGGTATTACCTAAGTCTTGAAAGACAGAGTGAGGATTTTTTACTTTATATTTCTATTTTTATCTATATTTGAAAAATACAGGCAGAAATAGAAAAAAAAAAGATGAACTAAGAGGATTCTATCAATATATTAATTGTCCAGAAATTGTTTTACTTATTTATGTTTTTTATTTTGGTTTTATTTTTCCCATTTTTAATTCCTCCCAAACTATAATATGAAGTGAAAGTGAAATAAAAGTGAAATTTATCAGTCGTGTCTAACTCTTTGTGATCTCCTTGACTATACAGTTCATGGAATTCTCCAGGCCAGAATATTGGAGTGGGTAGCCATTCCCTTTTCCAGAGATCTTCCCAACCCAGGGATAGAACCCAGGTCTACCACACTGCAGGTGGATTATTTACCAGCTGAGCCACCAGGGAAGCCAAAGAATACTGGAGAGGGTAGCCTATCCCTTCTCCAGCGATCTTCTTGACCCAGGAATTGAACCAGGGTCTCCTGCATTGCAGGTGGATTCTTTACCAGCTGAGCTACCAGGGGGTAGCTGGAAACTATAATATGGTGGACAAGTTATAATTACAGTAATTCTTTAGAAAGATATAAATCAATTCTTTACAAGTACACTCTGATTTTACAATGAAATTTATCTCAATTGAAACTTATAGAATAATGGAGGTGCAACTGACATGCAATAAACTGTGTATATTTAAAGTACGTGATTTGACAACTTTTGAACATGTATATACCCATGAATCCATCAATATAATTATGGTAATGAACATACTCATTGCTTCCCAGAGTTCCTCATCCCTCTTTTGGGCCTCTCCTTCCCATTCTCCCTCACATTCCCACTTCATGCCAACTGACTGCTGATCTACTTTCTATAACTGTAAATTACTTTGCATTTTCTAGAATTTAAGATGTCTTTTTTTTTTTAATGGAACCATACTATACTCTTTTCTGCTTTTATTTTCATTCAGGATAATTGCTTTGAGATCATCCACACTGCTGCATGAATTGATAGCTTATCCCTATTTATTACTGAGTGGAATTCCATTGGAGGGATACAGCACAGTTTCCTGATGCATTCATGTGTTTATGGCCATTGGAATTGTTACAAGTTTTTTATTATTACAAATAAAGTTGCTATGATTATTTATGTCAAGTCTTTGTATGGACATACGCTTTCATTCCTCTTGGGTAAAATCTCCAACTATAATGACATGTTTTTCAATTTCTCCTTGCAGTTATATCAGTTTTTGCCTAATGAATATTGAAGTTCTGTTATTAAGATGTTAAATGGCTAGGACGTTTTAGTGTACTTGCTGAACTGACTCCTTAATTATTATGAAATAAACTTCTTTGTCTCTCATCTTTGCTCTGAAATTTACTTTGTCTGAAGTTGTATTCATTTTCTAATCATGCATAACAAATGAACACAATTTTAGAGACTTAATACAACATTCATGGAGTTCTCCATGGTGGCTCAGATGGTAAAGAATCTGCAGGCAATGCATAAGACCTGGGTTTGATCCCTGGCTTGGGAAGATCCCTTGGAGAAGGGAATGGCTACCCACCCCAGGATTCTTTCCTGGAGAATTCCACGGACAGAGAAGAATGGTAGGCTTCAGTTCCTGGGATTGCAAAGAGTCAGACATGACTGAGCAACTAACATTTTCACTTTCAATACAATATCCACTTATTATTTAGCAGTTTCCTTGTGTCAGCAGTCTAAGCACAGCTTGTCTGGATGCTTTGTTGAGTCCAAGGTGTTGGCTAGAATGGGTTCCATCTGGAGGCTTAACTAGGGCAGAATCTCCTCCCAAGGCCATTCAGGTTGTTGGCAGAATTTATTTCTCTGCAGCAGTATGACTATAGTTTCTGGCATTTTGCTTAATGTAAGCTGGAGGCTATCACTAGGTCCTAGAGACTGCTGACAGTTTCTTGTTAAGCAAACTCTCCAACCCGGCAACTCATTTCATCAAGGCATCAAGGGGAGTGTCTCTCTGCTGGTAGGGCTTGGTACTTGCACTGATAAGTCAAGACCCATCCAGGAAGATCATTCTTTTGGTTACCTCAAAATCATAATGATTAATTAAATTTGCAAAATTCCTTCGTGCCTGACATTTTCTGTTTGCTGAAGCAAGTTTCAGGTCTTGCCTACCTTCAAGGGGAGGAAATTATACAGGATGGAACGGGGTATGGGGATCATAGGGCAACTCAAAGGTTAGTCAATCACAGATACTAATGAAGTCACTCCAATTTTATTCAATTAGTGTTACTTAACATACTGGGTTTCAGTATTTTCTGTTTAACCTACATATATCCTCATACTTAAAATATTTTGAGGTTTTTTGGTTTGTTTTTGCTGCTGTTATTGAAGGCAGCATACAGTTGGATCTTAGTTTTTCGTGTGACCTTATTAACCTTTCATTTTTTGGTGGGTTCTAGTGTGTTCGTGTCAGTGGTGGTTCAACAGCTAGTTGAGATTTCAGTGTTCTGGCAGAAGAAGATAAGCACATGTTCTTCTACTCTGCCAACTTGAACCAACCTCTTTCTGTCACTTTTAATTAATATATTTTGACCATTTACATTTAATATGATTATTGACAACGATGGGTTTAAATTCACCATCTTGTGATTTCCATTTATTTACTTGTTCTTACTTCCCTTTTCTTCCTTCTTTTTGATTGAATAATTTATGATTTTATTTTATCCTCTGTAGGCTAATTATTACTGCACACTTTTCTGTGAAATTGCTTTAGGTTTTATAGTATATATTTATAATTTATCATTGTCTACCTTCAAATGATATTATAGAAAGTCCAAGTGTTAGTGCTTAGTCATGTCCGACTCTTTGTGACCCCATGGACTGTAGCCCACCAGGTTTCTCTGTCAATAGAATTCTCCAGGCAAGAATACTGGAGTGGGTAGCCATTCCCTTCTCCAGGGGATCTTCCCAACCCAGGGATTGAACCCAGGTCTCCTGCATTGCAAGCAGATTCTTTACTGTTTGAGCCACCAGGGAAGCCCAGATAACACTATGCCACTTCACATATAGTACAAAACCCTTACAACAGTATACATCCATTTCCCCTCTCCCAATCTCTTGTGCTGCTGCTAAGTCACTTCAGTCGTGTCCGACTCTGTGCGATCCCATAGATGGAAGCCAACTAGGCTCCCCCATCCCTGGGATTCTCCAGGAAAGAGTACTGGAGTGGGTTGCCATTTCCTTCTCCACCCAATCTCTTGCACTCTGACGCACATTTTACTTCTACATATTAATATTTTATAAACTGCATATTACCTCCAGTAACGTTTCCTTTTACCTTGTAAAGCATGCCAGCGATTACGACTTTTTCAGTTTTTTATATATGATAAAGTCTTTATTTCACCTTTTTTAAAAGTTTGTTTGATATATATTTTATGTTGAAAGACGTGCTCTTTCCATTCATTAATGTTGCTCCTCTGTGTTCTTGCTTATATTGTGTCCATCAAGAAGTCTGCTGTCCATTTTATTTTTATTCTCCTGTACATAATATCCACTCCGCTGCTTCTCTATCCAGTTACTTTTGAGATATTCCCTTTATCACTGATTTTAAGCAAGTTGATTATGTAATTTGCTTTCTTTTTTTCTTTTCATCTCTTTTCCTTCCTTCCTTCCCTCCTGCAGCTTACTGAGCATCTTAGAGCTGTTGGGTTGTGTCAAGCAAGTGACTCTTGCTGCCCATGCCAAGAGCAGCAGTCCCATGATATTTACCCACTGCATGGCTTGTGGGTAGCAGACTCATCATGAAAGACACAAGTCATATAGGCACTGGAGGGAACAACACTTGACTCACACAGAGAAGGGGCAGAACAAGATCAGCTTCATTAGTGAGTGCATAGTACCCCATGCTCAATAGGAGTTGCCGCATAGCCAAGGCAAGGAGATAGTCCCCAAAGGATGCCATTTCTTCACCACCAGGAGCAGACAAAGGAGTGGGGCTGGCCAGGTGCCATATGACACACTAGTTAAGCAAAACAAAGAAGCGTACATGAAGCCCAGAAAAGGGAAAGATACTCCCAAATAAGACAGGAAGCCTAGCACGGGCTATCAGGGCTCCTAACCTCCATGTAAGCAAATATCACAGGGCCAAGGCACACGCTTATGCAGCCAAACAAGGACTGAGCAAGCTGTAGGTGCTGCCTTTCCCAACACCTTGTAGTTCTCAACCGACTCAGAAAAATTTCATCCATTATTTCTTTAAAGATTTTTGCACTCCCTTTTTCAGAGACTCCAGTTACATATGAGTAGGTCTCATGAAGCTTGCTTACAGCTTACTGATGTCTTGTGTCTTGATCTCTGTGTTTTTATTCTGTGTTTTAATTTAGATAGGCTCTTTGCAAGTTCAATCATCATTTTTCACCTTTTGGCAGTACCTACTCTTAATCTTATTTAGTGTGTTTTTTTAATCTTATACTTTGTTTTTTTTGCCTCTAGAAGTTTAATTTTTTTTCTCTTTAAATAGGTTTCATACCTCTACTTAACATGCTCTACCTTTTGTCTACCTCCTTGAATATATATGATAGTTATAATAAATGTTTTTAAAATGTTGTTTACTCTATCATTTGTGTAATTTCTTATGGATTTCTAAGTCATTGATCTTTCTGCTTATATGTGTCATACTTCTGCCTTTGTTCTATGCTAGGAAATTTTTGATTAGATGCAAAGCATTGCAAATGTTGCCTTTTTTGAGTGTTGCATAATTTCTCATTCCTTATAAATGTTCTTGAGTTTGTTCTGGGGCAAAACTAACTTCCTTGGAAACTTTTATTTTTTTAAGGGTTCTTTTTAGACTTTGCTTGTGGGAACACAGCAACTTTTAGTCTAGGGCTATTTCGACTCCCTAGAGAGGTAATATCTTTCTAAGAACTCTGTGAAACCCTGAGGATCATAAGATTTTCCACTTCGGCTGGTGCAGACACGAACTTTTCCTGGAATTCTCTCTGCTTCTTTCAGTTATTTCTTTTCTGGCCTCCAGAGTTCCTGTATACTCCTTTGTTGATCAGTAGGCAGCTGAAAACTAGAGGTGGACCTTCTGCCCTTTTCAACAAGTTTCTCTCCATGCTTCTCTGTGGACTATGTCCTCCTGACCCCACTGGATTTGGAGGTAGCTCTCTTCAGTGCAGGAAAACTGGCCTTCCTGCATGTCAGCCTTATAGCTCTGTCTGGGCAGCAGCCCTGGGTAATCATACGACTTGCATCATTTGTTTCTCCTCTCTCAGGGACCACTTTTCTGCTTTTTGTTGTTTTCAGTCACTAAGTCCTGTCTGACTCTTTGCAACTGCTTGGACTACAGCACACCAGGCTTCCCTGTCCTCCTCCATCTCCTGCAGTTCACTCAAACTCATGTCCATTGAGTCAGTGATGGCATACAACCATCTCATCCTCTGTTGCCCCCTTCTCTTCCTGCTCTCAATCTTTCCCAGCATCGGGGTCTTTTCCAACAAATTGGCTCTTTGCATCAGGTGGCCAAAGTACTGGAGCTTCACCCTTAACATCAGTCCTTCCAACAAATATTCAGGGGTGATTTCCTTTAGGATTGACTGGTTTGATCTCTTTGCTATCCAAGGGGCTTTCAAGAGTCTTCTCCAACATTACAGTTCAAAAGCATCAATTCTTCGACCCTCAGCCTTCTTTATGATCCAACTTTTACATTCATACATGACTACTGGAAAAATGATAACTTTGACTATATGGACCTTTGTTGGCAAAGTGATGCTGCTGCTTTTTAATACACTAAGTTCTCATCTGTTTTCTTTCAAGAAGAAAGTGTCTTTTAATTTCAAGGCTGAAGTCATTGTCTGCAGTGATTTTGGAGCCCAAGAAAATAAAATTTGTCACTGTTTCTCTGATGCCTAATTTATGAATATCATTGTTTTGTATATTTTTGTATTATTTTTAGTTGATTTAGAGCAGAGTATACATTTGATTCCTAATATTCTATTGTGGCTGAAAAAAGCTGCTCTAATTTAAACTTAAGATTTTATATTTCTTTTCCTTGAAACCCCAAAATTGGTTAAAATGCCAGTCTTCCAGTGTTATAGTCACTTTCCACTTTGATGCATTGGAGAAGGAAATGGCAACCTACTCCAGTGTTCTTGCCTGGAGAATCCCAGGGACAGGGGAGCCTGGTGGGCCTCCATCTATGGGGTCGCACAGAGTCGGACACGACTGAAGCGACTTAGCAGCAGCAGCAGCAGTGTTATAGAGTCACATAAGTCACATGATATTTTAGGTAATATTTACAGATATTGGTTAATTTTTTCTTTGTTTCAAATCATGTTGTGAATTCTAATGGACTATAAACATTTGATAGAAAACTCTAGATTTTTATTTTATTTGGCTGATCTATATTCAAATACATGATGATAATCAATGATGGTACTAACGCATACTCTGATCAAAATTAGGTGACATTCTTGAACAGAAGGTATGCTTAAACATTAGACAGAGCTAAAATTTTTAAAACTTAAGTGCACCATTTTCTCAAGAACAGTTATCACAAAGTGGAACAAAAAACTCACTTTGGTTGTTGCACAGTTTGAATAGGTGTGGAAGCATCAGGGAGGTAAATATTTAACAATGTTTAGCTGCATTAATTATTGGAGAAGGCAACGGCAGCCCACTCCAGTACTCTTGCCTGGAAAATCCCATGGGCGGAGGAGCCTGGTGGGCTGCAATCCGTGGGGTTGTGAAGAGTCAGACACGACTGAACAACTTCACTTTCACGCATTGGAGAAGGAAATGGCGACCCCCTCCAGTGTTCTTGCCTGGAGAATCCCAGGGACAGGGGAGCCTGGTGGGCTGCCATCTATGGGGTCGTGCAGAGTCAGACACGACTGAAGTGACTTAGCAGCAGCAGCTGCATTAATTATAATAACAGTCATGATATATACCATGGGCCTATGTACTTTAAGCATAGTTCTCTTGATAGTACAACTGAATCTTTTCTGTCTCTTTCTGTGTTCCTTCTAATTTCTTTTTATAATGTGTCCTAATTTGCTTCTTTTTACTTTGTAGGGGGTCATGATTTGGGCAAGTTACAAGTTCTCATTATGACACTGTGACAGATGAGAACTAGCAGGCCAGTTGCCTGGTAAAACACTGAGTGAATGTCAACACCCTTATGATCCTAATAAAGGAGAACAAAGGAAAAAAAAGATCATCACACAGGGCATCAGAACCGAATTGTAGTGGACATCCTGTGATCAACGATGACCACAGGGGATACTAAAACAAGGGAAAATTAACAACATGACTGATACCAATGGTGACAGGTATCAACAGAAGTCTGCCCTGGCAGAATGAGAATCAGACATAGAATTCTGTACTTCTGACTCTTTTCCATCTACTACATCTACCTGTTTGCTAAGTTATCAAGAAACGTGTGTGTGTATGTGCACGCACACTCAATCACACAGTTGTTTCCTACTCTTTGTGACCTTATGGGCTGTAGCCCCTCCAGCTTCCTCTGTCCGTGGATTTCCCAGGAAGAATATTGGAGTGTGTTGTCATTTCCTTCTCCAGGGAATCTTCCTGACCCAAGGATCAAACTTGGGTCTCCTGCATTGCAGGCAGATTCTTTACCTTTGAGCCACCAGGGAAGTCCAAATTATCAAGTTTACTATAAATCATGGTATACTATAGAGAAATTAGAATACTATGATTTTTTAACACAAAGAGAAAACTCTTGGCAAATAAAGTGTGTGGTTTAGAATTTTCACAATAAAGAGAATAATAAAAACTCTTTATTTGATCATTATTAAAAATTTTGTTGAATATAAATGTTGATTTATTAGAATAGCTTGCCTGATTTGAGTTTAGCAATCAATATTTAGTATTTTTAATAAGTCTGAAAGACAGCTAGTCTAAAAAGATGTTGACTCTGAAATTATACTATTTTGTTTCAAATTTTGATTGCTCCCTACTTTCTAGCTGTGTGAACTTGTGTAAATTATTTAACTGTTCTACAGCTGAATTTTTTTGTTTTTAAAGGAGGATCTAAACTATATCTATTTTAGAGAATTGCTATGTAGATTCAATTCACTAATATAAGCAAATATTTTAGAGAAATGCTTGACATATTAGAATATTTAGTGCTTAAAATAAAGCAATAAAATTTATTGCTGGATAAAAAATGATTGCTCAAAAAAAAAAAAAACCTTTGTGATAGTAAGAAAAATAGAATGTAGGTCAGATTATATAATCTGAAACACACACACACACACACACAAATCCAAATGGAAGCTTTGGATGTAAATGAAATGTTTAGAAAGATTTCTAGTACTGCACAATATTATAAATTAATTCATAATTAGAAGGGCCACCATTATCAATTCAAGATGACATAATTGCAAAAAAAAAGATTATCTTTCATTCCTTCCTTTCTTTTTATTCACTTTTGAAGAATAATTTCAAAAAAGAGGTGAATAAGCATATTTTTAATGGTCTCCAATAGTATACTCAAAATACAAAGTGATCTTAATTGTTAAGGGGAAAAGAGTATGATTTGGTCTCAAGACCAATGAAACATTTTGTGAAAACATGAAACATTTTCTTATCCCTGTACACTGTTAACAGTGCAGAGGGAAATTAACAAATAGAGTAAATATAATACATATTTAGTATATCTTAAAGAAAAACATTAGAAACATTGAGAATTAAAGTGCTTTATGTCCTTGTAAAATGTATTGAGTAGTTTGAACAGTGTTAGTTTTCTCTTTATCTAACTTAGGATATGAAGTGAAGCAGATCATCTCTAAGTTTGGATCGACTTTCAACATTTTATTCTTAGCATTTATAATGTCATGAAATATCTCCGAATTATTTTAATGAGAAATTGTCTCCTATGTCACTTCCTCTGGGACATCTATCTCCTTTTCTTCACAACTCTTTTCCTCATTATATCTAATCACTTCTGGATTTTATCATGCAATTCTTGAAGTATCTCCCTGTGTTACAGATTACTAACATGCTGATTTTCTGTGTGAAGAAACTGAGGCACAGAGATATTAAGTAATTCACAAGGTCACAGCACAAGCCACATGCATGTGTGCTAAGTCGCTCAGTCGTGTCCGACGCTTGCAACCCCATGGACTGTAGCCCGCCAGGCTCCTCTGTCCATGGGATCCTCCAGGCAAGAATACTGGGGTGGGTTGCCCTCCTCCAGGGGATCTTCCTGACCCAGGGATTGAACTCATGTCTCTTATGTCTCCTGCATTGGCAGGTGGGTTCTTTACCACTAGCGCCACCTGTGAAGCCCAGTATAAGACACAACATGCTTCAAACTTCACCAGTTCAACCCTCAAGCAGGATGTGACCTGCTCACACTTGGAATAATCTGGGTAATTAAAATGTCAGCACCTGGGCCTTGCCCCAGCTCAATCAACTTGAACTTTTTAGAGATGAGGCTCAAATATTGGAAGCCCAAAAACTTCTCAGTTGAGTCAAAGGCAGAGATGTGGTTGATAGTTATTGTTCTGGGGCCTCCAAACATACCAATAAGCCTCAACAGCATTTAAAAACACAAGATGAAAACAGACTATTCAGTAAACTGTCTTAAAACAATCAGTAACAGGTATGCTTGATCTCTATCATATAATTCCCCTCCAAAATTTCCAATGGTTTGAATCTGTCTGAGAACTATCACTATATAGTTCAAATACAAAAAGGGAATCGGTACATATCCATGGTTACGATAGGGTAGAGAGAAAAAGACTGGGTTAAAAAAAACAATCAACCAAACTGCAACACTGAAAGTTGTCTACAAAATAAAACTCAAATCACTGGGCACACACTAGTTTTTGTTATCATATGCCACTACATGCACTATTTTCTCAATCTTTGTCTTTCCAGTCTTTGACATGAAGACGTACTCTAGGTAAAATTGCCTTTAACATAGGTCCCCTGTGGACTGATTTCAGCTGGCCTATATCATGCTGCACTAAATTGTATCTAGCAGTGTTTTAACACACTAGGAATACTGTGAATAGATTTTCTGTTGTTTAAAAGTTCTACAATTTGGCAGTCGATTTTAAAGCTACTTTTTCTTCATTCTAAGAAACCTTAAATGGCATCAGTAAGGCTCTTAAAAATATTTTTTGAGTAGAAATGCATTTTGTTCTGAACTATTCTTCAAACAATAGTGAACTTTAAGCTTTTAATTTTTTTTTTATAATACTCATTCTTTACAACACCATGCCCTTGCCAGCATCTCTAGAAGAAATCAGTGTGAATAATGAAGAAGAATAAGTTCATTGCAGTTGCTATAGTAAATGAAGGGTTGGGATATTATTTAGTGCAATAATTTCTCAATAAATGATTAGTCATATATATGTGTTATAAATAATATGTGAGTATGCTCTTGTTAAAAAGCACAGAAAATATGGACTCTCTTGTCTTCACATCTGTACATCATACTATGGACTATGACTAGCCTGTACATTTCAGTAACAATGCTGAAAGGCCTCCTTAATTTTTATAGTTTTGTTTTTGATTCTGGTGAATACTGAGAGCAAAAAAATGCTCCAGTAAGCTCTATTCTATAACTTAAGCAAATCTTTGCATAAACAAAATTATACTGAGAACAACTAAGTTTAATATAAAGGCACTAATTCACTTTGATTCAATAACATTCTGATTATCTACTCTCTAAAAGATACTGCATTCTCTATTTTAGGGAAATAAAGTAGATATTTTTGTTCATATTTGTGTTTATTTAAACACACCTGCTAGATGGTAATTACATGTATGGCACATTCCAGTAGGCAGACCAAGATTTGTTTTTCAAGTCTGCAGAAAAGATAAAACAAACTTACAGAAGTAATTGTGGGAAATTTCTTGCCAAACTTCAAGTCAATGCCCTCTTCTTCCTCTGAAGTTAGGAACCAAAGCCTTAGGACACATAAGAGGGAGCAAAGCAGATAATCTGTGCTCACGGAACATGTAAAATAGCTCACAGTGTCTCCCAGGTGATTGCTGAGTACTGGTCCTTGGAAAATGTCTTACAGTCCAGCGATTTGCATTGGGAACCATGCAATGCTAAGGAGACTGCTAAACTAGGACGTTTATCAACCTGAGGCGATGAGTGAACTGGGGATACGAAATACACATAAAGTCAGTTCTCATGGGATTATAGTATTCCCGAACCAAAGGCAATTTAAAAGATCAATTCACCCCACCTTTTTGTTTTACAAGTAAGGAACCACAATAAAGCCAGTCTACATAATTTGTCTAAGGACAGATAGCTAAATAAATGGCACTGGTAAACAATAAACCAGTCACTTCCATTCAAGCATTCTCATGATTAAAATTTCCCAACTCCCAGCTACCCTGTGAGTGAATCATCTACACCATCAATCATGCTATCTTGGGATCAGCAACCAAGACAACACAGCTGTGAAAAGCAAAGCTCAGTTCTGCCCATTCCAGTCACTGCCAAAGGCATATCAATTGTAGCTCAATAAAGCTGTTTTTAAAAGATTTATTGTTTGGTAGAAAAATTCTATATTAATAATATTGTTACATTTTATATCAGACTTATTACCATTTGCTTTTTCTATGTCAGATAATTGATAATTTATCGATAGTTAACTATGATCCAGGCACTTCATTCTAATTACAAATAATATCTCACTTATGGTCACCACTTACAACAGCTTGAAGAAGAAAAATGTAAAAACCTGTGAAAGGAGGACTGTCTATTGTAAAGAAAGGAAACTTTCCCAAATTACTGTATAGGCTTAATAAAATAAAATACTAATAAACCCCCCCAAACCTAAAGTTTATCAGAAATAAACAGATTAGAACAGAAAAATGGCTTTAAATTGTTTTAGTTTGAGATAATTATAGAGAGACATGCCGTTGTAAGAAAAAAAAATAGACTGAGCTTTTCGGTATCCTTCACCCAGTTTCTTCCAATGGTAGCTTCTTGAAAAACAACAGCACAGCTTCACAGCCATGATACTGACACTGATACAGTCCAAGTGCAGAACGTGTCTATGACCACAGGGATCTTTAGGAAAGTGTTGAACTTCAAGAGCCACATCTCTCCTGTCAACCGTTTTCAAACCTGACAACCACTAATCTGTTCTCCACCTCTATAATTTCCCTCACTTCAAGACTGTTAGATAAATGGATTTACAGAGTGTGTGACCTTTTGGCAGCGGTTTTTGTTTTCCCTCTCAGCATGGCTCTCTGGCTATTCATCCACTTTGTTAGGTGTACCAACAGTCCTTTCCTTTCTATCAAGCACAGTATTCTATGGTACGGATGAACCACAGTTTGCGTAACCACACACATATCAAAGGACAGTTGTCTTCTTTGCAGTTTTTGGCTATTATGAATAAAGCTGCTCTAAATATTCACTTACAGGTATTTTTTTGTGAACGACAATCTTGGTTTCTTGGAATAAATGTCCAGGAGTGTGATTGCCGGATCATATGGTAGTAGTTACATGTTTGGTTATTTTTTTTTAACTGCCAAATTGTTTTTCAGGGTGGAGGTGTCATGTTAAGTATAAAAGGCATGCTATTAAATTGTAAACACTCTATTGTATTCCCACTACCAGGGTATGAATGGCCAAGTTTCCCTGTATCTTCACTGGTAGCTGATGTCACAACATTTTCCTGTTTTTACCATTTTGTTAAGTGTGTGGTGACATCTCATTGTGGTTTCAATTTGCATCTTCCAAATGGCTAATGGTGTTGAACATATTTTCATGTGCTTATTCGCCATCTGCATATCTTTGGCAAAATATCTCTTCGTGTATTCTGCACATGTTCTAATAGGACTGTGTTTTTACTGTTAAGCTTTGAGACTTTTTCTTATATTCTAGATTCTAGTTCCTTGTCAGATATGTGATTTGTGAATAATTTCCTTCTAGTCTGTGGTTTGTCATTTCAATATCCTCATGAAATAATTTGTAAAGCAATTTTTAACTTTGATGAAGTCTAATTTACCTAATTTTCCCTCTAAGGATAGTGTTTTTGGTGTCACACCTAAATACTTTTTGGCCTATTCCTAAATTCTGAAGATTTTCTCAAGCTTTTTTATTTTTAAAAGTTTAATAGTTTATGGTTAAATTTAAACCCATGATTCATTCTAAATTTCTTTTTGTATAAAGTGTGACACTTAGTTCTTGCTTCTTTTTTCCCTCCTATGGATATCCAATTGCTCTAGCACCATTTTGGTGAAAAGTTCTATTCAACTGAACTGCTTTTGCACCTTTTTGTAAAAAATCAATTGAACATATTTGTGTGGGTCTATTTCTGGATTTTCTATTCTGTTTCTTTTTATTGATTTTTGTGTCTACATCTGTTCTAAAAGCACACGTCTTGATTGTAGTAGCTACACAATAAATCTTGAAATTGGGCAGATGGATTCCTTCCGTGTTATTATTCTTTTTCAAAAGTTGTTTAAACTATTATAGTTCTTTTGTCTTTCCACATCAAGTTTTAAAATAATCAAGTCTATATCTAAAAAAAATCTTGGTAAGTTTTTGACTGAAATTAAATTAATTCAGCATATCAGTTAGGGGAAAATTGACATCTTTACTATGCTGAGCCTTCTAACCCATGAACACAGTATTGCTTTCTATTTATTTATTCCTATATTTAAACTACTATTAAGAATCAAGTTTCTGAAGAATCTTCAATGAAATGAAAAATGCTTAAGCTGTCACGTAAAGTAAAAAAGGCATATTACTAAATTATAAATAATCTATACATTAAGTAGTGAAAAAGATAATAAATATGTTATACATTGACAATTTTCAAGGAGAAAAGAACATTCCAAGTGTTCAAATGAAATTTTATATTTAGATTTTATTATGGTTATATGAATGGTGTCCATTATACTATTCTCCATTCTTTAAGTTTTCCTGATATTTTTCCTTTTTAGGAATATTAACATTATTGATTTTATAAACATGTAGATCAAATACTTATCCAAAATATACCCATAATACAACTAGATGTTTATAACTATATCTTCTATGCCTGTCATAATAGCTGAAAAAATTTTAATATCAAAGTACTGAGGAAACTTTTATATAAATGAGTAAAAATATGAAGCTTTATTGTAGAATTTATCTATTTCTACTGTATGATTATACATAATTAAAATTATATTTTCTTTCAGAACATGTTTCTTATATGTCTGCTGCTGGCCAATCCTATTGCCATTCCCAGTATTTTCCTTAAGTTCTCATTAAATATCTAAAAGATTATTTGATTATCTGAAGATAGTAACAAATTCCTGTGAAACTACCCAGAATTTTTTTTTTATTATTTATTTATGTGCTTATTTGCTCAGTCATGTCCAACTCTTTGTGACCCCAGAGTAGCCCTCTAGGCTCCTCTGTCCATGGAATTTTTCAGGCAAGAATACTGGAGTGGGTTACCTTTTCCTTCTCCAGGGGGTCTTTCTGACCCAGGGATCAAACCTGCATCTCTTGTGTCTCTTGCATTGGCAGGGTGGATTCTTTACCACTGTGCCATTTGGAAAGCCCGCTACCCAGATTTTAGGTGTAAAACACAGTTTTATCTCTAGGGTATGATTCCAAATTCAGGGACATTTCTTTCCTAAAATAGAGGTAAAGTTTTAAACATACCTATAAAGAAAATATAGGAAAATTTTATGAGTGATTTAAATTTTCTTCATATTTCTAAGTTCTCTGGCACTGAATGGATGATAGGAGGGATGCGAATTTTTATGCTTATATGTTTTATGATGTTACTGAAATTGTAAAATATATATAGTTCACAGAATGAGGAATTTAGTTTATGGGAATATGAATTCTTTATTAATAATGCATAACCATGCTCTCAGTACATTTCCATGAAGTGAGCTCTTAAGTAACAACATAATTCTACCAATTTTACAATGATGATAATATTGTTACAGATTTTTCTTTAAAGTTCCAATTTTAAGCCTATATCTATTGTGTACTGAAAAATCTTCATGACACAAAATAACAAATACTAAAAGACATTTTAGCATGAGTTGTAACTGAAATCAATTGTAGCATCAGTTGGTCTTACTATGAACATGACTGTTAATATGTGAGTAAAACTCAATTACTGACAATATTAGCACTTCCCTATTTAGAACACTGAGATGTACCATTAGTGAAAGTGAAGTCGCTCAGTCATGTCTGACTCTTTGTGACCCCATGGACTGTAGCCTACCAGGCCCCTCTGTCCATGGAATTTTCCAGGCAAGAGTACAGGAGTGGGTTACCATTTCCTTCTCCAGGGGATCTTCCTGATCCAGGGATTGAACCTGGATCTCCCGCATTGCAGGCCAATGCTTTACCATCTGAGCCACCAGGGAAGCCCTAAGAGTTGTACCATTAGGTATCTGCTTAAATGATGATATAGCAAGGCAATCAATATTCAGGTTTGCAGTTGGTGAGTTAAATAGACACATGGGCAATCAACTAATAGGCTGTCTGTGTTGTGGCTAACTATTCAGGCCCTATAGTAGCAGGCTCAGGCTGTGAAGTTCAGTTCCATTACTTGATAACATTGAGATTACAGTTGAATCAATCAATCTTTCTGTATCCCAGTTCCCTCATCTATAAAACTGAGCTAATCATGCATCAAAGAGCAGTAAAGGGGACTTGATCCCTGCATAGAAAATATTCAAGAAATGTTTTATTGATTGTTATTAAAGGGCATAAACTGTTGAAGAAATTATCCTATTTCATGAGTTTATACCAGATGAGTGATAATCTAATCATTATTTCATATTGACTTTTGAGAGTTTTCTGCATATAGCCCCAACTGGTGTATGTGTGGGAGGCATTATACAGACTGTTTCACTTTTGAAGTATGCAACATGAACTACCCAAAGAAAGTTTTAGCAATCATGTGGGCTATAGCTAAAAATACTCTATAATTAGAGCCATAGGCAATGGCACCCCACTCCAGTACTGTTGCCTGGAAAATCCCATGGATGGAGGAGCCTGGTAGGCTGCAGTCCATGGGGTCACTAAGAGTCGGATACAACTGAGCGACTTCACTTTCACTTTTCACTTTCATGCACTGGAGAAGGAAATGGCAACCCACTCCAGTGTTCTTGCCTGGAGAATCCCAGGGACGGGGGAGCCTGGTGGGCTAGTGTCTATGGGGTTGCACAGAGTCAGACACGACTGAAGTGACTTAGCAGAGGTATTTTTATCACTGTAACTAAAACAATTATCTAAACTTATCCAACACTCTTGGTCAGGCCTGGTGGAAACTTTCCTTGAAAGACCTTTTTACAAAGTGTGCTCAATATTGGAATATTTTTACCTTCTTTCAAAGTATTTATATTACAAGTGCTTTTGCTTTAGAAATTGTTCTTAAGAGGAAGAAAAGTCCCATTTAAAAAAAATGGCCTGTAAGGCATTTTTCAGAAATATGTATAAACGTGGGACATTCTTCAGAAGAGAGTTTTTTTTTGTGATAATTGTATTCTCCAAGAGTGCTGATTGAACTAATTAAAAATTGCACGTCTTATCGAGATTATTTGTTGAAATCTATTTGGCAGCCTCATTTATTTCACATACCTCAGTAGTTCATTCTTTTATACTCAGTTAAGAATGGTAGCAGTAATTCAAGTAAAGAATCAAAGTTGATAAATGTTTGATAAACAGGTAAGACCATATCTCTTTCTTTGTACCTTAGAAAATGACTCAATGAATGGCGAAATCTAAACAGTAGAAATAGCCTTTTAAATCACCTGGTAATTTAATTTGTGTTTTGCTTTTATTATCTGGAAATATGCATTAGGTAACAACTCTTCAGCTTCTTATTCCAATTCTTTCCCATCAGTTCAATGTGGGACCAAAGTTAATTTTTGATTTATTAGTGGTTGGCAGGAGAGATCCATTAGGGAACTGCACATGGTAATTCTAAAAATAATTTTATTCAAACCAGGCCCTATACAGGTAAGCTATGAATACACACTTGGTATTCTCTTTCTAACAAGTGCTTTCTATATATCTCTTGTGCCGCTCTTAGCTCAAGGCATAGAAATTCACCCAGGGAAACACGATCAGAGAACCAACAAAGTGAAGAAAATATGGAGTGGAGCAGAGTGGGATGGAAATTTTAGTTCTGCTGCTTACCAGTTCTGTGAGCTTGAAAAAGAAAATCAATAGCTCTGAATTTTAGCATCTCATTTGCAAAACAGAGTAATAGAACTCATCTTGCAAAATTGTGGGAATAATGCATATCAAGTGTATGGAAGAGTTCCTGAGAGGGAAAAACTCAACTCATTATCAAAGTAGAATAATTCTAACAAGCAGAACTACTAAAAAGTGCAATGGATATCCTCATGTATATGATCACTTATTGTGATCATTGTAATGGGATTCATGCTTTAAAGAAGAGGGCTGGTTCGGTTAGCTCCAAGGATTCTGGAGTCTAATATTAAGTTTCGGCCAATGTGAATCATGAAACTGACTTAACTATTTATGTGCTTAGTTGCTCAGTCATGTCTGACTGTTTGCAACGCCGTGGACTGTAGCCCTCCAGCCTCCTCTGTCTGTGAGGATTCTCCAGGCAAGAATACTGGAGTGGGAGGCTGTGCCTCCAGAACATCTTCCCCACCCAGGGATCAAATCCAGGTCTCCCACACTGCAGGCAGATTCTTTACCAACTGAGGCACAAGGGAAGCCCAAGAATACTGGAGTGGGTAGCTTATCCCTTCTCCAGCATATCTTTCTGGCTCAGGAATAAAACTGGGGTCTCCTGCATTGCAGGTAGATTCTTTACCATCTGAGCCACCAGGGAAGGCCTTAATTACTTATACTTGTGATAAATGTGTAAGTGTCATATATGGTTGCTTTGAATACTTATTTCTCCAATTCTACTAAAAAGAACACGAACCATAAAATTAGAAACTCTCCCTTTCTGTTGATATAATAATGCCATTTTTATTCTTATGGAAACATGTAAATATAGAATTTAAGAAGATATAAATGAGAAATCAAGGCACAGATGGTGAATGGCTCACTCAGTGAGACACAAGGTAAAACAGAAAGTAGATTGACTTGAATTCTTTCCACAATATTTGTAAATAGTTTTCGAAAAGCATTGCAACTGCAGAGAATCAATCAGTGTGTTCAATATTTTACTGACCCTACCGGGAGTCATCATTGTCAGTGTGTGTGTGCTAAGTCACTTCAGTGGTGTTCAACTCTTTGGAACCCCATGGACTGTAGCCCGTCAGGCTCCTCTGTCCATGAGATTCTCCAGGCAAGAATACTGGAGAGGGTTGCTCTGCTTTCCTCCAGGGGATCTCCCTGACCCAGAAGATCTTCCTGACTCAGGGATTTGAACCCCTGTCTTTTAGGCCTTCTGTATTGGCAGGCGGGTTCTTTACCACTATTGCCAACTGGGAAGCCCCAGTGCCAGTAGATCTATTAATATAATAACTACTCCTTTCCCTGAATGTCTGCCAACTGAAAAAAAAGTCTTAAGTATCCTGTGCACATTTTCATGAAAAACAATTCAAACTGTCAGAGAAGCAAGTTTAAAAATGTCTCAAACTCCATTCAAGATTCACCTGAAACCCTATCCTAGGGGTTTAACAATAGACATAATATATAAATCCCTAGTGAATGCAAAGGCTCATTTCCAGGAAGAAAACAAACACTTGAGAATATGTTTCTGAATTTGAATAAAAATAAACCTGTGGGAAGTTGTGGAAGCTACTATCACTAACTTATATTGCACTGAAAAGATATCAGACCAAGTTATTATATCTCTTGGCTGTGAAATTTCGGAAGAAAGTATTTCACTATTAAAACTGTTAAAAATTCAGGAGTTTTCCCTACAAAAATAGATCTTCCCTCCATAAAAATAGCTGTGTAATATAGTGGGAGCAGCTTTGAAAAACTCGCCTGAGCTGGTGACCGAACAAGATGGCAGCACAGATGGTTCAGAAGGGAGCCCTCCTTGGAGAAAGGCTGGACACAGTAGGCATAATCGAGGTGTCCCTAGCACCTGGGGTGAGATGCCCAGAACTTGGGGGTGAGGCTGAAGCAGCTCTTTGTAGCACAAAAACCAAGAAACTCTACTTCAGAGGTGTGAAAGAGGAGGTTTCATAGAAAGGAGCAGTTGACTCCTTTGCCCGTCCCTAGGCCGGCCCAGGGCTGCCCTCAGAGAATGCCCCTGCCCACCTTTTCGCCAACAAAGGTCCGTCTAGTCAAAGCTATGGTTTTTCCAGTAGTCGTGTATGGATGTGAGAGTTGGACTATAAAGAAAACTGAGCTCGGAAGAATTGATGCTTTTGAACTGCAGTACTGGAGAAGACTCTTGAGAGTCCCTTGTCCTGAAAAGAGATCCAACCAGTCCATCCTAAAGCAAATCACTCCTGAATATTCATTGGAAGGACAGATGCTGAAGCTGAAACTCCAATACTTTGACCACCTGATGCGAAGAGCTGACTCATTTGAAAAGACCCTGATGCTGGGAATGACTGAAGGCGGGAGAAGGGGACGACAGAAGATGAGATAGTAGGGTGGGATCACCGACTCGGTAGACTTGAGTTTGAGCAAGCTCCGGGAGTTGGCAATGGACCGGGAGGCCTGGTGTGCTGCAGTCCATGGGGTCGCAAAGAGTCGGACACGACTGAGAGACTGAACTGAACTGAACCTTTTCTCAGGTGGAAATAGAGTCCCAGGTGGATCCCCAGCTTCCTCATCACTTCTGGACGCTTCCCGGGAGGCCCGCTAGGGCCTCGCCTTCCAGGGACCACCGCCGGATCGTGGGCGCGGAGCTGGAGAGGCGGAGGAGCGGCGGGGCTTCAGCTGCCCTCACGGCTGGAAGTGAGCCCAGGAGCGTTCTCAGCCAAGCCAGAGGCCGCTTCGGGCCTGGGAGCTGCTTGGCTTGCCTACTCAGCCAGTGGGCCTACCTGCCCCAGAGCTCAGTCCGCAGTGCCCCCTGGACCGGGAACCAAATCTGGGTCAGGAACCACTTCTGCTGAGCACAGTCTCCAGCCCCGTCTGACTAGAAAGCCTCGCCAGAGACCTTGGGCAGCCCTGAAGCTCGTGCTACAGCTCCTGGAGGGCAAAGGGTCTAGCTCGCAGCCTCATCCAACTGTAGAGTATAATGTCCGGGCCCCCTGGACGGGGAGGCAGAACAGTCGCTCCGGGAGTCTGTGAGCTCGGCCTATGGTGCCGCCAGTTGCAGGGAGCAGCCGATAGCCCTAGGCCTTTTCTGAGCACCTCCTGCCTCCCTTCTCAGGCAGAGGGCCTGTCCGAAGACCTCATTCAGTTATGGAGCTCAGCCCGTGGTCCCACCTGACCAAGGAACCTTGCCAGTGACCTCGTTCAACAGCCAAGCATGCGCGCTGGATGGACTGCCTGATCAGGGAGCCGAGCTTGCAGGCCCTCCCAGCTTTGGGACATACCTTGAGTTCTGACTTTTCAGGAAGTGCAGCCGAGGCAGGTACAGATGTCAAGACTTATCTAATTTAAGTCAAAGCTGTGGGGCACAGCCAGCTGGGAAGTACAGTGTTGGCCCGACCTGGAGGGATGACTGGGAGTCCAGCCTATGGCCCCGCCTATAGACCTGGAGTCAAGGCACATCACAGCCCTTCCAGACTCTAGGGTAGGTAGCCCTGCCAGACTCTGTGACTCCCCTGGCCAGAGGAGTGGTTTCTTGGGGCCATGACCTCCTCCACCCCTACATATACCTGCTATTACAGCTTTTTTTTGCCACTAAGTAAGCATTAGACCTGGAGAAGGCAATGGCAACACACTCCAGTACTCTTGCCTGGAAAATCCCATGGACGGAGGAGCTTGGTAGGTTGCAGTCCATGGAGTCGCTAAGAGTCAGACACGACTGAGCGACTTCACTTTCACTTTTCACTTTCATGCAGTGGAGGAGGAAATGGCAACCTATTCCAGTGTTCTTGCCTGGAGAATGCCAGGGACACAGGGCCTGGTGGGCTGCCGTCTATGGGGTTGCACAGAGTCGGACACGACTGAAGCGACTTAGCAGCAGCAAGCATTAGACCAAGAAGCTGAAATTTACCACCTAAGTGAAGAGGAGGGTGAAGGCCACTGAAGAGAAATACTTAACCTTGGTTGTCAAATTAAAGATTTCTCTTATGTCCATAGTACAAAGTTTTTTTTGAATGGGGAAAGAGTTTATGTACTCTAACATGCGAAAACTTAAAAAAAAAAAAAGATTTCAAAATGAAACAAAAAATTTGCCTGAAGAGGCAGTCTGGAACAGAACTTAGTTATTTGATGAAATTAACAACCTTTTAAGGAATGGGTTTGAGCAATTTCTAAAAGACTCTATGAGATCAAATTCCCTTATGTTGGGTTGGATTCCCCCAGAAAGTTAACTTGCAGACTTGTGAGGAGCCTAGTAACCTTTAACCAGACATTTCCTTTCTTATACACCATCAAAAAATTATTATCAGGTCACGTTTTTGTATATAAAAACTTTCCAGCTGAAGGAAATGTTTGAATTAAATTTATTAGAAGTCTCACTTCCTGCAGCAAGCTTAAAATAAAGCATTGTCACATGTACACAATCAGTCAGGTAGTAGCAGTATGCAGGATGGATCAAAGGTTTCCTTCAACTCTGCTATGTGGAGAGACCCAGCAGAGGTAAGATCTGTTAATCAGGTTAAAGTACCGACTGGTTCTTGAGATGGAACTCAGTGTCACGGAGTAAGGGGATGCTAAGAAATTTCAGATTGAGGGGAAGGCGCCAAGATGGCGGAGGAGTAGGACGGGGAAAACACTTTCTCCCCCACAAATTCATCAAAAGAGCATTTAAACGTCGAGTAAATTCCACAAAACAACTTCTGAATGCCGGCAGAGGACATCAGGCACCCAGAAAAGCAACCCAACTCCTCGAAAGGAGGTAGGAAAAAATATTAAAGACAATAAAAGAGACAAAAGAGGGAGGGACGGAGTTCTGTCCCGGGAAGGGAGTCTTAAAAAGAGAGAAGTTTCCAAACACCAGGAAACCTCACTGCCGAATCCGTGCCGAGCTTTGGAAGCACAGAGGACAACATAACAGGGAGAAAAAATAAATAAACAATTAAAACTCGCAGATTGCGAGCCCTACGGTAACTCCTCCAGTGGAGAAGCAGCGCAGACGCCTGCATCTGCCATTAGCAAGCGGGGGCTGGGCAGGGAGGCGCGGCGCGGGCTGCATCACTGAGAGTAAGAATCTGGCCTGAATACCCTGAGCACTATCTGAGCGAAATAATTTGGGCTAGCAAACCAGACTGTGGGATATCTACCATGCGAAAAGCCAGCCCTAACCTAAGATACCGCCAGCCCAAGCACGGAACAAAGGACTAAACAGAGGTAGCCGGCTGCAAACCTTCCCCCTCCGGTGACAGGCAGCCAGAGCCGGAAGGGGGCAATCGCAGCCCCAGAGAGACATTATCTATAAAACTGGCTTCTTTGCTAACTAAAACTTATTGGAGGTCTGGACGGTCAACATCTGCCTGAGAAGGTGCGCCGGTTTTACACCCAGATAACCAAGTGGCGGGGAGGCGATAAGTCGCAGCATTGGCGCTCGCCAAACACCTCATCACCTGAGCTGCTCGGACCTGGGAAGAGCACAAAACGCAGCCCCAACTGAGTCCGCGCCTCTGAGGACTACCTGAGTGCCTGAACCTGAGCGGCTTGGACCTGGGAGGTGCATGCAACCCAGGGCCAGCCTCGGATTGTTCCCGGCGGAACAACCTAGAGCCCGAGCAGTGTGGGCAGGGAGGCTACACGCGCCGTGAGCGGGGGCAGACCCAGTGTGGCTGAGGCACTGCGAGCGCACGCCAGTGTCATTTGTTTGCAGCATCCCTTCCTCCCTCCCCACAGCGCGACTGAACAAAGAGAAGAAATACAGCTCCACCCACCAGAACACCGACACAAGCTTCCCTAACCAGGAAACCTTGACAAGCCACCTCTACATACCCACACACAGCGAGGAAACGCCACAATAAAGAGAACTCCACAAACTGCCATAATACAGAAAGGACTCCCAAACTCAGCAATTTAAACAAGATGAAGAGACAGAGGAATACCCAGCAGATAAAGGAACAGGATAAATGCCCACCAAACCAAACAAAAGAGGAAGAGATAGGGAATCTACCTGATAAAGAATTCCAAATAATGATAGTGAAATTGATCCAAAATCTTGAAATTAAAATGGAATCACAGATAAATAGCCTGGAGACAAGGATTGAGAAGATGCAAGAAAGGTTTAACAAGGACCTAGAAGAAATAAAAAAGAGTCAATATATAATGAATAATGCAATAAATGAAAGTAAAAACACTCTGGAGGCAACAAATAGTAGAATAACAGAGGCAGAAGATAGGATTAGTGAATTAGAAGATAGAATGGTAGAAATAAGTGAATCAGAGAGGATAAAAGAAAAACGAATTAAAAGAAATGAGGACAATCTCAGAGACCTCCAGGACAATATTAAATGCTACAACATTCGAATCATAGGGGTTCCAGAAGAAGAAGACAAAAAGAAAGACCATGAGAAAATACTTGAGGAGATAATAGTTGAAAACTTCCCTAAAATGAGGAAGGAAATAATCACCCAAGTCCAAGAAACCCAGAGAGTCCCAAACAGGATAAACCCAAGGAGAAACACCCCAAGACACATATTAATCAAATTAACAAAGATCAAACACAAAGAACAAATATTAAAAGCAGCAAGGGAAAAACAACAAATAACACACAAGGGAATTCCCATAAGGATAACAGCTGATCTTTCAATAGAAACTCTTCAAGCCAGGAGGGAATGGCAAGACATACTTAAAATGATGAAAGAAAATAACCTACAGCCCAGATTATTGTACCCAGCAAGGATCTCATTCAAGTATGAAGGAGAAATCAAAAGCTTCTCAGACAAGCAAAAGCTGAGAGAATTCTGCACCACCAAACCAGCTCTCCAACAAATACTAAAGGATATTCTCTAGACAGGAAACACAAAAATGGTGTATAAACTCGAACCCAAAACAATAAAGTAAATGGCAACGGGATCATACTTATTAGTAATTACCTTAAACGTAAATGGGTTGAATGCCCCAACCAAAAGACAAAGACTGGCTGAATGGATACAAAAACAAGACCCCTACATATGTTGTCTACAAGAGACCCACCTCAAAACAGGGGACACATACAGACTGAAAGTGAAGGGCTGGAAAAAGATTTTCCATGCAAATTGGGACCAAAAGAAAGCAGGAGTCACAATACTCGTATCAGATAAATTAGACTTTAAAACAAAGGCTGTGAAAAGAGACAAAGAAGGTCACTACATAATGATCAAAGGATCAATCCAAGAAGAAGATATAACAATTATAAATATATATCCACCCAACATGGGAGCACCGCAGTATGTAAGACAAATCCTAACAAGTATGAAAGGAGAAATTAACAATAACACAATAATAGTGGGAGACTTTAATACCCCACTCACACTTATGGATAGATCAACTAAACAGAAAATTAACAAGGAAAAAAAACAAAACAAAACATGTATCTATAAAGCTCACTAAAGCAAAGCACAGTAAAATGAGGTATGGCAATAAAAGGCATTAAATTTATCAAAAAATAAATAAATAAATAAAGTGCTGGGAAAAAAAAAAAAAAGAAATTTCAGATTGAGGGGGAAGCAGAAAACAGGAGGAATTAGATCCTTATTTTCAATTTGGAGCTTTTGAGGGGCATCGCCTTGCATGGCACAGGAGCACTATTGCATTCTATGAGGGGTTACAGAAATCTGCAAAGGTGGCCCAAGAGAGAACAGACAAGAGGAAATTTTCTGGTTTTAGCAAGTCAGCCGTCATCACTTGCCGTTGGCAGAGACTCAAAGTCAGACATGGGAGTAAGAAAGCTTTCCAGTGAAAAGAGGGAAGGCCCCAGGTCTAATGTGTTTGGAGGTTGTTGCCATAGGGAAGTTGGGAGCAGTCCAACTCTTTCGCACATCTGAGTTACAGTTGTTTAATTTCTACCTACTTTCTTCCATGTATATGTTCAAACGAATAATTACACAATATCAAAATGTGACAGTTCTAACATAGCAAATCAAGTAGCCAAAGTTCATGCAACTCGTAGCTTTTGTTAGAACTATAAAGAGTAAACATAGGGTAAAATCATACATGTATGGCTGGCAATGTATACAGTAAACAGAAGCTCCATTCTTATTGACAATACATGTATTTCTAATGATCAAGAACAGGCATGGGGCAGAGCAAAGAAATTTGACAAATTTACTTCTGAACATGCCACATAGCTGAAGAGATTGAAGCCTTGAGAGCCAGAGGGGTCCTCTAATTTCAAGGAAGAATGTATCAATATTATTTTCCAGTGATCAGCATCTCCAAGAGCTGCCTGACCTACTTTTTTCTTTGATATGAGTAGGAAATACAATCATATTAGTGCACTAAGGTAATGGAATATTGAAGAGTGTTTTATATTGTGAGATGTTTCAGCCCAATAAACCCTACTTAGCTAAGATTTGAGAGTGAAAGTCTCTCAGTCGCGTCTGACTCTTTGCAACCCCATGGACTATACAAAAATTTTTATTTGAACATTTATGTTGTTATGGCTGGTCCTGTGTAGCTAGATATTTCCCATTTATAAAAAGAGGTCCAAAATGTAGATATTTGTGTTACAGCTCTATATTTTTAAAAGCTGCCACTTTTAATTGGTGGTCAAAAATTGGAAACAAGCCATGACAAGAACATGTCTATGTGAGGTAACTAAATACTAGTTTCTGACCTAGTTATTATTTTGTTATAATAAACAAAAATGAAAAAATTTAAATTTAATGTCTAAAAATGTATTTTGCCTTATACTGAACTTGTTAAAAAATAACGAATATATAAGTATATAAAAAATAGCATGAGATCTGCCACATTGATAATCAATGTTGTGAGTTTCAGTTTCATAAGACATAATAAATCACAGTTAAGATTTCAAAAATGTATGTTTTAATTCACCTAACATCTAAGTTACTATTTTCTTGATACAATTTGTTTAGAGCTTTTCATTGACGATTGCAACAAAAGAGCTTGAATGACTTATTTTCTTTCCTTATCAGTCATTGTAATAATTCTATAGAATTTTTTAAATGAACCTTCACTAACAGATGGTGAGGTTCATCAGGAGAGTAATAACATAAGGAAGGATAAGAACATTCTGAAAAAAAATAAACTTTAAGAAACAAACTGCTTAAAATACCGTATATTAAGTATAATATACTTATATAATACTATACTATACATTATATATTATACTATATATGAAGGCAATGGCACCCCAGTCCAGTACTCTTGCCTGGAAAATCCCATGGATGGAGGAGCCTGGTAGGCTGCAGTCCATGGGGTTGCTAAGAGTCGGACACGACTGAGCGACTTCGCTTTCACTTTTCACTTTCATGCATTGGAGAAGGAAATGGCAACCCACTCCAGGGTTCTTGCCTGGAGAATCCCAGGGACGGGGGAGCCTGGTGGGCCGCCGTCTATGGGGTCGCACAGAGTCGGACACAACTGAAGTGACTTAGCATAGCATAGCATAGCGTAGCATATTATATAGTATATCATTATATAATACTATATTAAGTATTATTATAGGAATAAAAAATAAACTAACACAAACACAGTAAAACAGTCTGGTGGTGGGAATATTTACAGAAATAGAATTCTACAGAAGAAAAGGTCCAAAACAGATTACTCTATGTATAGTTACTTGGAAAGAATTTAATATGGAGCACAGGATTCAATAAAAGGCTTACATATGTTTAGAAAATAAAATATAAATTAAAAAAAAAGCAACAACAAAACAAAAGGATCAGAATTCAGTAATATGCATGTTATTAATTCTGTAAGAATATATAAAGCCATAGCACAATATTAGAGAAAGATTCATTTTTAAAGATAATCTTCAAAAGGAGCTGAAATGTCTGTCATACTAATATAAAAATGAAGGGAAAGAGACACGTGTGCCCTAATATAAAAATGAACATTTGCTAAATGATGTTATTTAATTCATTCAGTGAAGGAGCTAGGAAAAAATTATAAATAGTTCAAAAGAGAATTCAAAGAACAGACATAAAATTACAAGAGTTGTAAAATAACTCAAAAACCATGAAAAGTTCTACAACTGAACAATCAAAAAATGTGTTCTATGTGGACAACAGTGGTAAAATAGCTCAAACATAGATGGCTTTGCATGATCTAGACAATGCAGTGGCTTTTTTACTTCCTTAAGGTTTATCATAGAATGAACAATCTCAAAGAAAGATTATTCTGAATCACGAAAGAAGGCTCTTGTCATTAGAGCTGTACTGATTATTGACCTAGCTGTAGCAAGAATGTAAATTTACCACATAGCCCCTTTTCACTTGGTTTTGTTGTAAGTTTCATAGGCAATCTCTGATAAAGATTTTAGAATCATCTTACAAGCTGTACTGAGGCTAGGAATCCAAGTCAAGACACTCTGTCCTCCTGGTTTTACCTGTGGTACCTGTACATTTAGGTGAATTCTCAGTCCCCCAAATATCTTAAGTTTCCTGAGTTAGTCAGGAAGTGACCTTCTTTACTAATCTACAAGGCTGGAAACCCTGTACGTCAATGCCAGCCCAGTTTTCCTAGAGGGCTTTGTAAGTACTGCCCAGTAAATTCAACCTCAGTTACTTAAATGTCCCTTGTCATATCTGACTAAATGAGCATCATTCTTAAGTATGACATTCCAAGCAAGCCCTTGACTGAAAAACAACATTTTCCAATTATACCCTGGTAAATAAGAGAAAATTTCTTACTGAACCTATGTATGTAATTATACTGCTGTTCCAAATCTAGGAGTGGGGGGGGGTTAGACAGGGAACATAAGATTTCATTTTAAAGTGTTTTATTTTAGTTTACAAAGTCAGAATTCAGTAAATTGATTTGGGTTATAGATAGCTTAAAAGAGAAAGAGGGCTTCCTACTACATCCAGAAAATAGTGAAGCAACATCAACAGTATTCAAAAGAAAACACAAATTACCCTCAACTCCCATCAGTTCATCATGCTCATCTTAGGTCATGTCCGACTTTTTGAGACCCCATGGACTGTAGCCCACCAGGCTCCTCTGTCCATGGGGTTCTCCAGGCAAGAATACTGGAGTGGGATGCCATTGGCTTCTCCTGGGGATCTTCCCAACTCAGGGATCGAACCTTGTCTCCTCCATTGGCTGGTGGGTTCTAACCACTGAACCACCAGGGAAGCAACAGTTCACTCACTCCTATGTAATTAATTCTTATTTCACTGAATCTTGAGTTTGAAGTTTGGCAAAAGTGTAACACATTGTGTTATTTCTTTTCAGACTCATTTTCACACAAACTCAAATCTTAAGGCAAATTAAATTCCTTTGTGTAAACCTACAACTTTTATATGAATTCAGATTTTGTTCTTCATGCTGCTCTTTCTCATTTTGGGATGGCCAGACATTTTCCTCTAGGTCAAGAGCTGAGATTTTCCATTAATAAATAAAAACCTACACTCATTGTCTTGTATACAAACTTGTGCTTCTCTGCCATATGGTTCCTGGTTTCTTTTATGTATACTAATTATAACTTTCTCACCTAAGGCCAGACATCTTGGAGTGTGAAGTCAAGTGGGCCATAGGAAGCATCACTACAAACAAAACTAGTGGAGGTGATGGAATTCCAGCTGAGCTATTTCAAATTCTAAAAGATGATGCTGTGAAAGTGCTGCACTCCATATGCCAGCAAATATGGAAAATTCAGCAGTGGCCACATGACTGGAAAAAGTCAGTTTTCATTCCAGTCCAAAGAAGGGCAATGCCAAAGAATGTTCATACAACCACACGGTTGCACTCATTTCACATGCTGGCAAAGTACTGATCAAAATTCTCCAAGCTAGGCTTCAACAGTATATGAACTCAGAACTTCCAGATGTTCAAGTTGGATTTAGAAAAGGCAGAGGACCAGAGACCAAATTTCCAACATCCATTGGATCATAGAAAAAGCAAGAGAATTCCAGAAGAACATCTATTTCTGCTTCATTGACTACAGTGAAGCCTTTGACTGAGTGGGTCAAAACAAACTGGAAAATTCTTAAAGAGATGGGAATACCAGACCACCTTATGTGCCTCCTGAGAAATCTGTATGCAGGTCAAGAAGCAATAGTTAAAACCGGACATGGAACAATGGACTGGTTTCAAATTGGGAAAGGAGTACGTCAAGGCTGTATATTGTCTCCCTGCTTATTTAACTTATATGCAGAGTTCAACATGCAAAATGCCGGGCTGGAAGAAGCACAAGCTGGAATCAAGATCATTGAGAGAAATATCAATAACCTCGGATATAGAGATGATACCCCCTTATGGCAGAAAGTAAAGAGGAACTAAAGAGCCTCTTGATGAAGGTGAAAGAGGAGAGTGAAAAAACTGGCTTAAAACTCAACATTCAAAAAACTAAGATCATGGCATCTGGTCCCATCACTTCATGGCAAATAGGGGAAACAGTGGAAACAGTGACAGACTTCATTTTTGGGGGCTCCAAAATCACTGCAGATGGTGACTGCACCCATGAAATTAAAAGACACTTGCTCCTTGGAGGAAAAGCTATGACCAACCTAGACAGCATATTAAAAAGCAGAGACATTACTTTGCTGACAAAAGTCCATCTAGTCAAAGCTATGGTTTTTCCAGTAGTCACATATGGATGTTAGAGTTGGACCATAAAGAAGACTGAGTGCCAAAGAACTGATGCTTTTGAACTGTGCTGTTGGAGAAGACTCTTGAGAGTCCCTTGTATGGCAAGGAGATCAACCCAGCTAATCATAAAGGAAATCAACTGTGAATATTCAATGGAAAACTGATGCTGAAGCTGATGGTTCAATATTTTGGCCATTTGATACAAAGAGTGGACTCATTGGAAAAGACCCTGATGCTGGGAAAGATTGAAGGCAGGAGGAGAAGGGGATGACAGGACAAGATGGTTGGATATCATCACCAACTAAATGGACATGGATTTGAGTAATTTCTGGGAGATGGTGAAGGACAGGGAAGCCTGCCATGCTGCAGTCCGTGGAGTGCAAAGAGTCAGACACAACTGAGTGACTAAACAATTATAACTTTTAATCAGAGTAACTTCTCTTTTACCAAAGAACTATAAAATGGACATTGGGAACCCTCTGACACACAAGCATTTTAATAGACTTAACAGAATTCATGAATACAGAAAAACACAAGTTTCTAGAGCAAAAACTATTTCTTAAACAATTTTTTAAAAGAAGCAAAAATGAACATGTTCATTAACAGACCGGCCCTGTTGTATAGACAGTAAGTTCTAAAGGTAGAACTTCTTTGTAGTATAGAAAAATTAAAAGCAAATGTGCATAAACTTAAAATGTTGCTTAGTAATACATATTTCAGTATTCTGTCTTACTTATGAATGACATAGATATTCCATGAATATCAATTAAATATCAGTAGAAAGCATTGCTATCTAAAATATTGGAAAGTATCTCCCAGGTGACATTCTACAAACATAATTAATATTGAAGTTATTGAATTTTGTATATTCAGCAACAATATTGAAATTGTTATATTCAGAATAATAATTCATTTTGATTAAACACAAGCTTGCTTTTTTTTCCTAATCTTAAATATATAGTAGCAACTGGTGAATACCTACCCTTCCCTTCAGGGTTCTATGAATAAAGGATAGTTCAAGAATAAAATAAACTAGTTATGGAGAACTTTAAAGGGAAGCATAGATTTTATAAAATTTATTTCTACTTAGTGTGTGTTTCTGGCATATCAGTGGAGGAATTCACAGTTTCATGTTTGTTAAAGGGTATTTGTGTTCTGGTACTACTAGATAAGATTCATTTATTTCTTACTACTACTGGAAAACCTGACTTTTTTTAAAGATGTGAAATAAAGCCACCTTTATTGAGACATCTAACCATAGCATACGGGAAGTTATCCCTAAGGAAAACTCTTAATTTCAAAAGAAGCCAACCATTGAAATGTCATCCTTTTGCAATAAACAATTGACAGCACCTGAAGAGATTTGAAAAGGCATTCAGAGAATAAATCGGGAAAACAGACTTTGTTTGGGTTTAACATAGATTCATTTTACTAAGATTATCAGAAATCTTCAAGTAGTGATATTACAACTCAAAGCTTTAATTATGGGGAGGAAAAAGAAACAAATGAAGAAGGAAATGGCAACTCATTCCAGTATTCTTGCCCAAAAATCCCATGGACAGAGGAGCCTGGAGGGCTGTAGTCCATGGGGTCACAAGAGTTGGTCACGACAGTGACTAAACCACCACCACCAACAGAGAAGCAAAATGCTGGTCATCTGCTCAAATAATACTGGGAAATAGTAAACGCTGTCGTGTGAAACAGTGATGAATACTCTGAAGAAAGTTAGAAAAATTGGACAGAATATTTGGTAGGTGAAACAAAAATGTTTCCTCAGGGAATAACTAAAGATGAAAAGTTATTCACTGCAAGTGATTCTTACCCTTCAAGGTGAGGCAGTTTATAAGAAATCAGCATTAATTTAGCTTCTCCTAACTACTATTAAATCTCAACTCTGTGAACCTGGGAAACTTTCACTAATACAAAATAAAAACATTAAAGATCAGTTTCGAATTTTAAGCAGCTCTCAGTTCAGTTCAGTCACTCAGTTGTGTCCGACTCTTTGCAACCCCATGGACTGCAGCACGCCAGGCCTCTCTGTCCATCACCAACTCCTGGAGTTCACTCAAACTCATGTCCATTGAGTTGGTGATGCCATCCAGCCATCTCATTCTGTCATCCCCTTTTCCTCCTGCCCCCAGTCCCTCCCAGAATCAGAGTCTTTTCCAATGAGTCAACTCTTTGCATGAGGTGGCCAAAGTACTGGAGCTTCAGCTTTACCATCTTTCCCTCCAAAGAACACCTGGGGCTGATCTCCTTCACAATGGACTGGTTGGATCTCCTTGCAGTCCAAGGGACTTTCAGGAGTCTTCTCTAACACCACAGTTCAAAAGCATCAATTCTTCAGCGCTCAGCTTTCTTCACAGTCCAACTCTCACATCCATACATGACCACTGGAAAAACCAGAGCCTTGACTAGATGGACCTTTGTTGGCAAAGTAATGTCTCTGCTTTTCAATATGCTGTCTAGGTTGGACATAACTTTTCTTCCAAGAAGTAAGCGTCTTTTAATTTCATGGCTGCAGTCACCATCTGCAGTGATTTTGGAGCCCCCCAAAATAAAGTCTGACACTGTTTGCACTGTTTCCCCATCTATTTCCCATGAAGTGATGGGACCAGATGCCATGATCTTCGTTTTCTGAATGTTGAGCTTTAAGCCAACTTTTCACTCTCCTCTTTCACTTTCATCAAGAGGCTTTTTAGTTCCTCTTCAGTTTCTGCCATAAGGGTGGTGTCATCTGCATATCTGAGGTTATTGATACTTCTCCCGGCAATCTTGATTCCAGCTTGTGCTTCTTCCAGCCCAGCATTTCTCATGATGTACTCTGCATCGAAGTTAAATAAGCAGGGTGACAATATACAGCCTTGACGTACTTCTTTTCCTATTTGGAACTAGTCTGTTGTTCCATGTCTAGTTCTAACTGTTGCTTCCTGACCTGCATATAGGTTTCTCAAGAGGCAGGTCAGGTGGTCTGGTATTCCCATCTCTTGAAGAATTTTCCACAGTTTTATTGTGATCCACACTGTCAAAGGCTTTGGCATAGTCAATAAAGCCGAAATAGATGTTTTTCTGGAACTCTCTTGCTTTTTCGATGATCCAGCGGATTTTGGCAATTTGATCTCTGGTTCCTCTGCCTTTTCTAAAATCAGTGATTTTGGAGCCCCCCAAAATTAAGTCTGTCACTGTTTCCATTTTTTCCCCATCTATTTGCCATGAATTGATGGGAACAGATGCCATGATCTTAGTTTTCTGAATGTTGAGCTTTAAGCCAACTTTTTCACTGTCACTTTTCTCTTTCATCAAGGGTTTTTTAGTTCTTCACTTTCTCTCATAAGTGTGATATCATCTGTATATCTGAGGTTATTGATATTTCTCCTGGCAATCTTGATTCCAGTTTGAGCTTCATCCAGTCCAGCATTTCTCATGATATATTCTGCATATAAGTTAAATAATACCTAGCTAGTAAAAAGAAGCTCTTCATCTGAAAACACCTGACACTTCTCATCTCTGGGTTTTTGTTTTTTTTTTTTTGCTTTTTCTCAGTTTGGAATCAATTCTCTTTACTCCTCCTGGGTATTATACTTCTTGTGTGTCCCAAAATCTCAGTTTTGTTTTTCTTTCAATAAGCAAGTCTGATCCAGAAACTAAAAGGTCAACATCTTAAACAAACCTTTCTCTTTTTTTTTCTTCAATACATTCTGACAATTTTATTATCTCTTTTCTTATCCAATATAAAAGGATGTGTCTCCTAACTGCAGCTCTGAACTGTGCAGTTGCTTGATGAATCATGCCTGATGAAACTGATTTTCAAGGGTCAATCTAAATAAATTAGTATAACGTTACTTCTCTAGGAAGTCAAACAAAGGAACAAGTGTAGCTGTCAATAGCACCCTCCTATGTGAATAGCTAATAGCTGTAACATAATATATTCCCTTAGCATTCTGTTCTACTTAGCAGATTGAACAAAGACACACACTCGTAATCAATATAGTATGAGGAAGGTAATAATGACCAAGTAAATGGTGAGACTAACTACATTACTTTTGTTTTGTGTGTATTCAAATATTTATGCATGTGATTAATTTTCAGATGATGGTAGCTAAATATAATTTGCACATTTTTCTCCAATACATTTCTGTAGCTAAATACAAATTAAATTCTCTGTATTCTCACATCTCCCTCTAGTTAATTTCACCTATCCCTTCTTAGAAAAGATCTGTCTTTCTTCTCCAAATTTCCCAGCATCCTTTCAAATAGTCAGGAGAATGTGACTTGTTCTGGCTATGGGCTTTGAGAATAAGTGACATGGGTCCCTTTTGGATCTTTGCATTTTTTGTTTTTGAGTACCTCTCCCATTCTTTCTTTTTCTGCATAGATGACAGTGAAGTACTGAATTCTTCTTTTTTTTTGGGAACTTTGTATTATGATTCACAATACTTTCTTGCATTCTACACATTAATTTAGAATCCAATAAGACAGGCTGTATTTCCTTAATCTCTTAATTTCTAGGGATTTCCATTTGTTTTCCACTTTAGCCTCTTATCTTGAATAACACTTGACAACACTTAAACACCTTAGCATCTAGAGTGTTCTTATTCTTATTCTCATATCAGTTCAGTTCAGTTCAGTCGCTCAGTCGTGTCTGACTCTTTACAACCCCATGAATCGCAGCACGCCAGGCCTCCCTGTCCATCACTAACTCCCGGAGTTCAATCAAACTCACGTCCATCGAGTCAGTGATGCCATCCAGCCATCTCATCCTGTCGTCCACTTTTCCTCCTGCCCCCAATCCCTCCCAGCATCAGAGTCTTTTCCAGTGAGTCAACTCTTAGCATGAGGTGGCCAAAGTACTGGAGCTTCAGCTTTAGCATCATTCCTTCCAAAGAACATCCAGGGCTGATCTCCTTTAGAATGGACTGGTTGGAACTCCTTGCAGTCCAAGGGACTCTCAAGAGTCTTCTCCAACACCACAGTTCAAAAGCATCAATTCTTCAGTGCTCAGCTTTCTTTATAGTCCAACTCTCACATCCATACATGACTACTCGAAAAACCAGAGCCTTGACTAGATGGACTTTTGTTGGCAAAGTAATGTCTCTGCTTTTCAATATGCTGTCTAGGTTGGACATAACTTTTCTTCCAAGGAGTAAGCGTCTTTTAATTTCATGGCTGCAGTCACCATCTGCAGTGATTTTGGAGCCCCCCAAAATAAAGTCTGACACTGTTTGCACTGTTTCCCCATCTATTTCCCATGAAGTGATGGGACCAGATGCCATGATCTTCGTTTTCTGAATGTTGAGCTTTAAGCCAACTTTTCACTCTCCTCTTTCACTTCCAAGAGGCTTTTTAGTTCCTCTTCACTTTCTGCCATCAGGGTGGTGTCATCTGCATATCTGAGGTTATTGATACTTCTCCCGGCAATCTTGATTCCAGCTTGTGCTTCTTCCAGCCCAGCGTTTCTCATGATGTACTCTGCATCGAAGTTAAATAAGCAGGGTGACAAAATACAGCCTTGACGTACTCCTTTTCCTATTTGGAACCAGTCTGTTGTTCCATGTCTAGTTCTAACTGTTGCTTCCTGACTTGCATATAGGTTTCTCAAGAGGCAGGTCAGGTGGTCTGGTATTCCCATCTCTTGAAGAATTTTCCACAGTTTATTGTGATCCACACAGTCAAAGGCTTTGGCATAATCAATAAAGCCGAAATAGATGTTTTTCTGGAACTCTCTTGCTTTTTCGATGATCCAGCGGATTTTGGCAATTTGATCTCTGGTTCCTCTGCCTTTTCTAAAACCAGCTTGAACATCTGGAAGTTCACGGTTCACGCATTGCTGAAGCCTGGCTTGGAGAATTTTGAGCATTACTTTACTAGCATATGAAATGAGTACAATTGTGTGGTAATTTGAGCATTCTTTGGCATTGCCTTTCTTTGGGATTGGAATGAAAACTGACCTTTTCCAGTCCTGTGGCCACTGCTGAGTTTTCCAAATTTGCTGGCATATTGAGTGCAGCACTTTCACAGCATCATCTTTCAGGATTTGAAATAGCTCAACTGGAATTCCATCACCTCCACTAGCTTTGTTCATAGTGATGCTTTCTAAGGCCCACTTGACTTCACATCCCAGGATGTCTGGCTCTAGGTGAGTGATCACACCATCGTGATTATCTCGGTCATAGAGATCTTTTTTGTACAGTTCTTCTGTGTATTCTTGCCACCTCTTCTTAATATCTTCTGCTTCTGTTAGGTCCATACCATTTCTGTCCTTTATTGAGCCCATCTTTGCATGAAATGTTCCCTTGGTATCTCTAATTTTCTTGAAGAGATCTCTAGTCTTCCCCATTCTGTTGTTTTCCTCTATTTCTTTGCATTGATCCTCCAGATCTACTTTCTGTCTTGTCTCCATCATGGTTTGTAGGAATATCAAAATTGTCTGTGCTTGCACTTGTGTCATTTCCTTCTATTATTAATAGCAAGCTCCTCTTCTTTTTACCTAATTTCACACAGCTAAAATACCATGGTCAAGCTCTGCAATTCTAATTGTTTGCCAGTGTTCTCAACATGTCTATGTAATTGGCCTGCCTACATGCCTGCACACACACAAGTGCACACACACACATACATACACAATACAGTAAATGCTTGACCTTGGATCGATCTAAGTGTTCAGCTCTATGCTTTAAAAGCCAAATTGTATATTGTCCCTGAAGTAAGTCCATGCTGCTGCTGCTGCTGCTGCTAAGTCGCTTTAGTCATGTCCGACTCTGTGCGACCCCATAGATGACAGCCCATTAGGCTCCTCTGTCCCTGGGCTTCTCCAGGCAAGAATACTGGAGTGGGTTGCCATTTTCTTCTCCAATGCATGAAAGTGAAAAGTGAAATTAAAGTCACTTAGTCGTGCTCGACTCTTAGCGACCCCATGGACTGCAGCCTACCAGGCTCCTCCGTCCCTGGGATTTTCCAGGCAAGAGTACTGGAGTGGGTTGCCAATGCCTTCTCTGAAGTAAGTCCATAAAATCATGTAAATAACGTTACTAAGTTGCAGTGCTTCTTTTTTTTAGTGGTTATTGATTTTTGATTTTGACCATGCCATACGGATCTTGCCATGCAGGATCTTAGTTCCCTGGCTAAGGATTGAACCTGTTCCCCCTGCAGTGAGATGGTGAAATTCTAATCACTGGGTAGCCAGGGAATTTCAGTGGTTATTGAGGAACCTTATCACTTTCCTCAAGTATAGCAGAGCACCATCATCCATACACTTCATTTGGATGGACTCCTCCACTTCTTTGAGGAGAAAATAGAAGGTATGACATAAGTTTAAAAAAAAATCATCCCCAAAGAAAATTTTAATCTGCCTCCAATCCTGAGTCCTTTTCTTGATTCTTCTTCTGCATCATAGTGAATGTGTGAGTCTTCTTCTGCAAAGGGAAAGTATGTCCCATACACGTGTGCCTTTACATACCCTCATTCTCTTTACAACTTCCCTCTGTCACGTTATATCTTCTTTCATCTTTGCTTTTATATTTTCCATTTTATTGATTTTTTATCTTATTATTAAGCATACTGAACACTAAAATAATTTGAATATATATATGTATATACATATATTTGAGGATAATAATTAGCATCAATTCTGCTTCTTATTGGCCCTGTTTTTTAAAGACGTTTTCTCTTTAGATTTTCTATTTTGAATTTTTACACTTCTCCAGCTGTCTCAGGGTTCTTTGTTGTTCTTCTGTTTATGGGAATGGAAGACCAAATTGATCACAACAGGTGATGACTGGATCTTCTTGAAATAAGAGAACTGAGTGTAATTTAGATATAAATAAACAAATATTAATGTAATACCAGCAAAATAAGCTTTATGCCTTTAGTCTGGGGCAGCACTGAAATAAAAAAGACTATAAATAAACATATAATGCCAAGTAGTGACATGAAGAAAGATAAATATGGAACTACAAAAGATTGTAGAGAGAAACATTCAAGTTAGGGTGATCTTGGAAATCTGTCTGGGAAGTAAAGTTAAGTGTACACAAATGAAGTGATGGGTAATCTACAATGGAATATTGCTCAGCCATGAAAAGGAACAAAATTGAAATTATTTGTAGAGAATTGGATAGACCTAAATCTTGTCATACAGAGTGAAGTAAATCAGAAAGAGAAAAACAAATATCGTCTATTTATAAACTCATACATGTGAAATCTAGAAAAATAGTATAGATGATCTTATTTGCAAAACAGAAATAGAGACACACATGTAGAGAACAAACATAGACACCAAGTAGGGGAGCAGGGTGTGGGAAGAATTCGGAGACTGTGATTGACATGTACACAATTGATACCATATGTGAAATAGATAACTAACGAGAACCTACTGTGCAGCACAAGGAACTCTAGCCAGTGCCCTGTAGTGACTTCAGTAGGAAGGAAATCCAAAAAGAGAGGATATATGTATACATATAGCTGATTCAGTCTGCTATACAGTAAAACGAACCCAACATTTTAAAGCAGCTATACTTCAACAAAAATTAACTTAAAAATATGGAGTGATGGGTAAAGAAAAGTAAAGGTCTGAGAGAAGAACACCCAGATAGAAGAAGCAATAAGAACAGAGGTCTTGAAGTGTTAGCAAACGTGGTGAGTTAGAAGAAAAACAAGGAAGCCAGGCAGAGTCAGTGAAGGAAAGAGGCGTATACAATTAATTAAAAAGTTAGGGATTGATTAATTTGATTAATTTCCTGATCAAAAAGTAAAATGTTTCAATATTGCCATATCTTATCCTTTTTCTCATGAAAAGTGTTCTTGAAATAACTTCTCTAGTCACTCAGAGGGTTCTTGCTTGTTTATAAACCAGATCAGCCTTTTCAGTCTCCAGATACATCTGGCATATTTTGCTCTGTCATGTACTTCTAACTCTCCTGGAACTGACCCCAAGGACCCTCTCTGCTGCCAATGTTGAAGGTGCCTTTGATGTTATTATGGTGTCTATATAAAAATTACTCAGGAGGCCAGACATTGCTCATTTTGTGCAGAAGTAAGGAAATGGTCCTCTTCTTGACATTCTAAGCACACTTTGCTGCTCAGTCTCTGAATCATATGGCTAAAACAGGACCTCAGCTACTCCTTGTCTTTGCTCTTCTGGATAGTAACTCACCACACACACACACACACACTTCCTTATCCCCCAAGGCAGATCACTGTCTTTCTACAATACCGTCTTTATTAATATAAAGTCAGGAAAAACATAAACTGCATCTTGGAGGATGAACCCAACAGACTCCTCAATTGTATTCAAATAATATAGACAACCAATCCAGAAATATAGAATCAAATTTTTACAGAAGGTTTGTACCTTAAGATTTCTTTACAGTAGTAAAGAAATCTTTCTTTACTACTGTAAAGAAAGTTTACAGTAGTCTGCCTAATGGTGAATTGAAATATCCACAACTCTCACTAGAAAATTTCTTGCAGCAAAATTCAGATGATAAACTGGGTCCTTTTATCATAATTTCAGGTGTTAAAATTAGAAAGAATTTAGATTTCTAACTAAGTCACAACATGATTTCAGTGGACTTATCCTATTCATTTATGTGTTTGTGATATGGTGTGTGTGCATCTTACTTAACCTAGTACTTAGCATATTGCAATATTTAGTAACTGAATATCAGTTATTTAAATGGGAGGTAGTGAAAAAAAATTATGGACTATAATTTGTTTCCTCTATCATTGTGAACAGCATTATTGGAGGTGAAGTCCAAGTTTTTAATATTACCAAAGAAGCATTTAGTATCTGCAGAAAGTTCTTCACTTTGTATCTCACAATAATGCTTTGATGGAGATAAGTTATTTATCAACACTTGTAGAGTGATTTCAAGTGAAGGAGGATGTCAGCTTCCTTTTAGAAATAAGATTTTTGAGGTTAAAGTCACTTGCTTTGGAATCATTCCAATTGCCAAAGTGCTATGAGAAGAAATGTAAGTACATTACACTGCATTTTTATAAGGATCCAAACTTATATGCTCTCTCAAAATCTCCCATTTCAGAATCTTTTTCATGTGTCGCTTGTTGACTGTAGCTCAGCTAGCTTTAAAACATCTCTCTCCTTAAATCTCAAGGATTTCTTCATTAATCTTCCCCACATACCCTGGCACATTTTTAACCCCCCTCTTCTGCTTAGTTGAATGGAATCAGGTTTGATGTTTGGTTTCAGTCATCCTGGCCTTCTTTCTCTGCATATGCCTATCTCAGATATGGAGCAATATTTGTTTTGTCCAAGTCACCAAAATTATCAAAGTCAACACCCAGTCCCTAGTCATCTTTAAATACGCTGCAGAAGATCAAAATATACTTTGAAATGTATGTGTTTTTTCCTCCAATGGGAAGTTTAAAATATGGTGAGTTATCACTGAAATATAACATATTTATACACACAGACAGGAATGTGTTTATACAACCTATTTTTGCTCCTCACTTTGGATAGAGCTGAAATTTGCATCTAGAGTTGCCATGAAAGCCCCAGCTAGCCCATAGCATATAGGTTTGCAAGCTGCTTGAGTGTCTGCCAGCTGATGATGTGTGGGTTTCTTTTTGTGATTCCTTTGTTGCTGTTGTTTAAATCAATATTCCTTTAGACAGCAAGAAGAACTTAGAGTTCAAGGATTATAACTCTCTCCATAGCTTTGCTTTCTCTAGTGCTCCAAATACTGAGATTTATATTCAATCATATTCTCTGGCTAAACTGACTAAGCTGATCCCTGTGGACAAACAGAGTCACTTTTCTTAATCAAAATGTATTCTCTGCCTTATGTCTTTCTTCCCACAAGTTGAATAAAACATTTTGAATTTTTTTTTAATAAAGGTTAACTTTTAGGTTAAAAATGACTCTCTAATAATGAATTTTAATAATTATATGGCAAAATGATATATATTTATATAACTAATATTAGTGATATTGTCTTTTCAATAGAAAAAAATCAATATTACAGAATTATTATTTCCATGAGACTTCCCTGGCGGCCCAGTGGTTTAAGACTTTGCCTTCCAAGGCAGAGGCTGTTGGTTTGATCGGAGAGCTAAGACCTCACATGCTTTGCGGCCAAAAAACCAAAACATAAAATAAAAGCAATGTTGCAAAAAATTCAATAAAGACTTTAAAAATGGTTCGCATCAAATGAATCTTTAAAAAATTACTTTCATAGTATATATTGATGTATTACATGAATCAAGAAATATTTAGTTAGTCTTAGGAAAGGCAGTGGAGAAGGCAATGGCACCCCACTCCAGTACTCTTGCCTGGAAAATCCCATGGGCGGAGGAGCCTGGTGGGCTACAGTCCATGGGGTTGCTAAGAGTTGGATACGATTGAGCGACTTCCCTTTCACTTTTCACTTTCATTCATTGGAGAAGGAAATGGCAACCCACTCCAGTGTTCTTGCCTGGAGAGTCCCAGGGACAGGGGAGCCTGGTGGGCTGCCGTCTATGGGGTCGCACAAAGTCGGACATGACTAAAGCGACTTAGCAGCAGCAGCAGCAGCAGGAAAGACAGAGTTACAAAAACCATCATCAAAGAAACTATTTTAATGTATTTTATTACTTTATTAGAAGGGGCATGCACCGCTCCACTCCATGAATTTACTTTAAATTACTGTTATCATAGAGTTAAAATAAGTTATAGTTTTATCTTCTGATACTACAAGATATTAAATGGTTTTAAAAAATTACAAGACATTCAGGGGAAATAAATCATGTGTCTTGTGCTGCTAGGCAATATCACTAGAAGTCTGTGTGCTCCATCTTGCATTTCTGATAACATGATCCACTGCCATTAAATAGTAAAAACTTAAGACCCTCTCTGCATCCTTAGGAAAATAAGACACAATTTACTCTGGGGCAGCATGGCACTTACAAGACTACTTTTCTTTCTAATGATTGACAAGACATTGGAACAAAATTTTTAATTTTGTATTTCTGCCAATGTTACAGACAGCACTGTAATAAGCCACATGACTGGCTTTTTGCCAAAGATGATAAAATGCCAGGCTTAAAGCCTATAGGCACAACTATTTGTGATAAATAATTTTTCATTTCAAGAAAGATACTGAGTGAGTAATTTTATGGTTTTCTGAGTTTAAACTCGGCATGATTGAATGAGATGATCCCATTGATCAAAGAGCCATAATTCCACTCTGTAGTGAAGGTGTTATATTAGTGAATCAACTTGAAACCAAAGAAAGCCCTGAGTGTGTTCTGTGACATGCCTTATATATCCTGGATTGCTTTTTGTATTCTTTATAGTGATTCATTTTCATCTGTAATGTAAAGATTGCTCTGATATTTAATCTCAAAAATTGCTTTCTTCAAAGTTGTAGTACATAAGAAAGAACATGGGGTTTAGAGTCAAGATAAAACTCTTGGCCTGCCACTAAACAGTGATATGGCTTAGTAAGGTTCATTTAAATTTTTTATTTGTACAACTGGAAAAATATTAATTTAGAAGGTACTATAGTAAATATGGGGCTTCCCTGGTGACTCAGCAGTAAAGAATTTGCCTGCAGTGCAGGAGATGTGAGTTCGATCCCTGGGTTGGGAAGATCCCTGAAGAAGGAAATGGCAACCCATTCCAGTATTCTTGCCTGGGAAATCACATAGACAGAGGAGCCTGGTGAGCTACAGTCCATGGGTTTGCAAAAGAGTCACACACAACTTAGCAACTAGACAATAACAATAAATAGTAAACATACTACACAAGCGTATTTAAACACCTAGGAGAAGGAAATGGCAACCCACTCCAGTGCTCTTGCCTGGAGAATCCCAGGGACGGGGGAGCCTGGTGGGCTGCCATCTATGGGGTCGCACAGAGTCGAACACGACTGAATCGACTTAGCAGCAGCAGCAGAACACTTCCACAGATTAATTTTTCATTAAATGGTATCCGTTGAATCTTTTGCATTTTCATACTCAAATACTTGATCACATCCATTAGTTTTCATTTCCCTTGTTTGTTATTTAATGTAGAATTTTCAGTGAAAATAAAGGTTAGCCTTCTCTACTTTTTGGTCTTCAAATTTTACTATGAAAATATGGTGTTGTAATTTAGTTATTCTGGATCTAAGTCTATTTATCTTTTCACTATACTGATGTCTCAGTAATGTCTAATATCACAAAGTCAACGTTATTCTTTTAGCAACAGAGACATCACCATAAGATATTAAAGGATGAACTCAAGTTTTAAAAAGTGACAGTGTGTGGGAGCAAAATTTGCCACACCAAAATATGTTTCTTTGGCACAAGGATTTATTTAGCCTGCTTATTTTTAAGAAACTTAAGAGTTGAGAAGTTTGTTCTTGTTACCTCCCTCTTAACTGCCTAAAACAATTTGGATAAAGGCCCTGTTCCCAGAATAGAGCTATCCCCAAAGATATTGGTGAAGGATTGAGCTGGTTGTGTGATGGGGAAACTCAGCAGGGTCTGGAGAGCAGAATCCACTCTGTGTCTGCTATCTCTGCCTGGCCCAGCCATTTTTTTTCTCCCCCAAAACATGTGCTTCTCCATCTCCTTGCAAATCACTTTGCTCACCTTTGACATTTCCAACCACTACCCCCACCATCTTCTTTCATTTTAGCTGAAGATGGTATTTAAGATGAAGGCTTCAACAATTTCAGTAAGTTCTCAGCTTTCTTGAGTCTCTTCCATGTATTTGAAATTGAGAAAGTGAAGTTGCTCAGTCGTGTCTGACTCTTTGCAACCCCATGGACTGTAGCCTACCAGGCTCCTCCATCCAAGAAATTTTTCAGGCAAAAGTACTGGAGTGGGTTGCCATTTCCTTCTCCAGGGGATGTTCCTGACCTAGGGATCAAACCCAGGTCTCCTGCATTGCAAGTAGATGCTTTACCATCTGAGCCACCAGGGAAGCCCCTGTATGCTGCTGCTGCTGCTAAGTCGCTTCAGTCGTGTCCGACTCTGTGCGACCCCATTGACGGCAGCCCATCCAGGCAAGAGTACTGGAGTGGGGTGCCATTGCCTTCTCTGAAGCCCCTGTATACATGTTATTAAGTCTGTCTCATGTTAATTTAATTCTTAGACCAGCCAAAAAAAACTAGAAAAAGAGAGGAAAATTTCTCCCTCCCTCACAGTAGATGCAACATTAATACCTCTGAAAATGACATCCAGAGCCTCAACTTAAGACCTCAATAAAATTTGAGCTTGACAAAATAGGGGGAAAAATAACTTTGTTTTATGATCACAGATGGTGTTTCTTATTTTTAATTTTTGTATTTAACTTATAGCTCCATTTTCTTTGACCAGTACAGCTAGTTTATGGAATTGCTGAACAATTTCTAAGGATTATCAAGTCAAAAATTATTTTTATTTTTTTTTCAAATGGTATTTTTAGATTGCACAAAGAGACGAATTCACCACACATACTGAAGTTCCAAGATGAATAACTCTTTATTCTCTGGTTTATTCTTTATGCCTTTCAAAATACATATTTTAGTTTCTCTGCTTGCATCTTAGGACCCAATTTCTTGATATAGTGGTGGGCACATCACATTTTCTAATGAGAATGTGTACACTATAGTATTGGATTTTAACCCACAAGCTATAAAATGTACAGCCTATATCTTCAAAGACTTTTTTCTATTGGGTATAGCTGTTTCACTCTTAAAGTTGGTGCAACAGCAAAAAGGGTCATCTGTAAATAAACAGCTGCTTTTAGAAAATAATACATTTTAGGTACTCTTTTAAATTTCAGTGAATTATGCTGTAACCAAGAGAGACATAACTCATATTTTCTTTCAAAGGTTCATCTTGAGTAGGAAAATGTAAGTTGTGTTTTCTTCTTAAGATATAAACGTAGAAGAAAAAAAATTAGTCCTTAGAATTTACTCATAGATTCACTTTTCCTTGACCATGGAAATAAAATGTGCAGTTAGCAGTGGTATTAAAGTGTCAACATAGCTCTGCTTATAAAATAAGTGTTTGAGAAAAATCTTTGCGCAAATACTGTTGTAACTGAATTGTTGAGTGATTGCAACTCATGTCCTTGCCGAGGCTGATGTAAAGGGGCTATTTTTCAAAGCTATCAGCTCAAACTGTGTCTACTCCACAGACCTAATAGAATTAAGACAGAAAGTAATAGAGAATCTCCATTAACAGACACAAGTGCTTAAGGCAGTGAAATCAGTGGATGGTGGAGTCAAATTTAAACCGATTATGGTATTGACTGTTACCATATGGCCTACTCAATTTCTAAAATGATTGACACTGTTTAGACACATACACTTTATATTAATAATAAGCACATATGAGTATAATATATACCATTATTTTGACCTAACACGTTGCAGGGTAATTCCAATGAAGATTTTGTATTAGGAAGTGATTGGTTGTAGAAACGTTATCTTGTGATGTATAGGATCAAATCAGAAAATATTGTTAACAGATATAGCAAACTTCTTGATAAGCTGAGGACTGAGTAAAGTAGATGATCACTAAACTTACTGAATCAGGTTCTGTGCCAGTATCTGAGTGAATCAAAATAAAAAATATGCTACCCTTGAGTTCAGTAAGAATGAACAGATTAATAGCAGTTCAGTTAACTGAATAACAACTGATTTCACTTTCCCCTAGTGGAATTGAAGAAGAATAAGTAAAACAAAACATCTTTAGAGGTTGAATGTTTAGTTCAAACACAATTAACATAAATCTAACTAAAAGAGTCATACCAAAGCAATATCTAATTAACCTCATTTAATTCAGTTTGATAGGAATTTAGATCACATAACATTCCCTGATTGTGTATACGAAATGGGATAAGAATGTGATTTATGAAAATATTTCTCCACATGTTTTGTGTACTCACAAACAGAATATATATATATATAAACTTATGATATATATGTAAGTTATGAAACATCTGGAATGCATTCCGAGTTATTGGCAATTATTGCTTTCCATTGGCATTTTATATTAATTTTGGGAAGAATTTTTGTTTGCTTATTTTCTTTTTATTTATTTTTGATTTTATATTATCCAATCATTCAAGTACAGGATGGGAATAACACCTTTTAACTCCCTCAAGAAACAGTAATGCTGGTGGGTCAATTGGAATGTCTCGCTAATGTCTGGTATAGGAAATAGATGTTGAATTTTCTCATGTAACAAGAAGCATGTGAGCCAATGAAGCTACTGGTCCTCTGTGCCTGTGCCCATCCAGTCTTCTTTTTGTGATTCCCTTGGTTCGTCTTTCATGGTGTGACCAGCTGCTATGGCTCTGGTTTTCATGTTTATGTCTCCATGGTGGCGCCAAGAGTCTCCTGCCTTTATCTCATTAGCTAGATCAGTGACATAAGTAAACCCCATCTGTGAGACAGACTGAAAAAGGACATAGTTAGCTTTTACAATTTCTCTAGCAAGTGCAGACAAGGGGATGGTGGTTGGGGTTGAGGTTAGGGTGAGCTTGCAGTCTTCATGACAGCTAGTGGGTAAAATTGGTCCCATTACATATTTTCAAAAGGAAAGCATAAAGTTAAATAACTGCTTTTATTACTCCCAAATGAGGAGAAATTGTGCATCAGTAAAGATCTAGTTTGCGAGAGGGAAGAGAAGTAAAGACAATGGCAAGAACTCAGGAAAGGATTTTAAAATTAGTGTCTATAAACACACGTTTTGCTTAATCATGAAGGGTCCAAAATCTACCTATAGGTGTTTAAACATCAGCATCTTGCTATTATGACTTAGGTGAAGTGCTATAAGAAAGCAATATGAAATTCCTTGCTATTATATACTTTTAATGTATATAATATACAAGAGAAGAGCATACGTCAAATAGAAGTTTTAGTAGAAACAGATTGCTTTTATCATGATAAAGATATACCACTTTATTAGAAAATGAGTGATTGCTTTTTTTTTTTTTTATTCAATTTTAATTAAAAAAAAATTATACATGTGTTCCCCATCCTGAACCCTCCTCTCTCCTCCTTCCCCATACCATCCCTCTGGGTCGTCCCAGTGCACCAGCCCCATGCATCCAGCATCGTGCAGAGTGATTGCTTTTTTAAAAAACTATATTTATATCCTGGGTATTACTTTAGTTAATTTACATTAACTAATTTACTTAACCATATTGTGTACCTAAAAAGAACAGTATCTGAATTTAAACCTGAATAGTCACTATTTTTCTCCCATTTTCAGAAAAAATGAAACAAATTCATCCCAAAGCACAAGCTCTGAGACCCTGAACTAGCTCTCTTGCTATAGAACTGGAGTTTTGCCCAGACGGCCTACCATGAGTCTGACCCCCTGGAGCAACTGCTGCACACTAGATTCCATTCTCACAAATTTCATAAAACTGTCCACAACTTTTACTTATACAAAATAACTCATTTTATCTTGTGGAGAGGAACAATTTTCCCTCCACCCTTCTAAGTTCTTTGGCAGTGTAATAATTAAATTGACATAAGACAGATAAACAAGAGAAAATGAAATTATGTATGTACAGGAGTCCTCTAAGGCTCTGAGGCCCATATGCAGTCAGGCACCTGGGGCCTAAATGTCATTCTGAGTTAAGGAGCAGAGGGGTAGGCGTCTGGAGCTTCAAGGAGGAGGAAGAAAATTCACAGGAGCATGGGAACAGCAAATGTTCGGTACACAAATGTTTACCATGCCACACTGAGGCAATGTGACACAGAGAGGAATTTAATCTCCAGGCTCAGCAATCTCCCCATCAGCTTACAACACCTCCATCATCTTTGTACTTATCTCACTGATAGTTCTCTTCCTGGACCAAGTTCTCTACCAAAATTCTCTCAGGCAGAAGATGAGAGAGGTAAAAGTTTTTCTTGAATCTGCTGGATCTTGATTGCCTTCAGCTCAAAAGAGTCCACAGCTCAAAATGGTGGCACATTTTGGGGAGACTTATTCTGGACCCCTCCAGTCCCCTCGCAATGTAAGAAGTCCTAAGAGATCAAATGGCAGTTTGGTAAAATATTGAAATATAAGCTATATTTATAAAGACAGATGAATAAAAGAAAAATGACATCTCTGAAAAATGCAAATATTTACTGCAAAATGCTGAATTTTAAGCTCGGTACTTTTTTGAAAGTTTTGATTCAACAAAGATAGTCATAAATATACAGCACTGGTTTATTTTAGCTCACCAAATTTGTTTTAATTTTAGACAAATTTCTGTGTTTATATGGATAGAACCACTATTGAACTATAGGTTATAAATAAAAGTGGGAAAATCTTCACAATTATATCTGATGAAAAAATGCTTAAGGAAGAAATTTAAACATTTTAATTGTTTTTTGAATAAAGTTAAAACCCTTTCCTAAGAGACATAAATTATATTTTACCAAAGATAGAAATATTATTAATGAAAAATAAAGAAATACCATTTCTCTAAGATTAAGCATTTAATAATTTTAATCAAAATTACAGGGTTTTGGATCTTTATGATTTTAAAGTTTTCTAAAAATAAAATAATAACACTGTCAAGATATCTTACAAAGAATAGTGAAGACTTTATCATGAGATATTATATTTTTATATTTGACATTATATTTATGTTTGATATTTTCAAATATCAAATATTGATGATAAAAAAAATAATAATTTGAACAACATTATACTAATATTGGAATAGACAGATCACTGTAATACAAAAGTCCTAAAACAGATTCATATATATGTTATAATTTCATATTTTGAACCATAAATTAAATGAATTCCTTATTGAGCTCTTAATTTTAAAAAGTTACTGACTTTAAGTTAGCCTCCCCTTTCTGAAGGATCTAAAGATAAAATTGTACAGAAGATAATGCTTTGAACATTTTAATGTATTCAAAATCATAAAATCAACCTCTTTTCTGGCAATGCAGACTAGGTTATTCAAACTAATCATCCTTCTGAAAATTGCTAATAAAATTCTTGATAATATCAAAAATTTGAAAAAAATAAAAGTGAACTAAGCCAAGTGAAAAGGGGATAAGAAAGAAAACACATTTGGCGGAGTTAGATTTGTACCAGGAATGCAAATTATCAATTAATATATTCTACCACATTAGTAGAATTAAATGAAAAATATATAGCAATTCTCTCAACTGACACAAAAAACAAAAGCAGTTTCAAATCTGAGAGTAAATATCAAAGTAGGAATATAAATAGGTGTTCTTAAATAAATGTTCAAAACATATAACAGAATAACAAGGCTATCCATGTGACAGCCTTCATATCTTTTCTACCTTGTGCTAGAATTCTAGCCAGCTCAGTAAAGTGAGAGAGAGCAAGAGAGAATTAGGAAAAGGAAACAAATCTGTTATTACTTGCAGATATAATTGTGTATAGATTCATTAATTAATGGAATTGTAAGTATTGCAACATACAAAGAAATTATCAATATATCCCTATATGCCAAAGGCTGGCAAATATTTTTCTGTTGACAGCCAGATAGTAATTATTTTAGGTTTTGCAGTTCATAAGGTCTGTCTCAAAACTACTCAATTCAGTCATTGCAGTCCAAGAGTAGTACTTAAAATACATAAAGAAATATACTTGACTGTGTTCTAACTAACTTTATTTACAAAATCAGGATAAGGGCCAGATCTGGCCATAGGCTATAGTTTGCCAACTCTGATATCTACTTACTACCAAGTGATAAAGTTTAAATTGAGAAACAAATATAATTATTTTATAGAAATATTTTTAAAGATGCAAATAATTCTATAAGGAATATATAAAACTCTATTGAATACAATAAAGAAGTAAATGGAAGAAGATACTGTAGTGCTGTACAAAGCTCATTTAACTCAAAATGATTAAGTTTAGTACAAACTAATCAAAATCCTTTAGGTTTGCTTATATGCACTTAGTGGAACTTGACAAACTAATTCTAGAATGTATCTCTGATGTCAAAAGTTAAGGATCGGTAAGGCTCTTTTGAAGTAGAAGGGAGTGGGAGAAGGATTTTTCTCTACCAGAAAATAATTACTTTTAAAGTCATTGTGATAAATGTGGCTATGGACAAGTAGAAAAAAATGGGCAACTTGAACAAAACAGGGAAACCTGAGAAGTATTCCATATTGGCTCTTCATCATATGACAGAGGTGACACTGTAGAGCAATGCTGAAAATAATGCTATCTAAAATACCTACCAGGTGAAAAAAATGAACCCCTATCATAGACTGCACAAAAATCTACCCCAGGTGGATTAAGGAACTAAAAGAAAAGGGCCAACTACATATCTTTGAAGGAATTAAATAGACAAATATTGTTATGATTCTAGGAACCTGTAGGAAAAGGTAATTTAAGTGAGTCAAAAAGTAAATACTTTTGAATAAAAACTATCAATAAATTTAATCACATTAAACTGAAACCCTGATAAGTAGGAGGAATAAAATTATATAGACAGTGGGTGGAGACATTTGTCACAAAGATTACTGACAAAAGAATTAATATAAGAAATACATAAAGAATACCTATAAATCAATAGGGAAAACATAAAAATTGGTCAATAATATTGAACAGGGCCTTTTACTAAAGTAGAAATCCAAGCAACAAATGAATGTGCTCAATCTCAACTCTTAACTATGTAAAATATTTTAATGTTGTACTATAAGACACGCTGAATTGACGGATTTTAAATGATGTGTTTGCTATATATTTCACAATTAAAGGAGGAACCTCTAATAAAGATATTCTTATTAGCCTCTTCAATTTTTAAAGAGGAGAACCTAGAAACAAAGGGCTTTCCAGGTGGTGCTAGTGGTAAAGAATCTGCCTGCCAATGCAAGAGATACAAGAAATCTAGTTTTGATCCCTGCATTGGGAAGATTCCGTGAGTAGCAAATGGTGACCCACTCTAGTACTCTTGCCTGGAAAATCCCATGGAGAGAGGAGCCTGGTGGGTTACCGTCCGTGGAATCTCAGTGTTGGACACGACTGAGTGACTGAGCATGCACACACACACACACATACACACACACACACTGAGAAATGGAATAAGGAAGTTTTTCAAATCACACAGCCAATCCGTGGTAGCCTCAGATTGAAACCAGTCCAAATTGTCAATGTGGCCCAGCTTCAGAATGAAGGTTTCCCCTTTGAGTATTTGCTGAATGGCTAGCCCTTGGATGCTATCTCAAATCTTTCAGCAGGTGCTTGATTGAATGTTTGTGTTATGTTGGATAGGGAGGTGCAACAGCCAGGAAACTCTAACACAAAATAAAGCCACTAGAAGGGAAAGTCTGGATTCTGTGTCCTGGCAGACCTCTTTGAATTGAATTTCATTCCGTGTGAAAGGAAGTATTAGCGGTCAGGTGCTGAAGAAGTTGTTTTCTTGTGAGAAAGCTTTAGAACTTGTGCCCTGGGTACTTGCCTCAGATTTCAGACGTGACAGTACAAACGGTCAGTGGGAAATGGACCTTTGTTTCTCTAAAGAACTTGACGCTGTTTGGAAGGAGGAGAATGGAAGGTCTGAAGGTTTGAAAACCTTAGTACCTATCGCCTCTAGGGTGGATGCTGATTTTCTTGCTGTGAGATCCAAGCAGCAGAGCTCTAAGGCAGCCCCAGCCTTCTTCCCTGGTGAACTGGGATAGAAGACAAACAGGGCAAAAATAGAGTGTGAGCTCCAGTGTGTAGATAGGTTTGTAGTCTTCAAAATACTTCCTCAGATATTATTAGTGAGAATGTCCCAGAGTCCCAAGGATCCCTCCTTTGCTGGTAGGAACACAAACAGAAAACTTGGAATATGGACTCGAATGGAACATCGTTTGTGTCAACAGACTGTGAAACCCTAGAAAGTTTCCCAATGCAGGTGCAGCATGCATAAGGAAATATGTGAGTAAACTATATTTTAACTGGCTTGCTTTGAGGAAGTGTTAAAGTAAAATGATAAGTTAATTAGTAATTTAGATTTTCAAGAGCAAAACATACCTATAGCTACTTATAAATATTTATTTTAATAAGTATCCCAAGTGAAGGTTAATTTAAATATTCATATGTTTTCAAAGGCAATCTACCTCTTAATTGATGATGAATAATAAACAGCACCATGTAAAAGTGGAAATCCAAGAATGAATACGCATATAAGGAGATTGCTTCTACCTCATTATTAATTACTTTAAAACATTTTAATGTTACACCAGCATACTCTTTATTTTTTGCTGACTTGGTGGGTATTAAATTATATTTATTTTTATATGATTTATGTCACAATTAAAGGAGGAAAATACCATGAAAGCAAATAAACCAAAATAAGAAAAATTGGTCTTAATTTTCCAAAATGCAAAGAAAAGAATAGTTCAAGTAAAAAGTTAAATGATTAAAGACAAGACACTTTATTGTTAAAGTAATTTATAAACCCTTATAATATTCTATGATCAAGTGAAAAAAAGGCAGCATAGGTTCTGCCCAATTAACTTTATATTATATTAAAACTTTTACACAGAACAATCACCCAGTCTTCTTATAGTACTGTAAACTTTTTTTCCCTGTAGCCTCTATGAACGTATCACATAAATTATTTATTATATTTATTCCTTACTTCCTATCTCTATTCTGGAATGCAAAATCCCTAGAAAAAGGGCTTTGTTCAATTCACTAACGTATCCCATGCAAAGAGAATATGTGCCCGATAAATATTGTTGACTAAATGATTGAAAAGTAAATTCATTAAGGTATAAGATTAAATGCAACTTAGTGTTAATGAAACTGATAGCAAGAGGAGTGAATGTCCAGGCAAAGGTTTATACATTTGTTGGTTTTATTCAATTAGAGGAAAAAAAAATGAAATGTCACTTGTTTTTGTAAAAGGGAATTGATAGTTTGTCAGTTCAGCTCGGTTCAGTCACTCAGTCATGTCCAACTCTTTGTGACCCCATGAAACGCAGAATGCCAGGCCTTCCTGTCCATCGCCAACTCCTGGAGTTTACCCAAACTCATGTCCATCGAGTCAGTGATGCCATCCAGCCATCTCATCCTCTGTCGTCCCCTTCTCCTCCTGCCCCCAATCCCTCCCAGCATCAGAGTCTTTTCCAATGAGTCAACTCTTCACATGAGGTGGCCACAGTATTGGAGTTTCAGCTTCAGCATCAGTCCTTCCAATGAACACCCAGGACTGATCTCCTTTGGGATGGACTGGTTGGATCTCCTTATGGTCCAAGGGACTCTCAAGAGTCTTCTCCAACACCACAGTTCAAAAGCATCAATTCTTCAGAACTCAGCTTTCTTTATAGTCCAACTCTCACATCCATACATGACCACTGGAAAAAACATAGCCTTGACTAGACGGACCTTTGTTGGCAAAGTAATGTCTCTGCTTTTGAATATGATGTCTAGGTTTGTCATAACTTTCCTTCCAGGGAGTAAGCGTCTTTTAATTTCATGGCTGCAGTCACCATCTGTAGTGATTTTGGAGCCCCAGAAAATAAAGTCTGACACTGTTTCCACTGTTTCCCCATCCATTTGCCATGAAGTGATGGGACCGGATGCCACGATCTTAATTTTCTGAATGTTGAGCTTTAAGCCAACTTTTTCACTCTCCACTTTCAATTTCATCAAGAGGCTTTTGAGTTCCTCTTCACTTTCTGCCATCAGGGTGGTGTCATCTGCATATCTGAGGTTATTGATATTTCTCCCGGCAATCTTGATTCCAGCTTGTGCTTCTTCCAGCCCAGCGTTTCTCATGATGTACTCTGCATAGAAGTTAAATAAGCAGGATGACAGTGTACAGCCTTGACGTACTCCTTTCTTGATTTGGAACCAGTCTGTTGATTCATGTTCAGTTCTAAGTGTTGCTTCCTGACCTGCAGACAGATTGCTCAGGAGGCAGGTCAGATGGTCTGGTATTCCCACCTCTTTCAGAATTTTCCACAGTTTATTGTGATCCACACAGTCAAGGGCTTTGCCATAGTCAACAATGCAGAAAGAGATGTTTTTCTGGAACTCTCTTGCTTTTTTGATGATCCAGCAGATGTTGGTAATTTGATCTCTGGTTCCTCTGTCTTTTCTGAAACCAGCTTGACCATCTGGAAGTTCATGGTTCACGTATTGCTCAAGCCTGGCTTGGAGAATTTTGAGCATTACTTTACTAACATGTGAGATGAGTGCAATTGTGCAGTAGTTTGAACATTCCTTGGCATTGCCTTTTTTTGGGGATTGGAATGAAAACTGACCTTTTCCAGTCATGTGGCCACTGCTGAGTTTTCCAAATTTGCTGGCATATTGAGTGCAGCACTTTCATAGCATCATCTTTCAGGATTTGAAGTAGCTCAACTGGAATTCCATCACCTCCACTAGCTTTGTTCATAGTGATGCTTTCTAAGGCCCACTTGACTTCACATTCCAGGATGTCTGACTCTAGGTGAGTGATCACAGCATCATGATTATCTTGGTCATGAAGATCTTTTTTGTACAGTTCTTCTGTATATTCTTGCCACCTCTTCTTAATATCTTCTGCTTCTGTTAGGTCCATACCATTTCTGTCCTTTATCGAGCCCATCTTTGCATGAAATGTCCCCTTGATATCTCTAATTTTCTTGAAGAGATCTCTAGTCTTTCCCATTCTGCTGTTTTCCTCTATTTCTTTGCATTGATCGCTGAGGAAGGCTTTCTTATCTCTCCTTGCTATTCTTTGGAACTCTGCATTCAGACGCTTATATCTTTCCTATTCTCCTTTGCTTTTCACTTCTCTTCTTTTCACAGCTATTTGTAAGGCCTCCTCAGACAGCCATTTTGCTTTTTTGCATTTCTTTTCCATGGGGATGGTCTTGATCCCTGTCTCCTGTACAATGTCATGAACCTCCATCCATAGTTCATCAGGCACTTTCTCTATCAGGTCTAGTCCCTTAAATCTATTTCTCACTTCCACTGTATAATCATAAGGGATTTGGTTTAGGTCATACCTGAATGGTTTAGTGGTTTTCCCTACTTTCTTCAATTTCAGTCTGAATTTGGCAATAAGGAGTTCATGATCTGAGCCACAGTCAGCTCTCGTTCTTGTTTTTGATGACTGTATAGAGCTTCTCCATCTTTGGCTGCAAAGAATATAATCATTGATAGTTTGTATAGTATATCTACTTGGTATTGGCATCTGACAATGATGCAAGCATTGACTCCTGAATAGTTTCCTAAAGGTTGAGAGGACATAGGTCAAGGAACTCAAAAGCTTTGCCATCACCCTTCTCACCATGACACTGCAAAATTCACATAACATATAATTAATTAAAGTATATAATTTAGTGGCATTTAGCATATCATTTATGTGTAACCACCACCTCTGTCAAGTTCCCAAATATTTTCATCACTCTGAAAGGAAAACCCATACCGTTAAGAAGTCACTCCACATTCCCAACTGATCTCAACCACTGGTAACCACCAATCTTCTTTGTCTGGAGGTACCTATCATGGACATTTCATGTAAGTGGCATCATAAATATGTGATCTTTTGTGTTTTGATTATTTCAGTTAGTATACTGTTTTTGAGGGGTTTCCCAGGTGGCTCAGTGTTAAAGAACATGCCTGCCAATGGAGGAGACACCAGAGACACGGGTTCCATCGCTGGGTCAGAAAATCCTCTGGAGTAAGAAATCGCAACCCACTCCAGTATTCTTGCCTGGAAAATCCCGTGGACAGAGGAGCCTGGTGGGCTACAGTCCATGGGATTGCAAACAGTTGGACATGACTGAGCGTGCATGTACATGCACGCATGCACACACACACACGCACACACACACACACACACACGACTGAGTGTGCATGTACATGCGCGCATGCACACACGCACACACGCCCTGTTTTTGAAGTTCATCCGTACTGCTGTAGGCAGCAAATTTCATGTCTTTTTAAAGGTAAATATTTCTTTGTATGTACATGCCACAATTTGTTTCTCTATTTCTCTGTTGATGTACATAGGTTGTTTACACCTATTGGCTCTTTTAATAATACTGCAGTGAACATTGCTACAAATATCTGTCCAAGTTCTATGTTCAAATCCTTTGGGGCATATACCTAGGAGTGGAGTTGTTGAATCATATGGTAATTCTGTTTGCTTTTTGAGTTTTGCATCAAAAGTTTTGCTTTTCAGTTTGCATCAAACTGCATCATTTTCATTCCCACCAGAATTGTATGAGGATTCTAATTTTTCCACATCCTCACCAAATCTTATTTTCCATTTTTTAATGTTATAATCATCCTAGTGGATGTGATGTGGTATCTCATTGTGGTTTTGACTTGCATTTCCATAATGATTAATGCCTTTGAGCATTTTTTCATGTGTTGTTGGCGATTTGTACATCTCCTTTGGAGAAAACTCTTTAAAGTCAATTTTTAGATTTTTGTTGTTGAATTTCAAGAGTTCATTATACATCATTGATATTCAACCTATATCATATACATGGCTTGCAAATATGTTCTCTCATTCTATTGATTATTTTCCCCTATTTTGATAATAATAATTTGATGACAAAACACATAATGTCACTCTGGAAAATATATTAAGATATTTTGAAATCAACTATAGATATCACAACAAGTGAAATTATAAATTTGAACATCTGCAGATATTATAAATTAATAATTTATAATCAACAGTGAAAGTGAAAGTGAAGTCACTCAGTCGTGCCCAACTCTTTGTGACCCCATGGACAGTAGCCTGCACCAAGCTCCTCCGTCCATGAGATTTTCAAGGCAAGAGTACTGGAGTGGGTTGCCATTTCCTTCTCCAGGGAATCTTTCCAACCCAGAGATCAAACCCAGGTCTTTTGCACTGTAGACAGACACTTTACCAATCAACAGTAAGGTTATTTAAAAACCTATCAGAATCACAATTTGTTTCAGCTAAATCTATGGTAATTATATATAAAGTCTAGAAAAATATCTTAGGTGAACATATAACTGATTCTACAAATTACACACTGAAATTTCAGAGTAGATATACTTTTGATGTAAGTAAATTTTCCTCCTTTTTATTAAATTGGAAATTTTAATTAATAAAATATAAGAAATTTATCAATTACAATCATTTTAAGAATACAGCATCAAAAATTAATATAATTCATATTGTTTTAATATAATTTATATTGTTAAAGTAGTATTATAATTTATGGTGTTATAATGAGTATCACCTACCCAAAGATAATAAGCCATCCCAGTACTACTTAATAGGCTGTATTGTCTATTCCAGTAATAAAATTTGTATAGCTTCCTTTAACCTGAGTTAGAATTTTAATTTTCCTTTCATGTTATTTATCTTTGCAGCCAACATATGTTTTCCACAACAATGAGAATTATGTGCCTGGAGAATCCAGGCTCTAGCTTTAAAGTGAAATAGTTGCTATAAAATGCTGTATCTTGAGTTTTGATCATAAAATTTCCAAATGTAGGTATCTCGATCAAGTACTAAAACAAGACAACTCTTTCCTTTATCATGCTGAAATAGCTGGTTATTGCTTCTCTGGGGAATTGGTGTATTACCTTCAAAGACAGAACTTTAGTGTCATCTGTTGCTGCAATGAATGTTCAGTACTGTCCCCAGAGTTGAGTGAAATGTTGAGTGAACTTGAGTTTCCTTTCCCAATTCTGTAGTTGAAAATAATTGCTTTGCTTTTCCCAAGTGATAGTTGTAGCAAAATAGTTTTGAAAAGAAACTAGTTCCTAAGTATGGGTTATTGAAATTAATTAGTGTTCACATTGCACTGTGAGCTGTCATCCCTGGAGGAGTGCAGTAATGAGCATTGAGATTAACTACACACACTGGGGCACCTTGTACTATTATGCCTTAATGTTATACAAAAATACATAATCCTTTCACAGACAAAAATATACTAAGGACTTGGACACATCCACATACCTAGGAGGATGAGGATATAGGAAACATAGAGTCTTAACTATTTCTTGTACCATACTATCTGGTTTACCATAATATTTTCTCAAGCAATATTTCCAAGTGTCTGTTCTTAAAACTAGCATAGCTTAACAACACACTGTTATCAAATAGTCACTCTTAAAATAACACAGCATTTGGTTTAATGACCCCCTTTTAATTAATTGAAAGGACTGTGTTTAGAAAACTGTTGATGTCTAAAACAAAGTCAAGTGATGGATAATGGCAAACACACAATTGTAGTCCGTTTGTCTGTTTTCTTTATTTCCTATAATCTCACCAGGTATTGGCCAAGTTTCAGATTTAGTCAAAACATTTGCTCCAAGAAGGACTTTAAAAATTAACCTACTTTGGTTTATTCACAGCCTGATTAAACAGATAATTAAAACTTACAGATGCATGTCCCTGTTAAATTACTGTAGCTTGAATGAATTTGTGGGGTAGATTATTAGCTGTACATAGGCTGGCACAAAATAAAGCAGTCGCTGTGAAGAAGACATAACAAGATTCAGTATTTTCTATCTTTTACATGTTTATTTAAGGATTTCTTTTAATTAACTTAAAAGGAGTGAGAAACTTGGAAAAACTGTGGAGTCTACATGCGAATGAAGAACTCTTTTTTTAACCTCAACTTTCTTCAGCTAACACTATTGTTCATTATTCCCTTTCTGAATGGGATTGATGATCAAGAAAATTATATCTGCATTAAAATCCTTTTGTGACAAAAAAAGAATTAGGACATAAATATTTCCCGAATATGTTGAAATGGTCATTCATAATGACTCACTGCCAAGAGTGTGGTCAAGTCTATACTGTGGATCTTTCCTGTTTGTCGGACTGCCTGATTTCAAATTAGCCTGAATTATTAGGAAAAAATGGAGATTATAGTATTTTAAGGATTGCTATGAGTACTGAATGAGATGATGTATGTGAAATTCCCTAGTACATCTTTAAGAACAAGCTTGCAATTTTTGCTTCTTTAATTTATTTGCACACATAGAAGAGGTAAAAGATAAAAGAAGAATAAAACAAAAGAGCTTTGGACTTGATCTCTTCCATATGCTGCTTTAAGTTTAAATATGTTATATACTCTCTCTGAGACTGTTATTCAGGTAGTTTACCTTTAAAACTAAACAGTAATTTTTTTAAGCAACTGGGAAGACAAAGGGAAAGAAGATACTTTCCAGAAATATTGGCATTTTGTATATACTCAGAAATTATTTACCTTAAAAATTTTAAACTGTAATTTCATATATCTATTTTTATTATATGGGCTTCCCTAGTAGCCCAACTGGTAAAGAATCTGCCTGCAATGAGGGAGACCCTGGAATGATTCCTGGGTTGGGAAGATCCCCTGGAGGAGGGATATACTACCCACTCTATTAGTCTTGCCTGGAGAATCTCCACTGGCAGAGGAGCCTGATGGACTACAGTTCATGGGGTTATAAAGAGTCAGACACGACTAAGTGACTAAGCATATATTTTTATTATATATTTGCTCAGCAGTCTGTATTATTCTAATTCAGGATTCTTGAGACAAACCAATGCAAACATCTCAATTTTCCATTCTTTCTTAGTGCAGCATGTCTATTGAAAATCTGCTACATGCTTGTGTTGCTCTAGGCTTTAAAGATACTATGCTTTAATAGGATTTCCATAATGAAATATAATTGGTTATACCAATCATAAGTGGTAAGCAATTCAGTGTCAGATGAGGAAAAGTAGCAAGAGGAAAATTAAACAGGGTACAGGTTAAAGAATGGCATATTGAAGTGTAATGGCTGGAGTGGCCAGTGAAATACAGGGTGATCAAGAAATTGTAGGAATTCTTCCTGTGACAATTATAAATTTAATGTAGTTCCAATAAAAAAAATAGAATGTGAAATTTATCTAAACACAGTGATTCTAAAAAAGCCAGAAAATATATTCAAAAATGAAGGGAAAAAAAGATAGCTCTACTAGAGTTTAGGTACTGGGTGATATAACAGATCAATGGAGAAATAAAGGATTATTCCAAAATGTTGCTTAGAAAATTATCTAAACTTTTAGAAAATTACTGATCTTTACCTTGCATCATATACCACAATCAGCCAAGACAAAATTAATAGGCTTAGGTAAAAAGTAAGCTATTAATAAGAAAGTATTGCTGAATACATAAACAATACTTTTGTATAAAGGATATTTTAAGTACAAAATGTAAAATCAAAGTACATAAAAATTTAAGACTTCTAAACGTGTAAAAGTACATTAAATATAATAAAATAAACCCAACATATTTATTAAAGGACTTTAACAGATGAATCCCTAATTTTACTGAGGCAAGTCTGACAATGTAGAGGTCCTAGAATTATGCTTGCATGGTAGCCCCTAGCCACATGTAACTATTAAGCACTTGAGATGTGACTGGACAATCTCACCAGATTGCCTCATCTTCATCTCTCTCAGGAGTGTGTTTAGAGCCTGTTGGTAAAGGTGCTAATAATGATGATGATGATTTTGTTATATATCATTTAGCATTTTCTTCTACCCTCACTTCCTCTTTCATTCTTGGTGGTCACTTGCTGGAATTTGGGGAATCAAGTAATTTTGGTCCCATAACACACTTTCTGATTTACATAATGGCTCTGAAATGTTAATTTCAAGGTCAGATAACTCAAGAATGCCATGTTGTATATACAACTGGAGAGAAAAAAGAAATGTTGAATAATTGACTCCAAATAAAACTATCACAATATTGGCTATGAAGAACCAGGCAGTGTAGAGAAAGAAAAGTCTATATTCTAAAATAAAATTTTAACAGTAAATCCCCCTTATCCACTTTAGTTCTATTTGGAGAAGGGCTTATGGAATCATGTCTGAGATTTTCAGCTGTCTGTTATTGGATGGGGGCAGATTCAGATCATATAAACTTATAAACACAAGTGGTACTTGGGAATTGACTGCATACATCTGTGATGCTGGCCAATGTACATCCCTAGATTCTGAAAACCTGTGTCAGAATATACTTGTCCCCAAAATAGCCTAATGACTAACAGAGCATTCCACTATTGATAGCATTTCAAAATTGGTAGAACACAAAATAAACAGATAATGAACACTTAATTTACTTTGATTAAATAACTGCATTTATGAATTTGTATGAAATTGTGAGAACTGTGATATAGAAATATCATGTATGAAGGTACCATATTTATTGATGTTGCTGCTATTTTTACTTTCTTAATGCAATAACAATTTTAGTTTGAAGCATAGTTAATGATGGAGATGATCATTAAACATTTAAAAATATCCATCATCCCATTATACACAAATGACCACAGATAATATTTCTATTATGTAGCTGTCCATATACATGTGTTTATATGTCCATAAGCACCAAGTCTTAATAACATTCTATTTGTTCCTCTCTTTCTTTGCTTTTCAATTAGTGTAAAGTCTCTGTTGTGCTGAGGATCAAAGATGATGCTTATGAAGCACTTGACACTTTTCTCACAGAGAGGTTTCTCTAAATTTCAGTCTGCTCTTCTTGTTGATCATAATCTATATCTTCTCATTGTTATGAAACTGAATGTGCTTTCTTGATAATTCTGGTTGTTCAGTCAAAATTGTAAATTGTTTTGTTGATGGTAACTAACTCATTTCAACTATGTAGCTCATAATCTCTTCCTATTTAATGTTATGTCCAATCATCTGTATTACTTTTGGCTGCATGTAATAGAAACCTGAGCACCATAGTTTAATGAAATAGAGATATATCCCTCTCACACAGAAAGAAGTTCAGGCACAGGAAGTGCATAGATGGGTACTTCTCTATGTCACAGGAGACCTAGTCATCTCGTTGTCTTTAGTATGACTTGTGTCTTTATATGTTGGCATATCTAGTGAATGACAATCGCAAGTCAGGAGGAATAGGAAGACACTGACCATTGGTCCAAGCTATTTTTATTTCTTGAAACAGGGAAATGATAATTTTTCTAGAAATTTCACAGACAGAATGCAAGAGTAGTTTTTATTTGTATTTAATTGTCTGTAACTGAGTCAAACGGAGAAGGCAATGGCACCGCACTCCAGTACTCTTGCATGGAGAATCCCAGGGACGGGGGAGCCTGGTGGACTACTGCCTATGAGGTCGCACAGATTCGGACACGATTGAAGCGACTTAGCAGAAGCAACTGAGTCAGAAGGCAACTGATAGCTACAAGTGAGTACACAGGAAAGTGAAGTGAAAGTGTTAGTTTTTCAGTCGTGTCTGATTCTTTGTGACTCCATGGGCTGTAGCCTGCCAGGCTCCTGTCCATGGGACTCTCCAGGCAAGAATACTGGAGTGGGTTGCCATTCCCTTCTCCAGGGGATGTCCGAACCCAGGAATTGAACCCATATCTCCCACATTGCAGGCAGATCCTTTACCATTTGAGCCACCAGGGAGTATATAGGAGGTATTTGTAAACGTACATTTTTCTAACCCCCAACAAAATGGAGTCTGTTGGAAGAAGAGATGAGGATGTGAATACCGGGGAAAAAATGAGCAGATAGATCTGGATCTGGATCTGAATCATGATATTCCAATGTACTAACAGAGACTTTTGACAGTTCTTTTAGTCACTTTGAACCAATTTTCTCATCTATTAAATGATGAAATAAAATCTATCTTTCTGCGTGGTTATGAGAAGTTAATAAGACAGTGTCAATCATTTAGTGAAATACAGAATCATATTGTGTTCTCATTGTGCTGATTTATATAAAGGGTTAGGCTTGTGATATAAGCACTTATATATATTAAATATCTGGAATTTTTCTTTGGTAGTAGATGAGGTTGAAATCAATAAAAAGAAAATTTTGTTTTAATTCTAAAACAAGCAAATGACTGAGATTAAAAGTTTTTTTCATTACTTTTCCGGAAAACATAATTAAGAATTAATGCTAAATATATTGTGCCCTTACTATGTTCAGTAAAACCACAATAATATAGCATATTGAAATTACACCCATTTGTGTTTTTATGAGTCATTTAAAAAGAGCATTTCTTTGGGAATAAGTAAACAAAGATGGCATATTTAAATCTGTACTATATTTATCTAATGTATTGTTATATTTTAAAGATGAATTAATTATCATTTGAAAGCGTTTACATAGCAAGTGTATATCAGCTAATGTAAGTCAAATTCATAGAGCACAACAATTGCGCAAAGGTTTTATTATGACTTGGATTCTGAATAAAGACAGGAATATTTGTCAAACTGCATATTTGATGGAATGTAGGTTGTTTTTTTGTTTGCTTTTTTAAAATATAAATTTATTTATTTTAATTGGAGGCTAATTACTTTACAATACTGTATTGGTTTTGCCATACCTCAACATGAATCCGCCACGGGTATACACGTGTTCCCCATCCTGAACCCCCTTCCCACATCCCTCCCCATACCATCCCTCTGGGTCATCCCAGTGCACCAGCCCCGAGCATCCTATATCATGCATAGAACCTGGACTGGAGATTGGTTTCATATATTATATTATACATGTTTCAATGCCATTCTCCCAAATCATCCCCTCCTTCCTGTCCCACAGAGTCCAAAAGACTTTTCTATACATCTGTGTCTCTTTTGCTGTCTCATATACAGTGTTATCATTTTTTATTGAGAATTTTTAAATCTTCAGAAAATGGATTCATATAATTGAAGCCAAAAGAAAATCCAATGAGAGGTTATGGAAAATGTCAGGGGGCAATACAACCTCTCTGAAATATAGAGCTTCTTACTTGTTTTATGTCTTTTATTCTAATTAGGTTATCCAAAAATAAAAACTGAATATAACAAAGTACAAGGGTAATATATAATCAGAGATGTTTATGGGATCAGCACCATTTGATATAAATTCCTCATGAAAAGCTTCTGAACATTTGGAATAATTTTCCAACAGATCTCCATGTTTTCACATGTTACATCCTTCATGTGTCTCGCTTCCACATTTCCATTAAAGTTATTACTCTAAGACATCCTTTCTATGGTCAAGAAATCAGATTTTCCCTTGAGTAGCAGAGAAGACGATTCAATTAATTTAATAATGAAGACCTTTCCCACTCTAGGTTTACAATACTTTACTATTCATTTTATTTTTTCCCCCTAGCATTTCTTCCTTCTCTGTCCTAAGCATTCACGAGAAAACCCTATACTTTTGCTCATGATATTCCTTCCCTTTTCATCTAACTCATCCCAGTCGTTTTAGCCCATTGAATCTTGTTAAAGGCCAGCTCAAGTTTCATCTACTCATGAGTCCTTTCGTAGCTTTCTCAGGCCAATTTAGTTACTACCTCCTTTGTGATCCCATAAATGACATGGTTCCTGTTTACACTGAAGCATCTTTTATAACTGTAATGTTTTCTAGTTGGCTGTGAATTTCCTCCCACTTCTACTAGGTCAAGAGTGCTTCTCTTTTTGCCCTGCCCAGTGCCTAAGCAGAGGACCCGGTGGCTCTGATGGTCAAGAATCTGCCTGCAGTGTGGGAGACCTAGGTTTGATCCCTGGGTCAGGAAGATCCCCTGGAGAAGGGAATGGCAACCCACTCCAGTATTTCTGCTCAGAGAATCACACGGTCAGAGGAGCGTGGCAGGCTACAGTCCATGGGCTCACATAGAGTCTCACATGACTGAGCGACTGACACACACAGAATCCATAGTGGTCTCTTAAAAATGCTTGTTGAAGTGAATTAATATCCATAAAACATGCCACAGATACAGTTAACATTTATGCCATTTTTTTTCTTTCAGTATCTACTTTTCTGGGATCAGTGCCCCTTTGCCTTTGTGACATACTGGAAAGGCTATCAGTGAAACTTTTACCTCTACATTCACCTTGTTGAGTATAGTCTTCAGTACCACTGCATGCCTCTGCATGATCTCTTTTCTCAAAAAGTTCTACCATTTTCAATTACAAAATCCTAGGTCATATAGACTACATTGCATAGAATATCCACTTTCTTCAGTTCAGATCAGTCTCAGTCATGTGTGGATTGCAGCAGGCCAGGCCTCCCTGTCCATCACCAACTCCTGGAGCTGATTCAAACTCATGTCCATTGGTCAGCGAGGCCATCCAACCATCTCATCCTCTGTTTTCCTCTTCTCCTCCCACCTTCAATCTTTCCCAGCATCAGGGTCTTTTCAAATGAGTCAGTTCTTCGCATTAGGTAGTCAAAGTATTGGAGTTTCAGCTTTAGCATCAGTCCTTCTGATGGATATTCAGGACTGATTTCCCATAGGATGGACTGGTTGGATCTCCTTGCAGCCCAAGAGACTCTCAAGAGTCTTCTCCAACACCACTGTTCAAAACATCAGTTCTTTGGTGCTCAGCTTTCTTTATAGTGCAACTCTCACATCCATTCATGACTACTGGAAAAACCATAGCTTTGACTAGACAGACCTTTGTTGGTAAAGTAATGTCTCTGCTTTTTAATATACTGTCTAGGTTGGTCATAGCTTTCCTTCCAAAGAGAAAGCATCTTTTAATTTCATGGCTGCAGTCACCATCTGCAGCGATTTTGGAGCTCCCCAAAATAAAGTCTCTCACTGTTTCCATTGTTTCCCCATCTATTTGCCATGAAGTGATGGGACCAGATGCCATGACCTTAGTTTTCTGAATGTTGAGTTTTAAGCTAACTTTTTCACTCTCCTCTTCAACTTTGATTGAAAGGCTCTTTAGTTCATCTTTGCTTTCTGCCATAAGGGTGGTGTCATCTGCATATCTGAGGTTATTGACATTTCTCCTGGCAATCTTGATTCCAGCTTGTGCTTCATCCAGACTGGCATTTTGCATGATGTACTCTGCATATAAGTTAAATAAGCAGGATGATAATACACAGCCTTGACATACCCCTTTCCCAAGTTGGAACCAGTCTGTTGTTTCATGTCCAGTTCTAATTGTTGCTTCTTGACCTGCATACAGACTTCTCAGGAGGCATGTTAGATGGTCTGGTATTCCCATCTCTTTAAGAATTTTCTCTAAAGAAGACATACAGAGGCTAACAAACACATGAAAGATGCTCAACATCACTCATTATCAGAGAAATGAAAATCAAAACCACAGTGAGGTACAATTTCACGCCAGTCAGAATGGCTGAGATCCAAAAGTCTACAAGCAATAAATGCTGGAAAAAGTGTGGAGAAAAGGGAACCCTCTTACACTGTTGGTGGGAATGCAAACTAGTACAGCCACTATGGAGAACAGTGTGGAGATTCCTTAAAAAACTGGAAATAGAACTACCATACGACCCAGCAATCCCACTGCTGGGCATACACACCGAGGAAACCAGAATTGAAAGAGACACATGTACCCCAATGTTCATTGCAGCATTGTTTATAATAGCCAGGTCATGGAAGCAACCTAGATATCCATCAGCAGATGAATGGATAAGAAAGCGGTGGTACATATACACAATGGAGTATTACTCAGCCATTAAAAAGAATACATTTGAATCAGTTCTAATGAGGTGGATGAAACTGGAGCCTATTATACAGAGTGAAGTAAGCCATAAAGAAAAACACCAATACAGTATACTAACGCATATATATGGAATTTAGAAAGATGGTAACGACAACGCTGTATGCGAGACAGCAAAAGAGACACAGATGTATAGAACAGTCTTTTAGACTCTGTGGGGGGATGGTGATTTGGGAGAATGGCATTAAAACACGTATAATATCATATAAGAAACAAATTGCCAGTCCAGGTTCGATGCAGGATACAGGAAGCTTGGGGCTGGTGCACTGGGATGACCCAGAGGGATGGTATGGGGAGGGAGGTGGGAGGGGGGTTCAGGATGGGGAACACGTGTACACCCGAGGCGGATTCATGTTGATGTATGGCAAAACCAATACAATATTTTTAATATAAATAGAAATAAAATTATTAAAAAAAAAGAATTTTCCACAGTTTGTTGTTATCCACACAGTCAAAGGCTTTGGCATAGTCAATAAAGCAGAAGTAGATATTTTTTTGGAACTCTCTTGCTTTTTTGATGATACAACGGATGTTGGCAATTTGATCTCTGGTTCCTCTGCCTTTTCTAAAACCAGCTTGAACATCTGGAAGTTCATGGTTCACGTACTGCTGAAGCCTGGCTTGGAGAATTTTGAGTATTACTTTACTAGCGTGTGAGATGAGTGCAGTGGTGAGGTAGTTTGAGCATTCTTTGGCATTGCCTTTCTTTGGGATTGGAATGAAAATTGGCCTTTTCCAGTCCTATGGTCACTGCTAAGTTTTCCAGATTTGCTGGCATATTGAGTGCAGTGCATTCACAGCATCATCTTTTAAGATTTGAACTAGAAAATTTGAGCTATTTCTTCCAGGTATGTCTTAGTAAAAACTAATATGTCTTCTTTTAGTTGTTTTTATACCCATTTAGTGACCTCTCCTTAAAAGCCCATCTTGTCCTCATTGAAACTGTGCACTCAGAATGGAGGTGAATCTGCTAGCCTCATCAAGTTTTTTAAAATAAGTTTTAAGTTGTAAAGATTGCAAGGAGAATGAAAAAAAATCTGCTGTCAAAATTAGGCATTATTCATCCTGACATTTTTCTGTATGGTTATATTTGGCCAAGTAGCCAAACATATGTGAGTAGGAGAATAATATTAGATTAGAATCCAAAATCTGTTACTGTGGAAGCTAGTAAGGTCATCTGATTTCTTTGAACTTTAGTTTTCACATATGTAAAATGTGAGAAATGTAGATAGTATTTCTTTCTAAAGAAATGTTCTTTCCTTCCTAGTATTTCTGATTTTAAAAAAGAATCTATTTTAATTGATCCAAGGTTAATATTATTCATCATAAAAATTCACATTTAGCAGCCTATGTAGTAAATTATTTTAAAAGTCACTGAATCATACAATATAAACATTGAAGGGGGGGAACTCAAACACCACTTAGTTTAGTCTTTCTCCTCACAGCATAGACTTCATATTAATATCTGCACCAAGAGATTATTGTCTATCAGCAAAATATTTCATGAAATATGAAATTGATTACATTAAAACTTAACCTGTTTCACTGTTGGACAAGATGGCTTATCAGAATATTCTTACAGCTACCAGTTGCATTTCTAGCTCCTACTTAACATTAGTTAAGTGTCCAGAGACCCCAAAGAATGTATCCCCAGTACTGTGGAATACTGTCCATGATGATGAATTTGAGTAGGTGAGGATTCAAAGAAAGAGCCATTGTAGAAAACCATGACATCATCTTTAGAAGGCAGAATCCTGCAAAGCATGACCCCATCCTCAAATTCCACACCCTATTTTCCCAGTACTGTGAATATAATGAGATTATCACTCTGCAATTCAGTTATATTATACAGCACAGTTAATGTCACCGGAGGGAAATTTTCTAGCTGGTCCTGACCTAATCCTATGAACCCTTAAAAGCAAAAAGTTTCTCAGGCTGGTGGCAGAAAAAAAAGTGAGAGGGATTTGAGATTTGAGAAAGATTTTCAACTTTCTGCTGTCTTTGAAGGAGGCCACGTGAGAAGGAATGCAGATGGCTTCTAAGAGCAGGGAGTCACCCCAGCTTACAGATGGCAAGGAAATGGAGACCTTAGCTCACGACTGCAAAGAACTGACTTCTGCCAACAGCCTGGATGAACCTGGAAGCAGATTTCATTTGGAGTTTTCATGTGGGAACTCACCCCAGCAAACACCTTGATTACTGTTTAGTGATACCCTAAACAGAGAAACACGTCACATCCTGCAACATTTCTGACCCTCCAAACTGTGAGTTAATAAATAGGTTTTGTTTAAGCCACTATATTTACAGTAACTTGTTACACTATAACAGAAAAATAATAATACATTATGTAAGAAATAACATGGTATGGAGTTTATTTATAAATAGGGTACTGATATGAGAAAAGTTTTTCCTAAAATTTTACCAATGGATCTAGAGTGTTTCCCTCAAAGGAAAATGTTCAATTAGGCTGTGATCATGAAAACTGCAATATTTCATCACAGAGACTGATATCTTGTGTAGAAGAAAACATAATTGTACAATCCATAGAATTTGCAGAGAAGTCTCATATGCCAATAACCAGCATTAGAAATTTAGGCAGAAATAGAATGAATAAAGGTGATTAATTCAACTGCATAGGCTTTTTTCATTTAATTAAGATGATCAGACACTTTGTAGTCAAGTTTTATGGTCACACAAATTCTGATTTGTAAACAAATGTTCTTTTATAGAAATGCTTTGAAAACTGAAAACATTGTATAGAAAAAAAACACATAACTAGCACTTATTGAGCAATTCCTGTGGGACAGGAGATATTCTAGTCATTTCATATTAACCCACTTAGCACAAGAATTCTATGAGGAAATTACTATTAATATGTTACTGATACTTTATGGATGAGGAAACTAAGTCACAAGGAGATTGTGTTTATTTTCTTAAAGCCTCAGTGGTTGTGGCTGGTAAATTTGGACACTGAAGCCAGGCTCCAGAACCCATGGCCTAAACACTGTTTATTATTTGTATGTGTGTAACTTAGATTGCACAGAAGAAATATTGAAAATCATTTTATTTGTGTATGCTGATCACTGTCTCTCTTATGTTTTGAAAATAAACTATATGTACCCTCTTTTTGGGGCTTCCCTGGTGGCTCAGACGGTAAAGCATCTGCCTGCAATGCAGGAGACCCAGGTTTGATTCCTGGGTTGGGAAGATCCCCTGGAGAAGGAAATGGCAATCCACGCCAGCACTCTTGCCTGGAAAATCCCATGGACGGAGGAGCCTGATAGGCTACAGTCCATGGGGGCGCAAAGCATCATCTCTCTAATTTTCTCTGAGAATCAGATATAGAAACAACCTAATTATCCATGAAGGCACAAATGGATACAGAAAATGTTTAAATGTACACAACGGAATATTATTCAGCTATGGGAAAGAATCAAATCCTGCTATTTGCTGTAACATGGATGTATCTTGATGGCATTAAGCTCAGTAAAATAAGTCTGACAGAGAACGACCAATACTACCTGGTATCCGTTAAATGTGGATTTTTTTTTTAAGTCCAGTAATGGCACCCCACTCCAGTACTCTTGCCTGGAAAATCCCATGGATGGAGGAGCCTGGTGGGCTGCAGTCCATGGGGTCGCTAGAGTCAGACACGACTGAGCGACTTCACCTTCACTTTTCACTTTCATGCATTGGAGAAGGAAATGGCAACCCACTCCAGTGTTCTTGCCTGGAGAATCCCAGGGACAGGGGAGCCTGGTGGGCTGCCGTCTATGGGGTTGCACAGAGTCGGACACGACTGAAGCGACTTAGCTGCAGCATAGAAACAAAATAAGAAACAATTGCCAAGGGCAAAGGGGTGGGAAAATTGGGGAAAGGCCATTAAAACAGTATGAACTTTCAGCTATGAGATGAAAAAGGTCTGAGGATTTAACGTACAACATGGTGACTACAGTTGATAATGTACTGTATAATCAAAATTTGCTGAGAGAATAGCACTTAAATGTTCTCACACATTTATATAATCTCACACCTTATATAAAAATGTAAACATGTGTGGGGATGGATATGGTAATTTACTAGATAGAGATAATCCTTTTACACTTATCGGATCACCATGATATACACTTTAACTATCTTATACTTGTATATGTTAATTATATTTGAATAAAGTTAAAAAAAAAAAAAAAGAACCAGGCATTTTCAGCTAAAAACATTCCATAGAATATGACTTTCCTGCTAACAAAATCCACTGCATTTTTTTCCCCCAGTAAGTCTGTCATTCTTATTTTCCCCATGGAAAGAGAACAATCCTCCTGGCTTTTTCCTCTCCTGGTAGAAGCACAGACATGCTGCTTAAATCCTTCTTACAAATGGTGACAATATTCGAAGGGAGGGCGTCAGTGGTGAAAATTTCATTAGGGAATTTATTTGGGTATAACTTGGACCTTGCTAGCCCTTGGCTCACTACACATACACAGATGTTCAATCTACAAGATGTGGCCTTAGCAATCATTTGTCTTGTACTAAGATAGAGCTATGCCAATATTTAGACCATGTCATATTCATTTCTGTATTCTCAGCACCTGCCATGGAAATTAGCTCATATTTTCTGCTCAAAGAAATGTTCAAAAATATTTGTTGTTGAATTTCTCTAAGTTTTAAGAAATAGTGAATCCATTATCCTGAAAAATAAAAAGGGCTTGGGTTTTGTCTTTTTGTGTGATCATTTCATTTGACCTTGAATGTAGTGCCTCACCTTTCACACACAATGAAGAGATCAGTTCAACTTCTATAGCTGGTTCAAAGTGAAAAAAGTGGTATTTCTCTGACATTTTCTCTCCTTCACAAGAATGATACAACCTAACAAATAGGACTTTTAAAATTATTTTACTTACTTTGAAAATCTGTATATTTCATCACTAAAATATGTTTTCATTTTGAAGTTGTCAATCCCTCAAACATTACAAGGCCTTGTTTCAAAGATTTGGCAAAGATCTAGCCAGTAGCAAGTTAAAAGTAGCCAAAATATGCTTTGGAAAGGCCTCAGAATTTTATTCGTAATATTGCTTAACTTAAATCAATTTAACATTTTGGATATGCCGTGTCACTAATAATAATAATCAGGATTCTAATATGAATTATATTTCTATATTCAACAGTACTCACATCTCTTCAGATTTTAAGAGACAAAGGTGGAAGCCATTTGTCCAGCACTTGTTATGCAGTGGGGTCTAAATGAACACTGAATGTGAGTGAAGTGGTGGAAACTCTGAAGACCCTCTGTAGCAGCTCATCCACGTGTCCATGTCACCAAGCCTTAAGATGTGAAGTAGAGGCAATATGCTGACACTGACAGATAACTGAATTTCAAGGATCTAGATATATATTGTCCACAGTGAAGAAACACTGCATTAGGAACCAGATGACTTAAGCATAATGATTTGCTTGACCTTAAACAATTACCCTTTCCTTGCCTTTTTTTTTTTTTAATTGTAGTATAACAGCAAAATCTCTGTATATCTACTTAGAGAGTAATAGGGATGTATTTGAAGAAAGCAAGCTATTTTTTCATCATGATCGCTGTTTTACAACTGATACTATTATCCATATTATGATCTTCATTACTTGTAAGGTACAGCAATTTTAGTTCTGCATCAAATATTCTAACTATTTGTGGATGAGTTTAGAAGGCAATGGCAACCCACTCCAGTACTCTTGCCTGGAAAATCTCATGGACGGAGGAGCTTGGTAGGCTGCAGTCCATGGGGTCGCTAAAAGTCGGACATGACTGAGAGACTTCACTTTCACTTTTCACTTTCATGCATTGGAGAAGGAAATGGCAACCCACTCCAGTGTTCTTGCTTGGAGAATCCCAGGGACAGAGGAGCCTGGTGGGCTGCCGTCTATGGGGTCACCCAGAGTCGGACACCACTGAAGCAACTTAGCAGCAGCAGCAGCAGCTTAGAGTTTTTGGTCTCCCTGGTGGCTCAGATGGTAAAGAATCTGCCTACAATGCAGAAGACCTGGGTTTGATCCCTGCGTCAGGGAAGAATCCCCGGAGAAGGGAATGACAACTCACTCCAAAATTCTTGTCTGGAGAATCCCTTGGACAGAGGAGCCTCATGGGCTACACACAGTCCATGAGGTTGCAAAGAGCCGAACACTACTGAGTGACCAACACTTAAGAGTTTTAGATCAGTATATAGTGAGCATAATGGAAAAGAAATGTAGATATTAAGCCAGTTTTGTTTCCACCTCTTTTGTAAGCCACAGAAAGTAAATTGCTAAAAGAAATTTGATATAAAATCTGGGAGCTCAGGAAAAAAAGATCTGTGCTTGAAAAGTGAAATCACTAACCAGTAAGCTGATTTCCCCCAAATGATCTATTTCTCCTTAATTAAAATATTTCCCAATTAAGATAATTTCTCTGTTTCTGCTTTAAAAACACTAAAGAAGATAAGTAGACCAAAGAGGATAGTACTATTTCCCAGGTAAAACAATTTCCACTTAATTTCTCATTAACACTTTTTAAGAGAGCATATGCTTCTATGTAATTTTTTCAACTATCTTTCTTTTACATTCTACAGTTACAGGTATGTAGAAAAGGACTTCTAAAAAAAACCAAAAATAACTAAAAAAAAAAAAAAAATCTCTTCCTAAAAGCCAAGAGAAAAGTGTAAGTATAGTCATTGTAATTCTAAACTCACAGGTCAGGGGAGTAATGATAGAAAGAAAGCAACATTGTTATGAACTGTGTTCATGGTTTCCTGACCCCTAATTCCTATGTTGAAACCTTAACTCAAGGTGATGTTGTCTGGAGATGGGGCCTTTGGGAGGTAATCAGGCTTAGATGAGGTCATGAGGGGGCATCCCAGATGGCTCTAGTGGTAAAGAACCTGCTTATCAGTTCAGGAGACATTAGAGACAAGGGTTCGATCCCTGGGTCAGGAAGATCCTCTAGAGGAGGGCTTGGCAACTCACTCCAGTATTCTTGCCTGGAGAATCCCAAGGGCAGAAGAGCTTGGCAGGCTACAGTTCATAGGGTCACAAAGAGTCAGGCACATCTGAAGCAACTTAGCATGCACACATAATGTCATGAGGGTGGGGTCCTAATGATGGGATTGCCTACTTGCTCAGTTGGTAAGCTGTATCCTACTCTTTGTGACCTGCCTTGGACTATGACCCACCAGGTTCCTCTGTCCATGGGATTTTCTAGGCAAGAATACTGGAATGGGTTGCCATTTCCTTCTCCAGGAGGATCTCCTGGTGCAGGGATTGAACCTGGGTATCCTGCCTGCATCTCCTGCATTGGCAGGTAGATTCTTTACCACTGAGCCACCTGGGAAGCCCATGATGGGATTAGTACCCTTGTAAGAACAGATATCAAAAACTTGTTCTCTCTTTCTTTGTGTCTCTGCCACGTGGGAACGAAACCAGGAGGTAGTTATCTACAAGCCAGCAGGGCAGTCCTTATCAAAAACTGACCATACCAACACTTCCCAGCCTTCAGTACTGTGAGAAACAAGTCTCTGTTGCTTAAACCATCAGCCTATGATATTTTGTTATGGCAACCAAAGTTAAGGCAGTTTCCCTTGCTTTGCTGTTCTCTCCATCTCCACCCTGATAAATAATCTATTTTTAACAATGTTAAAGATTGAATCTTTAACATTGAATTAAATTCTATTCATTAGAACTGCACTATTCAATTAGGTAGCCATCAAACACAGGTGGGTAATGAGCATTTGAGATGTGGCTGAATTGAAATGTGCTGTAAGTATAAAATATGTATCAGATTTTCCATAAGGTTGCAAAGAGTTGGAAGCAACTTAGCACGCATGCATAATATCAAAAAGGAGAATATTAAATACTCCATTACTAATTTAAAATTTTAATTACATGTTGAAATACATATTTGTTTAAATAAAATATATTATTAATGCTAATAAAATTTTTTTTAACTTTTTTTTTTTTAATATGGTTACTTCATAGGTGGTACAGTGGTAAAGAATCAGCCTGCCAGTGTAGGAGACCCAGGTTCAATCCCTGGATGGGAAGATCTCCTGGAGAATGAAATAGCAACCCACTCCAGTATTCTTGCCTGGAAGACTCCAGGGACAGAGGATCCTGGTGGGCTACAATCCATGGGGTGGCAAAGAGTTGGACACAGTGGAGCAGGCCCACATATAATGTGGTTACTAGAAAATTTAAAATCATGTCTCTGGCTTGCATTTGTATATGACATTATGTTTCTAGTGGGCAGGTTTAGAATTTCTCCTTGTTTCTATTAAAAGACAAATCCTGATTACAGAAGTAATATTAATGAATCCGTTATATCTTGTTGCTCATGAATTGTCAAAACCTGAAAGGTGCTTTCAAAGGAGACATTCTTATAAAGAGAGAATTATGATATCATGTTGGAAATAATTTGGGATATTATCAAGAGCAAGATAAGAAATTTGCAAGGGACCTTGGAAGACCTGCTTTGTTCCAGTTCATAGCAGATCAAATGTTATCCAGTAGGAACTGCAATCATGAACTCGTAGCATGTTAGAGCTGCAGACACCTAGACAGAATATTTTCGGATAAGGAAAATAAAGCTTTGGATATAATAATTTATTGCTTCCTTTTCAGCTTTATCTGTTGTCAAGCCCTGTAATGTTTATTACACATTGTTGTTGCCGCTCAGTTGCCAAGTCTTGTCTGACTGTGACCCCATAGACTGCAGCATGCCAGGCTCCTCTCTCCTCCACTGTCTCCTGGAGTTTGCTCAAATTCATGTCCATTGACTCAGTGATACCATCTAAACATCTCATCCTCTGCCTCCCCCTTCTTCTTTTGCCTTCAATCTTTCCAGCATCAAGGTCTTTTCTAAAACATCAGCTCTTTGCCTCAGGTGGCCAAAGTATTGGAGCTTTCTAGGCATTTGAACTTACCTCCCTTTTAAGTAGAAACAATACTGGACTCTCTTCTAACTCATTTATGCTTGATACTGAGAATATTCCAAATAATATTTATCCTCATGAATTCCTAGCAAAAGGAAACGAATTGTGACAGCAAGATTTCATCACTCATCTCTCTTGCTTTAGAAAAGCTAGCAAAAATATGTGTCATTCCTGACAAGCAGTGTTGAACGTTCAGAATTGTATAAAGATTGGGTAGCTTACATCTTAGCATTAAAAAAAATAAAAGATGCTCCATATTAAGGTAAATAAAAATTGAATATATTATTTTTACCGCATAAAATGGCATTTTAAAACTTAAGTTAGATCAGTATAAATGAGATTCCATATTTTGTATATTAAGATAGACAGGCTAATCAGTGGTTTAGGGAAGGAGAGTAGATAGGCTGTGCCCTGGATTCCTCACCTTGTGCTGCACCAAATTCATAAGTGTTATGTGTTCACCCCATAAGGCAATGCCACCTTTATTGTTAGTTATGGATGATGATCCAAATTCTTATTCTATCAATATGTGTTGGATAACACATGAGATGCATGTTCTCCTTTGATCCACATAGTGAGTGAAGTCACTCAGTCCTGTCTGACTCTTTGCAACTCCGTGGACTGTAGCCTACGAGGCTCCTCCATCCATGGAATTTTCTAGGCAAGAGTATTGGAGTGGATTGCCATTTCCTTCTCCCGGGGATCTTCCCCACCCAGGGATCGAACCAGGGTCTCCCGCATTGCAAGCAGACACTTTTATTGTCTGAGCCACCAGGGAAGATCTTGACCCACATAGAAAACAGGCTAATTTTTTTTGCTTTTCAGCAAGGGTCTTTCAGGACGTAGCCTGGTTTTGTTTCTCTATGTATTACTGCTATGCTTGTTGGAGAAAACAAATAAAGAGAAGATTTTTATTTCATGGGTCTAGAAAAAAGACAGAATATTTATATTTCTGCTTTGACAAGATCCAGATCCTTCTAGGCCTTTCAGTGGCATGAAAACTCAAAAACAGAAAGCAGTAGGATATTGCCACATGTGATAATGGAGGGGCCATATCAAAAAGAGCATCACACAGAGGAAATTTTATTTACTCTCTCTTCCCCAATGCTCAATGAAAGTAATGATGGTGTTTTATTAAACCATGTCAGAAATTCTCATGTTTAAAGAGGGTTAAGGACATTTTGGACGAGGGGTCACTTAGTTGTGTCCAACTCTTTGTGACCCCATGGATTGCAGCCCACCAGGTTCCTCTGTCCATGGGATTCTCCAGGCAACAATACTGGAGTGGGTTGTCATTCCCTTGTCCAGGGGATCTTCCCAATCAAACAATTGGCTGCATCAATTCACATTCCCACCCACATTGTAGGAGTGTTCCCCTCTCTCCACACCCTCTCCAGCATTCACTGTGTGCAGGCTCTCTGAAGCCAGATTCAGCAATATGTGAACCGTGAACTTCCAGATGTTCAAGCTGGTTTTAGAAAAGGCAGAGGAACCAGAGATCAAATTGCCAACATCTGCTGGATTATCGAAAAAGCAAGAGAGTTACAGAAAAACATATATTTCTGCTTTATTGACTATGCCAAAGCCTTTGTCTGTATGGATCACAATAAACTGTGGACAATTCTGAAAGAGATGGGAAAACCAGACCCCCTGACCTGCCTCTTGAGAAACCTATATGCAGGTCAGGAAGCAACAGTTAGAACTGGACATGGAACAACAGACTGGTTCCAAAGAGGAAAAGGAGTACATCAAGGCTGTATATTGTCACCCTGCTTATTTAACTTATATGCAGAGTACATCATGAGAAATGCTGGGCTGGAGGAAGCACAAGCTGGAATCAAGATTGCTGGGAGAAATATCAATCACCTCAGATATGCAGATGACACCACCCTTATGGCAAAAAGTGAAGAGGAACTCAAAAGCCTCTTGATGAAAGTGAAAGTGGAGAGTGAAAAAGTTGGCTTAAAGCTCAATATTCAGAAAATGAAGATCATGGCATCTGGTCCCATCACTTCATGGGAAATAGATGGGGAAACAGTGGAAACAGTGTCAGACTTTATTTTTTTAGGCTCTAAAATCACTGCAGATGGTGACTGCAGCCATGAAATTAAAAGACGCTTACTCCTTGGAAGGAAAGTTATGACCAACCTAGATAGCATATTGAAAAGCAGAGACATTACTTTGCCAACAAAGGTCTATCTAGTCAAGGCTCTGGTTTTTCCAGTGGTCATGTATGGATGTGAGAGTTGGACTGTGAAGAAAGCTGAGCACTGAAGAATTGATGCTTTTGAACTGTAGTGTTGGAGAAGACTCTTGAGAGTCCCTTGGACTGCAAGGAGATCCAACCAGTCCATTGTGAAGGAGATCAGCCTTGGGATTTCTTTGGAAGGAATGATGCTAAAGCTGAAACTCCAGTACTTTGGCCACCTCATGCAAGAGTTGACTCATTGGAAAAGACTCTGATGCTGGGAGGGATTGGGGGCAGGAGGAGAAGGGGACCACAGAGGATGAGATGGCTGGATGGCATCACTGACTCGATGGACGTGAGTCTGAGTGAACTCTGGGAGTTGGTGATGGACAGGGAGGCCTGGCATGCTGTGATTCATGGGGTCGCAAAGAGTTGGACACGACTGAGCAACTGAACTGAACTGAACTGAAGGACATTTTGACATTATGTTAAATACTCCCATGTCCATTCTGGCTGAGCTTTAATTATTTGAAGTCAGTTATGGGGACTTCTTTGGTGGTTCAGTGGTTAAGACTCTAGGAACCTAGGTTGATGCCTGGTTGGGGAGCTAGATCTCACATGCTGCAACTAAGAGTTTGCATACCACAACTCAAGATCCCGCATGCTGTCATGCAGATTGAAAATCCCATATACTCCAGCTAAGACCTGTGCTGTGCTGTGTCACTCAGCCATGTCCAACTCTTTGTGACCCCACAGACTGTAACCTTCCAGGTTCCTCTGTCCACAGGGTTTCTCCAGGCAAGAATACTGGAGTGGGCTGCCATTTCCTCCTCCAGGGGATCTTCCCAACCCAGGTATCAAACCTAGGTCTTCCACACTGCAGGCAGATTCTTTACCACCTGAGCTACCAGGGTAGCCCAAGAATACTGGAATAGGATAGTCCAGTATCCCACTCCAGTAATGGAATACTATCAGGGAAGCCCAACTAAGACCTGGTTCAGCCAAATAAATAAATAAAATATTTAAAACAAATAAAGTCAATTATGGAAATATCCTGATTGTTACCACTGATTCGTTCAGGAATTAGACTTAGGCCAATCCATGTGCAGTGTTCCCCACACCAAGAGCGTCTGACATAATTTGGGCTGATGAGATGTGGGAGGTTTTCTGCTGGGTTTCTGCAATGTTTCTTTACTTGGATTTGAGATTAACAGGAAGGGACAGTGTCTGTCATTCAGATGTGCCACCTAGAATTTCTGTAGATGTTTGATGATCGAAGGTTAAGGCCGGGCACACAGAGGTTAAGACCAGGAATACTGAGGGCTGAGATGAGAGAACTGTGATAAAACGGAGCTCGAAATCTTCAATAATTAAGTCAACTGTAAAACTGACTCTGCCTCTAGACTTTCACTTCTAAGAATCAATATCATAGTTCCTTCTGTTTTAAAGCAATGTGACTTGGATTTTTCATTTTACCACAGCCAAAAGCAGCCTAATGTTGTGAGGGAACTGTTAGAGTATGCTGACATGCAGACTGACCGATGTAGCTGACCTTAAATAATAAGTAATTTCTTTTTTTGCCAGAAGCTACTTTGGTAGCCATATTGCCTGGCCAAACACAAATACCATATAAGAAGTTCAGGGTCACTGACACTCATCCCAACAAGTAGAAAGACAATGAGAATAAGACCATGTTACCATCTTTGCACTTTGATCTTTTGTTGCTGTAAATATTGTCATGCAACCAGAATCCTTTTATATTGAGAGCAAGAAAGGTAACATGTGTTTCAGTAAGTGAGACACAGCTATGCTTGAGTCCATTAGTCTGTCCCCTGGGGCCCAAGAAGCTACTTAAGCATTACATTTTTGGTGTATCTCACCATCTGCTATTCAAATGTTTCCCATTAACCGTGACCACCAGTGGTTTAACCTTTCAGTATCTTTCAACTATTTCTTTGACGGTAAAAAACAACAACAATAACAAAACACCTGTACTAGGATAGATGCACAAAATTCATTTTGAGGCTTGCATTGTGCACCTTATAGATCTGTCATCAATTAAATGAGGGTGTGTGTTAGATGAGTTGCATGTCCAGATACACTTCTCTGTTCTGAATCCATCTATCTACATTGCTGAAAGGCCATGAAATAGCTTCCTTGATATTTTATTACCATCGAGCTGTAAAATTTAACAGCAAAGCCAACATTGTCTAAAATCTACCTCTTATGGAAGAAAGGCACCATGTGGAAGATTTAAAGCTTAACCAACAAGACACCCAGAAGTAGCAAATGAACGCTTGGAGTGAGCTTTTGTTCGTTAGAACTAAAATCACAGCTGAAAGAAACGACTTGCCCTTCATAAAAATAGTGTTCGACATATTTCAAATCCAAATGCTTATTTCTTCCTTCATAAGAGCACACATTTAATGTAAATGTGTTCTATGCTCTCTACTTCAGCTGAGGAAAAGCAGCTATTGTGTTACAAATCAAATCCCTTCACACAATATCTTCCTTTCACTCATTTGTAGAAAATGCAAAGGATATCAGGGTTGTCAGAATAAAAAATTCTTTTCCTTTAACAACAGCACTCAGGAGTAGACTTTAGAGCTATAAAAGGAACTTCAGAGACTGAGAGAGGAAGCCCTAAATTGTTTATCATTACTGTGTGGGGAAGATAAGACAAGTCAAGTCTGAACCTGGATTGCATTATTTATGTAGTACATAATACTTGTAAAGCAATGGTAACTATTTCATATATTTAAAGCTCAGTGCAACTCTCTGGTCCTGTTTGACATTCATTCTGCAGAAAATAGCATATTTTAAAGAATCATCTACTAGAAAGCATGACTTGATTCCCCACCAATGGTTTTATCCAGGCTTAATTCTATCAAAGTGAGGCATTTAGAGAGAAGCACAGATAACCAACACTTTCTATGCTGTGTTACTGTGGTTACCAAATCCTCTGAGATAAAAGCTTAATTTAGCAAATTTGGACCCAATGGCTAAGGATTTGGAGGAATAAGTATGACTCTCTGAGGGATAGGTTACAAGGATGGACATATCTAATCTCAACTGAGGGAAGAAACATGTAACTGTAATTGTGAGAATTAATTTGCTCGTCTTTTGCTTTACTTGGGCTCCTTCTCTTGTCCATTCTCTATTCAGAAGCCAGGATGTTTCTGGCTTATATATATGGAGATCACAACATATTTCCCCAACTTAAAATCATTCAGAAGTTGATCACTATAAAGTCTAAGTTCCTTACATTTGCCTACAAGTCCTGTTATGATCTGACGTGTGTGTGTGTGTGTGTGTTAGTGTCTCAATCATGTCTGACTCTTTGTGACTCCATGGACTGTAGCCCACCGGGCTCCTCTGTTCATGGAATTCTCCAGGCAAGAATACTGGAGTGGGTTGCCATTTCCTTCTCCATTCACCCTCAAAATCAACTCCAGCAATTAATTCTCACTTCCCTCCCTCTTTTCTTCCCTCCCACTCTGGAATCCAGAACTTTTAAAAATGTCCTTGTAAAATGCTGAGCCATTCATGGTTTTCAATGCTGTGCCTCTGATTAACCCTCTCTTCAGCCCTCATTCATGGATTCTTCTCCACATCTCCACCTTCTCACAAATTATCCCTTGTTGAAGTGATAGGTCTGTAAGCTTTCTCTGCCCCTTCTGCCTATAATACCCCCATTTGTGTTCTGCCTTCTTGCGTCTTTTGCAGCAGCTGTCATCATTTTATTTTTTTTTTTTCCTTTTTGTCTTTATGATCGCTTTTTACTCAGATATCTGACAACCGTGAGGAAATGTTTTTGAAAGCATAAGAACTTACACAATGGTTTATTTTCTGAGTTAGAACAGTCTTATGGACTCTGTGGGAGAGGGAGAGGGTGGGAAGATTTGGGAGAATGACATTGAAACATGTAAAATATTATGTAAGAAACAAGTTGCCAGTCCAGGTTCGATGCACGATACTGGATGCTTGGGGCTAGTGCACTGGGACGACCCAGAGGGATGGTATGGGGAGGGAGGAGGGAGGAGGGTTCAGGATGGGGAACACATGTATACCTGTGGCGGATTCATTTTGATATTTGACAAAACTAATACAATTATGTAAAGTTTAAAAATAAAATCAATCAATGCAAAAAAAAAAAAAAGAATGCAAGGGTTATTACTTTTGTTTGCTTTCATCAACACGAAGTCATTAATTTATTTCATGAATTTCATTATCATTTGTTGAACATTAAAGAATATAAGCTACTGAGTTGACATTTCATAGCTTACATGCTTTGTAATGATTCTTAAATTTAAAAAAGACTAAAAAATCTGATGAAAATTTATTGTTATATTAAATATGTTGATGGAATTTTTAAACCAGAGATTAGGGTCATTGAATATAAAAGAGTGTTCTTGGCTGAGAGATCAATATGGATACTTTGCATTGGATTTTTAATTAGCTTTGAAAATTTAGAAGAATATTATGTAAGTTTCACCTAAACTCTTTTCTAGAATAAAACATATGCATGGGGGTAGGTGGAAAATTGAGAAAGTATTGGATAAAGTTAGTTAATTAATTAAATTATTAACAGAGAGGATATTCTGATCTTATACATAACTAAAATGTGTGGAAAGCTGTCATGAAAGAGATTTATTACTGCTGTAACTAATGTAAAAGAGTTATTAGAGTCAGAGAAAAATGTGTAATTTTAAGCATGTGGTTGTGGAGGACTTCTTTACTGCCTGAGCCACCAGGGAAGCCCAAATGCAAATTCCAGAGAGAGGAGATGTTTCTGCCTGGTTCCCAACCAGGGGCCTTTTGTGTGTGAGGCAAACATGATAAGTGATAATCACTACACTACGGAAACTTGCTTTTGTCTGAAGGAAGACTCAAATCTTAAGATTTCAGTCTTAATGAAGACTTTAGGGTGAACTCAGTAGCTGGTATGTGACACTAAAAATCTGGCAAAAGAGAGGGAGAGAGAGGGATATCCTCAAATTCTGAAAACAAACTATCCAAATCTTGGAATGACTCCAAAATGTTTCATGCATGGAGCAGAGTACAAAACAAAGACAACACACCCAACTAAGACTGAAAGAAGAGAATGGCAGTTTTAGCTGCTGCACCGCAGAAGAGAGAGAACCTGAAGCTTCTCAGCGAGGCCTTCTGGACATCCTCTTTCCCTCTAGAGCTGATTGGAAAACATTCCTTGAAGCATGTGCGTATTTGTGTGTATCTTAAAAAAAGAGGTTGGGTTTATCAGAGATAGATTTGGAATGTTAGGAAGACTATTATTCAAGACACTGAAAAATAACAGGAAGAAGAAAACAGCTAAAAGCAGTCTATAAATAAAAGAATGATAAATACTTCCCTGCTATCAAATGCTTTAGATTTGCTTTACAGCAATGTGTACTTGATTCTTTCATTTGAATTGATCTGTGCTTTTGAACATTAAATAGTGACTTTTGAAAAAGACCACTTAAAATTATGAATAGCACTATGCACCCAACAGTAAAGGAAACTAAGATAACAGGTGATTTTTCTTTTGGAAGCTGACAGTATTTGTATATTTTGTATTTATTTGTCTTTCTATAAACATAGAATATCTACATATAAAATATATTCAAGAGAATGAACAAAACTCTTCTGGAAAAGAAAAATGTAGTTTCGTGTGTTATCACTAATTAGTTTTTGCCTTTGAGTGTCCTGTAAATTTCAATTTTCTGGTTCTCAGTTTCTTTATATAAAAAATAAATTGTATTTAGTAATTGCTGATGCGTTTTCAGCTATAGAGTCCTCTGCCATTTGTATAAAATTAAGACAAAGAGATTTATAAAATTAAGACTAAGAGACATTCCTAGATTCCACTTAAAGTAATATTTGCATAAGACAATGCATATATATATATATGTATACATACATATACATACGAATTTTAATTAAAACAATTTTTGACTGCACCACATAACATGTAGAATCCTAGTTTCCCAACGAGGGATTAAACCTTTCCGCTTGCATTGAAAGCATGGAGTCCCAACCATTGAACCACCTGTACATGATATTTTTATATGAACTAGGAAACCAAGTATTTGTGTGACTCTATTTATTGTAAAATTCATTTTATTGTCATCTGGAACTAAAATCATGATATCTCCAAGGTATGTGTATATTCTAAAAGTGATACATATATCATGTAAAATACCATAGAAAAAGATTTCAGTAACCTCACCAAATAAGAAATGTGAGTATCATATAACATTTTCCCTGGGAACACTCCTACTCTACTTAGATGCATAAATGGTTTCATATTTTTAATTTTATGTTTAGTCAGTTGTAAAAAAGAGTTTGTATTTTTCTCATGCTTTAAATTCCTTTCCCAATTAAATAATTTGAGTACAAAAATTCATCACTCTAAAACAAAACTAATCTGGAGGAATTTGAAGACTAGTTGAAGTAGTGAATTGAAACAAGATAAACGTTATAATGTTTTCTTTGTGGATGGTTATAGGACATACGAGAAAGATACTCCTTTAAAGTTAAATTTAAAAAAAAATGGACATTGTCGAATGTATTCATTTCTTATCGAGCATCGATTATATAATGTCTTGAAACGTCTGCTCTGAAATACCTTACTATGATGCTTTTACTGAAAAAAGTAGAGCATTATGCCCCTAAGTAGATACAGTAACCAAAATCAGGTTGAGTTTTTTTAATTTCATGAAGTGACTAGAGTGAGAATGGGAATACATTCCATAAAGAGACAGAATGAACCTTAAAGACCATTTAATACAGTTATTTTCACCTGCTTGTATCTTTTTAAATCTTTGGGCAAACTCCAATATAAAAATCAGATCAAAACACAGTCTGTCCTCCCCACATGGGGGTCCTCAGATTGCTACTCTGAATGCATTAAAACTGTGCAGAGCACAGACTGAAAACCACTGATCTGATCTTGCCATCATTTTCCAGATGGCAAAACAGTATCATGAAGATGAATGTATTTGCCAAAGCTGGTGGCTTGATGTGTGGGAAAGCCAGATCTAGAAGCTGGTCTGTTGACTCCAGCTCTTGCCTGCATGAACACCTCTTGCCTCCTTCCAGGAGTGGTAAATACAATCTATGTCAAGTAGATGAGAACATACTATGCAAATAGATTATCCTTTAATCTCTTTCCTTTATTGAAACAGAGTCCTCTTGCAGAACGCTGTCTGCATGGTACCAGGTATCTTAGGGTGATAAGTGATGAATATACCACAGAAAGCAGAGATCCACACTATTTTAAGAAGGCAAATTGGCTTCCCAAGTGTTTTCAAATGGTACTCACATTGTGTAAAACTTTTCTAGAAAATTCTGCAAATGCTTTCCACCAAGTTTAATCTTTTATTTTGCTTTTTCCTCAAATTGTCCAAACCCAGAGTGGAATGACTGGCCTGTAATAGCATAACGTCATTTAGAAGATCACTCTTAAATGTTACAATTATTAGATGACAAGATAAAAGTCATATAAAAAGCAAAAGATTTCCTTTCAACACTTTTAAAATCCTGTGGCATCCTTTAACAGAGAAGGCAGGTATTGGTTCTTTTTATTACCATTACATTGCTAATGGTATTTTAAGTGTTATAAAACGCAAAGGACCATATGAACTTTCCTCTTGGAAAATGGTCTCAAATGTGTATAACATGATCATGAGATGCTCACATTAAAGAATTGACTAAATCCAATAGATTGAACACTTAGTGTTATACAATGTATTTATTTTAATTTTAGTCAAATGATTCTGAGCTTCCCAGGTGGTTCAGTGGTAAGGAACCTGCCTGCCAATGCAGAATCTTCCCTAAGTCGGGAAGATCCCCTGGAGAAGGAAATGGCAACCTACTCCAGTATTCTTGCCTGGGAAATCCCATGGACAGAGGAACCTGTCAGGCTACAGTCCACGGGGTCACAAAGAGTCAGACACGACTGAGCACATAGACATGCAAGCAATTTTGCTCTTAATTCCTAAAATAAAAATTCAGGAGAACTTTATTTAAAACAAAACAAACAAAAAAAAACAGTTCAGAAATTAACTTGCAAAACCAAAAAGTTCTGTTTTTTTCTAAACAGCTGTAATTTATCTAGAAATCTTACTCCCTGGGATTAAACTCACATTTCCTACATTGGTGGCTGGATTCTTTTCCACTTAGGCACCAGGGAATGCTTCACAGGTAAGAAACAGTCTGCCAATACAGGAGAGGTAAGAGATGAGAGTTTGATCCCAGAGATGGAAAGATCCACTGCAGGAGGGAATGGCAACCCACTCCAGTTTTCTTGCCTGGAGAATCCCATGGACAGAGGACCCTGGCGGGCCACCATCCATAGATTTGTACAGAGTTGGACATGACTGAAGCTACTTAGCAGGCTTGTGTGTACACAAGCCCCCAAGGAAGCCCTATCAATGTGCAATTCATTATTATTATTACTATTTTATAACTTTCTAGATTTAACTTCTATAGATGTATTTATTCAGGTACTTTTAAGGAGCTACAATCTTATGGCAAAATTTTAAAAAATGGAATACAGTCTCATTTTCAGTTGACTAATATAACCTGTTATATTATCTCTTGTGTGTGTTTTGCCCTCATCTATGTTTGTTTCCAACTGCAGCCATGAAATTAAAAGACGCTTACTCTTTGGAAGAAAAGTTATGACCAACCTAGATAGCATATTCAAAAGCAGAGACATTACTTTGCCAACAAAGGTCCGTCTAGTCAAGGCTATGGTTTTTCCTGTGGTCATGTATGGATGTGAGAGTTGGACTGTGAAGAAAGCTGAGTGCTGAAGAATTGATGCTTTTGAACTGTGGTGTTGGAGAAGACTCTTCAGAGTCCCTTGGACTGCAAGGCGATCCAACCAGTCCATTCTGAAAGAGATCAGCCCTGGGATTTCTTTGGAAGGAATGATGCTAAAGCTGAAACTCCAGTACTTTGGCCACCTCATGCAAGAGTTGACTCATTGGAAAAGACTCTGATGCTGGGAGGGATTGGGGGCAGGAGGAGAAGGGGACGACAGAGGATGAGATGGCTGGATGGCATCACTGACTCAATGGACGTGAGTCTGGGTGAACTCCGGGAGTTGGTGATGGACAGAGAGGCCTGGCGTGCTGTGATTCATGGGGTCGTAAAGAGTCGGACACGACTGAACGACTGAACTGAACTGAACTGATGTTTGTTTCCTGAGATTAGAAGTAAGATCTCTGAGTTTTATTTGTGAATATCCACATGAGCTAGTCAGTGATTGAAAAAATTTCTACATGGTTGTTATCTGGGGCTACTGGTACACTTCTGTCCTCTTTTCTATCTTGTATGTTAGGACAATTTCATTTAGTCATTGTTTTTCCTCCTTTTCCATTTTCTAAAACAGAGAATAAACAATAGTAAAAACAATCACAACTGATTAAAGATAACCTTCTTTGTCTTTTTAACTACATTTTGTCCTTATGAAATAATGATTTCAAAAGTAAATATCTTTCTCTTACCATGATTATTTTTTTGATTTTAATTTCCTTGTCAATTTGACCACTGGAAATTCTGGCTCCTTCATTTCTTTAAGGTTATTCCTGAACTACCAAAAAGTATTTACTTAATTAAAATTTTCCAAACTAATGATAATTTTATTTTATTTTCCAAGCAATGAAACAGATTACTGTATAAACATCCTTATTTCTTTTAATATTCTCTGTGTGTGTGCTCAGCCATATCTGTATACTAAAGATTCAGGTTGGAAATGTGTGTCAAATGCTACTGGGCTACATTTACTGACAGAGTGGTAAAAAGATTAATTTTAAAAGTCAAATATTTTAACAATTGATTAATCTTAATTTACTCATACAGTGCTCAAATATTATTAACATAGAAATACATCTAGCTTATTTTCTTTATAACTTACATAGGTAAAATTTTTCACTTGTCCAAATTTGAAGCAAATTGCAACCCACTCCAGTATTCTTGCCTGGAAAATCCCATGGACGGAGGAGCTGGCAGGCTACAGTCCACGGAGTCACAAGCGTCAGACACAACTTAGGGAATAAACCACCACCACCTTTTCTTATAACCTTTATATGCCTCATTATACCCAAATACATAGCCAATTTATTGACAGACATCTATTTCATCTTTGTACTAATGCTATAGTACACAATACAATAAGAGACATATAGCTCTAAATATGTATGAGTTACTGTTCTAGGTACTTTTCTACCTTTTATTAATTGAGCTAACAAATGTATATCCACATTTTCCATGTTGGGACACTGAGGCACCAAGAGATTTATTAACTCATTATTCAAACTTGCACATACTAGGAATCCTGGTTATTAACAGAACGAGAACCTGGACTCAGGGACTATGCCCTTAAGTATTATCCTCAAATAAATTCAGCTACTTAAAGTTTAATTAAACACCTGCTAAAAGTCTTATAACATTTAAGAATTTGTCAATTTATTTGGCTATACAATATCAAATTGATGGGCAAAAAAGTAAGATAAAATCATCCATTATGTGCTTAGCCACTCAATCATGTCCAACTCTTTTTGACTCCATGGGCTGTAAGCCTGCCAGGTTCCTCTGTCCATGGGGATTCTCCAGGCAAGTATACTGGAGTGGGTTGCCATGTCCTCCTCCAGGGGATCTTCCCAACACAGGGATCAAACCCAGTCTCCCACATTGCAGGCAGATTCTTTACCATCTAAGCCACCAGGGAAGCCCAAAATCATCAATCAGTTTTGTTATTTTTTTGCCCTTCAATGATTTTTAGGGCTTCTCTGATAGCTCAGTTGGTAAAGAATCCGCCTGCAATGCAGGAGACTCTGGTTAGATTCCTGGGTCGGGAAGATGCTTTGGAGAAGGGGTAGGCTACTCACTCCAGTATTCCTGGGCTTCCCTTGTGGCTCAGCTGGTAAAGAATCCACCTGCAATGTGGGAGATCTGGGTTTGATCCCTGGGTTGGGAAGATCCCCTGGAGATGGGAAAAGCTGCTCACTCTGGTATTCTGGCCTGGAGAATTCCACGAACTCTATAGCCCATGGGGTGACAAAGAGTTGGGCACGACTGAGCAACTTTCACTTTTTCAATGATTTTTACATTTTGTTTGTTTCTCAAATTAATCAAATTTTCCAACAAATCCACATGTACGTGACGTACACAAACAACAACAATAGCAACAACATGATGTAGACAAACCTTCTCAAATGCACAATCTTCATGATTTATATATCTTGTAATTGAAAGTTTTCTTATATTTTGCTCATATTGGTATTCTTGTTAATATTTCAAAATGATGTGTGTGACTATGAACTTTCTATATTTATATATTTAGTTTCTTTTGCAGACATATTTTTGCATAATTTCTGCCTCAAAAATATAGCCTTTTAAACTGCTATTGTCACTATTCAGTATACAATAAGGCAAGGACACCGTAAAGCTGATGAAAACATGGATGGAAAAAGGCTTTATCCCCTTTTTTAAATATTAGTAAATAATTTGACTACTAGTAAAATTTTCACAAATATTAGTAAAATTGCCAACAAAGGTCTGTCTAGTCAAAGTTATGATTTTTCTAGTAGTCTTTTATGGATGTGAGAGCTGGACTATAAAGAAAGCTGAGTGCCAAAGAATTGATGCTTTTGAACTGTGGTGTTGGAGAAGACTCTTGAGAGTCCTTTGGACAGCAAGGAGATCCAACCAGTCCATTCTAAAGGAAATCAGTCCTGAATATTCATTGGAAGGGCTGATGCTGAAGTTGAAGCTCCAATTCTTTGGCCACCTGATGCGAAGAACTCACTCATTTGAAAAGACCCTGATGCTGGGAAAGATTGAAGGCAGGAAGAGCAGGGGATGACAGAGGATGAGATGGTTAGATGGCATCACAGACTCGATGGACATGAGTTTGAGCAAGCTCCAGGAGTTGGTGATGGACAAGGAAGCCTGGCGTACTGTAGTCCACGGCGTCGCAAAGAGTTGCACACGACTGAGCGACTGAACTGAACTGAAAATTCAGTTCTACTGAATTACAACTCTACTTCTTGTTGTTTTTCAGTTGAAAAGTCATGTCTGACTCTTTGTGACCCCATGGACTGCAGCATGCTGGGCTTCCCTGTCATTCACTATCTCACAGTTCACTCAGATTCGTGTCCATTGAGTCAGTGATGCCTCAGCTAGTAGAGCATTATATTTTTGTCTGTTGATTTGTAGTAAATTGCACATCTCTTTGAGAGATTTACATTCTCAGAAATTCTTCTTATGGTAATAGTTACATTGTATTATAAAATGTTATTTTGCTCCTTTAGAAATATCCTAAGTAAATATACCCTCAGAAGAATAACATGTCAAAATGAGATATATTAAAACTACATTTTCAATTTTGACTTTTGGATATGCTTTGCATCCCAGATCTGAATTGAAAATACAGGTGGCATCTCAAGAATTGTGTATTTCAAATTAGACTGCAGGAAGAGTGTCTGAAGGTGATGCCCCAAACTCCACCTGCTGTCACTTCAGTAATTATATTCCTCTTCATATTTCACTGGCCAACTTATATTTATATCTGTGAACATCTCAACATTTATTTAAATCTTCAAACAAGAAATCTGTAAACTTCCAAGTGCCTTGACTTTCAAGTTTCTTCAGTTTTTATATTCAGTTCAGTTCAGTTCAGTTACTCATTTGTGTCTGACTCTTTGCGACCCCATGAACTGCAGCACGCCTGGCCTCCCTGTCCATCACCAACTCCCAGAGTTCACTCAGACTCATGTCCATCGAGTCAGTGATGCCATCCAGCCATCTCATCCTCTGTCGTCCCCTTTTCCTCCTGCCTGCAATCCCTCCCAACATCAGGGTCTTTTCCAGTGAATCAACTCTTCACATGAGGTGGCCAAAGTATTGGAGTTTTAGCTTCAGCATCAGTCCTTCCGATGAACACCCAGGACTGATCTCCTTTAGGATAGACTGGTTGTATCTCCTTGCAGTCCAAGGGACTCTAAAGAGTCTTCTCCAACACCACAGTTCAAAAGCATCAATTCTTCAGCGCTCAGCTTTCTTCACAGTCCAACTCTCACATCCATACATGACCACTGGAAAAACCATAGCCTTGACTAGACGGACCTTTGTTGGCAAAGTAATGTCTCTGCTTTTGAATATGCTATCTAGGTTGGTCATGACTTTCCTTCCAAGAAGTAAGCGTCTTTTAATTTCCTGGCTGCAATTACCATCTGCAGTGATTTTGGAGCCCCCAAAATAAAGTCTGACACTGTTTCCGCTGTTTCCGCATTCATTTGCCATGAAGTGATGGGATCAGATGCCATGATCTTTGTTTTCTGAATGTTGAGCTTTAAGCCAACTTTTTCACTCTCCTCTTTCACTTTCATCAAGAGGCTTTTTAGTTCCTCTTCACTTTCTGCCATAAGGGTGGTGTCATCTTCATATCTGAGGTTATTGATATTTCTCCCAGCAATCTTGATTCCAGCTTGTGCTTCTTCCAGCCCAGCATTTCTCATGATGTACTCTGCATAGAAGTTAAATAAGCAAAGTGCATATATACAGCCTTGACCTACTCCTTTTCCTATTTGGAACGAGTCTATTGTTCCATGTAGTATGGAAGGTCATAAAACTTGAAAATTTTCTAGAGAGTAATTTTTATTCTCCCCATACCTTTATTTCATTCCCCCTTAAAACACATTACATGATCAAATTCCATAATTTTATTTTACAGTTACAAAATCTCAAAATGTGTACACACATATTTATTTATTTAACAATTGTTTGTTAATTATTTGATGTGTGTTGGCATGATACATATGAGGGACAGACATCATCTCTGGCCTAGTGATCATGACAGCTCAAAGAGGAGACCATCACTAAGTAACTCATATATGTAATTCTGTAAATCATGAGTAAGTAGTAGGAAGAAATAGGTTGCAGTGAATATGTACAAGGTGATAACTTAAGCAAGTCTGAGGACTCAGGTAAGTCCTCCATGAATAAATAGCACCTATTCCTGGAAAATAACCTGTCATACAGATGAGAGTCTGGGGTAGGGAGATGGCAAAAGAAATGCTGGATGTGTCTCAGGCAGATGGAAAGCATGGAAGGAAATCAGTGTGTTTATTATATGGAGCATTTCCTATGAATGCTCAGATTTCTTCAAGTCTTGTATCTCATAAAGCCTCTTAAAGATAAAGTTTTTGTTATTTTTTGTCTATTCTATTAATAAAACATGTCTTCCATGTGTCCTTGACTAATAATACATTTTTTATGACCACAAGCTTTTATAGTACATGATGTTTTTTTCTTTAACACATGATTTTCTTAAAATTCTTAATTTCTAAAGAAGACTTATGGAAGTTCTGATTTTTGTCCATCACTTTTTAAGTGAAGAGTTTAACTTTTCCCCCAGTGATTGAATATGTTGGTCACTTGTGTCCTTCCTCCCTTTCTGTCAGGTAGATGATTTATCACCTAAGTATTTAACCTGTTGTTCATTAAGAACAGAAATGACTCCCATCAGTACAACACGGTACTGGTGGTGGAAATCAGACATAAATAATGTAAAACAACAGAAACTGCTTGTTCAACTTTTATTCTTTCTAAGTCTAATGAGAAAAGTCAAATATCCATCTTTTGCACTTGGAATTTATTTTCTGCAAGCCCTTTCCATCAAAGTACATGCGAAAAGTAAAGAGGGGGTCAGTTCAGTTCAGTTCAGTCGTGTCCGACTCTTTGCGACCCCATGAACTGCAGCATGCTTGGCCTCCCTGTCCATCACCAACTCCCGGAGTTTACCCAAACTCATGTCCATTGAGTCGGTGATGCCATCTAACCATCTTATCCTCTGTTGTCCCCTTCTCCTTCTGCCTTCAATCTTTCCCAACATTAGGATCTTTTCAAATAAGTGAGCTCTTCGCATCAGGTGGCCAAAATCCTGGAGTTTCAGCTTTAACATCAGTCCTTCCAATGAATACCCAGGACCAATTTCCCTTAGGATGGACTGGTTGGATCTCCTTGCAGTCCAAGGGACTTTCAAGAGTCTTCTCCAACACCAGGGTTCAAAAGCATCAATTCTTCTGCGCTAAGCCCTCTTTATAGTCCAACTCTCACATTCATACACGACTCCTGGAAAAACCATAGCCTCGACTAGACGGACCTTTGTTGACAAAGTAATGTCTCTGCTTATTAATATGCTGTCTAGGTTAGTCATAACTTTCCTTCCAAGGAGTGTCTTTTAATTTCCTGGCTGCAGTCACCATCTGCAGTGATTTTGGAGCCCCCCAAAATAAAGTCAGCCACTGTTTCCACATCTATTTCCCATGAAGTGATGGGATGATCTTGATCTTAGTTTTTATTAGGCCATGACCTTAGTTTTCTGAATGTTGAGCTTTAAGCCAACTTTCTCACTCTCTTCTTTCACCTTTGGAGTCCCTTTATATGAATCGGTTTTGTTAGAGACGGAGTTGTCATGAAAGTCTATACAGTTAATGACCCTGGACTCATCATTTCACTTCTGTAGCTGTTGCTTCACCACTGACAGCAGATGGAGAACATTGCAGGATTAATTATTGCTGCAAATTGTTATTTATTAATGCTCTGCACACCATGCTGCCTTGAATAGATGCCTCCAGAGCTCTTCTCATCCACTATAGTTTAACATTACATGTCACAACCTTCTAGTGACTTGTGAAATCAATTTACAAGACAGACACAGGACAGAACATAAAGGTGAACTCTTAGAATTTATCACAGAAAGTTAGAATATGCACCAATTATATATTTTTTTCAGTCTTGTGCATGTATGTGCATCTCTGTGTGTATTTGAATACTGAGTTTTCATACATATTTCTTAATGTAAGTTCTGAAAAATGCTTGAAAGACACTATTTTGAATGCATTGAAAATATATGATAAACTTAATTTTGTAAATTTTTTACTAGTGTAAAAAATATGGAAATTTGAAAAATAATTAATGTGACTTTTTTACTCGGTATTATTCTCTTGATTGCTTTTCTAGTTTGGTGGCATTCTATCTTATGTTCTTCCTTCATAATAGCATTCTGTTTTCACTTCCTAATTTTTACCAGGACACACATTCCTTTTTTATTGGTTAAGTAGACAAATATCATTCACTACAATGTGTCAGTAACTGTGATAAGCACTGGAGATATAAGAATATGTATAAAACAATATTCACTCTTAAGAATCTGACAAATGTATTGAAGAAAACAGAAAAGTAAATAGAAAATTATTTCTCAACTAGAAGTATCATTAGAATTTGTTGAAGCTGAGGATAAGTGAAACAGTATTGTCCAGAGCCCATCTTTTAAAGAAATTTAGAAGCAAAGAAATCTTATAAAGAGCTGAGGGAAATGATTCCCTGACAGAACGAGATAAAAACACCATGAGGTTACTTTAAACTTGATAAATAGGTGAAGGAGAAATAAAAGTACTGGCCCATCAGTGTTTGAAGCTTAAATGGCATCTGAAGAACCTCTCTCCTGTGTTACCTGTCCCAGAGGAAATCCTTTCAGCTATATGATAATATAGAAAACAGAAAATCTTATTCTTGCTACATGATTTACACTGTGTGAGAAACTGTCTTTTGTGCTATTTTGCTATTTCTCTCTGTTGGTGACTGAACTATAAAATCTCCTCACTACTTTTGTGTTGTGAATTCAGAGATGTCCTAAATTTAGTGCTTCTTTTGGGAAGAAGCCTGTACAGTCCATAAAGAATCTTAAAGCGATCCCCCATATCTATAAGATGTGATCTTTCCATAAGTATATATGTAAATATATATACACATAATATATTGTTTTTAATAATTCCTACTGCACTCTGATTCATCTCTGTAAATGTTCAAACTAAAGAAAATATATTCTTTTGTATTTCTTACTATATGCACTTTAGAATTTCATTTGATTTTTATAAATTTATCAAAAATGTTTCCAAAGTAAAGACAAAATCAGGGACAATTCTTTGACTCATGATAATGTACCAAATACCAACACTATCCCAGACATGGGAACACAACCAAAAAAAAAAAAAAAGGCATAATCTTTGCTTTGTAGAGTTTACAATGTAAGAGACAAATGAATGGAGATTGAAGAGATGGGATCGTCAAAGTCCAGATTTTGGCTTGTGCAATCATGGGAACTATGATAAAGAGCATTGGAGAGAGGACAGGTTTAAGGATAAGCGACATGAATGTGTTCAGGAGTACTGAATCTGAGGTGTTTTTAATGCGTCTAACTGGAAATATTAAATATGCAACTGAGTATATTGTCTGGAGCTAAGATGGGGAATAGGATCTGGGGATACAAATTTGTCAGTGGTCTTTTGAAGCAGTGCCATGAATGAGATTCTCATTTTAAAAAAGTGAGAAGAAAAAAGGTCTTCTCAGATGCCTTTTTGACTGCATATGTCTTTAAACCTGGGGCTTCCCTGGTTGGCTCTGAAATGCAGGAGGCACAGAAGATTCAGGTTCAATCCCTGGGTCCGGAAGTTCCCCTGGAGGAAGGTCTGGCAACCCACTCTGGTATTCTTGCCTGGAAAATCCCATGGACAGAGGAGCCTGGCATGCTACAGCCCATGGGGTTGCGAAGAATTGGGCACAACTTAGCGCCTGAGCAGCAGCAGCAGTCTTAAAACCTACGGCAGGGTTTCAATGTATATTTTCAACTGACTTAAGCAAGTGAATTTTAAGCTTATTTATCAAGTGTTCTAGAACACAATCTAATATGTTTTTGAACCAGAAATTCACTGGGAGAACTAGATAAACTAAATTAATCATTTAGGTCCCAATTTTACCATTTATATAGAAAAGGTGAACAAAACACAACATTTATTATTGATCAATTTATATCACAAGAATACCATAATTCATAATGGACAATATTGTCAGGTAGCAGAACACTTATCCCCTGAGATAAGACTGTGGTAGATTAAGTGAAAGTGTTAGTTGCTCAGTCGTGTCTGACTCTTTGTGACCCTATGGACTGTAGCCCACCAAGGCGCCTCTGTGTCCTTTCTTATAGAGTGATGGGGGTCTATGTTCCCTATCAGAGTATCTGGATAGGCTTCTGGAACTGCGTGACCAGCTGCTTGACCAGAAAATGATGAAGGTTATACTTCACCATTTCCTGGGTCTAAGCCATAAGAAATAGGTAGCTTCCTGTGATGGTTAATCTCACATGTCAATTTGACCAGATCACCAGGTGCCCAGATATTTGATTAAACATTATTCCTATTTTAAAATGATTTTAAAGTTTAACTAATAATCACAAAAATGTTGTAGCCAATGAAGGCTGGAAAGAAAGAATCAGTATAGAAGAAAAATTTGTGTGCTTCATGCATATGTGATAAAATATTTGAAGATGAGTCCTTCAAGAAGAGCATATGTTTGAAATTAAACTTTAGTTAACGGTTCCTGTTGAGGTTTCTTCCTAGGCATTTTTCATATTTCTTTAAGGACCTAAAGTAAAATTTATTTCTATGCAATGCTTCTGCAGTCAGCTATATCTTCTAACATGTATAAATAAGTATGCATATACATTTTTCACTTCTGTTTTTTATTTCCAGTGAGACTAATCTGTAGGTATGCCTAATCCCTTTGCTTGCATATAAGGTAAGGTGGAAAATTATTTTGCATGCTTTATTTATTATTTGCATATTATTGTATAACAATATTCAGTTCAGATATTTTATAAAGAGATTTATAAAAGTGATGGTTTCTTTCACCACAATTACAGTGAGAAATATTTTTCAAGAGGCACATTAAAATAGTAATATTTTAACTGTGGTTGACACATCCTTCATAATTACCTTTGTTCTATTACAGCACCTTGCAAATTGAATTAATTCACACTATTATAAAGCCAAAATACAGGATATAAAATCACTGAGTACCAAAGAATTTAAGCTGATGTAGGTTCTGTTATGCAAATCAATCAAATCACATTCCATTTTTTTTCTTTTTTTAAATTGAACACACTCCTTTTTTCAAACATATGAACATTATCTTCTGTATAAAACATAAATTAAAATAGAATAAGAGAAGACATTAGTTCACCCCAATGACCTCTATTGAGCTCTTCACCTTTTTGAACCATAAATATGACTTAGCAAATCATACCTGTCAAGAGAAACAATTCATCCTTCATTAGAATTTGAATGATTTGAAATGAAAGAAATGAATTAAAGCCAGTGATTGGCAGTATTACATTTTTAGCGAAAGGCTACCAATTTTACTTTCATCACAGAATTTGAGAGGCAAATGCACTGAAAATATTCCTTCTGGTATCTTTCACAGCAATTATTTATATCCAACTATTTAAACTTTGTAAACCATCCCAGCTAGGAAAAAATGTAAATATTGGACTACTACATTTAATTTCTATTTTAAAATTAGTATTTAATTAGCATATAGGCTAATATCAGAATATATTTGCATGACAGATTTAACATGCGAAAAGCAGAAAATTGATTTCCCTCCCTATATCTACTCAGTTGTTTAGTCCAGAAATGTTAGTCATCCTAACTTCTTTTTCTTAGAAACATCTCAAACTGATACCAGCCATACCTTCTAAATACATATGTGGAATCCAACCACTTCTTACTATCACCAACTACACTTATGTTCACAGCATCGTGGTTTCTTGCACAGAAGTGAGCATGACGTATGCAAAACAGAAATTACGTGTTGCCACTTTCCCCTTTAAAAGATGCAATTCACATTCACAAAATCCAGAATCTTCCAGTGGACAGCAGGAACCTACATGATCAGATCCACTCTTATTTCAGGCCTTGTCCCCTATCATTCTCTGTTCACTTATTCCTCCTCTGGACTGTTGGTTATTATTCATGATAAGCATCCTCTTATCTCAAGGTATGTAGATTTACTGTTCCCTCAGCCTTAAATATTCTTCTCACCGATCTTTGTCGATTTCTCCACCACTGCATTCAAGTATTTCCTTTTTAGATAGCACTTCCCTCACAATCCTGCATAACATGTTATCTCTCAGCCTGAAATAGATGCATTAGGTTGGCCAAAATATTTGTTTCATAATGTCTTACGGAAAAACCCAAATGAACTTTTTGGCCAATCCAAAAAGTTGTTTTACTGTAAAGTAAAAGTATTTTTACTGTAATGTCAACCAGAAAATAAGCTCCAAGAGAACAGGATTTTTGTTTTATTAACTACTAGATTTTCATTGGTGGAACATAGTAGGTGCTTAAAAATATTAGCTGAATAGACCTAATGCCAAGTTAGGTAGGCTCTATTACCTTTGCTCTATCTAACCACAGTATTTCTTTTTCGTGCCATGAAAATGCATTTCGATACATTAGTAACTTCTTTTATTCACCTCAAAGAAGTGACCTATACAACTGGCAGAGAAGTAATTGGAATGGAGACTCAACCAACTTTAGCAATGTAAGGACTGGGCAAGAGATCTCTCTCTGCTGCTGCTAAGTCACTTCAGTCGTGTCCAACTCTGTGTGACCCCATAGACGGCAGCCCACCAGGCTCCCCCGTCCCTGGGATTCTCCAGGCAAGAACACTGGAGTGGGTTGCCATTTCCTTCTCCAATGCAGGAAAGTGAAAAGTGAAAGTGAAGTTGCTCAGTCGTGTCCGACCCTTAGAAACCCCATGGACTGCAGCCCACCAGGCTTCTCCGCCCATGGGATTTTCCAGGCAAGAGTACTGGAGTGGGGTGCCATTGCCTTCTAGTCTCTGATAAATGCATATTCTAGACACAAAATAGTAAGTGCATGTGTGTTAAATGATTGATACAATCATGTTCCATTTATGTAATTTTACTTTATCTTTGCCACCACTACTCCGGCTCTTTTGTGACACCATGGACTGCGCCTGCCAGTCTCCTCTGTCCTTGGAATTTTCCAGGCAAGAATACTAGAGCAGGTTGCCATTTCCTACTCCTGGGAATCTTTCCAACCCGGGGATCGAACCCGCATCTCCTGCACTGGCAAGTGGACTCTTCACCACTGTGCTACCTGGGAAGCCCTTGCCACCACTACCAGTGATGTCTATTACTGACATTTCCTGACGATCTGTGATGACAGAAGTCACTAAATTTCCCTCAATATTAATTTTATCCTTTATTTTAGTTATTAAAACCCCAAATTTTAGCTATACATATGACCTTTCAGTCTGAATATTATTTTGGCTTTCTCTCTGCCCAGAGGCTTTGTTCTTTCCTTAAGACCATTCCTATGAGGTGGTCCATAGGACCTCCTTCATCTGTGGCTGTGCTTTTGGTGTTTTAGAAGTTGTTCTCTCCTGTTTCCTTTTCAGATCTAGGCATTTAAGCCTACCTATATCTTTGTAACTAGCCCCTTTATTAAATTCCTCTTATTTTTAGCTTGAGTATAACATCTTCCCCCACCCCTACTTGCACCATAGCTTTCTGAGACCTCAGTTGATATAGTAAATAAAAACAAAGAGTTGTATCAGGAAACAGACCATTCAGTAAGTATATTTATGGGAAAAATTTGCTCACATATGTGACATTTTTCTTGCTGGGAAAAAAAGATACAGATAAAAGCATCTACAGATAAAGTAGCTATGGCACCGTAGTTGCTCAGGATTGTAGTAAATATAAAAACTGTGGGGTAAACTAGTTCCTGCTGTTGGCCCTAAAAGTGATACATAATAAAAAAAATATATCAAAATGATGACTTGGGATGTTTAACTCATTCTTTGGATGCAAAGCTAACAAATCTTTGTGGCGAAGATAAGACGGAGGGTCAGAGTCAGTGGCTGATTTCATAGGTTGCAGAACCGTAGCACCAATTAAATGTTCATTCCTACCAGGTAAGGTGATGCTAAGGTAAGAGAGGTGATGGGGGAAAACTGAAACTTTGATATTGGGTATAAGACACTTAAAGCTAAAAAGCTGAACTCTCAGATTATTTAGAATCTCATTTTCTGGTGAAAGTAGTCTGTCTTCCTTTAGTATGAGGGAATCAGATTTTTCCTACCTGAAAAACATTTAAATTACTGTATATTGGGCAGTTGCCTTCTAAGAAGATTCTGTCTAGCACTCACTCTGATCACTCCTTATTTACTTCCTTGCTCATAATAAGTTATTCTCTAGCCTATTGCCAACATTAAGATATAAGACTTGGCAGAAAATAACCTATCTATTGAAAGAGTTACATGACATTGTCAAATCTGATCAACAAGAACCTGACCATCACAATGAAATTGTATTAATATTCTGAAGGTGTTAGAGAAGGCATACAAAACATAAGACCTATCAACCTGAATTTATTGACATGGGCACACTTACTCAGTGTTCTGGATTTAAGATGTTGTCTTGAGCCCTGGGGAATGGCGTTTATATTCTGTGATGGGGTAACTACTTCACCTAAAGTCAAGGAGGATGAAATTTCAGACTTTCCCTGACATATTCTAGAGGAGAGATTACATGGGCTCAAGCATAAGAATATTGAAGTGGATCTATTATGTGGAAGCTCTTAAGTCAGTCTTAAGCCATATCTACTGGAGTGGTTTAATCCAGGAAGGCATTCTCTTTACCACAGAGGTAAAATGTACCTCACTGATAGGAGAAGCAGTATCTTTGAGAAACTCATGGTTAGCTTTTCTCTCTAGGCTAGAAATGAAAAAGGGAATACCACAAACAATTCAGTTCTTAAGCCACATGCAAGGAATGAGATCATAGTAGGTAGAGGTAACCTTAGATGGCACTTAGAATCAGAGGCCAGCTGGCCACAGCAACAGAGTGGTAGCAATTAGTAACAGGGAAGGCATAGAATTCAATGAGCTTATTGATGAGGTCTTCTTAATAGTTAATCTATCCCAAAGTTCTTAGGAATGAAATTGATAAGCAAAGCAATAAAGGCAAGTCAATGGATACTGAAGGAATAACATTTTGTGTCATTCAATCATCTAAATAATCCAGACCAGCCAAGGTACTGCCAGCAGGCAAGGGGATGTTGGAAACAGGAGAGTGACCAGTACCAACTGTGATTTACATTAGTTCATTTTTCATTTTTCCTTCTTTTTCTGTTACCACATATGACAAGTGCAGATAGTAACTGAAGTTAGTTGTCAGATCAGAGTGTGATTAAATGGACTCTGTCCTTAGACAGTAGCTGGTTGGAGTTAGTATGTTGTCTGTTTAGGCAACATACTTTTCTTCAGGATAAATGATGAAAAATGGTTTCTGGTGGAAAAAAGTAATCAGTTGTGTATGCCATTTTTTTTTTCTCTTTGCCTATTGGTTACCTTCTGTGCTCTGGGAGGATGATATTAGGAATGACATCCCTAGGGCTCACTTGTCCTTAGGATCAGTGTTTAGAATGTGTCTCCCACTGCCATTCAGGGTGAGAAGAGAACAGGATCAGGTATTTATTCCTCTGGTTCTGCCCATTCCAGAACTGCTGCATGTTGCTGCTTCATTCCACTGAAAATCACAGGTCCTGTCAGATGGCTCTCTCCTGCAGATGCTGGTAAATTCTCTCTTCTAGTCCCGTCAAGCAAGATGCCAGAGGCTGTGCTGTGGTCTCCTCTTACATGTCTCACCACTTCTTTTTGGTTCCTTTCACCCTGCCCTGCTGTTGTAAATTGTCCCTTCCCTACACTTCAAATAGGCTAATGAATTATGTCCTGTGTTCCTTGTTGGGACTGTGATTGACATACTGAGAGTCAGCTTTGAACGTGCAGTCAACACAACAACGGAGAGGGCAGCAAAGCTCAAGATCAAAGGAACCTGGGTCTGTCCTTGAATTTCCTGCTGAGCAGAGCTGCCTACCCTTCCTGGACTCCTGCTCACCAGACTGTTGTATGAAATAGAAAAATGTTCTCATCTGTTTGAGGCACTGCATTTTTTACATCTTTGTCATTACAGCTTAGCCTCTGCTCTGATTAACAGACCTAATGTGTGCCTAGCACATTAAGGGATTTACACAAAATTTCTCATGTGATTTTTCTTAAACTCTCTAGAGGTTACCATCATTTAGTCACATTTTATGAATGAGAAAATTGAACTTCATGAGCACTGGGTAAATCTGTGCTGTGCTGTTCTTAGTCATTCACTTGTGTCCTAGACTTTGCAATCAAATGGACTGTAGCCTGCCAGGCTCCTCTGTCTGTGGAAATTCTCCTGGTAAGAATACTGGAGTGGGTTGCCAGGCCCTCCTCCAGGGGATCTTCCCAACCCAGGGATCAAACCCATGTCTCCCACATTGCGGGTGGATTCTTTACCATCTGAACCAACAGGAAACCCCAACCTGAAGTCTATTTTATCCCAAATGTGTAGTCTTCCTGTTATAGCTCAGCGCCTCCCTAAATAGGTTTGCTTTACTTCACTCCAGGTTCCAGTCCCTGTAGCTTCTTTAGAGTTTACCTAATCAACACTCTTCTCTCATCTTCCCCCAATCTGGGAAATGATGTTTTCAGACAGAATGTTGCACAAGCATAAGATCTAAGAAATAATCCTTAAGCCTGCCCCCACTTCCTGACTAATCTATTGGGCTTTTGTGTAATACTGATCAAAAACAGAAGGGATATTTAAAGTCTTCATGAAATTTATTTGCTCCTCTATAAAGTAAGTAGGGTTCCCTGGTGGCTCAGGGAGTAAACAATCTGTCTATAATGCAGGAAACCTGGGTTCAATCCCTGGGTTGGGAAGATCCCCTGGAGAAGGGAATGGCAACCCTCTACAGTATTCTTGGCTGGAGAATCCTATGGACAGAGGAGCCTGGTGGGCTACAGCCCATAGGGTCACAAAGAGTCAGACATAACTGAGTGACTAACACTTTCACATGAAGTAAGTAGAGTCAATAGTAATAACACAGTTGCAATTAGAGAAAGACACTTATCAAGGATCCACATCTTTTACCTGAACAAATGTGGAAAAAAAAAGAAATTCTGTTAACTTTGGCAACAGCTCTTAAGTTGCCAGGGGCTTCCCTGATAGCCAGTTGGTAAAGAATCCACCTGTAATGCAGGAGACCCCAGTTCTATTCCTGGGTCAGGAAGATTTGCTGGAGAAGGGATAGGCTACCCACTCCAGTATTCTTGGATTTCCCTTGTGGTTCAGTTGGTAAAGAATCCACCTGCAATGCAGAAGATATGGGTTCTATCCCTGGGCTGGGAAGAGTCCCTGGAGAATGGAAAGGCTACCCACTCCAGTATTCTGGCCTAGAGAATTCCATGGACTGTATAGTCCATAGGTCGCAAAGAGTTGGACATGACTGAGAGACTTTCACTTTCACTTTAAGCCACCAAAAGGACCCTAATCCTTGAAATGTTTGACAAAAAAATGTATCTTGGCAAAATTATTTGCTTTATTTTTCAAGGGCAATGTTGTCGCATGCTTTTCAACAAGTACAAGCTTAGATCATTGAAAAGTCTCATAAACTCAAAATGGTAAAGCTTCAGTCCAACTCTTCATGTTCTCTTTCTTCTTATTCTCTGTCCTCTTCTTTTCCATATTCTGTTATCAAGTGCATTTTAAGAATATCTCCAAACACTGCATGTGGTTCTGTACGTCACTGAGAATACTGATACAGTGACACTGTTGGGCTCTGTGGGACTCATGTCAAGTCTGCTGAGTAGAGATGCAAGCAGGTGTGCAGTTGCCTTTTTTTTTTTAACAGTTATATAAAAAATAGTTGAGCTAGAATTTGAAATAATTAACAAGATTTTACCCTTTATGCTTTCTATGACATCATGGATGTTTTTGAGAGATGTTTGAAGATACGTATGCAGCTTACAGAATAGCAGCTGCGGGACTTTGAAAATTCAGGGAACTACCAGGAGACTTCAGGTCTACTGAATATTAAGGCATTGTTCTTATGCCTCAATTTATACTTTATTTATTGGAGTAATACATTTTTTACAAACTCCAACTGTCTGTAGACTATATTACAAGAATGGGCACTGGATTTTATTAGAAAGGCTGAATTCTGACCCCAGCTCTATCTGAAATGGATTTTGTGACCTCTATCAAAATCATGCTTCATAGCCAAAAAGGAAAATAGTTATTGTTTAAAAATCACTGCAACAGACAATTCTGCATATTGTAAGTGATTTGTGAGGGAAAGACTGAAGAAAATGCACAGACTTCAGATGTATGCTACTAAATTTTCTTTCCTAAACTTATTTGTGTTAAATTTCCACCTTTGTGATTTAGTTTTTGGGATTCGAACGTAGCTTTGATTTTCTTTGATTGGGATTTATTTTTAGCTTTGGGAGGTATGACTGACACGTAAAAAGTGTATGTATTTAGGTTGTATGACCTGATTTTAAGGTACACTATGTGCGGATTTGACATACACATACATTATGAAATGCTTATCACAGTCAAGGCGATTAACCTTGACTCACCTCACAGTTACCGTGTATGTATGTGTGTGTGCGCGCACGCACACCTGTGATGAGTGAGAACCAATTTTAAAATATCAAAACTACTCTCTCTCCTCACTCTCAGTTTTCCTCTAGTTCCTTCATCAGGTGTCAAGAACTGTGTGAGACAGTGGGGTTTATGTCACTTTAAGTTTTCCATTAAATAGTGATTTTCTTTTACCACAATTTAAGAAGCCAGGCATTCTCCTTTTGGATTTTCTGCATCTCAGGAAGTTTCATTCTTCCCTCAGGGCTTAGAGGGCCGTCTTTTAAACTTCAGATGTCTTAGCTTCAGTGCAAAGATTAAAAAGAAGGATGGAATGTCAGAGGCTTCCCAAAATAAACAACATTGTTCCAGCTGTGAAGACCATCTTAATCCCAGATAAAACAGCCATAGATGGAAGAAATAACTTTATTAAAACTGTACAAAAGTCTTGGTGATAAACCATGGTCTATAATGTAGCCTTTCTGAAGTAAAACCATGCACTAGTCTTTAGTGTTTTGCCTGCATTGTATTATGTATTCAAAAGCTATACTCAGAGGGGTGCTTGTTATCCTCATTTTAAAATAAATCTGAAGTGTCTTCAACATTTTCAGCATGTATGTTCTTACCCACAGAATGAATATCTCAAAATGATCCAACAGAAACCATGAAGAACCATTGACAGCCCAAGTTAATTCTCTTAAGAGGGATATAAAAAGATACTATTTTCCCAAGATATTGGATATTTGTGTGTGTATGTGTATGTTTGAAATTATATATCTGTTAGACTTGGTATTACCCCTGAAGGAATTCTAGGTAATGACTTTTCTGTTGCCTCTGTTTTTGAGATAACCTGTATTTGAACAGCACAGTTGCCAGGGGGACCCCTTCCAGGGCCAGAGAGTGGGCTCTTATCTAACTCCCTTTGAGGGAGTCAGGAGGACATTGAGGGGATCTTCCCTCCCAGCCTTTGCCAAAAAGACTTGGGAGGGACATTTACTGGGGTCTCTGAACTTACATTTTCTTTTCTTGGGCTCTTCGTAGAGGGCAATGACAGCTTGAACAAAGGGAATCTCATCTTCCTTGCCCTCACGTTTACAATATAAACTAAACTTAAAAATAGTGTTAAATCCTAAGGACCCCGAGGCGGGGGGCATTTTTTCCCCATCCCTCATGGGGTACATAGGCCTGTCCTGAGTGCAGTGTCTGATAAACCTTTTCTTTTCAATCCATCCAGCTGCGATCTTTTCCAGTGAATCAAAAGACAAGCCAGGACAGGGTCCGATGGGAAACCAGACTTTTTTTTTCTTATTTGGATGGTGGTATAGTCTGTATCCTTTTATCAGGGGACGAGTGCCAGCACGGATGACCCTACTTATGATTCTAGAGCAGTTATAAACCCTCTCCCAATCCTAGAGTACCTGATTGTATTGGTGTTGTTTAGTCACTAAGTCATGTCTGACTCTTTGAGACCCCATGGACTGTAGCCTGCCAGGCTCCTCTGTCCATGGCATTTCCCAGGCAAGAATACTGGAATGGGTTGTCATTTCCTTCTCCAGGGGATCTTCTTGAACCAGGGATCAAACTTGTATATCTTGCATTGACAGGCATGTTCTTACCACTGAGCCACCAGGGAAGCCCTCCTGATGATAAAAACAAAAATGCTCAGGAGTAAGCACAATCAAGAGAGCATGGCCCCAAGTTAGTTAACCCCTAGACATACTTCTAAGGTTGTTCATTTTTATCCAAGGCCAGGTTCGATACTATCAAGCTCCATCAACCACTTTTACCTGGAGGCACTGGGCCAAATGAACAACCCAGTGAATGAATTTTTAGAAACAGGGAGCTTAACTGAGGGCTTCTATTATAGGATTATCTCACCAAGAACAGATAAAGCATAACCGACAGGGAATAAAGGTTGCAGTCTTTCAGAAAACCTCCTACCAAGACTCAGAAAAGGGAAGTGGAAGTGTTAGCCACTCAGTCGTGTCTGACTCTTTGTGACCCCACGGACTGTAGCCCTCCAGGCCCCTCTGTCCACGGGATTTCCCAGGCAGTAATTCTAGAGTGGGTAACCTCTTGCTTCTGCAGGGGATCTTCCTGACCCAGGGACTGAAACCAGGTCTCCTGCATTGGCAGGGAACCGTCTGAACCACCAGGGAAGCGCATGGAGAGTCAGAACTTCAGATCCAAATACCGACAGGCAGAGTAAATGGAAATATCCCACGTTTTCAAGATTTCAAAGGGAGAAAAGGGAGCCAGGTTGAAAGAAGAGGGGAAGGAGGAGGGATGAAAGGGTGGGTTTATGGACATCTCCTGACACTGCAGACACCCAGGCATTACAGGACTCTTCTCTGGGGTCACTGGAAGGGAGGATGGGAACTTGTCCTCACAGAGCTACTATCTCCAGTTCTCTGCCAATGTAAGGTGATCAAATAACTCTGACCCTCAGATAACTGAGGCTCTTCAACCAGACTCCTGTGTCCAGCAACAGGACGGACGGAAGGAGGGTAGGGAAGTAGGTGGGGGTGAAAAGAGGAAAGAGAGAGGGAGGGGAGAAGAAGTCAGCGAAGTCTCTGGTTGCTTACCTGGTCCGGCACTCCGGTCAGTCGTTCGCGTCAGGAGACCAGGGACAAACAGGTCCTGGGAGTGGCTGCTGAGTCTGGTCTGCTGGTGGGTGAGCTGGTCCCTGAACACCCAGTGGTTGGGACACCAGTCATGGAGGAGGCATCCCTTTGGGGTGCCAAAGATGTTGGGGGAAGACCCCTTCCAGCACACAAGAATGGGCTCCTGCCTAACCCTTGGATTGTCCAAACAGACACACATGCAGACAAAGCAAGATGCTTGATTGGAAGGGGCGCTGGAACTGAGAGCAGTGGGGTAAGAGACCCCAGGAGGACAGCTCTGCCTCGTGGTTCTCTGCCTCAGGTTTTATGGAGGTGGATTTAGTTTCCAGGTTGTCTCTGGCCAGTCATCTTCTCATCCTCATATTGGGTTCTACTCAGGACTGTTACTGGTGGTGGTGGTGGTTTAGTCACTAAGTTGTGTCCGACTCTTGCGACCCCATGGACTGTAGCCTGCCAGGCTCCTCTGTCCATGTTATTTTCCAGGCAAGAATACTGGAGTGGGTTGCTATTTCCTTCTCCAAGGACTCTTCCTGGTGGCTCACAAATCTTTCAGCCAAGTTGGATCCCAGTGCAAGGGTTTCTGGGAAATTGCCTGGTGTCTCCTTTTCTCTGCTCCCCACCAGAATTTTGGCAGCAGCTTCTTAGTTCCATGTTCCTTATTGAGACCTTCTCATATGAGATAACTTCTGTAGATGGTTATTTTTTGTTCCTAGCCAGGGTTCAAACTATAGGTCAACAATTCCCCAGCACTGACCTGAGAATCAAGAGACTAGTTATTGGTACCTTACAAACTGTTACAAGATAGCATTCATAGTGACTCCAAACAATAAGCCAGTAACTTTTTTTCTTTCTAATTTCCCTAACACAGACCACAAATAATATTGTAAGTGAAATGAAAATACAATTCTAACAGCAGGTATGGTTAAGTAAACTCATGGCAGATCATGTCACAATAGAAATAAAAAATTAAATTGATGTTTTACAAAGTTTCATCCACATGAAGGACATTTTCAGAATTAATAACTTTTTGTTTTAAAACATAAAAGCCTTTTTACACATTTTGAGTGAACAAAGGCGTGAAAAAATCATCCAACATAAATATAATATAGAGTACATTTATATAATATAAGTAATATATAATATAATAAATGTATATATTTAAATATTAATACACTTCTAATATACTCATTATAAAATTTTCTTGGCATTCTTGCATTAGTCATGACAGGTATCTCAAAATAAATGGAGCTAAATACATTTGCCAAACTTATTGAGACCCTATGGATGTTGTATAGTTATCTTAACAACTAGATGAACTTCACGGCTTAAATAATGGTATTTATTACCTTGCAATTTCTGTGGGTTGGGAATTTGTGCTTAACTGGGTCCTCTAGGTCTCTTTCATGACTGCAGTCAAAATGTCAGCTGATGTAGACAAATCAAGTCGACCACAGAAAAATCTGCATCTAAGCTCACTAGGGTTGACAGCATTCTGTTCCCTGTGTTCTGGTGAACTCAGGACTTTCATTCCGTGCTGGCTGTGGGTTGGAGTCCTTTCTCAGGTCACTGTCAAGTGGGCCTTTCTGTGGGGACAACTCACATCAAGTCAGGCAAACCAGAAGCACCAGGGAGAGAGTGCACGTGAAGTGGAAGTCACAATCTGTTGCTACCTGATCTCGAAGGTCGCATCCCATCACTTTCGCCATATTCTCATTGTTTAGAAATAGGTCATTCGGTCCAGCTCACATTCAAGATGAAGAAGTTGCACAAAGAGTGAGTACCAGGCAGACAACTCAGCAGCTGCTGATGACACAGAAGTTATGGTGCTTGAGCAGGCACTTCTCTGGGTTATAAATTTAAAATCATGACACAGTTTGGGTCTACATTACACCATTCATTTTGACAAAATGAAAAAAATTAGTTCAATAATTGAGATGTTGCCAAATGAGCTGAATCATAACCCTGTGAAAAATTTTAACAAATGGACCATTTCTCCTTTCACTCCGGGATAATAGTTGGTAATTACCTTTGAACATAATGTTGAGTGAACATTCAAGTGGGACAGGATCGCTAAATTCCTGTCTGAAGTAAAAGCTGTTCGATTGCAAATGTCTCAGTTTGGAGAGACCTGAGTGAGGAAGACATTCACGCAGAAGGTGATGCCTGTGTTCTTTGGTAATACTTGATATATCTAGGACAAGTCCTTTTGTATTTGTTGTTCCTAGGTTACATACTGAGAGTACAGTTTTTGTAGTTGCCTCCTTTATGAGAAGTATAGGGAATTGAGGGCTTCCCAGATGGTGCTAGTGGTATAGAATCCATCAGCCGGTTCAGGATTTGCCAGAGATGTGGGTTCCATCCCTAGGTCAGGAAGATTCCCTGGAGTAGGAAATAGCAACCCACTCTTAGTATTCCAGCCTGGATAATTCCATGGACAGAGGAGCCTGGTGGGCTACAGTCCATGGGGTCCATGGGATCGCACAGAGTAGGATATGACTGAGCATACACATAGGGAATTGAATTTGTCACTGAACACTTAGATAGGAATCATTGCTATAAAAATTTTGAACTGATCATTAAATCAAGATATATTGCCTCCTTTACAATGGTTATGTATCATACATGAAGATTCTTATTTTTACATACTGTATATTTATCATGTCAGTATCATTACATACATAATAACCTATATATTTATAGTCCATTGCCATAAGTAATATTTTTGTGGTAATTCATTTATTTTCTTTTTTGAAATTCACTTGTGGCCTATTAGTGGAATCATTAGCATATTAAATAGTAGATCCCTTTATTTATCGATCTTGATCTTATTTCCTTTGCTACCAGTTTCCTTTAGATGAATTCTAAATCCATTTTACTCAGATTTGCTCAATGATTTATGTGTTGATGCTAAGTAAGTTTACTTTTTTCCTATTGTAAATGATCTAATTAGTTAAAAATTAATTATGGAAAAGTCAGTGAGTCTAGCATTAAAGATTAACATTAAATATTAGTAACATTTAGAGTTACCTAAATGGTAACTGCAAAAAGAAAAAGTTAGCTGATGAATGATAATTTAAATTGCTTGCTTACACAATGCTCCCTACAATTCCTGTTGAAAGAGCATGTGATATTAGAAGAAGACACAAAAATTCTAATGTATGGCATGGGGAGTCTAGTTAATAATACTGAAGTGTACACTTGCAGTTTGATAAGAGAATAAATCTTGTGTTCTCACAACCCCTATACACACACACAAAGGTAACTATGTGAGGTGATGGATGTGTTAATTAGCTTGATTGTGGCAAGCATTTCTCAGGTTACACATATAAAATCAAATTGTACACTTTAGATGCATATACTTGTTTTGTCAATTTTACCTTAATAAAACTGGTGGAAAAAAATCCGTCAAACTCTCAAATAAGCAAAGTACATACTTACGAATCAATAAACTTTTTTCCATATGTTTAACTTATTTTGCTAACATTGTCCTGAAAAATAAAAGAAACCATTATTGCTGTCATTTACTTACTAAGTCGTATCCGAGTCTTTGTGACCCCACGGACTGTAGCCTGCCAGGATCCTCTGTCTGTGTGATTTCCCAAGCAGAAATATTGGATTGGGGTGCCATTTCCTTCTCCAGGTAATCTTTCCAACTCAGAGATAAAACACACTTTCTTCTGCATTGACAGGCTGATTCTTTACCACTGAGCCACCAGGGAAGCCCCAAAAGATATATTTGTATCTTATTTCCTATTTTTTAAGACTTTGCACATATTTAAAGTGACATGATTTTTTAACAAATTCTGTAATAACATCATAAAGTAATTAAAATATTTCTGTCAAATAAAAATTTTTATTTCGGTAGAATAATAATTTCTCACTGGAAAAATATTTCCTCAACACTGACACACTTCTCAAAGCATCTAAGTTTCTGATTTTGTATTAATATTCTAGTACTGTCACTTTTTTGTCTGAACATATCTAAGGTAGAAAAGTACTGCTTTGATTTTCAATATTACGAGAATATTCCACTTGTAGTCAAATGTATAAGCTTCTCACTGGGAGAAGAACACTATTTTAGGTAGTCATTCTTCTTATTCATAAAGCTAGAGAAAAAGATTTAAGAAGTTTGTGTAGATCTTAATTAAACATAGAAATTAATTAAAATAGAAATAAAATTATATATATATAGTCAAATCTGAAGACACTTACTTCCATTTTGTAGAAGAGTCTTAATTATAGGGTTAATGATTGTATAATTAATAAAAAAAATTAAGATACTAACTTTCAGTTCAGTTCAGTTGCTCAGCTGTGTCCGACTCCTTGCGACCCTGTGGACTAGAGCATGCCAGGCCACACTGTCCAACACCAACTCCCCGGGCTTACACAGACTCATGTCCATTGAGTCAGTAATGCCACCCAATCATCTCATCCTCTGTCATCCCCTTCTCCTCCTGTCTTCAATCTTTCCCAGCATCAGGGTCTTTTCTAATGAGTTAGCCCTTCACATCAGGTGGCCAAGGTACTGGAGCTTCAGCTTCACCATAAGTCATTCCAATGAATATTCAAGATTGAATTCCTTTAGGATTGACCGGATTGATCTCCTTGCAGTCCAAGGGTCTCTCAAGAGTCTTCTCCAACACCAAAGTTCAAAGATACTAATTTTAATTATACACACACACACACACACACACACACATATATATATATATATATATAGATAGAGAGAGAGAGAGAGAGAAGGAAATGGCAACCCACTCCAGTACTCTAGCCTGGAAAATCTCATGGACGGAGAAGCCTGTTAGGCTGCAGTCCATGGGGTCACAAAGAGTTGGACAGCACTGAACGATGTCATTTCACTTCATATAAATATATTTAATGTTTGTTTAAATATACTTAAGCTATAAAAGCATGAGAATTTTGAACAATAACACAGGAGCTTACTATAAGATTTATATTTAACAATATATAAAAGTGAATTGAAATTGAAGTTTGAATAAACTTTTGGTAATCTCGACAGAGAAATATTTCTAGACAGATTCCTTTGCAGATGATTATTAAAAATGGCTAAGTATTAATGCATCAAAAAAGCAGAAATAAGAAAATTTGTTTAAGAATTAAAAAGAAAACCCTGAAATTGGAAGACAAGAGTCTAGATTTGAAATTTTCTGACTTAATTACATTACCTATCCCCTAAGGCTTTAGAGGTGTAAACCGAGGCAGAAACCTATAGCCTTGTAGTTTAATTTGCAAAAAAGAAAAAGGAAAAGAAAAACTGAGCTCAAAGCTGAAAGATGAGCTGAAAACAGAGAGGAATTTTTCTTTTATCTGACAGTGAGAGGACTACAGAGATAAGGCTCAGTATAAATACGAAATTTTGCCCATATCACAGATGAAGCTAAACCATCATGTGCAGGATAAATGAAAGGGAGTCTGGTGAAGAAGTAGGCAGAAACTGCAATACAATCTATTATTGAAAGACAGAGCTGCACAAGGCAAGATTTGTAAATTTTCTGCTTAGTAGAGTGTAGCTTAGTAGATAGTTAAAGTCATATATGCTTGAATTGTCATAGAATATAGTCCAAGACCAGCAAAGCAGCTGGAAATTAATTGGACATTCCAAGAAGTGAAAAAAAAAACAAAGAGAGAGCAATCTCACGTGTCTGAGTGTAATCTCTGCTTCAATTCTTGGTTGACCACCAAATTAAACAAGGCCTGGGCTAAAAATAAAATATCAGGAAGACAATAGAAGGAAGAGGAGGTTTTGCATACTGAATCCCATGGGAGATACAGTGGGTTTTTTTAGGTAACAGCTAGGTGGGTTAACTGCTACTAGAATAAGTTAACTGCTAGAATAAGGAAGCATTAATGAATATTACAAGGGTAATACCGAATAATACAAGAAATGTAGTCACAACAAATTACTATCAACAATGTCCAAAGTTCTCCCCAAAATTCCTAGACATGCAAATAAAGAGGAACATGTAGAACCAGTTTGGGGTTGACTAGACAAGAGCTTGATTTACAAGGCTACTGTCACATGCTTTTCTATTCCCTATGAACTGAAAATTTGGAATGATGAATCCAGAACTAGGTCTTGGGTATGTTGCAGGAGTGTGTAATATCCTTGGTTCTGTCTCACTGCAGCAAAAGTTTGAAGTGATGGGCAGATGAGTGCTACAGCCCCGTGTAAATTTTCTCAGTTGCAGAAAAATTTGAAGCGATGTACGAACCACTGTTAGAGCTCCATGTCACAGCTCAGTTTTATTTAGAAGTCAAAGGAAAATTCATCGTTGAGTCATGAGGGCAGGTCAACCCAAAAGACGCAAGGAGAAGAGAAGCCCCTGGCTCAATTTTGGCCCCTCTTTTTGTATGTTTTTTCTCCTCCCCCCTGAGACTCTACGTAAATTGGGCTAGCCAGGAGGGCTTTTGTTTTACCTGAGGTTCTCACTCTGGTCCTCAGACCTTCCTTTGTTCTATTTTAGTGGGCTTTTCCCTTCTTTATCTTTTAGCCACTGCCATTTTGGATTCCTTTTTCCTATTCTAGCTACCTAACATTCCCCTCTCAAGAGATGAGAGGCCCAATTCTTCAGGAATAGGGGCATTGAGGTCTCTCTGGCTACTTCCTGCTGAACTGGGATGGTGAGGGGAATTGAGCCTCCCCCACTTGCTAGTCTCAAGAGTCCTTTAGTGGTGTCCATCTATGCTTGAGTGATATTTTCTGTGGTCGGCCTTAGTTTTATATATCCTTGTGGAAATGGCACTGCATATCGTAGCTTGTTGACCTGGGCAGAGACAAAATGGGTTAGACAATTGATAATACATGGAGCAACCATAAGCAGCAACAATATGGTGATGACAGGGATTAGTAGGAGCATTAGCCAGCTCCAAATTTCCCCTCATCAGGAGAAGGATTCCCCAAAGAGAGATTTTAGCCACCCTGAGAACTCTCCAGCTCATTCTTTGAGATCCTATAGGATCTGAAAAAACTTTCTCTTGAGGACTGTAAGACTTTTTAAACTTAGCTGGAGGTATTTACCCAGAAACAACACGTCTCATTAAAGATGGCTCAAGTCCCTCCTTGTTCAGGGATCAGAAGATCTATCTCCTATATATTTTGGAGTACAATCCCTGCCAAGCTGTGTTGGCTCTTTAGAGCTGTCCTGAGAAATCTTAGATCCACAGAAACTTAGTTTTGGGGGTGTTCATTAGAATGACATGCATTTGTAGTCCTGAATAGGTATCTGAGATCTCCCAGGGGCCCACAGGTGTATTGCATGTCCTCCTCTGTTTTCTTCCACAGCTTGACTCGTAAGTAGTGAATCCAGGTGTCCTGTCCTGGTACCTTGACTATCGGGGTGGTAAGTATTACAGGGTAGTGGCCCTTCCATGTGGAGTGGAGCTGAGCCTCTGGGGACCCATCTTTCCTGACTTTAATTAGCACTTTAGTCCCAGAAGTATATAGTGGTGGCTCTTTAGAATCTTTTGGGTCCTGGTTGACACCCCACAAGCATATATCCTGTCAGAGTTGCCCAATGGCCATGGTATAAGACTGGATGGACTGAGCCTCTGGATCAAGGAAGAGGTCATTGACATAAACAAAAGGTCTCCCATATAGCATCTCATAAGGACTAAGACCAACCTGTTCCTTAGGAGCAATATGGGTGTGGAGGAGAGCTATTGGTAAAACGTTCTTCCATCCCAGGGAGGTCTCCTGGGTTGTCTTTTTTATCACTGATTTTAATATCAGTGATATTAAAATATCAGTGATGTTTATCACTTTTTTATCACTGATTTTCTTTGGCTCTTTCTACTTTTCCTGAAGACTGAGGCCTCCAGGCACAATGGAGATAATAAGTAATGCCCAATGCTTTAGAGACCCCTTGGGTGACTTAGAAGTAAATGATGTCCCATTGTCACTTTGTAATGACCTGGGCAGACCAAATCTCATGAATGATTTCATGAAGCAGTTTTTCTTACCACCTCCTCAGCCTTTTCAGTCCAGGTGGGAAAGCCATCAATCCATCCTGTGAATGTAACTATCATGACTAATAGGTATTTATACCCTTGAGAAACTGGCATCTGGGTGAAGTCCATCTGCCAGTCCTCTCTTGGGTACATCCCAGGCCATTCGATGGACTGGGCCAGTTGGGGTCTTCAAGCTCCTTGGGGGTTGTTTAATTGGCAGGTGGAACATGAGGAGACCACTTGCTTATAGTCATTTGGAGGCCTGTTCCTCTGAAGGGCCTTTCTAGTAATCTTTGGAGGGCCTGCTTCCCTAAACGTGTGGCAGTATGTAAGGAGTTAACCATCTTCCACTGGAGGTTCCCAGGCAGAAAAAGGAATCCCTCCCTTTGGAACTACCCCATATGATCTTCTTGAAAGCCCTCACTCTTAGCTTTAAGAGTCTCACCATCAGTATATGAAGGAGTTTCTGGCAAATTAGTCTGTGGAACTAAGGTCACAACCCATATTAGGTCATTGCTCTGTAATGCTGCTCTCTTAGCTTCCTGATTGGCTGCTTGGTTCCCTCTTGCCACTTCTGTGTTCCCTTTTTGGTGTCCTTTACAGTGGGAGACTGAAACCTCAGCAGGCAGATGAACTGCCTCCAAGAGCCTAAAGATTTGATCACCATATTTGACTGGGGACTCTCGGATGGTCAAGTGGCCTCTTTCTTTGCAAATAGCAGCATGTGCATGTAGCACCAGAAAGGCATACTTGGAGTCAGTGTAAATGGCTACCCTTTTTCCTTTTCCCAGCTCTAAAGCTCAAATCAGGGGTATGAGCTCAATTAATTGGGCAAAAGTACCTGTTGGCAAAGGTTTATCCTCTATGGTCTCAAAATTGGAGACTACTGCTTATCCGTCTCTCTTTTTCCATCCAAGACAAAGCTGCTTCCATCAGTGTACCAGATTTCCTCAGGATTGGTCAGGACCTTCTGGCACTCCTTCTCGGGGATTTGTCCAGTGGTTCAAAGTTTCTAGGCAAGAGTGAAAGAGGAGACACTCTTGGGGGTAGGCGGGAGGGTAGCTGGGTTAAGAACCTCATAAGGGGATATATTCAGGCCTGGATTTTCCATCAGCACTGCTTGATATCTAAGGCTCCTTTGATCAGACATCCATAATTGGCCTCTCACATTCAGGAGTTGTTTCACTTGGTGGTTGGTAAAAATAGTTAGTTTTCCCCCAAGAGAGAGTTTTAAAGCATCTTCTATCAGGACTGCAATAGCTGCAAGATTTCAAAGGCAGGGAGAGATCACTTCCCAATAAGGGAATGGGCACTCAGAGATCACCAGAAACCGATGGAAAAATATTTGTCCATCCCAGCAACAAAGAAGTGCTCAGGTCAATCTTTTTGTAATTGGTTTTCCTGTAGCATCCAAAATGATACAGGTTTGGGGAGAGAAGTCTCTGGAGCCAGAGGTCATCACAGAGTAGGTAGTGCCTGTGTCAACCAAGATATTCTTGGAAACATCCAGTTGCAAACATCCTTGGCTCTGGCTCAATGATGGTTATCTGTGACAGGTGGGCTGGCTGGAGCTCACCACTTCAGTCTTGTTGAACCATCATGAGGGAAGCCTTGGCGGTTGACCTTGAGGCTCTTGGGTCCTAAGAGCAGAATGCTGCCCAATGTCCCAATTGATGGCATTTGTAGCAAGCCTTTTTAGTAGACTTGTCACGGTTTGGACCCTCTTTGGCCTCATATCCCGCCTGTCTACAGATTTGGCATTTGCCTCATGCCTTGTCCATCAAAGACTCGGGGTTTGCCATAGGCCTTCCCTGGAGGGCAGCCAGCATCTGGGCATGCCTTGTCTCTTTCCTTCTCTCCCTTTCCTGAGCCTTGGCCTCCCTTGCCTGTTCTCTGTTATAAAAGGTATTGATGGCTGTCTGGACCATCTCATCTGAAGATGCAGCGAGGTCCTACTGCTGTAGCTGTTGTAAATTTATCCTGATGTCTGATGCACACTGAGATAGGAATTTGTCCTTTAAAATCACCTGTCCCTTGTAAGTATCTAAGTCCAGACTGGTAAACTTTTGGATGACCTCCTTTGGCCTTTCCAGAAAAGCAATGGGGTTCTCGTTGGGTTCCTGAGTTATTGCTGAGACTGGGCACAGTCCCAGAACTAATAGGCTTCCTTCTATTTCCATGGGTGGACTTCCTTAGGGGTGAGTCTTCTGAAGCTTATCGTACCCAGTACTGTTGCAACCTGAGAGCCAGGCATCCTTGAGTCAGGGTGCAGATCCCCAGGCAGGTTGAGGCATGACAGCCTCCTGGAACCCCTGGACTGGGGGATCCCCAAGCAGGTTGAGGTGTGACAACCTTCCAAGGACCAGATCCCTAAGCAGGTCGAGGCAGGTTGACCTCCTGGGACCCCTGGACTGGCAGATCCCTGAGCAGGTTGAAGTGTGACAACCTCCTAGGAACCAGATCCCTAGGCAGGTCAAGGCAGATCAATCTTCTGGGACCCATGGTTGGTGTATCCCCAAATAGGCTGAGGCATGGCAACCTCCTAGGGACTGGATCCCTAGCCAGGTTGAAGCAGGTAGACCTCCTAGGATCCCTAGGCTGGAGTTGGGCATCCCTAAGGTCTCCAGCATGACTAGTACTGGGTAGGATTAAGAGTTTGTAATCTTAAGTCATTGCTGGTTTGTTCACCATGGATAGGAGTAGGTATCATGAATTAAAGCAATCCAAGTCTGTGCCCTGAGACTGGGAACCTGGTGAAACAGTCATAAGCCTTATCCTCATTGCTCTGAAGGAATGTAAGTCACTGATTTTCTCCCCTAGTCCTCCATAAGAACAACTTAGGGTGTTTCCAAAGGTAAATATCTCACTGTCATAGACCCACTTTAGGTAATAACAGAAATAATGACAAAGGAGTGGGTTATCTGGTCCTGTTAGGGGCATTAGGAGTATTTTAATAATAATAAGTGGGGTGGAGCAATGTTGCCTACAAGGAGGCAGGGTCCTGGTTGTAAGAGTTAGTAACTGGCTTAAGAACCAATTGGTAAGAGGCAACAGACCAGATGTTTCATAAAGTGGGGTGGAAATTTGATCCAGGGATATGTTTATAACTTTAGGAGAAGGGTGGTAAGGGTTTGGGCCCAAATGGCCTGCAGGGCTGATTCCCAAAGTGGCAAACATTATCCCTGGAAGCCCAATTGCCACCAACAGAAGAACTTCTAGCAGGCATTGTGTGTCCGTCACCCACCCTATTGGGTTCACTGAGAGATGCTATTGTGGCATATGTTGTAGAAAACATGGAAGATGAAGGCCTGAATATCTAGAGAGATTGTGTATTACACAACATTTCTCTCCCAAAGGACAGCTATTTTCTGGTTGTCCCTAAAATGTGACATAGCCCAAGCGCATAACATAAACCAATTAAAATCAAATGGGTCCAAGATGACAAGTCAAATTCAACTAAACCTTGATCCTCATTCTTCAAACTAAGTGACACATGCAGAGCTGCCAGGACAGTTCCAAGGCACTGTCGAAAGACAGGAGTGGGTGGTTCCCCAATTGTTGGAATGATCCTCCCACTCATTACCATATGAAATGATCCAGCCAGTGAAAACTAACTACATCGTATTCCATGGCCGCTTCCCTCTGTGATGGCCCACACTTTTGGAGTGTGCTTCTCTCTGAATCTGAGCAAATCCATCTATTACCTATCATTGTGTCTCACTGAGTTTTTGCAATGAGACATCAAGAGCCTGAGCTTCATTAGCTCCTGAAGCCAAGCACAATGGGTTTTGGCTCGGCTCAAGTCCCAGGAGACAGGAGCTGAATGATGGGAGGAAAAAGCAGTGGGGAAAACATGCCGAGGAATTCCCTTCATAATCTATCAGAAAATCTGCTAAATACCTGACCTGTGCTCACAGTTTTCATTGACCTGATCCTTGGCACAAATAAGATTAAGGACAGAAGAACCCCCACCCACTTGGGAAACAGCTACTAAGTAACCCCTGCCAGAATCCCTCAGTTGCACCCACTGCCACTCGCCTGTTCGTAGGGGATTTGCGGAAACAAGAAATGAGAGATTGCAAAGGAGTTAAGATTTTGTTAGCCTTATGTACTTTCAGCCACAGAAGCAAGAACCTCCTACCTTAGCCAGGGGTCTTCTGGAATCTGAGACTGAACCATATGAGATTTCTCTTGAGTTTGTTTTTGCTGTCCCAGTTTCTAGCACACTGGGCTTCTTGTCACTTCCCCTGAGCTGGGTTTTCTTTGCATTGAGCTTTCACCATGGGAGCTTTTGGCAAGTTGGACTTCTGCTTACTTGGCTTCTGCCTAGCAGGGGCCAACCCGAGATTGTTTCAGCCAGGTTAAATCTGAGAAACAGCACCATATATGTCGTGGGAGTATGTGATTTCCTTGGTTCTGTCTCACTGCAGCAAAAATTTGAAGTGACGGACAGACCAGTGTTATAGCTCCATGTTACAGCTCAGTTTTATTTAGAAATCAAAGGAAAATACAACCTTGAGGCATGAGGGCTGGTCAATCCAAAAGACGTGAAGAGAAGAGAAGCCCCTGAGTCAATTTTGGCTCCTTTTTTTATGTTTTTTCTCCTCCCCTGAGCCTGGCCTATGTGAATTGAGCTAGCCAGGAGGGCTGTTTGCTTCACTTGAGGTTCTCACTCTGGTCCTTGGGCCTTCCTTTGTTCTACTTCCACAGGCTTTTCCCTTCTTTATCTTTTAGCCAACACAGTTTTGGACTCCTTTTTCCTATTCTAACTACCTAGCAGGTGAGATATACATTTATGAATGATAAAAACAAAAAACAGATTTGACAGATGAGGCCCAAGCAGAAACTGCTTAAACGGATACTCTTATTCTAGTCAGGCAAACCAGACTTGATGGTTGTATTAAGAAGTAAGAAAACCAGGAAATTATATTGGAACTGAGATTATACTCTAAGCCAAGTTAAAAGCTTTATTTGTGGGATTGAAAATGGGGAACAGTGATTGCAATGCAATACTATTAGAGAACTTTGTATAAATAGCATTCTATGTTGTATATGATAATGCTTTGGAAAACTTTGGACAATCAGTTTGGTTTGGAAGACAAGAGACTTTTATCTTTGGCTATATGACAAATGTTCCTTCTGTAAAATAATGAGATGCATAACATGTCACTACTTTTTTTTTTTTCTTGAAGCATGGGCAGAAGCTTGCCCTTAGACACAAACTTCTTACTCTTCAGAGCTTTGATTAAGGAAAATTATAATTGGATGTCATCACTGCCAAACATTTCTGCCTGAGACCAGGATAAAGAATGATGGGATCAGGTCAGTTGCTCCTCAGAATCATACCAGGTCCCAGTGATGGAGCTCTTTGGTTGTCCCTCCCCAAACTGCGGGATCTCTGATACACAAAAACTCAAAACAATGGGGAAAAAACCCTTACCCTCCAAGAAATTAGAAATCAATAACTAATTCTCGATTTTATTCTGTGGAAAATGTCTTTTACCTTGGAGAAAACACCTGGAGGGAGTTTAGCACTGATGTGTTAGCCACTCTTAGCCATTTGGTTTTGTAGTAGGGATAAGCTTCCATGGCCATTTAACTTTGGTTAATCTGTGTCCTGCTTTGTACCATGAGATGCGAGTGATGGTGATGGATATGCTTCTTAGCAGAAGCTTGATGCTTTCCCAAGGTTTGGAAGCTCTGTGGGTCTTGTTTCTTCTTCCTGCTAATCCCCATCTCAGTTTTTCTCTACTATGAGAATGACCACAGGTACCCACAGCCTCATTTAAAAGGTTCAATACTTAAAAGTTTGTTGAGTCAAGCCTGGAGATTTTTAGGGCTGTTTGTTGCTGCCATAAAGGTTCGGAACGCATGGTTTTTGGTGAACCCCCTTCACCATGTATCTTATATTTTCATTTCACTCTTCTTTCAAAGTTCCATTATTTGGCTCTTGATAAAGAGAAAAGAAAGCTTAGAAAAAATATTGAAAACATACTCTAAGTTCTAAGGAAAATAAGGAGCAATAGACTTGGAAGCACTGAGTCACTCACAGCAAAATTATATTTGGCTAAACCTTTAAACATCTGCTAGGGTAGAAAGAAATTGGCAGACATCTTTGCACTTACTCTGCTACATCAGGTAAGGTCACATACAAGGCAACCCACTCTCTCTGTCCCTCTGAGCCTCCCCAGCCAGCACAGGTGCTGGAAATTAGTTCCCCACTGGTATTAATCAAAATTCCCACAAACAGCTCCTCTTTCTCAGGTCTGTTCCTCAGATCTCTCTCTCTCTCTCTCTCTCTGTCTTAGCCTTTATCTTTCTCCATCTCTCTCTCTCTCTCTTTTTCCATCTCTCTCTTCCCTTCCTCCCAAAATTAGGACCTCAGAAAGCCCTCTTGCTGGTGAGTCCCTGACATTCCTTAGCATATATCTGCATGCATGTATGCTCAGTCGCTTCAGTCATGTCTAACTCTTTGAGGCCTTATGGACTGTAGCCTGCCAGGCTTCTCTGTTCATGAGATTTCACAGACAAGAATATTGGAATGGGTTTCCATGCCCTCCTTTAGGAGATCTTTCTGACCCAGAGACTGAACCCACATCTCTTGCATCTTCTGCACTGGAAGGCAGGTGTTTTTACCCCTAGTGCCACCTGGGAAGCCAAGCATATATCTGACTGACTCATAAAAGTGTGAATTATTGTGATCACAGGCTTCAGTGTATGTATTTTGACCCTATTCTTTTAAAGGGGTGGCAGCAGCAGCCAGTCTGGCATAATAGGAGGCTAGACTTCTTTTCCTTCCCATCCTCTACCAGAATCCTTTCATATTGTGGCCCAACATATCATAAAGATCACCAAGAACAGGTGAGTGAAGCAAACTGCTACAGACAGACCTTTTGATGAGAGAAATAAAGATGTTAAAAATACCCTTCTTTTAAAAGCAGTGACATCTATTCTGAATGTGCCTATGAGTATAATATATCTGTTTGCATGTGCGCATGTGTGCGTGCGTGTGTGCGTGTGTGTGTGTGTGTGTGTGTGTGTGCAGGAGGTACTAATGTGGTTAAGGCCCCAAAGTCAAATGTCCTGAATTCAGTTTTGGGCTCTGTGATTCCCAGCTGTTGGAGTGAGAGTATCTTGAAGTGTGAGACACTGTCTTTATCTCATTCTCCTCATTTAAAAACAAAATGAAAATCATGTTATAGACTGCTCAGGTTCTTTGGGAATTAACTAAGTACATGCAGCAGATAAACAGAAACAGGCACACAATAAACATTATGTAGATAATGTTTTTAGTACTTATTTTTCAACCTTTTTCTGTCTCTTGAAGTTATCAGGGGTCAAGTAATCAACCATGCGGCTGCTACCAGAACAGTTGATGCATTCACAGAATTGAGCCACCACTTCTTATCAACATTCTGGGAGGACATAAAGTCACCTATTGAAAGCCATGAATGGGCACCATATTGTATTTCAGGGACACATAGACTAAGTTGCTTAGGCTACATTTTGTTGAGCCAAAAGTTTGATTTATAACATCTCTTTCAACTCAGTTTGCCAAGACAAAAATCTACCTGGAGTTTTTCTATCCGTATCCATTCAATGTAAAGAAGATGCATTTAGCTAGAGTATCCCTGTTTGCAAAATATTTCCCAGGAACCTGCAGGAGTTGACCCTGACTCAGGACTTCAAGAGCATGGCAATGTCCTCATTAAAGACACAAGTAGCAGTTATGAATCTTCCTGTCTACATTACCATCCAGCCCACATTCCATACGGGGCTTATTAAAGACTTTGTCAAGTGCATTACTGGTTTGGAAATATATCATTCTAAATGCTAATGTGGATGCAGTAAGAAAGACACTTTCATATATTACTGGTGTGAGTGAATATGGCTACAAACTTCAGAAAGTAATTTGGCAACATGAATCAAGGGTCTTAAATTATTCAAACTGCATAAATTCCATTTCTATAAATATATTCTAAGGAAATAACCAGAGAAATTGACAACTGTGTTAACAATGATATTATTTATAAAAGCAAAAACTGAGGAAAATTCAATAGTCAATAATAGGAACTTGGGTGAATATACTATAGTGTAGTTTTGGATAAAATACTTGCAGAAATCACAACTATAATAAAAATAATGACACAAAAAATGCTTATGAAATAATGGTACTTGAAAGAAACAATCACAACCAAACAAATATAAGGAGCCAATTTATACTTAAAATAATACACACACACATATATATACACATATATATATATTTTTACATGATATATTAACCAATACCAATAACCAATATAGATGAAAAAATCTTGGGAAGTCATATACCAGCACATTAAAAATAGTTGAGTCTGAATTTCTGAATTCTGAGTGATTTTCCTGTATATTTTTCTTTTTATTTTGCAACTTTGAGGGCTATAGTTCATTTCTCTTCTGAAAAATGTAAGTAGTTGGAACTTTGCTGTAGTTAGGATATGAAAATTGTTATAGTCAGTTGGACCGTCAGTTTACCAATAATATTATAACCTGAAATTGAGGTTAATATTTAAAAATTCATTCTAATTAAATTCCTTTTGATTTCAAGTACCCTTTCATCTGTCTCTCAGTGCTTAACAACCATTCACTTGAAATAGATTATCCTTTGGTTTGCAGTCTCCCTCTCCAATAAAAGCACACTTTCATGTCTACTAACAACTCAGTTTTCTCTTAGACAAGATCAGTTCCTTTCTTTTTTTAATATTTCTCTTTTCTTTTTTGGTTGTTTATTTAGTACTTCTCTTAATTCTTCTTTTTCCATTTTTAAATCAAATATAAAAAATGGTAAAGACATTTATTTGGGTTTGCTATATAACTTTCTTTCAGTAATTTATGCATAATTATCTCAAAAGCAACAAGAGTTTCTTCAAAATTTATTTTTCTTTCCCTTGGTTATTTCTAGTCTGATTACTGCCAGTCATGTGGGATATTAAAAAATTCAAAAAGGTAAAAGGAAAATGTAGATTGTTTGCCTTAATTATTTTTTAGCAGCAAAATATTTCTAAAGATAGCATTACATTGAATACCAGTGTATCAGGCAGGAGACTAGGGGATGTTCTAGTTGAAGAGAGAAGAACAATTTGGACCACAGGCTCTCCTCACTTCCTTGCTTGCCCCAGGAGCCACTGCTGAGCCTCTGCAATATCCCTAAAGATACTGCCAGGACTCTTACAAGCCTGGAAGAACACAGTTGGAGATCAATATGCTGGGATATTCTGTGCATATGTAACGTCACATTTTTGCTACTTCACATTTGAAAATAAGAAATCGCACTGCTCTACTTCTTCTGTACCATCCAATAAAGACATTTTCCTCCTCGTCCCCGCTCTGCTCATCCATTTACTTCTACCGAAGTCCAAGTGGATGAAGGCAGCAGGGGCTGTGCAGTCAAAAGACAGTTACTGAAAATTTGTCGAATCACCCTACTGAGAACTGCTGGATACACAGCTTCCAGTAGCTTGTTGTTTGTACAATGGGGCACTACCACCATCAGAATTGTATGCGTGTGCACAAGAATTCTAAAGTTATGGCTTTGGAATATAAATATTTATCAATTGAGTCACAGATAGAACCTTGAGAAAACCCTGGAAAGAAGAGACATATTTCAATGCTTATGCACAATTACTTTTTTCCATTTTTTGTTTAAAACATACAGATCATAGGAAACAACAGAGAATATCTATATAACTTAAATAGATTCAAGAATGACACATGTATCTCAGGGACACTTATCTAACTGAAACTGCACAAGCAGCAATGTAGTATTTAACCTCGGTTAGGAAAATTCTGAACTTTTATTAGACTAAGAATTTCATATCTAATGAGTTTAATTTATTAATGCTTATATAATGAGAGACTTTAAGTACTTCACAAATATTATTTTAGTTCAGGTAATAGTATTAGACTGTTTATAGATTATAAAATTAATTGAAGAGAATTTTGTATAAATTATTGTTAGAAACTCTATTACTTTCTAAATACCACATGAAAGCTTCCAGAGTTAGGAGAATATATACTTGCCTATTTTTGTATTTTATTAGAGAATTTCTCAGGGGCTTCCCAGGTGGCTCAGTGTTAAAGAATCCAAGGCAGGAGACATGAATTTGATCCCTGAGTTGGAAACATCCCCTGAAGGAAGAAATGGCAACCCACTCCGGGATTCTTGCTTGGAGAATCCCATGGGCAGAGGAGCCTGGTGGGCTACAGTCCATGGGGGTTGCAGAAGAATCAGACATGACCGAGGGACTAAACAGCAACAATGAAGAGAATTTCTCAAGGTGTCTGCATCAATGAGTAGTTCTTATTCAAAATATAGCCCATCTGATAAAAGACTTAAGAAGAAAAACTACAAAATATTCCAAGTAAAGACATATAATATGATTTGATGACGCTAGGGTTCCCATCATATAGCGCATATTTATGTGTGTGTGTGTGTGTGTGTGAGTATAGACATACATATAATGATAGATTCCTATAGATATAGATCTTCTAGTACACAGAGGACTTCCCTTGTGGCTCAGCTGGTAAAAAAAATCCACCTGCAATGCAGGAGACCTGGGTTTGATCCCTGGGTTGGGAAGATCCCCTGGAGAAGGGAAAGGCCTCCCACTCCAGTGTTCTGTACATAATACAAACAGCTAATGAAGAAAGTCAGGTGAAGCTTAAGCACATTCACTGCTATTAATATTACTGGCATGTATTTGTTTGTCCAGCTCATCCCCACTTCTTTTCAGGAAAATTCCTATCCCTTCTATTTGAAATTGCCAAATTCATTCTCAGAGTCGCCATGGGAATCTCCACAATATGGGTACTCAAGCTTCTGAACACAACTGATTGGTTCAGGAGTGGGCAGCTGACACGGGCTAACCCAGTAACTGTCCTTCTCTGGGAAGAGCTAAGAAACAGGAGGAAAACATCATTCCAGGGAGGTGCTCCAAGGATATGTCTTAAAAGAGCTGTTTATGATGGCCATTTTTCTTCTTCCTGTGAACTTCAGACCGTAGCAAGCAATAAAATTTACAGAAAATATAAATTATAAAGATGGATAAAGAATAGTGTGGAGAGACCAAAAAACAAAACAAAGCAAAACAAAAAACCTCTTAACAGAGTTTCTAAAACTTTCTGATCCCAATGAAATTTTATTCATGTGCTATACCAATGCCCTTATAATAAGCTTACAGGTAACTGACTCTTTTACTTTAGCAAATTCCAGCTGGTTTTGGTTTCTGTCACCGAACACTCTGCACTTAAAGACTTGTTCTGAAAATTAGTAATACTGCTGCTGATAATAGAATATATTTTCTTTAAATAAGATTCTCCATACTATTTCATGGACGCTTAAGAGATGTCACCACTTTTCACTAGTTAAAATTTTAAATGTTGAATTTAGTCCGAACAAGCAAGACATAACATTTGAGTGACTTACAATTGCCAATTCATCACTTTCACAACAGCATTCTATACAACACCAAAAACTGGAAACAATCCAAATATCCATAAACAGCAAAAACAATGAATGTTACATGGGCACAGTGGAATATTATATAGCAATCCATATACAACCACAGTTATACACAACACTAGGGGTGAATCTTTGTAAAATAAAATAAACCCAAAGAGTCTGAAAAGATTATATATGACATGGTACACTTAGGAGAATTCTAAAAATAGCTAAAACGTAAACCTACATTTTAGCGAGACATGTAATAACAGTTAAGTCCTACACAGTAGTAGGTGAAGGAAATGATAATCATAAGAGTTAGGAAAATGCTTAACTCCGATTTAAGAAGGCAGAGAAGAGGACATGTCTACTTTTGCTTGTCTATCTAGCTCCAACATTTTATTTAGCATAGATTGGATGATATTGAACATGAACTGCAAGTTGGTAATTTATGCACCAGCGACATGCTTGAGAACTACAAGCAAGGTGACCTCATGGTATTTCTGAATAATTGGTTCTCTCACTTCCTAGGAAATTTCACCTTTATTAGCTTAGCATACTTTCCATTTTATAGCACATCAGAAAGCGTCCACCAAAAGCTTGCTAGCAGTTTGCCTCACACATTCTAAAAAATCACCTGTTATCAAAAAAAAAAAAAAAAGAAATATATTTTTCATATAGCCCAAATTCTATTCACATAAGAATGGTTCTGACTAAACTACTTCCCTTTTGATTGTGATTTTGAGTATAAATCTGCTTTCTTGGTGGTTCAGATGGTAAAGAATCTGCCTGTAGGACTCCTGGGTTAGATACATGGGTCGAGACGATCCCCTGGAGAAGGGAATAGCTACCCACTCCAGTATTCTTGCCTGGAAAATTCCATAAACAGAGGAGTCTGGTGGGCTACAGTCCGTCGGATCGCAAAGAGTCACAAAGGACTGAGTGATTGACATACATACGACTATAAATATAATGTTATTCCTCCGTTGGATTGACTCTCTAGGTAGAAATCAACATTCTATTTTAGAACACCAATTGCCCCACATTGACAGTAAAACCTGATCAGAATGGCTGTGTGTTAGTAGGATGGATTCTGTTCCGTGAGGGCTTTAAAAATAAGAAAATGTCCCATCTTACAAGTATAATTAGGCTCAGCGTTGTTTTGTAACACGTGCTTGTATTTTAGAAGCTTTCTAGTTCCCTTTTAGCCTAATAAGTATATTATCTTTGTTGTCAATATTTTTGTACAAATTAAAAATACTAACAATTTGCATACGACATTCATCTTGAGAGCTGCAAGTGATTCAATTTCCCCTTTCGGTCATCAGAGATAATGCCATTAATTGCAAGCATAGCCAAAATGAATATTTTCTAACTCCTTCAATACATAGATATTTTTGCAGGAGAAGACAACTAATGAAATCACAAGAACTTCATCTATTAGGACATTTGGACTGAAGATTCTCGGAGCTCTTAAAAGAACTTCTGCCATTAGAAGTTTATGGTTGTATATTGTTATTCCAAAATAAGAAACGCAAGCACTGCAATTACTTATAAAATGCCAAGGCATAACCTTCTGAAATGAATCAATAAAAATATGCCTTAGGAGGGTTCAGAAGCCATTTTCTGTCCCCTATCTTCACTGAAAACAAACATTTTTTGGATAAGAGATTTTCATGCACTTTGCATTATGTATACATAATAATGGACTCCTTGGTAGCTCAGCCAGTAGAGAATCTGCCTGCAATTCAGGAGACCTGGGTTCGAGCCTTGAGTCAGGAAGATCCCCTGGAGAAGGGAATGGCAACCCACTCCAGTATTCTTGTCTAGAGAATTCTACGGACAGAAGAACCTGGCAGGTTATAGTCCATGGGGTCGCAAAGAGTCGGACATGTCTGAGAGACTCACACACACACACACACACACACACACACACACACAAATAAACTTATCGAGATATGTTTTGTAAAGAAGCACTAAGTGGTAACATTTCCTCTCTACTTCAGTTCTAGACAAAACCATTACTGTGATATCAGTGTCTCTGGCTACCCTGAAAATCCATTAAAATCCTTCCTTATTTTCATTAAAATCCTTCTTTATTTCCCTTTCTCTGATATCTCATCAACCAACAGTCCTGTTGATACTATTTTAGGAATTTCACTCGTGTGATTAGCACTTTATTTTGCATTTTGGTAAAGATATAACTATTGGAGAAGGAAATGGCAACCCATTCCAGTATTCTTGCCTGGAGAATCCCAGGGACAGAGGAGCCTAGTGGGCTTCCGTCTATGGGGTCGCACAGAGTCGGACACGACTGAAGTGACTTAGCAGCAGCAACAAAGATTAACTATGGATCCTCAGACACCCCACAAGCTTGGGCTTCCTCTGGTCAAAGCAGCAGCCTCTGTATCGCGATTCTGCTGTTTTCTGACTGGTACCTGGTGCTCTGTGCATCCCAGGCCATCCTTGCCCTACGTCTCCATCAGGACCTGCACTTTACTACCTCACATACTCAGAGCCACCTGGCACAGCCTGTGGCTCCAACTGAACCTTGCAATAACTTAGTTAGTTAATTAAATTGAAGGTATTTTTTAATTTATCTTATTCCAACACGATTTAATCTGTTTCCTGACTGGTTTCTGTGCCCCTAGATCTCCCTCTGATTCATAGAATGTATATTTACTAGACAAATCCTTTAAAATTCCTCCTTTTACTATGCCCTCCCTCAATGATATTATTTAATAATCTCTAAACCCTTATAATGGTGCCCAAACTTCTCAAACCAGCATTCAGGCTCTTTGATAAACCATCCAGAAAGCACTATGCAGCCATATTCTCAGTAACTGTTCTTCAAAGAGCACTCTCTTGCCAGGTAATTATCATCATTTTGGTTAATCCAACTGCTCCCCTGTGCCTTTAAATCTTCTGTGTTTTGTTAACATTATCTAAATATTATCATTCCTTCACTTTTCTCACTTACCTATATTCATTCCCTAAGAGCAAACTGAAATGTCATACTTTGTACAGAGAATGGCCAGATAATACTGTTCCAGAATGAATCCTCCTTACATGAACTCATGAAAATCTTAGTACCTCAGTTCCCCTTGTGTACCTAATCATAAATGACTTTGGTTTTCGTTACTTAAACATTTACCTCAGTAATCTTATTCTCCTGGAAATACTTGGAGGGAGGAGGCTGAAATAATTTTCAATTCTTTATAATATCTTGCTTCCCAAGTCAGTATTAATAATAATAGTCCCTACTGGCCTGTTGAAAGTTTTCTAGGAGTTATATTTATAAGGAACAAACTGATATAGCTTTAATCTCATTGAACTTCCAGCAGTAGCTTGTTATTTTAGGTATTTGTAAATACCTAAGTCTGTTCCATGAAACAGACTTACTTGATTCTTACATGCATCTCAGATTCTCTGAGTTCAAGGATAATGCTCAGACTTCATTTTTGTAAAAATTGATTTATGTTTGACTGTGCTGGTCTTTGCTGCTGTGTGGGCTTTTCTTGACTTGCGAGAGGGGCCCCTTGTCTAGTTGCGATGTGCAGGCTTCTCGTGGTTGCTTCTCTTGCTGCAGAGCATGGACTCTAGGAAGCACTGGCTTCAATAATTGTGGGATGTGGGCTCAGCAGCTGCAGCTCTGGGACTCTAGAGCACAGGCTCAACAGTTGTGACACATGGGCTTAGTTGCTTTGAGGCGTGTGGATTCTTCTTGGACCAGGGATTGAACTCATGTCTCCTGCGTTGACAGGCAGATTCTTTAATACTGAGCCAAAGGCACGAGGTAAGCCTAGACTCTTAAGTATTTTACAACAATATTTCAATTGTGAATATCACATTTTGGTCCAGCAACCTCAAATTAAAAAAAAAAAAAGATTGAAGTAATGTATGTATAAAGTAATGAATATTTTTTATGCATATTTCCTTCCATGTAGGAAATGTTTTCATTTGACACAAACTGTGTACCTTTAAGGTACATACAAGTTAGTTTCTAGCTTAAATTTTTCATTACTTTGATTAATTTTTAAATAATTCATGAAAGAACATTAAAGCAATAAAAGCTGTCAAATTTATGACAAATTTCAGCTATGCATCGGTCACATAAAGCTATTCAGCTTTTCATACAATCAGAATTATGTGTATGAGGGAACTTTTTGAAGAGTAAAATGAAGACAGTTATTGGCCATTGGTATACTTTCAAAAAAAAAAAAAAAAAAGATAACAGCAACCAATACTTGAGGGTAGTTAGGGACACACAAAACTAGTCTAAGTCAAAAATCAGTCATTACTTTTCCAATGGAAATGAACTCAATCTGGGAGGTTTCTTTCTTCCTTGGTTTCAATGATTGTGCTGCCAAGTCCCCAAGGTAGCAATTCTAAAAATAACATTTGAAAAGCTTTTCTGACCTGAATGTCAGAAACTGACCAAGCAAATAAATGTAACAAAAGGAAGCTAAGGGAAGAAAAAATTGGGGGTAGAAATGATTTTTAAACAATATGAATGTAAGAGAGGATATAAGAAATATTTATATACCCTTTCACTACTTCTTAAAAATAGAATATATTTTGAGGTTCATAGTTTTTGCAATTACTTATTTTCTTTTTGAGACAAGCAATAAGAGACAGAAATTTGTAAAGGATTCAAATAAACATAATTTAATTTCAGAACTAAAGGGGGTTGTAATTAAGAAGAAGCACAGATGAGATCAGAATGATGCTTACCTTGCACAATTTCAATTTGGGGGGACTTCCCTGGTGATCCAGTGGTTGGGACTTGGTATTACCAATGCAGGGGATGTGAGTTTGATCCCTGGTCACAGAACTAAGAGCTCACATGCTGCTTGGGCAAAATAAATTTTTTTTCAATTTTTGATTGACATTTGATTACTAACTGGTGGATAGATTTGTCCTCTCTGGTTTCCATAATCAGGTCATGTGCCTTGTCCTTTAAAAAATTATCTATTTGTTAAGCTTAGGACAGTCTCAAATGTAAAATATGTATCATGCAAAATATGTGTGTATGTATGTATGCTGAGTCATGTCTAACTCTTTGTAACTCAAAGGATGTGTAAAATGCATACATAATCAAATATTACTCAACATAAAATTTCTAGAAGAATATTACCAAGTATTGACAGCTATCACTGATATGACATTCTGCTGGATGCTATATGTATAATATGTGTGAATAAACATGCATATATAGGAGAATGTATATAGGTAAATGTAACATATGTTAGTGTAATCTATAACCTAGAGGATAAATACCATTTGAAGGATTATCAAATTTTAGCTATGAAAGGCCTATATTCACTTAGATTTTTTCTAAAACAAAGCAGAAGCTTTACATCAAGCATGTGAAACTTTATTCCTTAACCAGAGAAATATTATTTTACTTTGCAAAATCATTGTTTATTCAAATATTTTTGTTATTATTTTTCTTATCAAAAGCCTCATAGTTGGCCATCTGTTGCATCTCCAACCAGACTTTATTGTTAAGATTCCCCATATATCTTGTTAGATAAAATCTTCACATTTGTCGGAATACAGATTCCTACCCATCTTTGTTGTCAAGACGTAGTCTTTTACTTAATATCACACATATTTTAGGGTGTCACTACTTTCTACTCTAAGTAATGAACCAGAGTAAGCCTCAGAGAAAACCTTCTCCTGTGGCCAGAAACATTTTCCTTTCTTCATTTATAAATGAGTTTGACAACTACAAGAATAGTTCCAACACATTAAGTGCAAGATCACCTTCTGCCACTCTTTGTGGATATTTCCCCCAATTTCTATATAGAAAATCCCAAATATAAATCTCCAGTCACTAGGACTTCACTGAAGCATTTGGAGCCACAATTGTTGATAGCCATTAAACGCAGTACAAACAAATAGGTCTTTATGCTTCTCTAAGTACTTAAAATATGTAGGTAGGTCCTCAATAGTGGTTTATTGATTAGATGTGCTAATAATGTGCGAGGGACTACATGAGTATTCTAGAGGGAGTTGGCAAGTTAGATGTGAACAATTTGATAAAATTAAATGATAAATGACATTAAAATGATTTAGGATAGATTTAGATTTTTTCAATAAGAAGCAGAAAATTGGCCATTCCAAGAAGTTTTGAGTACTATATATGATGATGCCAAAGATCAATATAGGAGCCCTGACTGATGAAATCAGGGTTACTAGCAGAAAAGTAGACTTTGTGGGAACCCCTACAGGGCTGAGAAAGGAAAGATCGGGAGTATCTGGGAGACTTTCACGTATGCAAATGAGCAGCATCTTCGAACTGTGACACTCCAGAAGATCAGAGGTCATTCAATGTCTAAAGGTAGTGAAAACATAGAAGACTTACAGAGGTTTAGAAACAGGAAAGAAGAGGTGCAAAGGCCATGAAGAGCAGCTGTCACAAAGGCCAGATGTAAGACTCAGGAAAAAGACAGAGCCCAGTGAAGCTTCAGCTAACACCTGGAAGAGTGTGGTGCCAACCTGCCTGGCAGAAATGTCAGTAGCTATAAACACAGATTATTGACAGTCAGATAACTGAGCAGTTTAAGGTCAGAGAAGAGGTTCAAACAGCAACCTTATGAACAAGAAGGAAAACCAAGGTGAAGATGTACAACCTGAATATAGCCAACATCTTTGTCTGAATGTAAGGAAGGAAAAAAAAAATGTAATGTGAGCAAAAATCAGTACTACAGATGCAGAAGAAAAACACATTTTTGAGAAAAATATATTGAGGGATGTAAAAGGAAAATAAGGAAAATGTCTTTAATTCAATAAAATATCAAAAGTATGTTATAAAATAAGATAGATATGGTAAGGTGATAGATTCAAATCAAGAGGAGACTAAAAAGGATGCAAACAAACATGAATAATTAAAAAAAAACCTGTATGCCAGAGGAAATGTGTAGGAAAATAAGAATGTAGCTGATAGATGAAATTTTCCTTAGAAGAAACAACGGGCAGAATCAAGTTTACAGAATATGTCATCATTAATATATAGGACAAAATGCTTGAACATGAACAAAAGGACATTATGAAAAGGTTGAACAAAAGGTCATTAATTTAGAGCTAATTTTTAGATAAATAATCCTGCTCTAAGTAGCTGAACAAATGTAATAAAAAATATAATTGAATACAACCTGAACTAGAGAAAGAGCAAGAGTCTTGAAATTAAAATAGCTAATTGGATATTAATAATATTTAATGAAAAGATGTCAATCCCTGGACATATCTTGTGATCCTTTTTTTAATTTAATAATAAAGGAAGAGAAATTAGCTTCAATCTTTTTCTTGGGAATTACTTAAGACTATTTATGGGAAAACATTGAAAAGAAACCCTTTCTTTTAATTTTTTCTCTTCAATAAAATTAATTGCTTGCTTTAGTTGTTACCAGTTCAGTTTCTAATTTATTCTTTACATTTGAAATTTGCGTTTTGATGATCAATTTTAACTCATTATTAGATTTAAAACATTTTAACTATAGGTTTCCCCTTTTACATACATAAATAGTCACATCTCTCGCTTAATTTCTTTTGCTATGTGTGAATATTATTTTTTAGGATGGCTGCCCATTTATCAGGAACTTTATGCTACTATGAAAATGTTTCTGTGATTCTTTTGTCTTGTTATAGTCCTACAATTGGAATTTTCTATTATCAAAACACACTGAAAAGTCATGAACAAAACGGAGAAATGATACATATTTCTTTAATTCACAAAGAGAAAAATTATACTAATCTTATAGAAAAAGGAATTCATTTTATATTTTTTTGCATTTTAGTAACACTTTTCTCACCTTCTTGATAAAAGTTAAAAAATGCAATGGAATCAGTCTGCTTATAGTTTTTGGTACAACTTTATTCTCAACTATTTAGGCAACAATGGCATATTTATTTTATGAAATATAAAATACACTTATATTATAAAAATCTATACCTAAATATAAACAGATTTTATAAAATATAAGATATACCATTCTTGTTATCTTTTAGATAAAATGCTATATTTCTTAATTCCCATTAAATTCCTTTATTTTTAACAAATAAATGTTTTTAGTTAATTATTTTGGGCATTGACCCTCAGCCTCAGTTTGAAACAAATGTGAGACAAACTTTAACATTTTCAAAGTGTCACTTCAGTCAGACAGCTGTGCTGCCAATCATTCTAGGCTGCAACTCCAATTTCTTAATTTTGTTGAGTATTGTATCCCAGTGCTCCCAATTATGCCTGTGTGCAGAGAGCAAGTCTAAACTACCTGAGCCCTGAATGAGTGATTCCAGGATTTAGAGTGCCCTCAAAGGTGTGTTTTCTTGTGCACTGAGCTTGACCTAGAGGCAGTTCATGTCAGCCCATATCCTGTTTTTAAAAAAAAATTATTTATTTTTAATTGGGCTTCCCTGGTGGCTCAGACAGTAAATAATTTGCCTGCAGTACAGGAGATCCAGGTTCGATTGCTGGGTTGGGAAGATCCCCTGGAGAAGGAAATGGCAACCCACTCCAGTATTCTTGCATGAAGAATTTCATGGACAGAAGAACCTGGCAAGCTACATCCCAACACTTTCTTTTTTAATTGGAGGATAGTTGCTTTACAATGTTGTATTCATTTCTGCTATATATCAACATGAATGAGCCATAGGTATGCACATGTCACCTCCTTCTTGAATGTCCCTGCTACTTCCAACCCCATCCCACTTCTCTAGGTTTTCATAGAGCACCGGGTTGAGCTCCCTACATTGTACAGCAAATTCCCACTAGCTCTCTATTTTACATACGGTCATGTATATATTTCAGTGCTACTCTTTCAATTTGCCCCACCCTCTTCTTTTCCCGCTGTGTCCACCAGTCTATTTTCTATGCATGTTTCTCTGGTGCTGCCCTACAAATAGGTTCAATACCATTTTTCTGGATTCCATATATGTGTGTTAATATATATTTGTTTTTCTCTTTCTGACTTATTTCACTCAGCATAACAGGCTCTAGGTTAATCCACCTTACTAGAACTGACTCAAATTCATTCCTTTTTATTGTTATCCTTGACTATATGTTTGCAACTCTGCACAGAGTAAGCTTCACTGCCTCCAAGCATTGTATGACGTTCAGGGTAGCGACATTCAATCTTCATGGACTGTTAAGCATGGATGTTTATTCAGTCCTTATTTTTGGTAGAGTGAAGACTCAGATGAATGTTGTACAGAGGCATCTGGGCCAATGGTACAGACTAAGGGTGGGATGATGGGAAGGAGGCTAAGAGTCACCTGAGAGGCCACGCTGTCTCATCTACGAAGAGTGAACGGAGATGTTGCTCAGTCACTAAATCGTGTCTCTTTGCCACTCCATGGACTGCAGCACTAGGGTCCTGCTTGTTTACCATCTCCCAGAATTTGCTCAAACTCACATCCACTGAGTCAGTGATGTCATCCAACCAAGTCATCCTCTGCTGCCTCCTTCTCCTCTTGCCTTCAATCTTTCCCAGCATCAGGGTCTTTTCCAATGAGTTGGCTCTTCACCTCAAGTGCCCGAAGTATTGGAGCTTCATCTTCAGCATCAGTCCTTCCAATGAATATTCAAGATTGATTTCCTTTAGGATTGATTGGTTTGATCCTACTGTCCAAGGGATTTTCAAAAGTCTTCTACAGCACCACAATTTGAAAGCATCAATTTTTCAATGTTCAGCCCTCTTTAAGGTCCAACTCACATCTGTACATGAGTACTGGAAAACCCATAGCTTTGACTATACAGACATTTATTGGCAAAGTGATGTCTCTGCTTTTAATACACTGTCTAGATTTTTCATAGCTTTTCTTCCAAGGAACAAGTCTTTTAATTTCATGGCTGGAATCACCATCCACAGTGATTTTGGAACCTGAGAAAACAAAATCTGTCACTGTTTTGTTTCCCCATCTATTTGCCACGAAGTGATGGGAACAGATGCCATGATCTTAGTTTTTTCAATGTTGAGTTTAAAGCTCGTTTTTTAGGGATCGCCTTTTGAGAAGTTTGGTGACACTCCAAGCACAACCTATGGGGTCTGGGAGCCAACTTAGCAAAGTTAGCAAACATTGAAGAAGGATTTTGCAACCAAGCAGAGAGGCTGCCTGGCTGCCTGTGCATGGCAGCTGGCTGGTGACCCCTTCCAATACCTCGTTCACGGATTTCTAAGAAAAGCTTGGAACTCATTTGCATGTACTGCCCAGATCCTGAGCACGTGCAGAGACTATTTCTGCATAATTTTGAAATGAGTCAGAAAAATATTGAGCCTATGACTAAGGGAATTATAGTTAGAAGCTCAAAAAACTACTGTGGAGGAAGATTCCAACCCTTATGATATATGCATTTTAAAGCTAACAACCGAGTGGAACTTGAATATTAATATTAATATAAGCACGTGTGCATCTGTCCTGTGCACGCCAAGTCGCTTCAGTCATGGCTGACTCTTTGCGACCCTATGGACCGTAACCTGCCAGGCTCCTCTGTCCATGCGATTCTCCAGGCACAAATACTGGAGTGGGTTGCCATGCCCTCTTCCAGGGGATCTTCTCAACCCAAGAATTGAACCCACGTTTCTTACATCTTCTGCATGGACAGGCAGGTTCTTTACCACTGGTGCCACCTGGGAAGCCCTCTTATAAGCATGGGAAGACAAAAAGCCAGAGAATGATGAGAACTGTGAAAGTCTAGTTTACATGTCTGGGAAACAAACAAACAAACAAACACTTTCTAGAGCTACTGCCTGTTCTTATCCTGAATATTAAATGAATTTTCAGAAGGAAAGAAACAATTGTATGAGCCAAATGTTATTCCTCTACAGTTTGGAAAGTAAGTTGTTTACTTTCTTGAGTCTAACAAATATTTGGAGAAGACAATATTTAGCAGCCTTGAGAATCTCCCTTCCAGGCTTGCCCACAAACTTACTCAATGCTCTGTGCTGTGTGCTCAGTCACTCATTTGGGTCTGAGTCTTTTGTGACCCCATGGACTGTAGCCCACCAGGCTCCTCTGCCCATGGGATTTTCCAGGCAAGAATACTGGAGTGGGTTGCCATCTCCTTCTCCAGGGGATCTTCCTGACCCAGAGATTGAACCCATGTCTCTTACATCTCCCACTTTGGCAGGCAGATTCTTTACCACTGTTTAGTTGACAGATAGTCTAACTCCCAATAGATGTTACTTGTGGCTTTTACATTCTTCCTAGTCATTAAAGATTTCCTTCATTTTTTAATTTTTTTTCCCTCTTGGCTTTTCTAAGTAGAAGACTGGAAAGCACACATGTCAACCCAAAATCTATGGGGATATTCAAAGTGTTTGAACAACATATGGTGTGTTTGGATATATAAGACAAACCTAAATGTTTGCAAGGAGTTCTGTATTTCACAATTTTGAATTACACCACAGTTTACTCAAATTCATCTCACATATATTATCACAGAATAGATGTTACTTAGTTCAAAAGTTTGCAGAATATACCTTACAAAACATTAGAAAAGATATTCCAGGTTTAGAGGAGCATTGCGTGTGGATAACAATTCAGCTGTAAAATACCAGGTTGTCCCATCAAGAAGGAAAATTTCCAGTGTTGTACAGAATGTCTCATGACGTTTGTGACTTTTTCTGTAATAGAAATGATTTTTCTGTTCAGACAAATGCTGAAAGTTCTATTGAGTGCCAGGGTTTCCTGAACCCACTGCAGCATGACTTCAACACATAATGAAGTACACACACGGGCAGGCAGGGCAGAGTGATGGAATCACGGGAAGGCACGCGGATGCTGCCCGTAACTGGGCATGCAATATGCAGAATTCAGAGGGGGCAGATCTGTCTCTTTCTCTAAGCAAGGAGCTTGGTAAGTCTTACTGAATCTTCCAAAAAGACTAACATTCCTTTTAATTTTTATTAAAAGGCACAAGATACGAAAGAGTATTCCAAAGAAGACAAAGTCATAGAAAAAAATTCTACACTTTTCAGTCTTTAGTAAGGGGTCCATAAATTCTCAAGTGAATATAAATTAGATTAAAAGATTCTCAAATATATATATATATACACACACACATTTTTAATATAATTATTTATCTCATTAAATATATGCATTTAATTTTTGATGATATAAATACAGATTTAATTATTCAGTGTAAGCTCCACTGGGGAGAAGGTGATGGCACCCACTCCAGTACTCTTGTCTGGAAAATCCCATGGATGGAGGAGCCTGGTAGGCTGTAGTTCGTGGGGTCGCTAGGAGTAGGACACGACTGAGAGACTTCACTTTCGCTTTTCACTTTCATGCATTGGAGAAGGAGATGGCAACCCACTCCAGTGTTCTTGCCTGGAGAATCCCAGGGACGGGGGAGTCTGGTAGGCTGCCGTCTATGGGGTCGCTCAGAGTCAGACACGACTGACGTGACTTAGCAGCAGCAAGCTCCACTGAGGTTTTACTTTTTGAAAACCTTAAACAGATATTTATTTTACCAACATATTCACCAGTTACTAATTTAATTGACCAAACTGAAACACATCTATGTAAACATATTTAATAACTATCAGCAATGTACTTTCTCCTAACCGAAAATCTCTGATCTCCTTGATTCTTGGTCCACAGTTTGATATTATGTTGTATTTCAACATGTTTTATTCTTAATGTGTTAACATGTAGATCATACTATGTTGTCAGTTTCAAAATGCTCTGAGTGATTTCATTACAATAAGTTTATTGTTGCAAAACAAATTTGTTTAATTTGACACAATCTTTAAAATCAAGGAACAGCACCAGAATTAAACTTGTTTTTCTCTTTTAAGGGATGATTTCCTTGTGGCTCAGTGGTAAAGAATCTGCCTGCAGTGCAGGAGACCCAGGTTTGATCCCAGGGTCAGGAAGATCCCCTGGAAAAGGGATAGGCTACCCACTCCAGTATTCTTGCCTGGAGAAACCTATGGACAGAGGAGCCTGGTGGTCTACGGGCCACAGGGTTGCAAAGAGTGGGACATGACTAACACTTTTCACTTTCTATTTTAAGGTATATTATACGTTAATTAGCAAACTATATAATCAGTTTATTGGATATGATGTCTTAATTTGTATTTCTCATATTTTGATTTACTTTGAATTATATCACTTTACTTGGTTTTCTTTTATATATATGTTGGATAATGTCTGTAACAATTCAAATGCTGTTATCTAAAATGTTCATTTGCTATTTCATTTTCATTATATCAAAGTCTTCTCGGGTTTAACATTTATTTCAATGCTTCAATTTCCAAGGTGTGAGTGTTCTGAGGTTCACTTTTTCATTGTCCTGTCCCAAAGAAGCTGTGCATAACCATACCCCAGTATCGTTTAATACAATACTTTTTTCTCTTATTTTATTTGCCTGTCTGTGGATTCCCTGGTGGCTCAGTGGTAAAGAATCTGCCTGCCATGCAGGAGACCTGGTTCCATCCCTGGATGGGGAAGATCCCCTGAAATAGGAAATGGCTCCCCACTCTAATATTCTTGCCTAGGAACTCACATGGATAGAGGAGCCTGGAGAGGTAGAGGCCATGGGGTCACAAAGAATTGTCAAAAATCTTTAGGAAATGGAAAAATATAACTTCCAATTATTGTTAAGTTTAATCAACTATGTATAAGTGGACTTATTTTTCATGTTGTGTGAACATAAGATTCTCTTTCATAAAAAAATAATTCCTGAGAAATCACTTTTGGTTAAAAAACTGTATCATCAACTATATCATCTTCCAATTTCTGGTTGATATAAATATAAAACAAAGCTGAATCCCCAGTGTGAAGAGTACAAATTCATACAGACTTGTTTTAGTTTTTGATTGTTTTTAAATAAGACGTGCTGTCTTATGGAACATTTAAACTCTTCCCATTGTCATCCAGCTTCATTTGCATATGTTTTCCTGTTTGTCCCTTATGTTTGTAAATGTTGCTCTTGTAGATTGCCAGAGTTGGCTATATATAATACCTATTTTTTATTTATGTGTAAATGACATGCAACTGTGAATTACAAGACTGTAGGAATGGAATAATAACGAACTCATTTGTGGTGAAGTGGACTCATTATCTTGCCAGCTGCTGATATTTTCCCAGCCAGTACTTTTCCTGGCAAACAAGGTCCCAGGGGAGAAGTCTTCTGTCTAGCTAAAGAAAATCATCCTTTGCTTTAAAAATCTTTTCAAAATCTGGTATTCATTGCTTTACGAATAATAATAGTAATAATTTTAAAAGCCCGTATTGGCTTTTCCAGTGGTGGTTGTTTCTCTAATGGATTCTAAATATGAATTAGAATTACAAATTAAAGCAAACATCCTAGATTACAAATCAAAACAAACATCCCTCAATACACTTATTCTACTATTGCTTAATTTTAGGTTAATTATTGCATATGAACTACATGTGAAATATAAATTCCCAAGAGGTGCATGTACATTTGTACGAATGCAATACAAACTATCAACTTAACATCAGAATATAATAAATGGAATGGTGTATTGATAAATCTGGATCGTATGTGGGTACATTACGTACACACATATGCATGCATATACCTTCTTGGATATATGCTGACACTGCAAAAATCATTGCAACCAGAGATAAGTATAGCAAGGAAATGACAATCTATTTTATTCTTTTTGGAGAATTCTGATTGTGTAAGTCTTAGAGAATACTGATTTCAAAACCTCTAAATCAGAAATACTTGCTAAAGAATGATAAAAATATGCTAATAATACCACATACATAACTCATCTTCTTTTCTTTTATGTTTAATTTCAATGTGAATGTTCTTGAGCATGCTTGGCATTCAATTAAGTAAGCTCTGCCTTCAATTTTCAAGAGCCTAGAGGAAAAATAAATTGGGGGGGCTTTCATATTTCTTAATTCTCTGTATAGTCCAATTATTATCACCAACACAAGCTGCTATTACGTGGCATGCTAAGCTCTTTTATTCTTCAAAATTCTTTCCAAAATACATGTGCCACCTACACTATAAAATATTTTTGAATATATTAAAAAGACGTGTTTATAGCAAAGAATCGCAGCTCTTCTATTTTGTAATAACCTTACATAATGTCATTTGGGTTCTTTCTAGTCCTTTTTCTCACTTGGCACAGTGCTTCATAATATCTAAGAAATAAGTCTTTTTTTTTAAAATAAAAATAAGAGTTTCAAAAGTTTTTCTATCTTTAGATAAACATAAAAGCCAATATTTTGAAAGATTGCTGACATATTTAGAAAAATAAAAGTGTAGTTGCTGCAGAGAATGGAAAGTTGTTTAAATTTGCCCCAATACACTAAGAACTTTTTCTTAAATCCACTGCTTTTGGTGGGAAATACTGTCACGCATTTAACACACTTCAAAAGACTATTTGGAGAAGGGCAAAGAATATTAGAAAGAGTGTCAACAATTTCTAATTGTTATTAATACCTCATAACTTTGTCAGTTACATATAATTCAATTAAATACTTCTTCACCCTACAAATATGAATCTCAGGATATCTGGATACATTTATAATATACCTAGATTACAAATCAAAAGCAGATGCATTTGTAGGATACTGATATTTTAAACACCTGATGATTACATTATGTCACCTGGTTTACTGGAGTCCTGTAAATCAATTTTCTTCTTTTTTCTTTTGGCTGCACCGTGGCACATGGGCCCTTAATTCCTGGACCGGGGATTGAGCTCATGCCCCCTGCACTGGAAGCACAGAGCCCTAACCACTGGGCCACCAGGAAATTCTCACCTGACTTTCACAGAGGGGCTGAATGAAGGAAAAATATAAGCAGTGGTAGAAAATGTTGGTACCAGTGAATGATAACCATCCAAATAGTTAAATTAAGCAAGTCTATTTCATCCATATTTTTTACTGTCTCATGTCTTACCAGAAAAAAAAAAAAACAACAACAACAGACCAATTCCCTGGGAGAATAAAATAAATGTATACAGAGCATACACATTTGCTCCATAAGCAGCAAACTATTTTTAAACAATTAGCTCAAACCATAAGGCGGTGTGGGGTGAGCAATACCTGTGGGCGTGCCAGTTGTAAGAGGCCCATGACAATCTGCAGGAGATAATTTAGCAGTAGGAGCATCTGGCTCCTTGGCAAGCTCTTTAGGCATTTTTCTTGGCACCAGTTACCTCTAGGTCGATCACTTGATAATACATTTTAAAAGGTCTATGGATTATTTGGATAACATTTAACCTGTGCTGATCTCTTTTCCCTTTTTATTCAATATTGCCTTTATTAGATCAAACACAATGTGTCTGTGTGTAAGTGAATCAAAGCTTTATTATTAATGTGAAATATGAAAACATTTTTGGAGACCATATCCTTATAGAAAACTCTTTCCCGAATCGGTATGTCTGTGAAACACGATCCCCAGTAATGATATAACAGATACCTTAAAGAAAAGGTTTGATTGAATAATACAACACTGAACACATGTTAAGTAACAAATACAGTGTTGAAGTCTGCTGCTACCAAACATAAATATGAAAAAGCTAAACAAAACAGAAGCTCATGGTCTGGATTCCTGTATGATATATGATATCTATGTATGATATTTGATTGAACAGAGCCAAGTTAAATTAGTTTAGTTGTGAGGCTGTCCAAATGGAGTAAAGTAATTATTGGAACAGATGAATTATTTCAGTTGCACAGGAATGGTTAATTGTCTTGCGAAGCCTTTTCAAAGGCGCACATTTTGCACAAGATATGAAATTCTGCATTAGTTGCACAGAAGTGTGAGTTTCAGCCTTTGCAGGAAGCATTTGCTATTTGGACATTATCTCTAAAAATTATGATTAGGCATTTGACATGCAACAAATTTCACTACAGTTTATATTTACATCATATGTACCTATGCTCATAAATATATGCATATATGAATGTGTATGTATTTGAGTATATGTATATGAATCAGATTAAATTGGGGACCTGTTTCTTTTTCCCACACTGCCCCATGCACCTCGCTTTGAAGTCTCCCCCTTAAAGGTGAAACTTCCTTCTTTAAACTTTAACATGGTTGTCAGCCCCTGACTTGCTCTGTTCAAAGGGAGGTTTGCAAACCCAATGCAAGTAGAGATTTGAAGTACACTTGTGGAGACTTCCCTGATGGCTCAGTGGTTAAGATTTCTACTTTCAAAGCAGGGGATGTGGCTTCCATCCCCGGTGGAGGAGCTAAGTTCCCACATGCTTTTGGGCCAAAAAAAACCAAAAACAAACAAACAAACAAAATATATATATAAAACAAGAAGCACTATTGTAACAGATTCAATAAAGACCTTAAAAACAAAGAAAAGAATACACTTGTGCAGTAAACTCTGCTTCTTGCTCTGAGGTTATTGCTGTACAAACAGCTTCTACTGGACCACCAGTGAAATGTACTGTCATTACCACATAGCTAGCCTGAGGCCAAACAGAGCATGGACTCCCCAGCCAATACAAACATTCATGAGAAGAAAATGCTCATTGTGTATCCAAGCCTCTGTTGCAACTGCTCACCTATACAATGAACTTTACATTTTCAACGCATTTTCTAAATGCTTAAAAGCATTGATTAATACTCTTAATCCAATAGAGTTAATATTTCTTATAGACTTTATTAATATAATTTTTTAAATGAGAACTTTATATAATATTTTTATGTTCTTGGGGATGGGGAAGAGCTTTCTTTAACAGAGAAGGGAAAATATAAACCATGCAAGGAAAGATAAACTTTAAGCTATAAGAGAAAAAAATGAACAAATGTCAGCATAAAATTTTCTCATAAGGATCACAGAAAAACAAATGGATTAAAATAACTGTAATATGCATTAAAAAGCACACATAACAAGAAAATGATATATGTGAAATTATAAAACAATGTTCCACTAACTATACAAATAAGAACAAATCAAAGAAAATTAAGAAAGATCCTGAGAAGCAAATTGTGAGAAAGGCAGTACAAATGGTCAGAGAAGAGTGAAATTGCAATTGGACTTCACTAAAAGAAAGAGAGACGTGGTTTGTTTCGCCTTAAAACAAATATCCTTAACAACTTTTTTGAGTGCAAACACAAGGAAGAGTGGCTGTTCACAGTGTCAGAAGTTGCAAACTTTCTGAATGGTAAGACATGATTAAAGAAAAAAAAAGACAAGTTTCCTTCACAATACCATCTATATTGCTGAAATTTCATACATGTATATGTGTATAAAGAAAAATAGATAAAATACAGAATAAATTTCTACTACTCATAAAGTGAGTGATTCTAGGAATTATTGCACCATTATCAACTGTTCTTGCCTTTATGACTTTCATTACTCAAATCTCGTTCTTTTTTGCAAATCCTAGTGCCAATGATGGAAACTATAATGGACTTCCCTGGTGGCTCAGAGGGTAAAAGCATCTGCCTACAATGTGGGAGACCCGGGTTCGATCCCTGGGTCCGGAAGATCCCCTGCAGAAGGAAATGGCAGCCCACTCCAGTACTCTTGCCTGGAAAATCCCATGGACAGAGGAGCCTGGTGGGCTACAGTCCGTGGGGTCACAAAGAGTCGGACACGACTGAACGACTTCACTTTCACTTTCAGTACCAATGAAGTTGCTACATTTCCATTTCCAATTTACATTCCTTGTTTACCTCAGCCTCTTATCTGTTTTCAAAAAATTTTTGCTCATATTGTCGGACATACTGTGTTCAACAACTGAACAATCCTCTCGTCAATATTATCATCATCTCATCTTTTAAATATTAAAATCCTGAGGGCAGGGGTTGACTTTTACATTGTTTCTCTGATCAATCACAGAACAAAGAATATTGACAGGTGTAGAAAAAACACTTGGAAATCTTTTTTGATGATTATGTGATTTATTTGTATTGCTATTCAAATGATTCAAGAAGCTCTCTAAAAACTACTATTAATGAATTCTCAGTTTTTTCTTCAAACTTATGTTTAAAACAGTATTGAAACATTGTTGGAATTAATAATGAAATAGGAATATAAAATTTAAAAATCTAACTATCTCCAATGGATTAGCAAGTTAAGATCTAGGACTACAAACAAGAAATATATAAACTCTAAGACAATGTATTTTTTATTACAGTAATTTTAATTTTTTTCCATTTTCCATGTCAAAGGAGCCTTTATGACCATCATTTCTTTAGTGTTAAAAACACTACAGGAAAATTTTCTCTAAACTCTATTTATCCCAATAGTGATGCTATTTTAAAAGATATTCTGAAAAAGAAATAAGACCTTTCACCTTCCATTAAACAACAGCATAGCATTATCTACATAAATAGTAGATGATAATAACCCATATTGCAACTATAAGCACCTGCTTCCCTTGCGGCTCAGATGGTAAAGAATCTGCCTGCAATGTGGGAGACCTGGGTTTGATGCTTGTGTTGGGAACATCTCCTGGAGAAGGGAAAGGCTACCCTCTCCTGTATTCTGGCCTGGAGAATTCCAGCAGGAATCAAGATTGCCGGGAGAAATACCAACAACCTCAGATATGCAGATGATACCACTCTAATGGCAGAAAACAGAGAAACTAAAGAGCCTCTTGAGGGTGAAAGAAGAGAGTGAAAAAGCTGGCTTAAAACTCGACATTCAAAAACTAAGATCATGGCATTTGGTCCCATCACTTCATGGCAAATATATTTTGCTTTCTTGGTCTCCAATATCACTGTGGATGGTGACTGCAACCACAAAATTAAAAGATAATTGCTACTTGGAAGAAAAAATTATGACAAACCTAAACAGTGTTTTGAAAAGCAGAGACATCACCTTGCTGACAAAGGTCCTTATAGTCAAAGCTGTGGTAGTTCCAGTAGTCATGTATGGATGTGAAAGTTGAACCATAAAGTAGGCCGACCACTGTAAAATTAATGCTTTTTAATTGTACTGCTAGAAAAGACTCTTGAGAGTCACTTGGACAGCAAGGAGATCACACCAGTCACTCTTAAAGTAACCCTGAAAATACTTTGGAAGGACTGATGATGAAGCTGAAGCTCCAATCCTTTTGGCCACCTGATGAAAAAGCTGACTCACTGGCAAAGACTCTGATTCTGGGAAAGATTGAAGGCAGAAGGGGAAGAGGGTGACAGAGGATGAGATGATTGAATAGCATCACTGACTCAATTGACAGGAGTTTGAGCAAATTCCGGGAGATATTGAAGGGCACAGTCCATGGGGTGTCAAAGAGTCAGACGTGACTGAGCAACTTCGAGCAAATAAACCCCAGGCCAGAAAAGAACACCAAAAACAAAACAAAACAAACAAGAATGCTTGTGTGAAACAGAGACACTATTGACGCCACAGTATGTTTTTATTTTTTTCCGTTAAATAGAAGTTATTTGATGTATAATCTAAAAGGGTCTGTCTCTTCTCATTAGACTCATTATCCTGTTCTTTAATTAGCTGACCTTCCCTTTCTAAGAGGAACCATCTTGAATGGGAGCTTTTCTCTTTGCTGGGACTGTCAGAATCTTGGAATCAAGGGCCCCCTGTTTCACAACATTTTATCTTAATCCGTTTTCCTCACCTGGCTTGGAATCAAGCATGTCAGAACCCTATTCCTTTCTTATGCAGTGTTTTACAGATCTATGTGTTAATTATCATCTTTTTACTCAGCTAAGACTAGTGCTAATAGATTGCCCAGAACTTCACTGAGACTCAAACATCTCTTTATTCAGCATCACATTATTTACAAGTAATATAAACTCCCTCCAGGAAAATCTCAGGCTGCCTTCATCACTGCTCTGGAATTGTTCATCTCCAACATCTAGTATATAACACAAACTTTGCAAGTATTTGTTGAACAAATGATAAAAAGTAATACATTTTTGCATTTCATTTATTTGTCCTGTTCAAACTCAACTATCCTGATAAGACTTTATAGTTTTCGTTTTATTTGCTAAGTTGTGGTGTCTGACTCTTTTGTGACGGCATAGACTAAATAGCCCACAAGGTTCCTCTGTCCATGGGATTTCCCTTTACCTATTTTTAATAATATTTAAGATTACTTGCTCAAGCTGAGATTGAAAGTGCAATGTGCCTTAAGAATTTAAGTGAATTAATTCAAATTCAAATTATTTAAAATAATTTTTCATTCAATTATTTTCCTTCTTCTCCTCTCCCTATCTTTCCCCTTTGAACCCAATAGCTTGAATATTTATTGTCATTTATTTATTGAAATAATATTTATTTAAGGATGTATTATCCACGATGGACTATTATAGATTACAGCAATGCAAATATAATATAAAGTGTAAGAGAATAGAAAAATAAAAACCCCAGGTAAGACAAGAGTAAAGCAAATGATTTTTGCTTTTGTTCCTGTTCTTTGAACAGCATACAGCCTTTCAAAACTTCATCCTGATGTAAATGCACAATTTAATATATATCACTAAGGCCTTGACTGCCACTTTTGCCTGTGAACTTGAAAAGTAACATATCCATCTAGCGATGAGTCCCAAATCCTCTCTCCTAGCATCAAAATGACCGAAAAAAGATCAGTAGTATTGTATGACATAATTTACATGTGGAATATAAAAAATGAAACAAACTAGTGATTATTAAAAAAATGAAACAGATTCACCGGTATAGAGAACAAACTAGTGGTTATCAATGGTGAGAAGAAAGGAGGAAGGAGCAAGACAGTGGTAGAGAATTAAGAAGCATGAACTATGCGAGTTTCCTAGTGGTCCAGTGGTTAAGAATATGAGCTTTCACTGCAGAAGGCTCAAGTTTGATCCCTGGTTGGGGAAATAAGATAAGTTGCTTCCCAGTATGGCCAAAACAAACAAACAAACAAAAAACTAAATACAAACTATTAGGTATAAAATAAGCTACAAGAATATATTGTACAGCATGGGAAAGATAACCAACATTTTATAACTATTAATGAGGTATAAGCTTTAAAAATTGTGAATCACTCTGTTGATACGCCTGAATCATAATATTGTACATCAGTTCAGTTCAGTCGCTCAGTCATGTCTGACTCTCTGCGACCCCATGAATCGCAGCACGCCAGGCCTCCCTGTCCATCACCAACTCCTGGAGTCAACTGAAACTCATGTCCATCGAGTCAGTGATGCCATCCAGCCATCTCATCCTCTGTCGTCCCCTTCTCCTCCTGCCCCCAATCCCTCCCAGCATCAGAGTCTTTTCCAATGAGTCAATTCTTCGCATGAGGTAGCCAAAGTACTGGAGTTTCAGCTTTAGCATCATTCCTTCCAAAGAAATCCCAAGGCTGATCTCCTTCAGAATGGACTGGTTGGATCTCCTTGCAGTCCAAGGGACTCTCAAGAGTCTTCTCCAACACCACAGTTCAAAAGCATCAATTCTTCAGCATTCAGCTTTCTTTACAGTCCAACTCTCACATCCATACATGACCACTGGAAAAACCATAGCCTTGACTAGACAGACCTTTGTTGGCAAAGTAATGTCTCTGCTTTTCAATATGCTATCTAGATTGGTCATAACTTTCCTGCCAAGGAGTAAGCGTCTTTTAATTTCATGGCTGCAATCACCATCTTCAGTGATTTTGGAGCCCCAAAAAATAAAGTCTGACACTGTTTCCACTGTTTCCCCATCTATATCTCAATTAAAAATAAATCAAAATAAAAGAAATTTAAGAAAGAAACAAAGAAAAAAAGATCAATAATAGCACAACTGTGGCTTACATGTGTGCCCAGAATATATCTTTATATTTTTTCTAATATGAGAGGAATTACTTCCTGTTGAATAACTTTAAAATTTTATTTCATGGTGTGCTATAATTAGCAAAAGATGCATTTCATACTTCACTTTTCCTTCCATCAGTTCTACTGGCTAAAGTAGAATAAATCTTTCCCTTCCTGGTTTTTTTTTTTTTTTTCTTCCACCTGCTCTGTTAACTCCAGCCTGTAAGTGGTCATTTATATTAGATGAGGATAAAATCAAATGGCTGCCAATTGAAATTATTAATGTATCGCTTCATGACCTGTGGATAAAAGAGCAAATGACTTGTCTAGTTAACATTCTATAACTAACCCCCAGACTGCCTATGGTGCTTTACCGAAAGTGGTTTTCTCTTGTTTTAGTTTTTCCTTTTTAAATCATTGCTGATGAGCTTTAAATCTCCAACAATCTTATTTAGCATAGAACACTGGGATTTCTTTTTAAGTCCTCCATTGCCTCTGGTTCTCAACTGCGTAACATTTAATAACACCTAAAGGATATAACGGCATCCGTGGTGGCTCAGATGGTAAAGAATCTGCCTTGCAATGCAGGAGACCTGGGTTTGATCCCTGGGTCGGAAAGAAAGGGTATATTAACAATTCTCCCTCCCAGAGTTGAATGGCCTTGTGCTTTTTTCTCTTAAACTCTTACTTAAACTCCATTTACCTTGTGTTCTTATTTCCCTTCTTTAAAAATCTTCTATTTCTTCCTATTTAGTATCCAGTCTAATCCTGTCTGCCTCTCAGGTTTTTTTACTATGCTTGTCACTTTCAACTCCCCTGCATTTTTCCTCTCTCTTCCTTTCTCTTCCTTTTATCATTCCTTATTATTTTCTTTCATCTTATTTCTAAATATCCCTTGTTTTCCTCCTCATTTTTTTTCTGAAACCATTCATATTTTTCTTTTTTTCTGAGGCCACTAAGATTTTTTCTTTTAGTCCATCATAGATATTTTTACTGTCATCTTTCTCTGCTCCCATCAATATGATCTCTGACTCCTGCCCTGGCCTTTGCCTTCTTTCTTCCTCTTATTCTCTTGTGCTCAGATTCTCTCACTTTTTTGAACTCTCCTTCTTTTTCATCTTGCCTTCTCCCAAAATACACTCACTCCAGCTTTCCCTTTTGCTCTGTTGTTGAGTGACATGTACAAGGGTTGTTCTGAGACAGAGAATGGCTAATATTATACTTTAAAATGCATAATTAAACACACAACTTTGTACCTCATTTTGAAAGATACTAACAGGAAAAAACAAGCTAAATTATGGAATGCAGATTGAAACCAAGAACAAATAAACAATACATGGGGAAAAAATGCTTCGCAAAGTCACAATTAATCCTTCCTCGAATGCTCCAATGGTATAAATTGGTCTTTGGGAAGGTTTCTTTTATGGGAGCCCTGAGATGATCATTTTTAATGTAAATATATAATAGAATGACCTTGTTAAGAAGTTACAAGCCAACACAGAGATATCCTGCTTACTAAAATGAAAACTGATATTCATTTTCTTAATTCATTGATTGATTAAGAGCAAGCAGCATGTTATAGGAACACTATCACTTGTAGATACAGTGGTGTGCATTAGTACAGCCCAGCAGCTGCTATGCATTGAATAATTCTGGGTTGGTTGACAAATCGCCACTACTCCCTGAGTGAGTTGTCACCTCCCTAGCCAGCTTGGACTCCCCCATACCCAGCAAGTGAAGGACTGATGCCCGGATCAGTAGGAAGCTGCTCTTTATCTGCTGCAATGCCCATTTTAAGTGTTTAATCCAGATCTGTTGCTATTTTGAATCTTACCCTGGAAAATGAAAACTAAAACTGAAATTTTGCCTTTTTTAAACTCAGAATCTGGTGCATGCCAGTGGTATGCATTGTATCAGAGTTATGCACAAGTTATGTGAAGAGAAAATATTAATAAAAATGTAATATATACTTTCACTTTCCCTGTATGTCATCTCATTGAATTTTCATTTTGTTTTGTTTCTTTGTTTCAAAATTGAAGTATAGTTTATTTACAATGTTGTGTTCATTCCATGTGTACAGCAAAGAGATTTATATATATATATATATATATATCTTCTTTTTCAGATTCTTTTCCCTTATAGGTTATTGCAAAATATTGACTAGACTTCCTTGTGCTATACAGTAGGCCCTTGCTGCTGCTGCTGCTAAGTCACTTCAGTCGTGTCTGACTCTGTGCGACCCCATAGACGGCAGCCCACCAGGCTCCCCCGTCACTGGGATTCTTCAGGCAAGAACACTGGAGTGGGTTGCAATTTCCTTCTCCAATGCATGAAAGTGAAAAGTGAAAGTGAAGTCACTCAGTCAGGTCCAACTCTTAGCGACCCTGTGGACTGCAGCCTACCAGGCTCCTCCATCCATGGGATTTTCCAGGCAAGAGTACTGGAGTGGGGTGCCATTGCCTTCTCCAAGTAGGCCCTTGATGGTAGTCTATTTTATATATAGTAGTGAGTATCCGCTAATCACCAACTCCCAATTTATCCTTCCCCCATTCTTTCCCCTTTGGTAACCATGGAAAATCATGTTTTCTACGCCTGTGGATCTATTTCTGTTTTGGACGTAAGTTCATTTGTATCATTTTTTTCTTAGATTCCACATATAAGCAGAATTATATATTTGTCCTTCTCTGTCTAGCTTACTTCACTAGTATAATAATCTCTAGGTCCATTCACAGCATCTCATTTAGTTTTGAAAGGAATCCTCCAGCCTGGTCTGGTTTCCAGCTTAGGAGCCAGGTTGTCGGTGAACAGGTGTGGCTCTGATGCTGTGGGGGGTACCAAATCCACTTTGCTCCTGCTCTGCTCATTCATATGATTATCTCAGGGGACAATGGACCATGCAGTGGCATTCCCAGCCCTTACATCATGCAAAACCGTTAGGCATAACTTCCTATTTCCTCCTGACATGTATTGTACATGTGGGGGACTGTCAACAACTGAGAGCAAGGGCCTAGATTTCTCAAAGCAATAGGGCCTGTGAACAGGAAAAGCAAAAAATGGAGAGCTGCAATTTCAGCATGTATGCACATACTCTACATTTGGGTACAATGGATTATTTTTAAACATGAGAATAAAACTATGGATTAAAAACATAAAGTGCATTAATGAGCAGCATAACAGAACTGTTTTTAAATAAAAGTTATAAAATAACAAAAACTGGTGTCATAAGGCTCAGTCTTATTTAGGCAAACTGGTTTAAATTTTTTTCACACAGAAAATATACTATTTTTCTACATTTTGGTCGTTTATAAAGAGATGTTTACATATGTTCAATTCTTTACAACCCCAAGGACTGTAGCCCACCAGGCTCCTCTGTCCTTGGAATTCTCCAGGAAAGAATATTGGAAGGGAAATATTAGTATTTACCTTCTCCAGGGGATCTTCCCCACCTAGGGTCAAACCCAGGTCTCCTGCATTGCTGGCAACAATTATCTACTCCTCAGCCTACCATTCATGCTTGTACAGTCTGTCCTAAGCTCATTTAACTCCACACAAATACTCCAGCTAAAGCTCAACTTGGTTTATTCTAAAACATCTGCCATACTTTGATTCTTTATCAATATATTCCTCTAGACCTGAAATGCAATTTTCTTATAGCTCTCTATCCAAATCTTATCCATCCATCAACATGTCTCTTCTTCATAGAGCCTTCATTCATTTTTTCTTGTAGCCCAGATGGACCTGCCTCTTCTAAAGTCACTCTGTATTTTGTACCTACTCCCTTCAGGTACTTGTTATACTCAACTTGATATTTGTTGTTGAATCTGTGTCAAATTTTCCCTTTTAAACCGTGAGTATTTGAGACAGGAATAAGTCATTACTCATTTGTGCAGGGCATAGCCTAATGCCAGATTCAGAAGGGATACTTAATAAATAATTAATGAATAGAGCTTCAACATGACTTGGCTACAGTCAAAAGCCAATTTTTTGTTGTTATTTTGTTTCATAAAAAAATTACCTAAAATGTTTGAATTACTGGATTATAGCTCAGGCCATTGCACACTTAATTGCTCTGCTTGCTACAAGTGGCCTTGCATAGAATTATATTAAACGCCAACTGTGAAAGATAGTGAAAGATTAATAACAAACCAGGGGGCAATTGGACAAACAAAATTAAGGCAGTATTAAGGCATTCAGTTAAGTAAGTTGAGAGATATTAGTCAATTTATTCCTTCCATTTGTGAACTCATTATATTAAACTTTAAGAAGAATATTGGCTTATTTTGCAATATAAAATGAAATATTTCACAGTTTTAATTATGCATCACCAGCCTCAGGGTTCTTTAGGTCCTTTATCAAAGAGATAATACATTTATGAGAAATGAATTAGTTTGGTCAAAATTTCATGAAGTTACATGAGGTCTTCCTCTCCTCAAATCTAATTCTTATAGAGGGTAATCTATATATTTTATGCTGTCTTGAACACTGGGAGTGCATTTTATGCTGGCTAGAACAGAAAGATGATAGAAAAATAAGGATTTGTTATCAAAATATTGACTCTATATTGAAATACATCAGTGATTTAAGTATCACTATTGATCTAGTCATGGTGAATCTTGGGTATTATAGTATTCCATCACTGCAGTGTTCCCTGAAGGACAATGACTATTTCACAAAGAAAATGACATGCTATTTGTGACTCCTTGTTTTAATTCTTGCTTTTACTCAACTCTGAACTTCCTTTCCAGCTTGGCCACATTTTCGTCCTTGCTTCCAAAACCAGTAATCAATCTCTCTTTCTTCCTCCTCTATATTAGTGTATTATACATGGAGTTAAATATATAATATATAATGTATATGGAATTATATACAAATCAACAAATACACATACTGGATATATTTATATAAATATGAAATAAGTGCTGAATGAATGTCTTCAGTTAATGTCCTATACCTTTGAAGAAACCCTATTAGAAGTTGCTCAAGGATTTGTCAATTGATTTTCATTAATTACATTAATTGTGTGTATATACATACACATATACATACACACAAATATATATACACTGACATAAATGTGTGTGTAAATACCTATTTATTCAAATGTATATTTAACTTAAAATTGATTTCTGTGTCTCTGTTTTTTCCTCAGTTTATTTGCACTTACTATCCAAGGTAAAAGGAGCCATTTGTCTATAATTAAGTACTGTGTCAATCGGAGAAGGCAATGGCACCCCACTCCAGTACTCTTGCCTGGAAAATCCCATGGACGGAGGAGCCTGGTAGGCTGTGGTCCATGGGGTCACTGTGAGTCAGACACAACTGAGCGACCTCACTTTCACTTTTCACTTTCCTGTATTGGAGAAGGAAATGGCAACCCACTCCAGTGTTCTTGCCTGGAGAATCCCAGGGACGGAGGTACTTACTTAACAAAGGGCTGTGAAACACCAGGCCTTTTGGGTTGAAAATGTTTACAGTACGGAGCCCTTCGGTTCAAGAGATAAGACAAAGATTTTAACTGGCAACTGAGTGAGCACTGAAGAAAACAAAAAATATCTACAAACGAACTATTATTAAAATCTCCGTATCTAGAAACAATTCCTGAAGGAGAATAAAATAAGTAAGTCAACATCTTGACACAAACCCAGGAAAAATTCTGAAAGAAAACAGATACAGAGAGAGACGGTGATTGTGACAGTGGTACACAGAGTAACTGTTAGAAAACATCTGTTTTGCATTCAATTAAAATTGTTGAAATGTGCTCTAGGAAACAAAAGCTGAAAATGAGAGGATTAACATTTATTTTGTATTCTGTGTTTAAATAAGATAAAATTGCAAGGAAAATAAAGATATAACTGTAGAATTAAAATCTGCCTTTGAAGCAGTAAAATGTAAAATTGTTACCAAAGAGAAAATTAAATTAGTGACGTGAAGAATGAACTTGAGAAAGCTCTATCTAGAATTCTTTTTGCCAAAAAACAAAAGGAATAGTGGGAAAAATTGATATGCATATTAATAAAGAGATATCAGGATAATAATTATATTCATGAAGGTAAGCTTACAAAAAAGAAATGAAATAAAAATAGAAATTTTGGCAATAAAAAACAAAACATTTTTGGAAAATGAAAAAGAAAAATTAATATAAAAATTTCTCCAATTTTGATGCTTGCATTTTTGAAAAATAGGTTTAAATACATTTTTAAAAACCACTGAATTAGAAGTAACAACAGTGTATGTATATATTATATATATATATATCAATTCCTTTTAGAAGATAAATAAATAAAATGCAGTTCTTATAAAGAATAGGAAAGAAAGAAGAAGCACAAGTCATAGGCCATTAAAAGATTTATTAAAAAGTTATGTGTTTGTATATCTGTTAGGTGTATATGTATTTGCTTGTGTGCATGTATATTTAATAAAAGAAGCTTTTGCTCTTTATGGCAAAATCTATGAGAGAGAATTGGTGTCAACTCAATAGATCATCAGTAGGCAAGATGCTCAGGCTATGGAATGTTTTATTTCATCCATTCATTCAATAAATAATCATAAAGTGTCTAACAGTTCCCTGACACTTTGCTCTGGTACTCAATATAAGAAGATTAAATGCACAAATCAAGACACTGAAACAATATCCATCGAATGTGAAAGATAAGTGAATAGTTTAATAATTCTCACATGAAATGATCATTGCTATGAAGAGCAGATGGAAGGAAAAGAAAAGGTATCTCATTCACACCCAAGCAGAGTAAATAGGAAAATAATTCAAGTGTTCCCTTGGGGCTACCTTCATTTCTGTAAAGCCTTAGTTTTCTGAATCTAATATCTGATATCTCTAAATAATTAGAATATTAAATTATGCAAATTAAAACTAAAAAATAAATTATAACTTGCTGAGGAAAAGGACTGAAAGCTTAGCAAAGAATAAATTCGGTAGAATTCTACTGTTTATTTCTTGTGCTTAGTCATGGAAATACTGAAAGAAATGAAATTCTGTTCTGGAAAATGTACTTTCATTGCTACTGTTTCTATAGCTTATATTAGAAAGAAGTAGTTTGTGGTTAACGTATGGATAAAAAGCAAATGAAATTTTTTAGCACATGACACAGAAACTATCTATCTTTGAAATAGGACTTTAAACTTCAATTTAAAGAAATTAAATTATTGTAACATTGAAAATAGACCCCAGTTTCAAGTAATTATTCCATAGCTAAGGCTAAATGCATATTAAATCAATCCTGCTTTTGAAAATTCTGGAGTTGAAAATGTCTTTAAAACATTCTTCTAAAGTTGCCTTAAAATTAAAATAGCCAGTCTTAAAAAAAAATAGCAGTTTTTAAAAATAGTTCTCCTCCTTCGGGACCTGAGAAACCAAGTTTTTGCTTTTTTTCCCTCAGAAGGAAAGGACACTTTATGAATAAGTTGTAAACCATTAACAGAATAGTGTCAAAATTGAAAAGCTGACATGGTCCCAACTCTAATGGGGTAATATATATCACTTCATCTCCCGACTGCTACAAGGAGAAACAATTCAGTTCAGTTCAGTTGCTCAGTCTGTCCGACTCTTCGTGACCCCATGAATCGCAGCACACCAGGCCTCCCTGTTCATCCCGGAGTTCACTCAGACTCACGTCCATTGAGTCAGTGATACCATCCAGCCATCTCATCCTCTGTCGTCCCCTTCTCCTCCTGCCCCCAGTCCCTCCCAGCATCAGAGTCTTTTCCAATGAGTCAACTCTTCGCATGAGGTGGCCAAAGTACTGGAGTTTCAGTTTCAGCATCATTCCCTCCAAAGAAATCCCAGGGCTGATCTCCTTCAGAATGGACTGGTTGGATCTCTTTGCAGTCCAAGGGACTCTCAAGAATCTTCTCCAACACCACAGTTCAAAAGCATCAATTCTTCGGCGCTCAGCCTTCTTCACAGTCCAACTCTTGCATCCATACATGACCACAGGAAAAACCATAGCCTTGACTAGACAAGGAGATACAAACAAGTATTAAAAACATTATCTGATACTTTGGCAGGTGTGTGAGGGGGAATCATCTTGTTCAAACCCCTACAATTTGATTCTTTTAGAGATACCTCTGGCTATACATAAATATTCCATGTTTCCACATATGAATATCCTATCCATTTAAATATACATACCTATGGATGATTCATGTTGATGTATGGCAGAAATCAACACAGCATTGTAAAGGAATTATGCTGCAATTAAAAATAAAATAAAGAAACTAGAAATCCCCCATTCTGTCTTCAGACTTCAAAGTTGGCCTCTGAGTTAACTCAAATGTACCTCCCCCTCATATATTCAGAAATAACCAACTCTGTGTTTAAAAAGAACTGTGAATACCAAGATACAAAACAAGCAACCAAACATTACAGAATAAGTTCAGGGTTTCTGTTTCAAACAGTGCTCACACTCTATACCACACTCCTCCTGGTCACAGGTGGCATTTATTTATACTCATACTACATGCAGGTGGCATTTTATTTCCATCTCATTTTTTCCCTCCTAACTTGTATTTTATTATTTCTCTTCCCTCTCTGTGATTACTACATTGTAAATTCCTTTGAGGATAGGAGCCATGCATTAATTATTCTATGCATTTTCCACAAGGGAGAATAGGTCTTTATAAGCTTCCATAAATAATGTTCTTAAAATATTATTATTCGTTTAACAAACCTACAATATGGCTATTAAGTTGTGTTTTCTTCCAGTTTCTTCCTCAGTGAAAGGCTTGGTGTAGTTTGACATCTTGTTCTGGCTGTGTAACCAGTGATACCTTCCTTGTTGCATCTTAGAGCGACACCTTTTCCGATCATCAACTCGATGCCTAATGAAATTAGCAGAAAATATTCATGTGTTTCTTCTCTAAGAATTGACTTTTAAGAGCCTAACTCTCAAAAGAGTGGAAAGGATAATGTGGACATAAACCCTGTCCTCTATTTTTAAAACTCTGTCCTCTATTCTACAGAGAAAATAAATTTCAAAAAATGTGACTTCCCCAACATCTGTTCCATACCCAGCTAAGGCCGGCCAGTATGCCGATGAGGCCTCAAGCTGCCAAAAGTGCCCTATGTGTGGGCGGAACGGCTGGCTCTCAAACAGGAATGGATCAAAAAGGAGGGCAGAGGACAGCGGGTGGGAGAGGCAGCGACATGCGAGGGGAAAGCGTGCCAAGCTCGCTCAGAAATCGCCTACATATGTCCATTTGCTTTGTATGTGCAGGACGGTCGATTCCATTTCAGAGGGTGAGTTAAAATGCAAGAGATGGTGAGAGATGATACTTCATTTAAATGGAAAATGAAATGAGGTACAGATGGCGAGGATCTGCTTGTCTTCTATTACCTGGAGTTATAAAGCGGGTAGTTTGTCACTGCGTCAGCCTTCTTGGCCGAAGTCCTACAAATCGCAGTGGGCAATTTTGATGTTTTGGGTAATTACTCTTCTCATGCTCTAAGCCCTCAAATGATTTCCAGAGTATAAAATGCCAGCAAGAAAACAGAATTGTGCTGACTCAGGTTTAGGAGATAAAAGCAAAATGAAATCTATATTTTTAACACAACATTCAAGATCTAAAGAAATAGAGAAAGGGAAAAAAAGAAAAAACAACAACCCAACACTTTTATTGAATCTATAAAAGTTCAGTCAATGTTTTCATTACACAAATAGATAATTGGTAGTGTACAGCATGGTGAGGACTGAAGAAAGAAAACAGAGCTGTGTTAAGTCTGACATAACATATTTGCCTACAGAAGAATCACTGTGGAAGACTGGAATATCTTATGCTCTATGAGCTTCTTCTCATTTCATTTATCTTTAAATATGAAATATGATATTTAATTATGAAATAATTCAAGTACACAGAATAAGACAATGAAGACTATCAGACAGACAAGCAATCACTCTTTATAAAATGTTTATAATTGCTGTAATAGGTGTGTGTGTGTGTGCTATCTGTACATTTATATATATAAAACTGTTATGTATAGGTCCTATTAATATATTGCTATACCCATCAAGAGTAAATATGTTATTGGTATTTTTTACATAAAATATATGGCAATGTATCATAAAACAATGTCTAGGCAATGTCTTTACATATGGTGAACTAGCCCATCTATTGCCCATTGATTTTCATTGTGCTTCAAGAGCCTATACGTGTCTCTCTCTCTATGTGTGTGTGTGTCTATATATATATATCCCACTTTTTTTTTTCTTTTTTAATAAATTTTCTTCTATCTGTCTCTCTTGTCCTTAGGCCATTACCACACAGTTTGAATTACTGGCTTTGTAACAAACTTTATTTTCTAATACAGTAAGTTTGGAAATTTATTTTCTTTTATGAGAATTATTTCATCTTGAACCAGTTCATCTCCTATATGAACATTTGGATCAGCTTACCTAATTGCATTGTAATTATGAGATAACTTGGGGGCAAAAAGGGATCACTTTGTAATTTGGGGTTACTAGGTATTTTAATTTAGATCTTTTTTATGCACTTTAATAAAATATGATAATATTTTTTTTACAAACTGAATAATTCTGTAATATTTATCCTAAAAAGTTTTAGTTTTTCTGCTATTAAATTTTTTTAAGTAATCTTTTATAGATTTTTCTGGTCCATACCAACAAACATCCCTTTCTAATAGTTTTTAGGATTTCTCTGATGCTGTACATTGTAAAATATCACATTATCATTTATACAATAATTTCCTCTCCTTTATTACCTTTTATATAATTTTCATATTTTGTTCAGCTGAATTGGATTTCCCATATAAAGCAGAAAGACAGTAGTTATAGTAGACACTGACTGAATGGAAAAATTATTTTATGATTTTACTATGTACTAATATGCATAGTATAAGATGTTGGTAAGATTTATCTGGCAAAAATTTGAATGCATCAAATTTCATGCATTTTTTTTTCCTTTTGATCCTTGTGGTTTGGAAGTCAAACACTCTATTTACTGCTAATTCTTTAAGTCAGTTTTGACCTACTAATGTGTAATGTTTTCAAGAACTCTAAAGTTTCCCTTTATACAATGCTTTAAATTTGATCTGACCATTTTAGCTCCCCTTTTAAATTACCCAAAGTACCATTATTTTTATATTGACTTAGGTGGTTATTATTTATTTAAATTTGTTTGCTCAGTTTCGTGCTCTAATTTTATCTCATGTTATCTCTTCACTTGATTAAAATGTGAAAAAAAAAGTGAAAGTGTTAGTCATTTAGTGGTGTCCAACTCTTTGCGACCCCATGGACTGTAGCCCACCAGGCTCCTCTGTCCATGGAGCTCTCAAGGCAAGAATACTGGAGTGGGTAGCCATACCCTTTTCCAGGTGATCTTCTGTGGATGCAGGGATTGCAGGGGTCAAACCCAGGTCTCCCACATTGTGAGCAGAGTTTTTATTGTTTGAGCCACAAGGGTAATCCATGCCTATCCTTGTACACTGCTTTATTTGAGTATAGAAATATAATGTGTTTTTTCCATCACAGTTTGAAACACCAGAATCTTAGTTTGATCATGATGCGAACATGCTTTCTCAGTTTTTCATGGTATTAAGTTATACATTTTGATTTTTGTTACTTTTTGTATTGCTTTCATTTTATGCATACTGATTTTATACCATTTGAATGCAGAGTTCCAAAAAATAGCAAGGAGAGATTAAAACAAAACAAAACAAAAAAAACCTTCCTCAGTGATCAATGCCAAGAAACAGATGAAAACAATAGAATGGGAAAGACTAGAGATCTCTTCAAGAAAATTAGAGATACCAAGGGAACATTTCATGCACAGATGGGCTCAATAAAGGACAGAAATGGTATGGTCCTAACAGAAGCAGAAGATATTAAGAAGAGGTGGCAAGAATACACAGAAGAATTATGCAAAAAAGATCTTTATGACCCAGATAACCACAATGGTATGATCACTCACCTAGAGCCAGACATCTTGGAATGTGAAGTCACATGGGCCTTAGGGAACATCACTATGAACAAAGCTAGTGGAGATGATGGAATTCCAGTTGAGCTATTTCAAATCCTAAAAGATGATGCTGTGAAAGTGCTGCACTCAATGTGCCAGCAAATTTGGAAAACTCAGCAGTGGCCACAGGACTGGAAAAGGTCAGTTTTCCTTCCAATCCCAAAGAAAGGCAATGCCAAAGAATGCTCAAACTACCACACAATTGTACTCATCTCACAGGCTAGCAAAGTAATGCTCAAAATTCTCTAAACCAGGCTTCAACGGTATGTGAACCATGAACTTCCAGATGTTCAAGCTGGATTTAAAAAAGGCAGAGGAACCAGAGATCAAATTGCCAATATCTGTTGGATCATTGAAAAAGGAAGGGAGTTCCAAAAAAATCTACTTTTGCTTTATCGACTATGCCAAAGCCTTTACTGTGTGGATCACTACAAACTGCGGAAAATTCTTTAAGAGATGATGCTGGGAAAGACTGAAGGTGGGAGGAGAAGGGGATGACAGAGGATGAGATGTTTGGATGGCATCACTGACTCAATGGATATGAGTTTGAGTAACCTCTTGGATTTGGTGATGGACAGGGAAGCCTGGTGTGCTGCAGTCCATGGGGTTGGAAAGATTTGGACACAACTGAGTGACTGAACTGAACTGAATTGATTTTATACTTACAGGTTGGTAATTATCCCAGATCCTTCCAGACTATTTACTGTGATTCTACCTGTTGATGACTTGTTTTCTCATGTGGCTTTTAAATTTATTATTTTTTTGCTTATTTTTAACAAAGAGTATGATTCTCAGGGTCTTAACATAAGTTATGAATCTGCCTCTACAGCACAGATTCATACAGCTTCTTCCAGAGCCCTGGGATTCCATGGACACAGATAGAGTTACTGTATTATTTTCTTAGCTTGACATTTCTTTATCACGTGAGCAGAGTAAGTAGCTACCATACAATCACAGACAGCACAGCACAGGGTTGAGATATTTATTTTTTATAAAAACAAAATTTATATTTTTATTTTAAATCTTTTTCAGAAGAGCCTTTTGCCATTTCTCTGGGCAAAGGTTGAGGGTTGGAATAGATAGTTTCCTGACCAAAGGTTTTTATTGCTGTTTGTCCTAGAAAATTCTGACACTATGATTCATCTCCTTTCTTTACAATTTTCCATGTTCCTATCTCTAACAATAAGTTACTATTGAAATTGATGGGAATCTTCCTGACTAGCATAAACCCTACATTGAAAAAATCAATATAAAAGAAAACCCAAAGATTCTTTGGTATTTATATTTTCATCATTAGATATAATTGATCTTATTAACTAAGATTTATGAGATAATGAAGTTGGAAAACTTGTGGGAATAAATGACTTGGTGAGAAAATTGAAATGTGAATGGTTAACATAAATAAAAATAAGGCTTTTAAAATGAATTTTAAAATGGTGAAAGAAAATGTTCATTTGTTGAAGCTTAAGTAAGATATCAGAATGATATGCTACAAAAATGTCCTAAAAGAAGCTGGATATTAGGAAAATGATTAAGATGCTATCTGGGAAGATAGTTTATACTAATATGTGTACTTGAATTCTTGAATATTATTAAAAATCAGCCAAATAAGTAATTTATGGAAGAGATAAATGTCTTCAAATCTGAATTAAACAAATAAAATCTTCCCAACCACATCTTGTATACATTTTTAGGTCTATAGGGTTGCATTTCCCAGAGTCTTGTGATTGCAGACATGTTATAAATTGATGGGAATACAATTTTTTAAAATATACATCTTGCAAAATTGAGTTTATTAATTATGAAGCTTACTTTTTAAAAGAAAAAAGTCTAGGTCTTCTGCCCATTTTTTTTTTTTTTTTGATTGGGTTCTTATTTTTCGCTGTTGAGTTATATGAGCTGTTTGTATACTTTGGAGAGTGACCCCTTGCTGACTATCATTTGCACATATTTCCTTCCATTTGGTAGGCTATCTTTTTGTTTTGTCAGTGATTTCCTTTACTGTATGAAAGTCTTTAAGTTTAGGTCCAAGTTTTACATTTTTGCTTCTATTTGTTTTGCCTTAGGAGGCAGATCCAAAGAATATTGTCAAAAAGCTTTCTCTTCTAAGAGTTCTACAGTCTTATTTAGGTCTTTAATCATCTCCTGATTCTGTTCCATTGATCCATGCATCTGTTTTTGTGCCAGTACCATGCTGTTTTGATTACTGTAGCTTTGTAATAGAGTTTGAAATTGAGGATTGTGATGCCTCCAGCTCAGCTTGGGCCAGGTTTCACAGCGAAGTGGTCCACAGGAAACCTGAAAGCCACCACAGTAGACTTTGCTCTGCCCTGCTCTGGGGCCAGTCAGCATGCGTGTTCTCCTTAGAGAAAGAATCCAGACTTCCTCAGCCCCTCTGTTTGTCTCAGTTGTCCTCCAACCAATCCTGGGTCTCGTCTTCTCCATAGAACCTTTGCCTTTATATTCAACCTATGCATGCATATCTTAAGAGACATTTCAAAATAATGATGGCAGGTATCAAAAATGTTCATCAGTGGTACAGAAATTTGACAGTTGGAAAAGAGTCCAAACTCTTGAATGCCAAAAGACTTAGGAAACAAAACAAAACAAAAAAATTTTTTTTTAAAGTTCAGCATAGAATGCTTAAAAATGTGATTTTCTTTAAAAAAGCATGGTAGTTTCATATTAGAGTGACTTACTATGACATTGTGAAATGAAATCCATTCCTAATGTGTCTGAATTTGCATATGCAGTGGTTCTACTCTACCAGTACAGCCCATTTTATTGAGCTTTTGCATGCAGAGAGAAAAATCCTGAATTCTCATTTACTTGAGGCTAAAATTAAAGACTTTGGTTCAATTGCAAAGTAGGCTAGTGAGGTCAGGAATTGAAATCTTTATTTAAGATACTGATTTTTTTTCCCTTCTAAGTTTCAAAAAGCAATAAAGTGCCTTCACCATTTCCTTCTGTATGTTAGCAATGACAATTCAATAGCAATAGAGACACTACAGAGCTGCACTGCAAACCTGAGACCACTCCTACAATTTCTCTCCTAATGTCATTCATCACCAACAAGCCTTTCCTTTTGCATCCTTTTCTGTTGTTTCCTAACATAATAGCAAGGACTTGAAGTGCCTTCCTTTCTCCTTAGAAATGCAACATTTTCAGTAGTTTCTGCAGCAGTTGTAAATGATGAGGGAAAAACATTGGTGGGGTATTTGAAATGTTAATTATAAATATGTAGTCCTTACAGAAACACAATCCCAAACAAATGCATGAATAATGAAAGCAAAACATACACAGTGACTTTTACAATATGAATTTTGCTACCATTCTAAGCTGAAAAAATGTATTTTATTTTTTCAAAGTATTTTTATATGTCTGCTAAAAATACTGTTATGAATGTGTCTATGGCCTTGAAGGTTATAAAGGTCATCATGTGAAGTCTGTCAAGGTAACAGTGTCTAATTCCACACTCTGAATATAGAAGGCTCTAAATGAGAATGTTCTTTGCAGGATAAGGACCTCCAAATCTTTAAATCTTATCCTGTTACCCTGAGACTGTTCCTAACCTGAAGGAAATACATAAAGGAGCCATACTATTTAAAAACCACACTCTGTTGCTCTTTTGAGCCTTCATTCTGGTCCATATTCACTCTATCCAGATACTATTGATGGAATTATTTTAAGTTACCTGGAGCCTTTTCATTTAGACTTGAGGAAAACTGCTGCTCTCTGCCTGAGGCTCCTTCACAATATCCACTCTGGTTTCAACTTTTGACCTTCAAAGAGGTAATCTTTAAAATGATAATTCCAAATTGGAGAAAGTACAAAATAACTATTTGAATATAAAAACTTTTAACATCAGTGTCTTCTACTAAAACTAAAGAACATAGTAGCTTCTTGGCAGAATTTTCTAGTTAATAATCAACTTGGAGACTGCCAAGAACAAAGAGCTTTGTTTGGGTATCTTAGGTATTGCAGCTGAGGAGACCCAAATTCTGGTAAAATCCAAAAGTGTTCTGAGGGAGATAAAGAATCAGGGGCTTATAAAAAACAAACAAACAAACAAACAAAAAAAACTGTAAGGTTTGTTAAAATTGTCAGGAATTATGATTAACTCTGACACAGGAAAGCAAATATTTGTCCCTAAAGGGAAGGTTGTCAAGAGACAGACTGAATGCAAGAGAGAGTCTCTTGCATTGCAGGTGGATTCTTTTCCGTCTAAGCCACTAGAGAAGCCTGATTTTGGAATAAGTGTCCCGTAAGTATCTTGAGTTTCTGGAGCATTGGGAAGGTGTTCTGGATGCCTGTGCTGAGACAATCAGTCATTAGGCTTCACATACCACCAGGCTGAGCCATTCTTAAGTCACACTTCCTCAGAGAGTCCTGGCTCCAGTTTAGAGAGTTCTCTTAACAACACTGCCTCCATTTTGACTTTCCTTTTATCAGTATATTCTTAGCAGTAACCTTCAAGAGTCTTTGAGTTGCAAGTTGAGGAAATTAGTAGGTGGCAAGGGGAAATGCCATACTCCCTCTGATGTTGGAGCCTGTGGTCAATACTCAGCAAAGCCCATGCATATTATTGATGTAAATATACAGTCTTATAATATCTGACTGCATGCAGCCTACTAAAATATAGGTTATCGATAATACTTGAAAATAATTGCTAATAAAACATTAACAAATTTACAATTTTCCATTATAAGCCTTCACATCCCAGATTACTAAGAGTTCTATAGTCACATCTGGAGAGAAGCAAATTTTCTTTAAGTTAATAAAGTTCTAGGATTTAAAAGCAGATTCTGTCACAAATTTGATTTCTGGATCCTGTTTGAAAAAGCTGAAGATTTACAAGGTATCTTCTTTAGAATATAAACTTTGTAGGAAACGACTATGTGTCAATTATTTTCCTAAATTTTTACTAGAAATATTTGCCAATGTAATATATGAGGATATCTTATAAGGAAATATGGAGTGTATTGTGTTTCAGAGAGTAGCAGATTTCTTAATATTAGGGAGGAGAAAAAGTATTCAGAATCTAGACTTATAATACTCAGAGTTGTAAACTTTTTTCTGTTTGTTTTGGTATCTTTTTGCACATGAATTAAAGTATATTGATTAAGCTTTGTCATCAGCCTTTAGTCTTTTGCTCTCGCTTTCATTTCTGGAATTAATTTTCTTCCTGTTTCTTCATTTCATCTCCATCATTACAGATTTACTTTCACATAATAGCTAATTTGATCTATCTTCCAATATTTGTTGGCATTTTGTACAATATCAGACTTTTGGCCCATGGCTCAAGCTTAAGCCTATTGTAAATCTTTCTAAGTATATAAACCCTCAGAAACATCTATAACACTTATAATTTCGTAATACAATTATTATAACACATAATAATTCAATTCAAATCAAGTAACATATAACATTACACATTTTAGAAATTCTAAGCTTACATTCAGAAAGTCTAGGAAAATAAAGCCCAGAATAGCCTATGCTGGCACTTATCCACATCGATTTTTAAATTAGCAGGTGCCATTTTGAGTTCTGAATATTGAACACTTGAATGTTCTGTGATTAAAATCACATGAAAATCTGGTAAGATACTCTAGAAATGCAGCTACCTGTAAAGCATGTGAGAGAGAGAGAGAGAGAGAGAGAGGGAACAGAGACAGAAACATAGAGAAAATTAACTTCCACACTCAGCTCTCCAAGGCAAGAATTCTAGCTGAATTTCTTTACTGTGTGGAAAGAAGAGCGGACATCCTAAGGACCAGCTCACTTGAAAGAGAGGTCAGAAGGACTGAGCTGTATGCCCAGTTGTGCTTTTTGCTCCCATCTCACCAAACACATGATTGCTCCTCCCTCACGGGGACTAGATGAGGAGCTTAGGGGCCAGTTTCCCAAATATTCAAAAGTTCTTACTGTAGAAATAAAAACAGGGAGGCAAGAAGAGGGCAAAAGTAGTTCCTCCTATGCCGGGTATATGCTGTTGATATAGCTTCTATAAACTTTATTATAGTTGAGCCTGATTTATAACCAAACCTCTGTGCTTCCCAGGCTGCTATAACTGTCACACTAGCAACATCCAGGGGCTGTTTTAAGACTCAAACGCATACTTTAAGATTAGTCCTCCCCAGAGCAAGCAGCACAAGGATGCTACATAAACTACATATGTTGGAATCTATAATCCCTCAGATACATCTTTTTTCATCTCAAACACAGACTATGTTGACTTTAAAGATAAGAAAAAAAATATCCTACACAGTCATCCATTTTCTTCCCCCACTTGATTCTCAGATTTCTGTTAAGAGATGCAGGGATTTCCAGTTGACAGAAAGCAGTGTATATGAAGTGTTCAACTTCAGGGTTACGGTTCAGTTTCATGAGAAAATGTTTACATAAAAGTCATATGGAAACTGTTTTCAGTGAAAGAGACAAAAATGATAGAAAGTAAAATTCATCATAATCAAAAACTTTTATCTGTAATCAGCAAACATCAGTTGGGAAGATAGAACTGGAGATTACATTTGATTCTATTTTTTCACAAATGGAGCCAGTTAATCTGTATGAAAGTTGCTCTTCATTTTATGCAGTCGGTTACTTTGTTACTTCTCTTCCTCCTTGTTCTTGATTCATTTCAGTAATGTCCATTATGAGGAAAGGAAATTAAAAGACCTATGTTATTACAAAGGTTTGACATTCAATAAATCATGTTTTTGAAAAAATGCCATGTTTTATTCATTAATACAAGCATTAACATGACAAACTTGGAAGTTTCTCCATAGAATGTTTGAACTTAAAAGCTTGTGAAGAATAAGAACATTGGTATTTGTTCAGACATTTGTATGTAATTGCTGCTGCTGCTGCTAAGATGCTTCAGTCGTGTCTGACTCTAGGTGACCCAAGCGACGGCAGCCCACCAGGCTTCCTGTCCCTGGGATTCTCCAGGCAAGAACACTGGACTGGGTTGCCATTTCCTTCTCCACTGCATGAAAGTGAAAAAGTGAAGTCGCTCAGTCGTGTCCGACTCTGTGCGACCCGATAGACAGCAGCCCACCAGGCTCCTCCATCCATGGGATTTTCCAGGCAAGAGTACTGGAGTGGGGTACCATTGCCTTCTCCGATGTAATTGCTAGATTTCCTAATTAAGTGTCTAGCTGTTTTAAAATAACTGTGAAAATGATTCAGATGCATAAGGTTAAAGTTGAAACTTTAAAATAAAATTGAGATAGATTTACAAATAATGTTTATACCTACTGGTTGATTATCAGGAAGAAAATTAAATGATTTCTGACCATAATTTATGTGATGAAAATAAAGAGTCAAAATTCACTTAGCTAGAAACTTTGTAGATGTTTAAAGGAACATTCCAATTAAGCTAGACAAGAAAATATCATATTTTTTCCTGTGATATTTTTCCTTGGCAAGAATCGTGACCTAGGCAATGCATTTCCATGCAGAGAGAACAGCCTAGTAAGTTTCAGCAAGTTTGATAATAAGAAACTTAGGTTTCATGAAGGGCAAGAATTTCCCATTGAAGCTAGGAAAGTTGAAGTAAAAAAAAAAAAAAAAAAAAGATTAAGTGACTTCCTCAAAGTCCAGGAAATAGCAGAGCCAATAGTATAGCTTAGTTCTGATGCTTGTACTAGTCAGTAATGTTCCCACCACTAGCTGTTGTCTTAAGCCTGAACAAGTACAAATATCTTAAGCTGATGAGTAAGAAGGATCCTTTAGAATAGCTTGTGATACTTAAACTAGGCATGTTTCTTAATTACAGGTAAAGCATATAACTACCTGTGTTTCCAGCAAAAATCTCCATTTTTCTCTCCTAGACTCTCATTGTGAGTTACTCAGTGGTTTATTACAAGTACATTGATACATTGGAATGTTTGTATGGAGGGAGGGTTTTAGGAACCATAATCTGTTTGTAAGTGAGCCTTGAGGTTATTTTCACATGGCAATTTACACAGTAGTGGGAGAGATGGCGATTTTCCATATTAAGCAGTATGTATAGAAAGGTATTGTAGATTTTACAAAAATTCAGTGTTTCCAACCAGCTTCTTGATTCTGAACTCCTAATCGAGGTCAGTAGACTATGAAAGTTCTCTTAGAATATGTAGCTGCTCTACCCCCACCACGTTTACCAAATCCCTCCTACATCTCTTTTGCTTTTAAATCTTCTGATACACACACACACCCCTCTCTTTTGAAGCACTTTATGCTCTTCTTCTCTGAGGTCAAAAAGCTATCATTCTGTCGCTTTCTCTCTGAAACAAATTGGCTAAGCGAAAAGCGTGCAATTTTTACACTAGCTGCAACTCAAGGATGTGTGAAATCTTCCATATAGTTTGGCACGAGATCAGCAAGGCTAGTTAGTTGTCAGCTTGTTCTCAATGATTGATCTTAAGGAGAATTTTCTTTCATCAGCCAGAAAGGAGGATCATTTGGCTGATTTATTATTATGGCTCATCACCTTGGAAGTCTCCTTAAAAGACCTTTCTGCATGACATGTAATCTCCATCAGGGAAAGCATTTTACATGACACCTGCAGTTTGATACATACTTGGAATATAAACTGTTTTAAGATTTTAGTTAATGTTCTACATTGCACAAATTGCTGTTTTAGCATTTATTGCTGGTCATATTTTTCTATCTTTAAAAAGTGCTTTGGACCTATCTAGGCACTGTGGTGTGATTAGATTACCTATTTTTCGCCACACAATTCAGATGAAATTTGCACATTGTTTAAGGTCTTTCACATGGATAGAATGTATCTAAAATTATGTAGAAATATGCAGCTCTACAGAAATCAGACAAATTGACTAGAAGACTGGATCTTAAGAATAAATATTTCATTTCCTTTAGGGACCAGCCATTACAACAATTCTCTCCAGGGTATTGTATCAATTCAAATACCTTATTTTTAATATTCTGCTACATAGTTTCACATAAAGTGATAGTTGGTAAACGCATTGATATTAATCTGTTTTCCCTTATTGCTATCAAAATATATAAGACATTTTAAAACAGTAAGATCTTACAAATGTTGTTACCAAAAGGCTGGTACATAAAAAATTTAACAAAGATAATTAGAGCTTCATAGCAGAAACAATTCTTAGAAGGCTAATCTTCCTATCACATCAATGGAGAAACTGAAGACAAATTAGTTCACACAATAGTTACAAGACCAGAAATATAACTCTTCACTTGTACTTTTAAATAATAAATTATACTATAAATAAAATAAATAAAAAGTTAAATAATAAACCATACTATTACATTATATATACATTTGTACACCAGGGCTTCCCTGGTGGCTCAGAGAGTAAAGAAGCTGCCTGCAGTGCAGGAGACCCAAGTTCGATTCTTGAGTCAGCAAGATCCCCTGGAGAAGGCAATGGCAACCCATTCCAGTATTCTTGCCTAGAAACTTCCATGGACAGAGGAGGCTGGTGGGCTACAGTCCATGGGGTCCCAAAGAGTCAGACGCGACTGAGCAGCTAACACATATGTATGCACATATGTATTATTTACAGTCTATTTGTGCGTGCGTGCTAAGTCACTTCAGTCATATCCGACTCTGTGACCCTATGGACTGTAGTATTCCAGGCTCCTCTGTCCATGGAATTTTCCAGGCAAGAACACTGGAGTCGGTTGCCATTTCCTTCTCTAGGGGATTTTCCTGACTCAGGGATGGAATCCATGAGTCTTATGTCTCCTGCGCTAGCAGGCAGGTTCTTTATCAGTAATGCCACCTTAGAAGCCTGCTCTATTATATATAATATATTTAATATATTTTAGCATATATAAGGAGAAGGCAACGGCACCCTACTCCAGTACTCTTGCCTGGAAAATCCCATGGACGGAGGGGCCTGGTAGGCTGCAGTCCATGAGGTCGCTAAGAGTCGGACACGACTGAGCGACTTCACTTTCACTTTCCACTTTCATGCATTGGAGAAGGAAATGGCAAGCCACTCCAGTGTTCTTGCCTGGAGAATCCCAGGGATGGGGGAGCCTGGTGGGCTGCCGTCTATGGGGTCGCAGAGAGTCGGACACGACTGAAACGACTTAGCAGCAGCAGCAGCAGCAGCAGCAACATATATAAAACAAAATTCGTATACTATATAGTGCAATGTATGTATATATATCTTACTTATAGGAACACTATTCACACTTTATTTTTAATTTTCATTTCATATATTTACATTGTACTAATATACTATACAAATTAATGTTTTGGAAAAGAAACCCAGGTGGTTATGCACTGTGTTAAAATGGATACCTATTAGAACCAGCTTATATCACTGTTTATTATTTATTTCCATTAAGCATTTAACTCTACTCAATTACTCAGATGATTTGTTAATGATTAATTAATAAAATAAGGCATACATTATAGGAATGCAGACATTAATAGCCTGATTTCTTCAAATTTTAAGTATGTATTTTAAGTCATTTAAATCTAATTGTGATATTCTACTGTAACTTAGTTGCGAAATTAGTCTCAATTTCATTTCTAGATATGTGTATTTCAGTAATAAAGCTTCAGGAATTAAAGTGTATCTGTATTAAATATTAGCTGTTAAACTTAGTTTTTAAAATTTGATCTAATATACAAATGGGGCTCAAAATCCAAGTCAGTGAAAAAAAAAAAAAAAACACAAAAAACGAAACACTATTGACCATTCATGGACCATAATTTTCAAAAATTATAGAGAAAATTCAGTCACTTGCAAAAATCAAGAAAATATTATAATTTTTGTCCACATTTTCAATATCATTCTGCTCTTATTTTAGTCATTTCTTAGACAACAAGGAAAAGTAGTCCATGAAGGAACTTTGTGAAAAATTAACCAAATTCATTTGGATTTGAAAGAACAAACTCATACCATTGAAAGAGAGAATTTCATAACATGAAGAGACATTATAGAAGAAAGTTCAGGATACTTCAGTGCTACTCTTGACTTTAAAATTTCAAAAAGTTAATTAGTTGTTCTCACACAGTTTTTTGAATATAAATATATTTATCTTCCATGAAAATAGAAATTGATCAAACAGAACTAGTTCAGTTCAGTTCAATTGCTCAGTCATGTCTGACTCTTTGTGACCCCATTTGGGCAGTAGCATGCCAGGCCTCCTGTCTATCACCAACTTTCAGAGTTTATTCACACTCATGTCTATTGAGTCGGTGATGCCATCCAGCTATCTCATCCTCTGTCGTCCCCTTCTCCTCCCATCTTCAGTCTTTCCCAGCATAAGGGTCTTTTCCAATGAGTCAGTTCTTCACATCAGGTGGCCAAAGTATTGGAATTTCAGCTTCAACATCAGTCCTTCCAATGAATGTTCAGGACTGATTTCCTTTAGGGTGGACTGGTTGGATCTCCTTGCAGTCCAGGGGACTCTTAAGAGTCTTCTCCAACACCACAGTTTGAAAGCATCAATTCTTCAGTGCTCAGTTTTCTTTATAGTCCAACTCTCATATCCATACATGACCACTGGAAAAAACATAGCTTTGACTAGACAGACCTTTGTTGACAAAGTAATGTCTCTACTTTTTAATATGCTGTCTAGGTTGGTCATAGCTTCTCTTCAAAGAAGCAAGCGTCTTTTAATTTCATGGGTGCAGTCACCATCTGCAGTGATTTTGGAGCCCCCAAAACTAAAGTCTGTCACTGTTTCCACTGTTTCCCCATCTATTTGCCATGAAGTGATGGAACAGGATGCCATGATCTTATTTTTCTGAATGTTGAGCTTTAAGCCAACTTTTTCACTCTCCTCTTTCACTTTCATCAAGAGGCTCTTTAGTTCTTCTTCACTTTCTCCCATAAGGGTGGTGTCATCTTCATATCTGAGGTTACTGATATTTCTCCTGGAAATCTTGATTCTAGCTTGTGCTTCATCCAGCCCGGCATTTTGCATGAAGTGTTCTGCATATAAGTTAAATAAGCAGGGTGACAATATACAGCTTGATGTACTCCTTTCCTGATTTGGAACCAGTATGTTGATTCATGCCCAGTTCTAACTGTTGCTTCTTGACCTGCATACAGATTGCTCAGGAGGCAGGTCAGGTGTTCTGGTATTCCCATCTCTTGAAGAATTTTCCACAGTTTATTGTGATCCACACAGTCAAAGGCTTTGGCAAAATCAATAAAGCACAAGTAGATGTTTTTCTAGGAACTCTTTGCTGTTTCAATGATCCAATGGATGTTGATGATTTGATCTCTGGTTCCTCTGCCTTTTATAGATCCAGCTTGAACATCTGGAAGTTCACGGTTCATGCACTGTTGAAACTGGGCTTGAAGAATTTTAAGCATTACTTTGCTAGCAATTGTAAATAGCAATGAGCAATTGTGTGATAGTTTGAACATTTTTGGCATTGTCTTTCTTTGGGATTGGAATTAAAGCTGATCTTTTCCAGTACTGTTTCTACTGGTGAGGTTTCCAAATTTGCTGCCATATTGAGTGCAGCCCTTTCACAGCATCCTCTTTCAGAATTTGAAATAGCTCAACTGGAATTCCATCACCTCCACTAGCTTTGTTTGTAGTGATGCTTCCTAAGGCCCACCTGACTTCACATTCCGGGATCTCTGGCTCTAGTTGAGTGATCACACCATCGTGATTATCTGGGTCCTGAAGATGTTTTTCTGTATGGTTCTTCTGTGTATTTCTGCCACCTCTTCTTAATATCTTCTGCTTCTTTTAGGTCCATACCATTTCTGTCCTTTATTGAACCCATCTTTGCATGAAATATTCCCTTGGTATCCCTAATTTTCTTGAAGAGATCTCTAGTCTTTCCCATTCTATTGTTTTCATCTATTTCTTTGCATTGATCACTGAGGAAGGCTTTTTTTATCTCTTCTTGCTATTCTTTGGAACTCTGCATTCAAATGGGAATATCTTTCCTTTTCTCCTTTCCTTTAATGTCTTTTCTTTGCTCAGCTATTTGTTAGGCCTCCTTGGACAGCCATTTTGCCTTTTTGCATTTCTTTTTCTTAGGGATGGTCTTGATCACTGCTTCCTGTGATCAGAAACCAATATCAGGAACTTCCATCCATAGTTCTTCAAGCACTCTGTGTATCAGATCTAATCCCTTGAATCTATTTCTCCCTTCTACTGTATAATTGTAAGGAATTTGATTTAGGTCATGCCTGACTGGTTTATGGACAAGGAGGCTGGCGTGCTGCGATTCATGGGGTTGCAAAGAGTCAGACACAACTGAGCGACTGAACTGAACTGAACTGAACTGACTGGTCTAGTGGTTTTACCCACTTTCTTCAATTTAAGTCTGAATTTGGCAATAAAGAGTTCATGATATGAGCCACAGTCAGCTCCCAGTCTTGTTTTGCTGACTGTATAGAGCTTCTCCATCTTTGGCTGCAAAGAATGTAATCAATCTGATTTCGCTATTGACCATCTGGTGATGTCCATGTGTAGAGTCTTCTCTTGTGTTGTTGGGAGAGGGTGTTTGCTATGACCAGTGCATTCTTTTGGCCAAACTCTGTGAGCATTTGACCTGCTTCATTCTGTACTGCAATGCCAAATTTGCCTGTTACTCCAGGTGTTTCTTGACTTACTATTTTTGCATTTCAGTCCCCTATAATGGAAAGGATATATTTTTTGGGTGTTAGTTCTAGAAGGTCTTGTAGGTCTTCATAGAACCATTAAACTTCAGCTTCTTCAGCACTAATGGTTGGGGCACAGATTTGGATTACTTTGATATTGAATGAGTTGTCTTGAAAACAAACAGAGATCATTCTGTCGTTTTTGAGACTGCATCCAAGTACTGCATTTCAGACTCTCTCATTGCCTGTGATGGCTACTCCATTTCTTCTAAGGGATTATTGCCCACAGTAGGAGATATAATGTTCATCTGAGTTAAATTCACCTATTCCAGTCCATTTTAGTTTCCTTTTCCTAAAATGTTAATGTTCACTCTTGCCATCTCCTGTTTGAAGACTTCTAATTTGCCTTGATTCATGGACCTAACATTCCAGGTTCCTATGCAATATTGTTCTTTACAGCATCGGACTCTATTTTCATCACCTTCACATCCACAACTGGGTGTTGTTTTTGCTTTGGCTCCATGTCTTCATTCTTTCTGGAGTTATTTCTCTCCTGATCTCCAGTAGCATATTGGATACCAACCAACCAGGAAAGTTAATCTTTCAGCGTCCTATCTTTTTGCCTTTTCATAGTGTTCATGGGGTTCTCAAGGCAAGAATACTGAAGTGGTTTGCCATTCCCTTCTCCAGTGGACCACGTTTTGTCAGAACTCTCCACCATGACCCGTCCATTTTGGGTGGCCCTACATACATGGCTCATAGTTTCCTTGAGTTAGACAAGGAAGTGGTTCTTGTGATTGGATTTGTTAGTTTTTTGTGATTGTGGTTTTCATTCTGTCTGCCCTCTGTTGGAGACAGATAAGAGGCTTATGGAAGCAGCAGAACTATCATGAGTCCTATTCTTCTTTTTTTATGTGATTTTAAAGTATTGTCTCAAAGACCACAAAAGTATTGAAAATAAGAAAATATTTTACAACTAGAAGGTTTATTATATACTCTTGGATGATAAGGATTTCAAGAAATTTCTTTAGACTATATTTGCTCTATTCTTTGGAAATTGCAGTTAAAACCAATTTCAACATCACTTTAAAAATGCACCAACTTCTGCATTTGACACTGTATAGTTATAAATTCCAGTATTTAAATAAAAATCACTGTGCATTTCCAAAACCAAGAAATTGTGTTCTATGACCATGAAGAAACATTACCAGTAAATGGAGACAGAATCCCCCCAACCCAAAGATAGAAACATGTAGTTAGGAGACTAGAAAATTTAAGAACCTTATACAAATATGCTCAATTTTCTCAACATGTCAAAAAAAAACAACATAATCAGAGAAAGGGGAAATGAAGTTGGTAAAGATTTCTTAATAGAAAAAGGAAAGAAAGACTAAATAAATTGAACATCATCACGTCAAATCAGAAGTTCTACAGTGTAAGATCTTATACCTTGAAAAAATAGAGTACAAGAAGAATTTTAATATCCAAAATGATGCTTTCCAAATTATACTTTGCTTCTGCTCTGTTCACTTCCCCGGTGGCTCAGATGGTAAAGAATCTGCCTACAATGCAGGAGACACAGGTTCAATTCTTGGATCAAGAAGATTCCCCTGGAGAAGGAAATTGCAACCCATTCCAGTTTTCTTGCCTAAAAATCCCATGAACAGAGGAGCCTGGTGGGCTATAGTCCATGGTATTGCAAGAGTCCGACATGACTTAGCAACTAAACAACTCTGCCCTGCACAAAAAACTTAACTTGAAAGAGTTACCTCTTCAATTAAATGCATCACACTACCACTCTTATTCTTCACTTACTTGTTTTTCAGAGAGTTTCATCATCCAAAATATAGAAGGTAAAGAAGTGATTATCTGGCATCAGTACTTTTGGCTGATGTAAAATCCATGCTTATGAAGTGGAAAAACACATGGCCAAAGTTATACTTATCCAGATAGTGTTTTTGTGAATGCCTGGTAAGCATGGGGCAGGAAATTTGAAAGTATACTTTTGACCTCATTTCAGATTGTATTGTTGTTGAATTTTGAGCAACCAATTCAGTTCATCTCTGAATTATTCAATTCCTTGCTGATTTTTAGGAAAACTTTAAGTCTTAGTCTCTGATACTTCCCCTTAAGTTTGTTTCTCATTGTATGTGGCTGATGGGAAGTGTGTGGAAAAAAGATTAAAAGATTTTCAGATGGATTTGCTGGCCATACATTATTTTATACTAGATATCACATCACTTTTTACTGTTAAAAGCAAGACATTTGTTTTAAATATGTATGCATCTTTGAGTTTAGCATGTCATTATCATGAATAAATTTGTACTCTTTTAAGTTATTCTTCAAATCAAACTTTCCTCTGTTTCTTTAAAATGCATAATACACTACTCTGGTTCATGACTTTTCAACTTTCTGAGACAAAATTGTAGAAGGAATCTTAATATGGAAAAAAATCACTGTATGATTCAATAATATTAAAATTACAGTATGGAAAGTTTCATAAGTTGATATTTCTTCTATTAAGTGGACTTGCAACTGCAAAACATTCTGAATATATTATTTTAAAGAAATGTCTCATCTTGCAGGTTTAAGTATGCACAAAATTTCTTTGGAATAAATTTGCAAAATAAATGTTTTTGGGACAGAATTTTGGACACTGAAGCTAATTATAAATTACTGAATAGTGGCTGCTGCACTGAAATGTTGGTAATACTATTTAGCACTAATATGTCACGGAAAATTTTGGCAGGAGATACAAATGACTGGTTTTGTTGAATCTAGTTTGAACTGACTTTTTACAAAAAATCATTTTGCTTTTCTTTTCCTCTAGTTAACTGTTTAGGTGATTTCACCCAAATTTATTACAACAAAAAGAATAGCATTGACAAAAATAAGACAATTTGTAATTATGACATCTTGTTTCTTTGAGGAACCAAATGATACTGAAATGATACTGATATTGAAAATGCTTTCATTACTCTATTTGTTTCACATGACATTCTTTTGCAGATCATTCCTAACAAAGATTAATTTCATTCAATATAGATAAAAAGTGAAAACTGGTCATGATCTTTTATGAATCATATTAATAACATTGAGATAAACTGTCCATGAACTTTGCATTTTTTTGTATCAACATAATTTTCCAAATTGAAAGCCCATTCTGAGAATTGTTGGGAATTTCTCCGGTTGACAAATGATGGAGAACAAGGAAAGGCTAACTGGTCACGATGTTCATACGCATAGGGTGCTTTGGGGAAAGAAGGGCCTTAGCTGAAAAGTTCAACTGCTGCTTGCAATGCTGCATCTCTGCCCCTTTAGAAGAAAAACTACAGGGATAATTTCCAGTCTTCAGTTTTTTTTAGGCTTGGATTCTCACTGCTGCTCATTCCCACTCTGGTAGTTTAAAATTATGTCTTACTGTATGTATGTGTACATGTTGGTGTTGTTTAGTCACTCAGTCATGTCTGACTCTGCGACCCCAGGGACTGCTGCCTGCCAGGCTCCTCGGTCCATAGGATTTTCCAGGCAAGAATACTGGAGTGAGATGCCATTTTTTTCTCAGGGGGTCTTCCCGACCCAGGGATCAAACCTATGCCTCCTGCATTGGTAGGTGGGTTCTTTACCACTGAGTCACCTGAGAAGCCTTCTTGTATGCATACATATATTCATGTATCCTCATATATCGTGTCTCGTATAAACATGATGCACAAGCTTGGCTAATACAATTTGCTGAGGGGATGGTTGTGAAAGCTTTCCAGTCTCACACACGCACAACAGACTGCAAGCCACACTTCAGTTTACAAACCTTTAGCCTTGAGTTTGATGCTTCATTTGTCACACTGCCACTCTGCCAAATGGTATGGTGGCTCTGATCCAGAGAACTAACTATGGCGAAACTACATAGAGCGGTGGACGTCTGGCTCATGCAAAAACAGCATCCAAAACGTTCAGAAGGGAAATAACAACAGCCTCAGTGCACTGCCAGGCTCTGTTGGTACTAATCAAGTGTTTTCTTGTTCATTGTTGCATTCTATCTGCACAACAATTCTTTCTGGAGACATTATAGCTCTCTGGAAGCTCTATTTTGTTTAAAGGACTAGATATTACAGACAACTTCTCATTCAGAAATGTTGAGAGTTCTCCAGTTAATATTGCCAAGTTAACAACTGCTTTTTCACTCTTTCTAATCAAGCAAGACGAGAGACTTATTTCAACCCTATGTTGCCAAAGACACACTCACGTTCCAAAGCAGCTTGAATTTAAAAATAGTTTTCCAAACCCATTGATGAGGTTATACCATTTACACAAACAGTTTCACTTTCAGTCATTGAAGGAAAGCTTTCTTAATGCCACTTCCTAATTCACAGCTTAAAACATGAATCAAAATTTTTAACTCGATTTCTCTAGTGATCCAGTGTTTAAAACTTCACCTTCCACTGTCGGGGGTGAGGGTTCAATCCCTGGTTGGGGTACTAAGATAACACAAAAGCATAACCCTTTGGCCATAACTCTTGGCCAAAAGCATAACACTTAGAACAGAATCATTATTGTAATAAAAATTTTTTAAAAGGTCCACACAAAAAAAGAAATCTTAAAAAAAAAAATGCTGTTCTAAAACTACCCAGAGCTATTCAAAATTATTATGACAGCAAAGTTTGTTTTTAATTAACTTTCTTTATGTTGTGATCTGACCTTCAGTCATGAGTTATAGCAGAATTTCAGAGGCAATTTATGTTACATGTTTCAAAGTCAAGGCATTTTAAGATGTTTTTTTATGTAGTACACTTTACATATGAAATTTTGGCAAGACAGATGGTGGTTAAACATACTCAATTCATTTAGCCCATGATTTACCCACTTCTTGGTAAGAAGTGACCATAACACATACAAATTATTGAGCAGTTTGGCTTAAATCTAAGCCTGAAACAAAGTTGAGAAAACATATACATCTGTGTTTATTTAGGATCTGAAAATGATTACTTAAATGTTCAATTAAGTAAAAATTTTATGACTTAACTGTGAATTGTTGTTTTTCAATTGCCAAGTTGTGTCTGACTTTCTGTGACCCCATGGACTGCAGCATTGCAGGCTTTCCTGTCCTTCACCATCTCTTGGAGTCTGCTCAAATTCATGTCTATTGAGTCAGTGATGCCATCCAACCATTTCATCCTCTGCTGCCCCCTTCTCCTCTTGCACTCAATCTTTCCCAGCATCAGGGTCTTTTCCAATGAGTTGGCTCTGCATATCAGGTGGCCAAAGTATTGGAGCTTCAGCTTCAGCTTCAGCATCAGTCCTTCCAAATGAATATTCAGAGTTGATTTCCTTTAGGATTGACTGGTTTGATATCCTTGCTGTCCAAGGAACTCTTAAGAGTCTTCTACAGCACCATAGTTCACAATTAAATTTCTACACTCCCTAATTTAAAATATTATACTTGCAATTTCACTTTTGTAACTTTTATTAATCATTAATAATCCATTTAACAAGAGACTTTTAATGGTCAGCTCAGGAAATTTAAATAGGACTCATGAATAAGTAGGATACTGCTGCTGCTGCTGCCAAGTTGCTTCAGTCGTGTCCCACTCTGTGCGACCCCATGGACTGCAGCCCACCAGGCTCCTCTGTCCATGGGATTTTCCAGGCAAGAGTACTGGAATGGGTTGCCATTGCCTTCTCCAATGCATGAAAGTGAAAAGTGAAAGAGAAGTCACTCAGTTGTGTCTGACTCTTTGAGACCCCCATGGACTGCAGCCCACCAGGCTCTTTTTTCCATGGGATTTTCCAGGCAAGAGTACTGGAGTGAGTGCCATCGCCTTCTCCAGACTAGGATACTAGATAATAAAATGCATATAATTTACCAGTGATAGAATTAAGAGCTTCAGTACTTTTAATTAGCATCTGCCATTTTAGAAATAAGAGAAAAATATACTGATATGTTTCTCATTTGCCTGATCTTTCTCAGTCTATGAAAGTCCATCACACTTCTAATTCAGTAAAACATTTGTCTCTAAAAAGATTTGTGTACATTTACTTTTTCCCCTTAGCTAAAGGAAGGACAGGTGAAAATATCAATTGAAAGTCTTTTACTACTGTAATTATAGTTAATTTTCAGCAATGAAACATATTGTACACTACTAATATAATACATTTATTTTAACTATGAGTCCTTTTTCTTCTATTACAAGGATTATTTTACCTGTGTTTGGATGACTATATCTAATACAGGGCAACTAGAGTCTTGCAAAACAAATACCAGCAGATACAAGGAAAAGATAATATTTTAAATTGAATTTATGTAATGGCACTTCATATTTTCTTTGTATAATGTTTATCCAGATGCATTCATTTAAAAATGCAACCATAAATTCTAAAATTAAAAATTAGCTTTAAGATGAAAAGGCAGATACAAAAAAATCTTGCCTATTATAAATTATGAGACAGAAATTAAGTGCTCATACTTACGTGCCTTAAATCACACTTTCACCTGGTGGTAGAAAAATCATCAAGACTATTTTCAGCTTCCAAGACACACATGGTTATTCCTCATCACCCAATCGAATGGTTCCTTTAACCCAATATTCCTATTTCTGCCTACACTCTCATGCCATAAGTTAAACCTGGTCCTCAATGTTTATATAAACACTTGACATTTTTCACTTGCTTAAAATCCTGGACAACTGTGTAATGAATGAGTTTCTTTCCTCCCTCAATGATATTCTGTATTCCATGTAGATAAGAATGAGATCTTGTATACTGACTGATTTTGCAATGAAATGGCAGGTAAATTTCATTTTTTAAAACATACATATAAGCACATTTTAAAACATCCTCATATTTGAAATATTAATAAAAGGTTGATTATAAATTTATCCAAGTATAATCATTACATCAAAAACTTTCTTTAACCTACTTTTTAAATAATCCCATGGCTTTATGGGTTTTGCTGCTGCTGCTGCTGCTGCTGCTAAGTCGCTTCAGTCGTGTCAAACTCTGTGCAACCCCATGGACTGCAGCTTACCAGGCTTCTCCGTCCATGGGATTCTCCAGGCAAGAACACTGGAGTGGGTTGCCATTTCCTTCTCCAATGCATGAAAGTGGAAAGTGAAAGTGAAGTCGCTCAGTCGTGTCCAACTCTTAGCGACCCCGTGGACTGCAGCCTACCAGGCTCCTCCACCCATGGGATTTTCCAGTCAACAGTACTGGAGTGGGGTGCCATTGCCTTCTCCTTATGGGCTTTAGTTTTACCCAAATTCATTCTAAGTGTTGATCCTGAAAGTTAAAGTGAAGTCGCTCAGTCATATCTGACTCTTTGCGACCCCATGGACTGTAGCCTACAGGTTCCCCCGTCCGTGGGATTTTCCAGGCAAGAATACTGGAGTGGGTTGCCATTGCCTTCTCCAGTAGATCTTCCCAACCCAAGTATTGAACCCAGGTCTCCCTCATTGTAGGCAGACGCTTTACCATCTGAGTCACCAGGGAAGTTCATTGATCCTGAAAGTCAGTGTTATTTTTAGATGATTTGTCAACCTTTTTCCTGAATACAAGCTCTCCCTTTTGCAACAAGAGGCCAAACTTTTAAATGTGAGTTTTTGCTTTAAGAGAGTTCTTTTCTTTTGATATTTGGCAAAACTAATACAGTTATGTAAAGTTTAAAAATAAAATAAAATTAGAAAAAAAAAAAGAGAGAGTTCTTTTCTGTAAAATGAACCTGAGCTTTATATCTATTCCGTACAAGTGGCTATTTTACAGTAAGAAACAACTCACCATATTCTCCTAATGTTCCTCCTCTTTTAAACTCTTAATTGCATTCAATGGTTATCACATTACTCACAAAGAATAAAATAACAGCATAATGAATATAATGTATTTTTGCCTTGGAGTCAGCAGGATGCCAATACAATAAACTGATCATCTAATTCTATAAACACATGCTTATATGATGAGTTAAGTCACCAATATGTAAACTTGTATTGTTAGCACAGTTAAGTGTTTGGTGTTTCAGATTGGATGAGTTTAAACTTGTCTGGCTGAAGATTCCATTTTGCACTCATGCAAACAATAGCATGTTGTTGTTTAGTCACTAAACCATGTCAACTCTCTGACACCCCAAGAACACCAGGCTCCTCTGTCCATGGTGTTTCCCAGGCAAGAATACTAGAGTGGGTTGCCATTTCCTTCTCCAAAACAACAACATGAAAAGTGAAAGTCGCTCAGTCCTGTCCGACTCTATGCGACCCCATGGATTATGCAGTCCATGGAATTCTCCAGGCCAGAATACTGGAGTGGGTAGCCTTTTCATTCTCCAGGGGATCTTCCCAACCCAGGGATAGAACCCAGGTCACTTGCATTGCAGGCGGATTCTTTATACCAGCTGAGCTGAAAAGGAAACCCAAGAATACTGGAGTGGGTAGCTTATCCCTTCTCCAGCAGATCTTCCTGGCCCAGGGATTGAACCCGAGTCATCCTGCATTGAAGGTGGATTCTTTACCAATTGAGCTATTAGGGAAGCCCTTAAATGATAGCATTCTGCTGCTAAGTCGCTTCAGTCGTGTCCGACTCTGTGCGACCCCATAGACAGCAGCCCACCAGGCTCCCCCATCCCTAGGATTCTCCAGGCAAGAACACTGGAGTGGGTTACTATTTCCTTCTCCAATGCAGGAAAGTGAAAAGTGAAAGTGAAGTTGCTCAGTCGTGTCCGACTCTTCGTGACCCCACGGACTGCAGCCTACCAGGCTCCTCCGTCCATGGGATTTTCCAGGCAAGAGTACTGGATTGGGGTGCCATTGCCTTCTCTGAAACAATAGCATATCTTTACCTAATATAACTAGTTTCAATATATTACAATAAATTGAAGTATAATTTCATATTTCCTATAATTTGATAAATGTTACTTATAAGAAGCAACAGATGTGTATCTTTTAATTTTTTGAATAAACTACAAATTATATAAAATAACTTGCCAATTGAAAGATATGAACTACATAATGGTCAGAGAAGTAAAATAAACTTCTACTAAGAAAAATGATTGTGTATTTAATTAATTAAGGCATTTTCAGCTTAAAATGTACTGAATAATATTGAATCTTATTTTTCATTTATTTATAATCTTTTATGTGAGGATTATGTTTTGCTGATCTTTGATTTTTAATTTGTACCACCTATAATGCACATAAGAGTCACTTGTACTTATTTGCAGATACATGAATATTGTTTAAACTGAACAAAAGTAAGGTCTCTAAAAGCTTCAGAATAGAAAAATAACTTAAAAATTTACTTATTGTGTAAGCTCATTTGTTGAAATATTTTAGATATCTTTAAATTTATATAAAAGATGTTAACTTTTTTGGCCCTTGAACGTGAAGTCACTCAATCGTGTCCGACTCTTTGTGACCCCATGGACTGTAGCCTACCAGGCTCCTACTCCCATGGGGTTTTCCAGGCAAGAATACTGGAGTGGATTGCCATTTCTTTCTCCAGGAGATCTTCCTAACCCAGGGACTGAACCCGGATCTCCCGCGTTGTAGGCAGATGCTTTACCTTCTGAGCCACCAGGGAAGTCGGGTCTTAGAATTATGCAAAATATTACTGATAGAAGTTAAATACAGTTGATCTATATATTAAATAAGATTCTGGTATCAATTATTATGAGACATATTCCAAAGCTTTTTAAAAGAGAAACAAATTTAAATCCTTGGCTGAAGGAATAAAGATATGACTTCTTGAACATAACAAAGAAGAAATTGCTTAATTAGACTGTCGACCTCTTAAAGTTAAGAATCTGTAATACTTCAGAGTGCTATAATTGCAAAATATGCAGAGTAAAACTCAGTGACCCTGGCTTTCTCCTCCCAGAAAAATGTTCTATTGAATATCCTATCCATTCAATGATTCATTAATATTATGCATTTTGGGTTTTAAATATCTTATTTACTAATTGATCAGAATCATGTTCTAATTCAATAACTAGAAAATATTAAAGTGTTTGAATATAAAGAGACCATTTTCGACATGTTTTTGGTATGTAAATATAGATACAGATTTCTCCATTTTGTTCCCCAGGTGTTATTAATAAAACGAAAGTGAAAGTTGCTCATTCGTGTCCGACTCTTTGCGACCCCATGGACTGTAGGCTCCTAGCAGGGTCCTAGCAGGCTCCTCAGTCCATGGGATTTTCCAGGCAAGAGTACTGGAGTGGGCTGCCATTTCCTTCTCCAGGGGATCTGCCCAACCCAGGGACTGAACCCTGGTCTCCTGCATTGCAGGCAGACGCTTTACCGTCTGAGCCACGAAAGCAAAAAAAATAATAAAAGTCAAAGATAGATAGTTTTCATAAAGTTCAAAAGTATACATTATTATTTACATATATTTTTTATAGTCAATGATAACCATTTGGGCTTGTTTTATTAATACATATAAAATATAAATGATACAGCTTTAATTTTTGAGATCATTACTGATATTAGAATATAGATTGTAATATCAATTGAAAATACTTATTACTAAACATTTCCAGTAAGTAAAAATCATGCATCTCCAGCATTATTTGCCCAATTCTTAAAGATTTGTTTTTGGTTCACAATGAAGCAATTTTTGAAAAGTTCAAATATAAAAACACTTTTATTTACCCAATTCTAGTTGAAATTTAGTATTTGTCAAAGATTCCACTCATTGGTGACTTCCTTACAAATAATAAGCATGTTTCTTTTTTTTTTCTTTTGTGTTCTGGTTATATTACTCAACTGCTCTGATTATATTATTCAATTCTTTAAAAAATATATGTGCTATCTTTTTCATCTGTATTCATTTTAATTTCTGCATTCAAGTGCAGGGTAGAGATTACACCAACATAATGAGTTCCTTCATTGAGCCAGGTGTTGAGACGGTTAGTTAGGACAATGAGTCAAACTGAGAATAACAACCTAGGCTCTACTTTCGAACAAGATGCCAAAAGAGACAGTCTTTTATTTTTACCCATGAAACATCACCTGCAGAGTGAGGTGCATAAGTGCAGATGGAGGACCCATCTTCCTCCCGAGAGGGCCTGGAGAAAAGGTCCCTGCCACATTATGGAACCGAGAGAGAGCTGAGAAGAGTCCAAGTGGAGAAAAGTGCCTAGTCCCTTACCCCTAATAACAATAAATAGGTTTCCATGGAGACACCTTACAAGTTTCTCAGCCGACATCCCTTGATGAAAAGATCCCCCAAAGAAGGTGTCTGGATGAGAAATGCAAAGATGCCCAGAACATGACTGGCCTCTATGTCCAACTCTCTTCAAAGACTGCAGTGAAGAGGCCCTGAACCCAGGTTACTGTAGGAAGGGCGGCTTCTCTGTGTCACAGAACAGGGAGTGTCCTGCACTTGCCAACGGTCAACACTGAAAGCTCACACAAAGGGTTTGACTTGCAGCTGGACTCCTCATGCATAGTCAGGTGTTCATGTAAGTCCACCTCAATATCCTCAAATCAAAATAAGAGTGTTACCAGCATGAGAGGTGCATGTAAAATAGTGTAGAACAATGTGGATAATCTTCAAGTCAGTAATGACTGTTTAATGCTGTAGAGTCATAAGGAGTTCTATTTTCAGAAAGTTTCCTGAGGAAGTGATCAGAAGATGAGTTAAGATACATGTGCATAAATGTTTTTCACAGCTTTGTTTAAAATAAAAAGAGATTTAAAAAAATTATAATTAGAAATATAGAATCTAATAATTTGTATATCATGCAAGAGACTATCAAGAAATTTTAAAGATGATGTGGATACATTTAAAATGGAAATACATTGTATAAAATATACTGTGGATGTAAAGTTTATTGAAAAAAGATTACAGTGAATGATTCTTCCAATTTTATAAATATATGATTTTGTGTGTGTGTTTCTTTGCAGAAAGGCATAGGAAATATTTAAAGACTTGTAGATCAAAATGTCCTCATTAGCTTCTTGAGTGAAGACTAAAAGTAATTTTTTGAAGTCTTTTACTAAGTTTAAAATTTTGCTGTAATGAATTTTCTGAGAAGAAAATGAGCTAATTGTTTAATTAGATGAAAATTAAAAAGAATAATTGAGATCAGTTCAGAAATCAATTTGTCTTAACACACTACAATGATCTTGTTAACAGTTTTTGGCTATAGCAAAAGATAATAATGTTCTTAAAATGCTATAATAATGTGATTTAATTATTTTTATCTGTTACTTTATATTTTTATTTATAAAGGCTAATTAAATTCAGGTAGAATTTGAAGGGAGAATGTTTTCTTAAAAATTGTTATCTCTAGAAGAATATGTATTTGTGTGTTTGCTTTGTATTTCTATGAAACAAAAATATCACACATTTAGCAGCTTTAAAGAACATATGTTTACTGTAGTTTTCTGTGGACCAGGATTGTGGCTGTATTCTAATTGTGTCTTCTGTTTAGGGGTGCACAGAGCTTCATCATGAAGATGGCCAGGGATGTGATGTTATCTGGTCTTGGTATTTGCTTCTAAAAACTCGCTAGTTGTTGACAGATTCACTTCAGTTCCTAGAAGTAAAAGGGCTTAGCTCCTTGAAATCATCTGATGTTCATGCCAGGTAATTGTTACTATAAAGCCATTTGTTCTTCCAGACAAGCAGGACAGTGTCTCTACTGCTTTGAGCCTCTGACCCCCAAGGACTTCATTTAGCTGATTAGGTCAGGCCCACCAAAGTTACCCTTTTGATTAACTTAAGTACAGTGAATTAGGGATTTTAATAACATCTTGCAAAATCCCTTCACTTTTGCCAGACACCATTACCTAATCAAGGGGGTAGGGCTTCCTAGCAGGTGGCTCAATGGTAAAGATGTGGGTTTGGTCCCTGGATTGGGAAGATACCCTGGAGAAGGAAATGGCAACCTACTCCAGTATTCTTGACTGGGAAATCCCATGGACTGATGAGCCTGGCAGGCTACAGTCCAGAGGATCACAAAAGAGTCAGGCATGACTTAGCCACTAAATAACAACAACAATCAAGGGAGTAGCACATTCTATTGGTTCAAATCAAGTTATAGCTACTGTCCATACTCCAAAGGAAGACCCCATTATGAAGGCATGACTCCATAGTGGTCACTCTAGGGTATGTCCATTACAATTGGAAAATATATACAGTACTTAGTAGAGATTCATACAATTCTCAATGAGTACCCATGTTGTCCACATCTGAAATCAACTAGTTGATATATTTTATCCATTAATTTCTGTTAGATTTCTCTGAAAGCTCTCCAGTGTTTTAATAGAATCACTATATTTACAAAATATTCTTGATGTAAACTTTTAAACAGCTTTAAAGAAGTCTAATTACAATTTCATGAACTATCTGTTTCTATCTGTATATACAAATGACTTAACTGACCTCAGTGGCAAAAGTTAAATACTTCCTTTACATAACTGAAAAGTATTTGAGGAGACTGACATTGAGCTCCAATATATTTGACCAAATTGATGTTTAAACATTGATCACTTTTTCATTTATAAATAATAAGCTCTGTTAAATGTTACTTTACCAAAACTGAATTTTAGCTGATATGCACTTGCAAGAATCATGAAAGTTGGTTTTAGAAAACTTCATGCTGTGGAATTTTAACCATGGAAAAAATGCTTCAAAAGTTAACAGAAGCCTTTTAGCTTAAAGTTTCACCTGAGGCAGTTATTCATCTTCAGAATTTTAGAAGTAACATTCTAAATTTGTTCAATTATGAAATGTATAATTTGTGACTCAGGCCCAAAAATGATTGCAAAAAGCACTCCTCAACAATTCATCTTTTTATTATGAGGTGCTTAATTTGTGTCAAGTACTCTATCAAGTACTAGAGATTCAGAGATGAGGACTTCTGTTTCTAATAATGTGGATCAAGTTCTTTATTAGGATCGAATTTTACAAGGAAAACAATAAAACTGCTGGGTAAATATTTCTGATGACCTAAATGCATTCAGATGAGCTGTCAGGCCAGTAGGACAGGGACAAGATACATTCTTGGGAAAACTCTAAAGAAGACATGCAGGCATAATCCTTGAGCATACAAATATTTTTTTCCTCTAAGTCCTGACAAGCCAGCAAACGCAGGCTTTAGTTCAAAGTCTCATGGGATAAGGATAAAGATAGGTATATAATTTAAATCTAGAGTAGGGATTATATAAGAACCCTCACTGCAGTCAGCTGGGTACTCAAAAGACTATACCCCTGATGTAAGGATAAACTAGATGTAGCTTCGCTTCCCTAATCTCTTATCTCCATAAATCTCAAAGGACTTTTTGGGACTTTTATTAAACCTGGTATTGAGTTAAACAGGATAAAAAAACCCTAAATAATAGAATAATAACACTATGTATGAAACTTGAAGTTGCAAAAATTCAAAGACATCAGGTGTAAGTGAAATCGCAACGTGTCCTCCTTCTCTATTGCTGACAATCCTTCAGCTTTACCATCTCCTGCCTCCTCTCCCTCCTGCATTCAGTAACGCTTCTTGCCTGTTCACGCGTTGCCAGCCTCTGTATGCCAGCTGTTGTGCTACTACTGCATTTTTCAAGGTATGGTACTGTGAGATTTCAAATGTTTTCTTTATTTTTTATATTTGTTTTTTACACATAATTTGTGTGAAAAGTATTATAAACCTATTATAGTACAATACTATATTCTGTACTGTACTGAATTCTCCAGGCCAGAATACTGGCCAGAATACAGGCCAGAATGGGTATTCCAGTATTCCCCTTCCTTTCTCCAGGGGATCTTCCACTATACAGCCAACTGTGTTTAGTATCTAGGCTAACTTTGTTGAATTTATGAATAAATTGGACTTACAAACATGCTCTCAGAACCGAACTTGTCCATACATAGTGGATTTACTGTAACACCAACTAAAATAATATTTAAGATAGCCAACACAGTATTGAAGTGAAGTCGCTCAGTCATGTCCAACTCTTTGCGACCCTGTGGACTGTAACCTACAAGGCTCCTCCGTCTATGGGATTCTCCAGGCAAGAGTACTGGAGTGGGTTGCCGTTGCCTTCTCCAGGGGGTCTTCCCAACCCAGGGATTGAACCCAGGTCTCCCGCCTTGCAGGCAGATGCTTTAACCTCTGAGCCACCAGGGAGATATAGCCAACACAGTATTAAGTGGGAACAAAGTTGGAGAACTGACATTTCCTGACTTCAATTCTTACTATAAATCTGCAAGTAGTCAAGACAGTGTGGTACTGGTGATAAAGCAGACAAATAGATCAGTGGAAGAGAACAGAGTGCCCAGAAATAGACCCACATACATATGGCCACCTAATCCTCAACACAAAAGCGTAGATAATACACTAGACAAAGATTGTATTTTCAACAAAGGGTGTTTGAGCAACTGGCCATCCACATGCAAAAAAAGGATCCAGTTATATCTTACACTCTTCACAAAAAATAATTCAAAATGGATCATAGACTTAAATGTAAAATGCAAAACCATAAAACTTCTAGAAGATAACATAGGAAAAAACTCAATTGGGTATGATGACGGCTTTTAAAATACAACTCCAAATGTAAAATCTATAAACAAATAATTTATAAGCTGAGCATCATTAAAATGTAAAACCTTATGCCCTGTGAAAGGTAACACATCAAGACAAACCACAGACTGGGAGTAAATATTTGCAAAAAATACATCTGATAAAGGATGGTTAGGGTCAAAGAACTCTTAAAACTCAACAGTGAAAAAAACAAGCTACCCGATTTAAAAAGAGGCCCAAGACCTAAATAGACACCTCAACAACAAAGACACACAGATGGCAAATAAACATATGAGAAGCTGCTCCATATGATATGTCATCAGGGAAATAAAATCGAGACAAAATAAGATGCCACTGCACACCTATTAGAATGGCCAAAGTCCAGAATACTGACAATAACAAATGCTGGCAGGGATATGGAGCAACAGGAACTCTCATTTACTGCTGGTGGGAATGCAAAATGATCTTGGCACTTGGCAAAATGGTTTGGCAATTTCTTACACAGCTAAACATACCCTAACCATATGATCCAGCAATCACAGTCCTTGGTGTTTACCTGGAGCAGTTGAAAATTTACATTTACACAAAAAAACTTGCACACAAATGTTTTATTCACAACTGACAAAACTTGTAAGCAAACAAGATGTCCTTTAGTAGGTAAATGGATAAACTATGGTGCATTCAGACAATGGAATATTAGTACTAAAGAGAATGATCTCTTGGATTTACCTGGTGATCCAGTGCTCAAGACTCTGCACTTTCACTGAAGGGGGCATGGGTTTCATCCTTGACTGGGGAACTAAGATCCCATATTGTTGTTTTTGTTTAGCTGCTAAATCGTGTCCAACTTTTTGAGACCTTATGAACTGTAGACCTCTGTCCATGGGATTTTAAAATCCCATATGTGGTACGGTCAAAAAAAAGAATGAAAGAAAGAAAAAGCCAAAAAAAAAGAAATGATCTCTCTTTATGAAAAGACACAGAGAAACATTACATTCATGCTATCAGATGCAAGAAGCTAATTTGAAAAGGTTACAAACTGTTATAATCCCAAATGTATGATACTAGGCAACAAACAAATACAAAAAAAAATTAAAAGATTAGTGATTGCTGGGGTGGGAATGGGAGAGAGGTGAAAGGACAGAACACAGAGGAGTTTTAGGGAAGTGAAAATATTTTGCATGATGTTATAATGATAGTTCTATGTCATTTTACATATGTCAGAGTTCATAGAATGTATCACACCAAGAATGAACTGTGGACTCTGGATGTTAATGATATGTCCATGTATGTTTATCAATTGCAGTGACTGTACCATTCTGCTGGGGATGGTGATAATGGGGGAGGCTATGCCTGTGTGGGAGCAGGATATACATGGGAAATCTCTATAGTCTCCCTTCAAATTTGATGTGAATCTAAAGCCATACTAAAAAAAATGTCTTAATAAGTCAAATTTTAGAAGTCAAAGAAAAAGAAAAATATATTCAGATTTTACTCAAAATGATGGCAAAACAAGCAAGTCAAATAAAACTTTCATTTGAGGCTATGAGCAAGTTGTTAAGAAATTATGGGGGAGGTGTTGATGAACATAAAGAAAAATGTAAGAGTAAAATCACACCCAATAAGCACCTATCAATAGTAGAAGAGCTAGTTATCAATTGATACCAAGGTCAGGAAGTAGACAAAGAATCTGGGATATTTGCAGGATATTTATTTTTTAAAATATTTTTTAAAGATCATTTATTTATTTATTTGGCTGTGCTGGGTCTTTGTTGCTGCAAGGGCTTTTCTCTGGCTGCAGCAGTGGGGGCTACTCTCCAGGTGTGGTGCGTGGGATTCTCATTGTTGCGGCTTCTTTTGCTGTGGAGCACCGGCTCTAGGGCGCCTGGCCTTCGGTAGTTGTGGCACGTGGTCACTGGTTGCGGTTCTGGGCTCTAGAGCATAGGCTCAATAGCTGTGGCTCAGGGCCTTAGTTGCTTCGTGGCATGTGGGATCTTCCTGGACCAGCGATCGAACCTGTGTCTCCTGAATTGACAGGAGGATTCTTTACCATTGAGCCACCAGGGGAGGCTCTGCAGTATTTTTAAAAGTAGAGAAATAAAGTTTCATTTTCTAAAGTCCAAATATGATCTTCTTATATCCCAAAGTGATAATCTTCAAAATCTTCTCTTCTCATTATGTAAACTAAATTGTGAACTTCTAGCCATGAAATTAGGCTTAGGATTAGCCAGTAGCTCAGTGGTGAAGAAAATGCCTGCTAGTGCAGGAGATGTGAGTTTGCTCCCTGAGTCTAGAAGATGCCCTGGAGGAGGAAATGGCAACCCACTCCAGTATTCCTGCCTGGGAAATCCCATGGACAGAGGAGCCTGGTGGGTTACAGTCCATAGGGTTGCAGAGTCAGACAGGACTTAACCATTAAACAGCAATAACAACAAGCCGTGAAGTAATGAATCTGTCTTGCCTTACACTCATTCTTCTCTTCCTTTTCCTAATAGAGTATGTTAACATATTTGCTGACACAAACATATAATTCTGCTTTTGCTTGTTTTTCTCTTTCTGCCTGGAATATCTTTTCTATGTGTTGTTTAACAGATGGACATTTAATTGTCCTTCACCACTCAGCAACATGTATAAATCTATGATATTTCTGCTTCATTTATTTATTTATGCATCTTTCTTCTTTATTGGAATATAAACTACCTGATGGCAGGAATTGTTTGATTTTATCCATCTTTACATACCCAGGAATTAACTCAAGTTCCTGACAAAAAGCAATCATTCAATAAACTTTTGTTGGTGGCACAGGTAGAAAGAAAGAAGGAGGTAAGAAAAGAAGGATATAATTTTAAAATATGGTCAAATGTATGTATTTAATTACTGACATTTTTTAGAACAATACACATAGAAGAGAAACAGAATTATTAGCAATTTAATAGCTTTTAAATAATTACACTTTAAAAAGTTAAGGAAGAGCTCAGAAAACAGAGAATCCTGACACATGCCAAACACTATCTTATAAAATTTTAGTAGCAATCTTGCTGAAAATTTAAAGTGTGATAAACGAAAGATACAAAATTATACAAATTCATTAGAAGAGAGCAAAGTACAGCAGATTAGGGAATAGAAGATACATGTCAACAATTTCTCATTTAATAGATGAGTTGGGAAAGAAATCAAACAACCAGGAGACTAGGACAGGCTGCCCTATAACTATTTCATCCTTGAAGTATGTGTTCATTGCAGATAACCCCCTCTGAAGGTAAAATTGGTGAACACATAGTATGCTAGTTAAAAATTAACAGAACAGCATGGATTTACTGTGCTACTTATGGCATATTTATATACCATAGTTTTTATAGTAACAAAGAATAAAAGTAGGCCATTTTGAAAGTTAAGCTACAATTAGCTAGAAAATCAAGAATATAAAATTAATAATTTCAGTAAAGAGGAAAATAAAAGGGAGTGATGCAAATAGCGTCACTGTAGATATTGGTGTGGCGACTGTGAATATTCTTGGCATGTACCTTGATGGTAAGGGCTTGCAAAAAATAAATTCCAAGTGCAAAAGAAGGATATTTGACTTTTCTCATTAGACTTAGAATAAAAGTTGAACAAGCAGTTTCTGTTGTTTTACATTATTTATGTCGGATTTCCACCAACAGTACCATGTTGTACTGATGGGAGTCATTTCTGTTCTTAATGAACAACAGGTTAAATACTTAAGGGATAAATCACCTACCTGACAGAAAGGAAGGAAGGACACAAGTGACCAAGGTATTCAATCACTGGGGGCAAAGTTGGAATTTTCACTTAAAAAGTGATGGACAAAAATCAGAACTTCCATAAGTCTTCTTTAGAAATTAAAAGGAATTTTAAGAAAATCATGTGTTAAAGAAAAAAGCATCGTGTACTATAAAAGCTTGTGGTCATAAAAAATGCATTACTACTCAAGGACACATGGAAGACATGTTTTATTAATAGAATATACAAAAAAACCCCAAAATTTTATCTTTAAGAGGCTTTATGAGATACAAGACTTGAAGAAATCTGAGCATTCATAGGAAATGCTTCATATAATAAACACATTGACTTCCTTCCATGCTTTCCATCTGCCTGAGACACAGCCAGCATTTCTTTTGCCATCTCCCTACCCTAGACTCTTATCTGTATGACAGGTTATTTTCCAGGGATAGATGCTATTTATTCATGGAGAACTTACCTGAGTCCTCAGACTTGCTTAAGTTATCACCTTGTACATATTCACTGCAACCTATTTCTTCCTACTACTTACTCATGATTTACAGAATTACATATATGAGTTACTTAGTGATGGTCTCCTCTTTGAGCTGTCGTGATCACTAGGCCAGAGATGATGTCTGTCCCTCATATGTATCATGCCAACACACATCAAATAATTAACAAACAACTGTTAAATGAATAAATACGTAAGTGCACATTTTGAGATTTTGTAACTGTAAAATAAAATTATGGAATTTGATCATGTAATGTGTTTTAAAGGGGAATGAAATAAAGGTATGTGGAGAATAAAAATTATTCCCTAGAAAATTTTCAAGTTTTATGACCTCCCATACTACCATAATTAGCTATATTTCTAATTACTGAGACAGTAAGAATAGTAATGAAAATTAACATGATTCTATGTAGGAAACAATATGAGATAAACAACTGAACTGGAGGGGAAGGTCAGTAAATGTGAGGAATTATTTAAACTTATATTTGGAGCTTTCCTATAAACAGATTTAATTTTTAAAAGCAAGAAGTCTCTGTCATATCTACACCTGTAATATTTCTACTGCATATATAAGAAATGTTACTTAAAGTGGAATGTATTAAACCCTGCATTAATTGTCTTTTAGCAAATGTTTTCTTTTTCTTACATCCTGTAGATTTTGGAAGTAAATGAACTGAATCATCCAGTATTTTTAAGTTGTATATAAAAACATAAGATATAATATTTCAATGGAGTTTTTGAGAGAAAAAAGCTATTGGGTGATATATATCTTCCATATGAAGTCATTCTTTGTATACATGTTGATTAGATTTGATCAGTCCTTGATTGAAGCATTCATTCACTCACTATTTACAGAGTGTCATTATTTACCAAGTATGTGTTACAGAGTCTTCTGGACACTTGGAATGGATGAAAAGTGCTGGTTTTTTTTTTTTGTTTTTTTTAGATGGATTGATGGTTGTAAGGATCTCCTTGGGAGAACTTCTAAGCCCAGGTCTGAAGGATAAAAAGAAATCATGCACAATTTTCCAACTATGGTTGGAAATTTTAATATTTGCTTAAATTGAATGTTTGTAGCATAGATTCAGTGGTTCTGTTTTGGTCTATGAATATGTCCTTGAGGAAAATCAATTTTAAGGTAAAAGTTTGAAAATACAAGAAAATATCTGTCAAGTAGCTTTGAAATTTTCCCAAGCAAGACTTACGGTGCTTTGAAGCAAGATAGTGTAAAACAGACACTCATTAAAAAATTAGTAAAATATTTTGCGGTTGAAAAAGGTGATGACAGGGCAAGTTCTTTCATTCATCTATTCAGTATTTTCTTGCAAAGCACCTACAAAAGTGGAAGCTATTCTTCACGGCTTCTATAAGGATAATACAAGAAGTAAGAACAAGAAAATACTTGCCCTTGGAAGATTATATTTATTAGACAGGTAATGAACATGTGTGCTCAGTTGCTCACTCATGTCCAACTCTTGGTGACCCCATGGACTGTAGCCCACCAGTCTCCACTGTCCATGGAATTTTCCAGGCAAGAATACTGGAGTAGGTTGCCATTTCCTTCTCCAGGGGATCTTCCCAACCCAGGAATCAAACCCTTGTCTCTTGCATTGGCAGGTGGGTTCTTTACCACTAGTGCCACGAGGGAGGCCCCAGATAATGAACACAGAGATAAATAAATAATTAGATAATGTATACTCAGATACTTATAACTGTTTAATGCCAAGATAAAATAGGGGACTGAGATAAACAGAAGCAGAAGATATTAAGAAGAGGTGGCAAGAATACACAGAAGAACTGTACAAAAAAGATCTTCATGAACCAGATAATCATGATGATATGATCACTCACCTAGAGCCAGCCATCCTAGAATGTGAAGTCAAGTGGGCCTTAGGAAGCATAATTACAAATAAAGCTAGTGGAGGTCATGGAATTCCAGTTGAGCTATTTCAAACCCTAAAAGATGATGCTGTGAAAGTGCTGCACTCAATATGCCAGCAAATTTGGAAAACTCAGCAGTGTACATAGGACTGGAAAAGGTCAGTTTTCCTTCCAATCCTGATGAAAGGCAATGACAAAGAATGTTCAGACTACCACACAATTGCACTCATCTCACACGCTAGTAAAGTAATACTCAAAATTCTCCAAGACAGGCTTCAACAGTATGTGAACTGTAAATTTCCAGATGTTCAAGCTGGATTTAGAAAAGGCAGAAGAACCAGACATCAAATGGCCAACATCTGTTGAATCATCAAAAAAGCAACAGAGTTCCAGAAAAACATCTACTTTTGCTTTATTGACTACACCAAAGCCTTTGACTGTGTGGATTACAAAAAACTGTGGAAAATTCTTAAAGAGATGGGAATACCAGACCACCTGACCTGCCTTTTGAGAAATCTGTATGCAGATCAGGAGGCAACAGTTAGAACTGGACATGAAACAACAGACTGGTTCCAAACTGGGAAAGGAGTATGTCAAGGCTGTATATTGTCACCATGCTTATTTAACTTCTATGCAGAGTACATCATGAGAAACGCTGGGCTGGATGAAGCATAAGCTGGAATCAAGGTTGCTGGGAGAAATATCAGTAACCTCAGATATGCAGATGACACCATCCTTCTGGCAGAAAGTGAAAAAAAAACTTAAGAGCTTCTTGATGAAAGTGAAAGAGGAGAGTGAAAATTCTGGCTTTAAGCTCAACATTTAGAAAACTAAGATCATGGCATCTGGTCCCATCACTTCATGACAAATAGATGGGGAAACAGTGGAAACAGAAAGAGACTTTGTTGTTTTGGGCTCCAAAATCACTGTAGATGGTGACTGCAGCCATGAAATTAAAAGACGCTTGCTCCTTTGAAGAAAAGTTCTGACCAACCTAGATAGCGTATTAAAAAGCAAAGACATTACTTTGCCAACAAAGGTCTGTCTAGTCAAGCTATGGCTTTTCCAGTAGTTGTGTATGGTTGTGAAAGTTGGACTATAAGGAAAGCTGAGCACTAAAGAATTGATGCTTTTGAACTGTGCTGTTGGAGAAGACGCTTGAGCATCCCTTGGGCTACAAGGAGATCCAACTAGGCCAATCTAAAGGAAATCAGTCCTGAATATTCATTGGAAGGACTGATGCTGAAGTTGAAACTCCAATCCTTTGGCCACCTGATGCGAAGAACTGACTCATTTGAAAAGACCCTGATGCTGGGAACGATTGAAGGCAGGAGGAGTAGGGGATGACAGAGGATGAGATGGTTGAATTGCATCACTGACTCAATGGGCATGAGTTTGAATAAACTCTGGGAATTGGTGATGGACGGGAAGGCCTGGAGTGCTGCAGTTCGTGGGGTCGCAAAGAGTCAGACATGACTGAGCAACTGAACTGAACTGAACTGAGATAAAGTATAGTTGACAGAGAATGATAAAGACCAAATATTTTCAGCATTGAAGTAAAGAAACCCTCTTTGAGAGGAAGAAGTGGTGGAGAATTGTGATATATTTTAGAGTAAAAGGATTAAGCAGTGCAGAAGGGGGAAGTTGGAAACTTGGTAGAGCTCAACTAGGCGATTCATTATTTCCGTACGTCATTGACTGAGTTTACCTAATGCAATTCAGATGATGGAAGTCTGTCTTCTCTTACTCACTATGTCCTTTATTAGGGGGTGCATGCTCAGTTGCTTCGGTTGTGTCTGACTCTGAGATCCTATGGACTATGGTTTACTTGGCTCCTCTGTCCATGGGATTCTCCAAGCAAGACTACTGTACTGGATTGCCATTTTCTTCTCCAGGGAATCTTCCTGACCCAGGCATCGAACCTGTGTCTCTTACATCTCCTGCGTTTTCAGGTGAGTTCTTTACCACTAGCACCTTTAGTAGGGTAGGGGGTGTTTGGCCTTTGATATTTTGATCAGAGTTCATGCATTTCCATCTCTTCAGCCTCCCGTCTCTAGGCATTCAAACTTCTAATGTGGGTCAAAGCTTCAGGAGAAAGGAATCTAGGAGCAAGATGAAAGCCAAATGATTTTGTGTGGTCTAACTTTGAAAGTAGTTCTGTCAGTTGAAACCGACACAAGCACACCCATATTCAAGGGCAGAGGACATAAACTACACATCTTGTTGGGAGATCTGTCAGAAATATGCCACCACATTTTAAAAGGAAACACCAATATATACCTCTGGCCATTTCACACACTCCGAAATGCAAGATGAAGTCATTCTTCAATGACTGATAGCATAGGATTGAATTCAAGGAATAGAATCTTCATTTGAATCAAATCCAGATACAGATGCATATTAGTCACTTAGTTGTGTCCAACTTTTTGCAACCCCACGGATGGTAGCCCGCCAAGCTCTTCTGTCCATTGGTTTTGCAAAAATATTGTAGTGGGTTGCCATTTCCAGTGGGATCTTCCAGATGTGGGGATTGAACCCATCCTCCTGCATCTCCTGCATTGGCATGCAGATTCTTTATCACTGAGCCACCTGGGAAGCCAAATCCTGATTCATTCTTCCTCAAAAAAATGAAAAAAAAAAAAAAAAAGAAGAAGGAAAGAAAGAAAAAGAAGAGAAGAAGAAAGAAAATAGACTGTGTTTTCAGCTCAATACTTTTCTTAACCTGCTTTCTTCCCACAGAAATTTTAGAATCTAATTATTTTCCCTATTCTGTTCTGCTCAAATAGGTACAATTCTGTAAAAAGTATGAGTGTCTTAAGTATCCTCCTATGGCTTATTCCGCTAGGCAAAGGACATACCCACAAATCTCTTTGAGATAAATTTTCTCTACTCTGGATATTTTATAAGGCTGCAGTTGGAAAATGCCTGAAGGTTCTTAGAAACCCTTTCGTTTAACAAATAAGACCTGTGGGGCCTATCTTGAGATCCATAGAAGGCCTTTGTCCATCTGAAAGAGTCTTTGAAGCCTCAGCTTGAGTCTTTTTAAGATTTTAAAAAGGTTTTTATAGTTACAACTTTGGCTCCCCTTTCACACTGAGATGACAACTTGACAGTGAGTTGGATTTAATATTTTCCTGGAGATGTTTCCTCTTTTGGGGATCTCTTTTCTGGTTGGAAAAAAAAAAAAACAAAACACTGTGCTGCTGGCCCCTTAACCTTTCATCCATTTTCTACTCCAAAACTAAAGTTATAGCTTTCACTCAGGTATCCCTTTATTTATGACAAGCAAATGAAAGAAGGCAAGTGACAACTTTAACTCAGCCCAGAAATCTCTTTATTAGGTCATTGAGTTCCTTTGGAATATTTCCTATTTTTCACATTACTGCATTACTGTTGCCAAAATTTCACTATTATATAATAAGAGCCCTCTTTTCACTACCTTCCGATACTTTTTTCTCAGTTTATCACTGAATATCACCAATAGAGACCCCCTTCAGATCCTTGAATGCCACTGCCCAATCCCATAACAGTTTTAGGTTTTGTTATAGCATCATCCTACTTCCAGGTGCAAAAATGATTTTCCATTTACTTTTTACAGTGAAACTAACTTTTCAAACTTAGTGGCTTAACACAGCAGTCATCTTGTTGATATCATGAATTGGGGATCAGTGGTGTGAGCAGAACTTGGCTAGCTAATCTTTTTGTTCCGGGTACTATCAGCAGAGGTCACTTGGTGGCATTCAACAGGTAGATGGGCAGGTCTACAGGGTCCTAGATCATTTTACTCATAAGTCTGATTCCTTGATGGGGATTACTGGAAGGCTGGCATCAGTTGAAGCTGTTTATGGTTTTCACCATGGTTACCTCAGGGTAGTTGGACTACTAAAATTACATCTTAGAGCAATAAGCACAACAGGTCCAGTGGACAAGATGAAAGAAAGTTCTATGGCTAGCTGTTACCTATCATTGGAAGGAAATATTCTCTGTCATAATCTATTTGCAAAACAAACATAAACCTGGCCAGAGTAGAGGGAAGAGAAGATAGATCTTAGTGGGGGTGAGTGGCATATCAAAGAATTTGAAGCTTTTAAAATCACCTCTTCCATCAAAAAATATCGATGGATACATAAAACTGTGTTGTGTTCACACAGAGATGTGATCATACAACAATGAAAGTAAATAAACTACAGCTAAAGATATTATCATGAATAAAACTTTTTAACATAATATTGACTGATTAACTCAAACCATAGAAGATCATACATCACATGACTCTGTATGAATGTAAAAGGCTAAAATAACTAAACAGTATACTATTTAATTATATGTAGATATATATTGAAAAAAAATTAGAATAGTGGTTACCTCTAGAAGCAGGAGACAGAATGCAATGAGAAAGGACACACAGGTTCTTCTAAAACCTTTAGCTAACTCTTTCAGCTAGCTGTTGAAAGAAACACTTTTTTTTTCCTTTTAACTGATCATATGATTTTAGCCACTTCTGAAGGTATGCTATGTTTCAAAAAAATTTTTTAAAAAAGGAAGGAAGGAGAGATGAACAAATGAAGAACTAAAGAAAACTTTTGAGAACTATAAGAAGGAAGAGAGAAAAGGTACAGCTGCTAGAAGAGGTAGAGAGGAAATACAAATTTCATGTTTCTTCATTGGGGAATAATAGAATAAGGGACTAATTTAGGAGAAATTGGGGCTTCCCTGTAGCTCAGATAGTAAAGAATCCACCCGCAATGCAGGAGACCTGGGTTTGATCCCTGGGTTGGGAAGATCCCCTGGGGAAGGGAATGGCTACCCACTCCGGTATTCTTGCTCAGAGAAAGTGAAAGCGAGTATCACTCAGTTGTGACATTCAGCCGTGTCCAATTCTTTTCAACCCCATGGACTGTAGCCTGCCAGGCTCCTCTGTGTATGGAATTCTCCAGGCAAGAATACTGGAGTGGGTAGCTGTTTCCTTCTCCAAGGGATCTTCCCAACCCAAGGATCTATCCCAGATCTTCCACATGGCAAGTGGATTTTTTTACTGTCTGAGCCACCAGGGAAGCCCAAGAATATCAGAGTGGGTAGCCATTCCAGAGAGAGAGGCAAGAAGAGAGAAATTGCCAAAAGAAACATCTTTGTATAAATAAATTGAGAAACAACTTTTTGAGATAAATTGAGATAGAAATCACAGCTCAAGAAGAGTTCAGTATTTGGCAGAAGGAGAGACATAACCCACAACATGTGGATATAACAGATTTAGATGCAGATGTCTGATAACAGTATGAAGAACTGCTTTCAAAAATAGGTGTATTAGGCTAAAACAGTCATTTAAACTTAAAGAGGATGCCATTTACTGATCCTCAAATGAAAACATAATTGTCAAAAAACCTGGACAATGACATGACACCTAGACATTCTTCATTCTTTCTGTAGGAAAAGCTAGATGGTAACCTAAATATCAGTCAAAACCATACTTGTAGCTCCTCAGAAATCGGAATATGAGAATTTGCATGAATAATTTTAATTAGTGATGACATTCGGCTGAAATATCCATCCAATTATTTCCATCTTTAGTGATAATTTTGCCAAAGAGACTGGATGGTGACTTTGCTGAATAAACATGCCCAGTTCTCTGAGTCTCATTGACCAAAATTTTAGGGAAAAAATAGGTTTCTAATTCTACCTCAGAAAATAGCTATCCGAATTGTACTTAGAATATCTGCTACCTGTACAGTCTAGTAAAGATTTTAATATATGGTTATGACTTGAAACAGATAATATTATTCTCAGTACACTTATACTGACACACCCATAACTCATGCTAAAAGACCCTGAGTCAAATATATGAATATAGAAAGAGCTCACTAATGCAAACTTCTCCTGTTGGAATACCTCTAGCTTCCCTCCGCATTTTATGTATTTTATACTCTCCATTTTCATCAAATGGAAGTGAACTAGATTAAACAGATTTATCAGTCTAACATACACCTACTACTAGTCAATGGCCATGGTTTTTATTTTCCGGCTTACACTGAAAATGCAATTGGTGTAAATTACTGGATAAACATATAAAAAGTGCTTCATATTTGTGTTATGGCTTTAAAAGCTTTTTGAAAATAAATATTAATATCAAGTAAGCACTTCCACACTGTTTTAAGTACAATTTATATTTAGCAACTTTAGGGAATCAATTCATAGAAATGGCAGTGCAGCAAGTAAAGTGGAAAGCTAAATAAATTATACGCAAATTGTAGGAAGCCACTGAAGAAGTGAAATAGCATTTCTGGGCAGATTTAGCGCTTTCTTTATCGGGGTGTATAAATTGTACTTCTAATAGGTTGACTGTACACCAGAGTCACTTTAGGCCATCTGTGCTCTACAGCTAGGAAAGTTCAGACTGTTTAAGATGTAAAGTGCAAAAGGAACACCTAAAGTCAAGGAGATTTTCAAGTAAATTGATCAGATGGATAGTTTTCCCAGTTTAGGATTCTAGCTGCTGGCGATTAACAGTTATAGATGTAAATCAAAGCATTTACAAGCTAGATGTCCACCACTGTAGGCTCTCACACAGTATTTCCATCAAGTCTCATTTCACTTTCCTTTGAATGAAATGATTGATTGATTGTTCACAGCTTGCATGACTCTCTGCTGCCCTAGATCCATCTCCACTCTCCACGCTCCACACTATGTCTGCATCATTGACTTCCTGCCAGCCATTTGGCTGCCAGGACCCAGGGTGACATTTAATGATCTTTCGACGTGGCAATGTCACATTCGTCACTCTTTACCACTCATGACAGACCTCAATTCAAATGCAAACCTGAAATGGAGACTGACTTCCATCCAAACTCTGATATACTTTTGAATTGACATCTGTCAACAAAGATCGACAAGATATACTGATGAGGGGATAACCTGCTGCTTGTACAGTAATTAAAAATACTAGTTCTAAAACCATCCTGAGAAATCAAGGACATTTTAATTTCATGAGGCAATAGTTCTCACAAAAAGCTTTGAGGCGGAAATTGTATTATCTCAGCTGTCATATCAACTAACATCAAATATCTACACACACTTGGAAGTGATAATCTACTTTTAAGGCAATATTCTGCTTTATAAAACAAATATCATAATACCCAGGCATGTTCTTTACAGAATTCTTAAAGGGAGATGTGCTTCCAAAGTTACAACAATCATTTAGAAGAAAAGAAAAATCAGTATAATTATACACATTTTCTCTAAGCATCTTCTTCCTTTGAGTTGTCTTACTCTGATGTAGGAATACTGTATTTTACATTACAGTTTTTTCTAAGTCAAATATGTCCCTGATATTTGTACTTTCTTAATATCACTACACAAAACTATATTTCACTAAAGTTTAAGGGTACTGAATAATGGTATTGCATTTCAATACTATTTAACAAACAATTGTTAGAATATACAGAGAAAATTGGGACTTCCCAGGTGGCACTACTGGTAAAGTATCCATGTGTAAATGCAAGAGATGTAAAAGACACGGGTTCAATCCCTGGGTCTGGAAGTTCCCCTCGCTGAAGTCCATAGGGTGGCAAAGACTGGGACATGACTGAAGCGACTTTGCCTACACAAGCGCAAAGAAAATTAAGAAATGAATTCAAGGTTTGGAGTCCTTCAGCCATTCTTGCTAGCTTAAACTCCAATTTAAATTTCACTTCCTTTCCAGAGACTAAGAGATTCTTTTAATTAGGAAAATTTTGCTAGTTATAACCATTTTATTTTCACTTTTCAGTTAAAAAAAAAGAATCTTCAAAATAATGTTGTCACTAATCTAAACCTTATAAACTCAGAGACTGTGTCTTACCTTTATATTTTCCGATCCACTGAGCCTAGTGTTACATGAATAATTACAGAACTAAATTGAACAGAGGCATCATATTAATTTCAGAATGAAGGACAGAAACTTTTCATATATGTCACAATATCAGGAAAACCCCTACCTATTGTTGACTTAAAAAATAGTCACAACCTAAATATTTCATTTCTCAATATTATACTCATGAAAGTATTTCTCTAAAATAAATGTTTCTTTGATATAATCTCCCTTGTTTTAGACCTAAGGCAATTTTCCACATTCCCTCCTACATTTTGTTAACTGGATTACCTTTCTGCTCTTTTATTCTAGCTGTCTAATGCTTTAAGAATGGAGAACTATGGCCTCTCACAAAATCTATCATATTCTAAGTGCTCAAGAAACATTTCTTGAGTGTAATTGATGTCTTAAAAGCATCAGCCTCAAGGAACTTACAAATGTATAAAGAGAATTGGGGCTTCCCAGTTGGTGCTAGTGGTAAAGAACCCACCTGCCAATTCAAGAGACATAAGAGACATGGGTTCAATCCCTGCATTGGGAAGATCCTCTGGAGAAGGAAATGGCAATCCAATCCAGTATTCCTGCCTGGAAAAACCCAGGAACAGAGGAGCCTGGTGGACTACAGTCCATGCGGTCTCAAAGAGTTGTATATGACTGAAGCAACTTAGCACACAAGCACACAAGAAGCTCATGGAATTTTTATTGTGATTACACTTCCTATAGTGGATTCTTCCTATAGTGGATTCAGACTTAAATGAATAAAGTAGGGGAAAAAAAATAGACAATTCAGGTATGACCTAAATCAAATCCCTTACGATTACACAGTGGAAGTGAGAAATAGATTCAAGGGATTAGATCTGATAAACAGATGTTGGAAAAGATTGAAGGCAGAAGGAGAAGGGGACGACAGAGGATGAGATGGTTGGATGGCATCACCGACTCGATGGACGTGAGTTTGAGTAAGCTCGATGGACAGGGAAGCCTGGCGTGCTACAGTCCATGGGGTCGTAAATAGTCAGACATGACTGAGTGACTGAAATTAGCTGAACTGTGTGGATTCTGGTGGTACCCCTACAATCTGGGCACCTATCAGCCCTTTACCATCACCTGTTAGCCATTCAAAACTGTGTAGCTCTCTTCTTTTTCAAAAAATTGCCTTGAGCCAAAAGGAGCCACCACAGTCAGGGGCCTTCCCCACTCTCGGTCCTTTCCCAGGGAGATCTCTCTATAAGATGCAGGCTTCGTGCCTCAAGGCAGGACTGACTGGGGAGCAAGTCCCTTTGTCCTGAGAGCACTCCTGCAATAAATCACTTATACAGGAATTCCCCTCTTGTGCTGTTTCTGGGGAAACTGACCTAAGGCATTTGATGCTGTTAATGGCTCTAGAAAGCAAATTCAAAGGATAAGGTTGTGGATTTGCATCACTTATCAGCTGATTGCAAGGAATATCCCATTTCTGGTGGCAGGTGAAGTTATAAAAAGTTCCTGCCGACCGCAGCAATGTGTTTCCAAAGACTTTTGCTCATTTAAATTGGGAGGGGTTACAGGCACCCTCTTAGAAATTTGAAAGGTCCAGAAGAAATAGCAACTGTTGAACTAGGTGGCTATTTCTCAATGTGACCAACTCGGTTAAAAGTGGAAAAACAAGCCAGGGTAATTAATTAGCAACTTAAAGCCAAATGTGAGAGAGAGACTTCACAGTATTTAAATAGATCCTCGTCCCTTACAGCCCCTAATAAGACACAGCTGAGTACCAGGGGGCAACACTGTCACTCCTGAGAGTGACAGACATTCAGGGGAAGTCTCACACGACAGTCACTGGACAGGGGAGGAATGGGGCTCTATGATTTGGCTTGAGAATACCTTGATAGATACATTTGAGAGCACGGAAAGCTTCGTTTCTCCTGTGCCAACTGAATCTTCAAACATAGCCCACCCTCCCTTGTTGGAAGACAGAGACCCTCTTGCTGGAAGAAAAGGCAGAGTACTCAAGTTAGGCAGATATCTCACAAGATAAATGCTTTTCCACTACAGGGTTTGCAGCTTCCCACTATGTCACCCTGCCCCTGTGCCCGTGATATAATAATTAGGCTCAAATCTCAGCCCAGGAATGGATCCTGTGTGCTAGGACAAGGAAGATGGAGTTTAAAGTTGGATAGAAGTGATTACAAACACTAAACAGGATCTAAAACACCGGTGAAGACCGACCTTAGTGACAGTTCTGTTATGCTTTTCTGATGGCTCTTGGGCACTTGGACAGAGTTACAAGAGTAATAATTCACATTAAATGGAGTAGACACATCAGAACCATCATAACAAACTGCGGTAAAATGGATCAAAAGTCTAAGAGAAATAGGTGTGTCAATCAGGAATATGACTGGTAGGTACTTACGGAGATGACTTATAGTACGTGGGATCTAGGAACTTGATGGACAGCCAAAAGAGTATTGCTTAGTATATGCATCAGGAGAGACTAAGGATGGAGGTGCTGAAACCAACAGGTTGCATGTTATTTTAGACCCACATCAGTTCCATCTGATGGAGATGACCAGTCCCCATTGGAAGGAACTTGTAAGACCAGAAAAAGAATAAACGCTTGATCTTCCCAGTCTTTCAAGATACATGTCCATTTCCGAAGGCAACCATACTTTAGGGAAAATGGACTTTTAAGTTCTTTTGAGAGCTATACATGGGGATAATATAATAGCTGGAGTTTTAACCCAGGTCTGTGTCCAAATGTGTCCATAAAGTCCATGGATTTGCCTCTTAGTCTTTTCTTCAATTCCACATATATAATTTGAATGGATACACTTGACTATCAACAACACACTCTCAATGGGACAAGAGCTGCTATTTCAGGAAAACTTCAGGTAGGAGCCTCTAAAAATTGCCCCTTCTTCATGTCCAGATAATAAATAAAAAGCAATATTGTATCTCAGAGGAATGACACAAGTTGGTGCTACACTTTAACATTTAAAGGATGTATGTATTATATGTCTGGCCCTTGCGAAACCGGATAGCTCACACCACATAATAGGGGACTACTGCAAATTACACCAAGCAGTAGCTAAGATACACACAGTACTTTGTGTGACTCTTGATAGAGCTATCTTTCAACAATGAAAGATAAACAAAGATGTTTTTAAGAAATACAAAAGCTAGAAGTATTCATCACCAGTAGACTCACACAGAAAACTAATATCAGATGGAAACTGAGTATGAAAAACTTGGATAAATATATAAGATAATTTTCTTTGTAAGTCTCCTTAGAAGATAATTTACTGTTTAAAAACTATAACAACACTGATTATTGTGAGTAGGTACAGTTGCTACTGGACAAAGAGCAGTATGTTTGACACTTCCATGATCACTTGGATATGGCTTGGTACACAATTGTTGGTTAGTTGCTAGGTTGTGTACAACTCTTTGCGACTCCATTGACTAGAGCCTGCCAGGATCCTCTGTCTGTGGGATTTCCCAGGCCAGAATACTAGAGTGGGTTGCCATTTCCTTCTCCAGGGGATCTTCCCAACCCAGGGATGAAACTCACGTCTCCTGCATTGGCAGGTGTCTACTTATAACTTTTAATTGTGATTTACAGCAACAATGGCCAGTGTCCATGTTTCATTTTTCTGTAGTAACAACATAGAAGGACTGACACCTAATCTCATACATCTAAACCAGCTACAGAAAACCCTATTCAGATGGTATTGAAAAATAACCCCCAAATCAGAACACTTAAAAATCAGTCTAGACAGAGTTAGCTCTTAATATAACAGAAATCATCAGAACTACTTGAGTAGAAAATTTACATGTAAACAGAAATATATAGCTTTTTAAATTCTGTATAAAAATTTAAGAACTCTTTCTGGAATTCATTCTTATGGGATAGCTATGTTATAATTTTGTATGAAAATGAGATGGTGGTAACCACTTCTGAAAAAGTTAAAATATCATTAATGAATATTATACTATGATACTGGGAAATGGTCTCAAGGAATGAGAACACATTTCTATAAAGCAGCTCTTAGGGCACAGATCCTAAAGTTTTTAGGAGCAATATTTTGTTTTGTAGCAGGAGCATCTAACTTAGCATATGAACCCAATGATATGGATTTGCCCAAGGATTCTTGCTGTGAAAAGTAATTGAAAATATCGTCAATTCTCTCACATTCACAAGACATGTAATTTCAGACCAACCTCCAATATTTTCACAGTTGCTGATTCATTCTTTATTCCATTCATTTAATGTGAGAATTTGACAAATGCAGTTTTTTTCTATACAGATTTACTGTTTATTTGAATCAGCTGCTTCATTCAATTTGTATACATGCAAAAGAAAAATATTAATTTGTATATTATCATATGCTAAAATACCACTGAGTAGAAAATAGTAGAATTAATATGAAGATATTTTTATATATTTCAAGAATTTAATCACCAGAGTTCAGATACTCACTCTACCACTCATTCTAGGCGAAAGTACAAATTATTTGAATCAATTTCGTGCTCATCAAGACAAGCTTGACTTTTCTGAAACCTAATCATTATGGTTTTATAAAAAGCTTTAGAATCACCAAAAGTATCTAGCATTTTCACCTTTCCACTTTATTATATAAGGACAGTAGATGTAAAATATCAGGTTTTACCTAGTCAATTGAATTAATTACTTTGGATGAGCCAGGATGAAATTTTCTTATAATTTTATTTGCCCTGAGCACCATTTGACTCTGTCCTGCTTAGTGATGATTACAGTTAATTTAAGGATTTTCACCAGCGTTCCTTATTTAAAATTAAAAACATGTATTCGGAAATATTTCTCCTTTTGCTTGGTTTGGGCACAAAGTATAGAAAATATACTAAAGCTGACATAAACAATCCTATCCATAAGAAGCCCAAATTTTAATTTGGGAGACAAATACAAGTTTGATAAATTTTATATGATAGGACATGTATATGTAAAGTAATGGAAACTTGAGTAAAAGAGCAAACTCTGCTTGGAGCATTCATGACATAACTTAGAAAGGAGGTATTAATTAGTCTGGTCTTGTTTGCATTTAGCCCCAGAGCTAGAATAGCGTCATTACATGCTTCATCTGTAGAATGGATGATTTCCCTTGTTCCTAGCTATGTCTTACTTGATTTACAATAATATTTTTTTCCATCTTATTTCCCTTTATTACAGTCTCCTTAGAAGAACTGTATTTTTTTTCCCCAAAAACTAAATGAGGTTATGTCATTCCTCTAATTTTACATCAATGGCTTCTGATTAAACTTGAACAGAACTGCAGACAATTTTTCATGGCCCACAAGGCTTTCCATGATCTGAAACTACCTACCCAGCTCTCCAATGTCAACTTGTGCTATTATCTTTAATGCTCCATTATGCCCCAGCCATTCTGGACTTTTCTGAGACACTTGGACACATAGTTTCAATTCTCTGATATTCACTTTCCTTTTTCCCTGACCTAATTTTCTTTCAAAGGATTGTGTGGCTCGCTCCTTCTCAACATTTAAGGGGATTACTCAGTTGTAATCACTTAATTTAAAATGTTTATTTTGCTGGCTCTGATTACTCTCTTTTAACCTATTTTATATTTATAACACATATAACTAATTGAAATAATGTTATTTATTTATTTATATTGTGTATTATGAGTTTCCTTGGTGGCTCAGACAATAAAGAATCTTCCTATAATTAAACCAGAGCAATGCAGGAGCTCTGGTTTAATTATAGACACTAGTTTATTTTTTGTTTTCTACCATTTCTTTTGCACGTAGAACTATGGCTGGCATGTAATAGGGACTCAGTAAATATTTTTGAATGGCTATCTCTCTCTTGGAGTGCTTCCCAGATGGCACCAGTGGTAAAGAAAGCAGCCTGCCAATGCAGGAGACACAAGACATGCGGGTTCAATCTCTGGGTCAGGAAGATCCCCTGAAAGAGGGCATGGGGACCCACACCAGTATTCTTGCCTGGAGAATCCCAGGGACAGAGGAGCCTGGTGGTCTATGGTCCATGTGTTGCAAAGAGTCAGACGTGACTGAAGCGACTTAACACACATGCATGCATCCTCTTTGAAGTATGAATAGCTCTTCAGAAGAATAAGCACATAGATGCATGGAATATATGAAAAATGCACATATCATAATAGTAAATGACTTATTTTGGTCAATATATCCCATAATGAAATTTAGAAGGTTGTAGTGATTTTAAAAAACAAATAACATCCCAAAGGTTAAGAATATAACAGAAAAGATTTAGGGTCCTCTTTCTTGCCTGGAAAATCCAATGGATGGAGGAGCCTGGTGGGCTGCAGTCCATGGGATCGTTAAGAGTTGGATACAACTGAGTGACTTCACTTTCACTTTTCACTTTCATGCATTGGAGAAGGAAATGGCAACCCACTCCAGTGTTCTTGCCTGGAGAATCCCAGGGTTGGGGGAGCCTGGTGGGCTGCCGTCTATGGGGTCACACAGAGTCGGACACGACTGAAGCGACTTAGCAGCAGCAGTAGCAGCAGCAGATGAAGGGCTTGAGTGTTTTCTACAGAGGAATCTTTTCGACTGGCTCTCAGTCTCTGCACCCACCATTCTGAATCTGGAGGCGGGACATCCTTTGCTATTCTGATTAACTCTGATGAAGACTTTGGCAGGCAATATGTACCTGGGTTTCAGGTCTGTGACTTTGCAGATTGTCCTGCCTCTTGCCCAGAGAGATCATTTTTCTTATTCCCTTCTATTCAGTTTCCAGCAGCCCTAAGTTTTCTTATTCTTTCCCCTGAGTAATAGGTCATTTATTCCATGGGGTGGATAGGGCAGGTGGAAATGAGCAGAGTCTCACCAGTGACTGCTCATCCATCTCTCAGTAGTTTCATCTGCAATCTTCCCTGCAAATGCCTGGTGGGTTTAGAGAAGAAAGACTGCAAGAGCAGGCAAATGTTTTTTTTTTTTGCTGGAAGCCCCCAGAGTGTCACCTTCTCATACCAGCCATGCTCGGTCATTAGCAATTCATTTAAAATATTTAGCTGCAACTTCTCACCTACTATCCGTTTTACACATGATAGTGTATATATGTTGATGCAACTCTCTCCATTCATCCCATTCACTCCCTCCCCCAATGTGTCCACAAGTCCGTGTTCTACACCTGTATCTCCATTCCTTCCCTGCAAATAGGGTTCATCAATACCATTATTCTGGATTCCATATATATGTGTTAATAGATTGGGGGAAGGGAGGGAGGCTCATGAGGGAGGGGATATGTGTGAGGTTATGGCTGGTTCACATTGTTGTACGGCAGAAAACAACACAATGTTGTAAAAGTTAAAAAAGTAAAACAAAAAAAAATTAGCTGTATCTTCTTACTAGTTTAGAGGATATCCAGCGTCATCTACTCAGGTACACAAAAACTTAGGTCTTTTTTTTTTTTTTTTTTTTCTTTTTCTTATTGTCACAGTAGGGACCTATCTCTACCTACATATTGGGTTGTTTGCTCTGAGTCCTCAGTTCTCCGGTTGTTTCAAGAAAAGTCACTAGTTTGCCACTTTTTCAGTTTTTCTTTTTATTCCTTATTTTATTTTTATTTCTTTTTCCTTTATTTAATGATGCTCTTTCGAGTTCTACATTTCCAAGATAAAACTGGATGTCTCCAGTAACATTTGTCCTTTTACATGAATCATTTTTAATTTCTTATTGACATTTCTTCAAAAAAAAAAAAGAATGACAATATTAGAATATATTATAACTTAAGATCTGAAGGCTTGTTCCAATAGTTAGATCCTTCCTTTCAGTATATTCAACAAATGTGCATTGACTGTTTATTGTAGATGTCATGTGTAGTCTACCCAGATGGTAAGCTACAGAAAGCACTTTGTAGAGTACACAGATATGTTTCCTATCCACTGAGAATTATAATTTTGGCAGCAATTTTAATATGTGAACTATCCAAATATCATTTCTATTTATATATGTGTAATTTATATTTGGGTGCCTTCCAACATATATTTAATAACTGAAGTTATATAACTTGAGACAAAAGGAAAACCACCACAGCAAAATGTATTGACAGTACTTAAACCCACTCAATAATGAGAACAGAATGTTACTTTCTAAAAGTTACTAAAGAGAAGAAAGAGAAACAGATGAGTAGAACACTATAATTAATGTGCGTCATGGCTCCGCGTTAGCATTTCTTTCTTCCTCACTAGGGAAGCTGGGAGACGTTTTAGCATATGGCTGAGACAGACTTCCTTGTCCAGCTTTTAAAACGCTCCCTAGATTTCTGGTTAGATATTCTCTGTTTCTCTTCTGTAACTCCATGCAACTGTGTACAGGAAAGGCTTCTAGCTACTACTGGAAGATGATATTGCACTCAGGGCCATCTGTAACCCTCCATGTATGTGTGCTAAGTCACTTCAGTCGTGCCCAACTCTTTGTGACCCCATGGACTGCAGCCCACCAGGTTTCTCTGTCCACAGGATTCTCCAGGCGAGAATACTGAAGAGGGTTGCCATTCCTTTCTCTACTGCAAGCCTCCACTACTCATGCAAATCCCTGTATATTACACACAGAGGTCTATGTGTAACTGTACATGTATAGGTTCAGATAACCAATAAACATCACATAATCACTGTGGGGCAACCAAGTCAAGTGAAGTGAAGTGAAAGTCTCTCAGTTGTGTCCAATTCTTTGAGATCCTATAGACTGTGTAGTCCATGGAATTCTCTAGGCCAGAGTATAGATATAATACAATTCCTTTTTGATTCAGTTTTCTGGTTTCAAAATAGAATTTATCGTGCTCTGGTTTTATGGCAATCATAATCTAAGGATGGAGTGATACAGGATAGCAATGTACAAATTCTACCATATTTTTAAACACTTTATTACAGGGACTTCCTTGGCAGTCCAGTGGTTAAGACTCTGTGTTTGCACTGTAGGGGGCACCAGTTAGATCCTCGGTTGAGTAATTAACATCCCACCGACCATGCAGTGTGGCCAAAACAAAACCAGAAAACTTTATTTCAAAGAATTTCTAACACATACACAAGTGATAGAATAGTGTGTTGAATCCTTACCTACTCATTACCTAGATTTAACAACTGCATGGCTTCCCAGGTAGCTCAGGGGTAAAGAATCTGCCTGAGACATAGGAGATGCAAGTTCGATCCCTGAGTCAAGAAGATTACCTGGAGAAGAAAACGGCAACCCACTCCAGTATTCTTACTGGGAAATCTCACGGACGGAGAAGCCTGGCAGTCCACAAGATATCAAAGAGTCAGAAACAACTTAAGAACTAAACAGTTCAGTTCAGTTCGGTCACTCAGTCGTGTCCAACTCTTTGTGACCCCATGGACTGTAGCATGCCAGCATTCCCTGTCCATCACCGACTCCCGGAGCTTGCTCAAACTCATGTCCATAGAGTCGGTGATGTCATCCAACCACCTCATCCTCTGTCGTCCCCCTTCTCCTGCCTTCAATCTTTCCCAGCATCAGGGTCTTTTCAAATGAGTGAGTTCTTTGCATCAGGTGGCCAAATTATTGTAGCTTCAGCTTCAGCATCAGTCCTACCAATGAATATTCAGGACTGATTTCCTTTAGGATGGACTGGTTGGATCTCCTTGCAGTTCAAGGGACCAAATGACATCAACAATAACAACAATTGTTCAAGTCATAGCCAAATATTTTGTTTGTCTCTATTAACTTCTGCCCTCGCTGAATACTATAAGACAAGTCTCAGAAATCATATCAGCCATAAACATTGCAAGTATAAATTTGTTTATTAATACCATTATCACAGCCTGGTGTTTTAAATAATTACTGCATCTCAGATAATGAAAGCAAAATGGCTAGATAGCAAAATGTGCCATTTTAAAATAGCAAATATTGTAAAAAATTGTTGAAAAGGACCAGGAGTAAACATTCAACCTTCTTTAACACTTAAGAAGGTTAAAGGATTTACAAGTTTAAAAGAAATAAAATTTTCCTGAAAAATGCATTAAGTATTTGCTTTATATTTTGAAGAACTACCTCATTCTATGTGTACATATTAAGTATTAAAAGAGAAAAAAAACTAGAATAAAAATATGAATTATTAGTGACTTGTTTCATCTATTTTTAAAAAACTACTCAGGAACATGTTTTAAATATGTTTCAGAAAACTATTTATAGCATAAATCAATAACATGATAAATGAAACAAATTAATCAAAAAGAGGATGGATTATACAGAAAGAAATTAAAAAATATGTTATATTTGAAAATGTCTGATCATCAAATCAATTCTTGTATGGTTTTCCAGTTTTGTTTGTGTGTGGGGGGTGGTGTGTGTGTGTGTGTGTGTGTTTCCAAAAGATATGTGAAAGTTAATTAATGGCTATCATTGTCCAATAGTGTCAATTTGCACTGAAAAAGTCCAATCCAATACAAAATATATCTTGTTTTTACTGTATGAAACATAGTTAAAGTTTGCAGGAAAGACCAAAATGCTAATTTCCAACTTAAACACCCTTGCAATATTGTACAAGCAAGAAACACCCAAAGATACTTCAGTTTCTTTATCTTTTGTGACATAGACTTTTATTTTTACTAATTCTGAAATAAGGTCTTTACTTCTTATAATTAGAAAGCCAAGATTTTGTAAAACTAAACTATTAATAACAAAATTAACATGTCTTCAAATCTATATTCAGATTTTACATGCTAACATTTATTTAATTCTGTTTTGTGAGTGAAAGTGAAAGTCACTCAGTCATGTCCAGCTCTTTGCGACCCCATGGACACAGAATCCATGGAACTCTCCAGGCCAGAATACTGGAATGGGTAGCTGTTACCTTCTCCAGGGGATCATTCCAAGCCAGGGATCGATCCCAGGTTTACCACATGACAAGCAGATTCCCGTCTGAGCCACCAGGGTAGCTCTGCATATTAAGTTCTAGTTATGAAGCAAAAGCCATTACAATTGAAATATTTTCAAAGGCAAAAAGGTCCAACACACTTTTTTAAATTTAAGTCAACAAGACTCTAAAGGGATCAAATATAATCCACTTTAAAACACAGGGCATTCTTTCTAAAATTGAGGTTTAGTTTTAATTCTCATGTTATTTAAGCATGTGTACTCAATAAAATTATTAACTAGAAAGAGTAAGAATGTGGCTTTATTAGACCTGTGCAATTGAATTTAGATGAACATAGTCAAAATCCAAGAATAAGTTCAAAGATATTTGATGAAGCAATAACTCTTGTGACGCTAAACTCAAGTTTCCAAGTTAAATGTTCATAATTTAAATTTCAAAATATTTTCTTTACCTCCACCAGAAATCAGAATGAAGACTAAAAGGAATAATTAGGGATTCAAAAAACATTTATATTCTTGTTTACATCATCCCCATAAATATATATCCTATGAGAATGTGTTTTATGATGGACCTAGGAAAACTACACCAGATAATTGATTTGAAGGTTTTTTTTAACAGCAAAATATGCCAGTATTTAAGAGCAACTAGAGCATTCTCCATAATGTGAGAGGAGCAAGGCTGATGCACATAGAAACTTTCTGAAACTAAGGGAATTACTAGATTCCATTTTGCACTTTTCCTTTGAACTAAAATTTGTACATCTTGGAACTTGACATCACATATACAATTTCTTTTTTTCTAATTTTCTCTCCTATCTCTTGTCATCAATTCTCTTGGTCTTCTACACATCTACCTCATATCTATTAATATGTACTTTTTGAACAGCTTAGTGTTTATTGGTATAATGTCCTGACCAGTTTCCTTTCCATAATGTCTGTCTTAGATTATAAGAAATTATCTGATAAGACTGTTGTTGTGAAGTCTTTAAGTAGTGTCCAACTCTTTGTGACCCTGTGGACTGCAGTACACCAGGCCTCCCTGTCCATCACCAAGTTCCAGAGCTTACTCAAACTCATATCCATTGAGTCAGTGATGCCATCCAACCATCTCATTCTCTGTTGTCCCCTTCTCCTCCCGCTTTCAATCTTTCCCAGCATCAGGGTCTTTTCAAATGAGTCAGTTCTTCACATCAAGTGGCCAAAGTATTGCAGTTTCAGCTTCAGCATCACTCCTTTCTTCAATGATTATTCACAACTGATTTCCTTTAGGATAGACTTGTTGGATATCCTTGCAGTCCAAGGGACTCTCAAGAGTCTTCTCCAACATTACAGTTCAAAAGCATCAATTTTTCGGCGCTCAGGTTTCTTTATAATCCAACTCTCACGTCCATATATGACTACTAGAAAAACCATAGCTTTGACTAGACAAACCTTTGTTAGGAAAGTAAATGTCTCTGCTTTTTAATATGCTGTCTAGGTTGGTCATAACCTTTCTTCCAAGGTGCAAGCATCTTTTAATTTCATGGCTGCAGTCACCGATACTGGAGTGGGTTGACATTTTCTTCTCCAGGGAATTTCCTTGACCCAGGAATCAAACCAGCATCTCTTGCATTTCAGGCAGATTCTTTACTGCAGAGCCACCAGGGAAGCCCCTGATAAGAATAAATGTATGCAAATTTCTTTTTCCAATACAGTTTAAATATCATAAAGTTTAGATGTATTTTTGAAGTTGATGCCACTTGAGTAAATAGTAGAACTAGAACAAGCTGACATATATGATAACACAGGTGTGATGAATATATGATTAAAATGTGTGTATCTATTGGATGTCCCAGTATTTATGCAGGTTGAACACAAATATTTATTGAATCATATAGGAATAAAAATTTAGAAGGTCACTTTCATTTTTTACTTTGAGAATGTTGATAAATATTTGTTTCTTATTTCATTCTAGAAATTAAGTTTCTTTCATCTTGCCTTATTTATTTTCCATTAATTTTTTTTAATCTGAGTGCAAGTCAATAAATAAAAATCATTGCAAAGGCAAACTAATATTGTGCCTAAACAATGAACTACCATGTCTTGCATTCTAATCCCTCTCTAGTCAAGGATAGTTCTTATTTTCTATTTCTATTCAAGTAGTTGTCTAAACTTTTAACTTGGTAAATATTGAATATTTTGAAATTTTGCATGTTAATTCCTTTATGAGGATAACTAATTAATAAAGCTTTAGCTTATAGAATAAAATTTACTGAAGCATATCATTTTTCAAAATTAGAAGACCTCGCTTTGAAGTATTAATACTTCTTGATGGATATGTGATCATTTGTCATATTTTGCTGAGTACTGAGTAGAGCTTGACAATTATTTTGGTTACAAAATAAGAAAAGATAGTAAACAAATTTACATAGTACAAGGCTATGGGGAAACAAAAACAAGATGATATACATGATTAGGGTCTTCACTCATCACATAAGTGATACAGTACATACGCTAAGACATGTCACCCTGAGGCGACCTATCCTTCTATCAGTGTTTTAGGGCAGGATGTTTTAACTGATCACCCTCACTTACTTAGCATCTGCTTCATGAAAGATAAAAGAGTGAAAACTTCCAGCAAAGCAATCTCCCATTGATTCACATCTTCATCTCTGGTTGGACCATGGCAGCCAGTCTATAACCTGAATATTATTTTCTTTCTTGCAAAAGAATTTTCACATGAAGCTTTATCTTTTTTTCCCCCATTTTGTCCTACTTTTAACAAAGTAACTTAGGAGACATAAAAGTACTGTTCTTCTTTAAAATCTGCTATAACAGAAGATCATATAGAATATTCAATTCTTTGAAATGATACCATAATTGTTTGAAGTCTCTTTCCTGACCACTCAGTTTGGGACTCCAGCTGTGCAAGAGTACACTCAAGACATTAGTTTAGATGTTTTCCCTCAAATGCGGAAAAATCCTTTCACTCAATTCTCATTAAAAAGCCACAATGTTACAGCAGAATACCTGTAATAAAAACAGGTATTCATAAAACCCTCATGTATTCATAATCATAAATGTTTTAACACTACAAATAGCTATAGTCTGCCCATCATAAGTCACATGATGTGTAGTTCACCATGCTTCTGACAAAACTGACTGGTATCTTTCTTAATGGCTCAGATGGTAAAGAATCTGCTTGCAGTGCAGGAGACCGAGGTTCAATACCTGGGTTGGAAAGATCCCCTGGAGAAAAGAATAGCAACCAAATCCAGTATTCTTGCCTGGAGAATCCCATGGACAGAGGAGCTGGTGGGCAAGAGTCCATGGGGTCACAAAGAGTTGGACATGACTGAATGACTAACAGAACAACAGAAACTCCAAGCAGATTACCAAACCGCAGCATGCTGGCAAGAGTGATCCTACCTTCTTTTATATTATGCCTTTTCCAGCAGCTTATGTTCAACACCATCCCCTTACCTGTAGGGTCTCCTCAGTCAACATGTAAGATGTTTTGAGGAAAGTTCAGGATAGCATGAAAGACCAAGGGAAGATAAACAATAAAGATGAGTGATTTTAATACATTTTATCACATCCTGTAAAACTTAGACAAGTGACATGGACATAACAAATCAAATGGGTTTAAAGCAATGACCATAACACATTTATTTTTAAGGGAAACTTTTTTAAAAATAAGAATGTCAAAAAATGTAACACTGCTACAAAAATGCAAAATATGTCTTGAAAAATGATGTGACCAGACTTTTTTTAGGTGTAGGATACATGCAAAACTTCTTCTGCAATTTGTAATTATGACACTATATTTATAGTCCATTGCTATTGAATTTTTGTCTCAGAGAAATAGTCTCCTTAACGGAAATAAAAACCACCCTGTCTCAGGTGTACCATCAGCCAAGCTGTCTTATTTATTAGTTATTTCCCAACTTCATGTTGGTTTCCTCAGTGGCTTTTGGGATGATTTAAGTATAACTACCCAGGGAAAAAGAACGTAAATATGCATCCAGAATTTAGTTATTTTTTTTTGAAAGTTATTTAGTTTCCTAAGGATTTAACCAGCCACCAATTAAAGTTTAGTTACTGAACATCTTAATTTGGGTTAACATCTTGAGGTGACTTCTGTTTTGATTGCTTTTCATCAAATTCAATTAACTTTGGTGGTCCAGCTTAACAAAACATTTTGCAAATGACAGTACACGTTGTGGAAACTGAATATCATCCACATACCACGTGTTCTTTAACAAGAACAGAACAAGCGTGCTTACTCAGTCACAGTTCTATTCACTCAGTCAGAAACATTGCTTGCTAGCTTTTTAAGGAGAGTCACCCCGGGGAGTCTGAAGAACCTTCACACAGGGAGATTGTGGAAAGCCAGCTTTCTCAGTAAGAATGCGAATAGCAATGCCTTATCATTCTGGAACGATATAAGTTTTGCCTATTTACCTCAAGAATCTTATGTTTTCCAAACAACTATTAAGTGAAATTTAGAACGATTTCTGAAAAGATACTCAGTAGACTTTCGTATTCAATTTCTATTGATATCAGTTCCAAATTCTGTAGCATTTCACATGCTCAGTCCATGTAAATATATCTTCACAAATGTTTGCTTTCCTAAAGTCTCCACACTAAAAGAATAGATACATAGATAAGAGACACAGTACTTATTGTTTATTAAATAATTAAAGAATTTTTTTAAACAGACCCAAATAATTTTTTCTCTCTTCTTCAGGTTCAAAGGGCAAGGCTCTAAAGCATATACCACAATCAGATAAGTAGATAGCACAATTCTGATCTAGGAAAAAAAAAGAGAATAGTTAAGAGTTATGATGTGGTAGTCTATAGAATTATAAGTAATTCTATATTCTCTGATTGTCAAAGAAAGTATTTCAGAGAGCAACATATTGTAAGATATAGCATATGCAAGTTTCTTTCTCTCTGTACCCCTCCATCATACATACCATTCACTGCCCTGCAATGACTAGAAAGAAATTACTAGCATTCTTAAATCAAATGTCTATTAGAGGTAAGTTTTGAAGAATTTCTCCAATCTGTTCTTAGAATTAAACATGAATGATTGGCATAGAGTTTAGATGGTGATATGAAACAAAATTATATGTCAACACAGCTGATGAAACTGAAGGACAACAAAATGTTTTCTAAAATGCTTTTGTATGTTCCTATACAACTGAGTGAGATGTTTTTAGATGGTTTTCTTTGTTGTTGTTTTTAGTCACTAAGTTGTGTCCGACTCTTTTGCTACCCCATAGACTGTAGCCTGCCAGGCTCCTCTGTCCATGGGGATTCTTCTGGCAAGAATATTGGAAAGGGTTGTCATTCCTCTTCCAGGGGATCTTTCCAACACAGGGATAGAACCCATATCTCTTGCATTGGCAGGAGGGTTCTTTATCGCTGAAAGCCCATATGCTTTTCTTAAGGCAATATATACAATGTTCTATTTGTATCTATGTGAGGCCACTGAGTTTCAGAATCTGGACCACTGAAGATATTCTGGAGGAAAGGAAAGAGAATTGAATTGCATCCTCCCAAAATGCATGCCTCTTTCAGAATTTTCCACAGTTTATCATGATCCACACAGTCAAAGGCTTTGGCATAGTCAATAAAGCAGAAATAGATCTTTTCCTGGAACTCTCTTGCTTTTTCAATGATCCAGCGGATGTTGGTAATTTGATCTCTGGTTCCTCTGCCTTCTCTAAAACCAGCTTGAACATCTGGAAGTTCCCTGTTCATGTATTGCTGAAGCCTGGCTTGGAGAATTTTGAGCATTACTTTACTAGCGTGTGAGATGAAAGAGATGGGAATACCAGACCACCAGACCTGCCTCTTGAGAAACCTGTATGCAGGTCAGGAAGCAAAAATTAGAACTGGACATGTAACAACAGACTGGTTCAAAATAGGAAAAGGAGTATGTCAAAGCTGTATATTGTCACCTTGCTTATTTAACTTATATGCAGAGTACATCATGAGAAACAGTGAGGCTGGATGAAGCACAAGCTGGAATCAAGATTGCTGGGAGAAATATCAATAACCTCAGATATGCAGATGACACCACCCTTATGGCAGAAAGTGAAAAGGAACTAAAAAGCCTCTTAATGAAAGTGAAAGAGGAGAGTGAAAAAGTTGGCTTAAAGCTCAACATTCACAAAACGAAGATCATGGCATCTGGTCCCATCACCTCATGGGAAATAGATGGGGAAACAGTGGAAACAGTGTCAGACTTTATTTTCTTGGGCTCCAAAATCACTGCAGATGGTGACGGCAGCCATGAAATTAAAAGACGCTTACTCCTTGGAAGGGAAGTTATGACCAACCTAGATAGCATATTCAAAAGCAGAGACATTACCTTGCCGACAAAGGTCCATCTAGTTAAGGCTATGGTTTTTCCAGTGGTCATGTATGGATGTGAGAGTTGGACTGTGAAGAAAGCTGAGTGCCAAAGATGTTGATGCTTTTGAACTGTGGTGTTGGAGAAGACTCTTGAGAGTTCCTTGGACTGCAAGGAAATCCAACCAGTCCATCCTAAAGGAGATCAGTCCTGGGTGTTCATTGGAAGGACTGATGCTGAAGCTGAAACTCCAGTACTTTGGCCACCTCATGCGAAGAGTTGACTCATTGGAAAAGACCCTGATCCTGGGAGGGATTGGGGGCAGGAGGAGAAGGGGACAACAGAGGATGAGATGGCTCGATGGCATCACCGACTCAATGGACATGAGTTTGGGTAAACTCTGGGAGTTGGTGATGGAAAGGGAGGCCTGGAGTGCTGTGATTCATGGGGTTGCAAAGAGTCGGACACAACTGAGTGACTGAACTGAACTGAACTGAAAATTCATGTCAACCCAGAACCTTAGAGTAGAGCTGTAATTCATTGTGCTTATAAGAAAATGCTTATGATGAGCATGCTCAGTCATGTTTGACTCTTTGAGACCCCATGGACTGTAGCCCACCAGGTTCCTCCCTCCATGGAATTTTCCAGGCAAGAATACAGGAGTGAGTTGCCATTTCCCTTTCTAGGGGATCTTCCCTCTCCAGGGATCGAATCAATGTCTCTTGTGTCTCTTACATTGCAGGCAGGTTCTTTACTGATAGTCACACCTGGGAAGCCCATGAGAAGACACATAGACCCACTCAGGAAAGAAGGTCAAATGAAAATAGAGACAGAAACTGGGGAGATGCTGCTACCATCCACGAAACACCAAGGCAATTCCGCAACCCCAGAAGCAAGGGTAGAGACATGAAACAAATGTTTCTTAATTAGAGTCTCCAGAAGGAACCAAAACTTCCCTTGTGGCTCAGTGTTAAAAACCTACCAGCCAATACAGGAGACCCAGGTTCAATCCCTGGGTCTGAAAGATCCCCTGGAAGAGCAAATGACAACCCACTCTAGTATTCTTGCCTAGAAAATCCCATGGACAGAGGAGCCTGGTGGGCTATAGTCCATGGGGTTGTATTTGTGGGACATGACTGAGCACACATGCAGAAGGAAGCAACACTTCTTACACTTTGGTTTCAAATTTCTGGCCTCCTGAATTGTCAGAGAATAGATTTCTGTGGCTTTAAGGCACTGTATTTGTTGTACTTGTTACATGAGCCCTAAAGAGATTGTTAATGAAGTAGGAGAGCAACAGAAATATATTACTGCCATCTTTTTTTGACATATAAGGGAAACACATTTCTTATACTAAAAGATTTGCTCTTAAGTATTTTAAATAATTATGTCAAGTATTTTAATATTAAAGAAGAAAAGAGTATGTTTATATATGTTACACATACACTCCAAATACACATAAGTAATTTGTTATGAACATTTATTTCTCATTTGCATGACCATATTAACCAAAAATAAGTCATGCTAAGTAGGATTTCTTATATTACCATATTAAAAAAAGAAAAGGTGTGTGAACATTGCAGATCTTGACTTCTGGCCCCAGAACTATCCTTTAGTTAGATCTCAGCAGCTCGGATTGTAACTCTTTTATATATGTTTCTAAATCTCTGAATCAAAACTCTGGACAAAGTGAGCTACAACCTACTGTAAATCACTGGTTACACCATTTCCCTTCTAAACAAATGCTAAAAATTTTATTTCTCTGAGAACTCTGCATAATATTGTGTGATATTTAGAAACTGAAAATTGCTGGGTTGTATCCAACTTTTTGCAACCCCATTCTCCAGGCCAGAATACTGAAGTGAGTAGCCTTTCCATTCTCCAGGGATGGAATCCAGTTCTCCTCCATTATGGATTCTTTACCAGCTGATCCACAAGGAAATACTAGAGTGGGTAGCCAAGTACCTCAAGAATACTGGAGTGGGTAGCCTATCCCTTCTCCAGTAGATCTTCTCGACTCAGGAATTGAACTGGCGTCTCCTGCATTGCAGGTGGATTCTTTAACAACTGGGCTATCTATATACACATTCCATTTCTATTTTCTAGAAGGAATAAGATTGCTTTTTGAAACAATTTGACAAATAGTTAACTACTTCATATACATTAGGCTCACTGTTTTTCTTGCACAAATGCTTGTAATGTAATAGTGATCCACTGAAGTGCCAACATGTCAATAATGTTTAATAACTATAAGATGTTTATGTAAATAATATTATAATAAAACTATATTTTTTAAATGATATTATATGTGGTTACATAATATGTGTTTGTGCATGTGTGCTTACTTGCTCAGTCATGTCCAACTCTTTGTGACTCCATTGACTCTAGCCTGCCAGGCTCCTTGTCCATGGGCTTTCCCAGGCAAGAATACTGAAGTGGGATAGCCATTTCCTCCTCCAGGGGATCTTCCTGACCCAGGAATCAAACTCTTATCTCCTACATTGGCAGACAGATTCTTTTTTTTTTTTTTTTTTAACTTTACCTATTCTTTTATTCTTTTTTTTTTTTAAACTTTACATAATTGTATTAGTTTTGCCAAATATCAAAATGAATCCATCACAGGTATACATGTGCTCCCCATCCTGAACCCTCCTCCCTCCTCCCTCCCCATACCATCCCTCTGGGTCGTCCCAGTGCACTAGCCCCAAGCATCCAGTATCAACCTAGATGTCCATCAGCAGATGAATGGATAAGAAAGCTGTGGTACATATACACAATGGAGTATTAGCCATTAAAAAGAATTCATTTGAATCAGACAGATTCTTTACTACTGAGTCACCTGGGAAGTTCCAGTTACATAATATAATATGTAATGCATTTGTCTATGCCAAATCATTTCATCAGCTCTATACTTCAGAAGCATTTTGCTCTTCATATTTCAGTTACAGTATCTCTGGAGGCTTCACTAATCTGCAGATATTTTATTAAAGGACTTCCTTAAATGTGATGCTAAATACCTTCAGATGGTGACTGCAGCCATGAAATTAAAAGATGCTTGCTCCTTTGAAGAAGAGTTATAACAAACCTAGACAGTACTCTTGCCTGGAAAATCCCATGGACAGAGGAGCCTGGAAGGCTTCAGTCCATGGGGTTGCTGAGGGTCGGACACGACTGAGCGACTTCACTTTCACTTTTCACTTTCATGTATTGGAGGAGGAAATGGCAACCCACTCCGGTGTTCTTGCCTGGAGAATCCCAGGGACGGGGGTGCCTGGTGGGCTGTCGTCTATGGGGTCGCACAGAGTTGGACATGACTGAAGTGACTTAGCAGCAGCAGGAGACAGCATACTACAAAGCAGAGACATTATTTTGCCAACAAAGTTCCGCCTAGTCAAAGCTATGGTCTTTCCAGTAGTCATGTATGGATGTGAAAGTTAGACTATAAAGAAAGCTGAGGGCTGAAGAATTGATGTTTTTGAACTGTGGTGTTGGAGAACTCTTGAGAGTCCCTTGGACTGCAAGGATATCCAACCAGTCCATCCTAAAGGAAATCAGTTCTGACTATTCATTGGAAGGAGTGATGCTGAAGCTGAAACTGCAATACTTTGGCCACCTGATGTGAAGAACTGACTCACTGGAAAAGACCCTGATGCTGGGAAAGATTGAAGGCAGGAAGAGAAGGGGATGACAAAGGATGTGATGGTTGGATGGCATTACCAACTCGATGGACATGAGTTTGCGTAAACTCCGGGAATTGATGATGGACAGGGAAACCTGGTGAGCTGCAGTCCATGGTGTCGCAAAGAGTTGGATGTGACTGAGCAACTGAACTGAACTGAACTGAACTGAATTGAGATACCTTCTGACACATAATTGACTTTCTGTTCAGGCCAACTTCAAAGAGGAAAAAGAAAACAAAACACTATCTTTACTGAGTCTAGGCTCTGTGCAAGAAAATGCCACATGTGCAGCCTCAGCTATCTTTATAGAGCCTGGAAAGGTGATTACTGCTTTCCTCAGTTCAGATGAAGGTGAAAAGAAATTTGTTATTGTGTTCCTTTATTGACACAAGGGACAGTGAGGACAGAGAAAGAAGGCTGATATTAACATGTGTGAATGACAGCAATGAGTAAAGCTCTACTGAGTCACAGGTTGTTGTTAAAGCTGCCCATCATATTATCAGTGATATGATATCACTTCACTAGAATTAATATATACTCTGTATATTGTGTGTATGTTGTGTACAATATATACTAGTGACATTATGAACAGAGACAAATCCAAATATTGAATTGCATTTTTTTTTGCTCTAAAGAGAGGAGGAAATTATTAAATCAGTTAAATCATAAGCATAACATTTAATGGACACTTTAAAATATTTTATGCTAAAGAAATCTATGTGTCTGATAGTTAACAAATAAATCTATTCCTGCAATTCTCTTTTTTCAAAATAATTTACTCTTTCATTATAGAAATGTCATATATAAGAAAATAATTTAAACAGCTACGATTAGTAAAATGAGACTTCAACACATACTGACAGAGTCTTACTATAAATCATCCACTTATTTATTTGATTATGAGTATTCACATTTAAACTTGGAACTGTTAAATGAAAAAAATGTAATAATACATGAGCAGTATTCTGCCACTTATTATTCTTTAGGTGACTGTTAATATGTAAGACTTTAAAATGCTTGTAAAACTTTTTGCTGTCTACATTTTTACTATATTAAAAATGTATTCTTTTTATGACTTGTCTACTTATATGAGCTTTCTGGATTTTACTATTTTAAATATCATAAATATGGTCTAGGGAAATATATTTCATGCAAAATTCTTCAATTATAAAGCATAATCCTCTTGCTTTATTTGATTTTATTTCGGATATACATATACAGTTTAAATTTATACATGCATGCACATAACTTGAAATTGTTCTCTATTTTCAAGGGAAGATGATTTTCAAGCCCTTCAAGAAATAAATATGAATGTTGCTTTCCCCAACCCCCTGTCGCAAGATATGAAATCCTAGGAGAATTAAGGACAGCAAATTATGTATTAGTTTGTAGCAGTGGCATTTTAGAGCCAGCAAATTCAACTTGCAAATTGGAGCTCAGCTGCTGGTTTAAATCAGCTGAAAATGAAATGAAAACATCTTATTGAAATGTTCATTTGATATAGGTGAATATCTCTCCAAGAGGAATAGTGTGAACCCAGTTTATGGGGAGGACTAAGATGATAAGTCAGGAGCAGTGTCTAGATCACAAGAAACATCCAAAAGGACAAAATATAGATTATGAAGCACTGACGTATCGAAGAGATTATGCTCTGATAGACTGCCAAGCAATCTAAAAGGTATTTGCTTTTTGTGTTCCCTCATCAGTCATGAGTTAAGTGACAGATGACTAAAGCTGAGATTCATTTATTTACCTACTGGCAATGAAGCCTGACTTGCTTCAACTGATCCTCCCTGTACTCACCTGGAGGCATTCAGTTCTTTGTTTCTCATGACAAAATAATGGCATGTTCTGTTTCAATGATCTCCTATTTGTCAGAATTACCATGGTGCTCAAATTTTAAAGAATCTTGCATGAACATAGAGGCACTCAGGCTTCAGAAAGCACAGCTTAGTTGACGGTCCTGGGCCAGCGGTCCAAAGGAAGGAAGTTATTAACACAAGACATTTCTTAGAGGTTATCTTCATGGTAAAAACAAAAACAGCATTAAAAAATGATTATGAAATCATATACTATGTACACTTGTTTATCCTATTTTTAAGTATTGACTGAATCCCTCTGATGTGCAAGGCAAGGTTATGACAGGTAGACACTCGTCATGGTCAGAAGCAAGAATGAGTGAGGTGAATATAAGTCATAGCCAGATTTCCCTGGTGGCTCAGATAGTAAAGAATCTGCCTGCAATGCAGGAGACCCAGGATGGATGCCTGAGTTGAGGAGATCCACTTCTGTATTCCTGCCTGGAAAATCCCATGGACAGAGGAGCCTGGTGGGCTACAGTCCCTGGGGTTGCAAAGAGTTGGACACAACTGAGTGACTAACATGTTCACACTTTTCAAGGTATAGCCATTTGAACGTTGCCACCCCATGACTTCACCAGATTGTTGAGGCCACAAAGAATATGTTCATGCATGCCAGACTGCTTTTAATCAAGGAATGAATTGACCTTTACCATTTGGAACTTCCCTGGTAGCTCAGACAGTAAAGAATCAGCCCACAGTGCAGGAGAATCAGGTTCAATCCCTGAGTCAGTAAGATCCCCTGGAGAAGGAAATTGCAACCCACTCCAGTATTCTTGCCTGGCGAATCCCATGGACTGGACAGAGGAACCTGGAGGGTGACAGTCCATAGGACTGCAAAGATTCAGACACGACTGAAGTGACAGTGTACACGCACTTAGATTCTGACATCCAATTCACACAGTTTCCTAATGGGTCTCCAGGGGGAATGAGCCCAGGTCATCTAGATTGGAAACCAGATCTTTGATGCATTTTATTGACTTTTCCTCCTTCTGAGTGTCACTGTCCTTGTGCTTTCACTGTAGTTTTCTGAATCAACTTCTCAATAAACTACGTGCTCCATTTCACCGAGACTGCTTCCCAGGACACACAGCTAAGACAAATATATTATAGTATTCTATCAATATTATATCTCAATGTATTAATTCTGTCCCCATCAAGTGACATTTATTTTGTCTCCACTGTTTTATTGCTTTGAACAATGCTGCTCTGAGCATTCTTCTGTGTGTCTCCTAAAGTACAGCATATGCATGCAAATAAAGTTTTATGGAATATGCACTCAACTATTAGCAGTGGTTATTTCTCCCCCATAGGATTAAAAAGCATTGAACTTTTGAAGAAAACATTCCTTATTTTGAATTTTTTACAATGTACATGTATTTGTAATTAGCATTTCACATATGAATATATATAGACATATGAATATGCATATGAATGAATCAGTATGAATGAATATTCATATACATGAATAAAGAAGAACATTAAATACAGAATTGAAAGCTATGTAAACTCCTGAATAGTGTGTTTCTTTTGTCAAACAACTGACAGTAAAGAATAGTGTTTATAATATGAGTGTATGCTTAGTTGCTCAGTTGTGTCTGACTTTTTGCAACCCCATGGACTATAGCCCAGCAGATTCGTCTGTCCATGGAATTCTCCAGGCAAGAATACTGGAGTGGGTTGCCATTTCCTACTCCAGGGGCTCTTCCCAACCCGGGAATCAAACCCTCATGTTCTGTAGCTCCTGCATTGCAGGCAGATTCTTTACTGCTAATCCACCAGGAATTAATCCCTAGGAAATGATTACTTGGATTCAAACTTATATTGGCTCCCTACTGGCTGTATGATCAGGAGCAACTCACTTATCACTGCCTTCATTTCTCCATATGTAACTTACAGGTTTACTAAAGGAAATAAATTGTATATTCCTATCACTTAAAATTGTGTCCAGCCCATAGTTAGCATTACATGAGTTTCCTGTAGTATCCTATTCAACTTAATGCAAATATATTAAAGTCCTAATTGACGGCATATAAATAAATAAGATATGGCTTATTCCTTTCAAGATACTTAGTAACAAATAGGAAAGATAAAGCACAGACCCAAATTCCTTTAACATATGCAAAGACATATGTAATTAACGCAATGATGTGATATAAAGGAAAATGCTATAACATCAATCAGTAACCATTGGAGAATAATGTTTAAAATAGATGCATATCTAAATAAAATCACTGCTAACTCATAAATTATTTAAAATACTGACCTTATATAAGCAATAATTCTTATACTTGAAGATTCTATCCTTCTCACTGCTAGGATGCAGTCTTCAAAAGTGGCCTTATTTTTTAATCTTTTATTTAAATGAAGTTATATTTTTCTAGGTGATGTGATAATGAATTAAACACATTTCATATATATATTTTGTTTGTATAACATCTATATTGTATAATAGGTTTACTGTTTTCAACTTAAGAAATATAACGCTATACAAAGAAGGGCTGAATAGGAAGTCTGCAATTTGTCAATTTCTGACATCCATATTATACTCTTTTTTTTCATTACATTTTAGAAATACAGATTGAAAATCTGCAGAAATAACTAAATCCCCTCAAAATCTTCTCCCTCCAGCATCATTGTCCTGAATGCATAAGATTGTATCATACCATTGGTTAGCAAGCTTTATGGAACACTAATATCCCTAAAGTGGCATAGAGCCATTGTTCACATTTAATACCTTAGAGTGAAAGCTAATATTAGTTAACCACCTGTGACTTGACTAGAGCTAAACAGACTGAATGTTTAAGTTTCCTCACAATTTATATGTTGAAACCTAGTCCTCACACGCTGGTATCTAGAGTTGGAGCCTTTGGGAGGTGATTGGGTCATGAGGACTTTGCCCTCATAAGTAAGGTTAAAGGAAAAGGAAAATGAAATCGCTCAGTTGTGACTCTTTGCGACCCCATGGACTGCAGCCTCCCAGGCTCCTCCTTCCATGGGATCTTCCAGGCAAGAGTACTGGAGTGGGTTGCCATTTCCTTCTCCAGGGCATCTTCCCAACTCAGGGATTGAACCCGGGTCTCCCTCATTGCAGGTGGACGCTTTACCCTCTAAGCCACAAGGGAAGCCCTTAATTAAGGTTATTGTCCTCATAAAGACACAGTTAAAGAGAGCCATTCATGGACCAGGAAGAGAGCACTCACTAAAAACCTGATGTGCCAGTGCCTTGATCTGAAACTTTTCAGCTCCAAGAACTGTGAGAAATGAACTTCTATTCTCTATAAGCTACCCAGTCTATGGTCTTCTATGGTAGCAGCCCAAGTCAACGGTGACAGTAGGTTAGAACTGCTAGGATTTGGGCACCAAGAACAGCAGAACAACACTGGGTCAGTGAGAGCGAGGCATATCCTGAAAGGAGAGGAGAATCATTCTATCCACTTCCCACTCTTTACTGCTGTTGTCATCGTGTAAACTGTGTGTTTGGGTACTGCTTTAAGGCCTTTATTTGTATGATCACTGGACATAAGTGTTATGTGCTTGGTGTCATGCCAGGTACATAAGACAAAAGGGTAAACCAGACAGAAATAGTCCTAACCCCCCTCGGCTTGATTGTTTTAATTATTTTAGCCCCAAACCCTAGTATAGGCTGATTTCTATTGATGTATCATGAAGACATGGAGTGAAGTCCCAAGGTAGTTGCTGTTGTTTTCCATTGCCCTTCTTAAGAAGTAAGGGTGAGAGAGAGAGCAGCGGCTTCTTTTATTCAAATCATGAGAAATGCCTCCCAGAAGCCATGCATTTCTAGTGCTTGGAGAATAAACATTTATCTAAACTTTCCCTTTGTGTTTTGACTAGCATGCAGCTTGCACAATTAAGACTTTTTTGTTAATGCTGTATAATCAAACACTCTACTAGGAATTTTCTGACTAGAAATTGATTATGATTGCTTTTACTCTACTGTTCACAGACATACAAATTCTAGTATATTCCCTTTCCATACAGTTTCAGAAAAATCAGGGTAGTGTATACTATTTTGTCAGAGTAATATTCAAATACAGATTTTGACATGTTTCTGCCCAAAAAAACCTTTTACTTTTGCTCTGTCCTGTCTACTACATCAGCAATTCTTGAAAAAAATGATCACCAGATTAGTGGCCCTGGCCCATTAAAGAAGGTATGTGTGTGGGTGTATGCTCAGTTGTGTCTGACTCTTTGTGACCTCGTGGACTGTAGTCTGCCAGGCTCCTCTGTTCATGGGATTCTCTAGGCAAGAATGCTGGAGTGGGGTTGCCATTTCCTGCTACAGGGGATCTTCCCAACCCAAGGATTTAACTTGCATCTCTTGCATACCCTGCATTGGCAGATGGATTTTTTACCACTCAGTCAAGTGGGAAGCCAAGGAAGACATGTGACAATACAAAGTAATAATGAAAACTTTAAACTGGATTTTTAAATATTTTTTTCAAATAAACTATTTCTGAATTTCAATCAATGCTATTCACACATAATTTTGTTGATCAAGACATCCCAAAGTGTTGGTATACTTTAGTGAGGAACTCTTGGTCTAAAAGTAGTTAAAGCTTTGAGACCCTTGACAATATGATCTTACATCAGTTTTTCTATGTTCTGTATCTGTTTTCAGATAATTTGCCAAAATATCTGTGTGTATGTTAAGTTGCTTCAATCGTGTTGCTTGACTCTTTGCAACCCTGTGGACTCTAGCCTGTCAGTCTCCTCCATCCATGAGATTCTCCAGGCAAGAATACTGGACTGGGCTGCCTCTTCTATGGGGATCTTCCCCACCCAGGAATCGAACCTGTGTCTCTTAAGTCTCCTGCACCAACAGCCAGGTTCTTTACCACTAGTGCTACCTGAGAAGTCCTTGCCAAAATATGGCACATGCCACTTTTTAAACATTGCACAAGTTTTCTGCTTTCATGTACTTGCTCATGTTATTTCCTAGGTGTTCATCACCAACACAATCTGTCTATGAGATAAAGCTGAGTTGATGGTTTTCCACAACTAAAGACTGTCTCAGAATGGAGAAGGGAATGTCAGAATTTCTTATAATTTGGATATTTGGCTTAAGGTGCATCTTTCAATGCAGGAACTTGATTATGATTGAGTAAAAAACATGATAAAATAGCCTAGAATTTGTGAACAGAGTAACATGAGGATTTTGGCCAGCACATGCATGAGTGCTAAGTCACTTCAGTCTTGTCAGACTCTTTGTGATCCTATGGATGGTAGCTCACCAGGCTCTTCTGTCTATGGAATTCTCCAGACAAGAATACTGGAGTAAGTTGCCATGTCCTCTTCCAGGGGATTTTCCCCACCCAGGGATCAAACCTGCATCTCTTACATCCCTGCATTGGCATACAGGTTCTTTACCAGTATCATTGTGGCCAGGAGTTCAAATAATTTAAGGGCACAAACTGTCTATTGATGTTTTCCACTGAGGAGTTGCTAGGGCTCTCAGAAAGTTCCAATAATGAACAATCAAGCCAGTTTTCTTAGCAGGACAGTCCTGAAAGAATGAATAGATACTAATGAAGACTGAAATAGCAAAGTCATATTGAAGTAGGTTAAAGTTTGGTTTAGGTTATTGTGGTAACGGCCAAGTGTGGAGGTCGGTGTTTCTGGTTCTCAATTCATTTGCCAAAGTACCTCAGGAATTTTGTTAAAATATAAAATGGTAAATTTTGCCCTTAGATATTTATCCAGTGATAAGTCATCAGAAGCTCTTTCAATGTGGCCAAAAGAAGTAAGTTTAAAATTAATATAAAACAGGAGAGGTAGTAGAGGTTAAAGAGTTCTTGGAAGTGCCAGTAATTTGTTTCTTCCTTTCCTAGCCAGTGGGAGAAATAAGGATCATAGTTACTATCTGTTATATTAGCAAGTCCCTCTGTAAGATTTTGCCATTGTAAAACTCTAATACCTTCTAGATGTAACTCGGAGCAGTAATGTACTGCATCATTTTGTATAAGTGATTTGAGCATTTTAGATTTGGGTATCCACAGTGATTCTGGAACTGATCCTTTGTAGATACCTAAGGACGACTGTGTGACTTCATTATAATACAAGTGTATCAATGGATATGGACCCAAGAGTATGTAGGACTAACTATACTTAGGCATGACAAAACATTTTGTTGGGAGAGTGTGTAATTTCCTTGGTTCTGTCCTACTGCAGCAAAAATTTAAAACAACAGATGGACCAGTGTTACAGACCCGTGTTACAGCTCAGATTCATTTAGAAAGTAAAGGAAAATACATCCTTGAGGCATGAGGGCGGGCCGACCCAAAAGACAGAAAGAGAAAAGAAGCCCCAAGCCCAATTTTGGCTCCTCTTTTTATATGTTTTTTTCCTCCTCCCCTGAGCCTGCCCTATGTAAACTGGGCTAGCCAGGAGGGCTGTTTGTTTTACCTGAGGTTCTCACTCTGGTCCTCAGACCTTCCTTTGGCTTTTCCCTTCTTTATCGTTTATCCACCACCATTTTGGACTCTTTTTTCCTATTGTAACTACCTAATATTCCCCCCTCAAGAGATGGGAGGCCCAATTCTTTGGGAATGGGGACACCAAGGTCTTTCTGGCTACTTCCTGCTGAACTTGGAACTTGAGGGGAATTGGGCCTCCCCCTCTTGCTAGTCTCCAGAGTCCTTATGGTGGTGTCCATCTAAGGGTGAGTGATATTTTCTGTGGTCGGCTATAGTTTTTTATATATCCTTGTTGAACTGGCACAGCATGTTGTAACTTATTGACCTAGGCAGAGACAAAATGGGTTAGACAACTGATAATACAAGAAGCAATCATAAGCAGCATCAATAAGGTGATGACAGGGACTAGTAGGGGCTTTAGCCAACTCCAGATTTCCCATTGCCAGAAGGAACACCCAAAGAGAGACTGTAGCCACACCCAAGAACTCCCCAGCTTATTCTCCAAGATCGTGTATGGTCTGAATGTTTTTCTTGAGGACTGTGAGACTTTAACTTAGCTGGAGGTATTTACCCAAAACAACACATCTCATTCAATATGGCTCAAGTCCCTCCTTGTTCAGGGATCAGCAGATCTATTTCCTGTCTATTTTGGAGTATAACCCTTGCCAAGCTGCGTTGGCTCTTTATATCTATCCTGAGAAATCTTATCCCAGAAACTAAATTATGGTGGTATTAATTAGAATGGCACTCATTTGTAGTTCTGAATAGGTATCTGAGATCTCCCAGGGTCTCACAGGTGGATTGAGTGCCCTCTTCCTTTTTTCTTCCATAGCTTGACTCATGAGTAATGAATCCAGGAGTTGTGTTCTGGTATCTTGACTGCTGTGGGGGTAGACAGTATTACAGGGTAGTGGCCCTTCCATGTGGGCTGGAGTTCAGCCCCTAGGGACCCATCTTTTCAGACTTTAATTAGGACTTGAGTCCCTGGAGTATATGGTTGTGGCTCTTTAGAAACCTCTGGGTCCTGGTTGACATCCCACAAGCATATATCCTATTGGAATTGCCCAATGGCCATGGTATAAGACCATAGGTTCTTAACCTCTGGATCTAGGAAGAGGTCATTGACATAAATAAGAGGTCTCCCATATAGCATCTCATAAAGACTAAGACCAAACTGTTCCTTAGAGGCAATACAGGTAAAGCCTCCTTCCATCCCAGGGAGGTCTCCTGAGTTATCTTTTTTATTGCTGATTTTAAGGATTGGTTAGCTCTTTCTACTTTTCCTGAAGACTGAGGCCTCCAGGCACAATGGAGATAATAAGTAATGCCCAATGCTTTAGAGACCCCTTGGGTGACCTTAGAAGTAAATTATGTCCCATTGTCACTTTGTAATGACCTGAGTAGACCAAATTTTGGAATGATTTCATGGAGCAGTTTTTTACCACCTCCTCAGCCTCCTCAGTCCAGGTGGGAAAGCCTTCAATCCATCCTGTGAATGTATCTATCATGACTAATAGGTATTCATAGCTTTGAGAAACTGGCGTCTGGTTGAAGTCCATATGCCAGTCCTCTCCTGGGTGTGTCCCATGACATTGGATGGGGTGGGCCAGCTGGGGTCTTTGAGCTCCTTGAGGGTTGTTTAACTGGCAAGTGGGACAAGAGGAGACCACTTGCCTTATAGTCGTTTGGAGGCCTGCTCCTCTGAAGGACCTTTCTAGTAATCTTTGGAGGGCCTTCTCCCCTAAATGAGTGGCAGCATGTAAGGAGCTAAGCAACTTCCATTGGAAGATCCCAGGCAGAATAAAGAGTCCCTCCTTTTGGAACCACCCCATATGATCTCAAAAGCCCTCATGCTTAGCTTTAAGAGTCTCACCTTCAGTATATGAAGGAGTTTCTGGCAAATTAGTCTGTGGAACTAAGGTGGCAACCCCTATTAGGTCATGGTTCTGTAATGCTGCTCTCTTAACTGCCTGATCGACTGATTGGTTCCCTCTTGCCACTTCTGAGCTCCCTTTTTGGTGTCCTTTACAGTGGGAGACTGAAATTTTAGCAGGCAGATGAACTGCCTCCAAGAGCCTAAGGATTTGATCATCACATTTGATTGGGGACCCTCGGGTGGTCAAGTGGCCTCTTTCTTTCCAATTTGCATCGTGTGCATGTAGCACCAGAAAGGCATACTTGGAGTCAGTGTAAATGGCTACTCTTTTTCCTTTTTGAGCTTCAAAGGTCAAGTCAGGCCTATGAGCTCAGCTAATTGGGCTGAAGTACCTGGTGGCAAAGGTTTAGCCTCTATGGTCTCAAAATTGGAGACTACTGCATATCTGGCTCTTCTTTTTCCATTTAAGACAAAGCTGCTTCAATCAGGGTACCAGATTTCCTCAGGATCAGAGGATCTTCTGACAATCCCTCTCGGGGTTTTGTCCAGTGGTCCAAGGTCTTTAGTCAAGAATGAAAGAGGAGAGAGCCCTCTGGGATAGGCAGGAGGATGGTAGAGTTAAGAATCTCACAAGGTATACATGTGTTCCCCATCCTAAACCCTCCTCCCTCCTCCGTCCCCATACCATCCCTCTATGTATACCTGTGGCGGATTCATTTTGATATTTGGCAAAACTAATACAATTATGTAAAGTTTAAAAATAAAATAAAATTAAATAAATAAATAAAATAAAATAAAATAAAAACAAATAGACTTATAGTAAAGAAAATAATAAACTCAGTGTAATTATTTCAAAAAAAAAAAAAAAAAGAATCTCACAAGGGGATATAGTCAGGCTTTGATTTCCATTAGCACTATTTGATATCTGAAGATCCTTTGATCAGGCATCCATAAATTGCCTCTCCCATTTGAGAGTTTGTTTCTCTTGGTGGCTGGTAAACATAGTTTGCCCTCAAAAGAGAGTTTTAACGCATCTTCTATCAGGATTGCAATAGCTGCAAGACATCAAAAGCAGGGAAAGATCTCTTCTCAGTAAGCGAGTAGGACATTCAAGGACCACCAGAAACGTGTGGGGAAATATTTCTCCATCCCAGCAACAAAGAAGTGCTAGGGTGAATATTTTTATAATTGTTTTTCCTGTAGCACCCAAAATAGTATAGGTATGGGAGGAGAAGGCTCCAGACTAGGAAGTCAGGACAGAGTAGGTAGCCCCTGTGTCAAGCAAGAAATTGCTGGACCTACCTGCCACATCCAGTTGCACCATTGGCTCCAGCCCCACGATGGTTATCTGTGACAGGCAGGCTGGCTTAAGTGAGCCACTTCAGTCCTGTTGAACCATCGTGAGGGAAAACTTGGTGCTTGATCTTGAGGCTCTTGGGTCCCAAGGGCAGCTGCTACTGCTGCTAAGTCGCTTCAGTCGTGTCCGACTCTGTGCAGCCCCATAGACTGCAGCCCACCAGGCTTCCCCATCCCTGGTATTCTCCAGGCAAGAACACTGGAGTGGGTTGCCATTTCCTTCTCCAATGCATGAAAGTGAAAAGTGAAAGTGAAGTCGCTCAGTTGTGTCCGACTCTAGCGACCCCATGGACTGCGGCCCACCAGGTCCCTCTGTCCATGGGATTTTCTAGGCAAAAGTACCAGAGTGGGGTGTCATTGCCTTCTCTGCCCAAGGGAAGAGTGCCACTCAATTTCCCAATTGATGGCATTTTAGGAGACTTGTCATGTTTTGGACACTCTTTGGCCCCATATCCTGCCTGTCTGCAGATTAAGCATTTGCCTTGTGCCTTGTCTTTCAAGGACTCAGGGTTTGCCATAGGGCTTCCCTGGAGTGTGACCAGCATCTGGTCATGCCTTGTCTCTTTCCTTTTCTCCCTTTCCTGAGCCTTGGCCTCCCTCTCCTGTTCTCTGTTATAAAAGGTATTGGTGGCTGTCTGGACCATCTCATCTAATGATGCAGCAGGATACTGCTGCTGTAGCTGTTGTAACTTTATCCTGATGTCTGATACACACTGGGACAAGAATTTGTCTTTTAAAATCACTTGTCCCTCGTAAGAGTCTAAGTCCAGATTGGTAAACTATTAGAGGGCCTATTTTAGACTTTCCAGAAAGGCAATGGGGTTCTTGTTGGACTCCTGAGTTATTGCTGAGACCAGACACAGCCCCACAGTTAATAGACTTCCTTCTATTTCCATGGGTAGGCTTTTGTAAGAGACAGTCTTTTTAGAGCTTATCCTACCCAGTACTTTTGCAACCTGAGAGTCAGGCATCCCCGGGTCAGAGTGCAGATCCCCAGGCAGGCTGAGACATTACAGCCTCCTAGACATTGAATCCTTGGGCAGGTCGAGACAGGTCAGCCTTCCGAGAATTGGGCCCCTGGGCAGTCGAGGCAGGCTGACCTCCTGGGACCCTCAGACTGGAGCTAGGTGTCCCCAGTGTCTCCAGCATGACCAGTGCTGGGTAGGATTAAGGGGTTGTAATCTTAACTCACTGCCGATTTGTCTACCATGGATGGGAATAGATATCATGATGTAAAGCAATCCAAGCCTGTGCTCTGAGACTGGGAACCTGGTGAAACAGCCATAAGCCTTATCTTCTTATTGCTCTGAGGGAATATATATCACTGATTTCCTGCCCTAGTCCTCCTTAAGAGCAGTTTAGGGTGTTTCCAATAGTAAACATTTCATTATTATACACCCACTTTAGGTAATAACAGAAGTAATGAAAAATGATCAGGTTATCTGGTCCTGTTAGGGGCATTAAGAGTATTTTAATAATAATAAGCGGGGTGGAGCTATGATGCCTACAAGGAGACAGGGTCCTGGTCGTAGGAGTTAGTAAGTGGCTTAAGAGGAAATTGATAAGAGGCAACAGACCAGATGTTCCATAAAAGTGGAGTGGAAATTTGATCCAGGGGTATGTTTATAACTTTAGGAGAAGGGTGGTAAGGGTTTGGGCCCAAATGGCCTGCAGGGCTAATTCCCCAAGTGGCAAACATTATCCCCAGAAGCCCAGTTGCCACCAACAGATGAACTTCTAGCAGGCATTGTGTGCCTGTCACCTGCCCTATTGGGTTCACTGAGAGATGCTATTGTTGCACATGTTGTAGGAAACATAGAAAATGAAGGCCTGAATATCTAGAGAGATTGGATATTATAGAGCATTTCTCTCCCAAAGGCCAGCTATTTTCTGGTTGTCCCTAAAAAATGACATAGCCCAAGGGCATAACATAAACCAATTAAAATCAAATGGGTCCAAGATGACAAGTCAAATTCAACTATGCCTTGATCCTCAATCTTCAAGGTAAGTGACACATGCAGAGGTGCCAGGACAGTTCCAAGGCACTGTCAAAAGACTGAGGAGTGGGTGGTTCCCCAATTGTTGGAATGATCTTCCCACTCTTAGCATATGAAGTCAACTGCATCACATTCTAACTACATCTAACTACATTCTAACTACAAACTAACTACATCACACCCCATGGCTCCTCCCCTCTGTAATGGCCCACGCTCTTGGAGTGTGCTTCTCTCTGAATCTGAACAAATCCACCTCTTACCTATTACTGTATTTCTCATGGAATTTTTGCAATGAGACATCAAGAGCCTGAGCTTCATTAGGTCCTGAAGCCAGTAACTGTGGGTTTTGGTCAGGTTCAAGTCCCAGGAGAGAGGAGCTGAAGGATAGGAGGAAAAAGCAGTGGGAAAAAACATGCTGAGGAATCCCCCTCACAGTCTGCCGGAAAATCTGCTAAATACCTGACCTGTGCTCACAGTTTTCATTGGCCTGATCCTTGGCACAAAGAAGATTAAGGACAGAAGAACCCCCACCCACTTGGGAAACAGCTACTAGGTAGCCCCTGCCAGAATCCCTCAATTGCACCCACTGCCGCTTGTCTGTTCACGGGGTATTCAAGGAAACAAGAAATGAGAGATTGCAAAGGAATTAAGATTTTGTTAGACTTATGTCTTTCCAGCCATAGGAGCAAGAACTTCCTACCTTAACCAGAGGTCTTCTGGAATCTGAGACTGAGCCACATGATCTTTCTGCTGTTTGTTTTTGCTGTCCCAGTTTCCAGCACACTGGGCTTCTTGTCTCTTTCCCTGCACCGGGTTTTCTTCACATAGAGCTTCCACCATGGGAGCTTTCGCCGACTTGGGCTTCTGCTGTACTTGGCTTCCGGCTCTGGACGTGGGGTGGGGGGAGGTGGAGGGGCTGAGCCAGTATTGTTTCAGCCAGGTTAAATCTGAGAAACATCACCATAGATGTTGGGGGAGTGTGTAATTCCTCATTTCTGTCTCGGCGCAGCAAAAATTTGAAGCGATGGACAGACCAGTGTTACAGCCTCATGTAATTTTCTCAGATGGACCAATGTTACAGCTAAGCCCGTGTTACAGCTCAGTTTCATTTATAAAATGAAGGAAAATACATCCTCAAGGTGTGAGGGCGGGCCAACTCAAAAGACAGGAAGAGAAGCGAAAATCCCAATTCAACTTTGGCTCCTCTTTTTATGTATTTTTTCTCCTCCTCCTGGGCCTGCCCTGTGTAATTTAGGCTAGTCAGGAGTGCTGTTTGCTTTATCTGAGGACCTCACTCTGGTCCTTGGACCTTCTTTTGTTCTATTTTTGTGGGCGTTTCCCTTCTTTATCTTTTCAGTTCAGTTCAGTCACTCAGTTGTGTCCGACTCTTTGCGACCCCATGAATCGCAGCACTCCAGGCCTCCTTGTACATCACCAACTCCCGGAGTTCACCCAAACTCATGTGCATCAAGTCGGTGATGCCATCCAACCATCTCATCTGTCATCCCCTTCTCCTCCTGCCCCTAATCCCTCCCAGCCTCAGGGTCTTTTCCAATGAGTCAACTCTTTGCATGAGGTGGCCAAAGTTTTGGAGTTTCAGCCTCAGCATCAGTCCTTCCAATGAACACCCAGGACTGATCTCCTTTAGGTTTGACTGGTTGGATCTCCTTGCAGTCCAAGGGTCTCTCAAGAGTCTTCTCTAGCACCACAGTTCAAAAGCATCAATTCTTCAGCGCTCAGCTTTCTTCACAGTCCAACTCTTATATCCGTAGATGACCACTGGAAAAAAACATAGCCTTGACTAGACGGACCTTTGTTGGCAAAGTAATATCTCTGCTTTTTAATATGCTATCTAGGTTGGTCATAACTTCCCTTCCAAGGAGTAAGCGTCTTTTAATTTCATGGCTGCAGTCACCATCTGTAGTGATTTTAGCCACCACCATTTTGGACTTCTTTTTCCTATTCTAACTACCTGACAGTGTTATTGGCAAATGCTCTTTAAACACCAATGAAATTAATAATTGACTTGTTTATGCAGCCATAGCTAAAGTCAGGTGGTTTTGGTTTGTTTGTTTTAGATCCTTAATCAAGAGTTCACATTCCAAAGCAAAGTTTTATCTTAACTTTGCATGGCATAAGAGTCCCATATATAGAGAGAGATCTGTTAAATGTTCATGATTCTACGTTTTACTTTTTTGAGCTGGATAGAGGGAAAGGGAAGAATTAAGCAGACCTGTAAGCATCTGTGTCTTCTTTTCTCCGCTCTGTTGCCAGGAAAAGAATACTTCAGCTGCCCTGTAGAAACAGTAATAGACATTAGATGGGAGAATGGAGACTGAGAATCAGGCTCCTTCATTAGCACAATCCTCCTCAGCTTCAAAGAGCTCTCCAGTTCATTTCTTCAAGATGCTTAAGCAAGCTGGGCTGCTATCAAGGTGGCCTTAGGCAAAATGTTGAAGTGGAACAATGGCCTTGAGAGACCTACCTTCCTTTGCTTTACAGCTTTACTTCCCTCAGGGGCAGTCCCTTTTGTTCCTCTTCAGAATTGCAATTCCCTCCTAACAGAATTTCCTTGCAGGAAAGGATTTGATCTTTCTCATTGACAACATGGAATAAATATAAATCAATGAGCTACTTCTCTGAAGTACTTGTATTTTTAGCTTTCAGTGGTACTGTGGGATAAAATCCTATCTGTCCTCCTTAAAGAAATGACAGGCATCAATCAGCTTTGCAGATGAGGGGATATTTTCCAGGAGAGAGTTGCCTTTCTTGTCTGAAATCAGGCCATCTAGATTGCATTTCACTGCTGTTGTTGTGCTCCCAACTTAACCTTTGGTGAGTAAATCTAAAAATAGTAGTCTTTGAATTTTACCTTAGTTACCCGAAAACACTTGAAATTAAATCCTTCTTTAAACAGATGATTGCAAACAGTTTGGTCTGTGTATTGCATATTATAGAACAAGGGATTCTCGGGCAGCTTGGATAGTATGTGCTGGTGGTGGTGGTGGTGGTGTAGTCTCCAAGTTGTATCCGCCTCTTTAATCCCATGGGCTGTAGCCCACCAGGCTCCCCTGTCCATGGGATTTCCCAGGCAAGAACACTGTAGTGGGTTGCCATTTCCTTCTCCAGGGGATCTTCCTGACCCGTGGATCAAACCTATGTCTCTTGGATCTCCTGCACTGCTGGTATATTCTTTGCTAACTTGATGGATTCTTCCCTAAGTCATCAGGGAAGCCCCTGGATAGTATCTGGTGGGATCATTTAACTGCAAAATATGTAGGTAGAATGGTGCCTATGTTAATGATAATAATACTCTTAGCAAGAATGCAGTGGAGAGAGAAGGGCAGTGGTATCTTCTAAGGAGAATTTGGCACACCAGATTGTGCTGTTATACAAACAAGTGGCAACTAAACCAAAGCAAAGCAAAGACTGATTCCTAGTGAGAGGATAACAGGCAGGAAGGCCAGGGGTCTCCAAACGGAGAAAATAGCCTGCAAGTGTCAGACATTTTTATTCGTTCCCCAAGGCAGGAGGAAACAAACTAGTGACATTTTTTCCTTCTCTATACAGACTTAAAAGGAGGTTTCTCTTAAAATACTGTGTTGCCATAATGACACCTGGCTTGACCTGAAGTTAACTATTCTCAAACTTTGAGATAACCAATGCATTTCTCTTACGGAAATGTTTGTCTTAAGCTATGCTAATGTACTATGCATTTACCCCAAACTTTGTCTTCAAGTCAGTTCCGCCTAATGGCTCAGAACCTACTTGACAAACCAGTATGTTATACTCAGATATTGTTTCCCCAATCTATGTAAACGGAACTATTTGTATGGTGAACTGCCCTTCTACAAGATTCAAGCTAATCATTTTATGGCCCAGGATGAACCTTTTGGTGCAAAGATTATCCCAAAATGCATTTTATGGGTGAGGGGCCTGGTGGCATTCTGAGTTTGAAGACATTACTTTCTTTCATTAACAGACTGCTAGTGACTACATAACATCCAGCTGAAGACTATCAGGCTGGTACTCTTTCTGCCCCCTTCTGATGCCTATGTCAGAAGCTTTCTCTGTCTCCTTTATACTTTAATAAAACTTTATTACACAAAAGCTCTGAGCAATCAAGCCTCATCTCTGGTCCCGGATTGAATTCTTCTCCTCCGGAGGCCAAGAATCCTGGCATCTTTTTGTTCAGCAACAACCTTTCACTAGTGTGCAACATTTCAGATCACTTCTGAATAGGAAGCCAATCTAGATACTTTGGTCTCAAGAGAACAGAGAAGAGTAATTTTGATTGATAAATAGCATCTAATAGCTTAGAAGACTCTTGAGAGTCTCTCAGACTACAAAGAGATTAAATGAGTCAATCCTAAAGGAAATCAACTCTGAATATTCATTGGAAGGACTAATGTTGAAGTTGAAGCTCCAATACTTTGGCCACCTGATGTGAAGAGCCGACTCACTGGAAAAGACCCTGATGTTGGGAAAATTGAGAGCAGGAGGAGAAGGGGGCAACAGAGGATGAGATTAGTTAGTATCACTGACTCAATGGGCATGAATTTGCTCAAACTCTGGGAGGTACTGGAGAACAGAGGAGCCTGCTGTGCTGCAGTCTATGGGGTTGTGAAGAATCGGACATGAATTAGAAGCTGAACAAAAACAAAGTTTATGGTTTACATCAGTGTAAAAGTTGGACAGGATAATGTAGAGCAACTGGTTGCTTTTCTATTCTGCTGAAAAATTTAACTTTCTTTGTAGATATCCTAAATTAGTTTCTAGTATCAAAGCAGTTGTTGAACAGTGTGTGTGTATATATGTGTGTGTGTGTGTGTGTGTGGCTCAGATGGTAAAACGTCTTCCTGCAATGTGGGAGACCTGGATTCGATTCCTGGGTTGGAACGATTCCCTGAAGAAGGAAATGGCAACCCACTCCAGTACTCTTACCTGGAAAATCCATGGATGGAGGAGCCTCGTAGACTACAGTCTATGGGGTTGCAAAGTTGGACACGACTGAGCAACTTCACTTTATATATATATATATATATATATATATATATATATATATATATATATACATAAAACATAATTTTTAACCTACCAAACAGGAAGAAGTTATAACCTAGAGAACAAAGCATGCACATTTAGACAACGCATTTCAGTAAAGGAAAACGATGAGCGGAGGTAACAAGTTGGCAGAATTTTAAAGCAAATACTCTACTTGGCAAATGCTCCATGCAAGAAAGAAAGCAGAGTCTAATTTCAATACTGGGGTATTTCTTTGTACTCTCTGTCTGTTGATTTCATTTAGTCTGTCCATTCTATGACTTGGGCTTCCCAGGTGGCGCTAATGGTAAGAAACCCACCTGCCAATGCAGGAGATACAGGAGACGTGGGTTCAGTGTCTGGGTTGGAAAGATCCTCTGGAGCAGGAAATTGCAACCAACTCCAGTATTCTTGCTTGGGAAATTCCACAGATACAGGAGCATGGTGGGCTACAATCCATAGGGTTGCAAAGAGTTGGACGTGACAACACACACACACACACACACACACATTTTATGACTTATTGGATCTAGTTGTGATGCACTCACTTCCATTCAGATCTGTTGAAATAAATGTCTTGGCCCAAGATGAAACTCTTCACATCTGAGATGCCATGTCAGCAAACTTAGATAAGTTTTGTGTCCTCGTTACTCTTTCTCTTGACTGGAAGTACCATATATAGTCAGTCAGCCATCTGTCCCCCCCAAACCCCAGGCCATTTCTGGGCTCCATTCTGGGCTTCTTTCTTCCTTATTGATTTTCTTTCTTTTTTTATTAGTTTATTTTTTATTGAAGGATAATTGCCTTACAAAATTTTGCTGTTTTCTGTAAAACCTCAATATGAATCAGCCCTCCTTTTTGAAGTCCCCTCCCATCTCCTTCTCCATCCCACCCCTCTAGGTTAATACAGAGCCCTTGTTTGTGTTTCCTAAGCCATATAGAAAATTCCCACGGGCTATCTATTTTACATAAGGTAATGTAAATTTCCATGTTACTCTTTCCATACATCTCACCCTCTCCCTCCCTCTCCCCATGTCCATAAGTCTATTCTCTGTATCTTCCTTGTTCTTTACTCTTTATCCTATAAAAAGCTTTCTGTTTTCCATCCTATTTTATAGTTTTCCAGCTCTTGGAGATAGAGACTACCTTTTTCATAAAGTGTTTGATTTCTTTGTTTGTATTGCCGGAATTATCTTCCTTAGTCATTTTTTTTAAACAGATCAAACTTCTTTTGCCTTGTTCTGAATTATTCTTAAGTATTATGTGTATGAGTATGAACAGTTACATAATGATATGTATATGTATCACAGACATATAACACATACACATGAACACACATACACACACACACACACAGAAAGACAAAAAATTCAAAAGCAAAAACATAAGGAGACATGTTATTTGTGTAATACTGGGTAACGTCCTCAATTTTTCTCTTACTTTGACCTGTGTCTATGTATGACCTAATTTTGTCTGTAGACAACTTCAAAAGGAGCTATTTTAAAATTCCCTATAACTGTCGATGTGAAGAATATAGCTTATGAGAAGACCCCATGAGAATTGTACTATATATTATTGAGAAAAAAAGAAAAGTATATTTTGTCAGACATTATACACATGAATGTGTATGCTGTGCTAAGCTGCTTCAGTCTTGTCTGACTCCTTGTGACCCCATGGACTATAGCCCACCAGGCTCCTCTATCCATGGAATTTCCAGGCAAGTAAACTGGAGTGGGTTGACATTTCCTTCTGCAGGGCATTTTCCTGACCCAGGGATTGAACCTGTATTTCCTGCATTGTCAGGCAGATTCTTTACCACTGAGCCAGAGAGAAGACCAGTATAATACTGGGTTGGCAGAAAGGTTTGCATATCTATATGAAGATATCCATAATATCTTTTGGAAAAACCGAATGAACCTTTTGGTAAACCCAATGTATAGTCAACTTCTTTTTGATGTTTCTGATTCAAATTACCTAAGGTTCTACATCATTTTTTGTTTGTTTGTTTCATTTTATTTCCAGTGTCCCATACAGTTACTTCCTGCACACTGCAGACATTCAATATATGTTTTGAATAAAAAATGAATCAACATTCAAATATATTTATAAGGTTTTACCTTTGCCAGTGTAGTTTCAACAACTATCATGTCTCATGTGGATTTTGCAATCCTTTCTTAATCAGACCCCTGGCCTACAATCTTGCCCTCTTGATAGAATTCCCCACTTATACTCCTCTCCTGATGTCACCACCCATATGTACTACACGGGGTTAGAAATTCTGTAAGACCCTGGACTTTGGCTAACACATTCACTCCAGATATACTCCCCATTTTCTTGGTGCATAAGAAACAGTAAATTTTTGTTGAACAAAAACAATAGCAACAACAGCACCCCCCTCCCATGCCAAATGTTCTCCTTCCTTAAGTAAGCTTCTTCTTTTTTTTTTTTTTGGCTGTGTCTCCAACGAATCTAAACTGCAGCAGGACTTTCATCTTCTATCTTGAGTAATGAGAATGTAAGGAGTACAACATATTGGACAGAATACATGATTGGTAAGTGAAAAGTTTTAACAGAAAGAATGAGAGGCTGATGTGACTATTGGTAAAGTTGGAGGGACAGAGATCAGAGAAACTGTCACCAATGACATCAGCCTGCTGCTCCAAAGCAGGGAGTTCTGAAAATCTAAGCCAGCAATTGCTGAAAATCCGGGATCATCTTACCCTGAAGCCCCTGTCAATCTCACCAAACTCCGAGAAGCTCTACTTCTATTTCAATCTCCATCATTAACATCATTGATGCTCAGGAAAATCTCTCAGCGGCTATTTTGGACCTGACCTTTGCTCATTCACACTTATGACTCCATCTGGAAAATAATAACCTCCTTTCCTCTTTTGCCCAAATCTTTATTGTAATTGCCCATTGTTGGCAGATTCTGACCTGTTGTGAACAGGAGGAAGGGGATCTTGGGAGATTTGACTTTTCTACAGTGCAAGTTAAATCCCAGAAGTGGGTGCCACAATGCTACTGAACTGAAAATAAATAACCAAGCACACATACTTCCCCAGAAAGTTAGGACTCTTGGAAAAAAGCTACAGTTTCCCCCACTCATTTATTTTCCTTCACATAATATTGTTGTTGTTATTCTTTGTTTAGTTTTTGCTTTATGGTTGTCTTTCTGCCTTATTCTGTGCATAAATCTTGGGTGAATCTAACTTAGATTTATCACCCACCTGGCACGTAACTCAATTATCTGGTTCCAGCTGCTGTATTAAGTGTACAGTACTTCTGTAACACTTCACATTTTCAAGGGAAATGTTTGATTTATCTAAAGTACTAACTAGGCTGTGTATTGTAACCTGCTCTAAGTTTATTTTGCTCTTAAAATTTCCTATCCCACTAGAATAAAAACTATAAGGCTTTCTTATAACTCTACATATATTATCTTACAGAAAGACTAAGTATTCTCATTAATATATTAAAAAATATTCTAAAGTTATTAGAGGACTGTTACTCATAAGCAAAATAACAAAAATATTTGATGATAACTCTCCTTTAACATAATTAATTTGGTTAAATAAATACCTACTGAAGTGTTTTTTATTTTGTTTTGAACAAAATATTTGCTTCATTTTAGCTTTATTTCACTTTTCCCTACTGCCCTTTCTGTGTTAATTATTTAATAGCTAGATGCTAAAAGACCTAGGAGAAATGAAAAGGTTATTAAATAAGTGTTAACAAGCAATTAAAAATCTCTGTAAATGGCTCATTGTCCCCAGCAATTCATACCCATATTTTATGGTTGCCAAGTACTCTTGTCATGAGATCAAAAATCACTGTGACCCTCCACTTTCACAGGAATCCAAACACTTATAAAATACATTATACATTTCTCTAAAGGTGAACATTTCTCACTATCTATGTGTGCTCTTGCTATATCTTTTAGTTGCCTGCATTAAAAAAAAAAAAAAAAAGAAGAAGAAGAAGTATTTCTGATTAGAAATTTCTCCAGGGGGTCTTGACCAATTAAGTATACATTTCTGAATTGAGACAGAATTGTCCCTGGGTCTCTGTCATTGCTCCATTTTAATGCAACCCTTTTGTATGCCATTGGTATTGACAACTGAATACACTTTTTTGACTGTCCCATTGTTAATGAAAGTGTAACTTTGGGTCTTCTGTAGATCCCAAACAAAGATTGAGCATCTGGAGTGAAAAATGAAGTTTTCTCTCTCCTAATCTTTACCTGCATTAATATACAAATCTCAACAGTCCATTTTAATTTTTGCATGAAACAGAAACTCCCATGAATTAATGCAGTTCTCCTAAGTACTACATCAGTATGAACCAATAGCTAGACCAATTGCCACTTTGCATCTCGTGAGGATGAAACCAGCATATAGGATGCTGCTGCTGCTGCTAAGTCGCTTCAGTCGTGTCCGACTCTGTGCGACCCCAGAGACGGCAGCCCACCAGGCTTCCCCATCCCTGGGATTCTCCAGGCAAGAACACTGGAGTGGGTTGCCATTTCCTTCTCCACCATACAGCATAGGTAAGACTTATTATCTTAGGATGTTTTCAGTCTTTCTTTTCTGCTTGGAGTATTTATAAGCACCTCCAATTTTAGCTTTTTCAAATACTGTCTGCTTTCTCCTATTTGCATAGATAGTTAAAGTATATGTAAGTTTGAATAGATTCCAGGAACTGGTGATGGACAGGGAGGCCTGGCATGCTGTAGTCCATGGGGTTGCGAAGAGTCGGACATGACTGAGTGACTGAGGGGAACTGATGCACATTTCAGTTGTATGAATGATGATGATTCTCTCTGTGTGTGCCAATGCAATGAGATTGCTATGTGTTCTCACACATCAAGGTGCACACACATACACAACACAGAAGCATCCACACGTACACAGTGGTGAAATACAACTACCAAACATCTTTGTTAAAACAAAGTCTGGGCATGACATTTGTTTAACATTAAAACTTAATGTGATTCATTTTGTCAAAATTCACAATTTCCCTCAGTGATTAACGGCGCATGTTCAGCCTTAGATGGAAAGATGATTGATGTTGAATGTCAAAAATAGTTGGGCACAGACCTTTCTGCGTGTCACTGGCTGTGACTGTGATGTGAAACTATAGTGCTCAAACAGGGAGGAAAATGTGTCTCTTTGATTAAAGCCCCCACTGTTTAAATGCAGGGCACTGAGCACTAGTAAGAGGAGACAAGCTGTCACCATCAAACAGGTTCTGATAATAAACTTTCAGGCATGAAGGGTGAAAGTGTTCTGTAACCTTAATTCATGTCATTGTTTTAAGAGCTTATGTTCACAGCATTCATGGAAAATGACTAAGGGTGCTAATATCTTACAAACTGCATAAATTAAACAATGGCCAGAGGTGCTTGCTGTCTTGACAGCACTGAAAGGATGTTAGGTAAAGGTGTGATGCTTTGGAACTAGCTCAAGTGACCTTTCCAGGTGTGTAAATTCCAAGCCACCTATTGTAATTATATGTGATGACTGAACAGATATTATGCAGGCAGGAATTGAATGCAAATGAAGTCAATATAGATTTTATACAAAAATGTTCTAGTTCTCGGCAGGCTATAATTTGCAGAAACAACAGTTAAGCTTCCAAAATAAGACCCTTTAAAGAGGAACAAATCATTGGGAGAAGCAGGACCAGGAAAGACATGATAAGAGAATTAATGCTTGTCAGTTTGTTGGAATATGAAATCATTATAGGTAACGCAGTACATCCCAAACAGAAAATCTTCGCCCAAAGCATGATGGTAATGCAGTGATCTTATATCACCAGAACACATTACAATGTAAGCATTAACTTGGTTTATTTCAGGTAAATTATCCTTTTTCCTATAAGGAATTTTCAGCCTGGTAGGTTAACACTCTTTTCCATCTGCATAAATGTTCTGAGGTCCCTCTTGCTGACTGGTGTCACTTTAATATTTTTTCCTAATTTATTATGTAATTGGGGTATAGTAACTTTATAATATTGTGTTAGTTTCTGCCGTACAGCAGTGTGAATCAGCTATGTGTTAGTTGCTCAGTTGTGTCTGACTCTTTGGGACCTCATGGACTGTAGCCCGCCAGGCTCCTCTGTCCATGGGATTCTCTGGGCAAGAATACTGGAGTGAGTTTAACTAAATGTATACATCCATCCTCTCCCTTTTGAGCCTCGTTCCCAGCCCACTCCCATCCCACCTCCTAGATAACATTACGCACACAAAAGATAACATTTGTGTGATACTACCATTGTGAGCATTGTTGTTGTTGTTGTTTAGCTGCTAAGTCATGCCCAATTCTTTATGACTTCAGGGACCTTAGCCCACCAGGCTCCAGTGTCCATGGGATTTCCTAGGCAAGAATACCTGAGTAGGTTGCCATTTCCTTCTCCAGGGGATCTTCCCCACCCAGGGATCAAACCTGTGTCTCTTGCACTGGCAGGCAGATTCTTTACCTCTGAGCCACCAGGGAAAGCCCATTGTGAGCATACCTAGCATTATTAATATTTAGAATATGATTTTTCAAATGTGGAAAAAGCAGAATTGTTGAAGTCACCACATTTTAAGGTTTAAAGGGAACTTACAATTACTCTTTTACACTTTCATAAAAGTAAGCCTGTATTCATAAATACAATCCAATGGAATATTCTTTCATTCTGAAACTGCATTGATGTGTCATTGGGGGATATGTTTATTCTCCATTTTTGCACACTTTATTTGCATCATTTATATTTGAATATGATAATAAGGAATGTATCTGCATGTAAAGACAGAACTCACATGTACATATATATTTATAATTCTAAGATCCTGATGTTTGGAAAGATTGAGGGCAGGAGGAGAAGGGGACAACAGAGGATGAGATGGTTGGATGACATCATTGATTCAATGGACATGAGTTTGAGCAAGCTCTGGTAGTTGGTGATGGACAGGGAAGCCTGGCATGCTGTAGTCCATGAGATTGCAAAGAGTCAGAAACAATTGAATGACTGAACTGAATTGAACTTGAACTGGTTCTTCTTTAAAGATTCCTGAAAAAATAGATTATTTAAAACTACAATTTACTCGCTATTTTTCTAGGAAGCATAGCAAAAATGGTAAATATTTTAAGTTATGCATTAAAAAATCTGGGGATCAGCTATCCATTTCATGGCAAACTCTTCCTTATCCAGTTTAAAAATTGCACATTTAATTTTTATCTCAGAAAAATTCAGAATTCTTTAAATTTTGGTTCTGTTAACCTGTTGTTTTCTTTTACTAGGAAAAAATAAAAACTAGCAGTAGACAATAGCTTTATCAGGATTGGCAAAGTGATCTTAATTTGTGTGGCAAGCAATTAATGAACATGGTATCTATCATAAAAATAAGCAGACGATGAATATTCATTGTATGTCCTACTGTTTAAGCAGGTTCTTGCATTGGTCGATATTAACATAGCCTGGTTATTCATAAGCTGAAATATAATTTCCAAACTTATGCTACTACATCTTTTGACATCACCAACCTGGAGCTACTGACAAAATGAATCATTTCAAACAGGGGCATGACACTAGTAGAATAAAATAACCCAAAGGCTGACAAGGAGAGGGAGCAAATGCAACGGACCAGCCAATTTTCTCTCAGCTGCAGAGCCACAGTATCAGAAAGTACAAGCCATTAGCTCTAAGGGGTTGTAAATAACTCTACTATTTTAGACTTTATCATGCAAACACTGCAGCTTCTTAGTGGAAGTAAACCTATCTCTTCTTAGTAGAGGTAAATCACAAATATGTGTGTATAAGTGTAACATATGCTGACAATGCGGAAGAAAGTGAGAGTGTTAGTTGCTTAGTCCTATCTGACTCTCTGCGACCCCATGGACTATAGCATTTCAGGCTCTTCTGTCCATGGGATTCTCCAAGTAAGAATACTGGAGTGGGTAGCCATTTCCTTCTCCAAGAGGATCTTCCTGACCCAGGGATCAAATCTAGGTTTCCTGCATTGCAGGCAGATTCTTTGCCACCTGAGCCACTGGGGAAGCCCCATACTGACAATACTTAGAGTTATTTTAGTTCTCGTAAGTTCTGAACTTTAATATATTAATCTCCTCAGCATATATTACTCTTTATATTATTAAAATACCACATATAGTTTACATCAAATCTCATTGGAAAATTTTTCTAGTTATTTAGTTGACAACTTCCCATAGAAGTGACCACTTGGTATTATATACTTGATATTATACTTGACATTATATACTCAGCAAAGGATCTTGCTACATAAATATGCAGAAATTATAATTAAGAATAATAATGTCACCAGCATGAGTCACATTATTTTATTTAAACTTCCAAATAGTTTGGTATGATATACACTTAAAAGGACAAGATAATTCAGAGTGAGGTTACCTTTTGGCTAACAGAGAAGGTGTAAACAGAAATCAGTTCAGTTCAGTTCAGTTCAGTCACTCAGTCGTATCTGACTCTTTGCAATCCCATGAATCACAGAACGACAGGCCTCCCTGTCCATCACCAACTCCCAAAGTTTACCCAAATTCATGGCCATCGAGTCAGTGATGCCATCCAACCATCTCATCCTCTGTCATCCCCTTCTCCTCCTGTCCCCAATCACTCCCAGCATCAGGGTCTTTTCCAATGAGTCAACTCTTCGCATGAGGTGGCCAAAGTATAGGAGTTTCAGCTTCAGCATCAGTCCTTGCAATGAACATCCAGGACTGGTTTCCTTTAGGGTGGACTGGTTGGATCCCCTTGCAGTCCAAGGGACTCTCAAGAGTCTTCTCCAACACCACAGTTCAAAAGCGTCAATTCTTTGGTGCTCAGCTTTCTTCACAGTCCAACTCTCACATCCATACATGACCACTGGAAAAACCATAGCCTTGACTAGACGGACTTTTGTTGGCAAAGTAATGTCTCTGTTTTCTAATATGCTATCTAGGTTGGTCATAACTTTCCTTCCAAGGAGTAAGCGTCTTTTAATTTCATGGCTGCAATCACCATCTGCAGTGATTTTGGAGTCCCCCAAAATAAAATCTGACACTTTTTCCGCTATTTCTCCATCTATTTCCCATGAAGTGATGGGACCAGATACCATGATCTTCGTTTTCTGAGTGTTGAGCTTTAAGCTAACTTTTTCACTCTCCTCTTTCACTTTCATCAAGAGGCTTTTGAGTTCCTCTTCACTTTCTGCCATAAGGGTGGTGTCATCTGCATATCTGAGGTTATTGATATTTCTCCTGGCAATCTTGATTCCAGCTTGTACTTCCTCCAGCCCAGCATTTCTCATGATATACTCTGCATATAAGTTAAACAAGCAGAGTGACAATATACAGAGAAGATAGAGGTGGACAAATAGAAAATAAACAGATTAAAAAGTCAAGTGCATAGGCATAAACATAATAATAGAAATGTTGAAAATATCTCGCTGAGACTGTGGAGTTAGACTAGCTTGTCCTAGGGAACGATAGGCAAATACAGAAAGAATAAAATGAAGGGAGGTAGGAGAAGGGAAAGAGGGAGGTGCAGAGTGACATAGAGAATATCCTAAAATCAACTCTTATAATCTTTTCCAGCAGAATTTAATTTTGTTAAACATTTTAATAATCTGCCAGTGTCTCCTCTGACTCCCCGCCCTTAACATATCCTATACTAATTCTACTGCCTAACAGCTCTCAGATCACTGCTGTCTTTAAAATGGGTAACCAACAGGGCCCTACTCTATAGCACTGGGAACTCTGCTCAGTGTTACATGGCAGCCAGGATGGGAGAGGAGTTTGGGGGGAGAATGGATACATGTGTATGTATGGCTGAGTTCCCTCACTGTTCACTCGAAACTATCACAACACTGTTAGTCAGCTATATCCCAATGCAAAATAAAAAACTTAAAAAATAATTACATAGGTGAAAGATCTTCCAAATTCTGTCTCAGTTTTCCCTAGTGTTTGCCCAGGTTATTCTGGCCTGGGGAGCTTGATATTAGAAGGATTATTTCCTACACGGAGCATAGCATGACACTCAGGCCAGGGTGGAGGAAAAGGGGATCACAGTTGGGGAAGAATACAAAAATCAGGACAGCATTGCCAGGTGTGTGTAAAGCACAAGGTTAGAGGCTAATTTTGTATTGCTGGGCAACTAAATGCCTTCCTCCTCAGCATCCCACAGTAGCCACCACATGCCTGCACGGTTTTATTCTCCACGCAGTCAGAGTTATCTTTTCAAAATGCACATTTAAAAATGCCTCCCCCATTAAAATGAAATAGGTTAAATGAATTCTCATTGTTCTTCCAGTGTAGACCAAATTCTTCATGGTGTCTGAGAGATGCTGCATGTGTTACTTTTTATTCTGCTAGTCTTTTGATGTTGGACTGTATTATAAAGCAAGCCTTTCTTTAGCACTAGCTCCTTCTTTCAATAGGAACTTTGCCTATATTAATGCTAGCCCAGCTCTTTGGAAAACTTTTGCCTCCTTTCTTTACCTCAGTAGCTCCTATAGTGGTTGTATGTTTTGTCTCAGTGTTTGAGGTGGTTACTTTTATAGTCAACTTGACTGGACTGGTAAAGTATTATTTCTGATTGTGTCTGCAAGGATGGTTCAGGAAGAGATTAGCATTTAAGTATACTGTCTTAATTACTACAGCCTTATAATGTCTTGAATTCTGGTGGTTTGAACATTTCAGTTTTGTTCTTTTTTCCAAAACTGTGTTGCTTATTTTCGTTCATTTGTTTTTCAGTGTTAATTATAGAATCACTGTTTTGGCATCTTAAGAAAATGGGAGATTAAGTTTTTTTTTTTTTTTTTAATTTATGTATCAGTTGGAGAAAATGTGCATTTAACAATATTGGCAATCTAATTCATGAACCAAGTTCTCTCCTCTTATATTTATAGTCTATCTGGTTTCTTTCATAAGTGCTTTACAAAGTTCAGAGCACAAAGTTTACATATTCTTTGTTATATTTTATACCTGAGAATTTTATATCTTTGACGTTATTGCAAATGAATTTTTAAAATTTAAACATGTAATTGTTCCTGAAATTCACTTAATACTTTTTATTACCCCTGTCCTAAACCCTTGTTAAGTTCATTTATTAGATCTAGAAGACACTGTGTAGTTCCTTGGATGTTTTTTTACATAAATGACTGTTATCTTCAAATATAAACACATCAATTTATTCGTTTCCAATCTCTATTCATCCATTCCTTTCTTTTCCTTCCTTCATTTCCCTGCTTAGGGTTTCTGGGAAAATACTGAATGGAAGTGATAAGAACAAGTCATTAGTAACTTGTTCCTGAATTTAGGAACAAAAAGTAAAATATAAAGTATTGTGCCAAGGGTAGATGGTAGACTTCAATAACTTATTCTTAGTGTTTTAATATTAACAGATCTTGAATTTTGTAAGGTGGTATTTCAGCATACATTGAGATAATTATATGATTTTTTAATTTGGTATTTTATAGATAAATCTCACTGGCTGACTTTTGAATGTTGAACTAAACTTGCTTACCTGGAAAAATTCCCACTTAGTTATGATGTGCTATCTTTTCTATATAGTAAGCAGCACAATTTACTAACATTTTATCGAGGATGTTTACATCTATATTCACAGCAGATTGCTTCTCAGGTTTCTTTTGTGCAGTATCTCTGTCTGGGCTTGTTTTCAGTTTAATGATGATCTCTTAGAATAATTTAGGAACTATTCACCATGTATGAACAGTTTGTGTAGAACTGATGCAATTTCTTCCAACTTTAATAGTAGAATTCATCAGTAAAACTCTCTAGGTTTGGAGGTTTTTTTGAAAAGTGGTTTTATATTTAATTACAAAATTAATTATTTTAATAGACACAGAAATACTCAAGTTATCCATTTCTCTGTGAGTGTGAATAAGTCTTTATAGTGTATGTCATTTAGGAGTTTGATCTAAATCCTCATATTTATTGGTGTAAAGTCATTCATGGTATATCCTTACTGTTAGGTTGATGTAAGTAAGATCTACAGTGATAGCTCCTCTTTCATGCCTAGTATTGATAATGTGTTTCTTCTTTCTCTTTTTCTTGATCAGTCCTGCTAAAAGTGTATACATTTTCTCTTTTCAAGAAGTGGATTTTGTTTTCATTGATTTTTATTTTTTATATGTTTTAAATTTTATTTTCTGATATCTGTATTATTTATTATTTTTAGTCATTCTTCCCACCTGTATTTTTTTAAAAATCTGCTTCTTTTTAGATTCTTAAGATAAAAGCTTGGATAATAAGTCTTGTTTCTTTTTCTAATATAAACTTTTAACTCAGTAAGATCTATTTTATTACATTATAGCATTTTATACTATGAAAACAACAGCTTTTGTTGTTTAAAAGAAAGTGTGAAATATGTTTTCCAATTTATTTAATTCAAAATATCATTTTTTAAAAATTTCCTATGTGACATGAGTTGCTTTTACATTGTTTAATTTTTATATATTTGAGAACTTTTTCTGGCTCTTTGTTATTCATTTCTTTTAAAATTTCATTGTAGTCAAAGAAAACAATTTGTATACTTTAAATTTTTAAAAATTTTATGGTTTACTTGATGGAACAGAGTATAGTCCATCTTGTTAAATGCTTTACGTAGATATGAAAAGAACTTGTATATAGCATCTACTCATATTTGACAAAGGAGCAAAAATGATACAATGGAGTAATACATTTTCTCTTTTCAACAAATGTTGCTGAAACAGCTGAAAATCCACATAAAATAATAAAATTTAGACATATACTTTACACCCTTCAAAAAAATTACTTCAAAATGAATTATAGACCTAGATGTAAAATGAAAACTACAAAACCACTAGAAGATAAAATATTGAGAAATAAGAATAAGAGAAAATCTGAGAGATTTTTGATATGGCAATTACTTTCTAGTTGCAGCACTAAAATGGCACAATCCATGAAAGGAATCACTGATAAACTGGAAATCAGTAAGATTAAAAACTTCTACTCTGAAGAAGACAATGTAGAGAGAATTGGAATACAAGGCATGGACTAGGAGAAAATCTTTGCAAAACATATATCTGATAAAGAACTCTTATCCAACACACACAAGGGACTATTAAAAGTCAACAATCCAGTTAAAAATGGGCAAAGACCTGAATGAATATCTTACCAAAGAATATATAGAGATGGTAAAGAAACATATGAAAAGATGCTCAGAATCATATGCCATTGGGGAGTTCCAAATTAAAACGACAATGAGATACTATTATACACTTAATAGAATGGCCAAATCCAAATCACTGTCAACAGAAAATCACGGAAAGGATGTGCAGCAACAGAAACGCTCATTCATAGTAAGTGGGAAATCAAAATAGTTCAGCCACTTTGGAAATCAGTTTGGCAGCTCTTTTTTACAAAAAAAGATACTCTCATGTTATAAGGCAGCAATTGTGCTCCTTGGTATTTGCCCAAATAAGTTGAATATTTATGTCTGAAAAAAAACCTGCATGTGGATGTTTATAGCAGCTTTATTCATAAATGCCAAAATTTGGAAGCAATCAAGAAGTCCTTGAGCAAGTGAATAGAAAAATTAACTGTGGTACATCCAGATAATGAAATATTATTTAGTGTTAAAAATAAACAAGCTATCAAGCCATGAAAAGGCATGGAGGAATCTTCAATGCCTATTACTAAAGAAGGAAGCTAGTCTGAGAAAGCTACATACTGTACGATTCCAAGCACATGACATTCTGGAAAAGACAAAGCTAAGGAACAGTAAAAGATCAGTAGTTGCCAGGGCTTGAGAGGAGGGAGAGATGAACAGGTGAGCACAGAGGAATTTTGAGAGCAATGAAATTATTCTGCATGATAATACAATGTTGGACATTTTATTTATCCTTTTGTCAAAATCTGCAACATGTACACCACCAAGAGTGAACCCAAAGGTAAGCTGTGGACCTTGAGATATAAATGTGTGTCAATGCAGGTTTATTAGTTCTAACAAATGGACCACTCTGGTGTGAGATGCTACTTGTAGGGGAGGCTGTGCAAGTGTGTGAACAGGAATTATCTGGAAACTGTATTTTATGCTGAACTGTGAATCTAAAGCTGTTCTAAAAAAAATCTATTCAAAAAAGTGTTGATTTTGCTGTTGTTGGTAAGAATTTTCTATACATAAAGCCAGTTTAGCTTTTCCAATGTTTCTGCTGCTTCTTACACGGGCTAAATTTTGCCATGTAAATGTGGCATGTTTTGCGCAGAGGTTTCTGACCCTATGTCTGCTCCAGAATATTTCTCATAGAATTAATCTAGGATCTTAGCCTCAAGAGTTTCCTGCTTCTGTTTTTCATTTTTCCCTCAGATCCTTTGCCTAGCAATATGCTTGTGCCTTTCCATTTGCTTAAGATTTTTGAGAGAATCATTTGATCAAGAGGAGAGAATGGGACTTTGTGATTTTCCTGTCAAAGCAGACAACCCCTCTTGCACACTGAGGATTCTGAGGTCTTATTCTATCCACAATCTTTCTCATTTGTATCCAGTGAGAAGTTTGTGGTGTAGAGTGTGCAGGAAAATACACTGTCCTTTCTTTGATCCTTTCAAATAACTTTTTTATTTTTATTTCAAATAACTTTTTAAAATTTCTATTTTATCTTCCTGATTTTTCTCATCTACATCTTTTATGTTCCTTATTATACATTTAGTCAAACCAATTGTTCTTTGAGTATCTTAGATTTCATATTCATTTCTGGCTGGGAATATTATATTTTTTCCTTCTATTTCCTGCATTTTGTCATTTGATATTTGAAACGTTTCTCAGTTTATGCTTCATTTTCTTAGATCTTGCATTTGTTGTATGATTTGCATTTGTGCTATTATTTGCTCACGTGGAGTGTTTTAAATCCTGTTATCATTATGAAAGTATTTTGAATCAACTATAAGGTTGTGCTCAAGTTCTACCTTCATTACAAAAGCTTCCCTAACCCCTTTAATGTTATTAATCAGGATATATGAAGTTTGTTTCCTTGTCAGTTTTATTTAACACACTAGATTATAGACTCTTCATGGAGGATATATATATAATTTTTATACAACGAGCTTTTATTGAAGACACACTAGATGCCCAAACTTAATAATGAATGAAGGTGTATGTTTTATAAAAAACTGTTAAATGAATCATAGATCTGTTTTTAAAGATATTACAAACAGAAGAATTATAGAAAGGATAAACATATGTTAAAATGTCTCCAAAAATTGCTTACCTATGACACTCCTGATTCATATCACCATTTCATTTTTCTTTATTTAACTGAAAGTAAGTTTCCTTTAAAGGAAATATTGTCCCAAAAGTCCATGGAGCAGTCAATCCGGACATAGCCCGGTGACATCAGTATCAGCTGTGGGAAGCTCAAGGCAAATGTCATTTCCTATCAAATGCAGCATAAAAATAAAGAGTGCCCCCAAAGATCTCAAAGGACATTCACAAAGGTGAGGTCATTGCCAAATTTTCCCTTAGGTGGCTTCTCACATATTTGAGAATAAGTTTTCTTGTTAGCTTATCTTGGTGCATTGGGAAGATGATGTTTTGCTAGATACAAAATAAGAGTAGACAATGCAAGTTATCATTGAAATGGCAAGATAGATTTATAATAACGATATCACAGCAATGTAAGGGTGAAGGTACCCTACTATTTGTACCATGGGTAATACAAACCAAGGAGAAATAAATAGTTTAATGCCACTTTTCTCACCTAATTTTTCAAGAAAAGATTCTTGTATTCTCCAAATATCTTAACTCAAAGAGAGAGAAAAAAAAAAAAACATTTGTTAAAAAACAAACGAATGAATGAATATACTGTGTCCAATGACCTATTATTGTCAATAATTCTGTTTCTTAAGTTTGGTCAGAAGGGGGGTGTACTTTTAGGAGTTGAAACAGTTTTGATTACTTCATCCCAGCATGATTAATTTGCTCTGCTATTTTTTAACCATTTGATTGAAACTAAAAACTTCAAACTCGATTCCAATGTATCCTTTACTAGTTTAGTATTTTCTTAGTTAATCCATATTATTATTGTTTTTGCATTCCAGTGCAATCTGTTGTTATCACTTGGCTAAACAACATACCTCAGTGAAAATGAATGAAGTTCTTACATTTATGGGTAAACTTTAGCTGAAATGTTTCTCTCTAGTTCATACTCGAGGACCGAGAGAAACAAGATGACATTTCTATACACCAATCCAGCATCACAAAAGATATGAATGTTATACTGAAATACCAAGGACTAGTCCACATTGCTAAACTTCTTTTCTTTTATTATTAAATGTGGGCTTCCCTGGTGGCTCAGATGCAGTAAAAATCTGCCTGCAATGTGGGAGACCTGGGTTTGATCCCTGTCTTGGGAAGATACCCTGGAGAAGGAAATAGCAACCCACTCCAATATTCTTGCCTGGAGAATTCCATGGACAGAGAAACCTGGTGGGCTACACTCCATGGGGCTACAAAGAGTTGGACACGACTAAGCAACTTTAAAGAAGTTTAAAAAAATAATAACAATGTTAGATTAGGGAGTAAATTTAAAGCAGTCATTCCATCTCTCTTAATTTATTCTATCTTTTAAAAAATAAAACATGACCTTGTTATCAATTTAGAAGATATACTTTGAATGGTCATAATCATATTGAATGAATTATCATATGATAATTATAGGGAATTATCATATTGTAATGCATACCTATTAACTATTGTCTGAATTTTGTCTCCCAGAAATAAAAATTTTAAATTTAACAAATCATTAAATATAAAGTCTAAATTTCCCTTGCAGTACCTAGGGTTCTGATTCAGTTTAATCTCATAGCTATGGGGAGTTTTTTGTTTGGGTTTTAAATGTTATTATACTTTGACTTACTGAAAAACATATGAATGCAAAGCCTCAAATCCTCTGAGTCCCTGATTATAACATGATGTCCTGTGTATTCAAGACTTTACATATCTAAAGGCCCAAGGTAAACATTTGAAAACTTATTTTTGCAGTTAAATATTGCCAGCCATTAGATATAGCAGAAACAAGGTACAAATGTCATTATTTTTACCTTTTGCTACAAATTAAATGTTTTTTCACCCCATGGAGTTCCTAGTCTGAAGTTTCTACTATGCAATTACATTTGCATGCTCAGTTAATACTGGCACCTGGGAACTTGATAATTTACCTGTACACAAAGCTTAGGCTTTCATTCACAAACAATATCCTTGAATAAATAGTTCTGCAGTAACCAAAAAATCAAATTGATTTGATATCCTTAAAACAACTCAGGCCTACCATGTGTTCTCTGCTTGCTGGTCAATTTGCAGTTGTTAGAAGTGTTGTCTATTAAATAAAAACAGTATGGAAGTTTCCTGACAGAGAAATTCTTTGGGGAGAGAACCCAAAAGATCCAGGAAGAGTATTTGACTCATTTTGGATAATTCCTGAGTTTTTTTCATTCTGTGCTTTTGGACTATTTAGACATGGACAGTGAAGAAGGCAGTGGCACCCCACTCCGGTACTCTTGCCTGGAAAATCCCATGGACGGAGGAGCCTGGAAGGCTGTAGTCCATGGGGTCGCTGAGGGTCGGACACAACTGAGTGACTTCACTTTCACTTTTCACTTTCATGCATTGGAGAAGGAAATGGCAACCCACTCTAGTATTCTTGCTTGGAGAATCCCAGGGACAGGGGAGCCTGGTGGGCCGCCATCTATGGGGTCACACAGAGTCGGACACGACTGAAGCGACTTAGCAGCAGCAGCAGCAGCAGACATGGACAGCCAAATTGCCATACTTTTGGAAAAATCATTCTTTCCCTACAAACGTACATAGACAAATAAGACTCACAAATAACCAAGCTAGTTAAAATAATTAACATTCATCCTGTGTTTTTTAACCTCTAGTCAGTTAAAAGAATTAATAGTTACTTAATGTTTTTAACTTCTGTTTTTTGATATGTTTTAAATAGTATTTTACAGAATTTAACCAATCTCTTTGTCTTGTTTGCCTGTTATCAAATTTGGTAGCTAAAACAAGAATTATGATGTCATAACTTAAAAGCATATCTCTTTTAGTCACATGCATTTTGCTAACTTGTATGACCATTTAAATTTTGTACTGTAATCTCCTTTTTATGTAAGTCCTTCACTAAATTTTGGAGTTTTCAGTCCTCACTGTTTTTTGGGAAAGCTTCATTTTGGACCATTAAGACTAAATCTTAAAGGTTACCTCTAAATAATGTCTCCTGTTATTCATCACTTTAATCATTGCCTAGAAAGAAAAAAAAAGTAAAGGGATTGTCAAGAGAAAAAAAAATGATGGTGAATTCAGTGAAGAATGAATTTAATTAAACTTCCAGTTCAAATGTAATGACTCTGAAAGCAATAAATGTCTTTTAAATCTTTGAAAGTAAATAAATAGAAGCTTCAGGTAAGAGATAATAAATAAATACTATATATGTATATATTTATGAGACAAGTGTGCTTTTTATGATAATATCAATTCAGCTTGCATGTGAAATTAAACTTTATTTAAAAACTGACATTAACCTAGAGTCTTGTTCAATATTGGAAAACATTGAATGGACAGATACCCAAGAGTAATGTTAATGCAAAAGTCGCACTAGACAAAGTAAACAGTTAGGAAGACAGTATCAGTCTTCATAGCAGCACTATTTACAATAGGTGGGGCATGGACAAACCTAAATGTTCATTAACAGATGAACATATAAAGAAGAAGTAATACATGTTTATCATGCAATGTTACAGAGCCATAAAACGGAAGGAAATTGGGTCATTTATAGAGCTGTAGATAGACCTGGAGTGTGTCATGCATAGTGAAGTAAGTCAGAAAGACAAAAACAAATATTGTATATTAACACCTATATATGGAATCTAGAAAAATGATAGAGATTATTTTATTTGCAAAGAAGAAATAGAGATGCAAACATAGAGAACAAAAATATGGATACCAAAGGAAAAAGAGATGGGGTCGGAGGAATTGAGAGACTGGACTTGGCACATATACACTATTGATACTATGCATTAAATAGGTAACTAGTGAGAACATACCTTATAGCACAGGGGACTCTGCTTAAGGAGCTGTGGTAACATGAATGGGAAGCAAGTCCAAAAGTGAGGGGTATATGTACACGTATGGCTGATTCATTTTGCTTACAGTAGAAACTAACACAACTGTAAATCAAGTATGCTCCAATAAAAATTCATTCTTTAAAAATCTATTGCAATAGGGCAGAGAGAATTTGTGACACAGAACTCATTTAGGCTCAGTTCAGCTGAGACACAGGCTGGATAGATTTAGGAGATATAACAGAGGTGAGGGGATCATAGCCCATCTGTGTTTCCTAACTGATGTTCACCAAAATCAGCTCCTACCCTCCCACAGGCACTGGGGAATAGACAGGCTGTTTTCCTGGTGCTTACGTACTTGAGAGAGACAGTGTGAGTTGTAAAACAGGAGAGAGGATTTAAAATTTTTACATTTCAGGAGAAAATATTTGCAAATGATGTGACTTACAAAAGATTAGTCTCAAAAATATACAAACAGCTTATAAAACTCTATAACAAAAAAACAATCAAAACTGAACAGAAGAGCTAAATAGATATTCATATTTCTCCAAAGAAGACATACAGATGATCAATAACCACATGCAAAGATGTTCAATGTCTCTAAGTATTAGAGAAATGCAAATCAAAACTATAATGAGCTATCCCGTCAACACCAGTCAGAATGTGTGCTTGCTAAGTTGCTTCAGTCGTAACCGACTTTTTGCCACCCTGTGGACTGTAGCCCACCAGTCTCCTCTACCCATGGGGTTCTCCAGGAAAAAATCCTGGAGTGGGTTGCCATTTCCTCCCCTAGGGGATCATCCCCACTCAGGGATCCAACTTGCAAATCCTGCGTTTCCTGCACTGGCAGGTATCTTCTTCACCACTAGTGCCACCTGGGAAGCCCGATCAGAATGCCATCATTAAAAAGTCTACAAAGAAGAAATTCTGGAAAAGATGCAGAGAAAAGGGACCCTTCCTGTACTGTTGGTGGGAATATAAATTGGTGTAGCCACTGTGAACAATAGTATGAAGTCTTCTTAAAGAACTAAAAATAGAGTTGTCATGTAATTCAGCACTCCTACTCTTGGACATAGATCCAGACAAAACTGTAATTCAAAAAGAAAATATGCACCTGTATGTTATTAGTAGCACTATTTACAGTATCCAAGGCATGGAAGCTCCCTAAATATACATTGGCTGAAGAATGAACAAAGAAAATGTGGCATATATATACGCAAGGAACACTACTCAGTCGTAAGAAAGAGTGGAATAATTCCATTTGCAGTAACATAGACGGACCTAGAGATTATCATACTAAGTGAAGTAAGCCAGACATGGGAAGACAAATGTCATATAATATTGCTTACATGTGGAATCTTAAAAAAAAAAAAAAGAACTTATACACAAAACAGAAAGAGACTCACAGACATAGAAAACAAATCTATGGTTACTTTGGCCACCTGATGTGAAGACCTGACTGATTAGGAAAGACCCTGATGCTGGGAAACATTGAAGGCAGGAGGAGAAGGGGATGACAGAGAATGAGACGGTTGGATGGTGTCACCGACTCAATGGATATGAGTTTGAGCAAGCTCTGGGAATTGTTGATGGACAGGGAGGCCTGGCCCATTGCAGTCCATGGAGTCTCAAAGGGTTGGACATGACTGAGTGACTGAATTGAACTGAAACAAAAGGGAAAAGGGGTAGGGGAGAGATAAATTAGGATTTTGTTATTAGCAGATATAAACTACCATATATAAAATAAACAACAAAGTCCTACTGTATAGCACAGGGAACTATATTCAATAGCCTGTGATAAACTGTAATGGAAAAGTATACAAAAAAAGATCATATATTAAAAGATTACACACACACACACACACACACACACACATATACCTGTATAACTCTTGTACAGTCATGTTGTTGTACACCAGAAACTAACACAATATTGTAAATCAACTATTATATGTCAATAAAAAGTAAATTAAAAAGAGCATAAAAACATTTATATTTCAAGGAAGGAGATAAAGAATTACAATGATAAGATTTGTAAAGTAAATGCTGTAAGAAAAGCCAGGTCAGAGATAGCATCTGGAAGAAGCCTATCTAAAATTTTAGTGGAGGGGCTCTTTAGGATTGTCTCTCTTTTAGGACTGATCATGGCTAAGAGAAGCATGTATCCCATTTTTGGTCATTTTTTAGTGTGCTTACTGCTTTGATTAGAGTATATTAGTGGTAGAGAGCACTGGGGACTTTGGGGTCTCACTTGGAGACCACGGCTGCATCTGAAAAGTCTCTTTCCAGCTCTACCTTCTACCTATCACAGTGGGTTTCAGAGTTCTGTTTCTATTCAGCTGTTTCCAACTGGTTGTGAGGCAATGTTACTATGTCTGACTTCAGATATCAATTCTTGTTCTCAGTTCTGGATAAATGTAACTTCTCTTCTGCTTCATGTAATGTCTTGAAAGTAGACACAGTAAATATATTTCTCAATAGTTATTCTATTATGCAGATTTATAGAGTAGATCCCAGGTTTATAGTGAAAGTTTCTCAGTCATGTCCAACTCCTTGCAAGTCCATGGACTACATAGCCCATGGAATTCTCCAGGCCAGAATACTGGAGTGGGTAGCCAGCCTTTCCCTTCTCCAGGGGATCTTCCTGACCCAGGAATTGAACCGGGGTCTCCTACATTGCAGGTGGATTCTTTACCACCTTAAGCTATGAGGGAAGCCCATGGTATACTTTGCCAAAAATCAAAGAAGGCGGAGTGCTGGAGAATTGATGCTTTTAAGCTGTGCTACTGGAGAAGACTCTTGAGAGTCCCTTCGACTGCAAGGAGATGAAACCAATCAATCCTAAAGAAATCTACCCTGAATATTCATTGAATGGACTGTGCTGAAGCTGAAATTCCAATGCTTTGTCCACCAGATGTGAAAAGGTGACTCACCGGAAAGACCCTGATGTTGGGAATGATTGAGGGTAGGAGGAGAAGTGGGAGACAGAGGAGGAGATGGTTGGATTGCATCACTGACTCAATTGACATGAGTTTGAGCAAATTCTGGGAGATAGTGAAGGACAGGGAAGCCTGGCCTGCTACATTCAAGGGGTCACAGAGAGTCAGGTATGGCTTAGAGACTGAACACCACCAAAAATCAAAAAAATTAAAACTTCCCCAAACTAACCTATCATTAGCAATTATTCATGTTTAGTGTGCTTCTATTATCAAAAAATTGAAGTGTAACATAATAAAATGAATAAACACCATTTGATACAGAGAGAATGAGTTGAAAACAATGCCCAATACCTTCATTGACATAAATAAAGGGTAAAAAATTCATTTTTGTAGTTGTGCATTATAATGGGATTACATAAAAGCCAAGCATGAAGAGGAAATCATAATTCTGTGAAATTATTTAGTGAAAGCTAAAATACTATATTTTTTTTAGCTTGTTTGCCACAAAATCTCTTACTGTTCCTACTGCTTGTCATTGTCTGCTTCTTCCTGGCTGCTATGTTCTGAATGTATCCCCCTTAAATTTATATGTTAAATCCTGAGCCCCAGTAGGCTGGCATTAGGAGTCAGGACCCTTTAGAGGCTCTCGGGTCCTGAGGGCAAAATCTCAGGAATGGGATCCTTTCCCTATAAATGAGGCTTTTGTTGGGATCCTAGCATCTTTCACTATATAAGGACATAGTGAGAAGACACTGGTCTAATCCAGAATGAGGACTCTCATCCAATCTTACTGACACCCTGATTTCAGAGTTCACAGCATCCAATATGTGATCAATATATTTCTACTGTTTAAGAGCTAGCCAGCCTCCGGTACTTTGTGACATCAGACCACATGGACTAATACACTGGCATTACTTTGGGTGACATTTCTCAGCTCTTGTGCAGACCGCTAAGATACCCAGTGTTCATGGGAAATAACTCAGCCATTGAATTACAATGAAGATGGTATATTTCTCCATCTATTAGTGTCCTCTTTGATTTCTTTCACCAGTGTTTTATAGTTTTCTAGATATAGGTCTTTAGTTTCTTTAGGTAGATATATTCCTAAGTATTTTATTCTTTCCGTTGCAATGGTGAATGGAATTGTTTCCTTAATTTCTCTTTCTGTTTTCTCATTATTAGTGTATAGGAATGCAAGGGATTTCTGTGTGTTGATTTTATATCCTGCAACTTTACTGTAGTCATTGATTATTTCTAGTAATTTTCTGGTGGACTCTTTAGGGTTTTCTATGTAGAGGATCATGTCATCTGCAAATAGTGAGAGTTTTACTTCTTCTTTTCCAATTTGGATTCCTTTTATTTCTTTTTCTGCTCTGATTGCTGTGGCCAAAACTTCCAATACTATGTTGAATAGTAATGGTGAAAGTGGGCACCCTTGTCTTGTTCCTGACTTTAGAGGAAATGCTTTCAATTTTTCACCATTGAGGATAATGTTCGCTGTGGGTTTGTCATATATAGCTTTTATTATGTTGAGGTATGTTCCTTCTATTCCTGCTTTCTGGAGAGTTTTTATCATAAATGGATGTTGAATTTTGTCAAAGGCTTTCTCTGCATCTATTGAGATAATCATATGGTTTTTATTTTTCAATTTGTTAATGTGGTGTATTACATTGATTGATTTGCGGATATTGAAGAATCCTTGCATCCCTGGGATAAAGCCCACTTGATCATGGTGTATGATCTTTTTAATGTGTTGTTGGATTCTGATTGCTAGAATTTTGTTAAGGATTTTTGCATCTATGTTCATCAGTGATATTGGCCTGTAGTTTTCTTTTTTTGTGGGATCTTTGTCAGGTTTTGGTATTAGGGTGATGGTGGCCTCATAGAATGAGTTTGGAAGTTTACCTTCCTCTGCAATTTTCTGGAAGAGTTTGAGCAGGATAGGTGTTAGCTCTTCTCTAAATTTTTGGTAGAATTCAGCTGTGAAGCCGTCTGGACCGGGGCTTTTGTTTGCTGAAAGATTTTTGATTACAGTTTCAATTTCCATGGTTGTGATGGGTCTGTTAAGATTTTCTATTTCTTCCTGGTCCAGTTTTGGAAAGTTGTACTTTTCTAAGAATTTGTCCATTTCTTCCACGTTGTCCATTTTATTGGCATATAATTGTTGATAGTAGTCTCTTATGATCCTTTGTATTTCTGTGTTGTCTGTTGTGATCTCTCCATTTTCGTTTCTAATTTTGTTGATTTGATTTTTCTCCCTTTGTTTCTTGATGAGTCTGGCTAATGGTTTGTCAATTTTATTTATCCTTTCAAAGAACCAGCTTTTGGTTTTGTTGATTTTTGCTATGGTCTCTTTTGTTTCTTTTGCATTTATTTCTGCTCTAATTTTTAAGATTTCTTTCCTTCTACTAACCCTGGGGTTCTTCATTTTTTCCTTTTCTAGTTGCTTTAGGTGTAGAGTTAGGTTATTTATTTGACTTTTTTCTTGTTTCTTGAGGTGTGCCTGTATTGCTATGAACTTTCCCCTTAGGACTGCTTTTACCGTGTCCCACAGGTTTTGGGTTGTTGTGTTTTCATTTTCATTCGTTTCTATGCAAATTTTGATTTCTTTTTTGATTTCTTCTGTGATTTGTTGGTTATTCAGCAGCGTGTTGTTCAGCCTCCATATGTTGGAATTTTTAATAGTTTTTCTCCTGTAATTGAGATCTAATCTTACTGCATTGTGGTCAGAAAAAATGCTTGGAATGATTTCTATTTTTTTGAATTTACCAAGGCTAGCTTTATGGCCCAGGATGTGATCTATCCTGGAGAAGGTTCCATGTGCACTTGAGAAAAAGGTGAAATTCATTGTTTTGGGATGAAATGACCTATAGATATCAATTAGGTCTAACTGGTCTATTGTATCGTTTAAAGTTTGTGTTTCCTTGTTAATTTTCTGTTTAGTTGATCTATCCATAGGTGTAAGTGGGGTATTAAAGTCTCCCACTATTATTGTGTTATTATTAATTTCTCCTTTCATACTTGTTAGCATTTGTGGCTAACAAACACATGAAAAGATGCTCAACATCACTCATTATCAGAGAAATGCAAATCAAAACCACTATGAGGTACCATTTCACACCAGTCAGAATGGCTGCGATCCAAAAGTCTACAAATAATAAATGCTGGAGAGGGTGTGGAGAAAAGGGAACCCTCTTACACTGTTGGTGGGAATGCAAACTAGTACAGCCACTATGGAGAACAGTGTGGAGATTCCTTAAAAAACTGGAAATAGAACTGCCTTATGATCCAGCAATCCCACTGCTGGGCATACACACTGAGAAAACCAGAAGGGAAAGAGACACGTGTACCCCAATGTTCATCGCAGCACTGTTTATAATAGCCAAGACATGGAAGCAACCTAGATGTCCATCAGCAGATGAATGGATAAGAAAGCTGTGGTACATATACACAATGGAGTATTACTCAGCCATTAAAAAGAATACATTTGAATCAGTTCTAATGAGGTGGATGAAACTGGAGCCTATTATACAGAGTGAAGTAAGCCAGAAGGAAAAACATAAATACAGTATACTAACGCATATATATGGAATTTAGAAAGATGGTAACAATAACCCGGTGTACGAGACAGCAAAAGAGACACTGATGTATAGAACAGTCTTATGGACTCTGTGGGAGAGGGAGAGGGTGGGAAGATTTGGGAGAATGGCAATGAAACATGTAAAATATCATGTAGGAAACGAGTTGCCAGTCCAGATTCGATGCATGATGCTGGATGCTTGGGGCTGGTGCACTGGGACGGCCCAGAGGGATGGTATGGGGAGGGAGGAGGGAGGAGGGTTCGGGATGGGGAACACATGTATACCTGTGGCGGATTCATTTTGATATTTGGCAAAACTAATACAATTATGTAAAGTTTAAAAAAAAATAAAAAATAAAAAAATAAATAAATGAATTACAATGAAGAAAAAACACTCCTCCCACCCTTTAAGCCATTATGAGCCAAATCTTTCATATATTAAACCACTTAGATTTTCAGTATGCTCATCAAGCTGTTCATATATGATTAATATATGAGAATAGAGTTTAGCTCAATTAGAGATGTGAGTGTGTAAATATCCTTTAGATAGTCCCCATTAAATATTAGACATGTGACCAAGGCTCATTAGCAAGCAATTTTATAGAGAGTTTTCTCAGACTTAGCAAGAAATCAGTTATTTGAGCTACAGATAAAATGTGATTTTAAAAAAACACACATACTTTAGAAGTTAAGGATGCCATTTCAAAGTTTACATTTTGTTAGCAAAAGTAAAATTCATGCCTAGATATAGGTAATGTATCTCAGCAGGTAATGGCAGACTTTTTTAGACGCTTGTCCTAACTTTCCCTTAAAAGTATATCTTAAGCATATTTACTGCCCAAAAGTAGTTTGATTAAAGATCCTAAATCTTACAGTATAACCTTGGCATGGAAGATGTTGAAAACAAGAGTTAATAAACTACCCTCTGCATGGTGAAAGTAACTTAGCTAGATTTATAAAAACAATTTAGCTGTGAGCAAAGTGTCCTCAAGTCAGTGGTTCTACAAGGATGTAAGTAAGGTACAAGATACACACCGATATAATCAGGTGAAATAAACTGCTAAATGGAATTATGTAGTGTTCTCCTGAAGGATATCAGAGATGTCCCTGAGAAAAAGCATAACTTTGCTTTTGTTTTATTGATATAGAGTAGTTTCTTGAGGTGACTTTCTAAAGTAGAATATTAAACTAAGGTTATCAGTGGTTAAGGTGTATACTTGTCTTCTTATTTGCTATGACTGGAGAGCAATGCATATGTTTTACATAAATGCTAGATGAAATTATTTAGATGTATACATAAACACTGGTGCCTCGCTCTGTCCCACAATATTGAAAAATAGGAGATGGCTCACATAATAAGGGTCTTTCACAATATAGTACTGTGATAAGGATCAAAGAACTTTTTTTTAAGGAAAATCTTTGGGAGTGAACCAACCACAACCCCTCTACAGACACCCTTCCCTTAGAGAGTTTACTGTGGAGCATCATTGATGGACAGGCTTCAGCTGTACACATTTGGGTGCATCTGATTTTGCTCTATGGCTACACTGAGCATGGAGGGGAGGTTAGTAATGCATCATTCTGAGAAAGTTTCATTCAGGTTGACCAGGAGTCGTCAGGTGGGAAACTTTTTACCTGAAGACTCCTGGTCAACCCGGATGAAACTTTCTCAGTCGTGCATTATGTCAAGGTTCTTTCTACCCAATCTTCCATTCCCTCCCACACCATGTGCAGAGGTCAGGCACGCAACATGATGTGCAGGGTCTACTCTGGCTGTTTCTGTCTTCAGCCTTCACACATGTTTTCCTAGCACATTTCTTGTACACCTAATCCCATCTTGATATCTCCATCTAAAAGTATCTGAACTGACATTATATGTATTTTGAGATCAGATCACTGGCCAGAGATTATTTTTGTCTCTCGAGTTGAGATGTTTGTGAAAAAATAACAAATACTCCAGCCAGGTTTTAAATATTTTCACTTATGGAAAATATATATATTAAAGTTCAAGAGCAGAACCTGTTGCTTAAAAAAAAAAAAAGTCAGCATGTAGCATTGAAAATAACATGGTAGCTTGATCTTATATTGTATATTCCCTTCTTTTTCCTATTTTGAGAGTTTAGACCAGAAAGCTCTTGACAAAGAGTCGCTTCCAGTTGACTCTCATCCTTTAGGAAATAACACATATTGTTCTTACAGTTTGAAGCACAGCTCAGTAATCAATACAGGTAAGGAATGTTGAGAATAAAAAAAGAGAAGTCACTTTGTACTTTTAAGAAACAATGTTAGGTATGAGAACTAGTATAATAGGGTAATCTAGAAATATCTGAAGATATATAGAGAAAATAATTTAAAAAGCTGAATATAAAATATGTGGAATTTGCTTTATATCAAAATTAATGGCAATTTTTTTTAGTATTATAATATTTACTGTGGGTTGGGAAATTGGTAAGCTATCACATAACCATAATAGTTTAATTTTTTATTTCAAAAAACGCAAGAAGAAAAACTTAGTAGAACAATGGCAGGGAACTGGGCTTCTTGGGCAAAATTCACAATATAAACAATTTAGCAAAAGTTTTAGGCTTCCACAAAGTTGTTGGCTGAAGTCAGATAGTCAATGACAGATCGGTTGAGTCTCAGACAAACTGCACACAAAAAGATCTAATCAAGATGAGAAAAGCAGTGGAATAGACACTCAAGCCATTGCTCAAATCACTGGAAATTAAATTATTCCCAGCTGTATCTCAGTAGATAACTCTGTAAAAGATAAAATATGTTTCTCCTTAAATAAATGACACCTTCTGTGATTGTCTAGACTATCTTAAACCATTGAGAAGTTTTAAAACATGGGTTAACCCTCAAAATACTCAAGTTTTATGCTTCTGACACAAACCAAATGAGACGTTGTGAGCTTTTACTGTACACAGTATATGGAGGGATTAAGCTAAGTATGTTTCTCATGATTCGTGTCTTGCTGTGCTGTGCTAAGTCACTTCAGTCGTGTCTGACTCTTTATGACCCTATGGACTATAGCCCACCAGCCTCCTCTGTCCATGAGATTCTCCAGGCAAGAATACTGGAGTGGGTTTCTATTTCGTCCTCCAGGGTCAGCCCAGGAATCGATCCCACATCTCTTTCGTCTCCTGCATTGGCAGGCGGGTTCTTTACTACTAGCGCCACCTGGGAAGCCCCATGATTCATGTCTTACATATCACGTGTATGCTGCTGCTGCTGCTAAGTCGCTTCAGTCGTGTCCGACTCTGTGCGACCCCATAGACGGCAGCCCACCAGGCTCCCCCGTCCCTGGAATTCTCCAGGCGAGAACACTGGAGTGGGTTGCCATTTCCTTCTCCAATGCATGAAAGTGAAAAGTGAAAGGGAAGTCGCTCAGTCGTGTCCGACTCTAGTGACCCCATGGACTGCAGCCTACCAGGCTCCTCCATCCATGGGATTTTCCAGGCAAGAATACTGGAGTGGGGTGCCATTGCCTTCTCCGTATCATGTGTATAGTACACAGTATAGTACCATGTACACATATGTTTGTGTTGTCTACATAATATAAAACTCCACTTTCACATTTTACATATATATTCTATATTTGGTAGCTGTCCAATTTTTATTCAAACAGGTAAAATCGTGATTGTCATTCAGAGTGCTTGTAACTTGTTTTTGTTGACTAGTGTGTCTGCTTTGCGTTTTAGAGAGACTAAAAATCAAGAAGAAAGGCTGCCAGACGGAACCTCAATGCTTTCAGCCCCATGGGCACTAGAGAAACATGATTTAAATCTCTCCAGATACTGCAATTGTGCACTCTTGCTCTTATGTTTATTATTCAGCAAGCAGGGTGTACTTATTACCTAAGAGATATTAATACTTCATACCTAGCGGTAAATAGGGTGAGCTAACTCAGTTATCTGCATCCTAAGAATGAATATTTTCATTTCTTAGGTTGAAAATTATCCAAAATTATTTTGTTAGAATTTATTAAAAATAAATTTTTTTTCATAAGTAGTCTCAGACTAAATTAGACTTTTTCTCACCTTTAGGGCCTTTCTTATTTCTTTTGAAATAATCAAATATTATTTTGATTATTTCTTTTAAAAATAATCAGATGTTTTAGTAAATAAATAGTTCTATGGTACTTTGGTATATTAGGGATGGATGGGTGGAGTGTGTTACAGATTAGGGTACGAATTCAACAGTGCCTGATTCCATTTCCTTGTTCCAGAAAATCCCAGTTTAGTGAAATTCGTCTATTATGTCCACAATATCTTGTGTTTGCATACTAGTTTGAGGCAAAGATGTAACAGAGCCCTGATATCAGTGTCACAAATTTGTAGTAATCTTATTAGAATAAGAAAATTAGGAGTTAGGTTAATTAATTTTTAAAGTTCTATCTACAAGTAATAGCTGTACATGCTATTTTTATATAAAAATCTTATTTTAGAGATGGGCTATATATAAAACCATGATTAATTCCATATACCAAAAATGAGATATTCTTTACAAAAATATGGATATAAAATGGTATAGAAATATATAAAATTAATATAAATTTAGCAGTAATATATATACATAGTATAATATTTGTTGTTTATTAAAGAAACTCTAGTTTTAAAAAATTAGCCAATTTGAAATGCAATTTATTAACCATATTTTAAATACTTAGAATCTTGATGAGTATTTCCATGTAACAGAATTGTGATAAAAAATAATTTTGGTGCTCATCAACTCAGTAGTATTTTAACAGAATCTGATTAATATCACTGTTTACTGAGTTTTGTTTTCAAAATACTGAAAAAATATCATATGCATTTTAGATTCTGTTTCTCTGAGGCCTCAAAATGGCCCACCTGCCTATGATGTAACTGAGAAAGATGTTACAATAGGAAAGGCAAGACACAGAGTAACGGGAAAAAGACTTTTGTATCCATGATAGATCAACAAGTGAAATATGTACTTGAAAATCTTGCTGAAAAATGATACTATTTTGTGTGTGTGTGTGATTTTTGTGAGCAGTGTTCTCTGACAGAACGTCTTCTATTGTTTGATTCAGCAAAGGTTCCTAAGACATTTCTGTGCTGGCCTTGTATGGTACTCTGAGACATTCAAATAATTCATTATTGAGAAGATACTCTAAGCAATTAAAAGCATTTTGCCTCAAAAATAAACCTCTGAAGTAAACTGACATTTACAAACAACCTCATTTAATACACAGAAAAAGTTGGGAAACTTGTAGGACCTAAGATCAATTATTAAAAAGAATGAAATAATACCACTTGCAGCAACATTGTCATACTGAGTGAAATAAGTCATAATATTATATGACATCCCTTGTATGTGAAATCTAAAATGAAGTAATGCAAATGAAATTGCTAACAAAACAGAAACAGACTCACAGACTTAGAGAATGAATTTATGGTTACTGGGGGAGAAGGATGGGGGGAGGAACTAAAAAAACAGTTATTGGGACTCATGGCTGAACACTATACCCTAAATCCAGAATGTTAAGTGCTCTGTGTAATTTTATGAGATGACAGTCAGGTATGGCCAAAAATAAAGGGGGAATGACAGGAGAACCAAGATTATTATATTCCCAGGTCCTAGTGATGGGAAGTATGCACCTGCAGGGCCACATAGGAAAGGGGCCAGGGTCAATAGGAGGTAGAAGACAGGTGAGGGGGAGCCTTTACTGCTGCTTGAGGTGGCACAGTGGTAAGAACCTGTCTGCCAAGGCAAGAGACATGAGAGATGCGGGTTTGATCCCTGAGCCGGGATGATCCCCTGGAGAAGGAAAGGGCAACCCACTCCAGGATTCTTGCCTGGAGAATCCCATGGACAGAGGAGCCTGGTGGGCTATAGTCCATGGGGTCACAAAGACACAGACATGACTGAGCGGCTGAGCACACGCAGAGGAAGGCAGGGCACAGTAAATGGTTAGGATAGGCTAGTTGGAATAACTTTGGTGGCTCTAAGCTTTAGGTTGGTCCCTAGATGCCTGGTACCTTACCAGGCTGATAAAGGCAGAATATTTTCTCAGGGGAGTATGGGCCAGAAGGAGGAGATCTGGTTCTGCACTGGTTAGTTTGTATATTAAAGATGTGTTCTGGCCTGACTTTTAAGAATTGGCTTCCCTGGTGGTTCAGTGGTAAAGCATCTGCCTGCCAGTACAGGAGATGTGCGCTTGATCCCTGGGTCACAAAGATCCCCTGGAGAAGGAAACAGCAACCCAGTCCAGTATTCTTGCCTGGGAAATCCTATGGACAGAGAAGCCTGGTGGGTTACAGTCTATGAGGTCGCCAAGAGTTGGACAGGACTTAGCGACTAAACAACAACAACAAAATTGGCTATTCCCAAGAGATGGAGGGGGTCTCTCTCTCTCTCTCTCTCTCTCTCTCTCTTTCTCTCTCTCTTTCTCTCTCTCCAGTAAGAAAGTTACTTTAAAAAAAAAAGTCAAAATGATATAATATACAGAAAATAAATATATAGATATACACAGTAGAATAAAAATGATAATAACACCTACATATTTAAGTTCATTTGTCTTATATTTTAGCCTTGCAATACTGAGAGGCCAGCTTTGCAAAGGCATTATGTTTTCTGTAATGTTTTATTATATTTCTTCCTGTTCCACTTGTGTTCTTATCACCATAAATTAGCATCAGGGTATTAAGTGGAATTCCCTGTGCTGTACAGTAGATCCTTTTTGATTTTCTATCTTATTGTGTGTATGCTCATCCTAACTGAATCACTTTGCTGCACACCTGAAACTAACACAACATTGTAAATCAAGTGTGTGTGTGTGTGTGTGTGTGTGTGTGCATTAGTCATTCAGTTGTGTCTGACTCTTTGTGACCCCATGGACTGTAGCCTGCCAGGTTCCTCTGTCCATGGGATTCTCCAGGCAAGATTACTGAAGTGGGTAGCCATTTCCGTCACCAGGGTATCTTCCCGACCCAGGGATGGAACCTGGGTCTCCCACATTGTGGGCAGACTCTTCTGTACTCCAGTAAAAGTTAAAAAAAAATCATGCCCTCAAAAACAAAAGCAGTATGTCTCAGGAAGCAAGATAATTATATTTGTGGAGCCAAGAATAGAATCCAGTGATGTCCAATATCCTTTCAACCCAAATGTATCATCTTTGCCATTTATATGAAATCAAGCTTTGAAACATCCAGTGAAAATTATATATAAACCACATCTCAAAACATTATAAATCTAATAAAATTGGATACTTGAAATTAAGAAAATACTAGTAGGAGAAAAATAGATGTAATATATATTAGAATGCTTTGGTTATTCGGAGTGAATATTATATTTGGTTTTGATATTCATAACAACCAAGATAAAAAGAAGAAAAATATAAATTATACATTTCTTATTTTCATTTAAAAGGGAGAATATAATATCACCCAGAGATAATCATTTTTTCTGGAAATTGAATACTAAATGGAGTTAACAATATGAATGGACTATATACTGTGTAATCTATTTATATAATGCATAATTTCCTTCACAATATAACTTGTATAAACAAAATGAATATACTTTTATTATAGAAAATATAAGCATTTCAGCATATTTAAAATGCTAAACAATTAAAGCAAACAAACAGAAAAAGTGGTCATATTTTCAAAGGACTGTGTGGTCTGAACTGAAAGAAAGAATAGATATAATTAAAAACACATACTTTCTCAAATTATAGTTAGAAATTATAATTTCTAATTATAGATGTATATTTTCTTAGTATGCTTTGAAATTGTGTACCATTGTCCGATTTTAATGGGACTTCTTTGTTGAAGGTCAGAGGAATATTCACTGGCCATGGAAAGACTGGAAAGAGCAGACTGGTCATCATGTGCTTTTATGATTCTTAATTTGTTTTCACCTTGTGAAATTTTTCAGGATTGGCTTGGAAAGAAAGTGAAAGTGTTAATCACTCAGTCGTGTTTGACTCTTTGCAGCTCCATGGACTGTAGACCACCAGGCTCCTCTGTCCATGGAATTCTCCAGAAAAGAGTATTGGAGTGCTCAGTTTTTAGCATTGACTTGGAATGAAGGTATATTACTTATATGCCATGCATTTTGGCCATATCTTTATTTAAACTATGTCACTATAGTATTCTATATGATTACATTTTAGAAGTGGAACATAATATAAATATGATTCATCCCCTTTTCCAAACTCATATGGTCACCCAATATGAGTTTAGATGTTAAGATGTAAGCTACATTGGAAAATTGCTTTATCTTAACCAGCATGACATTTGTCAACTAGATTGAGCAAATTTAATTGGAAGAATTTAATTTAGACTAAATTACACTTATAAAACTATAACTTTAAACAATGTTATCAAAAAGGAATCCTTGATTAATAGTATAAAAGTTCTGGCAACCCTATTCATTGGAAAATAGTTTATAAGGATTATATTGAAATCTTTTTTTTTTTGCTTTCTTTTTTATTGAATTTATTTTTTACTGAAGGATAATTGCTTTACAGAATTCTGCTGTTTTCTGCAAAACCTCAACATGAATCAGCCATAGGTATACATATATCCCATCCTTTTGAACTTCCCTCCCACCTCCCTTCCCATCCCTCCCCTCTAGGTTGATACAGAGCCCCTGTTTGAGTTTCCTGAGCCATACAGCAAATTCCTGTTGGCTATCTATTTTACATAAGGTAATGTAAGTTTCCATGTTACTCTTTCCATACATCTCACCCTCTCCTCCCCTCTCCCCACGAATAAGGATTATATTGAAATCTTGAATAAGATAGTAAATCTGGATAACTTAAACCAGATCTTTCATCCCTTGAAGCCACAGTACATAATTCTTTATATATATCTTTGCCTAATGCAAAGATATCTGGCTCATATATGAGCCTAATAAATAGTGAAATTGATAGAATTATATGATATAATGTGATGCAATCTGTTTCATCTTTCTTAATTCTTCCATTGCCTTTGCCAGGTTTCTTACCCTGAGTTTTCTCATGTACTTACTTTCTTACTTTTCCTTCACTACCATCCTGATTTACTCTAGTCTTTTTTTTTTTTTTTTTTTTTTCCATTTTTGTTTGATGCTTGGTACTGTAAGAATGTTCAAGTGCTTTAGAAGTAGTGAAAATAATAAATGATTTTTCAGTTCAGTTCAGTTCAGTCGCTTAGTCATGTCTGACTCTTTGTGACCCCATGAACTGGGGCACGCCAGGCCTCCCTGTCCATCACCAACTCCCAGAGCTTGCTGAAACTCATGTCCATTGAGTTGGCGATGACATCAACCATTTCACCCTCTGTCATCCCTTTCTCCTCCTGCTTTCACTCTTTCCTAGCATCAGGCTCTTTTCTAATGAGTCAATTTTTCACATCAGGTGGCCAAATATTGGAGCTTCAGCTTCAGCATTAGTCCCTCCAATGAACACCCAGGACTGATCTCCTTTAGGACGGACTGGTTGGACCTCCTTGCAGTTCAAGGGACTCTCAAGAGTCTTCTCCAACACCACAGTTCAACAGCATTAATTTTCAGTGCTCAGCTTCCTTTATGGTCGAACTCTCACATGCATACTTGACTACTGAAATACCATAGCTTTGACTAGACATGTGTCAGCAAAGTAATGTCTCTGCTTTTTAATATGCTGCTTGGGTTGGTCATAGCTTTTCTTCCAAGGAGCAAGTATCTACATTTCAGTTTTATGTGCACTTGGAAAAAAAATCCATGCTCCTGTGACACTGACAAAAAAGATTTATCTCCTGCAGGATTAAAAACTCCACAGTGTAATATATTAAAAATTATATCTTATTCCCATCTGATTTTCAATACACATTTATACAGGTTGCCCTTAAGGTTCACATTTGAACTGAATGTCATTGAATATATTTTGTCTTAGCATTCAGGTCTCTTTGGTATTATTGCCAACCTTACGTGCTTTCTCTCATTCATCAAACCCTGTTCTTCATATCTTTTTCTAATTATTTCCTAACCTCTCTGGAGTAACATAGCAGCTTTTTTTTTTTTTTTCTCATTATGCTATTCCTTCATTTTTGGCTCAATTTCCAATTCAGAACTATGATACAAAGTTTTAGAATTAGTTACCATAGTAGTGATGGTGTTCTGTTTTGTTTGCATGTGTTTGCTTGCTGCATAAGCAGAGTCTTTTAGAAAATGACTTTACTCAAAGGAAATTTAATATGATCATACTTAACAGAAGATAATTAGAAGTGCTAGACTTAAAGCACTTCCTCAGACATTTCTTTGTTTTCATCTTCACTGAATTCACATTATTCTTTCTGGACCATAAGCACCTGCATTCTTTAGTTTCAAAATTTTGTGTACTGTAAAAGAGTGAGTTTATAAAAGCAGAATCTTAAGACAGAGGAAGGATCACCAAAATTTTGAAGGTTAAAATTACTATTACTTTCAGAAAAGATTATAATGCATCCATTTCCTTTTATCTATTAGGAACTTAGCAGCATGTGAGAAAATATCTTTTTAAATCTCTTCAAAACTGTATTTTCCTGCCTGCCTGGGATGAAATAGAATGAAATTGTTGTTTAGTCATTAAGTCATGTCCGACTCTTTTGCAACCCAATGGGTTATAACCCACCAGGCTCCACTGTCCCTGGGATTTCCCAGGCAAGAATACTGGAGTGGGTTGCTATTTCCTTCTTCAGGAGATCTTCCCAACTCAGGGATCGAACCCATGTCTCCTGCACTGGCAGGTGGGTTCTTTACCACTGAGCCACCTGGGAAGCCAGAGTGAAATTAGGATACTGATGTGAATTAGCCCTCAGAAAGGTGAATTTTATACACTGCTATTTTGATATAATAGTGTGATGACATCCAGTTTTCTACTCGCAAAATCCCAGCTTAATTTTGAGGTTTCTATCTGTACTTCTGCGACACATCAATGTCAATCTTCACTTCCGTCACGAATGTAAGAGAGCCCTCCAAGTAGGCTGTATAATTTTCCAGTGCTTAGAAATGAAAATAAATAGGTATATTGTCCCCTGTGATCACTTTAGCAGTCTCTCTTAAGGAGGAATACCAAAGTAGTTAAAAGTAGTTTAAAAATGGCATGTGAAGATTAAGAGAATTTAACATACCTCATTGCTGCTTCTTTGAAAGCCTTATGTAATTGTTGCACTGACACAAGAATGCTTATAGAATTATCCATCTTCCTACTTTCAAATATTGAGAAGCAGTTTCTTATATTTGGAACTAGTTTTAGTTCACAATTAAAAAAAATTACAAAAAATTCATGAAAAAATATCATATTCTGTATTCTCCAAGTTTTTCTTCTATATTCTCTAGAGGCATCTAGTTAATTAATTTGAGCATCTTTAACCTGCATTGGGCTCACATATTTCCAGTCTCTCATAAAAAAAGGAGTTTCCCTCTCTCGGTTTCTGTTTGAAGATTCTGAGGGGGTGGTGGTTTTGATTGTTGTGTTTGGCCCTTCCTTTTTACGCTCTGAAACCCAGGCCCTGCGGTCCACGACATGGGCTCAGACAACACTCAAAGGCATCCCATAATAAGTAAAAGGAAAGGAAGGGACGGTGACTGCTGAGTGGCGTCTGCTGGGGCAGGGGGGTCATGAGGGTCGGGGCCGTTGCTGGAATCCTAGTCTGCTGGGGCAGGGGGGCCATGAGGGCCGGGGCCGTTGCTGGAATCCTTGTAGGGCTCTCAGTCTCTCCAGTTACATCTGTTACTCAGTGTTTTTCTTTTCCACCAGACGCAGAACCAGAGGTCAGCTTGCTGTTTCTTTCTGTAGCTGATATTTTCTTTGAATTCTTCTCCCCTCCACTCCAACTTGTTTTGATCTAGACTCAATATTCCTGTACCAGGTAATCTGGAAATAAGGGCTTTTGTTATAGGTGTTTTACTTGCATTCTGTATCAGTAAGAATTATCTGTGCACCCCCTTAGGAAGCATATCTTAAATATTAATTGATGATTATTCCTATTATATAGCAGGTGCCGAAGAAACAATTATTTAAAGGAAGAGCAGCAGAAGGGGGTAAACAATTAACATTTCAGAAAGCTATACATTATATCAGTAGTCGTTAACCTATGGAGAAGGAAATAGGAAGCCTTAATGAGTTATGTTTTAAAACCTTTGATCCGTTGTTCTAAACTTACATGTCGCCTCAGATATCTAAAGGACAGGGCATATTCCTATCCATACTGACAATCTTGTGCCTTCAGGTGACAGAAGTCACAGCACTTGAGAGTGAGCAGCTGATGTTCACACTTGTCACAGGGTTAAGTGGACATACAGAATGGCGTAAGGAGAACATTTTGAAACCTTCTTTTCCAGAAATAATTCTGAAAAAGCTTTTGTTCACTCTTGAGAGTCTTCACCACTGCCTTTTATTCTGGATCGATGAGGCTCTTGCCTCCATCAGACTTGACTCTCATCCATGATGCACTGCAGATGGTTAAACTCAGTGAGCACGGTGTGCTACAGTTAGGAGCGTGGGTCTTACAAGCTTCTGATGCCTAACTTCCCTTCACCCCCTCCATGGCCGGGTGTTCATCAAGCCCGGCTCTGTACTGCCTCCTAAGCACTTCCACTGTCACTCCTGTGTCCCCTGAAACCATCCTGGAGTCTGTCCCATAGCTCCTGCCTGAGCACTGGAACAGCCTATGCAACTCTAACCATATTTCTAGACTTGGCCCCTCTGTTTCCCAGTGATCCTCCAGGTGTGTAACTCCACATTTAAGACATTTAAAGAAGCCCCATGTTGCCCTCAGAATAAGGTCCAGGACCTTTATTTTACGTTTTTCTTTTTATCGGAGCAGTTGCCTTATAATGTTGTGCTAGTTTCTATCACATAGCAAAGGAATACGTATCTACTCTTCTTTTTGGATTTCCTTTCCATTTAGGTCACCACAGAGCACTGAGTAGATATCGAGTAGGTTTCATATCTTTAAACAGATTTGCTTTTCTTTTTAATCTCGCTCTATCTTACCCCTCAGTTTCTCTCCGCTCATTTCTATTTCTCTTAAGTTGTGCTGGCCATACCACGTGCCTTGTACTTGAATGAAAATGACCTCCCTTCAGACACTTTCCTCTCCAAAGTTCTCTATTTTTTCTTCACCAGGCTAATGTCTACTCATCCTTTAGGTTTGAACTGGAGGTGATGTACTTTGAGAAGTGTCAGAATCTGTAGTTTTGGATTGAGTTTCCCTTATATGTGCATTTCTCATCCTATATTTTAATTGCCTTTTTATATTTCGTCTTTCACCAGGTTTTAATCTCAATGACCATGTTGATAATACCAGTATCATTCATTTTTACATCCCTCATTTCTAATGCATCTCTAAAATGATCCCTTCTGGACATTTTCTCATCATCAAAGTAAATTTTATTAACACACTCAAAGACTTATTACAAGAAAAGAGAGCAGACAATTTTAGGATCTTATGTGGGAAAGAAATATTTAAAGACTCCACACCACAGTCCATTCTGAACTTTATCTTTAAACATGATATCATTGGTCAAAAAGCAGAGAGGTCAAATTCTGAATCTAGATACTTGAGGCTGCACATGTCTCTGATGGGCAGGTGGGTTTGCAACCTGGGTCTTTTTGACTCTGGCTACTGCTTTCCCTGATGGCTCAGTGGTAAAGAATCTTCCTGCCAACACAGAGGATGTAGATTCGATCCCTGAGTCAGAAAGATCCCCTGGAGAAGGAAATGGCAACCCGTACCAGTATTGTTGCCTGGGAAATCCCATAGACAGAGAAGCCTGGCAGGCTACAGTCTATAGGGTCACAAAGAGTCAGAGATGACTTAGCGGTTAAGCAATGACAACAACTGCGTTCCTATACCAGATAATATCAGTAATGGGGAAAAGACATTAAGGAAGTACACTTATATTTAACCTGGCCATCAATATCTATTTTGCCTCTTAACTCTCCCAATGAAGCCTTTCAACAAGTAATCTGCCAGTCAAAGACTGCTACTACTGCTGCTAAGTCACTTGCGTCATATCCGACTCTGTGTGACCCCATAGACGGCAGCCCACTAGGCTCCTCTGTCCCTGGGATTCTCCAGGCAAGAAGACTAGAGTGGGTTGCCATTTGCTTCTCCAATGCGTGAAAGTGAAAAGTGAAAGTGAAGTTGCTCAGTCGTGCCTGACTTTTAGTGACCCCATGGACTGCAGCCTACCATGCAGGACAGGCTCTTCTGTCCATGGGATTTTCCAGGCAAGAGTACTGGAGTGGGGTGCCATTGCCTTCTCCAGTCAAAGACTGAAATGAAGCAAATTTGATCTCCTTATTGAATAATTCTTCTGGTTTCTCAGGTGGCGCAGTTGGTAAAGAATCTCCCTGCCAATGCAGGAGACCCAAGACACATGGTTACATCCCTGCATCTGGAAGATCCCTGGAATAGGAAATGGCAACCCGCTCTAGTATTCTTTCTTGGAAAATCCATGGTCAGAGGAGCTACAGTCCATGAGATCACAAAGAGGTGAACACAACTGAACACACAATCCCGCTTGATACCTGGTTCCTGTGACTAAAATGTTAGCATTTGTTTGCCTGGTATCTTTCTGGAGCTTCCAATTGTCTTTTTTTTTTATAATGATGCTCTGAATCCTGTATGTATATCCCTTGCCCCAATCTGTGAGACCTGCACATTTCATGATTTTCTTCAGGTTTTTCATTTCAATTTTTTCACTGTTGAACACCAGGTGTGGACAGTGTACTCTTCAGCTCCGGGCAACAAAGATGTTAATTTGGTCTAAAGTACTAAGTAGTACCTAATGTTGACAACTAAGGAGATTTTTCTAAAAATGTTAGACTTGTGAATAAGCAAAACACTAATTATTTGCTGGAAATTTTACATGCTTGATATTGGCTCTGAAAAGATTATTCAAAATTTATTCTTTAACTTTATAGAAAGCAAAAATAAGACTACCTATCCAGACTAATTGACAAGGAAATATATTCATGTTAAATGTAAACTTTACATTTCATAAATAATATTTTGTCTACTCACGGTGACCAAGACAATGTATTGGTGGATAAACCCTTCGTATTGTGAAAGGTAACATTTGTAAAAAGATACTTTTGACCTTTGTTTCTATTAATACACTTCTAACTATTCTCCAGTCCACTGAAATCACAATACTAAATGAAAGGAACATTTAAGTGCTGTCATTAATTCTCTGTCTCACAAAAGCTGGCTGTCTACTTTCTAAATTATCTGTGCTTCTTGTGTAGTGAATGGGGAAAAAAATTGCTGTTGCTAACCTGGAGTCCTTTTGAAGAGAACTTTTCTTTGTACAACAGCTCCTAGGGTTTAATACAGTACCAAGGTAAAGCTGAATGGTCTAAAACCCATTAGACTTATGGAATCAGGTGCAGGTAAGAAAATTACCCTCATTAAGAACATTTAGTCATCCCAGTAATTTTTCTATTGGTATGTGCTTTATAATGTATTTTGCCTCTTAGGAAAATATATGTTATCTCAAATAAATGCAATTATAGGCAACCTGGGATATATAAAATTATGATGATAGTATTGTGATATTGTTAAAGGGTTGGATCAAGAAAGTAGCTGGCATTCAGTATGTCACTAGAAACAACATGGTATAATAATGCCACAGAGCTGAGCAATAGCTTTATCAGTATTTTCAATGTCCACACTGATTATTGCCTACTTACTTAAATCATAACCAAAGCAAATTATAATTTTCTTTGTGATTAGTAAAGAAAAAGATTAGCTCATGAGTACAAGAATAATGAATCAAAATGTCATATGTCAAATTGTATAACAAGCTATTTGACAAATATGTATGGAACTGTTGCGTGAAGATTGTCGAGGGAGGGACGGTAAAGGCTAACAGAGAAAGTTTGGGTCTTCCAATAAGGGCAAAATGATAGTCAGCCGGAGAAAAAGTGAAAGTTAGTCACTCAGTCATGTCTGATTCTTTGTGATCCCATGGACTGTATACTGTCAGGCTCCTCTGTGCATGGAATTCTCCAGGAAAGGGTACTGGAGTGAATTGCCATTTCCTTCTCAAGGGGATCGTCCCAACCCAGGGGTTGAACCTGGGTCCCCTGCATTGCAGGCAGGTTCTTTACCATTTGAGCCACCAGAGAAGCTCGTTGGAGAGCAAAGGGATTATAGATTTCTTCTTGTGTTGGTTTGTGATGTGAGTGTGAGTATTCATTCGCTCAGTCGTGTCCAACTCTTTACGACCCTAGGGACTGCAGCCCACCAGACTCCTCTATCATTGGATTCTCCAGGCAAGAATACTGGAGTGGGTTGCCATTCTTTTCTTCAGGGGATCTTCCCCATTCATGGATTGAACCTGTGTCTCCTGAATTGCAGGAAGATTCTTCACTGCTGAGCTACCAGGGAATTTGTATAATTTTCAAAAGTGGAAATGGAAAAAAAAAAAAAAAAAAAACAAAGGGATAAATGCAAACTAAAGAAAAGAAGCAACTTGGGGAAAATTTTGGGGTGTGGAAAGAATATGTAATCAGATTTGCCAATATCAAGAACATGCTGGAGAGTACTGGGGCAAAGAGTAGAAAAAGAAGGAAATTTCTATATGATTTGGCTCACCAATCTGATAAGAAGTTTGAGCACAGGGGCAACAGCATTGAATCGTTTGTCTTACTAAAATTTTTCACATAACTTTTGAAGGTTTTTAGCTTTTTGTAAAAAAAATAAATTGGCAATCCTATATTGGCAGTCACTGGGAAAATACACTTTGCAACTAGAGAAATTTAGCATAAAATATTTATATTTATATATGTTTGCATGAATTTTTGGATGATGGGGGACATAAATGTTGTTTTCCTTAGTCAAATTTAAATGAGAAATACCTAAATCTCAAATGTTTAAATGTTTTCAGCCATAAAGCAAGCAAATAATTACCATATTTTGAGTGTGAAAAGGCTAATTAAACCAATAAGTGATATTTGTTCACTGATTATTCAGCTTTCAGGGAAGATTTATGTATATGTATATGCCATAAACCATACCTATATGCTGTTGTATAGGTATGACATATATGGCTTCAAACTGTGGTGTTAGAGAAGACTGTTGAGAGTCCCTTGGACCACAAGGAGATCAAACCAATCAATCCTAAAAAAAAATCAACCCTGAATATTCACTGATGCTGAAGCTGAAGCTCCAATACTCTGGCCACTTGATGTGAAGAACAGACTTACCAGAAAAGACCTCGATGATGGGGAAGATTGAGGGCAGGAGGAGAAGGAGACAACAGAAGTCAAGATGGTTGGATGGCATCACCAACTCAATGGACATGAGTTTGAGCAAGCCCTGGGAGATGGTGAAGGACAGGGGGAAGCCTAGCATGCTGCTGTCCATGGGATTGCAGAGATTCATACATGACTGAGTGACTGAACAACAATATGCTGTTGAGTTTAATCTGATTCACAGACCACAATTTTACAAATAAAACATATTAAACAGATGTATTATCTTCTAGGTGTGAGGTTTATAGAAGAAAATATTATTTCCAATCCTACTTCACTAAGAATTGTACAATTCCCTGTGAAGATATATTTTCACTAAATTGCTTCTGGACATTTTCATGGCTTTCCCTTTAATGCTGTATCAAGCAAGTGTTTTATAACTCTCTGGGAAGCTGAAATTTTATATCAAATTTTAAACAGTTGGAAATATCAAAGATGAAATTAACCTCAGATTAAACAAAATCTTTGGGTATATTGCTTCTTCGAAGCAGTAGAAAGAATAGTATTTAACACAAGCTCTAGAAACCAAACACCAATCGTCTATGTGTTAAAGTATTTCTCTGACTTGGTGGAATATGGTAAAAGCAAGTTCATACCAGCAGACACATTTTGGGACTTCATTGTCCCAGGTTCCATGGAAGGATCGATCTTCAAATTTTCTCTGATGTCATCTTGGCTGTGCTGTGCTCAGTTGCTCCAGTCATATCCGACTCTTTGCGACCCCATGAAATGTAGCCTACCAGGCTCCTCTGTCCATGCTATTCTCCAGGCAAGAATACTGGAGTGGGTTGCCATTTCCTTCTCCAGGGGATCTTCCCAACCCAAGGATGGAACTCCAGTCTCCCACATTGCAGGCAGATTCTTTACCATCTGAGCTACCAGTGAAGCCAAATAATAGTTGACTGATATTAATTCGGATTTCCCACCTCCGCTTTGTTCTTTGCTCTACCAACTTCACTGTCCACATCCTGAATTATTTTATCAAGCTATTTGATGCCAATCAGTTCCAAAAAATTTTCCTCCAAAACATCTGTGAAATTTTCCCTTACATTAATGAAAAAGGGGGACCTTTTTCCAGGTTCCCCATTCTACTGCCACATAAAAATCAATTTCCTTTCTTTCACATATGGTGTTTATTTTATACTTCACAAGTTCTTTTTTTTTTTTTTCCTAATCTTTTCATTTTAATTATGTCACTCACAGTTCTCCCTACAAGATTGACTTTTGTTGATTGCAGGGGTCAGGGCTCTCTGCACAGCAGCTAGCAGTGCTAGAAGCAGATCTGTACTTCATCAAGTGTGATAGCAGCAACTATTAGTGGCGGCTGCTGTGATTAATAATTCAGGAAATCAGAAAAATCTGGGAAGCCTAGGAGTTAATGGAAAAGAAAATTCATATATTTTTTATGGATCCCAAGTGGAGGAACCATTAGCATGCTAAGGTCTTAAAAGTCAGAGCCTGTACACATAACAAGGTAATAACATAACAGCATAAATATAGAGCTTCCTCAAGTTAATTTTACAAGCACCAAGAGACTATCTTCTCTGCGACCTCACATTTTTTAATCCTACCAGCACATTTGGGTAGTTAGGATAACAAAGACCTGAAAAATGACAAAAGATCACTTAAAATTTTTCTTACAAATTTACTGTTGAAATCCTGAAATGTCTATTAAATTTCCAAGATCTTTTTTTTTTTTTTTAAGTTTTAAATGGCTTGATTTTGGTATTTTCCCTATGATTGCATTTGGAAGATTCAATTAGCTATTTTCTTATGTTTTGTATTTAACACAAGTATAAAAAAATTGTCCCATTTTACTCATTTATTCTACTGCCCTTCCCTTTCTCCACCACTTCTTCCTTCCCTTCCATCCTACCCAACTTCTTTCCTTGCTTCCTTTCCATGACTTTTAAAAAACTGTTTGAAAGTTGTTTGACCTATTGTAGTAGTTTTCAAACTTTCTGTCCAAGCGTTTTGTTTTGTTTTCAATTTAATTTTGATTTTATATTGGACTATAGTTCATTTACAATGTTGTGTTAGTTTTAGGCATACAGCAAAATGATTAAGTTATACATATATGTATATCTATTCTTTTTCAGATTTTTTCCCATATAAATGATTATAGAATACTGAGCAGAGTTCCCTGGGCTATACAGTAGGTCTTTGTTGATTACCTGTTTTATATTCAGCAGTGTGTGTCAGTCCCAAACCCCAATTTATCCCTTCCCCAGTGTTTCCCCCTTTGTCTGTCCAAGTGTTTTTACTCAGTTTTTGACACGGACTTGCTAAGTAATGAAACAGTAGCTCAGTGGTGTGCAGCAGTAAGTTTTTGTTTCCTAGACGTGAGTATGGGATCACTGGTTAATTTTATTCCTGGCCTGGCGCCTGTAGGTCATCAGAGATGACTCCAGCTGTCAGCTGGGTGCAGGTTGGCATCATCTGTTTTCATTCTGGCACTCAGGTGGGAAGAATAGTAACTATCCCAAGGAAGTTCTTTTCCTGATCAACTGTCAGGGTTTTATAGCTGAGCTGTATATCTTGGGTACATTTAAGTCTCTGCTTATATCCTAAACTTTTATTAGCCAAAACAAGTTTACAAAGTCTGGCCAACATCAAAGTGTCTGGAACTATATTTGGTCCACAGCAGGAGAGGGGAGGGTGGGACAATGCAGAACCTCTAGACTCTCTCAAAGAAGAATGCTTTTCTTCCCCACAAAATCTACCATGGCATGCAATATAATAACTGGATCATAAAGATACTTTATTGGCATGTATTAATAAGTTCAATTTTCACATCTATTTATAGTGATGTAATCAATGCATAGACTGAAATTGTGTTGCTGGTGTTATGACCTTGTTATGACTTTGTTATGTTAACGTTTGTTAAGTAGAGTACAGAGTGCTGGAAGGTGAGTCTCTGCTCAACAAAAGAGATCAAAAGAAATTGAAGTAGAGTTTAGTCCTTGCAGTTCCTGGAGGGAGGACCTGACAGGCCTCTAGGAGCCCCACGGGGAGGTCAAGGCAGGGTGCAGAGAACAGAAGACCTGCGCACATGCCTTTTTTAGGGCTGGTGGTGGATGAATGGGTTCCTGAGCCAGGGCTAGATCCGTCAGTTCAAACCAAAAGAACAGGGTTTTGGTAACTCCACTGGGTTCTTATCTAAGGGGCATGTAAAGCACAATGGCTCAGGGAGGCAGGGGTTCGTATGATCACAGGGGCTATTGAGGAGTCGCAGCAGGAACTTACACACGCTTGTACCTCTGCAGCTGCTGTCTAGGGTGTGACCTTTCATAGGGGCACTCACGTCAATCCATTGTCTCAGTAGGTTGCTTCTCCAGAAAAATGGACACCGAGGCAGTGATACCTTAGGGTAGCTTAACCAAACTCTCCACAGATGGACATGACAATTTGAAATTGGGGAATGTGAGTCAGAGTTCTATATTAATGAGAAAAATTCCAATTCAGAATTTGTACTGGAAAATACTAGCACCTATGAGGCCATAATTAAAACAGAAAAAGAGAAAGAACAACTAAGCCTGTGCAATGCTAACATTTCCATAATTAATAACTCATGTAAAAGAAGTCTATATGCATTGTCCTTAGTGACAGGAATAGTTTTATTCTGATATCTGAAAAGTAAATGAATAAACACATTCTACTGGTTTAAAGTATTGAAAACGGACAGAACAATTTTTGAAAATGAAATCTAAATCACAAATATCTGACACACCTGATTTTCAAGAGAACCTTGGTTTCTGTGTAACAAAACGTGAGGATTTAACTTTGGCTTCATCTCTAAAAGTTCTTCAGGAGCAGTAATTTTAAGTCAACATCATCTCAATGTCCTAGGTAAATTTCTAGCTTGAAAATGACTTCAGGAGGAGAGAGCAGGGGAGAGTGGGGAGAGAAAGAATAAGTTTGAGCTCTCAGGTGGTATTCCAAGGTGGATACCATTGGAACACTGGATTTAGGATTATTTGACTTCTTTAGATTAAACATTGCCTTACCCTGTGTTGCGGAGAAGGCAATGGCACCCCACTCCAGTACTCTTGCCTGGAAAATCCCATGGATAGAGGAGCCTAGAAGGCTGCAGTCCATGGGGTCGCTGAGGGGTTGGAAATGACTGAGGGACTTCACTTTCACTTTTCACTTTCATGCATTGGAGAAGGAAATGGCAACCCACTCCAGTGTTCTTGCCTGGAGAATCCCAGGGACTGGGGTTCCTGGTGGGCTGCTGTCTATGGAGTCGCACAGAGTCGGACACGACTGAAGTGACTTAGTAGTAGTAGTACCCTATGTTGAGTTACCAGTCTATTGAGAAAATGCTCATTTTTAGTAGATAGTTAAGATTATGTCTGTCCCCAAAACAATGGTCATGTGATAGCTGCAACTATGTCATTAAAAAGATAATCTCTCTTCTTTAGCCACAGAATATTACATAAGACTTAGAACTTACCTATATTAGTGCCTAGTGATCAAAATAAGTAAGTCTAAGATATTTTTCCTATTTGATAAAATTCCAATGAATTTTATTAAACTATGAGGGGAATAAAAGGTATCTATCCTTTTGAAAATAGTAAAATATCTGGAATAAATGAGTACATTTTCCATTTAAATGGCCATTTATAAAATTTCTAGTAGAATATTTTCCCTGAGAAAGTGTCCATTTTGCAGATATTTTGCCGCTTGAATATATGAGTGGATATTACCTTGTCTTAACCTGTTTCTTTAAAGATCATTATTTGTTAGATTGTTTTTAAACATATGCATAATTTGCTAGAGTTGGCAGAAAATTCTGTTAATCTGGTTGTACAAAAGTTAAACCACACAAAAAATCTTACAACATAATTTCAAATTATATCTTAAAGAAAAACAGTCACTTGAAATATATATTTCTTGCAGATTTTCCTCCTCCTTGCTGCTGCTGCTGCTGTGCTTCAGTCGTGTCCGACTCTGGGCGACCCCAAAGATGGCAGCCCACCAGGCTCCCCCATCACTGGGATTCTCCAGGCAAGAACACTGGAGTGGGTTGCCATTGTCTTCTCCAATGCATGTAAGTGAAAAGTGAAAATGAAGTCGCTCAGTCATGTCCAACTCTTAGCTACCCCATGGACTGCAGTCCACCAGGCTCCCCCATCCCTGGGATTCTCCAGGCGAGAGTACTGGAGTGGGGTGCCATTGCCTTCTCCTTTCCTCCTTCTTAGTTTCCATTAAATTAGGTCTAAATTTTGGAAATCAAAAATGACAGCAAGCCAAATTAAAGAAATACACATATCTTCAACTGCCTCCTTTCATTTCAGTGAACTTTTCCCCCAGATCCAGCAAGTTGTTCTAGTTAGGATAGTTTCAGTACAGCAGCAGTCATCAGACATGCAGTACTGAGTGCATACTTAGAGCACTACACTGCATCAAGTGCAGGAAAACGATGATGACTGACTGCTGTTTTAATCAAATAACACAGAATGGCTGCCTTATAAGCAGGAATTTATTTCTCACAGTTCTGGAGGCTGAAAAGTCTAATATTATGGTGCCAGTCTCATTGGCTTTGGGTGAGAAACTCTCTTCTGGATTACAAATGGCCAACCTCTTGCTGAATCCTCACATGGTGTGGAGAAAAAGGTTCTGGTGTCGTCCCTTTCTTACAAGGGCACTAATCCCATTCTGAGGGTTCTACCCTCATGGGCACATCTAAAGCTAATTACTTTCCAAAGGTCTCATCTCTAAATACTCTCACATTGAGAATTGGAGATTCAACATATGGATATGGGAGAACACATGGATTCAGACCATAGCAATAAGGTACCCGTAACGCTTTCATGGTGCTTATGCTTAAATAAGAAATCATGTAAATTGTTACACAAAGCAATAAGTGTGGTACTATAGAAAAGATCCAGTACTGTAAGAACTTAGAAGGAGAATATTAGATAAATGGTGCAACCTTAAGTAACACAAAAAAATGATTAGTGTGAATAATGAAAGATTTGTTATGTCTTCCAGAGATAAGATTTATTCTTGATGGCTCCAGAAAAGTAGAAATGCCAGAAAGTCTTCTGAGTTTCCACAGTATTCATTTTCTCTTTGTTGGTTACTTATCTGTGCTGACACAAGGGCCTATCCATTTCCCATGGGAGACTGAAAGCCTAATTGGAAAGATACGTTAGTGTGGAAAGATCACTGCCTTCACTTCAGCCCTAACAAGAGGTAGTAGCCAAGTTATTTAACCTATTCTGATATCTTCTTATACATAAGAGTATTATTGTGGACTGATATTTACTAAACTATGGGCTCATAAACTAGATGCTTTATTGAAAAATGGGGAGAAATATATTCATCCATCCAGAAACAACTAGAAATTTGCATGAAATATAATGAAAACCCTGAGAGTGAAGGAAAAGCTCCACTGGACATTTCTACCCAATTTTGAAAACTCTTTTCTATACCTCTCCCTTTTATTTTTTTCTGATCTCTCAAACAACCAAACTGTATGTTATATGTGTATTTGTCATTCTCAAGGAGTTTGGAGAATTAATTATTTTGATTTGGGGCAAGAAGTTAAAGCCAGATTTTACAGCTTTACCAGTGCTTCCACTGGAAATTGTGGATTATTGGAGAAAAATAGTCTAGCAGGTCCTGAATTTCCATGATTTGGAAAAAAAGACAGAATAAGAAGGAAATTAAACTCCTACAGATAGAAAACTTCCTACTATCCCAACCTACCCAATTCACACTCCAGAGCAGAATTTAATTGAAACTTTCATCAGTCCTGGCGATACCAAACCCAAAACACAATACTAAATACAAAACCCATTTTCCTTTAAATAGTCTGCTCTGTCAATAGCATTTGCTGTGTTGAAGTAGTAGAAAATAAGAGCGGAGAGTGGAATGCAGAAATGCAAGTATGGGAAATAGGAAATGACATAGGGAAAACATTTTATTTCTTTCTCAAAAATATAGGAAGGAGATAATACAAGGGCCACATGTGTATGGTTTACAATAAGTTATGTTATATTAAAAATTTCTCTCCTTAGGAGGCAAATATACATACACAGGGGCACTAATATAAAACACTAATAAAAGATGAAATGAACACACTTTAATGTTTTAAGAATGGCACTCTATATAAAAATTCTTGAACTCTATGTAAGCAGATTTGATTCAAAAGAGTAATCGTAGAGATGAGCTTTTACTGCTAAAGGCTTACTCTTCTAATTAAGCAATATGTCATATTAACATCCCTAGATACTAGCCTTATGCAAATTCCTACTGCATTTATTTACCTATGTATCTGCCCATCTCTCTTCAAAAGAGCTAACACTCATGCTTGTATTACAGAGAACAAAGAAAACCACACTGAAGAAAACTATCTCTACTAGAAAACATTGTCTTATATAAGGCTCCAAGGAATCTAAGGTCCAGCTCACGGGGATCAGAAGGGAAACTGGCTTTTAGACCTACCAGAGTTAGGGAAGTGAAAACCAGGGGACCCAGGAGGAGATGGGCTGCCTGATCAACAGTCAGGAGGAGATGCTAGTCACAGAGCCACTTTTGGTTCAGAGAGAAAGTCTAGCTGATGGCTGCACCCCCTGGAAAAGTGCTCTGTAAATTCTTCAGTGCCCTCTGCTCACAAAAGTTAAAAGAAGTGCTCTGGGCTCTGAAAACCTACAATTCTATAAAGAATGCACCCAACACAGATAGAAAAAGAGGTTTAAGGAGGTGGGAGGGGATAAATTTAGAGTTTGAGATTAGCAGATACAAATTAACTATACATAAAATAGATAAATAACAAGGTCCTACAGTATAATATTCAATATCTTATAATTAACTATAATGGAGAAGAATATGAAATATAATATATATAACCAAATCATTTTGGTATACACCAGAAAGTAACACAACCCTGTGAATTAACTGTAATTTTTTTTAAAAGAAAGAAAACAAAGAAAAATAGCTTTAAGGAGGGGGAAGGATAAATTTAAGCTTTGTCATTAGCAGATACAAATATATATATATATATATATATATATATATATATATATATATAAAATAAATAGCAAGGTCCTACTGTGTAATATTCATTCTTATAATTAACTATAATGGAAAAGCATCATATAATATATATAACTGAATCACTTTGCTGTACACCAGAAAGTAACACAACATTGTGAATTAACTATAATGTTTTCTTTGAAAAAGGAAAGAAAAACAGAAAAAGAGGTTTAAGTACCTCCTGGTTTGTCAAGGCCAGTAATATTCACAAATATTCTTAATGGTAATTCATGAATTCATTTGTCAGATTTCTATTGAATCTATTATGCCTCAGACACTGTATCAGATGCTGAGATAAATCACTAGTAAAGACACAGGCAATCCCATTTTCCCAGAGCTTAAAGTCAGTTTTTTTTTTTTTTTTTTTAAAGTGTGGACATAGCCAAAGAAATAATAAGTAGCTTTCTGTATGCTTACTACTCAAGCCCTCCAAGAGAGGGCTGTTCCTGAAGTGGAAAAGCCAGCGGCAGGAAAAGAGTGGTCTGGCCCAGGCCGGCGTAGAAGGTCATCAGAACTTGAACAGGAGCGTGCTCACTCTTGACTCCTGTGTGCTGCACTGGTGTCAGGTCTGAAGGAGCACGTAGAGTATAGCAGGTAAATTCTTCATTGAAAGAGTACATGGCTGAGACTGCATGGCAAGACAGACTGATCATTGAGAAGCAGGGCTTGAACAAACTCCTGCTAGATGCGTTATATAAATAGAGGAATGCTTGTTAAGGATACCTTCCTCTCTGAAAGAAGTAGCAATTATTATTGCCATACAGTTCTTTTTCTTTTTTAATTTTATTTTGTATTGGAGTATAGTTTGATTCTCAATGTTGTGTTAGTTTCAGATGTACAACAAAGTGATTCAGTTATACATGTGTCTCTTCTTTTTCAAATTCTTTCCCCAATTAGGTTGTTACAGAATATCAGAGTTCCCTGTGCTATACAGTAGCTCCTTGTCTGTTCAGTTCAGTTCAGTTCAGTCACTCAGTCCTGTCTGACTCTTTGCGACCCCATGAATTGCAGCATGCCAGGCCTCCCTGTCCATCACCAACTCCCAGAGTTCACCCAGACTCACGTCCATCGAGTCAGTGATACCATCCAGCCATCTCATCCTCTGTCGTCTGCTTCTCCTTCTGCCCTCAATCCCTCCCAGCATCAGTCTTTTCCAATGAGTCAACTCTTCGCATGAGGTGGCCAAAGTACTGGAGTTTCAGCTTTAGCATCATTCCTTCCAAAGAAAGCCCAGGGCTGATCTCCTTCAGAATGGACTGGTTGGATCTCCTTGCAGTCCAAGGGACTCTCAAGAGTCTTCTCCAACACCACAGTTCAAAAGCATCAATTCTTCAGCGCTCAGCCTTCTTCACAGTCCAACTCTCGCATCCATTAGTGACCACTGCAAAAACCATAGCCTTGACTAGATGAATCTTTGTTAGCAAAGTAATGTCTCTGCTTTTGAATATGCTATCTAGGTTGGTCATAACTTTCCTTCCAAGGAGTAAACGTCTTTTAATTTCATGGCTGCAGTCACCATCTGCAGTGATTTTGGAGCCCCAAAAAATAAAGTCTGACACTGTTTCTACTGTTTCCCCATCTATTTCCCATGAAGTGATGGGACCAGATGCCATGATCTTTGTTTTCTGAATGTTGAGCTTTAAGCCAACTTTTTCACTCTCCTCTTTCACTTTCATCAAGAGGCTTTTTAGTTCCTCTTCACTTTTTGCCATAAGGGTGATGTCATCTGCATATCTGAGGTTATTGATATTTCTCCCGGCAATCTTGATTCCAGCTTGTGCTTCTTCCCGCCCAGCATTTCTCATGATGTATTCTGCATATAAGTTAAATAAGCAGGGTGACAATATACGGCCTTTACGTACTCCTTTTCCTATTTGGAACCAGTCTGTTGTTCCATGTCCAGTTCTAACTGTTGCTTCCTGACCTGCATATAGGTTTCTCAAGAGACAGGTCAGGTGGTCTGGTATTCCCATCTCTTTCAGAATTTTCCACAGTTTATTGTGATCCACACAGTCAAAGGTTTTGGCATAGTCAATAAAGCAGAAATAGATGTTTTTCTGGAACTCTCTTACTTTTTCCATGATCCAACGGATGTTGGCAATTTGATCTCTGGTTCCTCTGCCTTTTCTAAAACCAGCTTGAACATCAGGAAGTTCACCGTTCACATATTGCTGAAGCCTGGCTTGGAGAATTTTGAGCATTAGTTTACTAGCATGTGAGATGAGTGCAATTGTGTGGTAGTTTGAGCATTCTTTGGCACTGCCTTTCTTTGGGATTGGAATGAAAACTGACCTTTTCCAGTCCTGTGGCCACTGCTGAGTTTTCCAATTTGCTGGCATATTGAGTGCAGCACTTTCACAGCATCATCTTTCAGGATTTGAAATAGCTCAACTGGAATTCCATCACCTCCACTAGCTTTGTTTGTAGTGATGCTTTCTAAGGCCCACTTGACTTCACATTCCAGGATGTCTGGCTCTAGGTGAGTGATCACACGGTCATGTTTATCTTGGTCTTGAAGATCTTTTTTGTACAATTCTTCTGTGTTTTCTTGCCACCTCTTCTTAATATCTTCTGCTTCTGTTTTGTGTTTTAATTTTATTTTATATTGGAGTATAGTTTGATTCTCAATGTTGTGTTAGTTTCAGATGTACAACAAAGTGATTCAGTTATACATGTGTCTCTTCTTTTTCAAATTCTTTCCCCAATTAGGTTGTTACAGAATATCGAACAGAGTTCCCTGTGTTATACAGTAGCTCCTTGTCTGTTATCCATTTTGAATACAGCGGTGTGCACATCTCAATGTGAAATTCCCTAACTATTCCTCTTTGGGGTGCTCTTTAATGTAAAAGTTTGATTTATCTGCATGTATGCAGGAGATAACCAATCAAACTTTGTGTTGTTGTTGTCATGTAGTCGCTAAGTCCGTGTCCAACTCTTTTGCAGTCCCATGGACAGTAGCCTGCCAGGCTCCTCTGTCCATGGAATTCCCCAGGCAAGAATACTGGAATGGGTTGTCATTTCTTTCTCCAGGAGATCATCTTGCCCCAGGGATTGAACCTGAGTCTCCTGGCAAGTGAATTCTTTACCACTGAGCCACCAGGGAAGTCAGGAACCAAACTTTGGGGATGCTATGAACACATTTTGGTCATAGCTGAAGCAGTTAGAACAGGAGCCAAGTAGAAGAGATCTCTGACAGGACCTAAAATTATAATATATTTTATAATATTTCAATATTATACTTTTCTATTTTAATTAATTTTATAGTAGGACATTTAAAAGTATGCTTGTGTAAGGAACTTCCGGGTAATGAAGAAATTTATTTAAGGGATAACTCAGCTGATTTTGTCAGCAATCATTAAAGACAAAAAATTGATATTTTAAATTCTCTATATTTAAAATCACACACAGCCATGGGTGTGATCCATTGGTGTTTTTATATAGATTTTTTCTTCAGAAACTCATTTCATATACTTCATCTACAGATTTTTTTTTCATTTGTTAGTACAAATTTTCATGATTACATTTGTAATATTTTCCTTCAGAAATAAAGGAACCTATTTTTTTTTTTACTCTGAGTGTTTATTAATATAACAGGGAAACATAAGATCAATTTGCAACAAACAAGTAGCTGATCCTATGCAGAACCTCAACAATTAATAGAAAAGGCAAAAATAGATCAGCTGCATTTAATTATCTGAGATAAAAGAGAATTAAAAATAAAGAGCAATGGACAGAAAGCATCTCTGGGAAGCAGCGTAGGGTCAGTTGCCCGCCCAGACCCTGGAGTGAGAGAGTGAACCGTTCAAATATGTGCAGAACCATGAACATTTGGGAAATTTCTGTGCTGTGCATCTAACTCAATTTCCTCACAAAAATAACAAACATGAAAATACTTATTATTGTGAAAAAATAAGTAGTTTATAATGAATATGTCTTCCCTGGTGACTCAGACTGTAAAGAATCTGCCTGCAATGTAGGAGACTCAGTTTTGATCCCTGGGTCAGGAAGATACCCTGGAGAAGTGAATGGCTTCCCACTTCAATATTCTGCCAGGTAGAAATGGAGGCCTGGTATATCACTAACATTTTCTGACTGGTTTCAATGAGGTTAAACAATATCACGTGTGTGTATTCAGTCATTTCAGTCATGTCCAACTCTGTGAACCCATGGACTGTAGCCTGCCAGGCTCCTCTGCCCATGGGATTCTCCAGGCAAGAATACTGGAGTGAGTAGCTCCCACTCCTCCAGGGGATCTTTCTGACCCAGAGATCAAACCTGAGTCTCCTGCATTACATGCGGATTCTTTACAGTCTGAGCCACCAACAAAAGTCCAACAATATCCCAAGTGCCTATTAAAGACCCCAAAGCGTGGTGCATGCTTACTATCAGATAAATGATAGCTTTCCAGGGCAGATTAGGCAGAGGTTTCCCCAGGTGTTTCTGACCAAAGAGCTTACCTGACTTCTTGAAACACATCCTTAAGCCTCTGGATATGCCTGTAGGCTACAGTGAAACTCTGGTTCTGAAACTGATCTCTTTGCTGCTAGGTATATTTCAACTTGGTTATCTGGCCTATCGGAGGTCTCCTATCCATTTTACGGCTCCCTGTGAATCTTCAAGGAACTTTATTTTGTCAAAAACTAAAATAAAAATAAAAGTCGGAGCATTTGAATACATCTGCCAATTTGTTTAGTATACTAATTAGTAGTCATGATGTGTCTTGTTGTTTAAATCACTCAGTTTTGTCCAACTCTTTGTGACCCCATGGACTATAGCCTGCCAGTCTCCTCTGTTCCTGGGATTCCCCAGGCAAGAATACTGGAGTGGGTTGCCATTTCCTTCTCCAGGGAATTTTCCTGACCCACGGACTGAATCTGTGTCTCCTGCATTGCAGGTGGATTCTTTACAGCTGAGCCACCTGGGAAATCCCCATGATGTGTTTAGGACAGGAATATATTTGATATAGCTCCTTTCATGAATTCCAGAATGTGGGGCTCAAAAACACAATATTTGCTATTTCCCAGATTGGGAATCCCAGGGAAGCTACTTGTAGGTGCCCTAATAAACAGAACCTGGGGAGTTGGCTACCTGTGGAGATTCTCAGCTGGAAAAAGGCACCCAATCTGCAACCAGGAGTGAGGAAGCATTGCTCTAATTCATAAAGGTTAATGACAGTTGAAGATTTAGATTCCATTGTCCTACAAGTTTTCCTCAAAAAGACCTCACTATATTCCTCACTGGGCTTCCCGGGTGGCTCAGACAGTCAAGAATCTGCCTGCAATGCAGGAGACCTGGGTTTGATCCCTGGGTCCAGAAGATTCCTTGGAGAAGGGAATGACTATCCACTCCAGTATTCTTGCTGGAGAATTTCAAGGACCAAGGAGTCTGGCCATGGGGTCACAAAGAGTCGGACATGACTGAGTGATTAACACTTTCACATTTCACTTTCATCTTCCTTTCTGTCATGTGTTGGTCCCGGGTTTCCATGTTGTTAATGCAATTGAGCCATTCATGGCTAAGCTCCAACTTTTGAAGGTAAGCTTTGGTCCATTTCTGAGGCATTTCTTTAGCCTTCCCTGTCGTACTCCTCCTCTTCAGAAGCAGACGTGACAGCTGCACCCCCCTTTCTGTCAGCTGTGCTCCTCACGCTTTCTGCCCAGCTAAGTAATGCTATGACGAACCTTGTGTTAGCGCTGGGGCTTGGCCAGGTGCCAAGACCATATTGTCTTGTCACCAGTTGTTAAGTGTGGCTTGAGGAGGACACTAAATGCACTTTTCAGTAGGTGGCATCTGTAGCAGGTCCGCATTTTGAGTCGTATGGAGACAGCCTGGCACTGCTCCTCCTTCAGAGGCCTTTCATTTAAACTGGAACTTAGAGCTGTGTCGGTTTTAGAGTCATCTTGTCAGCTTCCTCAAAGATTGGCCTGCTGGCTTTATTCCGTCCTTCTTCTCAGCCTACCTGACAGGACACATGACTATGTCTCGTGGGCAGTTGTGACTCAGCATCGCTCACTAACACAACTTAGAGATGGTCTTCCCACGGACTCCCACCAGAGACAATGCAGGCAAGCTAACAGAATTAAGTCAGGATGATAACTGAGCATTACAGAGGGAGGGGCTGTCTTTATGCAAAGCTGGAGAAGGCTTTCTCCACAAGAATTCCTTTTAGGGAGCATTTTAGTGTCACCTTAAGAGAATCTGTCTATGTATAACTGATTCACTCTGCTATTTACCTGAGAGTAACACAACATTGTAGATCAACTATACTCTGATAAAAAATTTTAAAAAAAGTAGAGTGGACACATTTTGTTTGGAATCTAGCAAAAAGAGACAGCAAGAGATTCCTTTCTTGTCAGTACAAATGGCTGGTATTCCAGCAGTTTTAATTATGTCTCTGTTTCCACAGTCACGCATCCATGTAGGGAGGTTTGTGAGATCTGATGGTCAGAAAGGAGTCTAGGTAATATGTATTCATATCAGCTTAAACCCTTAGATTTTAGGCTTTCAGAAGCATTCAGAAAGTGACCACAGTAGAATTTAACTCCTTCTTTGATATTTCTATTAGGAAAACGTGGGAGAAAAATCTTTCTGGAAAAGAATCAATACGAAAGTGAGGTAATGCCTGTAAAGATTATTGTTAGGGAGGACCTGGTGATGATATAAGTTAACAACCCTTAGCAGGATAAATAAAGCAGCAACCAGGACTCTGTGCCTTGCTCAATTTTATTGAGGTATTTTATCTTATAACCACTTAGTTTTTCTTAGCTCTTAATTACACTATGCCCTTCAGCCTTATTTCACTCTACTATTGGTTCTCTTTCTATTTCAATCTGTGTGTGTGTGTGTGTGAGTGTGTGCATGCACATTTACAATCTGTATCTCTGGGTAAAACTGAACCACAATCATTATTCAGGGCATGACCCCGACCCAAGTAAGTTGACACATGACACTAGATGAGGACTCAGACTCAATTTCTGTGAATGAGGACATCTGTCTAGGATACGTCTGAAAGAAGGGTGAAAAGAAAAAGAAAGTGTTAGTTTCTCAGTTGTGTCTGACTCTTTGCAATCCCCTGGACTGTAGCTCACCAGGCTCCCCTGTCCATGGAATTCTCCAGGCAAGAATACTGGAGTGGGTAGCCATTCCCTTCTCCAAAGGATCCCCCCAACCCAGGGATCGAACTGGGTCTCTTGCATTGGCAGATACTTTTTACCATCTCATCCACCAGGGAGGCCCGAAAGAAGGGTAGGATAGATAAATATCCCCAAATCAAGTAAGCATCAGGAAAGTACTGCAGAAAGTTAAAATTACTAAATATCAACAAAGCAGTAGTGTTAATAACAGTTATATGAAATATGCTTAATAAAGAGAACTAGTGATTATTTATTAATCACAATATTGATACCAGGTTCATGAACTAGAATTTCCTGAAAGGACACAGCTCTATAGGAAAGTCAATCATCTTCCCATCTCTTGGATAAGCTTCAACATCATCTATAAAATGGGAGAGTAGTAACTAATATAGATTTTGTTGATATTAAAGCATGCAATGTGATAGATTAGTTCCTGGTGCATATCAGACCCTCAGTAAGTGGTAGTTCAGTTCAGTTCAGTCGCTCATCTTGTCCGACTCTTTGTGACCCCATGAATCACAGCACGCCAGGCCTCCCTGTCCATCACCAACTCCTGGAGTTCACTCAGACTCAAGTCCATCGAGTCAGTGATGCCACCCAGCCATCTCATCCTCTGTCGTCCGCTTCTCCTCCTGCGCCCAATCCCTCCCAGCATCAGAGTCTTTTCCAATGAGTCAACTCTTCGCATGAGGTGGCCAAAGTACTGGAGTTTCAGCTTTAGCATCATTCCTTCCAAAAAAATCCCAAGGCTGATCTCCTTCAGAATGGACTGATTGGATCTCCTTGCAGTCCAAGGGACTCTCAAGAGTCTTATCCAACACCACAGTCCAAAAGTATCAATTCTTCGGTGCTCAGCTTTCTTCACAGTCCAACTCTCACATCCATACATGACCACTGGAAAAACCATAGCCTTGACTAGACGGATCTTTGTTGGCAAAGTAATGTCTCTGCTTTTCAGTATGCTGTCTAGGTTGGTCATAACTTTTCTTCCAAGGAGTAAAGTGGTAGTAGGCGGTATTATTATTATGGTTATTTTAATTGGTTTTACGTATCTGTTTGATGACATCTTTACTGGTATTGTTTGCTACTAGAGACTTACATTTCAAGTTTGAAAAATAAGAATTAGTTAATTGAAAACATTGCATAATTTATAAGATTAAGAATAATTATTGCAAATCATAGTGCCTTATTCATAGACTATATTGCTGGCCAGCTTTCTGGATTATTGAACATAGTTGCCACCATCAATGGCTCCTATGCTTGCTCTGTATGAGGGATAGTTAGGGAGTCTGGGATGCACATGGACACACTGCTGTATTTAAAATGGATTATCAACAAGGAGCTACTGTGTAGTCATTGACTCTGCTCAGTGTTATGTTGCAGCCTGGAGAATGGATACATGAATATATACGGCTGAGTCCCTTCACTGTCCATCTTGTTAATGACATTGACAGCATTGTTAATTGCCTACACCCCAATGCATAACATAAAATTAAAAAAAATAATGTAAAGCTTAAAGACAAATAATACTCCATCTTTTAATCTTATAGTACATCATAATCTCTCCTGCATAAATGCTGAGACTTAGTGCCTTAGTCTTTGAGATAATCCAAATATTATCAATATAAGTGAATTAAAATATTCATTAATGGGAAAATTTGGTCCTAGGTTCCATCAACACCAAGCATTGCAATCATTCACCACCATTTCTGGTGCTGCTATTTCAAAATTAAAATTAATTTAAAAAGTTATCTTTAAACTCTGTATTTATGATCATTTCCATAAAGCAATTAAAAAATCTTATCATTTTTAGATTGTCTAGGCATAACGGCAGTGTGGAAACAAGTTTATTATCTAGCTCCTAAGCTGCAGCTAAAGTCCTTAAAGACAATTTTTGTTAACCCAGAAAGTCCAACATAAAAAAAAAAAAAATCTGTGGTTTCCCCTTGTTAGAAATGATGAAGGTTTTAGATTTCCTTTCAGGCTAATATCACCTATTGGCAAAAGAAAGGAATTATGAAGCACATTTAGCAAGAGAGATTTTACCACCTATGAAAAGATTAAGCTTAATTATGAATTCAATTTATAAAGTCTAGTGTCACCAGGAGATATTTCAGCTCTAGATTCTGAGTGTAGCAATATGCTTTAGTTCTAATTTAAAGTGACCGGAGACTCGGCTGACAGAGGAAGGACATACTGTGCCATAGCAAATCAGATACAACTTGGCTTCTATTCTAATTTTTTTTCACTTTCTTTTCCCTTGTAAAAAATCTTTATGGCTATCATTGTTTAAAAGGACTTTCATGCCCATCCTTCTATGACAAGAAGCTTCTCTGTAATTTCCAACAATCAGAAACAGATGATTATTGAAAAATACGAAAATGCTGGCTTTTAGAACATTCTGTACCCATCTGGCCTACTTTCTTTCTCCCCCTCCCCCTAAAGTCACATGAAATACGACTTTTCTTTCCACAGGCATTTAGGATAAAATATGATCAGAAGATACGATCCTGCAGGTTGCAAATCTGCTAAGTCTCAGGAGAATTTAGCTTAAAGATGCTTCGGAGCCCCGATACCTGGAGTTTTCCAGAAGCTTTCTTCTAGAAATAAACCACCAGGGGAATGATGAGGTTGTTACATTCTGCTTCTTTTCTAGTTCTGCTCTGAATCATTTTCCATTTCTATTCTTAAATCCTTTACAACTGAGATGCTTTCCTTGGATGAAGACTGAAATGTTGCTGCATGGAGAATAAAGACAACATCTGTTCCGAGAGTAGGCGCTACAAGGCTGGGATGGAAGCACAGAACAAGATTTCTCTCACACGTTTTCCTTTTTTTCAAATGTCAGTTTCTTTCAGTTTTGGGACATAGTCCGAAACCAAAACGGTCAGAGGAGTCATCTCTTTTTGTCTTAGAATATATTTTATTAGAGTGAACTTAGAAAAGAAATAACATTTTGCAGAAGGTTATTTAGTTCACTTATGAAGTGACAACTAAAAAAAGAGCATTCTACCTCTTTCTCATTAACCGAATTCTTTTTTGTTTCCCTTTTGGGTAAGTGACCCTACATGATAGTCTCCAGTAACCATGCCCCCACCGTCTCGCCCCCACCATAGTCATTCTGAGAGTGACCATGGTTGCTGCTAATAATTATTCCAGAACAATGGGCATTCGCCAGACCACCCTTGGTCAGCAGGAGTGGGGTAGGGAGGAAAGCAGTCATCCTGGTTTTCAGAAACAAAAATGTTTTATGTTAAGATTCATATGACATTCATTATTTTTCTTTTTATTTAATAGTTCTTTTGTTATGATAAATCCATTTTTTTAAGGCAATGACTCAGATATCGAACAAAGATCATATAACTGCCGAAGGCACTCTGGCTGGGCCTGTAACTGGAGCTTGTAAGACTCTAGCCATGAAATTCCTTCTAGTAAGATGTATGATCTTTCAGAAGACAATTGGGGATATTTTATTTGTCTGCATAGACTATTTTCAATCAAGGTAATACATAAAGAAAAGGTGCTTTCTTGCCTGAAGAGGGGTCAGTTCTCTTCAGTTTTACGTTTCTAATATGGACTCCAATTTTCCAGGAGAAAAAGACAGGATCTCATCTCAGTAATAGCTTTCAAGAACAGCTTGCCTTTCCTGGAGTAGTTAAAAAAATATATAAGTACTTCCCATGAGCATATTATTTGAAGTGATGTTTCTCCAAGCATGCATTTTCTACTTCCTTACAAGTATTTCTCTCCAGATGAAGCAGTAAAATTTTGGCAGGAAAGCAAGTCTTTACCTGTAACTACATTGGCTGGGGTTAATGCCTGATATTATAAATCAAGAGTTAACTGTTAAGCAAAGGGTTGACTTGGACTAAAAGAATATTTTAGAAAAACACTGAGCCTGGAAGTGTCACTTGTCTCAACAAAAACAACTACATCTATAAAAGACCACCAGTACTACCACAGGACAGAAAAGTGATAGCAAACGTTTTTCCAAATGTCTCATTGAAAAACACATTTTTATCATCTACATGGCTCTGTGTGAAGCGAAATGAAAGTGGTTCTATTAAAGAGTGTATGTATGTGTACATACATGTGTGTATGTATCACTATATATGTATATGTGTGTATATATATGTATAAGTAACATGTATATATGTATGTATGTGTCACCCATACACTTCAAAAAACATTATTGGAGTATAGTTGCTTTACAAAGTTTTGTTATTTTCTACTCTAAAAAAAAGTGAGTCCATCATATGTATACATATATCCCCTCTTATTTGGATTTCCTTCCCATTTAGGTTACCACAGAGCATTGGGTAGAGTTCCCTGTGCCAGACAGTGGTTCTCATCAGTTCTCTGTATCATACAGAGCCATATATAGATGTCAGTTCCAACCTCCCAATTCATCCCACCACTCCCTACACCCCCAGGTATCCATACGTCTCTTCGCTACATCTGTGTCTCTATTTCTGCCTTGCAAATCTGTACCATTTCTCTAGATTTCAACTATATGCATTAATATACAATATTTGTTTTTCTCTTTCTGATTTACTTTACTCTGTACGACAGAGTCTGGGTCCACCCACATCTCTACAAATGCAGTTTCATTTCTTTTACTGGGTGAGTATTAGTCCATTGTATGTACCACATCTTTATCCATTCTTCTGTTGATGAACATTTAGGTTGCTTCCATTTCCAGGCCTTTGCAAATAGCACTGCAGCAAATGTCACAGTACATGTATCTTTTTGAATTACATTTTTTTCTGGCATACGCCCAGGAGACACACACACTTTTGTTTGGAGAGATTGTAGGTAGAGTATCTAAAAATTAACTTTGAAGCAAAAGAGAAAGTCAATAATAGGAAGCTCTCCTTGCCTAAGATATAACATTATCCACAGATTTATTGTACATAGTTGAATAGTGAGGTTTAATATAGTGATTTCGTTATTAATATATAGTTTATTTCATAATAAAGGATTATTTTTTTCTTCAGATATTTTCCTTTAAGCCTTATGACATCCCAAATTGAAAAGCCCCTTCAGATGCTACCTGGGGCTTTCTCTTCAGGTGATGTTTCTCTCAGCTGATATTCTAGTTTCCAGAGTGCATGGTGAGCTGAGATGCATCTTTGAGAAAGATGCTTGAATAGATTCTGTTCCTCAAACTGAAAAGCTCTGTATTCATGGTAGGTTCCTGCAGTCTTGAAATCTCAACTGGACAGTGTCATGATTTTCACTTTTTCCATCTACTTAGTTGAACATACTAATGATAATGCAGAGTAGCAGTTCAGTTGCTCAGTCTTGTCCAACTGTTTGCAACCCCATGCACTGCAGCATGCCAGGCAACCCTGTCCAACACCAACTCCCAGAGTTTACTCAAACTCATGTCCATTGAGTCAGTGATGCCATCCAACCATCTCATCCTCTGTCGTCCCCTTCTCCTCCTGTTCAATCTTTCCCAGCATCAGGGTCTTTTCCAATGAGTCAATTCTTCGCATCAGGTGGCCAAAATATTGGAGTTTAAGCTTCAACATCAGTCTTTTCCAATGACTGATTTCATTTAGGATTGACTGGTTGGATCTCTTTGCAGTCCAAGGGACTCTCAAGAGTCTTCTCCAACACCACAGTTCAAAAGCATCAATTCTTCAGTGCTCAACTTTCTTTAGAGTCCAACTCTCACATCCATACATGACTACTGGAGAAACCATGGTTTGACTAGACAGACTTTTGTTGGCAAATAATGTCTCTGCTTTTTAATATGCTGTCTAGGTTTGTCATAGCTTTTCTTCCAAGGACCAAGTGTCTTTTAATTTCATGGCTGCAGTCACCATCTGCAGTGATTTTGGAGACTAAGAAAATAAAATCTGTCACTGTTTCCATTGTTTCTCCATCTATTTGCCAAGGAGTGATGGGACCAGATGCTATGATCTTATTTTTTTGAATGTTACATTTTAAGCCAGCTTTTTTGCTCTCTTCTTTCACTTTCATCAAGAGGCTCTTTAGTTCCTCTTCACTTTCTGCCGTAAGGGTGGTATCATCTGCACATCTGAGGTTATTGATATTTCACCTGGCAATCTTGATTTCAGCTTGTGCTTCATCCAGCCAGGCATTTCTCATGATGTACTCTGCTGCTGCTGCTGCTAAGTCACTTCAGTCGTGTCCGACTCTGTGCGACCCCATAGACGGCAGCCCACCAGGCTCCCTGTCCCTGGGATTCTCCAGGCAAGAACACTGGAGTGGGTTGCCATTTCCTTCTCCAATGAATGAAAGTGAAAAGTGAAAGTGAAGTCGCTCAGTAGTGTCTGACTCTTCATGACCCCATGGACTGCAGCATACCAGGCTCCTCCATCCATGGGATTTTCCAGGCAAGAATACTGGATTGGGGTGCCATTGCCTTCTCTGGATGTACTCTGCATATAAAGTTAAATAAGCAGGGTGAAAATATACAGCCTTGATGTACTCCTTTCTCGATTTGGAACCTGTATGTTATTCCATGTTCAGTTCTAACTGTTGCTTCTTGACCTGCATACAGATTTCTCTGGAGTCAGGTCAGGTGGTTTGGTATTCCCATCTCTTAAGGAATTTCCCAGAGTTTGTTGTGATCTACACAGTCAAAGGCTTTGGCATAATCAGTAAAGCAGAAGTAGATGTTTTTCTTTAACTCTTGCTTTTTCTGGGACTTCCCTGGTAGTCCAGAATTTAAGACTCTTCATTTCCATTGTAGGGGGCCCAGGTTCAGTCCATGGTCAGGGAGCTAAGATCTCACATGCTGCACAGCACAATCAAAATAAATAAACAATGCAGAGTGGCACCTGGCTATTTTCAGGATGTGGCTATTCTCTTTATAATCCCACAAAGGATCCAAAGGAGCAGGGGCAGCTTCTGACAGCTTCAGCTATTTGGTGGCAAGACCACGTGTAGTACTTAGTCGCTAATGAGTACACAGAAGGGGATGAATACCAGAGTCTTAACCCCATGGAACAAATACCAGAGAGAAACATGCTCTACCACCACAGGTTTCATTAAATAAGAAGTATTCGTTCTACTCCACATCCTGTCTTTTGTTTTTTGTTTTGTTTAATACCTATATTATTCAAGTGGTGAGGTGAAATAAATCAGGACTTCAATTTTTTAAGTACTGATTTCCTAGTACTGATAGTTATAAAGCACCAGGTTATTTGCTTCTCTAGGAGAGCATTTCCAGAACTAGATCGTGTAGATATGTCCTTTCACATCCCTTGACTGAGATTCTTGACATATTTTGGGTTTTTGAAGACTGAAGACAAAAACAGAACATTTGACACATTCAACATCCAGTAAGCACGACTGGCATACATTAAGAAAATTACTAAAGCTATTTAGTATTCACTTCCCAGGTAGTATTGGTGCTAAAGAACCTGCCTCTCAATGCACGAGACATAGCAGAGATGGATGAGATTCCTGGGTCGGGAAGATTGCCTGGAAAGGGAATGGCAACCCACTTCAGTATTCTTGTCTGGAGAATTCCATGGACAGAGGAGCCTCGCAGGCTATAGTCCACGGGGTCATAAAGAGTCAGACATGACTGAAGCGATTTAGCATGCATATAGTATTGAACATATGAAGCTGCTATAGATCGCAGAGATGGAAATGCTGAGGTCTACTGAATTATGGAAACTTCAATAGTTGTACATGGAAAGAACTTTAGATAACACGATTTTTAACCCCTTGATTATATAGAGATGAATCTGAAAGGTAAAATGTTATATAAGGCAAAGTTTTCTCCCCTTCGCTTTCAACATCCAACAGCTAAAACACCACAGGGAAGCTAAATCTACAAGGACTCCAAAAGATATTAATGTCTGTAAGGTTAATGAACCAAATCCCACAGTAAAATGATGTAGCACATTGTAATTTTCTGGACTTAAAAGATAGGTCACAACTTGCAACTGATAATCTTCTCTTCAGCACAGGTTCTGGGAAATATGCCTAGGTGGTAAATTTCTTTCAAAGTACTACAACAGGAAATATCAAATGAGATTTAAAAAGGAAAATTTTGCAGGTAATAAAAATGCTTTATGATGCATCACTGGTATTAAATGTAAGAAACTCAACATTCAGAAAACTACACTACAGAGACCTGATCTAATTTTTCAAAATAATTTTGCATGAGCTGCTTTTTGAGTTGGCAAAAGCCCAGCTATTGGAACATAAGATATCTCTGCTGTTTGGGAAAGGTAGGATGCAAATGTTCAAAGGCTTACATTTATGTTACCAAGAACAATAAGAGGGCTGAACAAATTAATAATAGTATTACCTAAGGGTTGAAATTGTCTCTGATAACTCTATGCTGCTAATAAATTAGTGTTTGAGTACTATGTGTCAGAGAAAATCTGAAATATCAGAGTTAAGAAATCTGTCACTCAGTATTTTGAAGAGATTCTGAACCACCTGCAAGATGGCATATGCTAAAAATTAGTCAGATTTTAGTTACTAACCTAAAAAAAGTAACAGCATTGATGCAGCTGATGACATCTAAGCCTATCTTTCAATACACATCCCCAACTGCCTCTCCTGCCATTTAATTTCTTTATAAAATAATGACTACTGTGTCAGTGAAAAGTGAAAGTGAAGTCGCTCAGTTGTGTCTGACTCTTTGCGATTCCATGGACTGTAGCCTACAACGCTCCTCCGTCCATGGGATTTTCCAGGCAAGAGTACTGGAGTGGGGTGCCATTTCTTTCTCCAGAGGATCTTCCCAACCCAGGGATCAAACCTGGGTCTCCCACAGTGTAGGCACATGCTTTACCATCTGAGCCACCAGCTTGTAAGAAAATATTGGTAGCTACTGTTTTCAAGATTGAACTAAATGCGGTGATAGTGTATTTAAAATTTGTGCAAAAAATGTTAGTTTGCCAATTCAAGTCACAAATACACTAGAAGAGAGAATTTTTGTCCAGGAAAAGTATTTAACTGGAGTTTTCATCCATCTTCTGCATTTTAAGATGCATAGAGTTTGCATTTCATTAGGCACGATGGGCTATCATGTTTGTTGGTTGCTCTTTAACTAGTTTTTAAATGATTCAATTAGATAAAGAATAATAGACTGGTGAAAGAGTCATGAAATTTTTGTTTTAAAGAATGCAATAGTTCTCAGTATAAAGCATATAAAAATAAATTTTAGCATTTTGATGATGATGTTTGAGATTCAATCTTGTGGATAAGAGAACGAAGAGTACACCCAAACATTGATTTGAGGAATATCATTAAGTATTAATTATTCTCAAGTACAATCTTGAGAATTATTCTCAAGTACAAAGGCAAAACTACAGTTTTACATAAATATATTTAACTGGTAATAAATATTATGTGTATAGAGCTTTTACTACCACAAAGCCCCAACCCAGTTACAAATTAAATCAATGTAAAACTATAACCAATAAAATTCTAATTAGCACCATTAATATTTTGTGATAGATGATATTTTATAAACTAAATTGGTGATACTGGCTTTAGTAGCAATAGATGTAATAGCTTATTTTATATCTACTTAATTACGTTGAAATTGAACATGATGAACAATCATTTGAATAATCATTTCTAGAATTATTATTGTATTTTAAGTTAATAAACTATCCTTGAAATGGTATTAAAATACTTTAAGGATGGAAAGATAAATTATTCATTGAAGATTTTGCATATTGCTTATAATCTGTTACAATATATACATGTAAGATCCCCAAACCATATGTATATCTTCATGGTAGATACTCTGTTGCAGTCATGGCCTTCTCGTGGCTCAGTTCTGCTCTTACTTCTGTATGAACCACGGAGAAAACTTCATCCATTGTCACTGTAACATTTGTGTTACCAACTTGGGACGAACATGAAACAAGAATGAAAATGTGGCATGAAATTTGGAAATTTGGAATATTTCCAAATATTAATTTATACATTTTTATAAACTTGTGTGAAGATGAAAACCTAAAGCATTGACCAAGTTCACTGACACTGTGGTAGACAGAATAATGACTCCTCCCTCAAAATGTGCCCACTCTAATTCTCAGACCTGTAAATATATTACGTTACATGGCAAAAGGGACTCTCTAGATGTGATTAAAAGTATGAACCTTGAGATGGAGACATTATCCTGGATTATCCCAATGGATGTAATCTAATGACAGGAGTCTTTAAAAATGCATACTCTTTCCCTTAAGAGCTCAGGGAAGACCCTGTGAAGGAAGAAGGACTGATCCAACATTTATGGTTTTGAATATAGAGGAGGCCATGTGCTAAGGAATGTGGATGCCCACAAGACACTGAGAAAGGCAAGGAAACCACTTCTTGCCTGGAACCCCTAGAATGGAATGCATTACCGTCAGCACCTTGATTGCAACCTGGTGAATCTTCTGTCAGACTTCCGACCTAAAGAATTGTAAAATAATACATTTATACTGTTTAAGCAGCTGAGCTTGTGAAAATGTGTTCAGGACAGAAATAAATCTCATACAGTTTTGGTATGAGGTAAATCACATTTCTAGCATCATAATATATGACCTAGTGGTAGATGCACTCAAATGTCTCTACTAGAAGCAGTGTGATTATCAACTAAAATCTGGACAGCAAGTGTTACAATGGAATTACATAGAAGAAGCATGGAGTTAGACTCTTGGTTCAAGCAGAGGATGAATCTGGGAATATACGAGTACAGTGAAAAATGAGTAAGAATTAGGAAGGGGTAGAGCTGGGGAAGTGGGGAAGCTCTGCTTAGTATGTGTCATGGCAAGCAGCCAGAGAGTACAGCTTGAGTTAGGAGGTAAATTAAATGGGCACAACGGGACTTCAGTAGAATCACATCGGAGGGTAGAGGACAGGGTCAAGGAAAGAAATGGTGTCAGTGGAGATGGCCAGGGACCAGACCATGTAAGAGCATCTGAACCGTCTTACATTGTTTAAAACTCGCCCTGTCAGAAATGTTTTTGGGAAAGAGGTGACATTATCTTCTACAAGTCAGTTTATGGTGGGGTCCTAGGGTATCCTACAAAACAGTGATGCCTGTTAGCATTCAATTTATTTGGTGAGAACTGGAGAGTTCCATTTTGTGTAATAATGTTACCATATTTTGTTTCTTATAAGACCAGAAAAGATTTATCTATGCATTAGGTAAGAGCTAAGAACTATTAAACTTTTTTTTTTCCATTCTCACAAACCTCCTTTGTGACATTATTAAAACTTGTTTAAAACATTTAATAGCTTAGAATGCAAGCTATTTTTAATCTTTGGCTCAAATAGACACTATACTAGCTGGGAGAACATTATAATAGCTTTAAGTTCATAACACATAATTTACATTCAGTTTAGAACTGGCTAAAGACCTATCCTCTCATAAAAAGGTCTCACATCAAATATTGCAAAGTTTGAGCTATGTGCATTCTGTCTCATTTAAGTCACAATGAAGCAGATAAGAGGAAAGAAAGCCTGTATGATTGAGCGCAGAGGAGGGCAGGCACTGTGCCTCTCAAAGATGGAGGTCTGAATTCTTCTCAAAGACCTTTGTACTTTCAGAACAAAGACCTGGATAAGGCAGTAAACAATGGATGGTGGGCATAGACAGAGTGGAGACAGGAGGGTTTTTCCATTCTCCCTAAAGGTTTCCTGTGATGGAAATGGAAAAGCCCAAACAACTAAGTCGTTCCATGAGAACTGGTGGACCAGTGGGAAAAACACAGTAAGTGGGAAAACCCAAATGCTGGGTGTTGGACCTTCTGCACTCAGTGGTTCAGTCATGTCCGACTCTCTGAGACCTCATGGACTGTAGCCCACCAGGCTCCACTGTTTACAGAATTCTCGAGTCAAGCATGCTGGAGTGGGTTGCCATTTCCTCCTCCAGGGATTTTCCCAACCCAGAGATCAAACCTGGGTCTCCTGTATTGGCAGGCAGATTCTTTACCACCAAACCACCTGGGATCCTGTTTTTGTGTCTTGCATCTTGAGAAAGGTATTTAAGCTCTCTGCACTGTGGCTTCTTCATGGATACAGTTAAAGCATGCGTGTCCTTGACTGTTCTATGACATCTTAGGGTTTTGTAACCTGAGATGCATCAGGCTTGGGGCAGCAGAGGCTATCATGGGGGGAAAGGCTGAGACAAGGAGGCTTTCAGTGCTGCTTCAAGCACAAAAGTTTCATCAGTGTCTGTTTCACTGACTGGCATTTATACACCTTAAAAAAAATTCTGCTTTTAAAAACCTAAAAATGTGATAATAACTGGGCGCCATCGATCTGTTATCATCTCCAGGTCTAAGACACTGTGACTCAGAATTTCTGTCTTGTTTTGCATTCATTACTGTCTCCAGGTCTGAGACTCTGTGATGCAGAGTTTTTGTCTTGTTTTGCTTCCTTTTGTAAGTTTCTCCTTTTCTTCTAATGCCATTATTGATTCTGCAGGCAACAGGGCCTCCCAGGAAGATCTGCTTTCCATTTTCCTTGCATGAAAAGCCAGAAATAGCTAAAATAAATGGATCCATGAGGAGCTTACCATGTTTTCAATCACCAAGGTGGAATTCCCAGACTTCAGTTCTAATCATTCCAAATAGAAAGACTATAGGCAGAAATGAAACATACTACCTTACATGGTATAATCAATTATTTGAGAGTACAGTATTTTAGATTTCATGACAGTCTGCCCTTCCTTCTTCTCTCCACCTCTATGTGATTACCCACCTTCTGATCATTTCACTGCTCTTTAGCATTTATATAAAATTACAGGCCAGGAAATGAGGCAGATGTATAGCAAATACATGTAAAGTTGTTTATTATTAGAAATGTCTCCTGAAAGTTAGAATGGAGAAAGGTTGAAACTAGGAACTAATAGAACTTTGGGGTTATTTATCTTTTTCATTTGTTGGTGCCTTGCTACTAT